>NW_028225181.1:37716839-39172884 GCF_052327205.1 Somniosus microcephalus | reverse complement strand
GTACATAGCCCCTCCCTCCCCCAGTGTAACATCCCCATCTAATCCGTACATATCCCCTCCCTCCCCCAGTGTAACATTCCAATCTAATCCGTACATAGCCCCTCCCTCCCCCAGTGTAACATTCCCCATCTAATCCGTGCATAGCCCCTCCCTCCCCCAGTGTAACATTCCCATCTAATCCGTATATAGCCCTTCCCTACCCCAGTGTAACATTCCCATGTAATCCGTACATAGCCCCTCCCTCCCCCAGTGTAACATTGCCATCTAATCCGTGTATAGCCCTCCCTCCCCCAGTGTAGCATTCCCATATAATCCGTACATAGCCCTTCCCTCCCCCAGTGTAACATTCCCATCTAATCCGTACATAGCCCCTCCCTACCCCAGTCTAACATTCCCATCTAATCCGTACATAACGCCTCCCTCCCCCAGTGTAACATTCCCATCTAATCCGTACATAGCCCCTCAATCCCCCAGTGTAACATTCCCATCCAATCCGTACATAGCCCCTCCATCCCCCAGTGTAACATTCCCATCTAATCCGTACATAGCCCCTCCCCCAGTGTAACATTCCCATCTAATCCGTACATAGCACCTCCCTCCCCCAATGTAACATTCCCATCGAATCCATACATAGCCCCTCCTTCCCCCAGTGTAACATTCCCCATCTAATCCGTACATAGCCCTTCCCTCCCCCAGTGTATCATTCCCATCTAATCCGTACATAGCCCCTCCCCCAGTGTAACATTCCCATCTGATCCGTACATAGCCCCTCCCTCCCCCAGTGTAACATTCCCATCTAATCCGTACATAGCCCCTCCCTCCCCCAGTGTAACATTCCCATCTAATCCATACATAGCCCCTCCCTCCCCAGTGTAACATTCCCATCTAATCCATACATAGCCCTTCCCTCCCCAGTGTAAAATTCCCATCTAATCCGTACATAGCCCCTCCCTCCCCCAGTGTAACATTCCCATCTAATCCGTACATAGCCCCTCCCTCCCCCAGTGTAACATTCCCATCTAATCCGTACATAGCCCCTCCCTCCCCCAGTGTAACATTCCCATCTAATCCGTACATAGCCCCTCCCTCCCCCAGTGTAACATTCCCATCTGATCCGTACATAGCCCCTCCCTCCCCCAGTGTAACATTCTCATCTAATCCGTACATCGCCCCTCCCCAGTGTAACATTCCCATCTAATCCCTACATAGCCCCTTCCTCCCCCAGTGTAACATTCCCATCTAAACCGTACATAGCCCCTCCCTCCCCAGTGAAACATTCCCATCTAATCCATACATAGCCCGTCCCTCCCCCAGTGCAACATTCCCATCTAATCCGTACATAGCCCCTCCCTCGCCCAGTGTAACTTTCCCCATCTAATCCGTGCATAGCCCCTCCCTCTCCCAGTGCAACATTCCCATCTAATCCATACATAGCTCTTCCCTCCCACAGTGGAACACTCCCATCTAATCCGTACATAGCCCCTCCCTCCCCCAGTGTAACATTCCCATCTAATCCGTACATAGCCCCTCCCCCAGTGTAACGTTCCCATCTAATCCGTACATAGCCCCTCCCTCCCCCAGTGTAACATTCCCATCTAATCCGTACATAGCCCTTCCCTCCCCAGTGTAACATTCCCATCTAATCTGTACTTAGCCCCTCCCCCAGTGTAACATTCCCATCTAATCCGTATATAGCCCCTCCCCCAGTGTAACATTCCCATCTAATCCGTACATAGCCCCTCCCTCCCCCAGAGTAACAATCCCATCCAATCCGTACATAGCCCCTCCCTCCCCCAGTGTAACATTCCCATCTAATCCGTACATAGCCCTTCCCTCCCCCAGTGTAACATTCCCTTCAAATCCGTACATAGCCCCTCCCTCCCCAGTGTAACATTCCCATCTAATCCGTACATAGCCCCTCCCCCAGTGTAACATTCCCATCTAATCCGTACCTAGCCCCTCCCCCAGTGTAACATTCCCATCTAATCTGCACATAGCCCCTCCCCCAGTGTAACATTCCCATCTAATCCGTACATAGACCCTCCCTCCCACAGTGTAACATTCCCATCTAATCCGTACATAGCCCCTCCCTCCCCCAGTGTAACATTCCCCATCTAATCCATAACTAGCCCCTCCCTCCCCCAGTGTAACATTCCCAACTAATCCATACATAGCCCCTCTCACCCCAGTGTAACATTCCCATCTGATCCATACATAGCCCCTCCCTCCCCCAGTGTAACATTCCCATCTAATCCATACATAGCCCCTCCCTCCCCAGTGTAACATTCCCATCCAATCCATACATACCTCTCCCTCCCCCAGTGTAACATTCCCATCTAATCCGTACATAGCCCCTCCCTCCGCCAGTGTAACATTCCCCATCTAATCCATTCATAGCCGCTCCCCCAGTGTAACATTCCCATCTAATCCGTACATAGCACCTCCCTCCCCAGTGTAACATTCCCCATCTAATCCGTACATAGCCCCTCCCCAGTGTAACATTCCCATCGAATCCGTACATAGCCCCTCCCTCCCCAGTGTAACATTCCCATCTAATCCGTACATAGCCCCTCCCTCCCCCAGTGTAACGTTCCCATCTAATCCGTACATAGCCCCTCCCTCCCCCAGTGTACCATTCCCATCTAATCCGTACATAGCCCCTCCCTCCACCAGTGTAACATTCCCCATGTAATCCGTACATAGCCCCTCCCTCCCTCAGTGTAACATTCCCATCTAATCCGTACATAGCCCCTCCCTCCCCCAGTGTAACATTCCCATCTAATCCGTACATAGCCCCTCCCTCCCCCAGTGTAACATTCCCATCTAATCCGTACATAGCCCCTCCCTCCCCCAGTGCAACATTCCCCATCTAATCCGTACATAGCCCCTCCCTCCCCCAGTGTAACATTCCCATCTAATCCATACATAGCCCCTCCCTCCCCCAGTGTAACATTCCCATCTAATCCGTACATAGCCCCTCCCTACCCCAGAGTAACATTCCTATCTAATCCGTACATAACCCCTCCCTCCCCCAATGTAACATTCCCATCTAATCCGTACATAACCCCTCCCTCCCCCAATGTAACATTACCATCTAATCCGTACATAGCCCCTCCCTCCCCCAGTGTAACATTCCCCATCTAATCCGTACATAGCCCTTCCCTCCCCCAGTGTAACATTCCCATCTAATCCGTACATAACCCCTCCCTCCCCCAATGTAACATTACCATCTAATCCGTACATAGCCCCTCCCTCCCCCAGTGTAACATTCCCCATCTAATCCGTACGAAGCCCCTCCCTCCCCCAGTGTAACATTCCCATCTAACCCATACATAGCCCCTCCCTCCTCCAGTGTAACATTCCCATGTAATCCGTACATAGCCCCTCCCTCCTCCAGTGTAACATTCCCATCTAATCCATACATAGCCCCTCCCTCCCCCAGTGTAACCTTCCCATCTAATCTGTACACAGCCCCTCCCTCCCCCAGTGTAACATTCCCATCTAATTCGTACATAGCCCCTCCCTCCCCCAGTGTAACATTCCTATCTAATCCGTACATAGCCCCTCCCTCCCCCAGTGTAACATTCCCCATCAAATCCATACATAGCCCCTCCCTCCCCCAGTGTAACATTCCCATCTAATCCGTACATAGCCCCTCCCCCAGTGTAACATTCCCATCTAATCCGGACATAGCCCCTCCCTCCCCAGTGTAACATTCCCATCTAATCTGAACATAGCCCCTCCCTCCCCAGTGTAACATTCCCATCTAATCCGTACATAGCCCCTCCCTCCCCAGTGTAACATTCCCATCTAATCCGTACATAGCCCCTCCCTACCCCAGTGTAACATTCCCATCTAATCCGTACATAGCCCCTCCCTCCCCAGTGTAACATTCCCATCTAATCCGTACATAGCCCCTCTCTCCCCAGTGTAACATTCCCATCTAATCCATGCATAGCCCCTCCCTTCCCCAGTGTAACATTCCCATCTAATCCGTACATAGCCCTTCCCTACCCCAGTGTAACATTCCCATCTAATCCGTACATAGCCCCTCCCTCCCCCAGTGTAACATTACCATCTAATCCGTGCATAGCCCCTCCCTCCCCCAGTGTAACATTCCCACCTAATCCGTACATAGCCCCTCCCTCCCCCAGTGTAACATTCCCATCTAATCCGTACATAGCCCCTCCCTACCCCAGTCTAACATTCCCATCTAATCCGTACATAGCCCCTCCTTCCCCCAGTGTAACATTCCCCATCTAATCCGTACATAGCCCTTCCCTCCCCCAGTGTATCATTCCCATCTAATCCGTACATAGCCCGTCCCCCAGTGTAACATTCCCATCTGATCCGTACATAGCCCCTCCCTCCCCCAGTGTAACATTCCCATCTAATCCGTACATAGCCCCTCCCTCCCCCAGTGTAACATTCCCATCTAATCCATACATAGCCCCTCCCTCCCCAGTGTAACATTCCCATCTAATCCATACATAGCCCTTCCCTCCCCAGTGTAACATTCCCATCTAATCCGTACATAGCCCCTCCTTCCCCCAGTGTAACATTCCAATCTAATCCGTACACAGCACCTCCCTCCCCCAGTGTAACATTCCCCATCTAATCCATACATAGCCCCTCCCTCCCCCAGTGTAACATTCCCATCTAATCCGTACATAGCCCTTCCCTACCCCAGTGTAACATTCCCATCTAATCCGTACATAGCCCCTCCCTCCCCCAGTGTAACATTCCCATCTAATCCATACATAGCCCCTCCCTCCCCAGTGTAACATTCCCATCTAATCCATACATACCTCTCCCTCCCCCAGTGTAACATTCCCATCTAATCCGTACATAGCCCCTCCCTCCGCCAGTGTAACATTCCACATCTAATCCATTCATAGCCGCTCCCCCAGTGTAACATTCCCATCTAATCCGTACATAGCACCTCCCTCCCCAGTGTAACATTCCCCATCTAATCCGTAAAACCCCCTCCCTCCCCCAGTGTAACATTCCCATCTAATCCGTACATTGCCCCTCCCTCCCCCAGTGTAACATTCCCCATCTAATCCGTACATAGCCCATCCCCCAGTGTAACATTCCCATCTAATCCGTACATAACCCCTCCCTCCCCCAATGTAACATTACCATCTAATCCGTACATAGCCCCTCCCTCCCCCAGTGTAACATTCCCCATCTAATCCGTACAAAGCCCCTCCCTCCCCCAGTGTAACATTCCCATCTAATCCGTACATAGCCCCTCCCTCCTCCAGTGTAACATTCCCATGTAATCTGTACATAGCCCCTCCCTCCCCCAGTGTAAGATTCCCATCTAATCCATACATAGCCCCTCCCACCCCCAGTGTAACCTTCCCATCTAATCCGTACAGAGACCCTCCCTCCCCCAGTGTAACATTCCCATCTAATTCGTACATAGCCCCTCCCTCCCCCAGTGTAACATTCCTATCTAATCCGTACATAGCCCAACCCTCCCCAGTGTAACATTCCCATCTAATCCGTACATAGCCCCTCCATCCCCCAGTGTAACATTCCCATCTAATCCGAACATAGCCCCTCCCTCACCAGTGTAACATTCCCATCTAATCCGTACATAGCCCGTCCCTCCCCCAGTGTACCGTTCCCATCTAATCCGTACATAGCCCCTCCCTACCCCAGTGTAACATTCCCATCTAATCCGTACATAGCCCCTCCCTCCCCAGTGTAACATTCCCATCTAATCCGTACATAGGCCCTCCCTCCCCAGTGTAACATTCCCATCTAATCCGTACATAGAGTCATAGAGTCATAGAGTAATACAGCACGGATAGAGGCCCTTCGGCCCATCGTGTCCATGCCGGCCATCAAGCCCTGTCTAATCTAATCCCATATTCCAGCATTTGGCCCGTAGCCTTGTATGCTATGGCATTTCAAATGCTCATCCAAATGCTTCTTAAATGTTGTGAGGGTTTCTGCCTCCACAACCCTTTCAGGCAGTGAGTTCCAGACTCCAACCACCCTCTGGGTGAAAAAGTTCTTTCTCAAATCCCCTCTAAACCTCCCGCCCTTTACCTTGAATCTATGCCCCCTAGTTATTGACCCCTCTACTAAGGGGAAAAGCTCCTCAGCATCCATCCTATCTATGCCCCTCACAATTTTGTACACCTCAATCATGTCCCCCCTCAGCCTCCTCTGCTCCAAGGAAAACAAACCCAATCTGCCCAGTCTCTCTTCATAGCTGAAGCGCTCCAGCCCTGGTAACATCCTGGTGAACCTCCTCTGCACCCTCTCTAACGCGATCACATCTTTCCTGTAGTGTGGCGACCAGAACTGCACACAGTATTCCAGCTGTGGCCTAACCAGTGTTTTATACAGCTCCATCATAACCTCCTTGCTCTTATATTCTATGCCTCGGCTAATGAAGGCAAGTATCCCATATGCCTTTTTTACCACCTTATCCACCTGTTCCGCCGCCTTCAGGGATCTGTGTACCTGCACACCCAGATCCCTCTGACCCTCCGTCTTGCCTAGGGTCTTTCCCTTCATTGTGTATTCCCTTGCCTTGTTAGAACCCCCAAAGTGCATCACCTCGCACTTTTCCGGGTTAAATTCCATTTGCCACTGTTCCGCCCATCTGACCAACCCATCTATATCGTTCTGCAGACTGAGGCTACCCTCCTCGCTATTTACCACCCTACCAATTTTAGTATCATCCGCGAATTTACTGATCATACCCTTTACATTCATATCCAAGTCATTAATGTAGACCACAAACAGCAAGGGACCCAGCACCGATCCCTGTGGTACCCCACTGGCCACAGGTTTCCAGTCACAAAAACAACCTTCGACCATCACCCTCTGCCTTCTGCCACTAAGCCAGTTTTGTATCCAATGTGCCAAGGCACCCTGGATTCCATGGGCTCTTACCTTCTTGACCAGTCTCCTGTGCGGGACTTTATCGAAGGCCTTACTGAAATCCATGTATACCACATCCACTGCATTACCCTCATCCACACACCTAGTCACCCCCTCAAAAAATTCAATCAAATTAGTCAGACATATCCCCTCCCTCCCCCAGTGTAACATTCCAATCTAATCCGTACAAAGCCCCTCCTTCCCCCAGTGTAACATTCCCCATCTAATCCGTACATAGCCCTTCCCTCCCCATGTGTATCATTCCCATCTAATCCGTACATAGACCCTCCCCAAGTGTAACATTCCCATCTAATCCGTACATAGCCCCTCCCTCCCCCAGTGTAACATTCCCATCTAATCCGTACATAGCCCCTCCCGCCCGCAGTGTAATATTCCCATCTAATCCATACATAGCCCCTCCCTCCCCAGTGTAACATTCCCATCTAATCCGTACAGTGCCCCTCCCTCCCCAGAGTAACATTCCCATCTAATCCATACATTGCCCCTCCCTCCCCCAGTGTAACATTCCCATCTAATCCGTACATAGCCCCTCCCTCCCCCAGTGTAACATTCCCATCTAATCCGTACATAGCCCCGCCCTCCCCCAGTGTAACATTCCCATCTAATCCGTACATAGCCCTTCCCTCCCCCAGTGTAACATTCCCATCTAATCTGTACATAGCCCCGCCCTCCCCCAGTGTAACATTCCCATCGAATCCGTACATAGCCCCTCCCTCCCCCAGTGTAACATTCGCATCTAATCCGTACATAGCCCCTCCCCCTGTGTAACATACCCATCTAATCCGTACATAACCCCTCCCCCAGTGTAACATTCCCATCTAATCCGTACATCGCCCCTCCCTCCCCCAGTGTAACATTCCCATCTAATCCGGACATCGCCCCTCCCTCCCCCAGTGTAACATTCCCATCTAATCCGTACATAGCCCCTCCCTCCCCCAGTGTAACATTCCCATCTAATCTGTACATAGTGCTTCCCTCCCCCAGTGTAACATTCCCATCTAATCCGTACATAGCCCCTCCCTCCCCCATTGTAACATTCCCATCTAATCCGTACATAGCCCCTCCCTCCCCCAGTGTAACATTCCCACATAATCCGTACATAGCCCCTCCCCCTCAGTGTAACATTCCCCATCTAATCCGTACATAGCCCCTCCCTCCGCCAGTGTAACATTCCCATCTAATCCGTACATAGCCCCTCCCTCCCCCAGTGTAACATTCCCATCTAATCCGTACATAGCCCCTCCCTCCCCCAGTGTAACATTCCCATCTAATCCGTACATAGCCCCTCCCTCCCCCAGTGTAACATTCCCATCTAATCCGTACATAGCCACTCCCTCCCCCAGTGTAACATTCCCATCTAATCCGTACAGAGCCCCTCCCTCCCCCAGTGTAACATTCCCATCTAATCCGTACATAGCCCCTCCCTGCCCCAGTGTAACATTCCCCATCTAATCCGTACATAGCCCCTCCCTCCTCCAGTGTAACATTCCCAACTGATCCGTACATAGCCCCTCCCTCCCCCAGTGTAACATTCCCATCTGATCCGTACATAGCCCCTCCCTCCCCCAGTGTAACATTCCCATCTGATCCGTACATAGCCCCTCCCTCCTCCAGTGTAAAATTCCCAACTGATCCGTACATAGCCCCTCCCTCCCCCAGTGTAACATTCCCATCTGATCCGTACATAGCACCTCCCTCCGCCAGTGTAACATTCCCATCTAATCCGTACCTAGCCCCTCCCTCCCCCAGTGTAACATTCCCCATCTAATCCATGAACAGCCCCTCCCTCCCCCAGTGTAACATTCCCATCTAATCCGTACATAGCCCCTCCCTACCCCAGTGTAACATTCCCATCTAATCCGTACATAGCCCCTCCCTCCCCAGTGTAACATTCCCATCTAATCCGTACATAGGCCCTCCCTCCCCAGTGTAACATTCCCATCTAATCCGTACATATCCCCTCCCTCCCCCAGTGTAACATTCCAATCTAATCCGTACAAAGCCCCTTCTTCCCCCAGTGTAACATTCCCCATCTAATCCGTACATAGCCCTTCCCTCCCCATGTGTGTCATTCCCATCTAATCCGTACATAGACACTCCCCAAGTGTAACATTCCCATCTAATCCGTACATAGCCCCTCCCTCCCCCAGTGTAACATTCCCATCTAATCCGTACATAGCCCCTCCCGCCCGCAGTGTAACATTCCCATCTAATCCATACATAGCCCCTCCCTCCCCAGTGTAACATTCCCATCTAATCCGTACATTGCCCCTCCCTCCCCAGAGTAACATTCCCATCTAATCCATACATTGCCCCTCCCTCCCCCAGTGTAACATTCCCATCTAATCCGTACATAGCCCCTCCCTCCCCCAGTGTAACATTCCCATCTAATCCGTACATAGCCCCGCCCTCCCCCAGTTTAACATTCCCATCTAATCCGTACATAGCCCTTCCCTCCCCCAGTGTAACATTCCCATCTAATCTGTACATAGCCCCGCCCTCCCCCAGTGTAACATTCCCATCGAATCCGTTCATAGCCCCTCCCTCCCCCAGTGTAACATTCGCATCTAATCCGTACATAGCCCCTCCCCCTGTGTAACATACCCATCTAATCCGTACATAACCCCTCCCCCAGTGTAACATTCCCATCTAATCCGTACATCGCCCCTCCCTCCCCCAGTGTAACATTCCCATCTAATCCGGACATCGCCCCTCCCTCCCCCAGTGTAACATTCCCATCTAATCCGTACATAGCCCCTCCCTCCCCCAGTGTAACATTCCCATCTAATCTGTACATAGTGCTTCCCTCCCCCAGTGTAACATTCCCATCTAATCCGTACATAGCCCCTCCCTCCCCCATTGTAACATTCCCATCTAATCCGTACATAGCCCCTCCCTCCCCCAGTGTAACATTCCCACCTAATCCGTACATAGCCCCTCCCCCTCAGTGTAACATTCCCCATCTAATCCGTACATAGCCCCTCCCTCCGCCAGTGTAACATTCCCATCTAATCCGTACATAGCCCCTCCCTCCCCCAGTGTAACATTCCCATCTAATCCGTACATAGCCCCTCCCTCCCCCAGTGTAACATTACCATCTAATCCGTACATAGCCCCTCCCTCCCCCAGTGTAACATTCCCACCTAATCCGTACATAGCCCCTCCCTCCCCCAGTGTAACATTCCCATCTAATCCGTACATAGCCCCTCCCTCCCCCAGTGTAACATTCCCATCTAATCCGTACATAGCCACTCCCTCCCCCAGTGTAACATTCCCATCTAATCCGTACAGAGCCCCTCCCTCCCCCAGTGTAACATTCCCATCTAATCCGTACATAGCCCCTCCCTGCCCCAGTGTAACATTCCCCATCTAATCCGTACATAGCCCCTCCCTCCTCCAGTGTAACATTCCCAACTGATCCGTACATAGCCCCTCCCTCCCCCAGTGTAACATTCCCATCTGATCCGTACATAGCCCCTCCCTCCCCCAGTGTAACATTCCCATCTGATCCGTACATAGCCCCTCCCTCCTCCAGTGTAAAATTCCCAACTGATCCGTACATAGCCCCTCCCTCCCCCAGTGTAACATTCCCATCTGATCCGTACATAGCACCTCCCTCCGCCAGTGTAACATTCCCATCTAATCCGTACATAGCACCTCCCCCAGTGTAACATTCCCATCTAATCCGTACCTAGCCCCTCCCTCCCCCAGTGTAACATTCCCCATCTAATCCATGAATAGCCCCTCCCTCCCCCAGTGTAACATTCCCATCTAATCCGTACATAGCCCTTCCCTACCCCAGTGTAACATTCCCATCTAATCCGTACATAGCCCCTCCCTCCCCCAGTGTAACATTACCATCTACTCCGTGCAAAGCCCCTCCCTCCCCCAGTGTAACATTCCCATCTAATCCGTACATAGCCTCTCCCTCCCCCAGTGTAACATTCCCATCTAATCCGTACATAGCCCATCCCTCCCCCAGTGTAACATTCCCATCTAATCCGTACATAGCGCCTCCCTCCGGCAGTGTAACATTCCCATCTAATCCGTACATAGCCCCTCCTTCCCCCAGTGTAACATTCCCATCTAATCCGTACATAGCCCTTCCCTCCCCCAGTGTATCATTCCCACCTAATCCGTACATAGCCCCTCCCCAAGTGTAACATTCCCATCTAATCCGTACATAGCCCCTCCCTCCCCCAGTGTAACATTCCCATCTAATCCATACATAGTCCCTCCCGCCCCCAGTGTAACATTCCCATCTAATCCATACATAGCCCCTCCCTCCCCAGTGTAACATTCCCATCTAATCCGTACATAGCCCCTCCCTCCCCAGAGTAACATTCCCATCTAAACCATACATTGCCCCTCCCTCCCCCAGTGTAACATTCCCATCTAATCCGTACATAGCCCCTCCCTCCCCCAGTGTAACATTCCCATCTGATCCGTACATAGCCCCTCCCTCCCCCAGTGTAACATTCCCATCTAATCCGTACATAGCCCCTCCCTCCCCCAGTGTAACATTCCCATCTAATCCGTACATAGCCCCTCCCTCCCCAGTGTAACATTCCCATCGAATCTGTACATAGCCCCGCCCTCCCCCAGTGTAACATTCCCATCGAATCCGTACATAGCCCCTCCCTCCCCCAGTGTAACATTCCCATCGAATCCGTACATAGCCCCTCCCCCTGTGTAACATTCCCATCTAATCCGTACATAGCCCCTCCCCCAGTGTAACATTCCCATCTAATCCGGACATCGCCCCTCCCTCCCCAGTGTAACATTCCCATCTAATCCGGACATCGCCCCTCCCTCCCCCAGTGTAACATTCCCATCTAATCCGTACATAGCCCCTCCCTCCCCCAGTGTAACATTCCCATCTAATCTGTACATAGTGCCTCCCTCCCCCAGTGCAACATTCCCATCTAATCCGTACATAGCCCCTCCCTCCCCCAGCGTAACATTCTCATCTAATCCGTACATAGCCCCTCCCTCCCCCAGTGTAACATTCCCATCTAATCCGTACATAGCCCCTCCCTCCCCCAGTGTAACATTCCCACCTAATCCGTACATATCCCCTCCCTCCCCCAGTGTAACATTCCCCATCTAATCCGTACATAGCCCCTCCCTCCCCCAGTGTAACATTCCCATCTAATCCGTACATAGCCCCTCCCTCCCCCAGTGTAGCATTCCCATCTAATCCGTACATAGCCCCTCCCTCCCCAGTGTAACATTCCCATCGAATCCGTACATAGCCACTCCCTCCCCCAGTATAACATTCCCATCTAATCCGTACAGAGCCCCTCCCTCCCCCAGTGTAACATTCCCATCTAATCCGTACATAGCCACTCCCTCCTCCAGTGTAACATTCCCAACTGATCCGTACATAGCCCCTCCCTCCCCCAGTGTAACATTCCCATCTGATCCGTACATAGCACCTCCCCCAGTGTAACATTCCCATCTAATCCGTACATTGCACCTACCTCCCCCGGTGTAACACTCCCATCTAATCCATACATAGCCCCTCCCCCAGTGTAACATTCCCATCTAATCCGTACATAGCCCCTCCCTCCCCAGTGTAACATTCCCATCTTATCCGTACATAGCCGCTCCCTCCCCCAGTGTAACATTCCCATCTAATCCGTACATAGCCCCTCCCTCCCCAGTGTAACATTCCCATCTAATCCGTACATAACCCCTCCCTCCCCCAGTGTAACATTCCCATCTAATCCGTACATAGCCCCTCCCCGAGTGTAACATTCCCATCGAATCCGTACATAGCCCCTCCCTCCCCCAGTGTAACATTCCCCATCTAATCCGTACATAGCCCTTCCCTCCCCCAGTGTATCATTCCCATCTAATCCGTACATAGCCCCTCCCCCAGTGTAACATTCCCATCTGATCCGTACATAGCCCCTCCCTCCCCCAGTGTAACATTCCCATCTAATCCGTACATAGCCCCTCCCTCCCCCAGTGTAACATTCCCATCTAATCCATACATAGCCCCTCCCTCCCCAGTGTAACATTCCCATCTAATCCATACATAGCCCTTCCCTCCCCAGTGTAACATTCCCATCTAATCCGTACATAGCCCCTCCTTCCCCCAGTGTAACATTCCAATCTAATCCGTACACAGCACCTCCCTCCCCCAGTGTAACATTCCCCATCTAATCCATACATAGCCCCTCCCTCCCCCAGTGTAACATTCCCATCTAATCCGTACATAGCCCTTCCCTACCCCAGTGTAACATTCCCATCTAATCCGTACATAGCACCTCCCTCCCCCAGTGTAACATTCCCATCTAATCCATACATAGCCGATCCCTCCCCAGTGTAACATTCCCATCTAATCCATACATACCTCTCCCTCCCCCAGTGTAACATTCCCATCTAATCCGTACATAGCCCCTCCCTCCGCCAGTGTAACATTCCCCATCTAATCCATTCATAGCCGCTCCCCCAGTGCAACATTCCCATCTAATCCGTACATAGCACCTCCCTCCCCAGTGTAACATTCCCCATCTAATCCGTACATAGCCCCTCCCCAGTGTAACATTCCCATCGAATCCGTACATAGCCCCTCTCTCCCCAGTGTAACATTCCCATCTAATCCGTACATAGCCCGTCCCTCCCCCAGTGTAACGTTCCCATCTAATCCGTACATAGCCCCTCCCTCCCCCAGTGTAACATTCCCCATGCAATTCGTACATAGCCCCTCCCTCCACCAGTGTAACATTCCCCATGTAATCCGTACATAGCCCCTCCCTCCCTCAGTGTAACATTCCCATCTAATCCGTACATAGCCCCTCCCTCCCCAGTGTAACATTCCCATCTAATCCGTACATAGCCCCTCCCTCCCCCAGTGTAACATTCCCATCTAATCCGTACATAGCCCCTCCCTCCCCCAGTGTAACATTCCCCATCTAATCCGTACATAGACCCTCCCCCAGTGTAACATTCCCATCTAATCCGTACATAACCCCTCCCTCCCCCAATGTAACATTACCATCTAATCCGTACATAGCCCCTCCCTCCCCCAGTGTAACATTCCCCATCTAATCCGTACAAAGCCCCTCCCTCCCCCAGTGTAACATTCCCATCTAATCCGTACATAGCCCCTCCCTCCTCCAGTGTAACATTCCCATGTAATCTGTACATAGCCCCTCCCTCCCCCAGTGTAAGATTCCCATCTAATCTGTACACAGCCCCTCCCTCCCCCAGTGTAACATTCCCATCTAATACGTACATAGCCCCTCCCTCCCCCAGTGTAACCTTCCCATCTAATCTGTACACAGCCCCTCCCTCCCCCAGTGTAACATTCCCATCTAATTCGTACATAGCCCCTCCCTCCCCCAGTGTAACATTCCTATCTAATCCGTACATAGCCCCTCCCTCCCCCAGTGTAACATTCCCCATCAAATCCATACATAGCCCCTCCCTCCCTCAGTGTAACATTCCCATCTAATCCGTACATAGCCCCTCCCCCAGTGTAACATTCCCATCTAATCCGTACATAGCCCCTCCCTCCCCAGTGTAACATTCCCATCTAATCCGGACATAGCCCCTCCATCCCCCAGTGTAACATTCCCATCTTATCCGAACATAGCCCCTCCCTCCCCAGTGTAACATTCCCATCTGATCCGTACATAGCCCCTCCCTCCCCAGTGTAACATTCCCATCTAATCCGTACATAGCCCCTCCCTACCCCAGTGTAACATTCCCATCTAATCCGTACATAGCCCCTCCCTCCCCAGTGTAACATTCCCATCTAATCCGTACATAGCCCCTCTCTCCCCAGTGTAACATTCCCATCTAATCCATGCATAGCCCCTCCCTCCCCCAGTGTAACATTCCCATCTAATCCGTACATAGCCCTTCCCTTCCCCAGTGTAACATTCCCATCTAATCCGTACATAGCCCCTCCCTCCCCCAGTGTAACATTACCATCTAATCCGTGCATAGCCCCTCCCTCCCCCAGTGTAACATTCCCACCTAATCCGTACATAGCCCCTCCCTCCCCCAGTGTAACATTCCCATCTAATCCGTACATAGCCCCTCCCTACCCCAGTCTAACATTCCCATCTAATCCGTACATAGCCCCTCCTTCCCCCAGTGTAACATTCCCCATCTAATCCGTACATAGCCCTTCCCTCCCCCAGTGTATCATTCCCATCTAATCCGTACATAGCCCCTCCCCCAGTGTAACATTCCCATCTGATCCGTACATAGCCCCTCCCTCCCCCAGTGTAACATTCCCATCTAATCCGTACATAGCCCCTCCCTCCCCCAGTGTAACATTCCCATCTAATCCATACATAGCCCCTCCCCCCAGTGTAACATTCCCATCTAATCCATACATAGCCCTTCCCTCCCCAGTGTAACATTCCCATCTAATCCGTACATAGCCCCTCCTTCCCCCAGTGTAACATTCCAATCTAATCCGTACATAGCCCCTCCCTCCCCCAGTGTAACATTCCCCATCTAATCCATGCATAGCCCCTCCCTCCCCCAGTGTAACATTCCCATCTAATCCGTACATAGCCCTTCCCTACCCCAGTGTAACATTCCCCATCTAAACCGTACATAGCCCTTCCCTCCCCCAGTGTATCATTCCCATCAAATCCGTACATAGCCCCTCCCCCAGTGTAACATTCCCATCTGATCCGTACATAGCCCCTCCCTCCCCCAGTGTAACATTCCCATCTAATCCGTACATAGCCCCTCCCTCCCCCAGTGTAACATTCCCATCTAATCCATACATAGCCCCTCCCTCCCCAGTGTAACATTCCCATCTAATCCATACATAGCCCTTCCCTCCCCAGTGTAACATTCCCATCTAATCCGTACATAGCCCCTCCCTCCCCCAGTGTAACATTGCCATCTAATCCGTACACAGCCCCTCCCTCCCCCAGTGTAAAATTCCCATCTAATCCGTACATAGCCCCTCCCTCCCCCAGTGTAACATTCCCATCTAATCCGTACATAGCCCCTCCCTCCCCCAGTGTAACATTCCCATCTAATCCGTACATAGCCCCTCCCTCCCCCAGTGTAACATTCCCATCTAATCCGTACATAGCCCCTCCCCAGTGTAACATTCCCAGCTAATCCCTACATAGCCCCTCCCTCCCCCAGTGTAACATTCCCATCTAAAACGTACATAGCCCCTCCCTCCCCAGTGAAACATTCCCATCTAATCCATACATAGCCCGTCCCTCCCCCAGTGCAACATTCCCATCTAATCCGTACATAGCCCCTCACTCGCCCAGTGTAACTTTCCCCATCTAATCCGTGCATAGCCCCTCCCTCTCCCAGTGCAACATTCCCATCTAATCCATAATTAGCTCTTCCCTCCCACAGTGGAACATTCCCATCTAATCCGTACATAGCCCCTCCCTCCCCCAGTGTAACATTCCCATCTAATCCGTACATAGCCCCTCCCTCCCCCAGTGTAACATTCCCATCTAATCCGTACATAGCCCTTCCCTCCCCCAGTGTAACATTCCCATCTAATCTGTACTTAGCCCCTCCCCCAGTGTAACATTCCCATCTAATCCGTACATAGCCCCTCCCCCGTGTAACATTCCCATCTAATCCGTACATAGCCCCTCCCCCACTGTAACATTCCCATCTAATCCGTACATAGCCCCTCCCTCCCCCAGTGTAACAATCCCATCCAATCCGTACATAGCCCCTCCCTCCCCCAGTGTAACATTCCCATCTAATCCGTACATAGCCCTTCCCTCCCCCAGTGTAACATTCCCATCTAATCCGTACATAGCCCCTCCCTCCCCAGTGTAACATTCCCATCTAATCCGCACATAGCCCCTCCCCAGTGTAACATTCCCATCTAATCCGTACATAGCCCCTCCCCCCAGTGTAACATTCCCATCTAATCTGTACATAGCCCCTCCCCCAGTGTAACATTACCATCTAATCCGTACATAGACCATCCCTCCCACAGTGTAACATTCCCATCTAATCCGTACATAGCCCCTCCCTCCCCCAGTGTAATATTCCCCATGTAATCCATACCTAGCCCCTCCCTCCACAGTGTAACATTCCCATCTAATCTGTACATAGCCCCTCCCCAGTGTAACATTCCCATCTAATCCGTACATAGCCCCTCCCCCCAGTGTAACATTCCCATCTAATCTGTACATAGCCCCTCCCCCAGTGTAACATTACCATCTAATCCGTACATAGACCCTCCCTCCCACAGTGTAACATTCCCATCTAATCCGTACATAGCCCCTCCCTCCCCCAGTGTAACATTCCCATCTAATCCGTACATAGCCCCTCCCTCCCCAGTGTAACATTCCCATCGAATCTGTACATAGCCCCGCCCTCCCCCAGTGTAACATTCCCATCGAATCCGTACATAGCCCCTCCCTCCCCCAGTGTAACATTCCCATCGAATCCGTACATAGCCCCTCCCCCTGTGTAACATTCCCATCTAATCCGTACATAGCCCCTCCCCCAGTGTAACATTCCCATCTAATCCGGACATCGCCCCTCCCTCCCCCAGTGTAACATTCCCATCTAATCCGGACATCGCCCCTCCCTCCCCCAGTGTAACATTCCCATCTAATCCGTACATAGCCCCTCCCTCCCACAGTGTAACATTCCCATCTAATCTGTACATAGTGCCTCCCTCCCCCAGTGCAACATTCCCATCTAATCCGTACATCGCCCCTCCCTCCCCCAGCGTAACATTCTCATCTAATCCGTACATAGCCCCTCCCTCCCCCAGTGTAACATTCCCATCTAATCCGTACATAGCCCCTCCCTCCCCCAGTGTAACATTCCCACCTAATCCGTACATAGCCCATCCCTCCCCCAGTGTAACATACCCCATCTAATCCGTACATAGCCCCTCCCTCCCCCAGTGTAACATTCCCATCTAATCCGTACATAGCCCCTCCCTCCCCCAGTGTAACATTCCCATCTAATCCGTACATAGCCCCTCCCTCCCCAGTGTAACATTCCCATCTAATCCGTACATAGCCACTCCCTCCCCCAGTATAACATTCCCATCTAATCCGTACAGAGCCCCTCCCTCCCCCAGTGTAACATTCCCATCTAATCCGTACATAGCCCCTCCCTGCCCCAGTGTACCATTCCCCATCTAATCCGTACATAGCCCCTCCCTCCTCCAGTGTAACATTCCCAACTGATCCGTACATAGCCCCTCCCTCCCCCAGTGTAACATTCCCATCTGATCCGTACATAGCACCTCCCCCAGTGTAACATTCCCATCTAATCCGTACATTGCACCTACCTCCCCCGGTGTAACACTCCCATCTAATCCATACATAGCCCCTCCCCCAGTGTAACATTCCCATCTTATCCGTACATAGCCGCTCCCTCCCCCAGTGTAACATTCCCATCTAATCCGTACATAGCCCCTCCCTCCCCAGTGTAACATTCCCATCTAATCCGTACATAACCCCTCCCTCCCCCAGTGTAACATTCCCATCTAATCCGTACATAGCCCCTCCCTCCCCAGTGTAACATTCCCATCTAACCCGTGCATAGCCCCTCCCTCCCCCAGTGTAAAATTCCCATCTAATCCGTACATAGCCCCTCCCTCCTCCAGTGTAACATTCCCCATCGAATCCGTACATTGCCCCTCCCTCCCCCAGTGTAACATTCCCATCGAAGCCGTACGTACCCTCCCCAGTGTAACATTCCCATCTAATCCGTACATAGCCCCTCCCTCCCCCAGTGTAACATTCCCATCTATTCCATACATAGCCTCTCCCTCCCCAGTGTAACATTCCCATCTAATCCCTACATAGCCCCTCTCTCCCCCAGTGTAACATTCCCATCTAAACCGTACATAGCCCCTCCCTCCTCAGTGAAACATTCCCATCTAATCCATACATAGCCCGTCCCTCCCCCAGTGCAACATTCCCATCTAATCCGTACATAGCCCCTCCCTCGCCCAGTGTAACTTTCCCCATCTAATCCGTGCATAGCCCCGCCCTCTCCCAGTGCAACATTCCCCTCTAATCCATACATAGCTCTTCCCTCCCACAGTGGAACATTCCCATCTAATCCGTACATAGCCCCTCCCTCCCCCAGTGTAACATTCCCATCTAATCCGTACATAGCCCCTGCCTCCCCCAGTGTAACATTCCCATCTAATCCGTACATAGCCCTTCCCTCCCCCAGTGTAACATTCCCATCTAATCTGTACTTAGCCCCTCCCCCAGTGTAACATTCCCATCTAATCCGTACATAGCCCCTCCCCCAGTGTAACATTCCCATCTAATCTGTACATAGCCCCTCCCCCAGTGTAACATTCCCATTTAATCCGTACATAGCCCCTCCCTCCCCCAGTGTAACAATCCCACCCAATCCGTACATAGCCCCACCCTCCCCCAGTGTAACATTCCCATCTAATCCGTACATAGCCCTTCCCTCCCCCAGTGTAACATTCCCATCTAATCCGTACATAGCCCCGCCCTCCCCAGTGTAACATTCCCATCTAATCCGTACATAGCCCCTCCCCCAGTGTAACATTCCCATCTAATCCGTACATAGCCCCTCCCCCCAGTGTAACATTCCCATCTAATCTGTACATAGCCCCTCCCCCAGTGTAACATTCCCATCTAATCCGTACATAGACCCTCCCTCCCACAGTGTAACATTCCCATCTAATCCGTACATAACCCCTCCCTCCCCCAGTGTAACATTCCCCATCTAATCCATACCTAGCCCCTCCCTCCCCCAGTGTAACATTCCCAACTAATCCATACATAGCCCCTCTCACCCCAGTGTAACATTCCCATCTAATCCATACATAGCCCCTCCCTCCCCCAGTGTAACATTCCCATCGAATCCATACATAGCCCCTCCCTCCCCGTGTAACATTCCCATCTAATCCATACATAGCCCCTCCCTCCCCAGTGTAACATTCCCATCTAATCCGTACATAGCCCCTCCCTCCGCCAGTGTAACATTCCCCATTTAATCCATACATAGCCCCTCCCTCCCCAGTGTAACATTCCCCATCTAATCCGTACATCGCAACTCCCTCCCCAGTGTAACATTCCCCATCTAATCCGTACAAAGCCCCTCCCCAGTGTAACATTCCCATCTAATACGTACATAGCCCCTCCCTCCCCAGTGTAACATTCCCCATCTAATCCGTACATAGCCCCTCCCCAGTGTAACATTCCCATTTAATCCCTACATAGCCCCTCCCTCCCCAGTGTAACATTCCCCTCTAATCCGTACATAGCCCCTCCCTCCCCCAGTGTAACGTTCCCATCTAATCCGTACATAGCCCCTCCCTCCCCCAGTGTAACATTCCCCATGCAATCCGTACATAGCCCCTCCCTCCCCCAGTGTAACATTCCCCATGTAATCCGTACATAGCCCCTCCCTCCCTCAGTGTAACATTCCCATCTAATCCGTACATAGCCCCTCCCTCCCCCAGTGTAACATTCCCATCTAATCCGTACATAGCCCCTCCCTCCCCCAGTGTAACATTCCCATCTAATCCGTACATAGCCCCACCCTCCCCCAGTGTAACATTCCCCATCTAATCCGTACATAGCTCCTCCCCCAGTGTAACATTCCCATCTAATCCGTACATAACCCCTCCCTCCCCCAATGTAACATTACCATCTAATCCGTACATAGCCCCTCCCTCCCCCAGTGCAACATTCCCCATCTAATCCGTACAAAGCCCCTCCCTCCCCCAGTCTAACATTCCCATGTAATCCGTACATAGCCCCTCCCTCCTCCAGTGTAACATTCCCATGTAATCTGTACATAGCCCCTCCCTCCCCCAGTGTAAGATTCTCATCTAATCCATACATAGCCACTCCCTCCCCCAGTGTAACCTTCCCATCTAATCCGTACAGAGCCCCTCCCTCCCCCAGTGTAACATTCAAATCTAATTCGTACATAGCCCCTCCCTCCCCCAGTGTAACATTCCTATCTAATCCGTACATAGCCCCTCCCTCCCCCAGTGTAACATTCCCATCTAATCCGTACATAGCCCCTCCCCCAGTGTAACATTCCCATCTAATCCGTACATAGCCCCTCCCTCCCCAGTGTAACATTCCCATCTAATCCGTACATAGCCCCTCCATCCCCCAGTGTAACATTCCCATCTAATCCGAACATAGACCCTCCCTCCCCAGTGTAACATTCCCATCTAATCCGTACATAGCCCCTCCCTGCCCCAGTGTAACATTCCCCATCTAATCCGTACATAGCCCCTCCCTCCTCCAGTGTAACATTCCCAACTGATCCGTACATAGCCCCTCCCTCCCCCAGTGTAACGTTCCCATCTGATCCGTACATAGCACCTCCCTCCCCCAGTGTAACATTCCCATCTAATCCGTACATAGCACCTCCCCCAGTGTAACATTCCAATCTAATCCGTACATAGCCCCTCCCTCCCCCAGTATAACATACCCCATCTAATCCATGCATAGCCCCTCCCTCCCCCAGTGTAACATTCCCATCTAATCCGTACATAGCCCTTCCCTACCCCAGTGTAACATTCCCATCTAATCCGTACATAGCCCCTCCCTCCCCCAGTGTAACATTACCATCTAATCCGTACAGAGCCCCTCCCTCCCCCAGTGTAACATTCTCATCTAATCCGTACATAGCCCCTCCCTGCCCCAGTGTAACATTCCCCATCAAATCCGTACATAGCCCCTCCCTCCCCCAGCGTAACATTCCCATCTAATCCGTACATAGCAGCTCCCCCAGTGTAACATTCCCATCTAATCCGTACCTAGCACCTCCCTCCCCCGGTGTAACATTCCCATCTAATCCGTACATAGCCCGTCCCCCAGTGTAACATTCCCATCTAATCCGTACATAGACCCTCCCTCCCCAGTGTAACATTCCCATCTAATCCGTACATAGCCCCTCCCTCCCCCAGTGTAACATTCCCATCTAATCCGTACATAGTCCCTCCCTCCCCAGTGTAACATTCCCATCTAATCCGTACATAGCCCCTCCCTCCCCCAGTGTAACATTCCCATCTAATCCGTACAGAGCCCCTCCCTCCCCGTGTAACATTCCCATCTAATCCGTACATAGCCCCTCCCTCCCCCAGTGTAACATTCCCATCTAATCCGTACATAGCCCCTCCCTCCCCAGTGTAACATTCCCATCTAACCCGTGCATAGCCCCTCCCTCCCCCAGTGTAACATTCCGATCTAATCCGTACATAGCCCCTCCCTCCCCCAGTGTAACATTCCCCATCGAATCCGTACATTGCCCCTCCCTCCCCCAGTGTAACATTCCCATCGAAGCCGTACGTACCCTCCCCAGTGTAACATTCCCATCTAATCCGTACATAGCCCCTCCCTCCCCCAGTGTAACATTCCCATCTAATCCATACATAGCCCCTCCCTCCCCCAGTGTAACATTCCCATCTAATCCGTACATCGCCCCTCCTTCCCCTGTGTAACATTCCCATCTAATCCGTACATAGCCCCTCCCTCCCCAGTGTAACATTCCCATCGAATCCATACATAGCCTCTCCCTCCCCCAGTGTAACATTCCCATCGAATCCGTACATAGCCCCTCCCTCCCCCAGTGTAACATTCCCATCTAATCCGTACATAGCCCCTCCCTCCCCCAGTGTAACATTCCCATCTAATCCGTACATAGCCCCTCCTTCCCCCAGTGAAACATTCCCATCTAATCCGTACATAGCCCCTCCCTACCCCAGTGTAACATTCCCATCTAATCCATACATAGCCCCTCCCTCCCCCAGTGTAACATTCCCATCTAATCCGTACATAGCCCCTCCCGCCCCCAGGGTTATCCTTCCCATCTAATCCGTACATAGCCCCTCCCTCCCCCAGTGTAACATTCCCAGCTAATCCATACATAGCCCCTCCCTCCCCCAGTGTAACATTCCCATCGAATCCGTACACAGCCCCGCCCTCCCCCAGTGTAACATTCCCATCTAATCCGTACATAGCCCCTCCCTCCCCCAATGTAACATTCCCATCTAATCCTTACATAGCCCCTCCCTCCCCCAATGTATCATTCCGATCCAATCCGTACATAGCCCCTCCCTCCCCCAGTGTAACATTCCCATCTAATCCGTACATAGCCCCTCCCTCCCCCAGTGTAACATTCCCATCGAATCCGTACATAGCCCCTCCCTCCCCCAGTGCATCATTCCCATCTAATCCGTACATAGCCCCTCCCTCCCCCAGTGTAACATTCCCATCTAATCAGTACATAGCCCCTCCCTCCCCCAGTGTAACATTCCCATCGAATCCGTACAAAGCCCCTCCCTCCCCCAGTGTAACATTCCCATCTAATCCGTACATAGCCCCTCCCCCAGTGTAACATTCCCATCTAATCCGTACACAGCCCCTCCCCCCAGTGTAACATTCCCATCTAATCCGTACATAGCCCCTCCCTGCCCCAGTGTAACATTCCCATCTAATCCGTACATAGCCACTCCCTCCCCCAGTTTAACATTCCCATCTAATCGGTACATAGCCCCTCCCTCCCCAGTGTAACATTCCCATGTAATCCATACATAGCCCCTCCCTCCCCAGTGTAACATTCCCATCGAATCCGTACATAGCCCCTCCCTCCCCCAGTGTAACATTCCCATCTAATGCGAAGAGAGCCCCTCCCTCCCCCAGTGTAACATTCCCATCTAATCCATACATAGCCGCTCCCTCCCCCAGTGTAACATTCCCATCTAATCCATACATAGCCCCTCCCTCCCCCAGTGTAACATTCCCATCTAATCCGTAGATAGCCCCTCCCTCCCCCAGTGTAACATTCCCATCTAATCCGTACATAGCCCCTCCCTCCCCCAGTGTAACATTCCCATCTAATCCATGCATAGCCCCTCCCTTCCCAGTGTAACATTCTCATCTAATCCGTACATAGCCCCTCCCTCTCCCAGTGCAACATTCCCATCTAATCCATACATAGCCCATCCTTCCCCCAGTGTAACATTCCCTATCTAATCCGTGCATAGCCCCTCCCTCTCCCAGTGCAACATTCCCATCTAATCCATACATAGCCCTTCCCTCCCACAGTGGAACATTCCCATCTAATCCGTACATAGCCCCTCCCTCTCCCAGTGCAACATTCCCATCTAATCCATACATAGCCCGTCCCTCCCCCAGTGCAACATTCCCATCTAATCCATACATAGACCCTCCCTCCCCCAGTGTAACATTCCCATCCAATCCGTACATAGTCCCTCCTTCCCCCTGTGTAACATTCCCATCTAATCCGTACATAGCCTCTCCCTCCCCCAGTGTAACATTCCCATCGAATCCGTACATAGCCCCTCCCTCCCCCAGTGTAACATTCCCATCTAATCCGTATATAGCCCCTCCTTCACCCAGTGTAACATTCCCATCTTATCCGTACATAGCCCCTCCCTCCCCCAGTGTAACATTCCCATCTAATCCATACATAGCCCCTCCCTCCCCCAGTGTTACATTCCCATCTAATCCGTACATAGCCCCTCCCTCCCCCAGTGTAACATTCCCAGCTAATCCATACATAGCCCCTCCCTCCCCAATGTAACATTCCCATCGAATCCGTACACAGCCCCGCCCTCCCCCAGTGTAACATTCCCATCTAATCCGTACATAGCCCCTCCCTCTCCCAATGTAACATTCCCATCTAATCATTACATAGCCCCTCCCTCCCCCAGTGTATCATTCCGATCCAATCCGTACATAGCCCCTCCCTCCCCCAGTGTAACATTCCCATCTAATCCGTACATAGCCCCTCCCTCCCCCAGTGTAACATTCCCATCGAATCCGTACATAGCCCCTCCCTCCCCCAGTGCATCATTCCCATCTAATCCGTACATAGCCCCTCCCTCCCCCAGTGTAACATTCCCATCTAATCAGTACATAGCCCCTCCCTCCCCCAGTGTAACATTCCCATCGAATCCGTACAAAGCCCCTCCCTCCCCCAGTGTAACATTCCCCATCTAATCTGTACACAGCCCCTCCCCCAGTGTAACATTCCCATCTAATCTGTACATAGCCCCTCCCTGCCCCAGTGTAACATTCCCATCTAATCCGTACATAGCCACTCCCTCCCCCAGTTTAACATTCCCATCTAATCCGTACGTAGCCCCTCCCTCCCCAGTGTAACATTCCCATGTAATCCATACATAGCCCCTCCCTCCCCAGTGTAACATTCCCATCTAATCCGTACATAGCCCCTCCCTCCCCCAGTGTAACATTCCCATCTAATCCATTCATAGCCCCTCCCTCCCCCAGTGTAACATTCCCATCTAATCCGAAGAGAGCCCCTCCCTCCCCCAGTGTAACATTCCCATCTAATCCATACATAGCCCCTCCCTCCCCCAGTGTAACATTCCCATCTAATCCGTACATAGCCGCTCCCTCCCCCAGTGTAACATTCCCATCTAATCCATACATAGCCCCTCCCTCCCCCAGTGTAACTTTCCCATCTAATCCGTAGATAGCCCCTCCCTCCCCCAGTGTAACAGTCCCATCTAATCCGTACAAAGACCCTCCCTCCCCCAGTGTAACATTCCCATCTAATCCGGGCATAGCCCCTCCCTTCCCAGTGCAACATTCCCATCTAATCCGTACATAGCCCCTCCCTTTCCCAGTGCAACATTCCCATCTAATCCGTACATAGCCCATCCTTCTCCCAGTGTAACATTCCCATCTAATCCGTCCATAGCCCCTCCCTCCCCCAGTGTAACATTCCCTATCTAATCCGTGCATAGCCCCGCCCTCTCCCAGTGCAACATTCCCATCTAATCCATACATAGCCCTTCCCTCCCACAGTGGAACATTCCCATCTAATCCGTACATAGCCCCTCCCTCTCCCAGAGCAACATTCCCATCTAATCCATACATAGCCCGTCCCTCCCCCGTGCAACATTCCCATCTAATCCATACATAGCCCCTCCCTCGCCCAGTGTAACTTTCCCCATCTAATCCGTGCATAGCCCTCCCTCCCCCAGTGTAACATTCCCATCTAATCCCGACATAGCCCCTCCCTCCCCCAGTGTAACATTCCCATCTAATCCGTACATCGCCCTTCCCTCCCCCAGTGTAACATTCCCATCTAATCTGTACATAGCCCCTCCCCCAGTGTAACATTCCCATCTAATCCGTACATAGCCCCTCCCCTAGTGTAACATTCCCATCTAATCCATACATAGCCCCTCCCCCAGTGTAACATTCCCATCTAATCCGTACATAGCCCCTCCCTCCCCCAGTGTAACATTCCCATCTAATCCGTACATAGCCCTTCCCTCCCCCAGTGTAACATTCCCATCTAATCCGTACATAGCCCCTCCCTCCCCCAGTGTAACATTCCCATCTAATCCGTACATAGCCCCTCCCCCAGTGTAACATTCCCATCTAATCCGTACATAGCCCCTCCCCCCAGTGTAACATTCCCATCTAATCCGTACATAGCCCGTCCCTCCCCCGTGCAACATTCCCATCTAATCCATACATAGCCCCTCCCTCGCCCAGTGTAACTTTCCCCATCTAATCCGTGCATAGCCCTCCCTCTCCCAGTGTAACATTCCCATCTAATCCATACATAGCCCCTCCCTCCCCCAGTGTAACATTCCCCATCTAATCCATACATAGCCCCTCCCTCCCCCAGTTTAACATTCCCATCAAATCCATACATAGCCCCTCCCTCCCCCAGTGTAACATTCCCATCTAATCCATACATAGCCCCTCCCTCCCCAGTGTAACATTCCCATCTAATCCATATATAGCCCCTCCCTCCCCCAGTGTAACATTCCCCATCTAATCCGTACATAGCCCCTCCCCCAGTGTAACATTCCCATCTAATCCGTACATAGCACCTCCCTCCCCAGTGTAACATTCCCCATCTAATCCCTACATAGCCCCTCCCCAGTGCAACATTCCCATCTAATCCGTACATAGCCCCTCCCTCCCCCAGTGTAACATTCCCCATCTAATCCGTACATAGCCCCTCCCTACCCCAGTGTAACATTCACATCTAATCCATACGTAGCCCCTCCCTCCCCCTGTGTAACATTCCCCATCTAACCCGTACATAGCCCCTTGCTCCGCCAGTGTGACATTCCCATCTAATCCGTACATAGCCCCTCCCTCCCCCAGTGTAATATTCCCACCTAATCAGTACATAGCCCCTCCCTCCCCCAGTGTAAAATTCCCATCGAATCCGTACAAAGCCCCTCCCTCCCCCAGTGTAACATTCCCCATCTAATCTGTACACAGCCCCTCCCCCAGTGTAACATTCCCATCTAATCCGTACATAGCCCCTCCCTGCCCCAGTGTAACATTCCCATCTAATCCGTACATAGCCACTCCCTCCCCCAGTTGAACATTCCCATCTAATCCGTACATAGCCCCTCCCTCTCCAGTGTATCATTCCCATGTAATCCATACATAGCCCCTCCCTCCCCAGTATAACGTTCCCATCTAATCCGTACATAGCCCCTCCTTCCCCCAGTGTAACATTCCCATCTAATCCATTCATAGCCCCTCCCTCCCCCAGTGTAACATTCCCATCTAATCTGTAGAGAGCCCCTCCCTCCCCCAGTGTAACATTCCCATCTAATCCGTACATAGCCCCTCCCTCCCCCAGTGTAACATTCCCATCTAATCCATACATAGCCCCTCCCTCCCCCAGTGCAACATTCCCATCTAATCCGTAGATAGACCCTCCCTCCCCCAGTGTAACATTCCCATCTAATCCGTACAGAGCCCCTCCCTCCCCCAGTGTAACATTCCCATCTAATCCATACATAGCCCCTCCCTCCCCCAGTGTAAGATTCCCATCTAATCCGTACATAGCCCCTCCCTCCCCCAGTGTAACATTCCCATCTAATCCGTGCATAGCCCCTCCCTTCCCAGTGTAACATTCCCATCTAATCCGTAAATAGCCCCTCCCTCTCCCAGTGCAACATTCCCATCTAATCCGTACATAGCCCATCCATCCCCCAGTGTAACATTCCCATCTAATCCGTACATAGCCCCTCCCTCCTCCAGTGTAACATTCCCTATCTAATCCGTGCATAGCCCTCCCTCTCCCAGTGCAACAATCCCATCTAATCCATACATAGCCCTTCCCTCCCACAGTGGAACATTCCCATCTAATCCGTACATAGCCCCTCCCTCTCCCAGTGCAACATTCCCATCTAATCCGTACATAGCCCTTCCCTCCCCCAGTGTGACATTCCCATCTAATCGGTACATAGCCCCTCCCCTAGTGTAACATTCCCATCTAATCCGTACATAGCCCCTCCCCCAGTGTAACATTCCCATCTAATCCGTACATAGCCCCTCCCTCCCCCAGTGTAACATTCCCATTGAATCCGTACATAGCCCCTCCCTCCCCCAGTGTAACATTCGCATCTAATCCGTACATAGCCCTTCCCTCCCCCAGTGTAACATTCCCATCTAATCCGTACATAGCCCCTCCCTCCCCCAGTGTAACATTCCCATCTAATCCGTACATAGCCCCTCCCCCAGTGTAACATTCCCATCTAATCCGTACATAGCCCCTCCCCCCAGTGTAACATTCCCATCTAATCTGTACATAGCCCCTCCCCCAGTGTATCATTCCCATCTAATCCCTACATAGACCCTCCCTCCCACAGGTTAACATTCCCATCTAATCCGTACATAGCCCCTCCCTCCCCCAGTGTAACATTCCCCATCTAATCCATAGATCGCCCCTCCCTCCCCCAGTTTAACATTCCCAACTAATCCATACATAGCCCCTCTCACCCCAGTGTAACATTCCCATCTAATCCATACATAGCCCCTCCCTCCCCCAGTGTAACATTCCCATCTAATCCATACATAGCCCCTCCCTCCCCCAGTATAACATTCCCATCTAATCCGTACATAGCCCCTCCCTCCCCCAGTGTAACATTCCCATCTAATCCGTACATAGCCCCTCCCTCCCCCAGTGTAACATTCCCATCTAATCCGTACATAGCTCTTCCCTCCCCCAGTGTAACATTCCCATCTAATCTGTACATAGCCCCTCCCCCAGTGTAACATTCCCATCTAATCCGTACATAGCCCCTCCCCTAGTGTAACATTCCCATCTAATCCGTACATAGCCCCTCCCCCAGTGTAACATTCCCATCTAATCCGTACATAGCCCCTCCCTCCCCCAGTGTAGCATTCCCAACTAATCCGTACATAGCCCCTCCCCCAGTGTAACATTCCCATCTAATCCGTACATAGCCCCTCCCCCCAGTGTAACATTCCCATCTAATCCGTACATAGCCCCTCCCCCAGTGTGTCATTCCCATCTAATCCCTACATAGACCCTCCCTCCCACAGTGTAACATTCCCATCTAATCCGTACATAGCCCCTCCCTCCCCCAGTGTAACATTCCCCATCTAATCCATACATAGCCCCTCCCTCCCCCAGTTTAACATTCCCAACTAATCCATACATAGCCCCTCCCACCCCAGTGTAACATTCCCATCTAATCCATACATAGCCCCTCCCTCCCCCAGTGTAACATTCCCATCTAATCCATACATAGCCCCTCCCTCCCCAGTGTAACATTCCCATCTAATCCCTACATAGCCCCTCCCTCCCCCAGTGTAACATTCCCATCTAATCCGTACATAGCCCCTCCCTCCCCCAGTGTAACATTCCCCATCTAATCCGTGCATAGCCCGTCCCTCCCCCGTGCAACATTCCCATCTAATCCATACATAGCCCCTCCCTCGCCCAGTGTAACTTTCCCCATCTAATCCGTGCATAGCCCTCCCTCCCCCAGTGTAACATTCCCATCTAATCCCGACATAGCCCCTCCCTCCCCCAGTGTAACATTCCCATCTAATCCGTACATCGCCCTTCCCTCCCCCAGTGTAACATTCCCATCTAATCTGTACATAGCCCCTCCCCCAGTGTAACATTCCCATCTAATCCGTACATAGCCCCTCCCCTAGTGTAACATTCCCATCTAATCCATACATAGCCCCTCCCCCAGTGTAACATTCCCATCTAATCCGTACATAGCCCCTCCCTCCCCCAGTGTAACATTCCCATCTAATCCGTACATAGCCCTTCCCTCCCCCAGTGTAACATTCCCATCTAATCCGTACATAGCCCCTCCCTCCCCCAGTGTAACATTCCCATCTAATCCGTACATAGCCCCTCCCCCAGTGTAACATTCCCATCTAATCCGTACATAGCCCCTCCCCCCAGTGTAACATTCCCATCTAATCCGTACATAGCCCGTCCCTCCCCCGTGCAACATTCCCATCTAATCCATACATAGCCCCTCCCTCGCCCAGTGTAACTTTCCCCATCTAATCCGTGCATAGCCCTCCCTCTCCCAGTGTAACATTCCCATCTAATCCATACATAGCCCCTCCCTCCCCCAGTGTAACATTCCCCATCTAATCCATACATAGCCCCTCCCTCCCCCAGTTTAACATTCCCATCAAATCCATACATAGCCCCTCCCTCCCCCAGTGTAACATTCCCATCTAATCCATACATAGCCCCTCCCTCCCCAGTGTAACATTCCCATCTAATCCATATATAGCCCCTCCCTCCCCCAGTGTAACATTCCCCATCTAATCCGTACATAGCCCCTCCCCCAGTGTAACATTCCCATCTAATCCGTACATAGCACCTCCCTCCCCAGTGTAACATTCCCCATCTAATCCCTACATAGCCCCTCCCCAGTGCAACATTCCCATCTAATCCGTACATAGCCCCTCCCTCCCCCAGTGTAACATTCCCCATCTAATCCGTACATAGCCCCTCCCTACCCCAGTGTAACATTCACATCTAATCCATACGTAGCCCCTCCCTCCCCCTGTGTAACATTCCCCATCTAACCCGTACATAGCCCCTTGCTCCACCAGTGTGACATTCCCATCTAATCCGTACATAGCCCCCTCCCTCCCCCAGTGTAATATTCCCACCTAATCAGTACATAGCCCCTCCCTCCCCCAGTGTAAAATTCCCATCGAATCCGTACAAAGCCCCTCCCTCCCCCAGTGTAACATTCCCCATCTAATCTGTACACAGCCCCTCCCCCAGTGTAACATTCCCATCTAATCCGTACATAGCCCCTCCCTGCCCCAGTGTAACATTCCCATCTAATCCGTACATAGCCACTCCCTCCCCCAGTTGAACATTCCCATCTAATCCGTACATAGCCCCTCCCTCTCCAGTGTATCATTCCCATGTAATCCATACATAGCCCCTCCCTCCCCAGTATAACGTTCCCATCTAATCCGTACATAGCCCCTCCTTCCCCCAGTGTAACATTCCCATCTAATCCATTCATAGCCCCTCCCTCCCCCAGTGTAACATTCCCATCTAATCTGTAGAGAGCCCCTCCCTCCCCCAGTGTAACATTCCCATCTAATCCGTACATAGCCCCTCCCTCCCCCAGTGTAACATTCCCATCTAATCCATACATAGCCCCTCCCTCCCCCAGTGCAACATTCCCATCTAATCCGTAGATAGACCCTCCCGCCCCCAGTGTAACATTCCCATCTAATCCGTACAGAGCCCCTCCCTCCCCCAGTGTAACATTCCCATCTAATCCATACATAGCCCCTCCCTCCCCCAGTGTAAGATTCCCATCTAATCCGTACATAGCCCCTCCCTCCCCCAGTGTAACATTCCCATCTAATCCGTGCATAGCCCCTCCCTTCCCAGTGTAACATTCCCATCTAATCCGTAAATAGCCCCTCCCTCTCCCAGTGCAACATTCCCATCTAATCCGTACATAGCCCATCCATCCCCCAGTGTAACATTCCCATCTAATCCGTACATAGCCCCTCCCTCCTCCAGTGTAACATTCCCTATCTAATCCGTGCATAGCCCTCCCTCTCCCAGTGCAACAATCCCATCTAATCCATACATAGCCCTTCCCTCCCACAGTGGAACATTCCCATCTAATCCGTACATAGCCCCTCCCTCTCCCAGTGCAACATTCCCATCTAATCCGTACATAGCCCTTCCCTCCCCCAGTGTGACATTCCCATCTAATCGGTACATAGCCCCTCCCCTAGTGTAACATTCCCATCTAATCCGTACATAGCCCCTCCCCCAGTGTAACATTCCCATCTAATCCGTACATAGCCCCTCCCTCCCCCAGTGTAACATTCCCATTGAATCCGTACATAGCCCCTCCCTCCCCCAGTGTAACATTCGCATCTAATCCGTACATAGCCCTTCCCTCCCCCAGTGTAACATTCCCATCTAATCCGTACATAGCCCCTCCCTCCCCCAGTGTAACATTCCCATCTAATCCGTACATAGCCCCTCCCCCAGTGTAACATTCCCATCTAATCCGTACATAGCCCCTCCCCCCAGTGTAACATTCCCATCTAATCTGTACATAGCCCCTCCCCCAGTGTATCATTCCCATCTAATCCCTACATAGACCCTCCCTCCCACAGGTTAACATTCCCATCTAATCCGTACATAGCCCCTCCCTCCCCCAGTGTAACATTCCCCAATCTAATCCATAGATCGCCCCTCCCTCCCCCAGTTTAACATTCCCAACTAATCCATACATAGCCCCTCTCACCCCAGTGTAACATTCCCATCTAATCCATACATAGCCCCTCCCTCCCCCAGTGTAACATTCCCATCTAATCCATACATAGCCCCTCCCTCCCCCCAGTATAACATTCCCATCTAATCCGTACATAGCCCCTCCCTCCCCCAGTGTAACATTCCCATCTAATCCGTACATAGCCCCTCCCTCCCCCAGTGTAACATTCCCATCTAATCCGTACATAGCTCTTCCCTCCCCCAGTGTAACATTCCCATCTAATCTGTACATAGCCCCTCCCCCAGTGTAACATTCCCATCTAATCCGTACATAGCCCCTCCCCTAGTGTAACATTCCCATCTAATCCGTACATAGCCCCTCCCCCAGTGTAACATTCCCATCTAATCCGTACATAGCCCCTCCCTCCCCCAGTGTAGCATTCCCAACTAATCCGTACATAGCCCCTCCCCCAGTGTAACATTCCCATCTAATCCGTACATAGCCCCTCCCCCCAGTGTAACATTCCCATCTAATCCGTACATAGCCCCTCCCCCAGTGTGTCATTCCCATCTAATCCCTACATAGACCCTCCCTCCCACAGTGTAACATTCCCATCTAATCCGTACATAGCCCCTCCCTCCCCCAGTGTAACATTCCCCATCTAATCCATACATAGCCCCTCCCTCCCCCAGTTTAACATTCCCAACTAATCCATACATAGCCCCTCCCACCCCAGTGTAACATTCCCATCTAATCCATACATAGCCCCTCCCTCCCCCAGTGTAACATTCCCATCTAATCCATACATAGCCCCTCCCTCCCCAGTGTAACATTCCCATCTAATCCCTACATAGCCCCTCCCTCCCCCAGTGTAACATTCCCATCTAATCCGTACATAGCCCCTCCCTCCCCCAGTGTAACATTCCCCATCTAATCCGTGCATAGCCCCTCCCCAGTGTAACATTCCCATCTAATCCGTACATAGCACCTCCCTCCCCAGTATAACATTCCCCATCTAATCCGTACATAGCCCCTCCCCAGTGTAACATTCCCATCTAATCCGTACATAGCCCCTCCCTCCCCCAGTGTAACATTCCCCATCTAATCCGTACATAGCCCCTCCCTACCCCAGTGTAACATTCACATCTAATCCATATGTAACCCCTCTCTCCCCCTGTGTAACATTCCCCATCTAACCCATACATAGCCCCTTGCTCCGCCAGTGTGACATTCCCATCTAATCCGTACATAGCCCCTCCCTCCCCCAGTGTAATATTCCCATCTAATCAGTACATAGCCCCTCCCTCCCCCAGTGTAAAATTCCCATCGAATCCGTACAAAGCCCCTCCCTCACCCGGTGTAACATTCCCCATCTAATCTGTACACAGCCCCTCCCCCGGTGTAACATTCCCATCTAATCCGTACATAGCCCCTCCCTGCCCCAGTGTAACATTCCCATCTAATCCGTACATAGCCACTCCCTCCCCCAGTTTAACATTCCCATCTAATCCGCACATAGCCCCTCCCTCTCCAGTGTATCATTCCCATGTAATCCATACATAGCCCCTCCCTCCCCAGTGTAACATTCCCATCTAATCCGTACATAGCCCCTCCCTCCCCCAGTGTAACTTTCCCATCTAATCCATTCATAGCCCCTCCCTCCCCCAGTGTAACATTCCCATCTAATCTGTAGAGAGCCCCTCCCTCCCCCAGTGTAACATTCCCATCTAATCCGTACATAGCCCTTCCCTCTCCCAGTGTAACATTCCCATCTAATCCATACATAGCCCCTCCCTCCCCCAGTGTAACATTCCCATCTAATCCGTAGAGAGCCCCTCCCTCCCCAGTGTAACATTTCCATCTAATCCGTACATAGCCCCTCCCTCCCCCAGAGTAACATTCCCATCTAATCCATACATAGCCCCTCCCTCCCCCAGTGTAAGATTTCCATCTAATCCGTACATAGCCCCTCCCTCCCCCAGTGTAACATTCCCATCTAATCCGTGCATAGCCCCTCCCTTCCCAGTGTAACATTCCCATCTAATCCGTACATAGCCCCTCCCTCTCCCAGTGCAACATTCCCATCTAATCCGTACATAGCCCATCCTTCCCCCAGTGTAACATTCCCATCTAATCCATACATAGCCCCTCCCTCCCCCTGTGTAACATTCCCTATCTAATCCGTGCATAGCCCCTCCCTCTCCCAGTGCAACAATCCCATCTCATCCATACATAGCCCTTCCCTCCCACAGTGGAACATTCCCATCTAATCCGTACATCGCCCCTCCCTCTCCCAGTGCAACATCCCCATCTAATCCATACATAGCCCGTCCATCCCCCAGTGCAACATTCCCATCTAATCCGTACATAGCCCCTCCCTCGCCCAGTGTAACCTTCCCCATCTAATCCGTTCATAGCCCCTCCCTCTCCCAGTGCAACATTCCCATCTAATCCATACATAGCCCTTCCCTCCCACAGTGGAACATTCCCATCTAATCCATACATAGCCCCTCCCTCCCCCAGTGTAACATTCCCATCTAATCCGTACATAGCCCCTCCCTCCCCCAGTGTAGCATTCCCATCTAATCCGTACATAGCCCTTCCCTCCCCCAGTGTGACATTCCCATCTAATCTGTACATAGCCCCTCCCCCAGTGTAACATTCCCATCTAATCCGTACATAGCCCCTCCCCTAGTGTAACATTCCCATCTAATCCGTACATAGCCCCTACCCCAGTGTAACATTCCCATCTAATCCGTACATAGCCCCTCCCTCCCCCAGTGTAACATTCCCATTGAATCCGTACATAGCCCCTCCCTCCCCCAGTGTAACATTCCTATCTAATCCGTACATAGCCCTTCCCTCCCCCAGTGTAACATTCCCATCTAATCCGTACATAGCCCCTCCCTCCCCCAGTGTAACATTCCCATCTAATCCGTACATAGCCCCTCCCCCAGTGTAACATTCCCATCTAATCCGTACATAGCCCCTCCCCCCAGTGTAACATTCCCATCTAATCCGTACATAGCCCCTCCCCCAGTGTATCATTCCCATCTAATCCCTACATAGACCCTCCCTCCCACAGTGTAACATTCCCATCTGATCCGTACATAGCCCCTCCCTCCCCCAGTGTAACATTCCCCATCTAATCCATACATAGCCCCTCCCTCCCCCAGTTTAACATTCCCAACTAATCCATACATAGCCCCTCTCACCCCAGTGTAACATTCCCATCTAATCCATACATAGCCCCTCCCTCCCCCAGTGTAACATTCTCATCTAATCCATACATAGCCCCTCCCTCCCCAGTGTAACATTCCCACCTAATCCATACAGAGCCCCTCCCTCCCCCAGTGTAACATTCCCATCTAATCCGTACATAGCCCCTCCCTCCCCCAGTGTAACATTCCCCATCTAATCCGTACATAGCCCCTCCCCCAGTGTAACATTCCCATCTAATCCGTACATAGCACCTCCCTCCCCAGTGTAACATTCCCCATCTAATCCGTACATAGCCCCTCCCCAGTGTAACATTCCCATCTAATCCGTACATAGCCCCTCCCTCCCCAGTGTAACATTCCCACCTAATCCATACATAGCCCCTCCCTCCCCCAGTGTAACATTCCCATCTAATCCGTACATAGCCCCTCCCTCCCCCAGTGTAACATTCCCCATCTAATCCGTACATAGCCCCTCCCCCAGAGTAACATTGCCATCTAATCCGTACATAGCACCTCCCTCCCCAGTGTAACATTCCCCATCTTATCCGTACATAGCCCCTCCCCAGTGTAACATTCCCATCTAATCCGTACATAGCCCCTCCCTCCCCAGTGTAACATTTCCCATCTAATCCGTACATAGCCCCTCCCTACCCCAGTGTAACATTCACATCTAATCCATACGTAGCCCCTCCCTCCCCCTGTGTAACATTCCCCATCTAACCCGTACATAGCCCCTTGCTCCGCCAGTGTGACATTCCCATCTAATCCGTACATAGCCCCTCCCTCCCCCAGTGTAACATTCCCATCCAATCTGTACATTACCCCTCCCTCCCCCAGTGTAACATTCCCATCTAATCCGTACATTGCCCCTCCCTCCTGTTAGATCCGTGGTTCAGTGGATAAATAATTACACGGATGCTGTACATAAACAAATAACAGGTCTTTACTGGAGGGGGGCAATCTCTAGACTGGAGTACAGAGGCATGCGCACAGCTTATGTACCGGTGTGGTTACTGCTGGTACTACAGTATACAGTCTTATGTTCATTAATAAATAGACATTCTTATTATGTGCACATGAATGCTAGAATGCAAGCAAGAATGCATGCAAGAATGCAAGCAAGGATGCATGCAAGTTTGCAATAATGCATGCGAGACTGCAAGCAAGAATTCAGGAATGCAACCAAGAATGCAGGAATGCAAGCAAGAATGCAAGAATGCATGCAGGAATGCAAGAATGCATGCAGGAATGAAAGAAAGAATGCATGCAAGAGTGCAAGAAAGAATGCAAGCAAGACAGAAAGAGTGCAAGCAAGAATGCAAGATTGCACAAAAGCATGCAATAATGCAAGAATGTATGCAAGAATGCAAGCAAGAATGGAAGAATGCAAGCAAGCATGCAAGAATGCATGCAAGATTGCTAGAATGCAAGCAAGAATGCAAGACTGCAAAATGCAAGATAGAATGCATGAACGCATGCAAGAATGTAAGAATGCAAACAAGATTGCAAGAAAAGATGCTAGAATGTATGCAAGAATTCAAGCAAGAATGCGAGAAAGAATGCAAGACAGGCTGAATGCAAGCAAGACTGCAAGAATGCAAGAATGCATGCAAGAATGCAAGCAAGAATGCAAGAATGCATGCAGGAATGCAAGCAAGAATACAAGAAAGAATGCAAGAATGCAAGCAAGAATGCATGCAAGAATACAAGAAAGAATGCAAGAGCGTAAGCAAGAAAGCATGCAAGAATGCATGCTAGAATGCAAGAATGCAAGAATGCATGCAAGAATGCATGTAACAATGCAAGCAAGAATGCAGGAATGCAAGCTAGAATGCAAGAATGCAAGCAAGAATGCATGAAGGAATGCAAGAATTCAAGCAAGAATGTAAGAATTCATGCAAGAATGCAAGATTGCAAGCAAGAATGCAAGAAAGAATGCAAGAATGCATGCAAGAATGCATGCAAGAATGCACAAACGCATGCAAGAATGCAATCAAGAATGCAAGAATGCAAGCAAGAATGCATGAAGGAATGCAAGAATTCAAGCAAGAATTCAAGAATGAATGCAAGAATGCAAGCAAGAATGCAAGAATGCAAGCAAGAATGCAAGAATGCTTGCAAGAATGCAGGCAAGAATGCACAAATGCATGCAAGAATGCAATCAAGAATGCAAGAATGCATGCAAGAATGCTAGAATGCAAGCAAGAATGCATGTAAGAATGCAAGCAAGGATGCATGCAAGTTTGCAAGAATGCATGCGAGACTGCAAGCAAGAATTCAGGAATGCAACCAAGAATGCAGGAATGCAAGCAACAATGCAAGAATGCATGCAGGAATGCAAGAATGCAAGGAAGAATGAAAGAAAGAAAGCAAGAATGCAAGAATGCATGCAAGATTGCTAGAATGCAAGCAAGAATGCAAGACTGCAAAATGCAAGAAAGAATGCATGAACGCATGCAAGAATGTAAGAATGCAAGAATGCAAGAAAATATGCTAGAATGTATGCAAAAATTCAAGCAAGAATGCAAGAAAGAATGCAAGACAGGACGAATGCAAGCAAGTCTGCAAGACTGCATGCAAGACTGCATGCAAGATGCAAGAAATAATGCAAGAATTCATGCATGAATTCAAGAATGCAATCAAGAATTCAGGAATGCAAGCCAGAAATCATTCAAGAATGCTGGAATGCATACAAGAATTCATGCAAGATTGCTAGAATGCAACCAAGAATGCATGCGAGAATGCAGGAATGTAAGAATGCAAGAATGCAGGTAAGAATGCATGTAAGAATACAAGAATGCATGCAAGATTGCTAGAATGCAAGCAAGAATGCAAGAATGCAAGCAAGAATCCAAGAATTCAACAATGAATACAAGAATGCAAGAAAAAATGAAAGAATGCATGCACGAATGCAAGCATGCATGCAAGAATTCAAGCAAGAATGCATGCGAGAATGCAAGAATGCAAGCAAGAATTCAGGAATGCAACCAAGAATGCTAGAATGCAAGCAAGAATGCAAGAATGCATGCGAGAATGCAAGAATGCAAGCAAGAATTCAGGAATGCGACCAAGAATGCAAGCAAGAATGCGCGAATGCATGCAATAATGCAAGAACATAAGCAAGAATGCAAGAGTGCAAGCAAGGTTGTGAGAATGCAAGAATGCAAGAACGCAAGCAAGAATGCATGCAAGAATGCATGCAAGAATGCACGAATGCATGCAAATATGAAATAATGCAAGCAAGAATGCATGCAAGAGTGCTAGAATGCAAGCAAGATTGCAAGAATTCAAGCATGCAAGAAAGAATGCAGGCTTGCATGCAAGAATGCAAGTAAGATTGCATGCGAGAATGCATGCAAGCACGATTGCAAGAATGCAAGCAAGAATGCAACACTGCATGCATGAATGCAAGAATGCAAGCAAGAATGAAAGAATGCATGCAAGAATGCAGGATTGCAAGTAAGAATGCAAGATTGCATGCAAGAATGCAAAAAATATATGCAAGAATGCATGCATGCATGATCTCATCAAATGGCAGAGCAGGCTCGAGTGGCCGAATGGCTACTCCTGCTCCTATCTTCTATGTTTCTATGTTTCTATGCATGTAAGGATGCAAGAACGCAAGCAAGAATACAAGAATGCAAGAATGCTTGCAAGAATGCAAGCAAGAATACAAGAATACATGCAAGAATGTAAGAATACAAACACGAATGCAAGACTGCAAGCTCGAATGCAAGCAAGAGTGCAAGAATGCAAGCAAGTATGCAAGAATGCATGCAAGAATGCAAGAATGCAAGAAACAAAGAGAGAATGCAAGCAAGAATGCAAGAATGCATGCAAGAGTGCAAGAAAGAAAGAAAGAATGCAAGAATTAAAGTAAGAGTGCAAGCAAGTCTGCAAGAATGCATGCAGGAATGCAACAAAGAATGCATGCAAGAGTGCAAGAAAGAATGCAAGAAAGAAAGAAAGAGTGCAAGCAAGAATGCAAGATTGCACAAAAGCATGCAATAATGCAAGAATGTATGCAAGAATGCAAGCAAGAATGGAAGAATGCAAGCAAGCATGCAAGAATGCATGCAAGATTGCTAGAATGCAAGCAAGAATGCAAGACTGCAAAATGCAAGAAAGAATGCATGTACGCATGCAAGAATGTAAGAATGCAAACAAGAATGCAAGAAAAGATGCTAGAATGTATGCAAGAATTCAAGCAAGAATGCGAGAATGAATGCAAGACAGGCTGAATGCAAGCAAGACTGCAAGAATGCAAGAATGCATGCAAGAATGCAAGAATGCAAGCAAGAATTCAGGGATGCAATCAAGAATGCAAGAATGCAAGCAAGAATGCAAGAATGCATGCAGGAATGCAAGCAAGAATACAAGAAAGAATGCAAGAGCGTAAGCAAGAAAGCATGCAAGAATGCATGCAAGAATGCATGTAACAATGCAAGCAAGAATGCAAGAATTCAAGCAAGAATGCAGGAATGCAAGCTAGAATGCAAGAATGCAAGCAAGAATGCATGAAGGAATGCAAGAATTCAAGCAAGAATTCAAGAATGAGTGCAAGAATGCAAGCAAGAATGTAAGAATTCATGCAAGAATGCAAGATTGCAAGCAAGAATGCAAGAATGCAAGCAAGAATGCATGCAAGAATGCAATCAAGAATGCATGCAAGAATGCTAGAATGCAAGCAAGAATGCATGCAAGAATGCAAGCAAGGGTGCATGCAAGTTTGCAATAATGCATGCGAGACTGCAAGCAAGAATTCAGGAATGCAACCAAGAATGCAGGAATGCAAGCAAGAATGCAAGAATGCATGCAGGAATGCAAGAATGCATGCAGGAATGAAAGAAAGAATGCATGCAAGAGTGCAAGAAAGAATGCAAGAAAGACAGAAAGAGTGCAAGCAAGAATGCAAGATTGCACAAAAGCATGCAATAATGCAAGAATGTATGCAAGAATGCAAGCATGAATGGAAGAATGCAAGCAAGCATGCAAGAATGCATGCAAGATTGCTAGAATGCAAGCAAGAATGCAAGACTGCAAAATGCAAGATAGAATGCATGAACGCATGCAAGAATGTAAGAATGCAAACAAGATTGCAAGAAAAGATGCTAGAATGTATGCAAGAATTCAAGCAAGAATGCGAGAAAGAATGCAAGACAGGCTGAATGCAAGCAAGACTGCAAGAATGCAAGAATGCATGCAAGAATGCAAGAATGCAAGCAAGAATTCAGGGATGCAATCAAGAATGCAAGAATGCAAGCAAGAATGCAAGAATGCATGCAGGAATGCAAGCAAGAATACAAGAAAGAATGCAAGAATGCAAGCAAGAATGCATGCAAGAATACAAGAAAGAATGCAAGAGCGTAAGCAAGAAAGCATGCAAGAATGCATGCTAGAATGCAAGAATGCAAGAATGCATGCAAGAATGCATGTAACAATGCAAGCAAGAATGCAGGAATGCAAGCTAGAATGCAAGAATGCAAGCAAGAATGCATGAAGGAATGCAAGAATTCAAGCAAGAATTCAAGAATGAATGCAAGAATGCAAGCAAGAATGTAAGAATTCATGCAAGAATGCAAGATTGCAAGCAAGAATGCAAGAAAGAATGCAAGAATGCATGCAAGAATGCACAAATGCATGCAAGAATGCAATCAAGAATGCAAGCAAGAATGCATGAAGGAATGCAAGAATTCAAGCAAGAATTCAATAATGAATGCAAGAATGCAAGCAAGAATGCAAGCAAGAATGCAAGAATGCTTGCAAGAATGCAGGCAATAATGCACAAATGCATGCAAGAATGCAATCAAGAATGCAAGAATGCATGCAAGAATGCTAGATTGCAAGCAAGAATGCATGTAAGAATGCAAGCAAGGATGCATGCAAGTTTGCAAGAATGCATGCGAGACTGCAAGCAAGAATTCAGGAATGCAACCAAGAATGCAGGAATGCAAGCAAGAATGCAAGAATGCATGCAGGAATGCAAGAATGCAAGGAAGAATGAAAGAAAGAAAGCAAGAATGCAAGAATGAATGCGAGAATGCAAGAATGCAAGCAAGAATTCATGAATGCAACCAATAATGCAGGAATGCAATCAAGAATGCATGCAGGAATGCAAGCAAGAATGCAGGAAAGCAAGCAAGAATGCATGCATGAATGCAAGCAAGAATGCATGAATGCATGCAAGCAAGAATGCATGAATGCATGCAAGATTGCAAGAAGCAAGCAATAATGCAAGAATGCAAGAACAAATGCAAGGTTGCATGCAAGAATGCAAGAAAGAACACAAGATTGCATGCAAGAATGCAAGAATGCATGCAAGAATGCAAGCATGAATGCAAGTCTGCAAGCTAGAATGCAAGCAGGAATGCAAAAATGCAAGGAAGTTTGCAAGAATGCATGCAGGACTGCAAGAAAGAAAGAAAGAATGCAAGCAAGAATGCAAGAATGCAAGAATGCATGCCAGAGTGCACGAAAGAAAGAGTGAAAGAAAGAATGCAAGCAAGAATGCAAGAAAGCATGCAAGAATGCACGAATGCATGCAAGAATGTAAGCAAGAATGCAAGCAAGAATGAAAGAATGCAAGAATGCAAGCAAGAATGCAAGAAGGAATGTAAGATTGCATGCAAGAACGCATGGGAGAGTGCATGCAAGAAAGAATGCCAGAATGCACGGATGCATGCACGAATGCATGCAAGAATGCATGAATGCATGAAAGCTTGCAAGAACGCAAGCAGGGATGCAAGAAAGCATGAATGCATATAAGAATGAATGCAAGAATGCATGCAAGAATGCAAAAATGCAAGCAAGAATGCAAGAATGCATGCAAGAATGCAAGAATGCAGGCAGTAATGCAAGCAGGAATGGAAGATTGCAAACAAGAATGCAAGAATGCATGCAAGAATGCAAGCAAGAATGCATACAAAAATGCAAGAATGCAAGTAAGAATGCACGCAGGCATGATCTCATCGAATGGTGGAGCAGGCTCGAGGTGCTGAATGGCCTACTCCTGCTCCTATCTTCTATGTTTCTATGTGTCTATGTTTCTATGCATGCAAGAATGCAAAAACGCAAGCAAGAATACTAGAATGCAAGAATGCTTGCAAGAATGCAAGCACGAATGCAAGAATGCATGCAAGAATGCAAGAATACAAACACGAATGCAAGTCTGCAAGCTCGAATGCAAGCAAGAATGCAAGAACGCAAGCAAGTATGCAAGAATAAAAGCAAGAATGCAAGAAGGAATGTAAGAATGCAAGCAAGAATGCAAGCAAGAATGCAAGAATGCATGCAAGAATGCAAGCAAGAATGCAGGAATGCCAGAATGCATGCAAGAATGCGAGAATGGAAGCAAGAATGCATGCAAGAAGGCAAGCAAGAATGGAAGAATGCAAGCAAGCATGCAAGAATGCATGCAAGATGGCTAGAATGCAACAAAGAATGCATGCGAGAATGCATGTGAGAATGCATGCTAGAATGCAGGAATGTAAGAATAAAAGAACGCAGGTAAGAATGCATGCAAGAATGCATGCAAGATTGCTAGAATGCAAGCAAGAATGCAAGAATGCAAAAATGAAAACAAGAATGGAAGAAAAAAAATGGAAGAATGCAAGCAAGAATGCAAGAATGCATGCGAGAATGCAAGAATGCAAGCAAGAATTCAGGAATGCAACCAAGAATGCAAGAATGCAAGCAAGATTGCAAGAATGCATGCGAGAATGCAAGCAAGAATTCAGGAATGCAACCAAGAATGCAAGAATGCAAGCAAGAATGCACGAATGCATGCAATAATGCAAGAACATAAGCAAGAATGCAAGCAAGAATGTGAGAATGTGAGAATGCAAGAACGCAAGCAATAATGCAAGAATGCATGCAAGAATGCACGAATGCATGCAAATATGAAAGGATGCGATCAAGAATGCATGCAAGAACGCAAGACTGCATATAAGAATACAAGAATGCATGCAAGAATGCATGCAGGAATGCAAAAATGCAAGCAAGAATGCAAGAAAGAATGCAAGATTGCATGCAAGAATGCAAGAATGCAAGCAGGAATGGAAGATTGCAAACAAGAATGCAAGAATGCAAGCAAGAATGCAAGCAAGAATGCATACAAAAATGCAAGAATGCAAGAAAGAATGCATGCAGGCATGATCTCATCGAATGGTGGAGCAGGCTCGAGGTGCTGAATGGCCTACTCCTGCTCCTATCTTATATGCTTCTATGTGTCTATGTTTCTATGCATGCAAGAATGCAAAAACGCAAGCAAGAATACAAGAATGCAAGAATGCTTGCAAGAATGCAAGAATGCATGCGAGAATGCAAGAATGCAAGCATGAATTCAGGAATGCAACCAAGAAAGCAAGAATGCAAGCTAGAATGCACGAATGCATGCAATAATGCAAGAACATAAGCAAGAATGCAAGAATGCAAGCAAGAATGTGAGAATGCAAGAACGCAAGCAAGAATGCAAGAATGCAAGAATGTATGCAAGAACGCACAAATGCATGCAAATATGAAAGAATGCAATCAAGAATGCATGCAAGAACGCAAGCAAGAATGCATGCAAGAATGCAAGCAAGAATGTATGCAAGATTGCAAGAATTCAAGAAGGCAAGAAAGAATGCAGGCTTGCTTGCAAGAATGCAAGAAAGATTGCATGCAAGAATGCATGCAAGATCGATTGCAAGAATGCAAGCAAGAATGCAAGAATGCATGCGAGAATGCAAGCAAGAATTCAGGAATGCAACCAAGAATGCAAGAATGCAAGCAAGAATGCATGAATGCATGCAAGATTGCAAGAATGCAAGCAATAATGCAATAATGCAAGAACAAATGCAAGGCTGCAAGCTAGAATGCAAGCAAGAATGCAAGAACGCAAGGAAGTTTGCAAGAATGCATGCAGGACTGCAAGAAAGAAAGAATGCAAGCAAGAATGCAAGAATGCATGCCAGAGTGCAAGAAAGAAAGAGTGCAAGAAAGAAAGAAAGAATGCACGCAAAAATGCAAGAAAGCATGCAAGAATGTACGAATGCTTGCAAGAATGTAAGCAAGAATGCAAGCAAGAATGAAAGAATGCAAGAATGCAAGCAAGCATGCAAGAAGGAATGTAAGATTGCATGCAAGAACGCATGCAAGAAAGAATGCAAGAATGCACGCCAGAATGCATGCAAGAATGCACGAATGCATGCAAGAATGCAAGAAAGAATGCATGAATGCATCAATGCTTGCAAGAATGCAAGAAGGGATGCAAGAAAGCATGAATGCATATAAGAATACAAGAATGAATGCAAGAATGCATGCAAGAATGCAAAAATGCAAGAAAGAATGCAAGAATGCATGCAAGAATGCAATAATGCAAGCAAGAATGCAAGCAGGAACGGAAGATTGCAAACAAGAATGCAAGAATGCATGCAAGAATGCAAGCAAGAATGCAAACAAAAATGCAAGAATGCAAGAAAGAATGCATGCAGGCATGATCTCATCGAATGGTGGAGCAGGCTCGAGGTGCTGAATGGCCTACTCCTGCTCCTATCTTCTATGCTTCTCTGTGTCTATGTTTCTATGCATGCAAGAATGCAAAAACGCAAGCAAGAATACAAGAATGCAAGAATGCTTGCAAGAATGCAAGCACGAATGCAAGAATGCATGCAAGAATGCAAGAATACAAACACGAATGCAAGTCTGCAAGCTCGAATGCAAGCAAGAATGCAAGAACGCAAGCAAGTATGCAAGAATGCAAGCAAGAATGCAAGAAGGAACATAAGAATGCAAGCATGAATGCAAGCAAGAATGCAAGAATGCATGTAAGAATGCAAGCAAGAATGCAGGAATGCCAGAATGCATGCAAGAATGTGAGAATTGGAAGCAAGAATGCATGCAAGAATGCAAGCAAGAATGGAAGAATGCAAGCAAGCATGCAAGAATGCATGCAAGATTGCTAGAATGCAAGCAAGAATGCAAGACTGCAAAATGCAAGAAAGAATGCATGAACGCATGCAAGAATGTAAGAATGCAAGAATGCAAACAAGAATGCAAGAAAAGATGCTAGAATGTATGCAAGAATTCAAGCAAGAATGCAAGAAAGAATGCAAGACAGGACGAATGCAAGCAAGACTACAAGACTGCATGCAAGACTGCATGCAAGTTGCAAGAAATAATGCAAGAATGCATGCATGAATTCAAGAATGCAAGCCAGAAAGCATGCAAGAATGCATGCAGGAATGTAGGAATGCATGCAAGAATGCATGCAAGATTGCTAGAATGCAACCAAGAATGCATGCGAGAATGCATGCGAGAATGCATGTGAGAATGCAGGAATGTAAGAATGCAAGAACGCAGGTAAGGATGCATGCAAGAATGCAAGAATGCATGCAAGATTGCTAGAATGCAAGCAAGAATGCAAGAATGTAAGAAAGAATGCAAGAATGCAAGCAAGAATCCAAGAATTCAACAATGAATACAAGAATGCAAGAAAAAATGAAAGAATGCATGCAAGAATGCAAGCATGCATGCAAGAATGCAAGCAAGAATGCATGCAAGAATGCAAGCATGAATTCAGGAATGCAACCAAGAATGCAAGAATGCATGCGAGAATGCATGAATGCAAGCAAGAATTCAGGAATGCAACCAAGAAAGCAAGAATGCAAGCAAGAATGCACGAATGCATGCAATAATGCAAGAACATAAGCAAGAATGCAAGCAAGAATGTGAGAATGCAAGAACGCAAGCAAGAATGCAAGAATGTATGCAAGAATGCACAAATGCATGCAAATATGAAAGAATGCAATCAAGAATGCATGCAAGAACGCAAGCAAGAATGCATGCAAGATTGCAAGAATTCAAGAAGGCAAGAAAGAATGCAGGCTTGCTTGCAAGAATGCAAGAAAGATTGCATGCAAGAATGCATGCAAGATCGATTGCAAGAATGCAAGCAAGAATGCAAGAATGCATGCGAGAATGCAAGAATGCAAGCAAGAATTCAGGAATGCAACCAAGAATGCAAGAAAGAATGCAAGAGTGCATGCGAGAATGCAAGAATGCAAGCAAGAATTCAGGAATGCAACCAAGAATGCAAGCAAGAATGCACGAATGCATGCAATAGTGCAAGTACATAAGCAAGAATGCAAGAATGCAAGCAAGAATGTGAGAATGCAAGAATGCAAGCAATAATGCAAGAATGCACGCAAGAATGCACGAATGCATGCAAATATGAAAGAATGCAATCAAGAATGCATGCAAGAACGCAAGCAAGAATGCATGCAAGAATGCACGCAAGATTGCAAGAATTCAAGCATGCAAGAAATAATGCAGGCTTGCATGCAAGAATGCAAGTAAGATTGCACGCAAGAATGCATGCAAGTACGATTGCAAGAATGCATCACTGCATGCATGAATGCAAGATTGCAATCAAGAATGCAAGATTGCATGCAAGAATGCGAGATTGCATGCAAGAATGCAAAAAAAAGTTGCAAGAATGCTTGCAAGAATGCAAGAATGCATGCATGCATGATCTCATCAAATGGCTGAGCAGGCTCGAAGGGCCGAATGGCTACTCCTGCTCCTATCTTCTATGTTTCTATGTTTCTATGCATGTAAGGATGCAAGAACGCAAGCAAGAATACAAGAATGCAAGAATGCTTGCAAGAATGCAAACAAGAATACATGCAAGAATGTAAGAATATAAACACGAATGCAAGTCTGCAAGCTCGAATGCAAGCAAGAGTGCAAGAATGCAAGCAAGTATGCAAGAATGCATGCAAGAATGCAAGAATGCAATCAAGAATTCAGGATTGCAAGCCAGAAAGCAAACAAGCATGCAGGGAAGAATGCAAGAATGAATGCAAGAATGTATGCAAGACTGCTAGAATGCAAGCAAGAATGCAAGATTGCAAGAAAGAATGCAAGAACGCAAGCAAGAATCTAAGAACGGAACAATGCAAACAAGAATGCAAGAAAAATTGAAACAATGTATGCAAGAGTACAAGCAAGAATGGAAGAATGCAAGCAAGACTATAAGAATGCTTGCAAGAATGCAAGAATACATGCAAGAATGCAAGCAAGAATGCAAGAATGCATGCGAGAATGCAAGAATGCAAGCAAGAATTCAGGGATGCAATCAAGAATGCAAGAATGCATGCAGGAATGAGGGCAAGAATACAAGAAAGAATGCAAGAATGCAAGCAAGAATGCATGCAAGAATACAAGAAAGAATGCAATAGCGTAAGCAAGAAAGCTTGCAAGAATGCATGCAAGAATGCATGCAAGAATGCATTCAAGAATGCAAGCAAGAATGCAAGAATTCAAGCAAGAATGCAGGAATGCAAGCTAGAATGCAAGAATGCAAGCAAGAATGCATGAAAGAATGCAAGAATTCAAGCAAGAATTCAAGAATCAATGCAAGAATGGAAGCAAGAATGTAAGAATACATGCAAGAATGCAAGAATGCATGCAAGAATGCATAAATGCATGCAAGAATGCAATCAAGAATGCAAGAATGCTAGAATGTATACAAGAATGCTAGAATGTATACAAGAATGCATGCAAGAATGCAAGCAAGGATGCATGCAAGTTTGCAAGATTGCATGCGAGACTGCAAGCAAGAATTCAGGAATGCAACCAAGAATGCAGGAATGCAAGCAAGAATGCAAGAATGCATGCAGGAATGCAAGCAAGAATGCAGGAATGCCAGAATGCATGCAAGAATGCGAGAATGGAAGCAAGAATGCATGCAAGAATGCAAGCAAGAATGGAAGAATGCATGCAAGATTGCTAGAATTCAAGGAAGAATGAAAGAAAGAATGAAAGAAAGCAAGCAAGAATGCAAGAATGAATGCGAGAATGCAAGAATGCAAGCAAGAATTCAGGAATGCAATCAAGAATGCATGCAGGAATGCAAGAATGCAAACAAGAATGCAGGAAAGCAAGCAAGAATGCATGCATGAATGCAAGCAAGAATGCAAGCAATAATGCAAGAATGCAAGAACAAATGCAAGGTTGCATGCAAGAATGCAAGAAAGAACACAAGATTGCATGCAAGAATGCAAGAATGCATGCAAGAATGCAAGCACGAATGCAAGTCTGCAAGCTAGAATGCAAGCAAGAATGCAAGAATGCAAGGAAGTTTGCAAGAATGCATGCATGACTGCAAGAAAGAAAGAAAGAATGCAAGCAAGAATGCAAGAATGCATGCCAGAGTGCAAGAAAGAAAGAGTGCAAGAAAGAAAGAAAGAATGCACGCAAGAATGCAAGAAAGCATGCAAGAATTCAAGCAAGAATTCAAGAATGAATGCAAGAATGGAAGCAAGAATGTAAGAATTCATGCAAGAATGCATGAATGCAAGAATGCATGCAAGAATGCACAAATGCATGCAAGAATGCAAGAATGCTAGAATGTATACAAGAATGCATGCAAGAATGCAAGAATGCAAGCAAGGATGCATGCAAGTTTGCAAGAGTGCATGCGAGACTGCAAGCAAGAATTCAGGAATGCAACCAAGAATGCAGGAATGCAAGCAAGAATGCAAGAATGCATGCAGGAATGCAAGCAAGAATGCAGGAATGCCAGAATGCATGCAAGAATGTGAGAAGTGGAAGCAAGAATGCATGCAAGAATGCAAGCAAGAATGGAAGAATGCAAGCAAGCATGCAAGAATGCATGCAAGATTGCTAGAATTCAAGGAAGAATGAAAGAAAGAATGAAAGAAAGCAAGCAAGAATGCAAGAATGAATGCGAGAATGCAAGAATGCAAGCAAGAATTCAGGAATGCAACCAAGAATGCAGGAATGCAATCAAGAATGCATGCAGGAATGCAAGAATGCAAACAAGAATGCAGGAAAGCAAGCAAGAATGCATGCATGAATGCAAGCAAGAATGCAAGCAATAATGCAAGAATGCAAGAACAAATGCAAGGTTGCATGCAAGAATGCAAGAAAGAACACAAGATTGCATGCAAGAATGCAAGAATGCATGCAAGAATGCAAGCACGAATGCAAGTCTGCAAGCTAGAATGCAAGCAAGAATGCAAGAACGCAAGGAAGTTTGCAAGAATGCATGCAGGACTGCAAGAAAGAAAGAAAGAATGCAAGCAAGAATGCAAGAATGCATGCCAGAGTGCTAGAAAGAAAGAATGCAAGCAAGAATGCAAGAAAGCATGCAAGAATGCACGAAGGCATGCAAGATTGCATGCAAGAACGCATGGAAGAGTGCATGCATGCAAGAATGCCAGAATGCATGCAAGAATGCAAGAAAGAATGCATGAATGCATGAAAGCTTGCAAGAATGCAAGAATGCAAGCAGGGATGCAAGAAAGCATGAATGCATATAAGAATACAAGAATGAATGCAAGAATGCATGCAAGAATGCAAAAATGCCAAAAAGAATGCAAGAAAGAATGCAAGAATGCATGCAAGAATGCAAGAATGCAAGCAAGAATGCAAGCAGGAATGGAAGATTGCAAACAAGAATGCAAGAATGCAAGAATGCAAGCAATAATGCAAGCAGGAATGGAAGATTGCAAAGAAGAATGCAAGAATGCATGCAAGAATGCAAGCAAGAATGCATACAAAAATGCAAGAATGCAAGTAAGAATGAATGCAGGCTCGAGGTGCTGAATGGCCTACTCCTGCTCCTATCTTCTATGTTTCTATGTGTCTATGTTTCTATGCATGCAAGAATGCAAAAACGCAAGCAAGAATACAAGAATGCAAGAATGCTTGCAAGAAAGCAAGCACAAATGCAAGAATGCATGCAAGAATGCAAGAATACAAACACGAATGCAAGTCTGCAAGCTTGAATGCAAGCAATAATGCAAGAACGCAAGCAAGTATGCAAGAATGCAAGCAAGAATGCAAGAAGGGATGTAAGAATGCAAGCAAGAATGCAAGCAAGAATGCAAGAATGCAAGCAAGAATGCAGGAATGCCAGAATGCATGGAAGAATGCAAGCAAGCATGCAAGAATGCATGCAAGATTGCTAGAATGCAAGGAAGAATGCAAGACTGCAATATGCAAGAAAGAATGCATGAACGCATGCAAGAATGCAGGAATGCCAGAATGCATGCAAGAATGCGAAAAATGGAAGCAAGAATGCATGCAAGAATGCGAGCAAGAATGGAAGAATGCAAGCAAGCATGCAAGAATGCATGCAAGATTGCTAGAATGCAAGCAAGAATGCAAGACTGCAATATGCAAGAAAGAAAGCATGAACGCATGCAAGAATGTAAGAATGCAAGAATGCAAACAAGAATGCTAGAACAGATGCTAGAATGTATGCAAGAATTCAAGCAAGAATGCAAGAAAGAATGCAAGACAGGCTGAATGCAAGCAAGACTGCAAGAATGCATGCAAGATTGATAGAATGCAACCAAGAATGCATGCGAGAATGCATGCGAGAACGCATGCGAGAATGCAGGAATGTAAGAATACAAGAACGCAGGTAAGAATGCATGCAAGATTGCAAGAAGGCATGCAAGATTGCTAGAATGCAAGCAAGAATGCAAGAATGTAAGAAAGAATGCAAGTATGCAAGTATGCAAGCAAGAATCCAAGAATGCAAAAATGAAAACAAGAATGCAAGAAAAAAATGCAAGAATGCATGCAAGAATGCAAGCAAGAATGCAAGAATGCATGCGAGAATGCAAGAATGCAAGCAAGAATTCAGGAATGCAACCAAGAATGCAGGAATGCAAGAATGCATGCGAGAATGCAAGAATGCAAGCAAGAATTCAGGAATGCATCCAAGAATGCAAGAATGCAAGCAAGAATGCACAAATGCATGCAATAATGCAATAACATAAGCAAGAATGCAAGAATGCAAGCAAGAATGTGAGAATGCAAGAACGCAAGCAATAATGCAAGAATGCATGCATTCTTGCATGCAAGAATGCACGAATGCATGCAAATATGAAAGAATGCAATCAAGAATGCAATCAAGAATGCATGCAAGAATGCAGGCAAGAATGCAGGCAAGAATGCTTGCAATATTGCAAGAATTCAAGCATGCAAGAAAGAATGCAGGCTTGAATGCAAGAATGCAAGTAAGATTGCATGCAAGAATGCATGCAAGAACGATTGCAAGAATGCAAGCAAGAATGCAACACTGCATGCATGAATGCAAGCAAGAATGAAAGAATGCATGCAAGAATGCAAGACTGCAAGCAAGAATGCAAGATTGCATGCCAGAATGCAAGACTGCATGCAAGAATGCAAAAAAAATATGCAAGAATGCAAGAATGCATGCATGCATGATCTCATCAAATGGCAGAGCAGGCTCGAGGGGCCGAATGGCTACTCCTTGTCCTATCTTCTATGTTTCTATGTTTCTATGCATGTAAGGATGCAAGAACGCAAGCAAGAATACAAGAATGCAAGAATGCTTGCAAGAATGCAAACAAGAATACAAGAATACATGCAAGAATGTAAGAATACAAACGCGAATGCAAGTCTGCAAGCTCGAATGCAACCCAGTGTAACATTCCCATCTAATCCGTACATAGCCCCTCCTTCCCCCTGTGTAACATTCCCATCTAATCCGTACAAAGCCCCTCCCTCCCCCAGTGTAACATTCCCATCTAATCCATACATAGCCTCTCCCTCCCCCAGTGTAACATTCCCATCGAATCCGTACATAGCCCCTCCCTCCCCCAGTTTAACATTCCCATCTAATCTGTACATAGCCCCTCCCTCCCCAGTGTAACATTCCCATCGAATCCGTACATAGCCCCTCCCTCTCCCAGTGCAACATTCCCATCTAATCCGTACATAGCCCCTCCCTTGCCCAGTGTAACTTTCCCTATCTAATCAGTGCATAGCCCCTCCCTCTCCCAGTGCAACATTCCCATCTAATCCATACATAGCCCTTCCCTCCCACAGTGGAACATTCCCATATAATCCATACATAGCCCCTCCCTCCCCCAGTGTAACATTCCCATCTAATCCGTACATAGCCACTCCCTCCCCCAGTGTAACATTCCCATCTAATCCGTACATAGCCCTTCCCTCCCCCAGTGTAACATTCCCATCTAATCTGTACATAGCCACTCCCCCAGTGTTACATTCCCATCTAATCCGTACATAGCCCCTCCCCTAGTGTAACATTCCCATCTAATCCGTACGTAGCCCCTCCCCCAGTGTAACATTCCCATCTAATCCGTACATAGCCCCTCCCTCACCCAGTGTAACATTCCCATTGAATCCGTACATAGCCCCTCCCTCCCCCAGTGTAACATTCCCATCTAATCCGTAAATAGCCCCTCCCCCAGTGTAACATTCCCATCTGATCCGTACATAGCCCCTCCCCCCAGTGTAACATTCCCTTCTAATCCATACATAGCCCCTCCCTCCCCCAGTGTAACATTCCCATCTAATCCGTACATCGCCCCTCCCTCCCCCAGTGTAACATTCCCATCTAATCCGTACATAGCCGCTCCCTCCCCCAGTGTAACATTCCCATCTAATCCGTACATAGCCCCTCCCTCCCCCAGTGTAACATTCCCATCTAATCTGTACATAGCGCCTCCCTCCCCCAGTGTAACATTCCCATCTAATCCGTACATCGCCCCTCCCTCCCCCAGTGTAACATTCTCATCTAATCCGTACATAGCCCCTCCCTCCCCCAGTGTAACATTCCCATCTAATTCGTACATAGCCCCTCCCTCCCCAGTGTAACATTCCCACCTAATCCGTACATAGCCCCTCCCTCCCCCAGTGTAACATTCCCCATCTAATCCGTACATAGCCCCTCCCTCCCCCAGTGTAACATTCCCATCTCATCCGTACATAGCCCCTCCCTGCCCCAGTGTAACATTCCCCATCTAATCCGTACATAGCCCCTCCCTCCCCCAGTGTAACATTCCCAACTAATCCGAACATAGCCCCTCCCTCCCCCAGTGTAACATTCCCATCTAATCCGTACATAGCACCTCCCTCCCCCAGTGTAACAATCCCATCTAATCTGTACATCGCACCATCCCCAGTGTAACATTCCCATCTAATCCGTACATAGCACCTCCCTCCCCCTGTGTCACATTCCCATCTAATCCGTACATAGACCCTCCCCCAGTGTAACATTCCCATCTAATCCGTACATAGACCCTCCCTCCCCAGTGTAACATGCCCATCTAATCCGTACATAGCCCCTCCCTCCCCCAGTGTAACATTCCCATCTAATCCGTACATAGCCCCTCCCTCCCCAGTGTAACATTCCCATCTAATCCATACATAGCCCCTCCCTCCCCCAGTGTAACATTCCCATCTAATCCGTACATAGCCCCTCCCTCCCCAGTGAAACATTCCCATCTTATCCGTACATAGCCTACCCTCCCCCAGTGTAACATTCCCATCTAATCCGTACATAGCCTCTCCCTCCCCAGTGCAACATTCCCATCTAATCCGTGCATAGCCCCTCCCTCCCCCAGTGTAACATTCCCATCTAATCCATACATAGCCCCTCCCTCCCCCAGTGTAACATTCCCCATCTAATCCGTACATAGCCCCTCCCTCCCCAGTGTAACATACCCATCGAAGCCGCACATAGCCTCCCCAGTGTAACATTCCCATCTAATCCGTACATAGCCCCTCCCTCCCCTAGTGTAACATTCCCATCTAATCCATACATAGCCCCTCCCTCCCCCAGTGTAACATTCCCATCTAATCCGTACATAGCCCCTCCTTCCCCCTGTGTAACATTCCCATCTAATCCGTACATAGCCCCTCCCTCCCCCAGTGTAACATTCCCATCTAATCCAGACATAGCCTCTCCCTCCCCCAGTGTAACATTCCCATCGAATCCGTACATAGCCCCTCCCTCCCCCAGTGTAACATTCAAATCTAAGCTGTACATAGCCCCTCCCTCCCCAGTGTAACATTCCCATCGAATCCGTACATAGCCCCTCCCTCTCCCAGTGTAACATTCCCATCTAATCCGTACATAGCCCCTCCTTCCCCCAGTGTAACATTCCCATCTAATCCGTACATAGCCACTCCCTCCCCCAGTGTAACATTCCCATCTAATCCGTACATAGCCCTTCCCTCCCCCAGTGTAACATTCCCATCTAATCTGTACATAGCCCCTCCCCCAGTGTTACATTCCCATCTAATACGTACATAGCCCCTCCCCGAGTGTAACATTCCCATCTAATCCGTACGTAGCCCCTCCCCCAGTGTAACCTTCCCATCTAATCCGTACATAGCCCCTCCCTCCCCCAGTGTAACATTCCCATTGAATCCGTACATAGCCCCTCCCTCCCCCAGTGTAACATTCCCATCTAATCCGTACATAGCCCCTCCCCCAGTGTAACATTCCCATCTGATCCGTACATAGCCCCTCCCCCCAGTGTAACATTCCCTTCTAATCCATACATAGCCCCTCCCTCCCCCAGTGTAACATTCCCGTCTAATCCGTACATCGCCCCTCCCTCCCCCAGTGTAACATTCCCATCTAATCCGTACATAGCCGCTCCCTCCCCCAGTGTAACATTCCCATCTAATCCGTACATAGCCCCTCCCTCCCCTAGTGTAACATTCCCATCTAATCTGTACATAGCGCCTCCCTCCCCCAGTGTAACATTCCCATCTAATCCGTACATCGCCCCTCCCTCCCCCAGTGTAACATTCTCATCTAATCCGTACATAGCCCCTCCCTCCCCAGTGTAACATTCTCATCTAATCCGTACATAGCCCCTCCCTCCCCAGTGTAACATTCCCACCTAATCCGTACATAGCCCCTCCCTCCCCCAGTGTAACATTCCCCATCTAATCCGTACATAGCCCCTCCCTCCCCCAGTGTATCATTCCCATCTCATCCGTACATAGCCCCTCCCTGCCCCAGTGTAACATTCCCCATCTAATCCGTACATAGCCCCTCCCTCCCCCAGTGTAACATTCCCAACTAATCCGAACATAGCCCCGCCCTCCCCCAGTGTAACATTCCCATCTAATCCGTACATAGCACCTCCCTCCCCCAGTGTAACATTCCCATCTAATCTGTACATCGCACCACCCCCAGTGTAACATTCCCATCTAATCCGTACATAGCACCTCCCTCCCCCGGTGTAACATTCCCATCTAATCCGTACATAGACCCTCCCCCAGTGTAACATTCCCATCTAATCCGTACATAGACCCTCCCTCCCCAGTGTAACATTCCCATCTAATCCGTACATAGCCCCTCCCTCCCCCAGTGTAACATTCCCATCTAATCCGTACATAGCCCCTCCCTCCCCAGTGTAACATTCCCATCTAATCCGTACATAGCCCCTCCCTCCCCCAGTGTAACATTCCCATCTAATCCGTACATAGCCCCTCCCTCCCCAGTGAAACATTCCCATCTTATCCGTACATAGCCTACCCTCCCCCAGTGTAACATTCCCATCTAATCCGTACATAGCCTCTCCCTCCCCAGTGTAACATTCCCATCTAATCCGTGCATAGCCCCTCCCTCCCCCAGTGTAACATTCCCATCTAATCCATACATAGCCCCTCCCTCCCCCAGTGTAACATTCCCCATCTAATCCGTACATAGCCCCTCCCTCCCCAGTGTAACATTCCCATCGAAGCCGTACATAGCCTCCCCAGTGTAACATTCCCATCTAATCCGTACATAGCCCCTCCCTCCCCTAGTGTAACATTCCCATCTAATCCATACATAGCCCCTCCCTCCCCCAGTGTAACATTCCCATCTAATCCGTACATAGCCCCTCCTTCCCCCTGTGTAACATTCCCATCTAATCCGTACATAGCCCCTCCCTCCCCCAGTGTAACATTCCCATCTAATCCATACATAGCCTCTCCCTCCCCCAGTGTAACATTCCCATCGAATCCGTACATAGCCCCTCCCTCCCCCAGTGTAACATTCAAATCTAATCTGTACATAGCCCCTCCCTCCCCAGTGTAACATTCCCATCGAATCCGTACATAGCCCCTCCCTCTCCCAGTGTAACATTCCCATCTAATCCGTACATAGCCCCTCCTTCCCCCAGTGTAACATTCCCATCTAATCCCTACATAGCCCCTCCCTTCCCCAGTGTAACATTCCCATCTAATCCATACATAGCCCCTCCCTCCCCCAGTGTAACATTCCCATCTAATCCGTACATAGCCCCTCCCGCCCCCAGGGTTATCATTCCCATCTAATCCGTTCATAGCCCCTCCCTCCCCCAGTGTAACATTCCCATCTAATCCATACATAGCCCCTCCCTCCCCCAGTGTAACATTCCCATCGAATCCGTACACAGCCCCGCCCTCCCCCAGTGTAACATTCCCATCTAATCCGTATATAGCCACTCCCTCCCCCAGTGTAACATTCCCATCTAATCCTTACATACCCCTCCCTCCCCCAGTGTAACATTCCCATCGAATCCGTACATAGCCCCTCCCTCCCCCAGTGTAACATTCCCATCTAATCAGTACATAGCCCCTCCCTCCCCAGTGTAACATTCCCATCGAATCCGTACAAACCCCTCCCTCCCCCAGTGTAACATTCCCCATCTAATCTGTACACAGCCCCTCCCCCAGTGTAACATTCCCATCTAATCCGTACATAGCCCCTCCCTGCCCCAGTGTAACATTCCCATCTAATCCTTACATAGCCACTCCCTCCCCCAGTTTAACATTCCCATCTAATCCGTACATAGCCCCTCCCTCCCCAGTGTAACATTCCCATGTAATCCATACATAGCCCCTCCCTTCCCAGTGTAACATTCCCATCTAATCCGTACATAGCCCCTCCCTCCCCCAGTGTAACTTTCCCATGTAAACCATTCATAGCCCCTCCCTCCCCCAGTGTAACATTCCGATCTAATCCGTAGAGAGCCCCTCCCTCCCCCAGTGTAACATTCCCATCTAATCCATACATAGCCCCTCCCTCCCCCAGTGTAACATTCCCATCTAATCCGTACATAGCCCCTCCCTCCCCCAGTGTAAGAATCCCATCTAATCCGCACATAGCCCCTCTCTCCCCCAGTGTAAAATTCCCATCTAATCCGTGCATAGCCCCTCCCTTCCCAGTGTAACATTCCCATCTAATCCGTACATAGCCCCTCCCTCTCCAAGTGCAACATTCCCATCTAATCCGTACATAGCCCATCCTTCCCCCGTGTAACATTCCCATCTAATCCGTACATAGCCCCTCCCTCCCCAGTGTAACATTCCCTATCTAATCCGTGCATAGCCCCTCCCTCTCCCAGTGCAACATTCCCATCTAATCCATACATAGCCCTTCCCTCTCCCAGTGCAACATTCCCATCTAATCCATACATTGCCCGTCCCTCCCCAGTGCAACATTCCCATCTAATCCGTACATAGCCCCTCCCTCGCCCAGTCTAACTTTCCCCATCTAATCCGTGCATAGCCCCTCCCTCTCCCAGTGCAACATTCCCATCTAATCCATACATAGCCCTTCCCTCCCACAGTGGAACATTCCCATATAATCCATACATAGCCCCTCCCTCCCCCAGTGTAACATTCCCATCTAATCCGTACATAGCCCCTCCCTCCCCCAGTGTAACATTCCCATCTAATCCGTACATAGCCCTTCCCTCCCCCAGTGTAACATTCCCATCTAATCTGTACATAGCCCCTCCCGCAGTGTAACATTCCCATCTGATCCGTACTTAGCCCCTCCCTCCCCCAGTGTAACATTCCCATCTAATCCGTACATAGCACCTCCCTCCCCCAGTGTAACATTCCCATCTAATCCGTACATAGCACCACCCCCAGTGTAACATTCCCATCTAATCCGTACATAGCACCTCCCTCCCCCGGTGTAACATTCCCATCTAATCCGTACATAGACCCTCCACCAGTGTAACATTCCCATCTAATCCGTACATAGACCCTCCCTCCCAAGTGTAACATTCCCATCTAATCCGTACATAGCCCCTCCCTCCCCCAGTGTAACATTCCCATCTAATCCGTACATAGCCCCTCCCTCCCCAGTGTAACAATCCCATCTAATCCGTACATAGCCCCTCCCTCCCCCAGTGTAACATTCCCATCTAATCCGTACATAGCCCCTCCCTCCCCAGTGAAACATTCCCATCTAATCCGTACATAGCCCCCCCTCCCCCAGTGTAACATTCCCATCTAATCCGTACATAGCCCCTCCCTCCCCAGTGTAACATTCCCATCTAATCCGTGCATAGCCCCTCCCTCCCCCAGTGTAACATTCCCATCTAATCCATACATAGCCCCTCCCTCCCCCAGTGTAACATTCCCCATCTAATCCGTACATAGCCCCTCCCTCCCCCAGTGTAACATTCCCATCGAAGCTGTACATAGCCTCCCCAGTGTAACATTCCCATCTAATCCGTACATAGCCCCTCCCTACCCTAGTGTAACATTCCCATCTAATCCATACATAGCCCCTCCCTCCCCCAGTGTAACATTCCCATCTAATCCGTACATAGCCCCTCCTTCCCCCTGTGTAACATTCCCATCTAATCCGTACATAGCCCCTCCCTCCCCCAGTGTAACATTCCCATCTAATCCATACATAGCCTCTCCCTCCCCCAGTGTAACATTCCCATCGAATCCGTACATAGCCCCTCCCTCCCCCAGTGTAACATTCCCATCTAATCTGTACATAGCCCCTCCCTCCCCAGTGTAACATTCCCATCGAATCCGTACATAGCCCCTCCCTCTCCCAGTGTAACATTCCCATCTAATCCGTACATAGCCCCTCCTTCCCCCAGTGTAACATTCCCATCTAATCCGTACATAGCCCCTCCCACCCCCAGTGTAACATTCCCATCTAATCCATACATAGCCCCATCCCTCCCCCCAGTGTAACATTCCCATCTAATCCGTACATAGCCCCTCCCGCCCCCAGGGTTATCATTCCCATCTAATCCGTACATAGCCCCACCCTCCCCCAGTGCAACATTCCCATCTAATCCGTACATAGCCACTCCCCTCCCCCAGTGTAACATTCCCATCTAATCCTTACATAGCCCCCTCCCTCCCGCAGTGTATCATTCCGATCCAATCCGTACATAGCCCCTCCCTCCCCCAGTGTAACATTCCCATCTAATCCGTACATAGCCCCTCCCTCCCCCAGTGTAACATTCCCATCGAATCCGTGCATAGCCCCTCCATCCCCCAGTGTAACATTCCCATCTAATCCATACATAGCCCCTCCCTCCCCCAGTGTAACATTCCCCATCTAATCCGTACATAGCCCCTCCCTCCCCCAGTGTAACATTCCCATCGAAGCCGTACATAGCCTCCCCAGTGTAACATTCCCATCTAATCTGTACATAGCCCCTCCCTCCCCTAGTGTAACATTCCCATCTAATCCATACATAGCCCCTCCCTCCCCCAGTGTAACATTCCCATCTTATCCGTACATAGCCCCTCCTTCCCCCTGTGTAACATTCCCATCTAATCCGTACATAGCCCCTCCCTCCCCCAGTGTAACATTCCCATCTAATCCATACATGGCCTCTCCCTCCCCCAGTGTAACATTCCCATCGAATCCGTACATAGCCCCTCCCTCCCCCAGTGTCACATTCCCATCTAATCTGTACATAGCCCCTCCCTCCCCAGTGTAACATTCCCATCGAATCCGTACATAGCCCCTCCCTCTCCCAGTGTAACATTCCCATCTAATCCGTACATAGCCCCTCCCTCCCCCAGTGTAACATTCCCATCTAATCCATACATAGCCCCTCCCTCCCCCAGTGCAATATTCCCATCTAATCCGTACATAGCCCCTCCCGCCCCCAGGGTTATCATTCCCCATCTAATCCGTACATAGCCCCTTCTCCCCCAGTGTTAAATTCCCATCTAATCCATACATAGGCCCTCCCTCCCCCAGTGTAACATTCCCATCGAATCCGTACACAGCCCCGCCCTCCCCCCAGTGTAACATTCCCATCTAATCCGTACATAGCCCCTCCCTCCCCCAGTGTAACATTCCCATCGAATCCGTACATAGCCCCTACCTCCCCCAGTGCATCATTCCCATCTAATCCATACATACCCCTCCCTCCCCCAGTGTAACATTCCCATCGAATCTGTACATAGCCCCTCCCTCCCCCAGTGTAACATTCCCATCTAATCAGTACATAGCCCCTCCCTCCCCCAGTGTAACATTCCCATCGAATCCGTACAAAACCCTCCCTCCCCCAGTGTAACATCCCCCATCTAATCTGTACACAGCCCCTCCCCCAGTGTAACATTCCCATCTAATCCGTCCATAGCCCCTCCCTGCCCCAGTGTATCATTCCATCTAATCCGTACATAGCCACTCCCTCCCCCAGTTTAACATTCCCATCCTAATCCGTACATAGCCCCTCCCTCCCCAGTGTAACATTCCCATGTAATCCATACATAGCCCCACCCCTCCCCAGTATAACATTCCCATCTAATCCGTACATAGCCCCTCCTCCCCCAGTGTAACATTCCCATCTAATCCATTCATAGCCCCTCCCTCCCCCAGTGTAACATTCCATCTAATCCGTAGAGAGCCCCTCCCTCCCCCAGTGTAACATTCCCATCAAATCGGTACATAGCCCCTCCCTCCCCCAGTGTAACATTCCCATCTAATCCATACATAGCCCCTCCCTCCCCCGTGTAACATTCCCATCTAATCTGTAGATAGCCCCTCCCTCCCCCAGTGTAACATTCCCATCTAATCCGTACATAGCCCCTCCCCCAGTGTAACATTCCCATCTGATCCTTACATAGCCCCTCCCCCCAGTGTAACATTCCCTTCTAATCCATACATAGCCCCCTCCCTCCCCCAGTGTAACATTCCCACCTAATCCGTACATCGCCCCTCCCTCCCCCCAGTGTAACATTCCCATCTAATCCGTACATAGCCGCTCCCTCCCCCAGTGAAACATTCCCATCTAATCCGTACATAGCCCCTCCCTCCCCCAGTGTAACATTCCCATCTAATCTGTACATAGCGCCTCCCTCCCCCAGTGTAACATTCCCATCTAATCCGTACATCGCCCCTCCCCTCCCCCAGTGTAACATTCCCATCTAATCCGTACATAGCCCCTCCCTCCCCCAGTGTAACATTCCCATCTAATCCGTACATAGCCCCTTCCTCCCCCAGTGTAACATTCCCACCTAATCCGTACATAGCCCCTCCCTCCCCCAGTGTAACATTCCCCATCTAATCCGTACATAGCCCCTCCCTCCCCCAGTGTAACATTCCCATCTAATCCGTACATAGCCCCTCCCTGCCCCAGTGTAACATTCCCATCTAATCCGTACATAGCCCCCTCCCTCCCCCCAGTGTAACATTCCGAACTAATCCGAACATAGCCCCTCCCTCCCCCAGTGTAACATTCCCATCTAATCCGTACATAGCACCACCCTCCCCCCAGTGTAACATTCCCATCTAATCCGTACATAGCACCACCCCCCAGTGTAACATTCCCATCTAATCCGTACATAGCACCTCCCTCCCCCGGTGTAACATTCCCATCTAATCCGTACATAGACCCTCCCCCAGTGTAACATTCCCATCTAATCCGTACATAGACCCTCCCTCCCCAGTGTAACATTCCCATCTAATCCGTACATAGCCCCTCCCTCCCCCAGTGTAAACATTCCCATCTAATCCGTACATAGCCCCTCCCCTCCCCAGTGTAACATTCCCCATCTAATCCGTACATAGCCCCTCCCTCCCCCAGTGCAACATTCCCATCTAATCCGTACATAGCCCCTCCCTCCCCAGTGAAACATTCCCATCTAATCCGTACGTAGCCCCCCCTCCCCCAGTGTAACATTCCCATCTAATCCGTACATAGCCCCTCCCTCCCCAGTGTAACATTCCCATCTAATCCGTGTATAGCCCCTCCCTCCCCCAGTGTAACATTCCCAATCTAATCCAAACATAGCCCCTCCCTCCCCCAGTGTAACATTCCGTACATAGCCCCTCCCTCCCCCAGTGTAACATTCCCATCGAAGCCGTACATAGCCTCCCCAGTGTAACATTCCCATCTAATCCGTACATACCCCTCCCTCTCCTAGTGTAACATTCCCATCTAATCCATACATAGCCCCTCCCTCCCCCAGTGTAACATTCCCATCTAATCCGTACATAGCCCCTCCTTCCCCCTGTGTACCATTCCCATCTAATCCGTACATAGCCCCTCCCTCCCCCAGTGTAACATTCCCATCTAATCCATACATAGCCTCTCCCTCCCCCTGTGTAATATTCCCATCGAATCCGTACATAGCCCCTCCCTCCCCCAGTGTAACATTCCCATCTAATTTGTACATAGCCCCTCCCTCCCCAGTGTAACATCCCCATCGAATCCGTACATAGCCCCTCCCTCTCCCAGTGTAACATTCCCATCTAATCCGTACATAGCCCCTCCTTCCCCCAGTGTAACATTCGCATCTAATCCGTACATAGCCCCTCCCTCCCCCAGTGTAGCATTCCCATCTAATCCATACATAGCCCCTCCCTCCCCCAGTGTAACATTCCCATCTAATCCGTACATAGCCCCTCCCGCCCCCAGGGTTATCATTCCCATCTAATCCGTACATAGCCCCTCCCTCCCCCAGTGTAACATTCCCATCTAATCCATACATAGCCCCTCCCTCCCCCAGTGTAACATTCCCATCGAATCCGTACACAGCCCCGCCCTCCCCCAGTGTAACATTCCCATCTAATCCGTACATAGCCACTCCCTCCCCCAGTGTAACATTCCCATCTAATCCTTACATAGCCCCTCCCTCCCCCAGTGTATCATTCCGATCCAATCCGTACATAGCCCCTCCCTCCCCCAGTGTAACATTCCCATCTAACACGTACATAGCCCCTCCTCCCCCAGTGTAACATTCCCATCGAATCCGTGCATAGCCCCTCCATCCCCCAGTGCAACATTCCCATCTAATCCATACATAGCCCCTCCCTCCCCCAGTGTAATATTCCCCATCTAATCCGTACATAGACCCTCCCTCCCCCAGTGTAACATTCCCATCGAAGCCGTACATAGCCTCCCCAGTGTAACATTCCCATCTAATCTGTACATAGCCCCTCCCTCCCCTAGTGTAACATTCCCATCTAATCCATACATAGCCCCTCCCACCCCCAGTGTAACATTCCCATCTTATCCGTACATAGCCCCTCCTTCCCCCTGTGTAACATTCCCATCTAATCCGTACATAGCCCCTCCCTCCCCCAGTGTAACATTCCCATCTAATCCATACATGGCCTCTCCCTCCCCCAGTGTAACATTCCCATCGAATCCGTACATAGCCCCTCCCTCCCCCAGTGTCACATTCCCATCTAATCTGTACATAGCCCCTCCCTCCCCAGTGTAACATTCCCATCGAATCCGTACATAGCCCCTCCCTCTCCCAGGGTTATCATTCCCATCTAATCCGTATATAGCCCCTCCCTCCCCCAGTGTGACATTCCCATCTAATCCATACATAGCCCCTCCCTCCCCAGTGTAACATTCCCATCGAATCCGTACACAGCCCCGCCCTCCCCCAGTGTAACATTCCCATCTAATCCGTACATAGCCCCTCCCTCCCCCAGTGTAACATTCCCATCTAATCCTTACATAGCCCCACCCTCCCCCAGTGTATCATTCCGATCCAATCCGCACATAGCCCCTCCCTCCCCCAGTGTAACATTCCCATCTAATCCGTACATAGCCCCTCCCTCCCCCAGTGAACATTCCCATCGAATCCGTACATAGCCCCTCCCTCCCCCAGTGCATCATTCCCATCTAATCCATACATACCCCTCCCTCCCCCAGTGTAACATTCCCATCGAATCCGTACATAGCCCCTCCCTCCCCCAGTGTAACATTCCCATCTAATCAGTACATAGCCCCTCCCTCCCCCAGTGTAACATTCCCATCGAATTCGTACAAAACCCTCCCTCCCCCAGTGTAACATTCCCCATCTAATCTGTACACAGCCCCTCCCGCAGTGTAACATTCCCATCTAATCCGTCCATAGCCCCTCCCTGCCCCAGTGTATCATTCCCATCTAATCCGTACATAGCCACTCCCTCCCCCAGTTTAACATTCCCATCTAATCCGTACATAGACCCTCCCTCCCCAGTGTAACATTCCCATGTAATCCATACATAGCCCCTCCCTCCCCAGTGTAACATTCCCATCTAATCCGTACATAGCCCCTCCCTCCCCCAGTGTAACATTCCCATCTAATCCATTCATAGCCCCTCCCTCCCCCTGTGTAACATTCCCATCTAATCCGTAGAGAGCCCCTCCCTCCCCCAGTGTAACATTCCCATCTAATCCGTACATAGCCCCTCCCTCCCCCAGTGTAACATTCCCATGTAATCCATACATAGCCCCGTCCTCCCCCAGTGTAACATTCCCATCTAATCCGTAGATAGCCCCTCCCTCCCCCAGTGTAACATTCCCATCTAATCCGTACATAGCCCCTCCCTCCCCCAGTGTAACATTCCCATCTAATCCGTACATAGCCCCTCCCTCCCCCAGTGTAAGATTCCCATCTAATCCGTACATAGCCCCTCTCTCCCCCAGTGTAACATTCCCATCTAATCCGTGCATAGCCCCTCCCTTCCCAGTGTAACATTCACATCTAATCCGTACATAGCCCCTCCCTCTCCCAGTGTAACATTCCCATCTAATCCGTACATAGCACATCCTTCCCCCAGTGTAACATTCCCATCTAATCCGTACATAGCCCCTCCCTCCCCCAGTGTAACATTCCCTAGCTAATCCGTGCATAGCCCCTCCCTCTCCCAGTGCAACATTCCCATCTAATCCATACATAGCCCTTCCCTCCCACAGTGGAACATTCCCATCTAACCGGTACATAGCCCCTCCCTCTCCCAGTGCAACATTCCCATCTAATCCATACATAGCCCGACCCTCCCCCTGTGCAACATTCCCATCTAATCCGTACATAGCCCCTCCCTCGCCCAGTGTAACTTTCCCCATCTAATCCGTGCATAGCCCTTCCCTCCCCCAGTGGAACATTCCCATCTAATCCATGCATAGCCCCTCCCTCCCCCAGTGTAACATTCCCATCTAATCCGTACATAGACCCTCCCTCCCCCAGTGTAACATTCCCATCTAATCCGTACATAGCCCTTCCCTCCCCCAGTGTAACATTCCCATCTAATCTGTACATAGCCCCTCCCCCAGTGTAACATTCCCATCTAATCCGTACATAGCCCCTCCCCTAGTGTAACATTCCCATCTAATCCGTACATAGCCCCTCCCCCAGTGTAACATTCCCATCTAATCCATACATAGCCCCTCCCTCCCCCAGTGTAACATTCCCATTGAATCCGTACATAGCCCCTCCCTCCCCCAGTGTAACATTCCCATCTAATCCGTACATAGCCCTTCCCTCCCCCAGTGTAACATTCCCATCTAATCCGTACATAGCCCCTCCCTCCCCCTGTGTAACATTCCCATCTAATCCGTACATAGCCCCTCCCCCAGTGTAACATTCCCATCTGATCCGTTCATAGCCCCTCCCCCCAGTGTAACATTCCCTTCCAATCCATACATAGCCCCTCCCTCCCCCAGTGTAACATTCCCATCTAATCCGTACATAGCCCCTCCCGCCCCCAGGGTTATCATTCCCATCTAATCCGTACATAGCCCCTCCTTCCCCCAGTGTGACATTCCCATCTAATCCGTACATAGCCCCTCCCTCCCCCAGTGTAACATTCCCATCTAATCCATACATAGCCACTCCCTCCCCCAGTGTAACATTCCCATCTAATCCGTACATAGCCCCTCCCGCCCCCAGGGTTATCATTCCCATCTAATCCGTACATAGCCCCTCCCTCCCCCAGTGTAACATTCCCATCTAATCCATACATAGCCCCTCCCTCCCCCAGTGTAACATTCCCATCGAATCCGTACACAGCCCCGCCCTCCCCCAGTGTAACATTCCCATCTAATCCGTACATAGCCACACCCTCCCCCAGTGTAACATTCCCATCTAATCCGTACATAGCCCCTCCCTCCCCCAGTGTAACATTCCCATCGAATCCGTGCATAGCCCCTCCATCCCCCAGTGTAACATTCCCATCTAATCCATACATAGCCCCTCCCTCCCCCAGTGTAATATTCCCCATCTAATCCGTACATAGCCCCTCCCTCCCCCAGTGTAACATTCCCATCGAAGCCGTACATAGCCTCCCCAGTGTAACATTCCCATCTAATCTGTACATAGCCCCTCCCTCCCCTAGTGTAGCATTCCAATCTAATCCATACATAGCCCCTCCCACCCCCAGTTTAACATTCCCATCTTATCCGTACATAGCCCCTCCTTCCCCCTGTGTAACATTCCCATCTAATCCGTACATAGCCCCTCCCTCCCCCAGTGTAACATTCCCATCTAATCCATACATGGCCTCTCCCTCCCCCAGTGTAACATTCCCATCGAATCCGTACATAGCCCCTCCCTCCCCCAGTGTCACATTCCCATCTAATCTGTACATAGCCCCTCCCTCCCCAGTGTAACATTCCCATCGAATCCGTACATAGCCCCTCCCTCTCCCAGGGTTATCATTCCCATCTAATCCGTACATAGCCCCTCCCTCCCCCAGTGTAACATTCCCATCTAATCCATACATAGCCCCTCCCTCCCCCAGTGTAACATTCCCATCGAATCCGTACACAGCCCCGCCCTCCCCCAGTGTAACATTCCCATCTAATCCGTACATAGCCCCTCCCTCCCCCAGTGTAACATTCCCATCTAATCCTTACATAGCCCCACCCTCCCCCAGTGTATCATTCCGATCCAATCCGCACATAGCCCCGCCCTCCCCCAGTGTAACATTCCCATCTAATCCGTACATAGCCCCTCCCTCCCCCAGTGAACATTCCCATCGAATCCGTACATAGCCCCTCCCTCCCCCAGTGCATCATTCCCATCTAATCCATATACACCCCTCCCTCCCCCAGTGTAACATTCCCATCGAATCCGTACAAAACCCTCCCTCCCCCAGTGTAACATTCCCCATCTAATCTGTACACAGCCCCTCCCGCAGTGTAACATTCCCATCTAATCCGTCCATAGCCCCTCCCTGCCCCAGTGTATCATTCCCATCTAATCCGTACATAGCCACTCCCTCCCGCAGTTTAACATTCCCATCTAATCCGTACATAGACACTCCCTCCCCAGTGTAACATTCCCATGTAATCCATACATAGCCCCTCCCTCCCCAGTGTAACATTCCCATCTAATCCGTACATAGCCCCTCCCTCCCCCAGGATAACATTCCCATCTAATCCATTCATAGCCCCTCCCTCCCCCAGTGTAACATTCCCATCTAATCCGTAGAGAGCCCCTCCCTCCCCCAGTGTAACATTCCCATCTAATCCGTACATAGCCCCTCCCTCCCCCAGTGTAACATTCCCATCTAATCCATACATAGCCCCTCCCTCCCCCAGTGTAACATTCCCATCTAATCCGTACATATCCCCTCCCTCCCCCAGTGTAACATTCCCATCTAATCCGTACATAGCCCCGTCCTCCCCCAGTGTAACATTCCCATCTAATCCGTAGATAGCCCCTCCCTCCCCCAGTGTAACATTCCCATCTAATCCGTACATAGCCCCTCCCTACCCCAGTGTAACATTCCCATCTAATCCGTACATAGCCCCTCCCTCCCCCAGTGTAAGATTCCCATCTAATCCGTACATAGCCCCTCTCTCCCCCAGTGTAACATTCCCATCTAATCCGTGCATAGCCCCTCCCTTCCCTGTGTAACATTCACATCTAATCCGTACATAGCCCCTCCCTCTCCCAGTGCAACATTCCCATCTAATCCGTACATAGCACATCCTTCCCCCAGTGTAACATTCCCATCTAATCCGTACATAGCCCCTCCCTCCCCCAGTGTAACATTCCCTATCTAATCCGTGCATAGCCCCTCCCTCTCCCAGTGCAACATTCCCATCTAATCCATACATAGCCCTTCCCTCCCACAGTGGAACATTCCCATCTAATCCGTACATAGCCCCACCCTCTCCCAGTGCAACATTCCCATCTAATCCATACATAGCCCGTCCCTCCCCCTGTGCAACATTCCCATCTAATCCGTACATAGCCCCTCCCTCGCCCAGTGTAACTTTCCCCATCTAATCCGTGCATAGCCCTTCCCTCCCCCAGTGGAACATTCCCATCTAATCCATACATAGCCCCTCCCTCCCCCAGTGTAACATTCCCATCTAATCCGTACATAGCCCCTCCCTCCCCCAGTGTAACATTCCCATCTAATCCGTACATAGCCCTTCCCTCCCCCAGTGTAACATTCCCATCTAATCCGTACATAGCCCCTCCCCTAGTGTAACATTCCCATCTAATCCGTACATAGCCCCTCCCCCAGTATAACATTCCCATCTAATCCGTACATAGCCCCTCCCTCCCCCAGTGTAACATTCCCATTGAATCCGTACATAGCCCCTCCCTCCCCCGTGTAACATTCCCATCTAATCCGTACATAGCCCTTCCCTCCCCAGTGTAACATTCCCATCTAATCCGTACATAGCCCCTCGCTCCCCCTGTGTAACATTCCCATCTAATCCGTACATAGCCCCTCCCCCAGTGTAACATTCCCATCTGATCCGTTCATAGCCCCTCCCCCCAGTGTCATATTCCCTTCCAATCCATACATAGCCCCTCCCTCCCCCAGTGTAACATTCCCATCTAATCCGTACATAGCCCCTCCCGCCCCCAGCGTTATCATTCCCATCTAATCCGTACATAGCCCCTCCCTCCCCCAGTGTAACATTCCCATCTAATCCATACATCGCCCCTCCCTCCCCCAGTGTAACATTCCCATCGAAGCCGTACACAGCCCCGCCCTCCCCCAGTGAAACATTCCCATCTAATCCGTACATAGCCCCTCCCTCCCCCAGTGCATCATGCCCATCTAATCCATACACACCCCTCCCTCCCCCAGTGTAACATTCCCATCGAATCCGTACATAGCCCCTCCCTCCCCCAGTGTAACATTCCCATCTAATCAGTACATAGCCCCTCCCTCCCCCAGTGTAACATTCCCATCGAATCCGTACAAAACCCTCCCTCCCCCAGTGTAACATTCCCCATCTAATCTGTACACAGCCCCTCCCGCAGTGTAACATTCCCATCTAATCCGTCCATAGCCCCTCCCTGCCCCAGTGTATCATTCCCATCTAATCCGTACATAGCCACTCCCTCCCGCAGTTTAACATTCCCATCTAATCCGTACATAGACACTCCCTCCCCAGTGTAACATTCCCATGTAATCCATACATAGCCCCTCCCTCCCCAGTGTATCATTCCCATCTAATCCGTACATAGCCCCTCCCTCCCCCAGTGTAACATTCCCATCTAATCCATTCATAGCCCCTCCCTCCCCCAGTGTAACATTCCCATCTAATCCGTAGAGAGCCCCTCCCTCCCCCAGTGTAACATTCCCATCTAATCCGTACATAGCCCCTCCCTCCCCCAGTGTAACATTCCCATCTAATCCATACATAGCCCCGTCCTCCCCCAGTGTAACATTCCCATCTAATCCGTAGATAGCCCCTCCCTCCCCCAGTGTAACATTCCCATCTAATCCGTACATAGCCCCTCCCTCCCCCAGTGTAACATTCCCATCTAATCCGTACATAGCCCCTCCCTCCCCCAGTGTAAGATTCCCATCTAATCCGTACATAGCCCCTCTCTCCCCCAGTGTAACATTCCCATCTAATCCGTGCATAGCCCCTCCCTTCCCAGTGTAACATTCACATCTAATCCGTACATAGCCCCTCCCTCTCCCAGTGCAACATTCCCATCTAATCCGTACATAGCACATCCTTCCCCCAGTGTAACATTCCCATCTAATCCGTACATAGCCCCTCCCTCCCCCAGTGTAACATTCCCTATCTAATCCGTGCATAGCCCCTCCCTCTCCCAGTGCAACATTCCCATCTAATCCATACATAGCCCTTCCCTCCCACAGTGGAACATTCCCATCTAATCCGTACATAGCCCCACCCTCTCCCAGTGCAACATTCCCATCTAATCCATACATAGCCCGTCCCTCCCCCTGTGCAACATTCCCATCTAATCCGTACATAGCCCCTCCCTCGCCCAGTGTAACTTTCCCCATCTAATCCGTGCATAGCCCTTCCCTCCCCCAGTGGAACATTCCCATCTAATCCATACATAGCCCCTCCCTCCCCCAGTGTAACATTCCCATCTAATCCGTACATAGCCCCTCCCTCCCCCAGTGTAACATTCCCATCTAATCCGTACATAGCCCTTCCCTCCCCCAGTGTAACATTCCCATCTAATCCGTACATAGCCCCTCCCCTAGTGTAACATTCCCATCTAATCCGTACATAGCCCCTCCCCCAGTGTAACATTCCCATCTAATCCGTACATAGCCCCACCCTCCCCCAGTGTAACATTCCCATTGAATCCGTACATAGCCCCTCCCTCCCCCAGTGCAACATTCCCATCTAATCCGTACATAGCCCTTCCCTCCCCCAGTGTAACATGCCCATCTAATCCGTACATAGCCCCTCCCTCCCACTGTGTAACATTCCCATCTAATCCGTACATAGCCCCTCCCCCAGTGTAACATTCCCATCTGATCCTTTCATAGCCCCTCCCCCCAGTGTAACATTCCCTTCCAATCCATACATAGCCCCTCCCTCCCCCAGTGTAACATTCCCATCTAATCCGTGCATAGCCCCTCCCGCCCCCAGGGTTATCATTCCCATCTAATCCGTACATAGCCCCTCCCTCCCCCAGTGTAACATTCCCATCTAATCCATACATAGCCCCTCCCTCCCCCAGTGTAACATTCCCATCGAAGCCGTACACAGCCCCGCCCTCCCCCAGTGAAACATTCCCATCTAATCCGTACATAGCCCCTCCCTCCCCCAGTGTAGCATTCCCATCTAATCCGTGCATAGCCCTTCCCTCCCCCAGTGGAACATTCCCATCTAATCCATACATAGCCCCTCCCTCCCCCAGTGTAACATTCCCATCTAATCCGTACATAGCCCCTCCCTCCCCCAGTGTAACATTCCCATCTAATCCGTACATAGCCCTTCCCTCCCCCAGTGTAACATTCCCATCTAATCCGTACATAGCCCCTCCCCTAGTGTAACATTCCCATCTAATCCGTACATAGCCCCTCCCCCAGTGTAACATTCCCATCTAATCCGTACATAGCCCCTCCCTCCCCCAGTGTAACATTCCCATTGAATCCGTACATAGCCCCTCCCTCCCCCGTGTAACATTCCCATCTAATCCGTACATAGCCCTTCCCTCCCCAGTGTAACATTCCCATCTAATCCGTACATAGCCCCTCGCTCCCCCTGTGTAACATTCCCATCTAATCCGTACATAGCCCCTCCCCCAGTGTAACATTCCCATCTGATCCGTTCATAGCCCCTCCCCCCAGTGTCATATTCCCTTCCAATCCATACATAGCCCCTCCCTCCCCCAGTGTAACATTCCCATCTAATCCGTACATAGCCCCTCCCGCCCCCAGCGTTATCATTCCCATCTAATCCGTACATAGCCCCTCCCTCCCCCAGTGTAACATTCCCATCTAATCCATACATAGCCCCTCCCTCCCCCAGTGTAACATTCCCATCGAAGCCGTACACAGCCCCGCCCTCCCCCAGTGAAACATTCCCATCTAATCCGTACATAGCCCCTCCCTCCCCCAGTGCATCATGCCCATCTAATCCATACACACCCCTCCCTCCCCCAGTGTAACATTCCCATCGAATCCGTACATAGCCCCCCCCTCCCCCAGTGTAACATTCCCATCTAATCAGTACATAGCCCCTCCCTCCTCCAGTGTAACATTCCCATCGAATCCGTACAAAACCCTCCCTCCCCCAGTGTAACATTCCCCATCTAATCTGTACACAGCCCCTCCCGCAGTGTAACATTCCCATCTAATCCGTCCATAGCCCCTCCCTGCCCCAGTGTATCATTCCCATCTAATCCGTACATAGCCACTCCCTCCCGCAGTTTAACATTCCCATCTAATCCATACATAGACACTCCCTCCCCAGTGTAACATTCCCATGTAATCCACACATAGCCCCTCCCTCCCCAGTGTATCATTCCCATCTAATCCGTACATAGCCCCTCCCTCCCCCAGTGTAACATTCCCATCTAATCCATTCATAGCCCCTCCCTCCCCCAGTGTAACATTCCCATCTAATCCGTAGAGAGCCCCTCCCTCCCCCAGTGTAACATTCCCATCTAATCCGTACATAGCCCCTCCCTCCCCCAGTGTAACATTCCCATCCAATTCATACATAGCCCCGTCCTCCCCCAGTGTAACATTCCCATCTAATCCGTAGATAGCCCCTCCCTCCCCCAGTGTAACATTCCCATCTAATCCGTACATAGCCCCTCCCTCCCCCAGTGTAACATTCCCATCTAATCCGTACATAGCCCCTCCCTCCCCCAGTGTAAGATTCCCATCTAATCCGTACATAGCCCCTCTCTCCCCCAGTGTAACATTCCCATCTAATCCGTGCATAGCCCCTCCCTTCCCAGTGTAACATTCACATCTAATCCGTACATAGCCCCTCCCTCTCCCAGTGCAACATTCCCATCTAATCCGTACATAGCACATCCTTCCCCCAGTGTAACATTCCCATCTAATCCGTACATAGCCCCTCCCTCCCCCAGTGTAACATTCCCTATCTAATCCGTGCATAGCCCCTCCCTCTCCCAGTGCAACATTCCCATCTAATCCATACATAGCCCTTCCCTCCCACAGTGGAACATTCCCATCTAATCCGTACATAGCCCCACCCTCTCCCAGTGCAACATTCCCATCTAATCCATACATAGCCCGTCCCTCCCCCTGTGCAACATTCCCATCTAATCCGTACATAGCCCCTCCCTCGCCCAGTGTAACTTTCCCCATCTAATCCGTGCATAGCCCTTCCCTCCCCCAGTGGAACATTCCCATCTAATCCATACATAGCCCCTCCCTCCCCCAGTGTAACATTCCCATCTAATCCGTACATAGCCCCTCCCTCCCCCAGTGTAACATTCCCATCTAATCCGTACATAGCCCTTCCCTCCCCCAGTGTAACATTCCCATCTAATCCGTACATAGCCCCTCCCCTAGTGTAACATTCCCATCTAATCCGTACATAGCCCCTCCCCCAGTGTAACATTCCCATCTAATCCGTACATAGCCCCTCCCTCCCCCAGTGTAACATTCCCATTGAATCCGTACATAGCCCCTCCCTCCCCCAGTGCAACATTCCCATCTAATCCGTACATAGCCCTTCCCTCCCCCAGTGTAACATGCCCATCTAATCCGTACATAGCCCCTCCCTCCCACTGTGTAACATTCCCATCTAATCCGTACATAGCCCCTCCCCCAGTGTAACATTCCCATCTGATCCTTTCATAGCCCCTCCCCCCAGTGTAACATTCCCTTCCAATCCATACATAGCCCCTCCCTCCCCCAGTGTAACATTCCCATCTAATCCGTGCATAGCCCCTCCCGCCCCCAGGGTAATCATTCCCATCTAATCCGTACATAGCCCCTCCCTCCCCCAGTGTAACATTCCCATCTAATCCATACATAGCCCCTCCCTCCCCCAGTGTAACATTCCCATCGAAGCCGTACACAGCCCCGCCCTCCCCCAGTGAAACATTCCCATCTAATCCGTACATAGCCCCTCCCTCCCCCAGTGTAACATTCCCATCTAATCCTTACAAAGCCCCTCCCTCCCCCAGTGTATCATTCCGATCCAATCAGTACATAGCCCCTCCCTCCCCCAGTGTAACATTCCCATCTAATCCGTACATAGCCCCGCCCTCCCCCAGTGTAACATTCCCATCGAATCCGTACATAGCCCCTCCCTCCCCCAGTGCATCATTCCCATCTAATCCATACATACCCCTCCCTCCCCCAGTGTAACATTCCCATCGAATCCGTACATAGCCCCTCCCTCCCCCAGTGTAATATTCCCATCTAATCAGTACATAGCCCCTCCCTCCCCCAGTGTAACATTCCCATCGAATCCGTACAAAGCCCCTCCCTCCCCCAGTGTAACATTCCCCATCTAATCTGTACACAGCCCCTCCCCCAGTGTAACATTCCCATCTAATCCGTACATAGCCACTCCCTGCCCCAGTGTAACATTCCCATCTAATCCGTACATAGCCGCTCCCTCCCCCAGTTTAACATTCCCATCTAATCCGTACATAGCCCCTCCCTCCCCAGTGTAACATTCCCATGTAATCCATACATAGCCCCTCCCTCCCCAGTGTAACATTCCCATCTAATCCGTACATAGCCCCTCCCTCCCCCAGTGTAACATTCCCATCTAATCCATTCATAGCCCCTCCCTCCCCACTGTAACATTCCCATCTAATCCGTAGAGAGCCCCTCCCTCCCCCAGTGTAACATTCCCATCTAATCCGTACATAGCCCCTCCCTCCCCCAGTGTAACATTCCCATCTAATCCATACATAGCCCCTCCCTCCCCCAGTGTAACATTCCCATCTAATCCGTAGATAGCCCCTCGCTCCCCCAGTGTAACATTCCCATCTAATCCGTACATAGCCCCTCCCTCCCCCAGTGTAACATTCCCATCTAATCCGTACATAGCCCCTCCCTCCCCCAGTGTAACATTCCCATCTAATCCATACATAGCCCCTCCCTCCCCCAGTGTAAGATTCCCATCTAATCCGTACATAGCCCCACTCTCCCCCAGTGTCACATTCCCATCTAATCCGTGCATAGCCACTCCCTCTCCCAGTGCAACATTCCCATCTAATCCGTACATAGCCCATCCTTCCCCCAGTGTAACATTCCCATCCAATCCGTACATAGCCCCTCCCTCCCCCAGTGTAACATTCCCTATCTAATCCGTGCATAGCCCCTCCCTCTCCCAGTGCAACAATCCCATCTAATCCATACATAGCCCTTCCCTCCCACAGTGGAACATTCCCATCTGATCCGTACATAGCCCCTCCCTCTCCCAGTGCAACATTCCCATCTAATCCATACATAGCCCGTCCCTCCCCCAGTGCAACATTCCCATCTAATCTGTACATAGCCCCTCCCTCGCCCAGTGTAACTTTCCCCATCTAATCCGTACATAGCCCCTCCCTCTCCCAGTGCAACATTCCCATCTAATCCATACATAGCCCTTCCCTCCCACAGTGGAACATTCCCATCTAATCCATACATAGCCCCTCCCTCCCCCAGTGTAACATTCCCATCTAATCCGTACATAGCCCCTCCCTCCCCCAGTGTAACATTCCCATCTAATCCGTACATAGCCCTTCCCTCCCCCAGTGTAATATTCCCATCTAATCTGTACATAGCCCCTCCCCCAGTGTAACATTCCCATCTAATCCGTAAATAGCCCCTCCCCTCGTGTAACATCCCCATCTAATCCGTACATAGCCCCTCCCCCAGTGTAACATTCCCATCTAATCCGTACATAGCCCTTCCCTCCCCAAGTGTAACATTCCCATCTAATCCGTACATAGCCCCTCCCTCCCCCAGTGTAACATTCCCATCTAATCCGTACATAGCCACTCCCCCAGTGTAACATTCCCATCTAATCCGTACATAGCCCCTCCCCCCAGTGTAACATTCCCATCTAATCCGTACATAGCCCCTCCCCCAGTGTATCATTCCCATCTAATCCCTACATAGACCCTCCCTCCCACAGTGTAACATTCCCATCTAATCCGTACATAGCCCCTCCCTCCCCAGTGTAACATTCCCCATCTAATCCATACATAGCCCCTCGCTCCCCCAGTTTAACATTCCCAACTAATCCATACATAGCCCCTCTCACCCCAGTGTAACATTCCCATCTAATCCATACATAGCCCCTCCCTCCCCCAGTGTAACATTCCCATCTAATCCATACATAGCCCCTCCCTCCCCAGTGTAACATTCCCATCTAATCCATACATAGCCCCTCCCTCCCCCAGTGTAACATTCCCATCTAATCCGTACATAGCCCCTCCCTCCCCTGTGTAACATTCCCATCTAATCCGTACATAGCCCCTCCCCCAGTGTAACATTCCCATCTAATCCGTACATAGCACCTCCCTCCCCAGTGTAACATTCCCCATCTAATCCGTACATAGCCCCTCCCCAGTGTAAAATTCCCATCTAATCCGTACATAGCCCCTCCCTCCCCCAGTGTAACATTCCCCATCTAATCCGTACATAGCCCCTCCCTACCCCAGTGTAACATTCACATCTAATCCATACATAGCCCCTCCCTCCCCCTGTGTAACATTCCCCATCTAACCCGTACATAGCCCCTTGCTCCGCCAGTGTGACATTCCCATCTAATCCGTACATAGCCCCTCCCTCCCCCAGTGTAACATTCCCATCCAATCTGTACATTACCCCTCCCTCCCCCAGTGTAACATTCCCATCTAATCCGTACATAGCCCCTCCCTCCTGTTAGATCCGTGGTTCAGTGGATAAATAATTACACGGATGCTGTACATAAACAAATAACAGGTCTTTACTGGAGGAGGGCAATCTCTAGACTGGAGTACAGAGGCATGCGCACAGCTTATGTACCGGTGTGGCTACTGCTGGTACTACAGTATACAGTCTTATGTTCATTAATAAATAGACATTCTTATTATGTACACATCTAGCTTTTGCTAGTTACTTTTTGAGCACATGTGGACTAGGTACAGTATCTGTAGAGGCTTCCATCTTGACTGCTGCCTTGTGGGTAGCCTAGTGCCTCATGGGTAATGTAGTCTTAATATACATACAGCTGGGTAGTGTAGTCTTATACATACAGCTATATACAGCTCTACAGCTCCACCTAGTGTCCACTATAGAATAACACGTTATTGATCATTACATCCCCCTTTCTTTGAGGTTTAACAAAATCACTATGAATCAACTTTCAAGAAAACAATAAAGTTAATATCAGTAACACTTTTGTTAGTGCTCTATAAACATAAACATTTTCAAATCAGTCAACACATTTTCAAAGCTTTACATTGTACTCAAAGATTAAGCCTATCAGGCTTTTTTACTTCACGTGTGGATATTCTCAACACGGGTAAGTCTGATGTGTCTTCATGGGATTGTTCTGGCGGTGAATGACAAGATGCAGTTGCGGCATTGTTATCAATCTGCTCTTGTATAGATCGAGGTCTCCTTGCGATCTTTGCTTGGAGAGTGTTTCAGTGTTTCCTTCACTCTTCATGCCATAACTCTCAATGTAGTCAATGCACTCTCGAAAAACTGCTGGCAGCTGGATCCCATCATACAGCATAGTCCGCTCAGCAACCTCGGCTAATGGAACACCAAAGATTGGCCTGAGGGAAGAAGGAGTATCCACTGGAACTGCTTCCTGCTCTGGTGCAGGCTTCTTCTTTTTCTTTTTCTCTTTCCACTGCTTAACAACATCTGCTGCGGTTATATCTTTGGACTTTTTCTCCTTGTGTTTTTCCTCTTCGTGCTTTTCTTCCTTTGGCTTCTCTTTGAACTTAAAGTCTTTTTCTTCCTTCTTGGAGAAACTAGGCCTTTTCATCCTTGATGGGCTCTCTGCTTCATCACCTGAGTCATCTGGTCTGCTTGTGGCACAGTTTATACGGTAGACTCTCTTGACCAGTTCTAAGTCTTCACAAGCTTTGTCACCTAGTATCGAATCAAGTCTTTCAGCCACAACAGAAAACATGAGATGATGCACTTTGTCTTTGACTGTCACTTTAAGTCTGCATACACCTAAGCTATCTATTTTCTGTCCATTATAGCTCTTCAGTAGTACTGACTTTTTCTGTATTTTGGGCTTTTCTTTCATATTTTTTATGTCACTCATACTGATTAAGTTTGCTTTGGCCCCAGTGTCCAGTTTCAATGTAACTAATGCTCCATTTGTCCACTTTTACTGCATTGACTTTATGTTCAGCATTGTCCATTTCTGAGGGCTGCACATTTTCTGTATCTTTTTTGATATCGTCACATGACACCATTCCTACAAAAAATGTCTCACTTAAATCAGTGTCCTCAATCACATTAACTTGTTGCCCTTTTGTTGTTTTTACTTTTGAAAAGCATTGTTTGGCAAAGTGATTCTTTCCATTACACTTTGTGCACATTTTTCCAAACGCTGGGCATTGTCTTAACTGGTGTTTGTAACCACAGCGTTTACAATTAAAAATTTCATCCTCCGATTGCTTTTCATTTCTGTTCTGCCCACGTTTCTTCCCCTTATACGACACAGCACCGACAGCAGCATTATCACTCATTACAATTGCATCATTATTGATTTCACTGAAAGTCTTCACGTGCTTTTGAGCTAGCTCGCTGGCTTGGCATATTTTCACTGCATTTTCCAAATTTAGTTCAGTTTCTCTCAACAGACGTTCCCTGACTTTTTTATCATGAATACCAAATACAATCTGGTCTCGAATCATGAATGACTTCAGCTCAGAGAAATTACATGTCTGTGCTTTCAGTTTCAGATCAGTTATAAAGCTATCAAAAGTCTCATTTTGCTGCTGTGTCCGAGAACAGAAGATGTATCTTTCATACGTCTCATTCTTTTTGAGAGGGCAATGTGCATCAAATTTTTTTAGCACATCTTCTAATTTTTCTCTGTTCTCCTCTGGATTAAATACAAATGTATTAAATACCTCTATTGCCTGTGGGCCTGCAACCGTAAGCAGCAACACTATCTTCCTTGCGTCTGGCTTCGTACCGAATCCGATGGCTGCAATGTAGAGTTCGAATTGTTGTTTAAGAGTCGATGTTTCCTGTGAGTTTCAAACGCTCTGGTGGCTTCAAATTTTCCATTTCGCTTTTCACAATTTTCAGCAGATCTTCACCATCCTGGTACCATCTTATGGTCATTAATAAATAGACATTCTTATTATGAACACAGCTAGCTTTTGCTACTTACTTTATTGAGCACATGTGGACTAGGTACAGTATCTGTAGAGGCTTCCATCTTGACTGCTGCCTTGTGGGTAGCCTAGTGCCTCATGGGTAATGTAGTCTTAATATACATACAGCTGGGTAGTGTAGTCTTATACATACAGCTATATACAGCTCTACGGCTCCACCTAGTGTCCACTATAGAATGACATGTTATTGATCATTACATACAGGAGCTGTAAAAAGTAGTTCTGACTTAAAGCACATACACTACAATTCCTCCCTTTTTAGATTGATAATACCCCCTTAATATTCAAATAACAATTACATTTTTACATGTACATTCAATAACAAAAGCCCATTTATAGATTCAGTCTTTGGGGCGGCTCCCTGACCCTTTCGGGATAGCGCCTTTCCGGATGTTCTTGGTGCAGAGGCGATTTTGACCCCCTTTCATCGGGTAGTTCATCGGGTTCCACTGCTACTGGGTCTGAAGTAGATACTACCGGTATGTCGGGTTCATCCCCAGGTACTCGAGACATGGGGTTGACGCATTCCTGTGATGCTAAGATTTGATCGACGTGGCGTCTCACAATGTTCCCCCTGACATCCACTGTGTACATTAATGGCCCCTGCCTTGTACATATTGTTCCAGGTTGCAACTTCACTGTTCAATAGTCCCGGGCCAAGACTGGTTGCCCTACATTGAAGCTCCTTGTCGGCTTCTCGTTGATGTGCTGGAATTGTTTGTCCTCAACATTTCTTCGCACATTTGGTCTGAGCAAGTCCAGACGAGATCTCAAACTTTGGTTAAAGAACATCATGGCCGGGGTCTGGTTGGTAACTGCATGTGTCGCATTTCGGTAGGCTAATAAGAAATTGTCCATCTTATGCTGTAGTGGAATTTCCTCATCACACATGGCCTTTATCGCCTTCTTAAAGGTTTGTACGAACCTCTCAGCCAATCCATTGGTGGCTGGATGATACGGGGCGGATATATAATGCCTTACCCCATTCCTTTTCATGAATTTTTGGAACTCATCGGACACAAACTGTGGTCCATTATCAGAGCAGATCTGCTCTGGCAACCCGTTTCTGGCAAATATGGTCTGTAGGACTGCAATCGTTTTCTCTGTAGTGGTTGAAGACATCTTTATCACCTCAGGCCACTTTGAATGAGCATCCAATGCTATTAAGAACATTGAGTCCATGGGACCAGCGAAATCAATGTGCACCCTTTGCCATGGAGAGGAGGGCCACTCCCATGGGTGTAGAGGGGCATGTGGTGAAGCATTGTGGACCTTCTGGCATCCTAAGCAGCTCTTAGTTAGGTCTTCGATTTGTTGATCGATTCCTGGCCACCACACATAAGCCCTAGCTACTAGGCTGAGTGCCTCCCTGTCAATCTGGGTGTAGTTGTGCTCGGCTGAGGTTAGTGGCCGAGATGCAAAGGCTACTGGCCTCTCCAAACCATCCGGGAATTTGTGCGACAGCACCGCTCCAATGCCATAGGGTGATGCATCACATGCCAAACGAATTGGTAGTGCTGGGTTGAAATGGGCCAACACCTCTTTTGATGTGATCAATTCTTTACACTTCTGGAAAGCTCATCTACGTTCGTCATCCCACTTCCATGGTACCCCTGTTTGCAGTAGTGTGTTCAGCGGGTGTAATACTGTAGACAAATTTGGTAAGAACTTGTGGTAATAGTTTACCAGCCCGAGGAACGACCTCAGTTGTGACACATTTTCCGGTGCTGGAGCCTTGACCACTGCCTCTATCTTGTCAGGGGACTTATGTAACCCCTCTTCATTGATGATGTGGCCGCAATACGAGATCTGTTTCTGGAAAAACTAGCACTTGTGGCGATTAGCTTGTAGCCCTTTAATCTGGCACCTTCTCCAAGTTAGCGAGGTGATCACTGTCATTTTCGCCCGTGACCAAGATGTCGTCCAAATAACACTGGGTTCCTGGAATCCCTTGCAGGACCTGATCCATCACCCTTTGCCAGATAGCCAGAGCCGAGGCTACTCCAAACACCAGCCGGTTGTATTGATAGAAACCTTTATGGGTGTTGATCGTAAGCTAATGTTTCGAAGCTTCTTCTACCTCCATTTGCAAGTATGCCTGGGCTAGATCAATTTTTGTGAAGTGTTTACCACCAGATAGCAAGGCGAAAATATCCTCAATTCATGGAAGCGGATATTGCACCGTGTGAAGGACTGGGTTCACTGTCACCTTAAAATCCCCACAGATGCGGACCTTCTTTGGTTCCCCAGGCGTATTACTCAACGACCTCTTCATTACAGGAACGATGGGTGTAGCCCACTCGCTCCAGTCCACTTTGGACAGTACTCCTGAATGTTCCAACCCTTCCAGCTCTGTTTCAACCACTGGTCTGATTGCATAAGGCACTGGTCTGGCCTTCAGAAACATTGGGCTTGCATTACCCTCTATTTTAATTGTTGCTGTTATTCCTTTTAGTGTTCCTAGTCCCTCCTGGAACACTTCTTTTGCATCTGTTAGCATTTTTGACAGTCGTCCAGGTGTGACGTTGTCATCCTTTTTGGCCTCCACCTTCAGTGCCTGGATGGATGCCAATCTAAATGTATCTTCTGGATCCATTCATGTCCTAGCAGTGATGGTCCTCCATTTGGCAATACATATATATCCATTTTAGGTATTTCCTGACCTTTATATGTCACTTTCACCCTTATTTTTCCTTTGGGGTAGACTTTTTGCCCCATATACGTCTTCAAAACAATCTCTGTGGCTTTCAAGGGTATGTGTGAAAATAGCCGCTTGTAGTCTCTTTGATTTATGACTGTTAGAGCTGACACCGTGTCCAATTCCATTTCCACTTGGACTCCGTCTATCTTGAGTGTAACCCAGATAGTCTGGTGATCCTCCATTTCGGTTACATTATGTAGTTTCAGACAACCCAGCTCCTTGCTGTGTCACTTTTCTGTTCGTCTGAACCACTGTCCATCACCTGGTGTACCTTTTGTACTTCTCCTGTGGAGATTTCGTACTGTTGGTTTTCTTCCCAGACCTGCAGACTCTTGCTATGTGTCCTGCTTTCCCACACTGCCTGCACACTTGGTCCTTGAACCAACAATCTTTCTGGTCATGTGTTGTTCTGCCGCAGCGATAGCACTTCCCTGTTCCATAGGTCATTTTGTTGGTGCCATATTCTTGTGGTCTCCGTTGGATCGCTGCTGCGCCCCTTGCGGCTGCTTCGTGTGATACTGCCATACTGAAAGCTTTGTCCAGCGTAAGCAAGAATGCAAGCATGCATGCAAGAATGCAAGAACGCAAGCAAGAATGCAAGAATGCAAGCAAGAATGCAAGAATGCATGCAAGATTGCAAGAATGCAAACAAGAATGAAGGAATGCAAACAAGAATGCAAGAAAAAATGCAAAAATGTATGCAAGAATTCAAGCAAGAATGCGAGAATGCAAGCAAGAATGCAAGCAAGACTGCACGAATGCATGCAAGAATGCATGCAAGAATGCAAGCAAGAATGCAAGCAATATTGCAAGAATGCAAGCAAGCATGTAAGAATGCAAGAAAGAATGCAAGATTGCATGCAAGAATGCAGGTAAGATTGTATGCAGGAATGCAAGAACGCATGCAAGAATGCAAGAACGATAGCAAGAATGCAACCAACAATGCAACAATGAATGCAAGAATGCAATAATGCAAGCAAGAATGAAAGCAAGAATGCATGCAAGAATGCATGCAATAATGCAAGAATGCTAGCAAGAATGCAAGTATGCAAGCAAGAATGCAAGATTGCATGCAAGAAAGCAAGAATGCAAGAATGCAAACAAGAATGCAAGATTGCATGCAAGAATGCAGGAAAGCAAGAATGCAAGCAAGAATGCAAGGTTGCGTGCAAGAATGCAAGAAATAATGCAAGATTGCATGCAAGAATGCAAGAATGCATGCAAAAATGCAAGAATGCAAGCAAGAATGCAAAAATGCATGCATGCATGATCTCATCGAATGGCGGAGCAGGCTCGAGGGTCCGAATGGCCTACTCCTGCTCCTATCTTCTATGTTTCTATATTTCTATGCATGCAAGAATGCAAGAATGCAAGCAAGAATGCAAGAATGCAAGCAAAAATGCAAGCAAGAATGCATGCAAGAATGCAAGAATGCAAGCACAAATGCAAGTCTGCAAGCTAGCATGCAAGCAAGAAAGCAATAACGCAAGCAAGTATGTAAGAATGCATGCAAGAATGCACGAATGCAAGAAAGAAAGAAAGAATGCAAGCAAGAATGCCAGAATGCATGCAAGAGTGCAAGAAAGAAAGAAACAATGCAAGAAATAAAGTAAGAATGCAAGCAAAGGTGCAAGAATGCAGGCAGGAATGCAAGAAAGAAAGAATTCAAGCAAGAATGCACGTAAGAGTGCAAGAAAGAAAGAAAGAATGCAAGAAAGAAAGAAAGAATGCAAGCAAGAATGCAAGAATGCATGCAAGAATTCAAGAATGCACGAAAGCATGCAATAATGCCAGAATGCAAGCAAGGATGTAAGAATGCAAGAATGCAAGCAAGAATGCATGCAAGAATGCATGCTAGAATGCACGAATGCATGCAAGAATGCAAGCAAGAATGCACGAATGCAAGAATATATGCAAGAGTGCAAGAATGCATGCAAGAATGCAGGAATGCAAGAATGCATGCAAGAATGCAGGAAAGCAAGAATGCATGCAAGAATGCAAGAACGGAAACAAGATTGCATGCAAGAATGCAAGAAAGCATGCGAGAATGCAAGAATGCAAGCAAGAATGCAGGGATGCAAGAATGCATGCAAGAATGCAAGCAAGAATGCAAGAACACATGCAAGATTGCTAGAATGCAAGCAAGAATGCAAGAATGCTAGCAAGAATGCAAGAATGCAAGAAGGAATGCCAGAATGCATGCAAGCATGCAAGAATGCAAGCTAGAACACAAGAACGTTTGCTAGAATGCAAGCAAGAATGCATGCAAGAATGCATGCAAGAATGCAAGAATGCATGCAAGACTGCAAGAACGCAGGAGGAGTGCGTGCAAGAATGCTAGAATGCATGCAACAATGCATGCGAGACAGCAAGCAAGAATGCAAGCGAGAATGCAGGAACGCATGCAAGAATGCATGCAAGAATGCAAGCAGGATTGGAAGTATGTAAGCGAGAGTGCAAGAATGCAAGCAAGGGTGCAGGAATGCAAGCAAGACTGGAAGCACAAATGCAAGAATGCATGCAAGATTGCATGAACACATGCAAGAATGCATGCAAGTGTGCAAGAATGCCAGAATGCATGCAAGAATGCAAGCAAGAATGCATGCCAGAATGATAGCAAGAATGCAAGAATGCATGCATGCATGATCTCATCGAATGGCGGAGCAGGCTCGAGGGGCCGAATGGCCTACTCTGGCTCCTGTCTTCTATGTTTCTATGTTTCTGTGTGTCTATGCATGCAAGAATGCAAGAACGCAAGCAAGAATACAAGAATGAAACAATGCTTGCAAGAATGCAAGCAAGAATGCAAGAATGCAAGAAAGAATGCAAGAATGGAAGAATGCAAGCAAGACTGCATGAATGCATGCAAGAATGCATGCAAGAATGCAAGAAAGAAAGCAAGAATGCAAGAAAGCATGCGAGAATGGAAGAAAGAATTCAGGATTGCAAGCAAGAATGCAAGATAGAATGCAAAAACGCAAGCACGAATGCATGCAAGATTGCAAACAAGAATGCAAGAATGCATGCAACACAGCAAGAACGCAAGCAAGAATGAAAGAATGCAAGCAAGAATGAAAGCATGCATGCAAGATTGCAAGAATGCAAACAAGAATGCAAGAATGCAAACAAGAATGCAAGAAAAAATGCAAGACTGTATGCAAGAATTCAAGGAAGAATGCAAGAATGCAAGCAAGAATGCAAGAATGAAAGCATGCAAGCAAGAATGCACGAATGCATGCAAGAATGCATACAAGAATGCATGCAAGGCTGCGAGCAAGAATGCAAGCGAGAATGCAAGAGTGCAAGCAAGAATGCAAGAATGCAAGCAAGAACGCAACAATGCAAGCAAGAATGCAAGAATGCAAGCAAGAATGCATGCAAGAATGCAAGAATACAAGCAAGAATGCAAGAATGCAAGAAATAATACAAGCTTGCATGCAAGAATGCAAGGAAGATTGCATGCAAAAATGCAAGAACGATAGCAAGAAGGCAAGCAAGAATGCAACAATGCATGCAAGAATGCAAGTAAGAATGAAAGAATGCATGCAAGAATGCAAGATTGAAAGCAAAAATGCAATAATGCAAGCAAGAATGCATGCAAGAATGCTAGCATGCTAGCAAGAATGCAAGTATGCAAGCAAGAATGCAAGATTGCATGCAAGAAAGCTAGAATGCAAGAATACACACAAGAATGGAAGATTGCATGCAAGATTGCATGAATGCAAGCAAGAATGCAAGAAAGAAAGAATGCAAGAAAGAATGCAAGGTTGCATGCAAGAATGCAAGAATGCATGCATGCATGATCTAATCGAATGGTGGAGCAGGCTCGAGGGGCCGAATGGCCTACTGCTGCTCCTATCTTCTATGTTTCTATGTTTCTATGCATGCAAGATTGCAAGAACGCAAGGAAGAATACAAGAATGATAGAATGCTTGCAAGAATGCTTGCAAGAATGCAAGAATGCATGCTAGAATGCAAGAATGCAAGCACGAATGCAAGTCTGCAAGCTAGAATGCAAGCAAGAATGCAAGAACACAAGCAAGTATGCAAGAATGCATGCAAGAATGCAAGAAAGAAAGAAAGAATGCAAGCAAGAATGCAAGAATGCATGCAAGAGTGCAAGAAAGAAAGAATGCAAGAAATAAAGTACGAATGCAAGCAAGCATGCAAGAATGCATGCAGGAATGCAAGAAACAAAGAAAGAATGCAAGCAAGAATGCAAGAATGCATGCAAGATTGCAAGAAAGAAAGAAAGAATGCAAGAAAGAAAGAATGCAAGCAAGAATGCAAGAATGCACGAATGCATGCAATAATGCAAGAATGTAAGCAAGAATGCAAGAATGCAAGCAAGAATGTAAGAATGCAAGAATGCAAGAACGCAAGCAAGTTTGCAAGAAAGAAAGAAAGAATGCAAGAAAGATAGAATGCAAGCAAGAATGCAAGAATGCATGCAAGAATGCACGAATGCATGCAAAAATGCAAGAAAGTAAGCAAGAATGCAAGAAAGAATGTAAGAATGCAAGAATGCAAGAACGCAAGCAAGAATGCAAGAATGCAAGCAAGAATGCAAGAATGCATGCAAGAATGCATGCAAATTTGAAAGAATGCAATCAAGAATACATGCAAGAATGCAAGCAAGAATGCATGCAAGAATGCAAGCAAGATTGCATGCAAGGTTGCAAGAATTCAAGAATGCATGCTAGAATGCAAGAATGCAAGCACGAATGCAAGTCTGCAAGCTAGAATGCAAGCAAGAATGCAAGAACACAAGCAAGTATGCAAGAATGCATGCAAGAATGCAAGAAAGAAAGAAAGAATGCAAGCAAGAATGCAAGAATGCATGCAAGAGTGCAAGAAAGAAAGAATGCAAGAAATAAAGTACGAATGCAAGCAAGCATGCAAGAATGCATGCAGGAATGCAAGAAACAAAGAAAGAATGCAAGCAAGAATGCAAGAATGCATGCAAGATTGCAAGAAAGAAAGAAAGAATGCAAGAAAGAAAGAATGCAAGCAAGAATGCAAGAATGCACGAATGCATGCAATAATGCAAGAATGTAAGCAAGAATGCAAGAATGCAAGCAAGAATGTAAGAATGCAAGAATGCAAGAACGCAAGCAAGTTTGCAAGAAAGAAAGAAAGAATGCAAGAAAGATAGAATGCAAGCAAGAATGCAAGAATGCATGCAAGAATGCACGAATGCATGCAAAAATGCAAGAAAGTAAGCAAGAATGCAAGAAAGAATGTAAGAATGCAAGAATGCAAGAACGCAAGCAAGAATGCAAGAATGCAAGCAAGAATGCAAGAATGCATGCAAGAATGCATGCAAATTTGAAAGAAGGCAATCAAGAATACATGCAAGAATGCAAGCAAGAATGCATGCAAGAATGCAAGCAAGATTGCATGCAAGGTTGCAAGAATTCAAGAATGCAAGAAAGAATGCAGGGTTGAATGCAAGTAAGATTGCATGCAAGGATGCAAAAATGCATGCAAGAACGATAGCAAGAACGCAAGCAAGAATGCAACAATGCATGCATGAATGCAAGAATGCATGCAAGAATGCAAGATTGCAAGCAAGAATGCTTGATTGCATGCAAGAATGCAAGATTGCACGCAAGAATGCATGATTGCATGCAAGAATGCAAAACAAGGAAGATTGCATGCAAGAAAGCAATCAAGGATGCAAGAATGCATGCATGCATGATCTCATTGAATGGCAGAGCAGGCTCGAGGGGCCGAATGGCCTACTCCTGCTGCTATCTTCTATGTGTCTATGTTTCTAAGTTTCTATGCATGCAAGAATGCAAGAACGCAAGCAATAATGCAAGAAAGAATGCAAGAATGCGTGCAAGTTTGCAATAAAGCAATCAAGAATGCAAGAATGCAAGAAAAAATGCATGAATGTATGCAAGATTTCAAGCAAGAATGCATGAATGCAAGAATGCAAGCAAGAATGCAAGAATGAAAGAATGCAAGCAGGAATGCAAGAATGCATGCAAGAATGCAAGCAATAATGCAAGAATGCAAGCAAGAATGCATGCAAAAATGCAAGAACGCAAGCAAGATTGCAAGAATGCATGCAAGTTTGCAAGAATGCAATCAAGAATGCAAGAATGCAAGAAAATTGCATGAATATATGCAAGAATTCAAGCAAGAATGCATGAATGCAAGAAAGAATGCAAGAATGAAAGAAAGCAAGCAAGAATGCACGAATGCATGCAAGAATGCATGCAAGAAAGCAAGAATGCAAGAATGCAGGCATGAATGCAAGCAAGAATGCAAGAAAGAAAGCAAGAATATAAGAATGCATGCAAGAATGCAAGAATGCATGCAAGAATGCAAAAACGCAGATAAGACTGCATGCAAGAATGCTAGAATGCAAGCAGGAAAGCTTGCAAGATTGCAAGAATGCATGCAAGAATGCAAGGTTGCATGCAAGAAAGCATGAAAGGATGCAAGATTGCATTCAAGAATGCAGGAATGCAAGAAAGAATGCAAGAATGCATGAATGCAAGAAAGAATGCAAGAATGAAAGAAAGCAAGCAAGAATGCATGCAAGAATGCAAGCAAGAATGCAAGAATGCATGCGAGAATGCAAGAATGCAAGCAAGAATTCAGGGATGCAATCAAGAATGCAAGTAAGAATGCAAGAATGCATGCAGGAATGCAAGCAAGAATACAAGAAATAATGCAAGAATGCAAGCAAGAATGCATGCAAGAATACAAGAAAGAATGCAAGAGCGTAAGCAAGAAAGCATGCAAGAATGCATGCAAGAATGCAAGAATGCATGCAAGAATGCATGTAAGAATGCAAGCAAGAATGCAAGAATTCAAGCAAGAATGCAGGAATGCAAGCTAGAATGCAAGCAAGAATGCATGAAGGAATGCAAGAATTCAAGCAAGAATTCAAGAATGAATGCAAGAATGCAAGCAAGAATGTTAGAATTCATGCAAGAATGCAAGAATGCAAGCAAGAATGCAAGAATGCGTGCAAGAATGCATGCAAGAATGCACAAATGCATGCAAGAATGCAATCAAGAATGCAAGAATGCATGCAAGAATGCTAGAATGCAAGCAAGAATGCATGCAAGAATGCAAGCAAGGATGTATGCAAGTTTGCAAGAATGCATGCGAGACTGCAAGCAAGAATTCAGGAATGCAACCAAGAATGCAGGAATGCTAGCAAGAATGCAAGAATGCATGCAGGAATGCAAGAATGCAAGGAAGAATGCAAGAAAGAATGAAAGAAAGAAAGCAAGAATGCAAGAATGAATGCGAGAATGCAAGAATGCAAGCAAGAATTCAGGAATGCAACCAATAATGCAGGAATGCAATCAAGAATGCATGCAGGAATGCAAGAATGCAAGCAAGAATGCAGGAAAGCAAGCAAGAATGCATGCATGAATGCAAGCAAGAATGCATGAATGCATGCAAGATTGCAAGAAGCAAGCAATAATGCAAGAATGCAAGAACAAATGCAAGGTTGCATGCAAGAATGCAAGAAAGAACACAAGATTGCATGCAAGAATGCAAGAATGCAAGCATGAATGCAAGTCTGCAAGCTAGAATGCAAGCAGGAATGCAAGAACGCAAGGAAGTTTGCAAGAATGCATGCAGGACTGCAAGAGAGAAAGAAAGAAGGCACGCAAGAATGCAAGAATGCATGCCAGAGTGCAAGAAAGAAAGAGTGAAAGAAAGAATGCAAGCAAGAATGCAAGAAAGCATGCAAGAATGCACGAATGCATGCAAGAATGTAAGCAAGAATGCAAGCAAGAATGAAAGAATGCAAAATTGCAAGCAAGAATGCAAGAAGGAATGTAAGATTGCATGCAAGAACGCATGGAAGAGTGCATGCAAGAAAACACTCCAAAATACACAGTGCAAAACACACATTACAAAACACTCACTCCAATACACTCACTCCAAAACTCACACTCCAAAATACTCGCTCTGAAACGCACACTCCAAAACACAAATTCCAAAACACTTACTCCAAAACACTCATTCCAAAACACAAACTCCAAAACACTCTGACACACTCTAAAACACTCACTCCAAAAGGCAAACTCAAAAACTCTCACTCCAAAGCATTCACTCCAAAACACACTCAAAACACTCCAAAACACTCACTCAAATACAAACACTCTAAAACACACTCCGAACACTCCAAAACACTCACACCGAAACACTCCAAAACACACACTAAAAAACTTTACAAAACACTCACTCCAATACACTCACTCCAATACACTCCAAAACAATCACTACAAATCACTCCAAAACACTCATTCGAAAACACACTCCAAAACACTCGATACACATACTCCAAAACACTCAATCCAAAACACAAACTCCAAAACACTCACTCTGAAACAAACACTCCAAAACAATTACTCCAAAGCAAACACTCCAAAACACTCCAAAACACATTATCCAAAACACTCACTCCAAAGCACAAAGTCCAAAATACTCACTCCAAAACACTCCAAGACACACAATCTAAAACACCCACTCCAAAAGGCAAACTCAAAAACTCTCACTCCAAAGCACTCACGCCAAAACACTCACTCCAAAACACACTCAAAACACTCCAAAGCACTCACTCCAAAACATTTCAAACACACACTCCAAAACATTCACTCCAAAACACTCCAAAGCACTCACTCCAAAACAAACACTCAAAAGCAGTCACCCCAAAACATTCCAAAAGACACACTCCAAAACACACACTCCAAAACACTCACTCCATAACAGTCACTCCAAAGCACTCACTCCAAAACACACATTACAGAACACGCACTCCAAAACACTCACTCCAATACACACCCCAAAACAACCACTCCAAAACACTGCTAAACACTCGCTCCAAAACACTCCAAACACACACTACAAAACAAACACTCGCTCCAAAACACACTCCAAAACACTCACTCCAAAACACTCACTCCAAGACATTCACTCCAAAACATTCCAAAACACTCCTAAACACACACTCCAAAACACTAACTCCAAAACACACTACAAAATTCACTCCAAAATATATCAAAACACACTCCAAAACACTCCAAAATACTCACTCCAAAACAGTCCAGAACACAAATTGCAAAACACTCCAAAACACACTCAAAAACGCACACTCCAAAACATTCCAAAACACTCACTCCAAAGCACACACTCCAATACACTCACTCCAAAACACATACTCCAAAACACACTCCAAGACAAACACTCCAAATCACTTACTCCGAAACAAACACTCCAAAACAGAAATTCCAAAACACACTCCAAAACACAAAGTCCAAAATACTCACTCCAAAACACACTCCAAAACACTCCAAAACACACACTCTAAAACAATCACTCCAAAAGGCAAACTCAAAAACTCTCACTCCAAAGCACTCACTCCAAAGCACTCACTCCAAAACACACTCAAAACACTCCAAAACATTCACATAAACAAACACTCCAAAACACACTCCAAAAACTCACTCCAAAACACACCAAAACATTGCTAAATACTCACTCCAAAACAATCAGACCAATAAACCCACTCGAAAGCACACACTCCAAAAACTCAAAAACACTCACTCCAAAACACAAACTCCAAAACGCACACTCCAAAGCACACAGTCAAAATACAAACTACAACATACTTACTCCTATTGAGTCCAAAGCAATCACTCCAAAACACTCACTCCAAAAAACTCACTCCAAAACACTGTATAAAACACACACTCCAAAACATTCTCTCCAAAACACAAACTCCAAACCACTTACTCCAAAACACTCCAAAACATTCAATCCAAAACACTCCAAAGATCTCACTCCAAAACAAACACTCCAGTCACTCCAAAACACTCACTCCAAAGCACTCTCTCCAAAACATACACTCCAAAACAAACACTCCAAAACAAACACCCCAAAACAGTCACTCCAAAACATACCAAAACACACATTCCAAAGCACTCACTCCAAAGCACTCCAAAACACACTCCAAAACACTCACTCCACAACACACACTCCAAAACACTCACTACAAAACAGAATGTCCAGAATATTCACTCCAAAACACACACTCTAAAACACTCACTCCAAAAGGCAAACTCATAAACTCTCACTCCAAAGCACTCACTACAAAACAGTCAAAACACTCCAAAACACTCACTCAAAAACAAACACGCCAAAGCGCACTCTAAAACACTCCAAAACACAAACTACAATGCACTCGCTCCAAAACAAACATTCCAAAACACTGCAAAACACACTCCAAAACACAAACTTCAAAATACTCACTCCAAAACAGGCACTCCAAAGCTGTCCAAAACACACTCCAATACACTCCAAAACACACTACAAGACATTGCTAAATACTCACTCCAAGAGAATCACTCCAATACAACCACTCGAATACACACAGTCGAAAACAAACACTCACTCCAAAACACAAACTCCAAAATACTCACTCCAGAACATGCACTCCGAAACTGTCCGAAACACACACTCTAAAACATTCACTCCAAAATTCAAACACAAAAACATTCACTCCAAAACACTGGTCCAAAACACACACTACAAAACATTGCTAAATAATCAGGCCAAAACAATCACCCCAATACACACTCGAAAATATACACTCCAAAAACTCCAAAACACATTCCAAAACACACAAAAATCTCGCTCAAAAAATCCAAAACAAACTCTCCAAAACACTCACTCCAAACCAGCGATATGCAGTGTTTTGTAGTGTGTTTTGGAAGGTGTGATTTGGAACGTGTGTTTAGGAGTGTTTTGGAGAGTGTTTTGGAGTGTTTGTTTTGGATTTGTTTTGGTGAGTTTTGGAGTGATTGTTTTGGAATGTTTTGGAATAAGTTTTTTGGAATTTGAATTTTGGAGTGATTGTTTTGTAATATTTTGTAGCATGTGTTTTGTAGTGTGTGTTTTGGAGTGACTGTTTTGGCATGTGCTGGAGTGTGTTTGGAGTGTGCCTTTTGGAGTTAGTGGGTTGTAGTGCATGTTTTGGTGTGTTTTGGAGTGATTATTTTTTGGAGTGAGTTTTGTAGTGTTTGTTTTGGATTTAGTGTTTTTGAGTGTTTTGGTGTGTTTTGTGGTGCTTGTATTGGACTGTTTTGGTGTAAGTATTTTGATGTTTGTCTTTTGGAGCGTTTTGCATTGTGTGTTTCGGAGTGTTTTATAGTGAGTGTTTTGGAGTGAGTGTTTTGGAGTGTGAGCTTTGGAGTTTTTTCGAGTGAGAGTTTTGGAGTGAATGTTTTGGAGTGTGTTTTGGCATGTTTTGCAATGTGTGCTTTGGAGTGTCTTGGAGTGAGAGTTTTGGAATGTTATGGAATTTTTGGAGAGTGTTTTGGAGTGACTGTTTTGGAGTGAATGTTTTGGAGTGAGTGTTTTATATCATTTTGTAGAGTTTGTTTGGAGTGTTTTGGATTGACTGTTTGGAATGTGTGTTTTGCAGTGTTTTGTAGTGTGTGTTTTGGAGTGTTTTGGATTGTGTGTTTACGAGTGAGCGTTTTGGCATGTTTTGTAGTGTGTGTTTTGGAATGTTTTGGAGTGAGTGGTTTGTAGTGAGTGTTTTGGTGTGTTTTGGAGTGATTACTTTGGAGTGATTCTTTTGGAGTGAGTGCTTTGGAGTGAGTGTTTTGTAGTGTGTGTTTTGGGGTGTTTTGTAGTGAGTGCTTTGGAGTGTTTTGGAGTGAGTGTTTAGGAGTGTGTGTTTTGGAGTTTTTTGGAGTGAATGTTTTGGAGTCTGTTTTGGAATGAGTGTTTTGGAGTGTTTTGGAGTGTTTTTGGACTGGTTGTTTTGGACTGTTTCGTAATAAGTATTTTGGTTTCTGTGTTTTAGAGTGAGTGTTTTGCAGTGTTTTGGCGTGTGTGTTTTGGGTGAGTGTATTGGAGTGAGTGTTTTGGAATGAATGTTTTGTAATGTTTTGTAGTTTGTGTTTTGGAGTGTTTTGTAGTGAGAGTGATTTGGAGTGTGTGTTTTGGTGTGTTTTGGAGTGAGAGTTTTGGAATGTTTTGGAGTGAGTGTTATGGAGTGAGTGATTTGGAGTGAGTGTTTTGGAGTGTTTTGATGTGTTGTGGAATGTATGTTTGGCGTATTTTTGAGAGTGTTTTGGAGTGTGTGATTTGGAGTTTTTTGGTGTGAATGTTTTGCAATGTTCTGGAGTGTGTGTTTTGGAGTGTTTTAAGGTGATTTGGAGTGTGTGTATTTTATCTGATTGTTTTGGAGTGATTGTTTTCGAGTATTTTGGACTGGGTTTTGGAATGTTTTATTGTGAGTGTTTTGGAGTGTATTGAAAGAGTGTTTTTGAGTAAGTGGTTTGGAGTGTGCTTTTGTGTTTTGGAGTCAGTGTCTTGGATTGATCTGGAGTGTTTGTTTTGGAGTGTTTTAGAGTGTTTGTTTTGGAGCGTTTTGGTGTGTTTTGGAGTGATTATTTTAGTCTGTTTTGGAGTAATAATTTTGGAGTTTGTGTTTTGGAGTGAGTGTTTTGGGCTCTTTTGGAGTGAGTGTTTTGGAGTAAGTGTTTTGTAATGTTATGGAGTGAGTGTTTTGCAGTGAGTGTTTTGGAGTGTGTGTTTTGGAGAGAGTGTTTTGGAGTGTTTGTTTTGGAGTGAGTGTTTTGGAGTGCTTGTTTTGGAGTGACTGTTTTAGAGTGTGTTTGAGTGTTTGTTTTGGAGTGTTTCGGAGTGTGTGTTTTCGAGTGCGTGCTTTGGAGTGAGTGTTTTGGAGTTTGTGTTTTGGAGTGTTTAGAAATGTGTGTTTTAGAGTGTTTATTTTGGAGTGAGTGTTTTGGAGTGAATCTTTTGGAGTGAATGCTCTGGAGTGTTTTGGATTGTGTGATTTGGAGTGTTATGGAGTGAGTGCTTTGGTGTGATGTGGAGTGTGTATGTTTTAGATTTTTTTTGGAGTAAATGTTTTGGAATGTGTGATTTGGAGTGGTTTGGAGTGACTGTCTTGGAATGTGCAGTCACTGCAAAACAAACACTCCAAAACACTCACTCCAAAATACACTACAAATCACACACTACAAAACAATACAAAACACTAACTCCAAAACAATCACACAAAAACACACTCCAAAACATTCACTCCAAAACAAACACTCCACACACTCACTCCAAAAATACCAAAACATGCAGTCCAAAACATTCCAAAATACTCATTCCAAAACAGTCCAGAACACACATTCCAAAACAATCCAAAACACTCCAAAATGCACACTCCAGAACATGCCAAAACACGCACTCCGAAACACACACTCCAAACCACTCCCTACAAAACAAGCATTACGAAACACTCACTCCAAAACACTCACTCAAAAACGCACACTCCAAAACATTCCAAAACACTCACTCCAAAACACACACTCCAATACACTCACTCCAAAACACAAACTCCAAAACACTCACTCCAAAACACATACTCCAAAACACTCTGAATCATTCACTCCAAAACAAACACTCCAAAATACTTACTCCAAAACATACACTCCAAAACACAAATTCCAAAACATTCACTCCAAAACACAAATTCCAAAATACTCACTCCAAAACACTCACTCTATAACACACACTCTAAAACACTCACACGAACTCAAAAACTCTCACTCCAAAGCACTCATTCCAAAACACTCAAAACACTCCATAACACTCTGTCAAAAACAAACACTTAAAACGCACTCCAAAAAACTCCAAAACACTCACTCCAATACACTCACCTCAAATCAAACACTCCAAAACACTCACTCGAAAACACAAACTTCAAAATACTCACTCCAAAAAACGCACTCCAAAACTCTCCAAAACACACACTCCAAAGCACTCACTCCAAAACACTTCAAACACACACTCCAAAAAACTGACTCCAAAACACTCCAAAACACACACTACAAAACATTACAAAACACTCACACCAAAACACTCCAAAACACTCACTAAAAATCACTCCAACACTCTCATTCGAAAACACACACTCCAAAGGACTCCAAGACATATACTCCAAAACACTCAATCCAAAACAGAAACTCCAAAACACTCACTCCAAACCACTCACTCCAAAACATACTCAAAAACGCACATTCCAAAAAACTGACTCCAAAACACTCACTGCAAAACATTACAAAACACACACTACAAAACATCACAAAACACACACTCCAAAACACTCACTCCAATACACTGCAAAACACACACTCCAAAAAACTGACTCCAAAATACTCACGCCAAAGCACTCACTCCAAAACACACTCCAAAATTAAGCTCAATAACACTCCAAAACAAACAGTCCAAAACACTCTCTCCAAAATACACACTACAAAACATTACAAAACACTCACTCCAAAACTCACTCTCCAAAACACTCACTCCAAATCACTGCGAAACGCACACTCCAAAACATTCTCAAAATACAAACTACAAAATACTTACTCCAATTGAGTCCAAAACAGTCACTCCAAAACGCTTCAAAACACTCTCTCCGAAACACAAACTCCAAACCACTTACTCCAAAACACTCAAAAAAAACTTTCGCCAAAACACTCCAAAACATTCACTCCAAAACACTCCACAGCACTCACTCAAAAACAATCAAAAACAATCACCCCAAAGCTTTCCAAAAGACATGCTCCAAAACACTCACTCCAAAACACTCACTCCAAAGCACTCACACCAAAACACTCACTCCAAAACATACACTCCAAAACAAACATCAAAACAAACACTCCAAAATACTCACTCCAAAACACTTCAAAACACACAGTCCAAAAAACTGAGACTCCAAAACACTCACTCCAAAACACTCCAAAATACACACAGTCCAAAACATTCCAAAATACTCATTCCAAAAAACAGTCCAGAACACACATTCCAAAACAATCCAAAACACTCCAAAACGCACACTCCAGAACTCACCCCAAAACACTCACTCCAATACACACCCCAAAACAAGAACTCCAAAACACTGCTAAACATCGCTCCAAAACACTCCAAAACACACACTACAAAATATTGCTAAATATTCACTCCAAAACAATCACTCCAATACCCCCACTCGAAAACACACACTCCAAAACTAACACTAACTCCAAAACACACACCCCAAAACACTCACTACAAATCACTCCAAAACACTCATTCGAAAACACAAACTCCAAAGCACTCCAAAACATATGCTCCAAAACAATCAATCCAAAACAGAAACTCCAAAACACTCACTCCAAGCCACTCACTATAACACACGCACTACAAAACATTACGAAACACTCACTCCAAAACACACTCAAAGACGCACACTCCAAAACATTCCAAAACACTCACTCCAAAACACACTTCAATACAGTCACTCCAAAACACATACTCCAAAATACTCTGAAGCACTCACTCCAAAACAAACACTCCAAATCACTTACTCCAAAACACACTCCAAAACACTCCAAATCACTCACTTATAAATAAACACTCCAAAACACACTCCGAAACACTCACTCCAAAACACACACTCCAAAACTCACACTCCAAAACACTCACTCCAAAACACTCAGTCAAAATACAAACTACAAAATACTTACTCCAATTGAGTCCAAAACAATCACTCCAAAATGCTCCAAAGCACTCCAAAATAATCACCCCTAAACATTCTCTAAAACACACACTCCAAAACACTCTCTCCACAAAACAAACTCCAAACCACTTACTCCAAAAAACTCTAAACAAAACTCTCCCCAAAGTACTCACTCTAAAACACTCACTCCAAAGCACGCTCGCCAAAACACACACTCCAAAACAAATACTCCAAAACACTCACTCCAAAACACTCCAAAACACACTCCGACATTCACTCCAAAACATTCCAAAACACAGCTTCCAAAACACTCCTAAGCACACACACCAAAACACTATCTCCAAAACACTCGCTACAAAGCATTCACCCCAAAACACACACTCCAAAACTCGAACTCCAAAAGACTCTCTCCAAAACACAATGTCCAAAATACTCACTCTGAAACACACACTCCAAAACACACACTCTAAAGCACTCACTCCATAAGGCAACCTCAAAAACTCACTCCATAGCATTCATTCCATACAGTCAAAACACTCCAAAACACTCAGTCAAAAACAAACACTCCAAAACACTCTCCAAAACACTCACTACAATACACTCACTCCAATACACTCACCCCAAAACAAACACTCCAAAACACTGCAAAACACTCTCTCCAAAACACTCACTCCAAAACAAACTCCAAAAGTCTCACTGCACAACACGCACTCCAAAACTCACACTCTAAAACATTCACTCCAAAATGCAAACCATAAGACATTCACTCCAAAACACTGGTCCAAAACGCACACTATAAAGCATTGCTAAATAATCACGCCAAAACAATCACTCCAATACATTTACTCGATAACACACACCAAAACACTCACTCCAAATCACTCTCTCCAAAATCATGCTCAAAACACTCCAAAACAAACACTTCAAAATACTCACTCCAAAATCAGTGTTTTGTAGTGTGTTTTGGAAGGTTTGATTTGGAGCTTGTGTTTAGGAGTGTTTTGGGGTGTATGGTTTTTGAGTGACTGTTTTGGCGTGTTTTGGAGTTTTTTTTTGGAGAGTGTTTTAGAGTGTTTGTTTTGAACTGTATTCTGGAGTGTTTTGGTATTTTTGGAATGATTGTTTTGGAATGTTTTCGAATAAGTTTTTTGGTGTTTGTGTCTTGGAGTGATTGTTTTGTAATATTTTGTAGTGCGTGTTTGGAGTGTTTTGGAGTGTGTTTTGGAGTGTTTCTTTTGGAGTGTGTTTTGGAGTGTTTGTTTCGGAGTGTTTTTGGAGTGTTTGGGAGTGATTGTTTTTGGACTGTTTTGGAGTAAGTATTTTGGTGTTTATGCTTTGGAGTGTGTTTTGCAGTGTTTTGGAATGTGAGTATTGGGAGGGTGTATCGGAGTGAGTGCTTTGGAGTGAGTGTTTTGTAATATTTTGTAGTATCTGTTTGGAGTGTTTTGGAGTGTGTTTTGGAGTGTTTTTCAGTGTGTTTTGGAGTGTTTTGTAGTATGTTTTGGTGTGTGTTTTGGAGTGTGTTTTGGCATGTTCTGGAGTTTATGTTTTGGAGTGTGCGTTTTGGAGTTCGTGCATTGTAATGCGTGTTTTGGTGTGTTTTGGAGTGATTTTTTTTGGAATGAGTTTTGGAGTTTTTTTTGGTGTGTTTTGGAGTGCTTGTTTTGGACTGTTTTGGAGTAAGTATTTTGGTGTTTGTGTTTTGGAGTGAGTTTTTTGCATTGTGTTTTGGAGTGTTTTATAGTGAGTGTTTTGGAGTTAGTGTTTTGGAGTGTGAGTTTTGGAGTGTCTTGGAGAGAGAGTTTTGGAGTGAGTGTTTTGGAGTGAGTGTTTTGTAATATTTTGTAGAGTTTGTTTGGCGTGTTTTGGATTGAGTGTTTTGGAATGTGTGTTTTGGAGTGTTTGTTTTGGAGTGTTTCGGAGTGTGTGTTTTCGAGAGTGTTTTGTAGTGCGTTTTTTGGAGTGTGTGTTTCGGAGTGAGTGTTTTGGCATGTTCTGGAGTGTGTGTTTTGGAATGTTTTGGAGTGAGTGGTTTGTAGTGTGTTTTGGTGTGTTTTGGAGTGATTACTTCGGAGTGATTTTTTTGGAGTGAGTGTTTTGGAGTGTTTTGAAGTGATTGTCTTGGAATGTTTTGGGATAAGTATTTTGGTGTTTATGTTTTGGAGTGAGTGTTTTGCATTGTGTTTCGGAGTGTTTTATAGTGAGTGTTTTGGAGTGTGTTTTGGAGTGTGAGTTTTGGAGTGTCTTGGAGAGAGAGTTTTGGAGTGAGTGTTTTGGAGTGAGTGTTTTGGCATGTTTTGGAATGTGTGCTTTGGAGTGTCTTGCAGTTAGAGTTTTGGAGTGTTTTGGTATGTGTTTTGGAACATTTGGAGTGAGTGTTTTGGAGTGAGTGTTTTGGAGTGAATGTTTTGGAGGGAGTGTTTTGTAATATTTTGTAGAGTTTGTTTGGAGTGTTTTGGATTGAGTGTTTTGGAATGTGTGTTTTGCAGTGTTCTGCAGTGTTTGTTTTGGAGTGTGTGTTTTCGAGTGAGTGCTTTGTAGTGAGTGTTTTGGAGTGTGTGTTTTGGAGTGAGTGTTTTGGCATGCTCTGTGTGTGTTGGAAAGTGTGTTTTGGAGTGAGTGGTTTGTAGTGAGTGTTTTGGTGTGTTTTGGAGTGATTCTTTTGGAGTGAGTGTTTTGGAGTGTCTGTTTTGGAGTGTTTTTGGAGTGTTTGGGAGTGATTGTTTTGGACTGTTTTGGAGTAAGTATTTTGGTGTTTATGTTTTGGAGTGAGTGTTTTGCAGTTTTTTTGGAATGTGAGTTTTGGGTGAGTGTTTCGGAGTGAGTGTTTTGGAGTGTGTGTTTTGGATTGTTTTGTAGTGAGTGTTTTGGAGTGGTTTGGAGTGATTGTTTTGGAGTGTGTGTTTTGAAGTGTCTTGGAGTGAGAGTTTTGGAGTGTGTTTTGGCATGTCCTGGAGTGTGTGTTTTGGGGTATATGTTTTGGAGTGAGTGGCTAGTAGTGAGTGTTTTGGTGTGTTTTGGAGTGAGTGTTTTGGAGTGTTTCTTTTGGATTGAGTGTTTTGGAGTGTTTGTTTTGGAGTGATTGGGAGTGATTGTTTTGGACTGTTTTGGAGTGCTGGTTTTGGAGTGAGTGTTTTGGAGTGTTTTTGAGTGTTTTGTTGTGTTTTGGAGTGGTTGTTTTGGACTGTTTCGTAATAAGTATTTTGGTTTTTGTGTTTTAGAGTGAGTGTTTTGTAATGTTTTGGTGTGTTTTGGATTCAGTGTCTTGGAATGATCTCGAGTGCTTGTCTTGGAGTGTTTTGGAGTGTTTGTTTTGGAGTGTTTTGGTGTGTTTTGGAGTGATTATTTTAGACTGTTTGTGAGTAATAATTTTGGAGTTTGTGTTTTGGAGTGAGTGTTTTGGGCTCTATTGGAGTGACTGTTTTGGAGTGAGTGTTTTGCAGTGAGTGTTTTAGAGTGTTTGTTTTGGAGTGACTGTTTAAGATTGTGTTTGAGTGTTTGTTTTGGAGTGTTTCAGAGTGTGTGTTTTCGAGTGCGTGCTTTGGAGTGAGTGTTTTGGAGTTTGTGTTTTGGCGTGTTTTGAAGTGTGTGTTTTGGAGTGTTTATTTTGGAGTGAGTGTTTTGGAATGAATCTTTTGGAGTGAATGTTTTGGAGTGTTTTGGATTGTGTGATTTGGAGTGTTTTGCAGTGAGTGTTTTGATGTGATGTGGAGTGTGTATGTTTTGGATTTTTTTTGGCGCGAATGTTTTGGAATGTGTGATTTGGAGTGGTTTGGAGTGAGTGTCTTGGAATGTTCTGGAGTATGTGTTTTGCAGTGTTTTGGGGTGTTTTGGAGTAACTTGATGTGTGTGTGTTTTGGAGTAAGTGTTTTGGAATGTGTGATTTGAAGTGTTTTGGAGTGAGTGTCTTGGAATGTTCTGGAGTGTGTGTTTTGGCGTGTTTTGGAGTGTGTGTTTTGGAGTGAGTGTTTTGGAGTATTTTGGAGTGGATTTTGGAGTGCTTTGGAGTGAGCGTTTTGGGGTGTTTTGGAATGAGTGTTTTTGAGTGAGTGGTTTGTAGTGTGTTTAGGAGCGTTTTGGAGTGAGTGTTTTGGAGTGTTTTGGAATGAGTGCTTTTGAATGAGTGGTTTGCAGTGTGTTTTGGAGTGCACACTCAAAAACACTCCAAAACACTCACTCCAAAACAAACACTCCAAAACACTCACTACAAAACACCCCAAAACAATCACTCCAAAACAATCCAAAACAAACTCCAAAACACTCCAAAACAATCACTCCAAAACACACACTCCAAACCATTCCAAAACACACACTCCAAACAACTCCAAAACACACATTCCAAAACCCTCTCCAAAATACTCTAAAACACACACTACAAAAATTACAAAACGCACTACAAGACACACCAAAATACACACTCCAAAACATTCACTCCAAAACACTCCAATACACTCACTCCAAAACACACACTCCAGTACATTAACACCAAAACACTCCAAATCACATACTCCAAAACACTCAGCCCAAAACACGCCAAAACACACACATTCCACATCACATGAAAACACTCCCAAGCACTCACTCCAAAACACTCACTCCAAAACAATCACTCCAAAATACACTACAAATCACACACTACAAAACAATACAAAACACTAACTCCAAAACAATCACACAAAAACACACTCCAAAACATTCACTCCAAAACAAACACTCCAAACACTCACTCCAAATCAACCACTGCAAAACACACACTCCAAAACACTCACTCCAAAAATACAAAAACATACAGTCCAAAACATTCCAAAATACTCATTCCAAAACAGTCCAGAACACACATTCCAAAACACTCCAAAACGCACACTCCAGAACATGCCAAAACACACACGCCGAAACACACACTCCAAACCACTCCCTACAAAACAAGCATTACGAAACACTCACTCCAAAACACTCACTCTAAAACGCACACTCCAAAACATTCCAAAACACGCACTCCAAAACACACACTCCAATACACTCACTCCAAAACACAAACTCCAAAACACTCACTCCAAAACACATACTCCAAAACACTCTGAAACATTCACTCCAAAACAAACATTCCAAAATACTTAGTCCAAAACATACACTCCAAAACACAAATTCCAAAACATTCACTCCAAAACACAAATTCCAAAATACTAACTCCAAAACACTCACTCTATAACACACACTCTAAAACACTCACTCCAAAAGGCAAACGCAAAAACTCTCACTCCAAAGCACTCATTCCAAAACACTCAAAACACTCCATAACACTCAGTCAAAAACAAACACTCCAAAACATACTCCAAAACACTCCAAAACACGCACTCTAAAACAATCACTCCAAAAGGCAAACTCAAAAACACTCACTCCAAAGCAGTCACTCCAAAACTCTCACTCCAAAGCACGCTCTCCAAAACACACACTCCAAAACAAACACTCCAAAACACTCACTCCAAAACACTCCAAAACACACTCCAAAACACACTCCAAAACAGACACTCCAAGACATTCACTCCAAAACATTCCAAAACACACCTTCCAAAACACTCCTAAACACACACCCCAAAACACTATCTCCAAAACACTCGCTACAAAGCATTCACCCCAAAACACACACTCCAAAACTCGAACTCCAAAAGACTCTCTCCAAAACACAATGTCCAAAATACTCACTCTGAAACACACACTCCAAAACACACACTCTAAAACACTTACTCCATAAGGCAACTTCAAAAACTCTCACTCCATAGCATTCACTCAAAACAGTCAAAACACTCCAAAACACTCACTCAAAAACAAACAAACCAAAACACTCTCCAAAACACTCACTACAATACTCTCACTCCAATACACTCACCCCAAAACAAACACTCCAAAACACTGCAAAACACTCTCTCCAAAACACGCACTCCAAAACACTCACTCAAAAACGCACACTCCAAAACATTCCAAAACACGCACTCCAAAACACACACTCCAATACACTCACTCCAAAACACTCTGAAACATTCACTCCAAAACACTCCAATACACTCACTACAAAACACTCACTCCAAAACAAACTCTCCAAAACAATCACTACAAAACACTCCAAAACACTCCAAAACACTCACTCCAAAACAATCAGTCCAAAACACTTACTCCAAAAAAGTCCAAAACAATCACTCCAAAACACATCAAATCACTCCAAAACACACACACTCCAAATCAACCTAAAACACTCCAAAACACACACTTCAGGACATTCACACCAAACCACTCCAAATCACATACTCCAAACCATTCCAAAACACACATTCCAAAACACTCTCCAAAACACTCCAAAACACACACTCCAGTACATTAACACCAAAACACTCCAAATCACATACTCCAAAACACTCAGCCCAAAACACGCCAAAACACACACATTCCACATCACATGAAAACACTCCCAAGCACTCACTCCAAAACACTCACTCCAAAACAATCACTCCAAAATACACTACAAATCACACACTACAAAACAATACAAAACACTAACTCCAAAACAATCACACAAAAACACACTCCAAAACATTCACTCCAAAACAAACACTCCAAACACTCACTCCAAATCAACCACTGCAAAACACACACTCCAAAACACTCACTCCAAAAATACAAAAACATACAGTCCAAAACATTCCACAATACTCATTCCAAAACAGTCCAGAACACACATTCCAAACAATCCAAAACACTCCAAAACGCACACTCCAGAACATGCCAAAACACACACGCCGAAACACACACTCCAATACACTCACTCCAAAACACAAACTCCAAAACACTCACTCCAAAACACATACTCCAAAACACTCTGAAACACTCCCTACAAAACAAGCATTACGAAACACTCACTCCAAAACACTCACTCAAAAACGCACACTCCAAAACATTCCAAAACACGCACTCCAAAACACACACTCCAATACACTCACTCCAAAACACAAACTCCAAAACACTCACTCCAAAACACATACTCCAAAACACTCTGAAACATTCACTCCAAAACAAACATTCCAAAATACTTAGTCCAAAACATACACTCCAAAACACAAATTCCAAAACATTCACTCCAAAACACAAATTCCAAAATACTAACTCCAAAACACTCACTCTATAACACACACTCTAAAACACTCACTCCAAAAGGCAAACGCAAAAACTCTCACTCCAAAGCACTCATTCCAAAACACTCAAAACACTCCATAACACTCAGTCAAAAACAAACACTCCAAAACATACTCCAAAACACTCCAAAACACGCACTCTAAAACAATCACTCCAAAAGGCAAACTCAAAAACACTCACTCCAAAGCAGTCACTCCAAAACTCTCACTCCAAAGCACGCTCTCCAAAACACACACTCCAAAACAAACACTCCAAAACACTCACTCCAAAACACTCCAAAACACACTCCAAAACACACTCCAAAACAGACACTCCAAGACATTCACTCCAAAACATTCCAAAACACACCTTCCAAAACACTCCTAAACACACACCCCAAAACACTATCTCCAAAACACTCGCTACAAAGCATTCACCCCAAAACACACACTCCAAAACTCGAACTCCAAAAGACTCTCTCCAAAACACAATGTCCAAAATACTCACTCTGAAACACACACTCCAAAACACACACTCTAAAACACTTACTCCATAAGGCAACTTCAAAAACTCTCACTCCATAGCATTCACTCAAAACAGTCAAAACACTCCAAAACACTCACTCAAAAACAAACAATCCAAAACACTCTCCAAAACAGTCACTACTATACTCTCACTCCAATACACACCCCAAAACAAACACTCCAAAACACTGCAAAACACTCTCTCCAAAACACGCACTCCAAAACACTCACTCAAAAACGCACACTCCAAAACATTCCAAAACACGCACTCCAAAACACACACTCCAATACACTCACTCCAAAACACAAACTCCAAAACACACTCCAAAACACATACTCCAAAACACTCTGAAACATTCACTCCAAAACACTCCAATACACTCACTACAAAACACTCACTCCAAAACAAACTCTCCAAAACAATCACTACAAAACACTCCAAAACACTCCAAAACACTCACTCCAAAACAATCACTCCAAAACACTTACTCCAAAAAAGTCCAAAACAATCACTCCAAAACACATCAAATCACTCCAAAACACACACTCCAAATCAACCTAAAACACTCCAAAACACACACTTCAGGACATTCACACCAAACCACTCCAAATCACATACTCCAAACCACTCCAAAACACACATTCCAAAACACTCCAAAACACACACTCCAGTACATTAACACCAAAACACTCCAAATCACATACTCCAAAACACTCAGCCCAAAACACGCCAAAACACACACATTCCACATCACATGAAAACACTCCCAAGCACTCACTCCAAGACACTCACTCCAAAACAATCACTCCAAAATACACTACAAATCACACACTACAAAACAATACAAAACACTAACTCCAAAACAATCACACAAAAACACACTCCAAAACATTCACTCCAAAACAAACACTCCAAACACTCACTCCAAATCAACCACTGCAAAACACACACTCCAAAACACTCACTCCAAAAATACAAAAACATACAGTCCAAAACATTCCAAAATACTCATTCCAAAACAGTCCAGAACACACATTCCAAAACAATCCAAAACACTCCAAAACGCACACTCCAGAACATGCCAAAACACACACGCCGAAACACACACTCCAAACCACTCCCTACAAAACAAGCATTACGAAACACTCACTCCAAAACACACTCAAAAACGCACACTCCAAAACATTCCAAAACACGCACTCCAAAACACACACTCCAATACACTCACTCCAAAACACAAACTCCAAAACACTCACTCCAAAACACATACTCCAAAACACTCTGAAACATTCACTCCAAAACAAACATTCCAAAATACTTAGTCCAAAACATACACTCCAAAACACAAATTCCAAAACATTCACTCCAAAACACAAATTCCAAAATACTAACTCCAAAACACTCACTCTATAACACACACTCTAAAACACTCACTCCAAAAGGCAAACGCAAAAACTCTCACTCCAAAGCACTCATTCCAAAACACTCAAAACACTCCATAACACTCAGTCAAAAACAAACACTCCAAAACATACTCCAAAACACTCCAAAACACGCACTCTAAAACAATCACTCCAAAAGGCAAACTCAAAAACACTCACTCCAAAGCAGTCACTCCAAAACTCTCACTCCAAAGCACGCTCTCCAAAACACACACTCCAAAACAAACACTCCAAAACACTCACTCCAAAACACTCCAAAACACACTCCAAAACACACTCCAAAACAGACACTCCAAGACATTCACTCCAAAACATTCCAAAACACACCTTCCAAAACACTCCTAAACACACACCCTAAAACACTATCTCCAAAACACTCGCTACAAAGCATTCACCCCAAAACACACACTCCAAAACTCGAACTCCAAAAGACTCTCTCCAAAACACAATGTCCAAAATACTCACTCTGAAACACACACTCCAAAACACACACTCTAAAACATTTACTCCATAAGGCAACTTCAAAAACTCTCACTCCATAGCATTCACTCAAAACAGTCAAAACACTCCAAAACACTCACTCAAAAACAAACAATACAAAACACTCTCCAAAACACTCACTACAATACTCTCACTCCAATACACTCACCCCAAAACAAACACTCCAAAACACTGCAAAACACTCTCTCCAAAACACGCACTCCAATGCAACCACTCGAAAACATAAATAGTCCAAAACAAACACACTCGAAAACAAACTCCAAAAGTCTCACTGCACAACACGCACTCCAAAACTCACACTCTAAAACATTCACTCCAAAATGCAAACCATAAAACATTAACTCCAAAACACTGGTCCAAAACGCACACTACAAAGCATTGCTAAATAATCACGCCAAAACAATCACTCCAATACATTTACTCGAAAACACACACTCCAAAACACTCTCCAAATCACACTCCAAAATCATGCTCAAAAACACTCCAAAACACTCACTCCAAATCACTCACTCCAAAATAATACTCAAAGCACTCCACTTGTCTTTAGAAGTGTTTTGGGGTGTATGGTTTTTAGTGACTGTTTTGGCGTGTTTTGGAGTTTTTTTTGGAGAGTGTTTTAGAGTGTTTGTTTTGAACTGTATTCTGGAGTGTTTTGGTATTTTTGGAATGATTGTTTTGGAATGTTTTGGAATAAGTTTTTTGGTGTTTGTGTCTTGGAGTGATTGTTTTGTAATATTCTGTAGTGCGTGTTTGGAGTGTTTTGGAGTGTGTTTTGGAGTGTTTGTTTTGGAGTGTTTTTGGAGTGTTTGGGAGTGATTGTTTTTGGACTGTTTTGGAGTAAGTATTTTGGTGTTTATGCTTTGGAGTGTGTTTTGCATTGTTTTGGAATGTGAGTATTGGGAGGGTGTATCGGAGTGCTTTGGAGTGAGTATGTGTTTGTGAGTGTGTTTTGGACTGTTTTGTAGTATGTTTTGGTGTGTGTTTTGGAGTGTGTTTTGGCATGTTCTGGAGTTTATGTTTTGGAGTGTGCGTTTTGGAGTTCGTGCATTGTAATGCGTGTTTTGGTGTGTTTTGGAGTGATTTTTTTTGGAATGAGTTTTGGAGTTTTTTTTGGTGTGTTTTGGAGTGCTTGTTTTGGACTGTTTTGGAGTAAGTATTTTGGTGTTTGTGTTTTGGAGTGAGTTTTGGAGTGTGAGTTTTGGAGTGTCTTGGAGAGAGAGTTTTGGAGTGAGTGTTTTGGAGTGAGTGTTTTGGCATGTTTTGGAATGTGTGCTTTGGAGTGTCTTGCAGTTAAAGTTTTGGAGTGTTTTGGTATGTGTTTTGGAACATTTGGAGTGAGTGTTTTGGAGTGAGTGTTTTGGAGTGAATGTTTTGGAGGGAGTGTTTTGTAATATTTTGTAGAGTTTGTTTGGAGTGTTTTGGATTGAGTGTTTTGGAATGTGTGTTTTGCAGTGTTCTGCAGTGTTTGTTTTGGAGTGTGTGTTTTCGAGTGAGTGCTTTGTAGTGAGTGTTTTGGAGTGTGTGTTTTGGAGTGAGTGTTTTGGCATGCTCTGTGTGTGTTGGAAAGTGTGTTTTGGAGTGAGTGGTTTGTAGTGAGTGTTTTGGTGTGTTTTGGAGTGATTCTTTTGGAGTGAGTGTTTTGGAGTGTCTGTTTTGGAGTGTTTTTGGAGTGTTTGGGAGTGATTGTTTTGGACTGTTTTGGAGTAAGTATTTTGGTGTTTATGTTTTGGAGTGAGTGTTTTGCAGTTTTTTTGGAATGTGAGTTTTGGGTGAGTGTTTCGGAGTGAGTGTTTTGGAGTGTGTGTTTTGGATTGTTTTGTAGTGAGTGTTTTGGAGTGGTTTGGAGTGATTGTTTTGGAGTGTGTGTTTTGAAGTGTCTTGGAGTGAGAGTTTTGGAGTGTGTTTTGGCATGTCCTGGAGTGTGTGTTTTGGGGTATATGTTTTGGAGTGAGTGGCTAGTAGTGAGTGTTTTGGTGTGTTTTGGAGTGAGTGTTTTGGAGTGTTTCTTTTGGATTGAGTGTTTTGGAGTGTTTGTTTTGGAGTGATTGGGAGTGATTGTTTTGGACTGTTTTGGAGTGCTGGTTTTGGAGTGAGTGTTTTGGAGTGTTTTTGAGTGTTTTGTTGTGTTTTGGAGTGGTTGTTTTGGACTGTTTCGTAATAAGTATTTTGGTTTTTGTGTTTTAGAGTGAGTGTTTTGTAATGTTTTGGTGTGTTTTGGATTCAGTGTCTTGGAATGATCTCGAGTGCTTGTCTTGGAGTGTTTTGGAGTGTTTGTTTTGGAGTGTTTTGGTGTGTTTTGGAGTGATTATTTTAGACTGTTTGTGAGTAATAATTTTGGAGTTTGTGTTTTGGAGTGAGTGTTTTGGGCTCTATTGGAGTGACTGTTTTGGAGTGAGTGTTTTGCAGTGAGTGTTTTAGAGTGTTTGTTTTGGAGTGACTGTTTAAGATTGTGTTTGAGTGTTTGTTTTGGAGTGTTTCAGAGTGTGTGTTTTCGAGTGCGTGCTTTGGAGTGAGTGTTTTGGAGTTTGTGTTTTGGCGTGTTTTGAAGTGTGTGTTTTGGAGTGTTTATTTTGGAGTGAGTGTTTTGGAATGAATCTTTTGGAGTGAATGTTTTGGAGTGTTTTGGATTGTGTGATTTGGAGTGTTTTGCAGTGAGTGTTTTGATGTGATGTGGAGTGTGTATGTTTTGGATTTTTTTTGGCGCGAATGTTTTGGAATGTGTGATTTGGAGTGGTTTGGAGTGAGTGTCTTGGAATGTTCTGGAGTATGTGTTTTGCAGTGTTTTGGGGTGTTTTGGAGTAACTTGATGTGTGTGTGTTTTGGAGTAAGTGTTTTGGAATGTGTGATTTGAAGTGTTTTGGAGTGAGTGTCTTGGAATGTTCTGGAGTGTGTGTTTTGGCGTGTTTTGGAGTGTGTGTTTTGGAGTGAGTGTTTTGGAGTATTTTGGAGTGGATTTTGGAGTGCTTTGGAGTGAGCGTTTTGGGGTGTTTTGGAATGAGTGTTTTTGAGTGAGTGGTTTGTAGTGTGTTTAGGAGCGTTTTGGAGTGATTGTTTTGGACTGTTTTGGAGTAAGTATTTTGGTGTTTATGTTTTGGAGTGAGTGTTTTGCAGTTTTTTTGGAATGTGAGTTTTGGGTGAGTGTATCGGAGTGAGTGTTTTGGAGTGTGTGTTTTGGATTGTTTTGTAGTGAGTGTTTTGGAGTGCTTTTGAGTGATTGTTTTGGAGTGTGTGTTTTGAAGTGTCTTGGAGTGAGAGTTTTGGAGTGTGTTTTGGCATGTCCTGGAGTCTGTGTTTTGGGGTATATGTTTTGGAGTGAGTGGCTAGTAGTGAGTGTTTTGGTGTGTTTTGGAGTGAGTGTTTTGGAGTGTTTGTTTTGGGAGTGCTTTTGGAGTGATTGGGAGTGATTGTTTTGGACTGTTTTGGAGTGAGTATTTTGGTGTTTATGGTTTGGAGTGAGTGTTTTGCAGTATTTTGGAATGTGCGTTTTGGGTGAGTGTATCGGAGTGAGTGCTTTGGAGTGAGTGTTTTGTAGTGTGTGTTTTGGAGTGTTTTGTAGTGAGTGTTTTGGACTGCTTTGGAGTGAGTGTTTAGGAGTGTGTGTTTTGCAGTTTTTTGGAGTAAGTGTTTTGGAGTGTGTTTTGGAGTGTTTTGGAGAGAATGTTTTTGAGTGTTTTGGTGTGTTTTGGAGTGATTATTTTGGACTGTTTGTGAGTAATAATTTTGGAGTTTGTGTTTTGGAGTGAGTGTTTTGGGCTCTATTGGAGTGACTGTGTTGGAGTGAGTGTTTTGCAGTGAGTGTTTTGGAGTGTTTGTTTTGGAGTGACTGTTTAAGAGTGTGTTTGAGTGTTTGTTTTGGAGTGTTTCGGAGTGTGTGTTTTCGAGTGCGTGCTTTGGAGTGAGTGTTTTGGAGTGTGTGTTTTGGAGTGTTTATTTTGGAGTGAGTGTTTTGGAATGAATCTTTTGGAGTGAATGTTTTTGAGTGTTTTGGATTGTGTGATTTGGAGTGTTTTGGAGTGAGTGTTTTGGTGTGATGTGGAGTGTGTATGTTTTGGATTTTTTTTGGAGTGAGTGTCTTGGAATGTTCAGCAGTGTGTGTTTTGGAGTAACTTGACGTGTGTGTGTTTTGGAGTAAGTGTTTTGGAATGTGTGATTTGAAGCGTTTTGGAGTGAGTGTCTTGGAATGTTCTGGAGTGTGTGTTTTGGCGTGTTTTGGAGTGTGTGTTTTGGAGTGAGTGTTTTGGAGTATTTTGGAGTGGGTTTTGGAGTGCTTTGGAGTGAGCGTTTTGGACTGTTTTGGAATGAGTGTTTTTGAGTGAGTGGTTTGTAGTGTGTTTAGGAGCGTTTTGGAGTGAGTGTTTTGGAGTGTTTTCGAATGAGTGCTTTTGAATGAGTGGTTTGCAGTGTGTTTTGGAGTGCACACTCAAAAACACTCCAAAACACTCACTCCAAAACAAACACTCCAAAACACTCACTACAAAACACCCCAAAACAATCACTCCAAAACAATCCAAAACAAACTCCAACACACTCCAATACACTCACTACAAAACACTCCAAAACACTCACTCCGAAACAATCCAAAACACATTCCAAAACACTCCAAAACACTCACTCCAAAACAATCACTCCAAAACACTTACTCCAAAACACCCCAAAACAATCACTCCAAAACACATCAAAACACTCCAAAACACTCCAAAACACACACTCCAGAACATTCCAAGACACTGACACCAAAACAGTCCAAACCACACACTCAAAAACACTGACTCCAAAACACTTCAAACACACACTCCAAAAAACTGACTCCAAAACACTCCAAAACACACACTACAAAACATTACAAAACACTCACACCAAAACACTCCAAAACACTCACTCCAATACAATGCAAAACACACACTCCAAAAAACTGACTCCAAAATACTCACGCCAAAGCACTCACTCCAAAACACACTCCAAAATTAAGCTCAATAACATTCCAAAACAAACAGTCCAAAACACTCTCTCCAAAATACACACTACAAAACACTCACTCCAAAACTCACTCTCCAAAACACTCACTCCAAATCACTGCGAAACGCACACTCCAAAACATTCTCTCAAAATACAAACTACAAAATACTTACTCCAATTGAGCCCAAAACAGTCACTCCAAAACGCTTCAAAACACTCTCTCCGAAACACAAACTCCAAACGACTTACTCCAAAACACTCTAAAAAAAACTCTCTCCAAAAGACTCCAAAACATTCACTCCAAAACACTCCACAGCACTCACTCAAAAACAAACAATCAAAAACAATCACCCCAAAGCATTCCAAAAGACACGCTCCAAAACACTCACTCCAAAACACTCACTCCAAAGCACTCACACCAAAATACTCACTCCAAAACATACACTCCAAAACAAACATCAAAACAAACACTCCAAAATACTCACTCCAAAACATTTCAAAACACACAGTCCAAAAAACTGAGACTCCAAAACACTCACTCCAATACACACCCCAAAACAAGAACTCCAAAACATTGCTAAACATCGCTCGAAAACACTCGAAAACACACACTACAAAATATTGCTAAATATTCACTGTAAAACAATCACTCCAATACCCCAACTCGAAAACACACACTCCCAAACTAACACTCACTCCAAAACACACACCCCAAAACACTCACTACAAATCACTCCAAAACACTAATTCGAAAACACATACTCCAAAACACTTGCTCCAAAACAATCAATCCAAAACAGAAACTCCAAAACACTCACTCCAAGCCACTCACTATAACACACGCACTACAAAACATTACGAAACACTCACTCCAAAACACACTCAAAGACGCACACTCCAAAACATTCCAAATCACTCACTCCAAAACACACTCCAATACAGTCACTCCAAAACACATACTCCAAAATAGTCTGTAGCACTCACTCCAAAACAAACACTCCAAATCACTTACTCCAAAACACACTCAAAAACACTCCAAAACACGCACTCTTAAACAATCACTCCAAAAGGCAAACTCAAAAACTCTCACTCCAAAACACTCACTCCAAAACACTCACTCCAAAACACACTCAAAACACTCCAAAATACTCACTTATAAATAAACACTCCAAAACACACTCCAAAACACTCACTCCAAAACAATCACTCCAAAATACTCACTCCAGAACACGCACTCCAAAATTTGCTAAAACACTCCCGCTAAAACACTCACTCCAAATCGCAAACTCAAAAACGCACTCCAAAATACTCGCTGTAAAGCACTCCAAAACACACGGTATAAAAATTGCTAAATACTCACTCCAAAGCAATCACTCCAATATACTCACTTGAAAACACACCCTACAAAAAGTCAAAAACACACACTCCAAAATACTCACTCCAAAATACACACTCCAAAACTCACACTCCAAAACACTCACTCTAAAACACTCCAAAACACACACTACAAAACATACTCCAAAACACTCCAAAACACTCACTACAAATCACTCCAACACTCTCATTCGAAAACACACACTCCAAAGGACTCCAAGACATATACTCCAAAACACTCAATCCAAAACAGAAACTCCAAAACACTCACTCCAATCCACTCACTCCAAAACATACTCAAAAACGCACGCTCCAAAAAACTGACTCCAAAACACTCACTGCAAAACACTACAAAACACACACTACAAAACATTACAAAACACACACTCCAAAACACTCACTCCAATACACTGCAAAACACACACTCCAAAAAACTGACTCCAAAATACTCACGCCAAAGCACTCACTCCAAAACACACTCCAAAATTAAGCTCAATAACACTCCAAAACAAACAGTCCAAAACACTCTCTCCAAAATACACACTACAAAACACTCACTCCAAAACTCACTCTCCAAAACACTCACTCCAAATCACTGCGAAACGCACACTCCAAAACATTCTCTCAAAATACAAACTACAAAATACTTACTCCAATTGAGTCCAAAACAGTCACTCCAAAACGCTTCAAAACACTCTCTCCGAAACACAAACTCCAAACTACTTACTCCAAAACACTGTAAAAAAACTCTCTCCAAAACACTCCAAAACATTCACTCCAAAACACTCCATAGGACTCACTCAAAAACAAACAATCAAAAACAATCACCCCAAAGCATTCCAAAAGACACGCTCCAAAACACTCACTCCAAAACACTCACTCCAAAGCACTCACACCAAAACACTCACTCCAAAACATACACTACAAAACAAACATCAAAACAAACACTCCAAAATACTCACTCCAAAACACTTCAAAACACACAGTCCAAAAAACAGAGACTCCAAAATACTCACTCCAAAACACTCCAAAATACACACAGTCCAAAACATTCCAAAATACTCATTCCAAAACAGTCCAGAACACACATTCCAAAACAATCCAAAACACTCCAAAACGCACACTCCAGAACTCACCCCAAAACACTCACTCCAATACACACCCCAAAACAAGAACCCCAAAACACTGCTAAACATCGCTCGAAAACACTCCAAAACACACACTACAAAATATTGCTAAATATTCACTCTAAAACAATCACTCCAATACCCCCACTCGAAAACACACACTCCAAAACTAACACTCACACCAAAACACACACCCCAAAACACTCACTACAAATCACTCCAAAACACTCATTCGAAAATACAAACTCCAAAACACTCCAAAACATATGCTCCAAAACAATCAATCCTAAACAGAAACTCCAAAACACTCACTCCAAGCCACTCACTATAACACACGCACTACAAAACATTACGAAACACTCACTCCAAAACACACTCAAAGACGCACACTCCAAAACATTCCAAAACACTCACTCCAAAACACACTCCAATACAGTCACTCCAAAACACATACTCCAAAATACTCTGAAGCACTCACTCCAAAACAAACACTCCAAATCACTTACTCCAAAACACACTCCAAAATACTCCAAAACACGCACTCTAAAACAATCACTCCAAAAGGCAAACTCAAAAACTCTCACTCCAAAGCACTCACTCCAAAACACTCACTCCAAAACACACTCAAAACACTCCAAAACACTCACTTATAAATAAACACTCCAAAACACACTCCAAAACACTCACTCCAAAACAATCACTCCAAAATACTCACTCCAGAACACGCACTCCAAAATTTACCAAAACACTCCCGCTAAAACACTCACGCCAAATCGCAAACTCAAAAACGCACTCCAAAACACTCGCTGTAAAGCACTCCAAAACACACAGTATAAAAATTGCTAAATACTCACACCAAAGCAATCACTCCAATATACTCACTCGAAAACACACCCTGCAAAAAGTCAAAAACACACACTCCAAAATACTCACTCCAAAATACACACTCCAAAACTCACACTCCAAAACACTCATTCCAAAACACTGCAAAACGCACATTCCAAAGCACTCAGTCAAAATACAAACTACAAAATACTTACTCCAATTGAGTCCAAAACAATCACTCCAAAACGCTCCAAAGCACTCCAAAATAATCACCCCTAAACATTCTCTAAAACACAAACTCCAAACCACTCTCTCCACAACACAAACTCCAAACCACTTACTCCAAAAAACTTTAAAAAAAACTCTCTCCAAAACACTCCAAAGTACTCACTCCAAAACAAACACTCCAAAGCAGTCACTCCAAAACTCTCACTCCAAAGCACGCTCTCCAAAACACACACTCCAAAACAAACATTCCAAAACACACTCCAAAACACACTCCAAAACACACTCCAAAACAGACATTCCAAGACATTCACTCCAAAACATTCCAAAACACACCTTCCAAAACACTCCTAAACACACACCCCAAAACACTATCTCCAAAACACTCGCTACAAAGCATTCACCCCAAAACACACACACTCCAAAACTCGAACTCCAAAAGACTCTCTCCAAAACACAATGTCCAAAATACTCACTCTGAAACACACACTCCAAAATACTCACTCCAAAACACTCACTCTATAACACACACTCTAAAACACTCACTCCAAAAGGCAAACTCAAAAACTCTCACTCCAAAGCAATCATTCCAAAACACTCAAAACACTCCATAACACTCAGTCAAAAACAGACACTCCAAAACGCACTCCAAAAAACTCCAAAACACTCACTCCAATACACTCACCTCAAATCAAACACTCCAAAACACTCGCTCGAAAACACAAACTTCAAAATACTCACTACAAAAAACGCACTCCAAAGCTCTCCAAAACACACACTCCAAAGCTCTCACTCCAAAACACTTCAAACACACACTCCAAAAAACTGACTCCAAAACACTCCAAAACACACACTACAAAACATTACAAAACACTCACTCCAAAACACTCCAAAACACTCACTACAAATCACTCCAACACTCTCATTCGAAAACACACACTCCAAAGGACTCCAAGACATATACTCCAAAACACTCAATCCAAAACAGAAACTGCAAAACACTCACTCCAAACCACTCACTCCAAAACATACTCAAAAACGCACGCTCCAAAAAACTGACTCCAAAACACTCACTGCAAAACACTACAAAACACACACTACAAAACATTACAAAACACACACTCCAAAACACTCACTCCAATAAACTGCAAAACACACACTCCAAAAAACTGACTCCAAAATACTCACGCCAAAGCACTCACTCCAAAACACACTCCAAAATTAAGCTCAATAACACTCCAAAACAGTCCAAAACACTCTCTCCAAAATACACACTACAAAACACTCACTCCAAAACTCACTCTCCAAAACACTCACTCCAAATCACTGCGAAACGCACACTCCAAAACATTCTCTCAAAATACAAACTACAAAATACTTACTCCAATTGAGTCCAAAACAGTCACTCCAAAACGCTTCAAAACACTCTCTCCGAAACACAAACTCCAAACCACTTACTTCAAAACACTGTAAAAAAACTCTCTCCAAAACACTCCAAAACATTCACTCCAAAACACTCCACAGCACTCACTCAAAAACAAACAATCAAAAACAATCACCCCAAAGCATTCCAAAAGACACGCTCCAAAACACTCACTCCAAAACACTCACTCCAAAGCACTCACACCAAAACACTCACTCCAAAACATACACTCCAAAACAAACATCAAAACAAACACTCCAAAATACTCACTCCAAAACACTTCAAAACACACAGTCCAAAAAACTGAGACTCCAAAACACTCACTCCAAAACACTCCAAAATACACACAGTCCAAAACATTCCAAAATACTCATTCCAAAACAGTCCAGAACACACATTCCAAAACAATCCAAAACACTCCAAAACGCACACTCCAGAACTCACCCCAAAACTCTCACTCCAATACACACCCCAAAACAAGAACTCCAAAACACTGCTAAACATCGCTCGAAAACACTCCAAAACACACACTACAAAATATTGCTAAATATTCACTCCAAAACAATCACTCCAATACCCCCACTCGAAAACACACACTCCAAAACTAACACTCACTCCAAAACACACACCCCAAAACACTCACTACAAATCACTCCAAAACACTCATTCGAAAACACAAACTCCAAAACACTCCAAAACATATGCTCCAAAACAATCAATCCAAAACAGAAACTCCAAAACACTCACTCCAAGTCACTCACTATAACACACGCACTACAAAACATTACGAAACACTCACTCCAAAACACACTCCAATACAGTCACTCCAAAACACATACTCCAAAATACTCTGAAGCACTCACTCCAAAACAAACACTCCAAATCAAACACTCCAAAACACACTCCAAAACACTCCAAAACACGCACTCTAAAACAATCACACCAAAAGGCAAACTCAAAAATTCTCACTCCAAAGCACTCACTCCAAAACACTCACTCCAAAACACACTCAAAACACTCCAAAACACTCACTTATAAATAAACACTCCAAAATACACACCAAAACACTCACTCCAAAACAATCACTGCAAAATACTCACTCCAGAACACGCACTCCAAAATTTGCCAAAACACTCCCGCTAAAACACTCACTCCAAATCGTAAACTCAAAAACGCACTCCAAAACACTCGCTGTAAAGCACTCCAAAACACACAGTATAAAAATTGCTAAATACTCACTCCAAAGCAATCATTCCAATATACTCACTCGAAAACACACCCTGCAAAAAGTCAAAAACACGCACTCCAAAATACTCACTCCAAAATACACACTCCAAAACTCACACTCCAAAACAGTCACTCCAAAACACTGCAAAACGCACACTGCAAAGCACTCAGTCAAAATACGATCTACAAAATACTTACTCCAATTGAGTCCAAAACAATCACTCCAAAATGCTCCAAAGCACTCCAAAATAATCACCCCTACACATTCCCTAAAACACAAACTCCAAACCACTCTCTCCACAACACAAACTCCAAACCACTTACTCCAAAAAACTTTAAAAAAGACTCTCTCCAAAACACTCCAAAGTACTCACTCCAAAACAAACACTCCAAAGCAGTCACTCCATAACTCTCACTCCAAAGCACGCTCTCCAAAACACACACTCCAAAACAAACACTCCAAAACACACTCCAAAACACTCCGAAACACACTCCAAAACAGACACTCCAAGACATTCACTCCAAAACATTCCAAAACACACCTTCCAAAACACTCCTAAACACACACCCCAAAACACTATCTCCAAAACACTCGCTACAAAGCATTCACCCCAAAACACACACACTCCAAAACTCGAACTCCAAAAGACTCTCTCCAAAACACAATGTCCAAAATACTCACTCTGAAACACACACTCCAAAAAACTCACTCCAAAACACTCACTCTATAACACACACTCTAAAACACTCACTCCAAAAGGCAAACTCAAAAACTCTCACTCCAAAGCAATCATTCCAAAACACTCAAAACACTCCATAACACTCAGTCAAAAACAGACACTCCAAAACGCACTCCAAAAAACTCCAAAACACTCACTCCAATACACTCACCTCAAATCAAACACTCCAAAACACTCGCTCGAAAACACAAACTTCAAAATACTCACTCCAAAAAACGCACTCCAAAGCTCTCCAAAACACACACTCCAAAGCTCTCACTCCAAAACACTTCAAACACACACTACAAAAAACTGACTCCAAAACACTCCAAAACACACACTACAAAACATTACAAAACACACTCCAAAACACTCCAAAACACTCACTACAAATCACTCCAACACTCTCATTCGAAAACACACACTCCAAAGGACTCCAAGACATATACTCCAAAACACTCAATCCAAAACAGAAACTCCAAAACACTCACTCCAAACCACTCACTCCAAAACATAGTCAAAAACGCACGCTCCAAAAAACTGACTCCAAAACACTCACTGCAAAACACTACAAAACACACACTACAAAACATTACAAAACACACACTCCAAAACACTCACTCCAATACACTGCAAAACACACACTCCAAAAAACTCACGCCAAAGCACTCACTCCAAAACACACTCCAAAATTAAGCTCAATAACACTCCAAAACAAACAGTCCAAAACACTCTCTCCAAAATACACACTACAAAACACTCACTCCAAAACTCACTCTCCAAAACACTCACTCCAAATCACTGCGAAACGCACACTCCAAAACATTCTCTCAAAATACAAACTACAAAATACTTACTCCAATTGAATCCAAAACAGTCACTCCAAAACGCTTCAAAACACTCTCTCCGAAACACAAACTCCAAACCACTTACTCCAAAACACTGTAAAAAAACTCTCTCCAAAACACTCCAAAACATTCACTCCAAAACACTCCACAGCATTCACTCAAAAACAAAGAATCAAAAACAATCACCCCAAAGCATTCCAAAAGACACGCTCCAAAACACTCACTCCAAAACACACACTCCAAAGCACTCACACCAAAACACTCACTCCAAAACATACACTCCAAAACACTTCAAAACACACAGTCCAAAAAACTGAGACTCCAAAACACTCACTCCAAAACACTCCAAAATACACACAGTCCAAAACATTCCAAAATACTCATTCCAAAACAGTCCAGAACACACATTCCAAAACAATCCAAAACACTCCAAAACATATGCTCCAAAACAATCAATCCAAAACAGAAACTCCAAAACACTCACTCCAAGTCACTCACTATAACACACGCACTACAAAACATTACGAAACACTCACTCCAAAACACACTCCAATACAGTCACTCCAAAACACATACTCCAAAATACTCTGAAGCACTCACTCCAAAACAAACACTCCAAATCACTTACTCCAAAACACACTCCAAAATACTCCAAAACACGCACTCTAAAACAATCACTCCAAAAGGCAAACTCAAAAACTCTCACTCCAAAGCACTCACTCCAAAACACTCACTCCAAAACACACTCAAAACACTCCAAAACACTCACTTATAAATAAACACTCCAAAACACACTCCAAAACACTCACTCCAAAACAATCACTCCAAAATACTCACTCCAGAACACGCACTCCAAAATTTACCAAAACACTCCCGCTAAAACACTCACGCCAAATCGCAAACTCAAAAACGCACTCCAAAACACTCGCTGTAAAGCACTCCAAAACACACAGTATAAAAATTGCTAAATACTCACACCAAAGCAATCACTCCAATATACTCACTCGAAAACACACCCTGCAAAAAGTCAAAAACACACACTCCAAAATACTCACTCCAAAATACACACTCCAAAACTCACACTCCAAAACACTCATTCCAAAACACTGCAAAACGCACATTCCAAAGCACTCAGTCAAAATACAAACTACAAAATACTTACTCCAATTGAGTCCAAAACAATCACTCCAAAACGCTCCAAAGCACTCCAAAATAATCACCCCTAAACATTCTCTAAAACACAAACTCCAAACCACTCTCTCCACAACACAAACTCCAAACCACTTACTCCAAAAAACTTTAAAAAAAACTCTCTCCAAAACACTCCAAAGTACTCACTCCAAAACAAACACTCCAAAGCAGTCACTCCAAAACTCTCACTCCAAAGCACGCTCTCCAAAACACACACTCCAAAACAAACATTCCAAAACACACTCCAAAACACACTCCAAAACACACTCCAAAACAGACATTCCAAGACATTCACTCCAAAACATTCCAAAACACACCTTCCAAAACACTCCTAAACACACACCCCAAAACACTATCTCCAAAACACTCGCTACAAAGCATTCACCCCAAAACACACACACTCCAAAACTCGAACTCCAAAAGACTCTCTCCAAAACACAATGTCCAAAATACTCACTCTGAAACACACACTCCAAAATACTCACTCCAAAACACTCACTCTATAACACACACTCTAAAACACTCACTCCAAAAGGCAAACTCAAAAACTCTCACTCCAAAGCAATCATTCCAAAACACTCAAAACACTCCATAACACTCAGTCAAAAACAGACACTCCAAAACGCACTCCAAAAAACTCCAAAACACTCACTCCAATACACTCACCTCAAATCAAACACTCCAAAACACTCGCTCGAAAACACAAACTTCAAAATACTCACTACAAAAAACGCACTCCAAAGCTCTCCAAAACACACACTCCAAAGCTCTCACTCCAAAACACTTCAAACACACACTCCAAAAAACTGACTCCAAAACACTCCAAAACACACACTACAAAACATTACAAAACACTCACTCCAAAACACTCCAAAACACTCACTACAAATCACTCCAACACTCTCATTCGAAAACACACACTCCAAAGGACTCCAAGACATATACTCCAAAACACTCAATCCAAAACAGAAACTGCAAAACACTCACTCCAAACCACTCACTCCAAAACATACTCAAAAACGCACGCTCCAAAAAACTGACTCCAAAACACTCACTGCAAAACACTACAAAACACACACTACAAAACATTACAAAACACACACTCCAAAACACTCACTCCAATAAACTGCAAAACACACACTCCAAAAAACTGACTCCAAAATACTCACGCCAAAGCACTCACTCCAAAACACACTCCAAAATTAAGCTCAATAACACTCCAAAACAGTCCAAAACACTCTCTCCAAAATACACACTACAAAACACTCACTCCAAAACTCACTCTCCAAAACACTCACTCCAAATCACTGCGAAACGCACACTCCAAAACATTCTCTCAAAATACAAACTACAAAATACTTACTCCAATTGAGTCCAAAACAGTCACTCCAAAACGCTTCAAAACACTCTCTCCGAAACACAAACTCCAAACCACTTACTTCAAAACACTGTAAAAAAACTCTCTCCAAAACACTCCAAAACATTCACTCCAAAACACTCCACAGCACTCACTCAAAAACAAACAATCAAAAACAATCACCCCAAAGCATTCCAAAAGACACGCTCCAAAACACTCACTCCAAAACACTCACTCCAAAGCACTCACACCAAAACACTCACTCCAAAACATACACTCCAAAACAAACATCAAAACAAACACTCCAAAATACTCACTCCAAAACACTTCAAAACACACAGTCCAAAAAACTGAGACTCCAAAACACTCACTCCAAAACACTCCAAAATACACACAGTCCAAAACATTCCAAAATACTCATTCCAAAACAGTCCAGAACACACATTCCAAAACAATCCAAAACACTCCAAAACGCACACTCCAGAACTCACCCCAAAACTCTCACTCCAATACACACCCCAAAACAAGAACTCCAAAACACTGCTAAACATCGCTCGAAAACACTCCAAAACACACACTACAAAATATTGCTAAATATTCACTCCAAAACAATCACTCCAATACCCCCACTCGAAAACACACACTCCAAAACTAACACTCACTCCAAAACACACACCCCAAAACACTCACTACAAATCACTCCAAAACACTCATTCGAAAACACAAACTCCAAAACACTCCAAAACATATGCTCCAAAACAATCAATCCAAAACAGAAACTCCAAAACACTCACTCCAAGTCACTCACTATAACACACGCACTACAAAACATTACGAAACACTCACTCCAAAACACACTCCAATACAGTCACTCCAAAACACATACTCCAAAATACTCTGAAGCACTCACTCCAAAACAAACACTCCAAATCAAACACTCCAAAACACACTCCAAAACACTCCAAAACACGCACTCTAAAACAATCACACCAAAAGGCAAACTCAAAAATTCTCACTCCAAAGCACTCACTCCAAAACACTCACTCCAAAACACACTCAAAACACTCCAAAACACTCACTTATAAATAAACACTCCAAAATACACACCAAAACACTCACTCCAAAACAATCACTGCAAAATACTCACTCCAGAACACGCACTCCAAAATTTGCCAAAACACTCCCGCTAAAACACTCACTCCAAATCGTAAACTCAAAAACGCACTCCAAAACACTCGCTGTAAAGCACTCCAAAACACACAGTATAAAAATTGCTAAATACTCACTCCAAAGCAATCACTCCAATATACTCACTCGAAAACACACCCTGCAAAAAGTCAAAAACACGCACTCCAAAATACTCACTCCAAAATACACACTCCAAAACTCACACTCCAAAACAGTCACTCCAAAACACTGCAAAACGCACACTGCAAAGCACTCAGTCAAAATACGATCTACAAAATACTTACTCCAATTGAGTCCAAAACAATCACTCCAAAATGCTCCAAAGCACTCCAAAATAATCACCCCTACACATTCCCTAAAACACAAACTCCAAACCACTCTCTCCACAACACAAACTCCAAACCACTTACTCCAAAAAACTTTAAAAAAGACTCTCTCCAAAACACTCCAAAGTACTCACTCCAAAACAAACACTCCAAAGCAGTCACTCCATAACTCTCACTCCAAAGCACGCTCTCCAAAACACACACTCCAAAACAAACACTCCAAAACACACTCCAAAACACTCCGAAACACACTCCAAAACAGACACTCCAAGACATTCACTCCAAAACATTCCAAAACACACCTTCCAAAACACTCCTAAACACACACCCCAAAACACTATCTCCAAAACACTCGCTACAAAGCATTCACCCCAAAACACACACACTCCAAAACTCGAACTCCAAAAGACTCTCTCCAAAACACAATGTCCAAAATACTCACTCTGAAACACACACTCCAAAAAACTCACTCCAAAACACTCACTCTATAACACACACTCTAAAACACTCACTCCAAAAGGCAAACTCAAAAACTCTCACTCCAAAGCAATCATTCCAAAACACTCAAAACACTCCATAACACTCAGTCAAAAACAGACACTCCAAAACGCACTCCAAAAAACTCCAAAACACTCACTCCAATACACTCACCTCAAATCAAACACTCCAAAACACTCGCTCGAAAACACAAACTTCAAAATACTCACTCCAAAAAACGCACTCCAAAGCTCTCCAAAACACACACTCCAAAGCTCTCACTCCAAAACACTTCAAACACACACTACAAAAAACTGACTCCAAAACACTCCAAAACACACACTACAAAACATTACAAAACACACTCCAAAACACTCCAAAACACTCACTACAAATCACTCCAACACTCTCATTCGAAAACACACACTCCAAAGGACTCCAAGACATATACTCCAAAACACTCAATCCAAAACAGAAACTCCAAAACACTCACTCCAAACCACTCACTCCAAAACATAGTCAAAAACGCACGCTCCAAAAAACTGACTCCAAAACACTCACTGCAAAACACTACAAAACACACACTACAAAACATTACAAAACACACACTCCAAAACACTCACTCCAATACACTGCAAAACACACACTCCAAAAAACTCACGCCAAAGCACTCACTCCAAAACACACTCCAAAATTAAGCTCAATAACACTCCAAAACAAACAGTCCAAAACACTCTCTCCAAAATACACACTACAAAACACTCACTCCAAAACTCACTCTCCAAAACACTCACTCCAAATCACTGCGAAACGCACACTCCAAAACATTCTCTCAAAATACAAAATACAAAATACTTACTCCAATTGAATCCAAAACAGTCACTCCAAAACGCTTCAAAACACTCTCTCCGAAACACAAACTCCAAACCACTTACTCCAAAACACTGTAAAAAAACTCTCTCCAAAACACTCCAAAACATTCACTCCAAAACACTCCACAGCATTCACTCAAAAACAAAGAATCAAAAACAATCACCCCAAAGCATTCCAAAAGACACGCTCCAAAACACTCACTCCAAAACACACACTCCAAAGCACTCACACCAAAACACTCACTCCAAAACATACACTCCAAAACACTTCAAAACACACAGTCCAAAAAACTGAGACTCCAAAACACTCACTCCAAAACACTCCAAAATACACACAGTCCAAAACATTCCAAAATACTCATTCCAAAACAGTCCAGAACACACATTCCAAAACAATCCAAAACACTCCAAAACGCACACTCCAGAACTCACCCCAAAACTCTCACTCCAATACACACCCCAAAACAAGAACTCCAAAACACTGCTAAACATCGCTCGAAAACACTCCAAAACACACACTACAAAATATTGCTAAATATTCACTCCAAAACAATCACTCCAATACCCCCACTCGAAAACACACACTCCAAAACTAACACTCACTCCAAAACACACACCCCAAAACACTCACTACAAATCACTCCAAAACACTCATTCGAAAACACAAACTCCAAAACACTCCAAAACATATGCTCCAAAACAATCAATCCAAAACAGAAACTCCAAAACACTCACTCCAAGTCACTCACTATAACACACGCACTACAAAACATTACGAAACACTCACTCCAAAACACACTCCAATACAGTCACTCCAAAACACATACTCCAAAATACTCTGAAGCACTCACTCCAAAACAAACACTCCAAATCAAACACTCCAAAACACACTCCAAAACACTCCAAAACACGCACTCTAAAACAATCACACCAAAAGGCAAACTCAAAAATTCTCACTCCAAAGCACTCACTCCAAAACACTCACTCCAAAACACACTCAAAACACTCCAAAACACTCACTTATAAATAAACACTCCAAAATACACACCAAAACACTCACTCCAAAACAATCACTGCAAAATACTCACTCCAGAACACGCACTCCAAAATTTGCCAAAACACTCCCGCTAAAACACTCACTCCAAATCGTAAACTCAAAAACGCACTCCAAAACACTCGCTGTAAAGCACTCCAAAACACACAGTATAAAAATTGCTAAATACTCACTCCAAAGCAATCACTCCAATATACTCACTCGAAAACACACCCTGCAAAAAGTCAAAAACACGCACTCCAAAATACTCACTCCAAAATACACACTCCAAAACTCACACTCCAAAACAGTCACTCCAAAACACTGCAAAACGCACACTGCAAAGCACTCAGTCAAAATACGATCTACAAAATACTTACTCCAATTGAGTCCAAAACAATCACTCCAAAATGCTCCAAAGCACTCCAAAATAATCACCCCTACACATTCCCTAAAACACAAACTCCAAACCACTCTCTCCACAACACAAACTCCAAACCACTTACTCCAAAAAACTTTAAAAAAGACTCTCTCCAAAACACTCCAAAGTACTCACTCCAAAACAAACACTCCAAAGCAGTCACTCCATAACTCTCACTCCAAAGCACGCTCTCCAAAACACACACTCCAAAACAAACACTCCAAAACACACTCCAAAACACTCCGAAACACACTCCAAAACAGACACTCCAAGACATTCACTCCAAAACATTCCAAAACACACCTTCCAAAACACTCCTAAACACACACCCCAAAACACTATCTCCAAAACACTCGCTACAAAGCATTCACCCCAAAACACACACACTCCAAAACTCGAACTCCAAAAGACTCTCTCCAAAACACAATGTCCAAAATACTCACTCTGAAACACACACTCCAAAAAACTCACTCCAAAACACTCACTCTATAACACACACTCTAAAACACTCACTCCAAAAGGCAAACTCAAAAACTCTCACTCCAAAGCAATCATTCCAAAACACTCAAAACACTCCATAACACTCAGTCAAAAACAGACACTCCAAAACGCACTCCAAAAAACTCCAAAACACTCACTCCAATACACTCACCTCAAATCAAACACTCCAAAACACTCGCTCGAAAACACAAACTTCAAAATACTCACTCCAAAAAACGCACTCCAAAGCTCTCCAAAACACACACTCCAAAGCTCTCACTCCAAAACACTTCAAACACACACTACAAAAAACTGACTCCAAAACACACACTACAAAACATTACAAAACACTCACTCCAAAACACTCCAAAACACTCACTACAAATCACTCCAACACTCTCATTCGAAAACACACACTCCAAAGGACTCCAAGACATATACTCCAAAACACTCAATCCAAAACAGAAACTCCAAAACACTCACTCCAAACCACTCACTCCAAAACATAGTCAAAAACGCACGCTCCAAAAAACTGACTCCAAAACACTCACTGCAAAACACTACAAAACACACACTACAAAACATTACAAAACACACACTCCAAAACACTCACTCCAATACACTGCAAAACACACACTCCAAAAAACTCACGCCAAAGCACTCACTCCAAAACACACTCCAAAATTAAGCTCAATAACACTCCAAAACAAACAGTCCAAAACACTCTCTCCAAAATACACACTACAAAACACTCACTCCAAAACTCACTCTCCAAAACACTCACTCCAAATCACTGCGAAACGCACACTCCAAAACATTCTCTCAAAATACAAACTACAAAATACTTACTCCAATTGAATCCAAAACAGTCACTCCAAAACGCTTCAAAACACTCTCTCCGAAACACAAACTCCAAACCACTTACTCCAAAACACTGTAAAAAAACTCTCTCCAAAACACTCCAAAACATTCACTCCAAAACACTCCACAGCATTCACTCAAAAACAAAGAATCAAAAACAATCACCCCAAAGCATTCCAAAAGACACGCTCCAAAACACTCACTCCAAAACACACACTCCAAAGCACTCACACCAAAACACTCACTCCAAAACATACACTCCAAAACACTTCAAAACACACAGTCCAAAAAACTGAGACTCCAAAACACTCACTCCAAAACACTCCAAAATACACAGTCCAAAACATTCCAAAATACTCATTCCAAAACAGTCCAGAACACACATTCCAAAACAATCCAAAACACTCCAAAACGCACACTCCAGAACTCACCCCAAAACTCTCACTCCAATACACACCCCAAAACAAGAACTCCAAAACACTGCTAAACATCGCTCGAAAACACTCCAAAACACACACTACAAAATATTGCTAAATATTCACTCCAAAACAATCACTCCAATACCCCCACTCGAAAACACACACTCCAAAACTAACACTCACTCCAAAACACACACCCCAAAACACTCACTACAAATCACTCCAAAACACTCATTCGAAAACACAAACTCCAAAACACTCCAAAACATATGCTCCAAAACAATCAATCCAAAACAGAAACTCCAAAACACTCACTCCAAGTCACTCACTATAACACACGCACTACAAAACATTACGAAACACTCACTCCAAAACACACTCCAATACAGTCACTCCAAAACACATACTCCAAAATACTCTGAAGCACTCACTCCAAAACAAACACTCCAAATCAAACACTCCAAAACACACTCCAAAACACTCCAAAACACGCACTCTAAAACAATCACACCAAAAGGCAAACTCAAAAATTCTCACTCCAAAGCACTCACTCCAAAACACTCACTCCAAAACACACTCAAAACACTCCAAAACACTCACTTATAAATAAACACTCCAAAATACACACCAAAACACTCACTCCAAAACAATCACTGCAAAATACTCACTCCAGAACACGCACTCCAAAATTTGCCAAAACACTCCCGCTAAAACACTCACTCCAAATCGTAAACTCAAAAACGCACTCCAAAACACTCGCTGTAAAGCACTCCAAAACACACAGTATAAAAATTGCTAAATACTCACTCCAAAGCAATCACTCCAATATACTCACTCGAAAACACACCCTGCAAAAAGTCAAAAACACGCACTCCAAAATACTCACTCCAAAATACACACTCCAAAACTCACACTCCAAAACAGTCACTCCAAAACACTGCAAAACGCACACTGCAAAGCACTCAGTCAAAATACGATCTACAAAATACTTACTCCAATTGAGTCCAAAACAATCACTCCAAAATGCTCCAAAGCACTCCAAAATAATCACCCCTACACATTCCCTAAAACACAAACTCCAAACCACTCTCTCCACAACACAAACTCCAAACCACTTACTCCAAAAAACTTTAAAAAAGACTCTCTCCAAAACACTCCAAAGTACTCACTCCAAAACAAACACTCCAAAGCAGTCACTCCATAACTCTCACTCCAAAGCACGCTCTCCAAAACACACACTCCAAAACAAACACTCCAAAACACACTCCAAAACACTCCGAAACACACTCCAAAACAGACACTCCAAGACATTCACTCCAAAACATTCCAAAACACACCTTCCAAAACACTCCTAAACACACACCCCAAAACACTATCTCCAAAACACTCGCTACAAAGCATTCACCCCAAAACACACACACTCCAAAACTCGAACTCCAAAAGACTCTCTCCAAAACACAATGTCCAAAATACTCACTCTGAAACACACACTCCAAAAAACTCACTCCAAAACACTCACTCTATAACACACACTCTAAAACACTCACTCCAAAAGGCAAACTCAAAAACTCTCACTCCAAAGCAATCATTCCAAAACACTCAAAACACTCCATAACACTCAGTCAAAAACAGACACTCCAAAACGCACTCCAAAAAACTCCAAAACACTCACTCCAATACACTCACCTCAAATCAAACACTCCAAAACACTCGCTCGAAAACACAAACTTCAAAATACTCACTCCAAAAAACGCACTCCAAAGCTCTCCAAAACACACACTCCAAAGCTCTCACTCCAAAACACTTCAAACACACACTACAAAAAACTGACTCCAAAACACTCCAAAACACACACTACAAAACATTACAAAACACTCACTCCAAAACACTCCAAAACACTCACTACAAATCACTCCAACACTCTCATTCGAAAACACACACTCCAAAGGACTCCAAGACATATACTCCAAAACACTCAATCCAAAACAGAAACTCCAAAACACTCACTCCAAACCACTCACTCCAAAACATAGTCAAAAACGCACGCTCCAAAAAACTGACTCCAAAACACTCACTGCAAAACACTACAAAACACACACTACAAAACATTACAAAACACACACTCCAAAACACTCACTCCAATACACTGCAAAACACACACTCCAAAAAACTCACGCCAAAGCACTCACTCCAAAACACACTCCAAAATTAAGCTCAATAACACTCCAAAACAAACAGTCCAAAACACTCTCTCCAAAATACACACTACAAAACACTCACTCCAAAACTCACTCTCCAAAACACTCACTCCAAATCACTGCGAAACGCACACTCCAAAACATTCTCTCAAAATACAAACTACAAAATACTTACTCCAATTGAATCCAAAACAGTCACTCCAAAACGCTTCAAAACACTCTCTCCGAAACACAAACTCCAAACCACTTACTCCAAAACACTGTAAAAAAACTCTCTCCAAAACACTCCAAAACATTCACTCCAAAACACTCCACAGCATTCACTCAAAAACAAAGAATCAAAAACAATCACCCCAAAGCATTCCAAAAGACACGCTCCAAAACACTCACTCCAAAACACACACTCCAAAGCACTCACACCAAAACACTCACTCCAAAACATACACTCCAAAACACTTCAAAACACACAGTCCAAAAAACTGAGACTCCAAAACACTCACTCCAAAACACTCCAAAATACACACAGTCCAAAACATTCCAAAATACTCATTCCAAAACAGTCCAGAACACACATTCCAAAACAATCCAAAACACTCCAAAACGCACACTCCAGAACTCACCCCAAAACTCTCACTCCAATACACACCCCAAAACAAGAACTCCAAAACACTGCTAAACATCGCTCGAAAACACTCCAAAACACACACTACAAAATATTGCTAAATATTCACTCCAAAACAATCACTCCAATACCCCCACTCGATAACACACACTCCAAAACTAACACTCACTCCAAATCACACACCCCAAAACACTCACTACAAATCACTCCAAAACACTCATTCGAAAACACAAACTCCAAAACACTCCAAAACACATACTCCAAAATACTCTGAAGCACTCACTCCAAAACAAACACTCCAAATCAAACACTCCAAAACACACTCCAAAACACTCCAAAACACGCACTCTAAAACAATCACACCAAAAGGCAAACTCAAAAATTCTCACTCCAAAGCACTCACTCCAAAACACTCACTCCAAAACACACTCAAAACACTCCAAAACACTCACTTATAAATAAACACTCCAAAATACACACCAAAACACTCACTCCAAAACAATCACTGCAAAATACTCACTCCAGAACACGCACTCCAAAATTTGCCAAAACACTCCCGCTAAAACACTCACTCCAAATCGTAAACTCAAAAACGCACTCCAAAACACTCGCTGTAAAGCACTCCAAAACACACAGTATAAAAATTGCTAAATACTCACTCCAAAGCAATCACTCCAATATACTCACTCGAAAACACACCCTGCAAAAAGTCAAAAACACGCACTCCAAAATACTCACTCCAAAATACACACTCCAAAACTCACACTCCAAAACAGTCACTCCAAAACACTGCAAAACGCACACTGCAAAGCACTCAGTCAAAATACGATCTACAAAATACTTACTCCAATTGAGTCCAAAACAATCACTCCAAAATGCTCCAAAGCACTCCAAAATAATCACCCCTACACATTCCCTAAAACACAAACTCCAAACCACTCTCTCCACAACACAAACTCCAAACCACTTACTCCAAAAAACTTTAAAAAAGACTCTCTCCAAAACACTCCAAAGTACTCACTCCAAAACAAACACTCCAAAGCAGTCACTCCATAACTCTCACTCCAAAGCACGCTCTCCAAAACACACACTCCAAAACAAACACTCCAAAACACACTCCAAAACACTCCGAAACACACTCCAAAACAGACACTCCAAGACATTCACTCCAAAACATTCCAAAACACACCTTCCAAAACACTCCTAAACACACACCCCAAAACACTATCTCCAAAACACTCGCTACAAAGCATTCACCCCAAAACACACACACTCCAAAACTCGAACTCCAAAAGACTCTCTCCAAAACACAATGTCCAAAATACTCACTCTGAAACACACACTCCAAAAAACTCACTCCAAAACACTCACTCTATAACACACACTCTAAAACACTCACTCCAAAAGGCAAACTCAAAAACTCTCACTCCAAAGCAATCATTCCAAAACACTCAAAACACTCCATAACACTCAGTCAAAAACAGACACTCCAAAACGCACTCCAAAAAACTCCAAAACACTCACTCCAATACACTCACCTCAAATCAAACACTCCAAAACACTCGCTCGAAAACACAAACTTCAAAATACTCACTCCAAAAAACGCACTCCAAAGCTCTCCAAAACACACACTCCAAAGCTCTCACTCCAAAACACTTCAAACACACACTACAAAAAACTGACTCCAAAACACACACTACAAAACATTACAAAACACTCACTCCAAAACACTCCAAAACACTCACTACAAATCACTCCAACACTCTCATTCGAAAACACACACTCCAAAGGACTCCAAGACATATACTCCAAAACACTCAATCCAAAACAGAAACTCCAAAACACTCACTCCAAACCACTCACTCCAAAACATAGTCAAAAACGCACGCTCCAAAAAACTGACTCCAAAACACTCACTGCAAAACACTACAAAACACACACTACAAAACATTACAAAACACACACTCCAAAACACTCACTCCAATACACTGCAAAACACACACTCCAAAAAACTCACGCCAAAGCACTCACTCCAAAACACACTCCAAAATTAAGCTCAATAACACTCCAAAACAAACAGTCCAAAACACTCTCTCCAAAATACACACTACAAAACACTCACTCCAAAACTCACTCTCCAAAACACTCACTCCAAATCACTGCGAAACGCACACTCCAAAACATTCTCTCAAAATACAAACTACAAAATACTTACTCCAATTGAATCCAAAACAGTCACTCCAAAACGCTTCAAAACACTCTCTCCGAAACACAAACTCCAAACCACTTACTCCAAAACACTGTAAAAAAACTCTCTCCAAAACACTCCAAAACATTCACTCCAAAACACTCCACAGCATTCACTCAAAAACAAAGAATCAAAAACAATCACCCCAAAGCATTCCAAAAGACACGCTCCAAAACACTCACTCCAAAACACACACTCCAAAGCACTCACACCAAAACACTCACTCCAAAACATACACTCCAAAACACTTCAAAACACACAGTCCAAAAAACTGAGACTCCAAAACACTCACTCCAAAACACTCCAAAATACACAGTCCAAAACATTCCAAAATACTCATTCCAAAACAGTCCAGAACACACATTCCAAAACAATCCAAAACACTCCAAAACGCACACTCCAGAACTCACCCCAAAACTCTCACTCCAATACACACCCCAAAACAAGAACTCCAAAACACTGCTAAACATCGCTCGAAAACACTCCAAAACACACACTACAAAATATTGCTAAATATTCACTCCAAAACAATCACTCCAATACCCCCACTCGAAAACACACACTCCAAAACTAACACTCACTCCAAAACACACACCCCAAAACACTCACTACAAATCACTCCAAAACACTCATTCGAAAACACAAACTCCAAAACACTCCAAAACATATGCTCCAAAACAATCAATCCAAAACAGAAACTCCAAAACACTCACTCCAAGTCACTCACTATAACACACGCACTACAAAACATTACGAAACACTCACTCCAAAACACACTCCAATACAGTCACTCCAAAACACATACTCCAAAATACTCTGAAGCACTCACTCCAAAACAAACACTCCAAATCAAACACTCCAAAACACACTCCAAAACACTCCAAAACACGCACTCTAAAACAATCACACCAAAAGGCAAACTCAAAAATTCTCACTCCAAAGCACTCACTCCAAAACACTCACTCCAAAACACACTCAAAACACTCCAAAACACTCACTTATAAATAAACACTCCAAAATACACACCAAAACACTCACTCCAAAACAATCACTGCAAAATACTCACTCCAGAACACGCACTCCAAAATTTGCCAAAACACTCCCGCTAAAACACTCACTCCAAATCGTAAACTCAAAAACGCACTCCAAAACACTCGCTGTAAAGCACTCCAAAACACACAGTATAAAAATTGCTAAATACTCACTCCAAAGCAATCACTCCAATATACTCACTCGAAAACACACCCTGCAAAAAGTCAAAAACACGCACTCCAAAATACTCACTCCAAAATACACACTCCAAAACTCACACTCCAAAACAGTCACTCCAAAACACTGCAAAACGCACACTGCAAAGCACTCAGTCAAAATACGATCTACAAAATACTTACTCCAATTGAGTCCAAAACAATCACTCCAAAATGCTCCAAAGCACTCCAAAATAATCACCCCTACACATTCCCTAAAACACAAACTCCAAACCACTCTCTCCACAACACAAACTCCAAACCACTTACTCCAAAAAACTTTAAAAAAGACTCTCTCCAAAACACTCCAAAGTACTCACTCCAAAACAAACACTCCAAAGCAGTCACTCCATAACTCTCACTCCAAAGCACGCTCTCCAAAACACACACTCCAAAACAAACACTCCAAAACACACTCCAAAACACTCCGAAACACACTCCAAAACAGACACTCCAAGACATTCACTCCAAAACATTCCAAAACACACCTTCCAAAACACTCCTAAACACACACCCCAAAACACTATCTCCAAAACACTCGCTACAAAGCATTCACCCCAAAACACACACACTCCAAAACTCGAACTCCAAAAGACTCTCTCCAAAACACAATGTCCAAAATACTCACTCTGAAACACACACTCCAAAAAACTCACTCCAAAACACTCACTCTATAACACACACTCTAAAACACTCACTCCAAAAGGCAAACTCAAAAACTCTCACTCCAAAGCAATCATTCCAAAACACTCAAAACACTCCATAACACTCAGTCAAAAACAGACACTCCAAAACGCACTCCAAAAAACTCCAAAACACTCACTCCAATACACTCACCTCAAATCAAACACTCCAAAACACTCGCTCGAAAACACAAACTTCAAAATACTCACTCCAAAAAACGCACTCCAAAGCTCTCCAAAACACACACTCCAAAGCTCTCACTCCAAAACACTTCAAACACACACTACAAAAAACTGACTCCAAAACACTCCAAAACACACACTACAAAACATTACAAAACACTCACTCCAAAACACTCCAAAACACTCACTACAAATCACTCCAACACTCTCATTCGAAAACACACACTCCAAAGGACTCCAAGACATATACTCCAAAACACTCAATCCAAAACAGAAACTCCAAAACACTCACTCCAAACCACTCACTCCAAAACATAGTCAAAAACGCACGCTCCAAAAAACTGACTCCAAAACACTCACTGCAAAACACTACAAAACACACACTACAAAACATTACAAAACACACACTCCAAAACACTCACTCCAATACACTGCAAAACACACACTCCAAAAAACTCACGCCAAAGCACTCACTCCAAAACACACTCCAAAATTAAGCTCAATAACACTCCAAAACAAACAGTCCAAAACACTCTCTCCAAAATACACACTACAAAACACTCACTCCAAAACTCACTCTCCAAAACACTCACTCCAAATCACTGCGAAACGCACACTCCAAAACATTCTCTCAAAATACAAACTACAAAATACTTACTCCAATTGAATCCAAAACAGTCACTCCAAAACGCTTCAAAACACTCTCTCCGAAACACAAACTCCAAACCACTTACTCCAAAACACTGTAAAAAAACTCTCTCCAAAACACTCCAAAACATTCACTCCAAAACACTCCACAGCATTCACTCAAAAACAAAGAATCAAAAACAATCACCCCAAAGCATTCCAAAAGACACGCTCCAAAACACTCACTCCAAAACACACACTCCAAAGCACTCACACCAAAACACTCACTCCAAAACATACACTCCAAAACACTTCAAAACACACAGTCCAAAAAACTGAGACTCCAAAACACTCACTCCAAAACACTCCAAAATACACACAGTCCAAAACATTCCAAAATACTCATTCCAAAACAGTCCAGAACACACATTCCAAAACAATCCAAAACACTCCAAAACGCACACTCCAGAACTCACCCCAAAACTCTCACTCCAATACACACCCCAAAACAAGAACTCCAAAACACTGCTAAACATCGCTCGAAAACACTCCAAAACACACACTACAAAATATTGCTAAATATTCACTCCAAAACAATCACTCCAATACCCCCACTCGATAACACACACTCCAAAACTAACACTCACTCCAAATCACACACCCCAAAACACTCACTACAAATCACTCCAAAACACTCATTCGAAAACACAAACTCCAAAACACTCCAAAACATATGCTCCAAAACAATCAATCCAAAACAGAAACTCCAAAACACTCACTCCAAGTCACTCACTATAACACACGCACTACAAAACATTACGAAACACTCACTCCAAAACACATACTCCAAAATACTCTGAAGCACTCACTCCAAAACAAACACTCCAAATCAAACACTCCAAAACACACTCCAAAACACTCCAAAACACGCACTCTAAAACAATCACTCCAAAAGGCAAACTCAAAAATTCTCACTCCAAAGCACTCACTCCAAAACACTCACTCCAAAACACACTCAAAACACTCCAAAACACTCACATAAATAAACACTCCAAAACACACACCAAAACACTCACTCCAAAACAATCACTCCAAAATACTCACTCCAGAACACGCACTCCAAAATTTGCCAAAACACTTCCGCTAAAACACTCACTCCAAATCGTAAACTCAAAAACGCACTCCAAAACACTTGCTGTAAAGCACTCCAAAACACAGTATAAAAATTGCTAAATACTCACTCCAAAGCAATCACTCCAATATACACACTCGAAAACACACCCTGCAAAAAGTCAAAAACACACACTCCAAAATACTCAGTCCAAAATACACTCTCCAAAACTCACACTCCAAAACACTCACTCCAAAACACTGCAAAACGCACACTCCAAAGCACACAGTCAAAATACGAACTACAAAATACTTACTCCAATTGAGTCCAAAACAATCATTCCAAAATGCTCCAAAGCACTCCAAAATAATCACCCCTACACATTCTCTAAAACACAAACTCCAAACCACTCTCTCCACAACACAAACTCCAAACCACTTACTCCAAAAAACTTTAAAAAAAACTCTCTCCAAAACACTCCAAAGTACTCACTCCAAAACAAACACTCCAAAGCAGTCACTCCAAAACTCTCACTCCAAAGCACGCTCTCCAAAACACACACTCCAAAACAAACACTCCAAAACACACTCCAAAACACTCCGAAACACACTCCAAAACAGACACTCCAAGACATTCACTCCAAAACATTCCAAAACACACCTTCCAAAACACTCCTAAACACACATCCCAAAACACTATCTCCAAAACACTCGCTACAAAGCATTCACCCCAAAACACACACACTCCAAAACTCGAACTCCAAAAGACTCTCTCCAAAACACAATGTCCAAAATACTCACTCTGAAACAAACACTCCAAAAAACTCACTCCAAAACACTCACTCTATAACACACACTCTATAACACTCACTCCAAAAGGCAAACTCAAAAACTCTCACTCCAAAGCACTCATTCCAAAACACTCAAAACACTCCATAACACTCAGTCAAAAACAGACACTCCAAAACGCACTCCAAAAAACTCACTCCAATACACTCACCTCAAATCAAACACTCCAAAACACTCGCTTGAAAACACAAACTTAAAATACTCACTCCAAAAAGCGCACTCCAAACTCTCCAAAACACAAACTCCAAAGCACTCACTCCAAAACACTTCAAACACACACTCCAAAAAACTGACTCCAAAACACACACTACAAAACATTACAAAACACTCACTCCAAAACACTCACTACAAAATCACTCCAACACTCTCATTCGAAAATACACACTCCAAAGGACTCCAAGATATATACTCCAAAACACTCAATCCAAAACAGAAACTCCAAAACAATCACTCCAAACCACTCACTCCAAAACATACTTAAAAACGCACGCTCCAAATAACTGACTCCAAAACACTCACTGCAAAACACTACAAAACACACACTACAAAACATTACAAAACACACACTCCAAAACACTCACTCCAATACACAGCAAAACACACACTCCAAAAAACTGACTCCAAAAGACTCACGCCAAAGCACTCACTCCAAAACACACTCCAAAATTAAGCTCAATAACACTCCAAAACAAACAGTCCAAAACACTCTCTCCAAAATACACACTACAAAACACTCACTCCAAAACTCACTCTCCAAAACACTCACTCCAAATCACTGCGAAACGCACACTCCAAAACATTCTCTCAAAATACAAACTACAAAATACTTACTCCAATTGAGTCCAAAACAGTCACTCCAAAACGCTTCAAAACACTCTCTCCGAAACACAAACTCCAAACCACTTACTCCAAAACACTGTAAAAAAATCTCTCCAAAACACTCCAAAACATTCACTCCAAAACACTCTCCAAAACACTCCACAGCACTCACTCAAAAACAAACAATCAAAAACAATCACCCCAAAGCATTCCAAAAGACACGCTCCAAAACACTCACTCCAAAACACTCACTCCAAAGCACTCACACCAAAACACTCACTCCAAAACATACACTCCAAAACACTTCAAAACACACAGTCCAAAAAACTGAGACTCCAAAACACTCACTCCAAAACACTCCAAAATACACACAGTCCAAAACAATCCAAAATACTCATTCCAAAACAGTCCAGAACACACATTCCAAAACAATCCAAAACACTCCAAAACGCACACTCCAGAACTCACCCCAAAACTCTCACTCCAATACACACCCCAAAACAAGAACTCCAAAACACTGCTAAACATCGCTCGAAAACACTCCAAAACACTCACTCCAAAACACTCACTCCAAAGCACTCACACCAAAACACTCACTCCAAAACATACACTCCAAAACAAACATCAAAACAAACACTCCAAAATACTCACTCCAAAACACTTCAAAACACACAGTCCAAAAAACTGAGACTCCAGAACACTCACTCCAAAACACTCCAAAATACACACAGTCCAAAACATTCCAAAATACTCATTCCAAAACAGTCCAGAACACACATTCCAAAACAATCCAAAACACTCCAAAACGCACACTCCAGAACTCACCCCAAAACACTCACTCCAATACACACCCCAAAACAAGAACTCCAAAACACTGCTAAACATCGCTCCAAAACACTCCAAAACACACACTACAAAATATTGCTAAATATTCACTCCAAAACAATCACTCCAATACCCCCACTCGAAAACACACACTCCAAAACTAACACTCACTCCAAAACACACACCCCAAAACACTCACTACAAATCACTCCAAAACACTCATTCGAAAACACAAACTCCAAAACACTCCAAAACATATGCTCCAAAACAATCAATCCAAAACAGAAACTCCAAAACACTCACTCCAAGTCACTCACTATAACACACGCACTACAAAACATTACGAAACACTCACTCCAAAACACACTCCAATACAGTCACTCCAAAACACATACTCCAAAATACTCTGAAGCACTCACTCCAAAACAAACACTCCAAATCAAACACTCCAAAACACACTCCAAAACACGCACTCTAAAACAATCACTCCAAAAGGCAAACTCAAAAATTCTCACTCCAAAGCACTCACTCCAAAACACTCACTCCAAAACACACTCAAAACACTCCAAAACACTCACTTATAAATAAACACTCCAAAACACACACCAAAACACTCACTCCAAAACAATCACTCCAAAATACTCACTCCAGAACACCCACTCCAAAATTTGCCAAAACACTCCCGCTAAAACACTCACTCCAAATCGTAAACTCAAAAACGCACTCCAAAACACTCGCTGTAAAGCACTCCAAAACACACAGTATAAAAATTGCTAAATACTCACTCCAAAGCAATCACTCCAATATACTCACTCGAAAACACACCCTGCAAAAAGTCAAAAACACACACTCCAAAATACTCACTCCAAAATACACACTCCAAAACTCACACTCCAAAACACTGCAAAACGCACACTCCAAAGCACTCAGTCAAAATACGAACTACAAAATACTTACTCCAATTGAGTCCAAAACAATCACTCCAAAATGCTCCAAAGCACTCCAAAATAATCACCCCTACACATTCTCTAAAACACAAACTCCAAACCACTCTCTCCACAACACAAACTCCAAACCACTTACTCCAAAAAACTTTAAAAAAAACTCTCTCCAAAACACTCCATAGAACTCACTCCAAAACAAACACTCCAAAGCAGTCACTCCAAAACTCTCACTCCAAAGCACGCTCTCCAAAACACACACTCCAAAACAAACACTCCAAGACATTCATTCCAAAACATTCCAAAACACACCTTCCAAAACACTCCTAAACACACACCCCAAAACACTATCTCCAAAACACTCGCTACAAAGCATTCACCCCAAAACACACACACTCCAAAACTCGAACTCCAAAAGACTCTCTCCAAAACACAATGTCCAAAATACTCACCCTGAAACACACACTCCAAAAAACTCACTCCAAAACACTCACTCTATAACACACACTCTAAAACACTCACTCCAAAAGGCAAACTCAAAAACTCTCACTCCAAAGCACTCATTCCAAAACACTCAAAACACTCCATAACGCTCAGTCAAAAACAGACACTCCAAAACGCAGTCCAAAAAACTCCAAAACACTCACTCCAATACACTCACCTCAAATCAAACACTCCAAAACACTCACTCGAAAACACAAACTTCAAAATACTCACTCCAAAAAACGCACTCCATAACTCTCCAAAACACACACTCCAAAGCACTCACTCCAAAACACTTCAAACACACACTCTAAAAAACTGACTCCAAAACACACACTACAAAACATTACAAAACACTCACTCCAAAACACTCCAAAACACTCACTACAAATCACTCCAACACTCTCATTCGAAAACACACACTCGAAAGGACTCCAAGACATATACTCCAAAACACTCAATCCAAAACAGAAACTCCAAAACACTCACTCCAAACCACTCACTCCAAAACATACTCAAAAACGCACACTCCAAAAAACTGACTCCAAAACACTCACTGCAAAACACTACAAAACACACACTACAAAACATTACGAAACACACACTCCAAAACACTCACTCCAAAATACTCACGCCAAAGCACTCACTCCAAAACACACTCCAAAATTAAGCTCAATAACACTCCAAAACAAAGTCCAAAACACTCTCTCCAAAATACACACTACAAAACACTCACTCCAAAACTCACTCTCCAAAACACTCACTCCAAATCACTGCGAAACGCACACTCCAAAACACAATACACACTCTCAAAATACAAACTACAAAATACTTACTCCAATTGAGTCCAAAACTGTCACTCCAAAATGCTTCAAAACACTCTCTCCGAAACACAAACTCCAAACCACTTACTCCAAAACACTGTAAAAAAAACTCTCTCCAAAACACTCCAAAACATTCACTCCAAAACACTCCACAGCACTCACTCAAAAACAAACAATCAAAAACAATCACCCCAAAGCATTCCAAAAGACACGCTCCAAAACACTCACTCCAAAACACTCACTCCAAAGCACTCACACCAAAACACTCTCTCCAAAACATACACTCCAAAAACAAACATCAAAACAAACACTCCAAAATACTCACTCCAAAACACTTCAAAACACACAGTCCAAAAAACTGAGACTCCAAAACACTCCAAAATACACACAGTCCAAAACATTCCAAAATACTCATTCCAAAACAGTCCAGAACACACATTCCAAAACAATCCAAAACACTCCAAAACGCACACTCCAGAACTCACCCCAAAACACTCACTCCAATACACACCCCAAAACAAGAACTCCAAAACACTGCTAAACATCGCTCGAAAACACTCCAAAACACACACTACAAAATATTGCTAAATATTCACTCCAAAACAATCACTCCAATACCCCCACTCGAAAACACACACTCCAAAACTAACACTCACTCCAAAACACACCCAAAAACAGTCACTACAAATCACTCCAAAACACTCATTCGAAAACACAAACTCCAAAACACTCCAAAACATATGCTCCAAAACAATCAATCCAAAACAGAAACTCCAAAACACTCACTCCAAATCGCAAACTCAAAAACGCACTCCAAAGCACTCGCTGTAAAGCACTCCAAAACACACAGTATAAAAATTGCTAAATACTTACTCCAAAGCAATCACTCCAATATACTCACTCGAAAACACACCCTGCAAAAAGTCAAAAACACACACTCCAAAATACTCACTCCAAAATACACACTCCAAAACTCACAGTCCAAAACACTCACTCCAAAACACTGCAAAACGCACACTCCAAAGCACTCAGTCAAAATACAAACTACAAAATACTTACTCCAATTGAGTCCAAAACAATCACTCCAAAATGCTCCAAAGCACTCCAAAATAATCACCCCTACACATTCTCTAAAACACAAACTCCAAACCACTTACTCCAAAAAACTTTTAAAAAAACTCTCTCCAAAACACTCCAAAGTACTCACTCCAAAACAAACACTCCAAAGCAGTCACTCCAAAACTCTCACTCCAAAGCACGCTCTCCAAAACACACATTCCAAAACAAACACTCCAAAACACACTCCAAAACACTCCGAAACACACTCCAAAACAGACACTCCAAGACATTCACTCCAAAACATTCCAAAACACACCTTCCAAAACACTCCTAAACACACACCCAAAATACTATCTCCAAAACACTCGCTACAAAGCATTCACCCCAAAACACACACACTGCAAAACTCGAACTCCAAAAGACTCTCTCCAAAACACAATGTCCAAAATACTCACTCTGAAACACACTCTCCAAAATACTCACTCCAAAACACTCACTCTATAACACACACTCTAAAAGTACTCATTCCAAAACACTCAAAACACTCCATAACGCTCAGTCAAAAACAGACACTCCAAAATGCACTCCAAAAAACTCCAAAACACTCACTCCAATACACTCACCTCAAATCAAACACTCCAAAACACTCACTCGAAAACACAAACTTCAAAATACTCACTCCAAAAAACGCACTCCAAAACTCTCCAAAACACACACTCCAAAGCACTCACTCCAAAACACTTCAAACACACACTCCAAAAAACTGACTCCAAATCACTCCAAAACACACACTACAAAACATTACAAAACACTCACTCCAAAACACTCCAAAACACTCACTACAAATCACTCCAAAAATCTCATTCGAAAACACACACTCCAAAGGACTCCAAGACATATACTCCAAAACACTCAATCCAAAACAGAAACTCCAAAACACTCACTCCAAACCACTCACTCTAAAACATACTCAAAAACGCACACTCCAAAAAACTGACTCCAAAACACTCACTGCAAAACACTACAAAACACACACTACAAAACATTACAAAACACACACTCCAAAACACTCACTCCAATACACAGCAAAACACACACTCCAAAAAACTGACTCCAAAATACTCACGCCAAAGCACTCACTCCAAAACACACTCCAAAATTAAGCTCAATAACACTCCAAAACAAACAGTCCAAAACACTCTCTCCAAAATACACACTACAAAACACTCACTACAAAACTCACTCTCCAAAACACTCACTCCAAATCACTGCGAAACGCACACTCCAAAACATTCTCTCAAAATACAAACTACAAAATACTTACTCCAATTGAGTCCAAAACAGTCACTCCAAAACGCTTCAAAACACTCTCTCCGAAACACAAACTCCAAACCACTTACTCCAAAACACTCCAAAACATTCACTCCAAAACACTCCACAGCACTCACTCAAAAACAAACAATCAAAAACAATCACCCCAAAGCATTCCAAAAGACACGCTCCAAAACACTCACTCCAAAAGACTCACTCCAAAGCACTCACACCAAAACACTCACTCCAAAACATACACTCCAAAACAAACATCAAAACAAACACTCCAAAATACTCACTCCAAAACACTTCAAAACACACTGTCCAAAAAACTGAGACTCCAAAACACTCACTGCAAAACACTCCAAAATACACACAGTCCAAAACATTCCAAAATACTCATTCCAAAACAGTCCAGAACACACATTCCAAAACAACCCAAAACACTCCAAAACGCACAATCCAGAACTCACCCCAAAACAAGAACTCCAAAACTCCAAAACACTGCTAAACATCGCTCGAAAACACTCCAAAACACACACTACATAATATTGCTAAATATTCACTCCAAAACAATCACTCCAATACCCCCACTCGAAAACACACACTCCAAAACTAACACTCACTCCAAAACACACACCCCAAAACCGTCACTACAAATCACTCCAAAAACACAAACTCCAAAACACTCCAAAACATATGCTCCAAAACAATCAATCCAAAACAGAAACTCCAAAACACTCACTCCAAGCCACTCACTATAACACACGCACTACAAAGCATTACGAAACACTCACTCCAAAACACACTCAAAGACGCACACTCCAAAACATTCCAAAAGGCTCACTCCAAAACACACTCCAATACAGTCACTCCAAAACACATACTCCAAAATACTCTGAAGCATTCACTCCAAAACAAACACTCCAAAGCACTCACTCCAAAACACTCACTCCAAAACACACTCAAAACACTCCAAAACACTCACTTATAAATAAACACTCCAAAACACACTCCAAAACACTCACTCCAAAACAATCACTCCAAAATACTCACTCCAGAACACGCACTCCAAAATTTGCCAAAACACTCCCGCTAAAACTGTCACTCCAAATCGCAAACTCAAAAACGCACTCCAAAACACTCGCTGTATGTAAAGCACTCCAAAACACACAGTATAAAAATTGCTAAATACTCACTCCAAAGCAATCACTCCAATATACTCACTCGAAAACACACCCTGCAAAAAGTCAAAAACACACACTCCAAAATACTCACTCCAAAATACACACTCCAAAACTCACACTCCAAAACACTCACTCCAAAACACTGTAAAACGCACACTCCAAAGCACTCAGTCCAATTGAGTCCAAAACAATCACTCCAAAATGCTCCAAAGCACTCCAAAATAATCACCCCTAAACATTCTCTAAAACACAAACTCCAAACCACTCTCTCCACAACACAAACTGCAAACCACTTACTCCAAAAAACTTAAAAAAAAACTCTCTCCAAAACACTCCAAAGTACTCACTCCAAAACAAACACTCCAAAGCAGTCACTCCAAAACTCTCACTCCAAAGCACGCTCTCCAAAACACACACTCCAAAACAAACACTCCAAAACACACTCCAAAACACTCCAAAACACACTCCAAAACAGACACTCCAAGACATTCACTCCAAAACATTCCAAAACACAACTTCCAAAACACTCCTAAACACACACCCCAAAACACTATCTCCAAAACACTCGCTACAAAGCATTCACCCCAAAACACACACACTGCAAAACTCGAACTCCAAAAGACTCTCTCTAAAACACAATGTCCAAAATACTCACTCTGAAACACACTCTCCAAAATACTCACTCCAAAACACTCACTCTATAACACACACTCTAAAACACTCACTCCAAAAGGCAAACTCAAAAACTCTCACTCCAAAACACTCAATCCAAAACAGAAACTCCAAAACACTCACTCCAAACCACTCACTCCAAAACATACTCAAAAACGCACACTCCAAAAAACTGACTCCAAAACACTCACTGCAAAACACTACAAAACACACACTACAAAACATTACAAAACACACACTCCAAAACACTCACTCCAAAATACTCACGCCAAAGCACTCACTCCAAAACACACTCCAAAATTAAGCTCAATAACACTCCAAAACAAAGTCCAAAACACTCTCTCCAAAATACACACTACAAAACACACTCCAAAACTCACGCTCCAAAACACTCACTCCAAATCACTGCGAAACGCACACTCCAAAACATTCTCTCAAAATACAAACTACAAAATACTTACTCCAATTGAGTCCAAAACAGTCACTCCAAAACGCTTCAAAACACTCTCTCCGAAACACAAACTCCAAACCACTTACTCCAAAACACTGTAAAAAAACTCTCTCCAAAACACTCCAAAACATTCACTCCAAAACACTCCACAGCACTCACTCAAAAACAAACAATCAAAAACAATCACCCTAAAGCATTCCAAAAGGCACGCTCCAAAACACTCACTCCAAAACACTCACTCCAAAGCACTCACACCAAAACACTCACTCCAAAACATACACTCCAAAACAAACATCAAAACAAACACTCCAAAATACTCACTCCAAAACACTTCAAAACACACAGTCCAAAAAACTGAGACTCCAAAACACTCACTCCAAAACACTCCAAAATACACACAGTCCAAAACATTCCAAAATACTCATTCCAAAACAGTCCAGAACACACATTCCAAAACAATCCAAAACACTCCAAAACGCACACTCCAGAACTCACCCCAAAACTCTCACTCCAATACACACCCCAAAACAAGAACTCCAAAACACTGCTAAACATCGCTCGAAAACACTCCAAAACACACACTACAAAATATTGCTAAATATTCACTCCAAAACAATCACTCCAATACCCCCACTCGAAAACACACACTCCAAAACTAACACTCACTCCAAAACACACACCCCAAAACCGTCACTACAAATCACTCCAAAAACACAAACTCCAAAACACTCCAAAACATATGCTCCAAAACAATCAATCCAAAACAGAAACTCCAAAACACTCACTCCAAGTCACTCACTATAACACACGCACTACAAAACATTACGAAACACTCACTCCAAAACACACTCCAATACAGTCACTCCAAAACACATACTCCAAAATACTCTGAAGCACTCACTCCAAAACAAACACTCCAAATCAAACACTCCAAAACACACTCCAAAACACTCCAAAACACGCACTCTAAAACAATCACTCCAAAAGGCAAACTCAAAAATTCTCACTCCAAAGCACTCACTCCAAAACACTCACTCCAAAACACACTCAAAACACTCCAAAACACTCACTTATAAATAAACACTCCAAAACACACACCAAAACACTCACTCCAAAACAATCACTCCAAAATACTCACTCCAGAACACCCACTCAAAAAATTTGCCAAAACACTCCCGCTAAAACACTCACTCCAAATCGTAAACTCAAAAACGCACTCCAAAACACTCGCTGTAAAGCACTCCAAAACACACAGTATAAAAATTGCTAAATACTCACTCCAAAGCAATCACTCCAATATACTCACTCGAAAACACACCCTGCAAAAAGTCAAAAACACACACTCCAAAATACTCACTCCAAAATACACACTCCAAAACTCACACTCCAAAACACTGCAAAACGCACACTCCAAAGTACTCAGTCAAAATACGAACTACAAAATACTTACTCCAATTGAGTCCAAAACAATCACTCCAAAATGCTCCAAAGCACTCCAAAATAATCACCCCTACACATTCTCTAAAACACAAACTCCAAACCACTCTCTCCACAACACAAACTCCAAACCACTTACTCCAAAAAACTTTAAAAAAAACTCTCTCCAAAACACTCCAAAGTACTCACTCCAAAACAAACACTCCAAAGCAGTCACTCCAAAACTCTCACACCAAAGAACGCTCTCCAAAACACACATTCCAAAACAAACACTCCAAAACACACTCCAAAACACTCCGAAACACACTCCAAAACAGACACTCCAAGACATTCACTCCAAAACATTCCAAAACACACCTTCCAAAACACTCCTAAACACACACCCCAAAACACTATCTCCAAAACACTCGCTACAAAGCATTCAACCCAAAACACACACACTCCAAAACTCGAACTCCAAAAGACTCTCTCCAAAACACAATGTCCAAAATACTCACTCTGAAACACACACTCCAAAATACTCACTCCAAAACACTCACTCTATAACACACACTCTAAAACACTCACTCCAAAAGGCAAACTCAAAAACTCTCACTCCAAAGCACTCATTCCAAAACACTCAAAACACTCCATAACGCTCAGTCAAAAACAGACACTCCAAAATGCACTCCAAAAAACTCCAAAACACTCACTCCAATACACTCACCTCAAATCAAACACTCCAAAACACTCACTCGAAAACACAAACTTCAAAATACTCACTCCAAAAAACGCACTCCAAAACTCTCCAAAACACACACTCCAAAGCACTCACTCCAAAACACTTCAAACACACACTCCAAAAAACTGACTCCAAATCACTCCAAAACACACACTACAAAACATTACAAAACACTCACTCCAAAACACTCCAAAACACTCACTCCAATACACAGCAAAACACACACTCCAAAAAACTGACTCCAAAATACTCACGCCAAAGCACTCACTCCAAAACACACTCCAAAATTAAGCTCAATAACACTCCAAAACAAACAGTCCAAAACACTCTCTCCAAAATACACACTACAAAACACTCACTACAAAACTCACTCTCCAAAACACTCACTCCAAATCACTGCGAAACGCACACTCCAAAACATTCTCTCAAAATACAAACTACAAAATACTTACTCCAATTGAGTCCATAACAGTCACTCCAAAACGCTTCAAAACACTCTCTCCGAAACACAAACTCCAAACCACTTACTCCAAAACACTCCAAAACATTCACTCCAAAACACTCCACAGCACTCACTCAAAAACAAACAATCAAAAACAATCACCCCAAAGCATTCCAAAAGACACGCTCCAAAACACTCACTCCAAAACAAACATCAAAACAAACACTCCAAAATACTCACTCCAAAACACTTCAAAACACACTGTCCAAAAAACTGAGACTCCAAAACACTCACTGCAAAACACTCCAAAATACACACAGTCCAAAACATTCCAAAATACTCATTCCAAAACAGTCCAGAACACACATTCCAAAACAACCCAAAACACTCCAAAACGCACAATCCAGAACTCACCCCAAAACAAGAACTCCAAAACTCCAAAACACTGCTAAACATCGCTCGAAAACACTCCAAAACACACACTACATAATATTGCTAAATATTCACTCCAAAACAATCACTCCAATACCCCCACTCGAAAACACACACTCCAAAACTAACACTCACTCCAAAACACACACCCCAAAACACTCACTACAAATCACTCCAAAAACACAAACTCCAAAACACTCCAAAACATATGCTCCAAAACAATCAATCCAAAACAGAAACTCCAAAACACTCACTCCAAGCCACTCACTATAACACACGCACTACAAAGCATTATGAAACACTCACTCCAAAACACACTCAAAGACGCACACTCCAAAACATTCCAAAAGACTCACTCCAAAACACACTCCAATACAGTCACTCCAAAACACATACTCCAAAATACTCTGAAGCACTCACTCCAAAACAAACACTCCAAATCACTTACTCCAAAACACACTCCAAAACACTCCAAAACACGCACTCTAAAACAATCACTCCAAAAGGCAAACTCAAAAACTCTCACTCCAAAACACTCCAAAACACTCACTACAAATCACTCCAACACTCTCATTCGAAAATACACACTCCAAAGGACTCCAAGATATATACTCCAAAACACTCAATCCAAAACAGAAACTCCAAAACACTCACTCCAAACCACTCACTCCAAAACATACTTAAAAACGCACGCTCCAAATAACTGACTCCAAAACACTCACTGCAAAACACTACAAAACACACACTACAAAACATTACAAAACACACACTCCAAAACACTCACTCCAATACACAGCAAAACACACACTCCAAAAAACTGACTCCAAAAGTCTCACGCCAAAGCACTCACTCCAAAACACACTCCAAAATTAAGCTCAATAACACTCCAAAACAAACAGTCCAAAACACTCTCTCCAAAATACACACTACAAAACACTCACTCCAAAACTCACTCTCCAAAACACTCACTCCAAATCATTGCGAAACGCACACTCCAAAACATTCTCTCAAAATACAAACTACAAAATACTTACTCCAATTGAGTCCAAAACAGTCACTCCAAAACGCTTCAAAACACTCTCTCCGAAACACAAACTCCAAACCACTTACTCCAAAACACTGTAAAAAAACTCTCTCCAAAACACTCCAAAACATTCACTCCAAAACACTCCACAGCACTCACTCAAAAACAAACAATCAAAAACAATCACCCCAAAGCATTCCAAAAGACACGCTCCAAAACACTCATTCCAAAACACTCACTCCAAAGCACTCACACCAAAACACTCACTCCAAAACATACACTCCAAAACAAACATCAAAACAAACACTCCAAAATACTCACTCCAAAACACTTCAAAACACACAGTCCAAAAAACTGAGACTCCAGAACACTCACTCCAAAACACTCCAAAATACACACAGTCCAAAACATTCCAAAATACTCATTCCAAAACAGTCCAGAACACACATTCCAAAACAATCCAAAACACTCCAAAACGCACACTCCAGAACTCACCCCAAAACTCTCACTCCAATACACACCCCAAAACAAGAACTCCAAAACACTGCTAAACATCGCTCGAAAACACTCCAAAACACACACTACAAAATATTGCTAAATATTCACTCCAAAACAATCACGCCAATACCCCCACTCGCAAACACACACTCCAAAACTAACACTCACTCCAAAACACAGACCCCAAAACACTCACTACAAATCACTCCAAAACACTCATTCGAAAACACAAACTCCAAAACACTCCAAAACATATGCTCCAAAACAATCAATCCAAAACAGAAACTCCAAAACACTCACTCCAAGTCACTCACTATAACACACGCACTACAAAACATTACGAAACACTCACTCCAAAACACACTCCAATACAGTCACTCCAAAACACATACTCCAAAATACTCTGAAGCACTCACTCCAAAACAAACACTCCAAATCAAACACTCCAAAACACACTCCAAAACACGCACTCTAAAACAATCACTCCAAAAGGCAAACTCAAAAATTCTCACTCCAAAGCACTCACTCCAAAACACTCACTCCAAAACACAATCAAAACACTCCAAAACACTCACTTATAAATAAACACTCCAAAACACACACCAAAACACTCACTCCAAAACAATCACTCCAAAATACTCACTCCAGAACACCCACTCCAAAATTTGCCAAAACACTCCCGCTAAAACACTCACTCCAAATCGTAAACTCAAAAACGCACTCCAAAACACTCGCTGTAAAGCACTCCAAAACACACAGTATAAAAATTGCTAAATACTCACTCCAAAGCAATCACTCCAATATACTCACTCGAAAACACACCCTGCAAAAAGTCAAAAACACACACTCCAAAGCACGCTCTCCAAAACACACACTCCAAAACAAACACTCCAAAACACACTCCAAAACACTCCGAAACACACTCCAAAACAGACACTCCAAGACATTCACTCCAAAACATTCCAAAACACACCTTCCAAAACACTCCTAAACACACACCCCAAAACACTATCTCCAAAACACTCGCTACAAAGCATTCACCCCAAAACACACACACTCCAAAACTCGAACTCCAAAAGACTCTCTCCAAAACACAATGTCCAAAATACTCACTCTGAAACACACACTCCAAAATACTCACTCCAAAACACTCACTCTATAACACACACTCTAAAACACTCACTCCAAAAGGCAAACTCAAAAACTCTCACTCCAAAGCACTCATTCCAAAACACTCAAAACACTCCATAACACTCAGTCAAAAACAGACACTCCAAAACGCACTCCAAAAAACTCCAAAACACTCACTCCAATACACTCACCTCAAATCAAACACTCCAAAACACTCGCTCGAAAACACAAACTTCAAAATACTCACTCCAAAAAACGCACTCCAAAACTCACCAAAACACACACTCCAAAGCACTCACTCCAAAACACTTCAAACACAGACTCCAAAAAACTGACTCCAAATCACTCCAAAACACACACTACAAAACATTACAAAACACTCACTCCAAAACACTCCAAAACACTCACTACAAATCACTCCAACACTCTCATTCGAAAACACACACTCCAAAGGACTCCAAGACATATACTCCAAAACACTCAATCCAAAACAGAAACTCCAAAACACTCACTCCAAACCACTCACTCTAAAACATACTCAAAAACGCACACTCCAAAAAACTGACTCCAAAACACTCACTGCAAAACACTACAAAACACACACTACAAAACATTACAAAACACACACTCCAAAACACTCACTCCAATACACAGCAAAACACACACTCCAAAAAACTGACTCCAAAATACTCACGCCAAAGCACTCACTCCAAAACACACTCCAAAATTAAGCTCAATAATACTCCAAAACAAACAGTCCAAAACACTCTCTCCAAAATACACACTACAAAACACTCACTACAAAACTCACTCTCCAAAACACTCACTCCAAATCACTGCGAAACGCACACTCCAAAACATTCTCTCAAAATACAAACTACAAAATACTTACTCCAATTGAGTCCATAACAGTCACTCCAAAACGCTTCAAAACACTCTCTCCGAAACACAAACTCCAAACCACTTACTCCAAAACACTCCAAAACATTCACTCCAAAACACTCCACAGCACTCACTCAAAAACAAACAATCAAAAACAATCACCCCAAAGCATTCCAAAAGACACGCTCCAAAACACTCACTCCAAAAGACTCACTCCAAAGCACTCACCCCAAAACACTCACTCCAATACACACCCCAAAACAAGAACTCCAAAACACTGCTAAACATCGCTCGAAAACACTCCAAAACACACACTACAAAATATTGCTAAATATTCACTCCAAAACAATCACTCCAATACCCCCACTCGAAAACACACACTCCAAAACTAACACTCACTCCAAAACACACACCCAAAAACAGTCACTACAAATCACTCCAAAACACTCATTCGAAAACACAAACTCCAAAACACTCCAAAACATATGCTCCAAAACAATCAATCCAAAACAGAAACTCCAAAACACTCACTCCAAGCCACTCACTAATAACACACGCACTACAAAACATTACGAAACACTCACTCCAAAACACACTCAGAGACGCACACTCCAAAACATTCCAAAACACTCACTCCAAAACACACTCCAAAACACATACTTCAAAATACTCTGTAGCACTCACTCCAAAACAAACACTCCAAATCACTTACTCCAAAACACACTCCAAAACACTCCAAAACACGCACTCTAAAACAATCACTCCAAAAGGCAAACTCAAAAACTCTCACTCCAAAGCACTCACTCCAAAACACACTCAAAAGACTCCAAATCACTCACTTATAAATAAACACTCCAAAACACACTCCAAAACACTCACTCCAAAACAATCACTCCAAAATACTCACTGCAGAACACGCACTCCAAAATTTGCCAAAACACTCCCGCTAAAACACTCACTCCAAATCGCAAACTCAAAAACGCACTCCAAAGCACTCGCTGTAAAGCACTCCAAAACACACAGTATAAAAATTGCTAAATACTTACTCCAAAGCAATCACTCCAATATACTCACTCGAAAACACACACTGCAAAAAGTCAAAAACACACTCCAAAATACTCACTCCAAAATACACACTCCAAAACTCACAGTCCAAAACACTCACTCCAAAACACTGCAAAACACACACTCCAAAGCACTCAGTCAAAATACAAACTACAAAATACTTACTCCAATTGAGTCCAAAACAATCACTCCAAAATGCTCCAAAGCACTCCAAAATAATCACCCCTACACATTCTCTAAAACACAAACTCCAAACCACTTACTCCAAAAAACTTTAAAAAAAACTCTCTCCAAAACACTCCAAAGTACTCACTCCAAAACAAACACTCCAAAGCAGTCACTCCAAAACTCTCACTCCAAAGCACGCTCTCCAAAACACACACTCCAAAACAAACACTCCAAAACACACTCCAAAACACTCCGAAACACACTCCAAAACAGACACTCCAAGACATTCACTCCAAAACATTCCAAAACACACCTTCCAAAACACTCCTAAACACACACCCCAAAACACTATCTCCAAAACACTCGCTACAAAGCATTCACCCCAAAACACACACACTCCAAAACTCGAACTCCAAAAGACTCTCTCCAAAACACAATGTCCAAAATACTCACTCTGAAACACACACTCCAAAATACTCACTCCAAAACACTCACTCTATAACACACACTCTAAAACACTCACTCCAAAAGGCAAACTCAAAAACTCTCACTCCAAAGCACTCATTCCAAAACACTCAAAACACTCCATAACACTCAGTCAAAAACAGACACTCCAAAACGCACTCCAAATAACTCCAAAACACTCACTCCAATACACTCACCTCAAATCAAACACTCCAAAACACTCGCTCGAAAACACAAACTTCAAAATACTCACTCCAAAAAACGCACTCCAAAACTCACCAAAACACACACTCCAAAGCACTCACTCCAAAACACTTCAAACACACACTCCAAAAAACTGACTCCAAATCACTCCAAAACACACACTACAAAACATTACAAAACACTCACTCCAAAACACTCCAAAACACTCACTACAAATCACTCCAACACTCTCATTCGAAAACACACACTCCAAAGGACTCCAAGACATATACTCCAAAACACTCAATCCAAAACAGAAACTCCAAAACACTCACTCCAAACCACTCACTCTAAAACATACTCAAAAACGCACACTCCAAAAAACTGACTCCAAAACACTCACTGCAAAACACTACAAAACACACACTACAAAACATTACAAAACACACACTCCAAAACACTCACTCCAATACACAGCAAAACACACACTCCAAAAAACTGACTCCAAAATACTCACGCCAAAGCACTCACTCCAAAACACACTCCAAAATTAAGCTCAATAACACTCCAAAACAAACAGTCCAAAACACTCTCTCCAAAATACAAACTACAAAACACTCACTACAAAACTCACTCTCCAAAACACTCACTCCAAATCACTGCGAAACGCACACTCCAAAACATTCTCTCAAAATACAAACTACAAAATACTTACTCCAATTGAGTCCAAAACACTCACTCCAAAACGCTCCAAAACACTCTCTCCGAAACACAAACTCCAAACCACTTACTCCAAAACACTCTAAAAAAACTCTCCCCAAAACACTCCAAAACATTCACTCCAAAACACTCCACAGCACTCACTCAAAAACAAACAATCAAAAACAATCACCCCAAAGCATTCCAAAAGACACGCTCCAAAACACTCACTCCAAAACACTCACTCCAAAGCACTCACACCAAAACACTCACTCCAAAACATACACTCCAAAACAAACATCAAAATAAACACTCCAAAATACTCACTCCAAAACACTTCAAAACACACAGTCCAAAAACTGAGACTCCAAAACACTCACTCCAAAACACTCCAAAATACACACAGTCCAAAACATTCCAAAATACTCATTCCAAAACAGTCCAGAACACACATTCCAAAACAATCCAAAACACTCCAAAACGCACACTCCAGAACTCACCACAAAACACTCACTCCAATACACACCCCAAAACAAGAACTCCAAAACACTGCTAAACATCTCTCCAAAACACTCCAAAACACACACTACAAAATATTGCTAAATATTCACTCCAAAATAATCACTCCAATACCCCCACTCGAAAACACACACTCCAAAACTAACACTGACTCCAAAACATACACTCCAAAACACTCACTACAAATCACTCCAAAACACTCATTCGAAAACACAAACTCCAAAACACTCCAAAACATATGCTCCAAAACAATCAATCCAAAACAGAAACTCCAAAACACTCACTCCAAGCCACTCACTAAAAAACATTACGAAACACACACTCCAATACAGTCACTCCAAAATACATACTCCAAAATACTCTGAAGCATTCACTCCAAAACAAACACGCCAAATCACTTACTCCAAAACACACTCCAAAACACTCCAAAACACGCACTCTAAAGCAATCACTCCAAAAGGCAAACTCAAAAACTCTCACTCCAAAGCACTCACTCCAAAACACTCACTCCAAAACCCACTCAAAACACTCCAAAACACTCACTTATAAATAAACACTCCAAAACACTCACTCCAAAACAATCACTCCAAAATACTCACTCCAGAACACGCACTCCAAAATTTGCCAAAGCACACCTGCTAAAACACTCACTCCAAATTGCAAACTCAAAAACGCACTCCAAAACAAACACTCCAAAGCAGTCACTCCAAAACTCTGACTCCAAAGCACGCTCTCCAACACACACACTCCAAAACAAACACTCCAAAACACTCACTCCAAAACAAACACTCCAAAACACACACTCCAAAACACACTCCAAAACAGACACTCCAAGACATTCGCACCAAAACATTCCAAAACACACCTTCCAAAACACTCCTAAACACACACCCCAAAACACTATCTCCAAAACACTCGCTACAAAACACACACTCCAAAACTCGAACTCCAAAAGACTCTCTCCAAAACACAATGTCCAAAATACTCACTCTGAAACACACACTCCAAAACACACTCTAAAACACTTACTCCATAAGGCAACCTCAAAAACTCTCACTCCATAGCATTCACTCAAAACAGTCAAAACACTCCAATACACTCACCCCAAAACAAACACTCCAAAACACTCTCTCCAAAACACGCACTCCACTCGAAAACATAAACAGTCCAAAACAAACACTCACTCCAAAACAAACTCCAAAAGTCTCACTGTACAACACGCACTCCAAAACTCACACTCTAAATCATTCACTCCAAAATGCAAACCATAAAACATTCACTCCAAAACTCTGTTCCAAAACGCACACTACAAAGCATTGCTAAATAATCACGCCAAAACAATCACTCCAATACATTCACTCGAAAACACACACTCCAAAACACTCTCCAAATCACACTCCAAAATCATGCTCAAAAACACACCAAAACAAACACTCCAAAATCAGTGTTATGGAGTGTTTTGTAGTGTGTTTTGGAAGGTTTGATTTGGAGCTTGTGTTTAGGAGTGTTTTGGGGTGTATGGTTTTGAGTGACTGTTTTGGCGTGTTTTGGAGTTTTTTTTTGGAGAGTTTTTTAGAGTGTTTCTGGAATGTCTTGGTATTTTTGGAATGATTGTTTTGGAATGGTTTGGAATAAGTTTTTTGGTGTTTGTGTCTTGGAGTGATTGTTTTGTAATTTTTGTAATGCGTGTTTTGAGTGATTTGGAGTGTGTTTTGGAGTGTTTGTTTTGGAGTGTTTTTGGAGTGTTTGGGAGTGATTGCTTTTGGACTGTTTAGGAGTAAGTATTTTGGTGTTTATGCTTTGGAGTGTGTTTTGCAGTGTTTTGGAATGGAGTATTGGGAGGGTGTATCGGCGTGAGTGCTTTGGAGTGAGTGTTTTGTAATATTTTGTAGTATGTGTTTTGGAGTGTTTTTGAGTGTGTTTTGGAGGGTATTGGAATGTGTTTTGGAGTGTTTTGTAGTGTGTTTTGGTGTGTGTTTCGGAGTGAGTGTTTTGGCATGTTCTGGAGTTTATGTTTTGTAGTTTGTGTTTTGTAGTGAGTGTTTTGGAGTGCTTTGGAGTGTGTTTAGGAGTGTGTTTTGCAGTTTTTTGAAGTAAGTGTTTTGGAGTGTGTTTTGGAGTATTTTGGAGAGAATGTTTTTGAGTGTTTTGTATTGAGTTTTGGAGTGCTGGTTTTGGAGTGAGTGTTTTGGAGTGTTTTGTTGTGTTTTGGAGTGGTTGTTTTGGACTGTTTCGTAATAAGTATTTTGGTTTTTGTGTTTTAGAATGAGTGTTTTGTAATGTTTTGGTGTGTTTTGGATTCAGTGTCTTGGAATGATCTGGAGTGTTTGTTTTGGAGTGTTTGTTTTGGAGTGTTTTGGTGTGTTTTGGAGTGATTATTTTAGACTTTGTGAGTAATAATTTTGGAGTTTTTGTTTTGGAGGGAATGTTTTGGGCTCTATTGGAGAGAGTGGTTTGGAGTGAATGTTTTGCAGTGAGTGTTTTGGAGTGTGTGTTTTGGAGAGAGTGTTTTGGAGTGTTTGTTTTGGAGTGACTGTTTAAGAGTGTGTTTGCGTGTTTGTTTTGGAGTGTTTCGGAGTGTGTGTTTTCGAGTGCGTGCTTTGGAGTGAGTGTTTTGGAGTTTGTGTCTAGGAGTGTTTTGAAGTGTGTGTTTTGGAGTGTTTATTTTGGAGTGAGTGTTTTGGAATGAGTCTTTTGGAGTGAATGTTTTGGAGTGTTTTGGATTGTGTGATTTGGAGTGTTTTGGAGTGAATGTTTTGGTGTGATGTGGCGTGTGTATGTTTTGGATTTTTTTTGGAGCGAATGTTTTGGAATGTGTGATTTGGAGTGGTTTGGAGTGAGTGTCTTGGAATGTTCTGGAGTGTGTGTTTTGGAGTGTTTTCGAGTAACTTGATGTGTGTGTTTTGGAGTAAGTGTTTTGGAATGTGTGATTTGAAGTGTTTTGGAGTGAGTGTCTTGGAATGTTCTGGAGTGTGTGTTTTGGCGTGTTTTGGAGTGTGTGTTTTGGAGTGAGTGTTTTGGAGTATTTTGGAGTGGGTTTTGGAGTGCTTTGGAGTGAGCGTTTTGGAGTGTTTTGGAATGAGTGTTTTTGAGTGAGTGGTTTGTAATGTGTTTAGGAGCGTTTTGGAGTGAGTGTTTTGGAATGAGTGCTTTTGAATGAGTGGTTTGCAGTGTGTTTTGGAGTGCAGACTCAAAAACACTCCAAAAGACTCACTCCAAAACAAACACTCCAAAACACTCCAAAACACTCTCAAAATACAAACTACAAAATATTTACTCCAATTGAGTCCAAAACAGTCACTTCAAAACGCTCCAAAACACTCTCTCCGAAACACAAACTCCAAACCACTTACTCCAAATCACCCCAAAACAATCACTACAAAACACCCCAAAACAATCACTCCAAAACAATCCAAAACAAACTCCAAAACAGTCCAAAACAATCACTCTAAAACACACACTCCAAACCATTCCAAAACACTCACTCCAAAACACTCCAAAACACTCACTACAAATCACTCCAACACTCTCATTCGAAAACACACACTCCAAACGACGCCAAGACATATACTCCAAAACACTCAATCCAAAACAGAAGCTCCAAAACACTCACTCCAAACCACTCACTCCAAAACAACCACTCACTCCAAAACATACTCAAAAACGCACACTCTAAAAAACTGACTCCAAAACACTCACTGCAAAACACTACAAAACACACACTACAAAACATTACAAAACACTCACTCCAAAACTCACTCGCCAAAACACTCACTCCAAATCACTGCGAAACGCACACTCCAAAACATTCTCTCAAAATACAAACTACAAAATACTTACTCCAATTGAGTCCAAAACACTCACTCCAAAACGGTCCAAAACACTCTCTCCGAAACACAAACTCCAAACCACTTACTCCAAAACACTCTAAAAAAACTCTCTCCAAAACACTCCAAAACATTCACTCCAAAACACTCCACAGCACTCACTCAAAAACAAACAATCAAAAACAATCACCCCAAAGCATTCCAAAAGACACGCTCCAAAACACTCACTCCAAAACACTCACTCCAAAGCACTCACACCAAAACACTCACTCCAAAACATACACTCCAAAACAAACATCAAAATAAACACTCCAAAATACTCACTCCAAAACACTTCAAAACACACAGTCCAAAAACTGAGACTCCAAAACACTCACTCCAAAACACTCCAAAATACACACAGTCCAAAACGTTCCAAAATACTCATTCCAAAACAGTCCAGAACACACATTCCAAAACAATCCAAAACACTCCAAAACGCACACTCCAGAACTCACCACAAAACATTCACTCCAATACACACCCCAAAACAAGAACTCCAAAACACTGCTAAACATATCTCCAAAACACTCCAAAACACACACTACAAAATATTGCTAAATATTCACTCCAAAACAATCACTCCAACACCCCCACTCGAAAACACACACTCCAAAACTAACACTGACTCCAAAACATACACTCCAAAACACTCACTACAAATCACTCCAAAACACTCATTCGAAAACAGAAACTCCAAAACACTCCAAAACATATGCTCCAAAACAATCAATCCAAAACAGAAACTCCAAAACACTCACTCCAAGCCACTCACTATAACACACGCACTAAAAAACATTACGAAACACACACTCCAATACAGTCACTCCAAAACACATACTCCAAAATACTCTGAAGCATTCACTCCAAAACAAACACGCCAAATCACTTACTCCAAAACACACTCCAAAACACTCCAAAACACGCACTCTAAAGCAATCACTCCAAAAGGCAAACTCAAAAACTCTCACTCCAAAGCACTCACTCCAAAACACTCACTCCAAAACCCACTCAAAACACTCCAAAACACTCACTTATAAATAAACACTCCAAAACACACTCCAAAACACTCACTCCAAAACAATCACTCCAAAATACTCACTCCAGAACACGCACGCCAAAATTTGCCAAAGCACACCTGCTAAAACACTCACTCCAAATTGCAAACTCAAAAACGCACTCCAAAACAAACACTCCAAAGCAGTCACTCCAAAACTCTCACTCCAAAGCACGCTCTCCAAATCACACACTCCAAAACAAACACTCCAAAACACTCACTCCAAAACAAACACTCCAAAACACACACTCCAAAACACACTCCAAAACAGACACTCCAAGACATTCGCACCAAAACATTCCAAAACACACCTTCCAAAACACTCCTAAACACACACCCCAAAACACTATCTCCAAAACACTCGCTACAAAACACACACTCCAAAACTCGAACTCCAAAAGACTCTCTCCAAAACACAATGTCCAAAATACTCACTCTGAAACACACACTCCAAAACACACACTCTAAAACACTTACTCCATAAGGCAACCTCAAAAACTCTCACTCCATAGCATTCACTCAAAACAGTCAAAACACTCCAATACACACCCCAAAACAAACAATCCAAAACACTGCAAAACACTCTCTCCAAAACACGCACTCCAATACAACCACTCGAAAACATAAACAGTCCAAAACAAACACTCACTCCAAAACAAACTCCAAAAGTCTCACTGTACAACACGCAGTCCAAAACTCACACTCTAAATCATTCACTCCAAAATGCAAACCATAAAACATTCACTCCAAAACTCTGGTCCAAAACGCACACTACAAAGCATTGCTAAATAATCACGCCAAAACAATCACTCCAATACATTCACTCGAAAACACACACTCCAAAACACTCTCCAAATCACACTCCAAAATCATGCTCAAAAACACACCAAAACAAACACTCCAAAATCAGTGTTATGGAGTGTTTTGTAGTGTGTTTTGGAAGGTTTGATTTGGAGCTTGTGTTTAGGAGTGTTTTGGGGTGTATGGTTTTGAGTGACTGTTTTGGCGTGTTTTGGAGTTTTTTTTTGGAGAGTTTTTTAGTGTTTTTCTGGAGTGCTTTGGTATTTTTGGAATGATTGTTTTGGAATGTTTTTTGGTGTTTGTGTCTTGGAGTGATTTGTAATTTTTGTAATGCGTGTTTTGAGTGATTTGGAGTGTGTTTTGGAGTGTTTGTTTTGGAGTGTTTTTGGAGTGTTTGGGAGTGATTGCTTTTGGACTGTTTAGGAGTAAGTATTTTGGTGTTTATGCTTTGGAGTGTGTTTTGCAGTGTTTTGGAATGGAGTATTGGGAGGGTGTATCGGAGTGAGTGCTTTGGAGTGAGTGTTTTGTAATATTTTGTAGTATGTGTTTTGGAGTGTTTTTGAGTGTGTTTTGGAGGGTATTGGAATGTGTTTTGGAGTGTTTTGTAGTGTGTTTTGGTGTGTGTTTTGGAGTGAGTGTTTTGGCATGTTCTGGAGTTTATGTTTTGTAGTTTGTGTTTTGTAGTGAGTGTTTTGGAGTGCTTTGGAGTGTGTTTAGGAGTGTGTTTTGCAGTTTTTTGAAGTAAGTGTTTTGGAGTGTGTTTTGGAGTATTTTGGAGAGAATGTTTTTGAGTGTTTTGTATTGAGTTTTGGAGTGCTGGTTTTGGAGTGAGTGTTTTGGAGTGTTTTGTTGTGTTTTGGAGTGGTTGTTTTGGACTGTTTCGTAATAAGTATTTTGGTTTTTGTGTTTTAGAATGAGTGTTTTGTAATGTTTTGGTGTGTTTTGGATTCAGTGTCTTGGAATGATCTGGAGTGTTTGTTTTGGAGTGTTTTGGAGTGTTTGTTTTGGAGTGTTTTGGTGTGTTTTGGAGTGATTATTTTAGACTTTGTGAGTAATAATTTTGGAGTTTTTGTTTTGGAGTGAATGTTTTGGGCTCTATTGGAGAGAGTGGTTTGGAGTGAATGTTTTGCAGTGAGTGTTTTGGAGTGTGTGTTTTGGAGAGAGTGTTTTGGAGTGTTTGTTTTGGAGTGACTGTTTAAGAGTGTGTTTGCGTGTTTGTTTTGGAGTGTTTCGGAGTGTGTGTTTTCGAGTGCGTGCTTTGGAGAGTGTTTTGGAGTTTGTGTCTAGGAGTGTTTTGAAGTGTGTGTTTTGGAGTGTTTATTTTGGAGTAAGTGTTTTGGAATGAGTCTTTTGGAGTGAATGTTTTGGAGTGTTTTGGATTGTGTGATTTGGAGTGTTTTGGAGTGAGTGTTTTGGTGTGATGTGGCGTGTGTATGTTTTGGATTTTTTTTGGAGCGAATGTTTTGGAATGTGTGATTTGGAGTGGTTTGGAGTGAGTGTCTTGGAATGTTCTGGAGTGTGTGTTTTGGAGTGTTTTCGAGTAACTTGATGTGAGTGTTTTGGAGTAAGTGTTTTGGAATGTGTGATTTGAAGTGTTTTGGAGTGAGTGTCTTGGAATGTTCTGGAGTGTGTGTTTTGGCGTGTTTTGGAGTGTGTGTTTTGGAGTGAGTGTTTTGGAGTATTTTGGAGTGGGTTTTGGAGTGCTTTGGAGTGAGCGTTTTGGAGTGTTTTGGAATGAGTGTTTTTGAGTGAGTGGTTTGTAATGTGTTTAGGAGCGTTTTGGAGTGAGTGTTTTGGAGTGTTTTGGAATGAGTGCTTTTGAATGACTGGTTTGCAGTGTGTTTTGGAGTGCAGACTCAAAAACACTCCAAAAGACTCACTCCAAAACAAACACTCCAAAACACTCCAAAACACTCTCAAAATACAAACTACAAAATATTTACTCCAATTGAGTCCAAAACAGTCACTTCAAAACGCTCCAAAACACTGTCTCCGAAACACAAACTCCAAACCACTTACTCCAAATCACCCCAAAACAATCACTACAAAACACCCCAAAACAATCACTCCAAAACAATCCAAAACAAACTCCAAAACAGTCCAAAACAATCACTCTAAAACACACACTCCAAACCATTCCAAAACACTCACTCCAAAACACTCCAAAACACTCACTACAAATCACTCCAACACTCTCATTCGAAAACACACACTCCAAACGACGCCAAGACATATACTCCAAAACACTCAATCCAAAACAGAAGCTCCAAAACACTCACTCCAAACCACTCACTCCAAAACATACTCAAAAACGCACACTCTAAAAAACTGACTCCAAAACACTCACTGCAAAACACTACAAAACACACACTACAAAACATTACAAAACACTCACTCCAAAACTCACTCGCCAAAACACTCACTCCAAATCACTGCGAAACGCACACTCCAAAACATTCTCTCAAAATACAAACTACAAAATACTTACTCCAATTGAGTCCAAAACACTCACTCCAAAACGGTCCAAAACACTCTCTCCGAAACACAAACTCCAAACCACTTACTCCAAAACACTCTAAAAAAACTCTCTCCAAAACACTCCAGAACATTCACTCCAAAACACTCCACAGCACTCACTCAAAAACAAACAATCAAAAACAATCACCCCAAAGCATTCCAAAAGACACGCTCCAAAACACTCACTCCAAAACACTCACTCCAAAGTACTCACACCAAAACACTCACTCCAAAACATACACTCCAAAACAAACATCAAAATAAACACTCCAAAATACTCACTCCAAAACACTTCAAAACACACAGTCCAAAAACTGAGACTCCAAAACACTCACTCCAAAACACTCCAAAATACACACAGTCCAAAACGTTCCAAAATACTCATTCCAAAACAGTCCAGAACACACATTCCAAAACAATCCAAAACACTCCAAAACGCACACTCCAGAACTCACCACAAAACACTCACTCCAATACACACCCCAAAACAAGAACTCCAAAACACTGCTAAACATATCTCCAAAACACTCCAAAACACACACTACAAAATATTGCTAAATATTCACTCCAAAACAATCACTCCAACACCCCCACTCGAAAACACACACTCCAAAACTAACACTGACTCCAAAACATACACTCCAAAACACTCACTACAAATCACTCCAAAACACTCATTCGAAAACACAAACTCCAAAACACTCCAAAACATATGCTCCAAAACAATCAATCCAAAACAGAAACTCCAAAACACTCACTCCAAGCCACTCACTATAACACACGCACTAAAAAACATTACGAAACACACACTCCAATACAGTCACTCCAAAACACATACTCCAAAATACTCTGAAGCATTCACTCCAAAACAAACACGCCAAATCACTTACTCCAAAACACACTCCAAAACACTCCAAAACACGCACTCTAAAGCAATCACTCCAAAAGGCAAACTCAAAAACTCTCACTCCAAAGCACTCACTCCAAAACACTCACTCCAAAACCCACTCAAAACACTCCAAAACACTCACTTATAAATAAACACTCCAAAACACACTCCAAAACACTCACTCCAAAACAATCACTCCAAAATACTCACTCCAGAACACGCACGCCAAAATTTGCCAAAGCACACCTGCTAAAACACTCACTCCAAATTGCAAACTCAAAAACGCACTCCAAAACAAACACTCCAAAGCAGTCACTCCAAAACTCTCACTCCAAAGCACGCTCTCCAAATCACACACTCCAAAACAAACACTCCAAAACACTCACTCCAAAACAAACACTCCAAAACACACACTCCAAAACACACTCCAAAACAGACACTCCAAGACATTCGCACCAAAACATTCCAAAACACACCTTCCAAAACACTCCTAAACACACACCCCAAAACACTATCTCCAAAACACTCGCTACAAAACACACACTCCAAAACTCGAACTCCAAAAGACTCTCTCCAAAACACAATGTCCAAAATACTCACTCTGAAACACACACTCCAAAACACACACTCTAAAACACTTACTCCATAAGGCAACCTCAAAAACTCTCACTCCATAGCATTCACTCAAAACAGTCAAAACACTCCAATACACTCACCCCAAAACAAACAATCCAAAACACTGCAAAACACTCTCTCCAAAACACGCACTCCAATACAACCACTCGAAAACATAAACAGTCCAAAACAAACACTCACTCCAAAACAAACTCCAAAAGTCTCACTGTACAACACGCAGTCCAAAACTCACACTCTAAATCATTCACTCCAAAATGCAAACCATAAAACATTCACTCCAAAACTCTGGTCCAAAACGCACACTACAAAGCATTGCTAAATAATCACGCCAAAACAATCACTCCAATACATTCACTCGAAAACACACACTCCAAAACACTCTCCAAATCACACTCCAAAATCATGCTCAAAAACACACCAAAACAAACACTCCAAAATCAGTGTTATGGAGTGTTTTGTAGTGTGTTTTGGAAGGTTTGATTTGGAGCTTGTGTTTAGGAGTGTTTTGGGGTGTATGGTTTTGAGTGACTGTTTTGGCGTGTTTTGGAGTTTTTTTTTGGAGAGTTTTTTAGTGTTTTTCTGGAGTGCTTTGGTATTTTTGGAATGATTGTTTTGGAATGTTTTTTGGTGTTTGTGTCTTGGAGTGATTTGTAATTTTTGTAATGCGTGTTTTGAGTGATTTGGAGTGTGTTTTGGAGTGTTTGTTTTGGAGTGTTTTTGGAGTGTTTGGGAGTGATTGCTTTTGGACTGTTTAGGAGTAAGTATTTTGGTGTTTATGCTTTGGAGTGTGTTTTGCAGTGTTTTGGAATGGAGTATTGGGAGGGTGTATCGGAGTGAGTGCTTTGGAGTGAGTGTTTTGTAATATTTTGTAGTATGTGTTTTGGAGTGTTTTTGAGTGTGTTTTGGAGGGTATTGGAATGTGTTTTGGAGTGTTTTGTAGTGTGTTTTGGTGTGTGTTTTGGAGTGAGTGTTTTGGCATGTTCTGGAGTTTATGTTTTGTAGTTTGTGTTTTGTAGTGAGTGTTTTGGAATGCTTTGGAGTGTGTTTAGGAGTGTGTTTTGCAGTTTTTTGAAGTAAGTGTTTTGGAGTGTGTTTTGGAGTATTTTGGAGTGGGTTTTGGAGTGCTTTGGAGTGAGCGTTTTGGAGTGTTTTAGAATGAGTGTTTTTGATTGAGTGGTTTGCAGTGTGTTTTGGAGTGCACACTCAAAAACACTCCAAAACACTCACTCCAAAACAAACACTTCAAAACACTCTCGACAAAACACCCCAAAACAATCACTCCAAAACAATCCAAAACAAACTCCAAAACACTCCAAAACAATCAGTCCAAAACCCACACTCCAAACCATTCCAAAACACACACTCCAAACAACTCCAAAACACACATTCCAAAACATTACAAAACACTCACTCCAAAACACTCCAAAACACTCACTACAAATCACTCCAACACTCTCATTCGAAAACACACACTCCAAAGGATTCCAAGACAAATACTCCAAAACAGTCAATCCAAAACAGAAACTCCAAAACACTCACTCCAAACCACTCACTCCAAAATATACTCAAAAACGCACACTCCAAAAAACTGACTCCAAAACACTCACTGCAAAACACTACAAAACACACACTACAAAACATTACAAAACACACACTCCAAAACACTCACTCCTATACACTGCAAAACGCACACTCCAAAAAACTGACTCCAAAATACTCACGCCAAAGCACTCACTCCAAAACACACTCCAAAATTAAGCTCAATAACACTCCAAAACACAGTCCAAAACACTCACTCCAAAACTCACTCTCCAAAGCACTCACTCCAAATCACTGCGAAACGCACACTCCAAAACATTCTCTCAAAATACAAACTACAAAATACTTACTCCAATTGAGTCCAAAACAGTCACTCCAAAACGCTCCAAAACACTCTCTCCGAAACACAAACTCCAAACCACTTACTCCAAAACAGTGTAAAAGAACTCTCTCCAAAACACTCCAAAACATTCACTCCAAAACACTCCACAGCACTCACTCAAAAACAAACAATCAAAAACAATCAACCCAAAGCATTCCAAAAGACACGCTCCAAAACATTCACTCCAAAGCACTCACACCAAAACACTCACTCCAAAACATACACTCCAAAACAAACATCAAAATAAACACTCCAAAATACTCACTCCAAAACAGTTCAAAACACACAGTCCAAAAAGCTGAGACTCCAAAACACTCACTGCAAAACACTCCAAAATACACACAGTCCAAAACATTCCAAAATACTGATTCCAAAACAGTCCAGAACACACATTCCAAAACAATCCAAAACACTCCAAAACGCACACTCCAGAACTCACCCCAAACACTCACTCCAATACACACCCCAAAACAAGAACTCCAAAACACTGCAAAACATCGCTCCAAAACACTCCAAAACACACACTACAAAATATTGCTAAATATTCACTCCAAAACAATCACTCCAATACCCCCACTCGAAAACACACACTCCAAAACTAACACTGACTCCAAAACATACACTCCAAAACACTCACTACAAATCACTCCAAAACACTCATTCGAAAACACAAACTCCAAAACACTCCAAAACATATGCTCCAAAACAATCAATCCAAAACAGAAACTCCAAAACACTCACTCCAAGCCACTCACTATAACACACGCACTAAAAAACATTACGAAACACACACTCCAATACAGTCACTCCAAAACACATACTCCAAAATACTCTGAAGCATTCACTCCAAAACAAACACGCCAAATCACTTACACCAAAACACACTCCAAAACACTCCAAAACACGCACTCTAAAGCAATCACTCCAAAAGGCAAACTCAAAAACTCTCACTCCAAAGCACTCACTCCAAAACACTCACTCCAAAACCCACTCAAAACACTCCAAAACACTTACTTATAAATAAACACTCCAAAACACACTCCAAAACACTCACTCCAAAACAATCACTCCAAAATACTCACTCCAGAACACGCACGCCAAAATTTGCCAAAGCACACCTGCTAAAACACACTCCAAATTGCAAACTCAAAAACGCACTCCAAAACAAACACTCCAAAGCAGTCACTCCAAAACTCTCACTCCAAAGCACGCTCTCCAAAACACACACTCCAAAACACACTCCAAAACACTCACTCCAAAACAATCACTCCAAAATACTCACTCCAGAACACGCACGCCAAAATTTGCCAAAGCACACCTGCTAAAACACTCACTCCAAATTGCAAACTCAAAAACGCACTCCAAAACAAACACTCCAAAGCAGTCACTCCAAAACTCTCACTCCAAAGCACGCTCTCCAAATCACACACTCCAAAACAAACACTCCAAAACACTCACTCCAAAACAAACACTCCAAAACACACACTCCAAAACACACTCCAAAACAGACACTCCAAGACATTCGCACCAAAACATTCCAAAACACACCTTCCAAAACACTCCTAAACACACACCCCAAAACACTATCTCCAAAACACTCGCTACAAAACACACACTCCAAAACTCGAACTCCAAAAGACTCTTTCCAAAACACAATGTCCAAAATACTCACTCTGAAACACACACTCCAAAACACACACTCTAAAACACTTACTCCATAAGGCAACCTCAAAAACTCTCACTCCATAGCATTCACTCAAAACAGTCAAAACACTCCAATACACTCACCCCAAAACAAACAATCCAAAACACTGCAAAACACTCTCTCCAAAACACGCACTCCAATACAACCACTCGAAAACATAAACAGTCCAAAACAAACACTCACTCCAAAACAAACTCCAAAAGTCTCACTTTACAACACGCAGTCCAAAACTCACACTCTAAATCATTCACTCCAAAATGCAAACCATAAAACATTCACTCCAAAACTCTGGTCCAAAACGCACACTACAAAGCATTGCTAAATAATCACGCCAAAACAATCACTCCAATACATTCACTCGAAAACACACACTCCAAAACACTCTCCAAATCACACTCCAAAATCATGCTCAAAAACACACCAAAACAAACACTCCAAAATCAGTGTTATGGAGTGTTTTGTAGTGTGTTTTGGAAGGTTTGATTTGGAGCTTGTGTTTAGGAGTGTTTTGGGGTGTATGGTTTTGAGTGACTGTTTTGGCGTGTTTTGGAGTTTTTTTTTGGAGAGTTTTTTTAGAGTGTTTCTGGAGTGCTTTGGTATTTTTGGAATGATTGTTTTGGAATGTTTTTTGGTGTTTGTGTCTTGGAGTGATTTGTAATTTTTGTAATGCGTGTTTTGAGTGATTTGGAGTGTGTTTTGGAGTGTTTGTTTTGGAGTGTTTTTGGAGTGTTTGGGAGTGATTGCTTTTGGACTGTTTAGGAGTAAGTATTTTGGTGTTTATGCTTTGGAGTGTGTTTTGCAGTGTTTTGGAATGGAGTATTGGGAGGGTGTATCGGAGTGAGTGCTTTGGAGTGAGTGTTTTGTAATATTTTGTAGTATGTGTTTTGGAGTGTTTTTGAGTGTGTTTTGGAGGGTATTGGAATGTGTTTTGGAGTGTTTTGTAGTGTGTTTTGGTGTGTGTTTTGGAGTGAGTGTTTTGGCATGTTCTGGAGTTTATGTTTTGTAGCTTGTGTTTTGTAGTGAGTGTTTTGGAGTGCTTTGGAGTGTGTTTAGGAGTGTGTTTTGCAGTTTTTTGAAGTAAGTGTTTTGGAGTGTGTTTTGGAGTATTTTGGAGTGGGTTTTGGAGTGCTTTGGAGTGAGCGTTTTGGAGTGTTTTAGAATGAGTGTTTTTGAGTGAGTGGTTTGCAGTGTGTTTTGGAGTGCACACTCAAAAACACTCCAAAACACTCACTCCAAAACATTTCAAAACAAACTCCAAAACACTCCAAACAATCAGTCCAAAACCCACACTCCAAACCATTCCAAAACACACACTCCAAACAACTCCAAAACACACATTCCAAAACATTACAAAACACTCTCGACAAAACACCCCAAAACAATCACTCCAAAACAATCCAAAACAGAAACTCGAAAACACTCACTCCAAGCCACTCACTATAACACACGCACTAAAAAACATTACGAAACACATACTCCAATACAGTCACTCCAAAACACATACTCCAAAATACTCTGAAGCATTCACTCCAAAACAAACACGCCAAATCACTTACTCCAAAACACACTCCAAAACACTCCAAAACACGCACTCTAAAACAATCACTCCAAAAGGCAAACTCAAAAACTCTCACTCCAAAGCACTCTCTCCAAAACACTCACTCCAAAACACACTCAAAGCACTCCAAAACACTCACTTATAAATAAACACTCCAAAACACACTCCAAAACACTCACTCCAAAATACTCACTCCAGAACACGCACTCCAAAATTTGCCAAAACACACCGCTAAAACACTCACTCCAAATCGCAAATTCAATAACGCACTCCAAAACACTCGCTGTAAAGCACTAGAAAACACAGTATAAAAATTGCTAAATACTGACTCCAAAGCAATCACTCCAATATACTCACTCGAAAACACACCCAGCAAAAAGTCCAAAACACACACTCCAAAATACTCACTCCAAAACACACACTCCAAAACTCACACTCCAAAACAATCACTCCAATACGCTGCAAAACGCACACTCCAAAGCACTCAGTCATAATACAAACTACAAAATACTTACTCCAATTGAGTCCAAAACAATCACTCCAAAATGCTCCAAAGCACTCCAAAATAATCACCCCTAAACATTCGCTAAAACACACACTCCAAAACACTCTCTCCACAACACAAACTCCAATCCATTTACTCCAAAAAACTCTAAAAAGACTCTCTCCAAAACACTCCAAAGTACTCACTCCAAAACAAACACTTCAAAGCAGTCACTCCAAAACTCTCACTCCAAAGCACGCTCTCGAAAAGGCACACTCCAAAACAAACACTCCAAAACACTCCAAAACACACTCCAAAACACACTCCAAAACAGACACTCCAAGACATTCACTCCAAAGCATTCCAACACACACCTTCCAAAACACTCCTAAACACACACCCCAAAACAGTATCTCCAAAACACTCGCTACAAAGCATTCACCCCAAAACACACACTCCAAAACTCGAACTCCAAAATACTCTCTCCAAAACACAATGTCCAAAATACTCACTCTGAAACGCACTCCAAAACACACACTCTAAAACACTTTTCCATAAGGCAACCTCAAAAACTCTCACTCCATAGCATTCACTCAAAACAGTCAAAACACTCCAAAACACTCACTCAAAAACAAACACTCCAAAACACTCACTACAATACACTCACTCCAATACACTCACCCCAAAACAAACACTCCAAAACACTGCAAAACATTCTCTCCAAAACACGCACTCCAATACAACCACTCGAAAACATAAACAGTCCAAAACAAACACTCACTCCAAAACAAACTCCAAAAGTCTCACTGCACAACACGCACTCCAAAACTCACACTCTAAAACATTCACTCCAAAATGCAAACCATAAAACATTCACTCCAAAACACTGGTCCAAAACGCACACTACAAAGCATTGCTAAATAATCAAGCCAAAACAATCACTCCAATACATTCACTCGAAAACACACAGTCCAAAACACTCACTCCAAAACAAACACTCCAAAATCAGTGTTATGGAGTGTTTTGTAGTGTCTTATGGAAGGTTTGATTTGGAGCTTGTGTTTAGGAGTGTTTTGGGGTGTATGTTTTTGATTGTTTTGGCGTGTTTTGGAGTTTTATTTGGAGAGTGTTTTAGAGTGTTTGTTTTGATATGTATTCTGGAGTGTTTTGATATTTTTGGAATGATTGTTTTGGAATAAGTTTTTTGGTGCTTGTGTCTTGGAGTGATTGTTTTGTAATATTTTGTTGTGCGTGTTTGGAGTGTTTTGGAGTGTGTTTTGGAGTGTTTCTTTTGGAGTGTGTTTTGGAGTGTTTGTTTCGGAGTGTTTTTGGAATGTTTGGGAGTGATTGTTTTTGGACAGTTTTGGAGTAAGTATTTTGGTGTTTATGTTTTGGAGTGAGTGTTTTGCAGTGTTTTGGAATGTGAGTTTTGGGTGAGTGTATCGGAGTGAGTGCTTTGGAGTGAGTGTTTTGTAATATTTTGCAATGTGTTTGGAGTGTTTTGGAGTGTGTGCTTTGGAGAGTCTTGCAGTTAGAGTTTTGGAGTGTTTTGTTATGTGTTTTGGAACCTTTGGAGTGAGTGTTTTGGAGTGAGTGTTTTGGAGTGAATGTTTTGGAGTGAGTGTTTTGTAATATTTTGTAGAGTTTGTTTGGAGTGTTTTGGATTGAGTGTTTTGGAATGTGTGTTTTGCAGTGCTCTGGAGTGTTTGTTTTGGAGTGTGTTTTGGAGTGCGCGTTTTGTAGTGAGTGTTTTAGAGTGTGTGTTTTGGAGTGAGTGTTTTGGCATGCTCTGTGTGTGCTGGAAAGTGTGTTTTGGAGTGAGTGGTTTGTAGTGAGTGTTTTGGTGTGTTTTGGAGTGATTCTTTTGGAGTGAGTGTTTTGGAGTGTTTGTTTTGGAATGTTTTTGGAGTGTTTGGGAGTGATTGTTTTGGACTGTTTTGGTGTAAGAATTTTGGTGTTTATGTTTTGGAGTGAGTGTTTTGCAGTGTTTTGGAATGTGAGTTTTGGGTGAGTGTATCGGAGTGAGTGCTTTGGAGTGAGTGTTTTGTAGTTTTTTGAAGTAAGTGTTTTGGAGTGTGTTTTGGAGTGTTTTGCAGAGAATGTTTTTGAGTGTTTTGTTTTGAGTTTTGGAGTGCTGGTTTTGGAGTGAGTGTTTTGGAGTGTTTTGTTGTGTTTTGGAGTGTTTGTTTTGGAGTGTTTTGGTGTGTTTTGCAGTGATTATTTTAGACTGTGAGTAATAATTTTGGAGTTTGTATTTTGGAGTGAGTGTTTTGGGCTCTATTGGAGTGAATGTTTTGGAGTGAGTGTTTTGCAGTGAGTGTTTTGGAGTGTGTGTTTTGGAGAGTGTGTTTTGGAGTGTTTGTTTTGGAGTGACTGTTTAAGAGTGTGTTTGAGTGTTTCTTTTGGAGTGTTTCGGAGTGTGTGTTTTCGAGTGCGTGCTTTGGAGTGAGTGTTTTGGAGTTTGTGTTTTGGAGTGTTTTGAAGTGTGTGTTTTGGAGTGTTCATTTTGGAGTGAGTGTTTTGGAATGAGTCTTTTGGAGTGAATGTTTTGGAGTGTTTTGGATTGTGTGATTTGGAGTGTTTTGGAGTGAGTGTTTTGGTGTGATGTGGCGTGTGTATGTTTTGGATTTTTTTTGGAGCGAATGTTTTGGAATGTGTGATTTGGAGTGGTTTGGAGTGAGTGTCTTGGAATGTTCTGGAGTGTGTGTTTTGGAGTGTTTTCGAGTAACTTGATGTGTGTGTTTTTGGAGTAAATGTTTTGGAATGTGTGATTTGAAGTGTTTTGGAGTGAGTGTCTTGGAGTGTTCTGGAGTGTGTGTTTTGGCGTGTTTTGGGGTGTGTGTTTTGGAGTGAGTGTTTTGGAGTATTTTGGAGTGGGTTTTGGAGTGCTTTGGAGTGAGCGTTTTGGAGTGTTTTAGAATGAGTGTTTTTGAGTGAGTGGTTTGCAGTGTGTTTTGGAGTGCACACTCAAAAACACTCCAAAACACTCACTCCAAAACAAACACTTCAAAACACTCTCGACAAAACACCCCAAAACAATCACTCCAAAACAATCCAAAACAAACTCCAAAACACTCCAAAACAATCAGTCCAAAACCCACACTCCAAACCATTCCAAAACACACACTCCAAACAACTCCAAAACACACATTCCAAAACATTACAAAACACTCACTCCAAAACACTCCAAAACACTCACTACAAATCACTCCAACACTCTCATTCGAAAACACACACTCCAAAGGATTCCAAGACAAATACTCCAAAACACTCAATCCAAAACAGAAACTCCAAAACACTCACTCCAAACCACTCACTCCAAAACATACTCAAAAACGCACACTCCAAAAAACTGACTCCAAAACACTCACTGCAAAACACTACAAAACACACACTACAAAACATTACAAAACACACACTCCAAAACATTCACTCCTATACACTGCAAAACGCACACTCCAAAAAACTGACTCCAAAATACTCACGCCAAAGCACTCACTCCAAAACACACTCCAAAATTAAGCTCAATAACACTCCAAAACACAGTCCAAAACACTCTCTCCAAAATACACACTACAAAACATTACAAAACACTCACTCCAAAACTCACTCTCCAAAGCACTCACTCCAAATCACTGCGAAACGCACACTCCAAAACATTCTCTCAAAATACAAACTACAAAATACTTACTCCAATTGAGTCCAAAACAGTCACTCCAAAACGCTCCAAAACACTCTCTCCGAAACACAAACTCCAAACCACTTACTCCAAAACACTGTAAAAAAACTCTCTCCAAAACACTCCAAAACATTCACTCCAAAACACTCCACAGCACTCACTCAAAAACAAACAATCGAAAACAATCAACCCAAAGCATTCCAAAAGACACGCTCCAAAACATTCACTCCAAAGCACTCACACCAAAACACTCACTCCAAAACATACACTCCAAAACAAACATCAAAATATACACTCCAAAATACTCACTCCAAAACAGTTCAAAACACACAGTCCAAAAAGCTGAGACTCCAAAACACTCACTGCAAAACACTCCAAAATACACACAGTCCAAAACATTCCAAAATACTCATTCCAAAACAGTCCAGAACACACATTCCAAAACAATCCAAAACACTCCAAAACACACACTCCAGAACTCACCCCAAACACTCACTCCAATACACACCCCAAAACAAGAACTCCAAAACACTGCAAAACATCGCTCCAAAACACTCCAAAACACACACTACAAAATATTGCTAAATATTCACTCCAAAACAATCACTCCAATACCCCCACTCGAAAACACACACTCCAAAACTAACACTGACTCCAAAACATACACTCCAAAACACTCACTACAAATCACTCCAAAACACTCATTCGAAAACACAAACTCCGAAACACTCCAAAACATATGCTCCAAAACAATCAATCCAAAACAGAAATTCGAAAACACTCACTCCAAGCCACTCACTATAACACACGCACTAAAAAACATTACGAAACACATACTCCAATACAGTCACTCCAAAACACATACTCCAAAATACTCTGAAGCATTCACTCCAAAACAAACACGCCAAATCACTTACTCCAAAACACACTCCAAAACACTCCAAAACACGCACTCTAAAACAATCACTCCAAAAGGCAAACTCAAAAACTCTCACTCCAAAGCACTCACTCCAAAACACTCACTCCAAAACACACTCAAAGCACTCCAAAACACTCACTTATAAATAAACACTCCAAAACACACTCCAAAACACTCACTCCAAAATACTCACTCCAGAACACGCACTCCAAAATTTGCCAAAACACACCGCTAAAACACTCACTCGAAATCGCAAATTCAATAACGCACTCCAAAACACTCGCTGTAAAGCACTCGAAAACACAGTATAAAAATTGCTAAATACTGACTCCAAAGCAATCACTCCAATATACTCACTCGAAAACACACCCAGCAAAAAGTCCAAAACACACACTCCAAAATACTCACTCCAAAACACACACTCCAAAACTCACACTCCAAAACAATCACTCCAATACGCTGCAAAACGCACACTCCAAAGCACTCAGTCATAATACAAACTACAAAATACTTACTCCAATTGAGTCCAAAACAATCACTCCAAAATGCTCCAAAGCACTCCAAAATAATCACCCCTAAACATTCTCTAAAACACACACTCCAAAACACTCTCTCCACAACACAAACTCCAATCCACTTACTCCAAAAAACTCTAAAAAGACTCTCTCCAAAACACTCCAAAGTACTCACTCCAAAACAAACACTTCAAAGCAGTCACTCCAAAACTCTCACTCCAAAGCACGCTCTCGAAAAGGCACACTCCAAAACAAACACTCCAAAACACTCCAAAACACACTCCAAAACACACTCCAAAACAGACACTCCAAGACATTCACTCCAAAGCATTCCAACACACACCTTCCAAAACACTCCTAAACACACACCCCAAAACAGTATCTCCAAAACACTCGCTACAAAGCATTCACCCCAAAACACACACTCCAAAACTCGAACTCCAAAAGACTCTCTCCAAAACACAATGTCCAAAATACTCACTCTGAAACGCACTCCAAAACACACACTCTAAAACACTTTTCCATAAGGCAACCTCAAAAACTCTCACTCCATAGCATTCACTCAAAACAGTCAAAACACTCCAAAACACTCACTCAAAAACAAACACTCCAAAACACTCACTACAATACACTCACTCCAATACACTCACCCCAAAACAAACACTCCAAAACACTGCAAAACATTCTCTCCAAAACACGCACTCCAATACAACCACTCGAAAACATAAACAGTCCAAAACAAACACTCACTCCAAAACAAACTCCAAAAGTCTCACTGCACAACACGCACTCCAAAACTCACACTCTAAAACATTCACTCCAAAATGCAAACCATAAAACATTCACTCCAAAACACTGGTCCAAAACGCACACTACAAAGCATTGCTAAATAATCAAGCCAAAACAATCACTCCAATACATTCACTCGAAAACACACAGTCCAAAACACTCACTCCAAAACAAACACTCCAAAATCAGTGTTATGGAGTGTTTTGTAGTGTCTTATGGAAGGTTTGATTTGGAGCTTGTGTTTAGGAGTGTTTTGGGGTGTATGTTTTTGATTGTTTTGGCGTGTTTTGGAGTTTTATTTGGAGAGTGTTTTAGAGTGTTTGTTTTGATATGTATTCTGGAGTGTTTTGATATTTTTGGAATGATTGTTTTGGAATAAGTTTTTTGGTGCTTGTGTCTTGGAGTGATTGTTTTGTAATATTTTGTTGTGCGTGTTTGGAGTGTTTTGGAGTGTGTTTTGGAGTGTTTCTTTTGGAGTGTGTTTTGGAGTGTTTGTTTCGGAGTGTTTTTGGAATGTTTGGGAGTGATTGTTTTTGGACAGTTTTGGAGTAAGTATTTTGGTGTTTATGTTTTGGAGTGAGTGTTTTGCAGTGTTTTGGAATGTGAGTTTTGGGTGAGTGTATCGGAGTGAGTGCTTTGGAGTGAGTGTTTTGTAATATTTTGCAATGTGTTTGGAGTGTTTTGGAGTGTGTGCTTTGGAGAGTCTTGCAGTTAGAGTTTTGGAGTGTTTTGTTATGTGTTTTGGAACCTTTGGAGTGAGTGTTTTGGAGTGAGTGTTTTGGAGTGAATGTTTTGGAGTGAGTGTTTTGTAATATTTTGTAGAGTTTGTTTGGAGTGTTTTGGATTGAGTGTTTTGGAATGTGTGTTTTGCAGTGCTCTGGAGTGATTGTTTTGGAGTGTGTTTTGGAGTGCGCGTTTTGTAGTGAGTGTTTTGGAGTGTGTGTTTTGGAGTGAGTGTTTTGGCATGCTCTGTGTGTGTGGGAAATTTTGTTTTGGAGTGAGTGGTTTGTAGTGAGTGTTTTGGTGTGTTTTGGAGTGATTCTTTTGGAGTGAGTGTTTTGTAGTGTGTGTTTTGCAGTTTTTTGAAGTAAGTGTTTTGGAGTGTGTTTTGGATTCTTTTGCAGAGAATGTTTTTGAGTGTTTTGTTTTGAGTTTTGGAGTGCTGGTTTTGGAGTGAGTGTTTTGTAGTGTTTTGTTGTGTTTTGGAGTGTTTGTTTTGGAGTGTTTTGGTGTGTTTTGCAGTGATTATTTTAGACTGTGAGTAATAATTTTGGAGTTTGTATTTTGGAGTGAGTGTTTTGGGCTCTATTGGAGTGAATGTTTTGGAGTGAGTGTTTTGCAGTGAGTGTTTTGGAGTGTGTGTTTTGGAGAGTGTGTTTTGGAGTGTTTGTTTTGGAGTGACTGTTTAAGAGTGTGTTTGAGTGTTTCTTTTGGAGTGTTTCGGAGTGTGTGTTTTCGAGTGCGTGCTTTGGAGTGAGTGTTTTGGAGTTTGTGTTTTGGAGTGTTTTGAAGTGTGTGTTTTGGAGTGTTTATTTTGGAGTGAGTGTTTTGGAATGAGTCTTTTGGAGTGAATGTTTTGGAGTGTTTTGGATTGTGTGATTTGGAGTGTTTTGGAGTGAGTGTTTTGGTGTGATGTGGCGTGTGTATGTTTTGGATTTTTTTTGGAGCGAATGTTTTGGAATGTGTGATTTGGAGTGTTTTGGAGTGAGTGTCTTGGAATGTTCTGGAGTGTGTGTTTTGGAGTGTTTTCGAGTAACTTGATGTGTGTGTTTTTGGAGTAAATGTTTTGGAATGTGTGATTTGAAGTGTTTTGGAGTGAGTGTCTTGGAGTGTTCTGGAGTGTGTGTTTTGGCGTGTTTTGGGGTGTGTGTTTTGGAGTGAGTGTTTTGGAGTATTTTGGAGTGGGTTTTGGAGTGCTTTGGAGTGAGCGTTTTGGAGTGTTTTAGAATGAGTGTTTTTGAGTGAGTGGTTTGCAGTGTGTTTTGGAGTGCACACTCAAAAACACTCCAAAACACTCACTCCAAAACAAACACTTCAAAACACTCTCGACAAAACACCCCAAAACAATCACTCCAAAACAATCCAAAACAAACTCCAAAACACTCCAAAACAATCAGTCCAAAACCCACACTCCAAACCATTCCAAAACACACACTCCAAACAACTCCAAAACACACATTCCAAAACATTACAAAACACTCACTCCAAAACACTCCAAAACACTCACTACAAATCACTCCAACACTCTCATTCGAAAACACACACTCCAAAGGATTCCAAGACAAATACTCCAAAACACTCAATCCAAAACAGAAACTCCAAAACACTCACTCCAAACCACTCACTCCAAAACATACTCAAAAACGCACACTCCAAAAAACTGACTCCAAAACACTCACTGCAAAACACTACAAAACACACACTACAAAACTTTACAAAACACACACTCCAAAACATTCACTCCTATACACTGCAAAACGCACACTCCAAAAAACTGACTCCAAAATACTCACGCCAAAGCACTCACTCCAAAACACACTCCAAAATTAAGCTCAATAACACTCCAAAACACAGTCCAAAACACTCTCTCCAAAATACACACTACAAAACATTACAAAACACTCACTCCAAAACTCACTCTCCAAAGCACTCACTCCAAATCACTGCGAAACGCACACTCCAAAACATTCTCTCAAAATACAAACTACAAAATACTTACTCCAATTGAGTCCAAAAAAGTCACTCCAAAACGCTCCAAAACACTCTCTCCGAAACACAAACTCCAAACCACTTACTCCAAAACACACTCCAAAACACGCACTCTAAAACAATCACTCCAAAAGGCAAACTCAAAAACTCTCACTCCAAAGCACTCACTCCAAAACACTCACTCCAAAACACACTCAAAGCACTCCAAAACACTCACTTATAAATAAACACTCCAAAACACACTCCAAAACACTCACTCCAAAATACTCACTCCAGAACACGCACTCCAAAATTTGCCAAAACACACCGCTAAAACACTCACTCCAAATCGCAAATTCAATAACGCACTCCAAAACACTCGCTGTAAAGCACTCGAAAACACAGTATAAAAATTGCTAAATACTGACTCCAAAGCAATCACTCCAATATACTCACTCGAAAACACACCCAGCAAAAAGTCCAAAACACACACTCCAAAATACTCACTCCAAAACACACACTCCAAAACTCACACTCCAAAACAATCACTCCAATACGCTGCAAAACGCACACTCCAAAGCACTCAGTCATAATACAAACTACAAAATACTTACTCCAATTGAGTCCAAAACAATCAATCCAAAATGCTCCAAAGCACTCCAAAATAATCACCCCTAAACATTCTCTAAAACACACACTCCAAAACACTCTCTCCACAACACAAACTCCAATCCACTTACTCCAAAAAACTCTAAAAAGACTCTCTCCAAAACACTCCAAAGTACTCACTCCAAAACAAACACTTCAAAGCAGTCACTCCAAAACTCTCACTCCAAAGCACGCTCTCGAAAAGGCACACTCCAAAACAAACACTCCAAAACACACTCCAAAACACACTCCAAAACAGACACTCCAAGACATTCACTCCAAAGCATTCCAACACACACCTTCCAAAACACTCCTAAACACACACCCCAAAACAGTATCTCCAAAACACTCGCTACAAAGCATTCACCCCAAAACACACACTCCAAAACTCGAACTCCAAAAGACTCTCTCCAAAACACAATGTCCAAAATACTCACTCTGAAACGCACTCCAAAACACACACTCTAAAACACTTTTCCATAAGGCAACCTCAAAAACTCTCACTCCATACCATTCACTCAAAACAGTCAAAACACTCCAAAACACTCACTCAAAAACAAACACTCCAAAACACTCACTACAATACACTCACTCCAATACACTCACCCCAAAACAAACACTCCAAAACACTGCAAAACATTCTCTCCAAAACACGCACTCCAATACAACCACTCGAAAACATAAACAGTCCAAAACAAACACTCACTCCAAAACAAACTCCAAAAGTCTCACTGCACAACACGCACTCCAAAACTCACACTCTAAAACATTCACTCCAAAATGCAAACCATAAAACATTCACTCCAAAACACTGGTCCAAAACGCACACTACAAAGCATTGCTAAATAATCAAGCCAAAACAATCACTCCAATACATTCACTCGAAAACACACAGTCCAAAACACTCACTCCAAATCACTCACTCCAAAATCATGCTCAAAAACACCCCAAAACAAACACTCCAAAATCAGTGTTATGGAGTGTTTTGTAGTGTCTTATGGAAGGTTTGATTTGGAGCTTGTGTTTAGGAGTGTTTTGGGGTGTATGTTTTTGATTGTTTTGGCGTGTTTTGGAGTTTTATTTGGAGAGTGTTTTAGAGTGTTTGTTTTGATATGTATTCTGGAGTGTTTTGATATTTTTGGAATGATTGTTTTGGAATAAGTTTTTTGGTGCTTGTGTCTTGGAGTGATTGTTTTGTAATATTTTGTTGTGCGTGTTTGGAGTGTTTTGGAGTGTGTTTTGGAGTGTTTCTTTTGGAGTGTGTTTTGGAGTGTTTGTTTCGGAGTGTTTTTGGAATGTTTGGGAGTGATTGTTTTTGGACAGTTTTGGAGTAAGTATTTTGGTGTTTATGTTTTGGAGTGAGTGTTTTGCAGTGTTTTGGAATGTGAGTTTTGGGTGAGTGTATCGGAGTGAATGCTTTGGAGTGAGTGTTTTGTAATATTTTGCAATGTGTTTGGAGTGTTTTGGAGTGTGTGCTTTGGAGAGTCTTGCAGTTAGAGTTTTGGAGTGTTTTGTTATGTGTTTTGGAACCTTTGGAGTGAGTGTTTTGGAGTGTGTTTTGGAGTGAATGTTTTGGAGTGAGTGTTTTGTAATATTTTGTAGAGTTTGTTTGGAGTGTTTTGGATTGAGTGTTTTGGAATGTGTGTTTTGCAGTGCTCTGGAGTGTTTGTTTTGGAGTGTGTTTTGGAGTGCGCGTTTTGTAGTGAGTGTTTTGGAGTGTGTGTTTTGGAGTGAGTGTTTTGGCATGCTCTGTGTGTGTTGGAAAGTGTGTTTTGGAGTGAGTGGTTTGTAGTGAGTGTTTTGGTGTGTTTTGGAGTGATTCTTTTGGAGTGAGTGTTTTGGAGTGTTTGTTTTGGAATGTTTTTGGAGTGTTTGGGAGTGATTGTTTTGGACTGTTTTGGTGTAAGAATTTTGGTGTTTATGTTTTGGAGTGAGTGTTTTGCAGTGTTTTGGAATGTGAGTTTTGGGTGAGTGTATCGGAGTGAGTGCTTTGGAGTGAGTGTTTTGTAGTGTGTGTTTTGCAGTTTTTTGAAGTAAGTGTTTTGGAGTGTGTTTTGGAGTGTTTTGCAGAGAATGTTTTTGAGTGTTTTGTTTTGAGTTTTGGAGTGCTGGTTTTGGAGTGAGTGTTTTGTAGTGTTTTGTTGTGTTTTGGAGTGTTTGTTTTGGAGTGTTTTGGTGTGTTTTGCAGTGATTATTTTAGACTGTGAGTAATAATTTTGGAGTTTGTATTTTGGAGTGAGTGTTTTGGGCTCTATTGGAGTGAATGTTTTGGAGTGAGTGTTTTGCAGTGAGTGTTTTGGAGTGTGTGTTTTGGAGAGTGTGTTTTGGAGTGTTTGTTTTGGAGTGACTGTTTAAGAGTGTGTTTGAGTGTTTCTTTTGGAGTGTTTCGGAGTGTGTGTTTTCGAGTGCGTGCTTTGGAGTGAGTGTTTTGGAGTTTGTGTTTTGGAGTGTTTTGAAGTGTGTGTTTTGGAGTGTTTATTTTGGAGTGAGTGTTTTGGAATGAGTCTTTTGGAGTGAATGTTTTGGAGTGTTTTGGATTGTGTGATTTGGAGTGTTTTGGAGTGAGTGTTTTGGTGTGATGTGGCGTGTGTATGTTTTGGATTTTTTTTGGAGCGAATGTTTTGGAATGTGTGATTTGGAGTGGTTTGGAGTGAGTGTCTTGGAATGTTCTGGAGTGTGTGTTTTGGAGTGTTTTCGAGTAACTTGATGTGTGTGTTTTTGGAGTAAATGTTTTGGAATGTGTGATTTGAAGTGTTTTGGAGTGAGTGTCTTGGAGTGTTCTGGAGTGTGTGTTTTGGCGTGTTTTGGGGTGTGTGTTTTGGAGTGAGTGTTTTGGAGTATTTTGGAGTGGGTTTTGGAGTGCTTTGGAGTGAGCGTTTTGGAGTGTTTTAGAATGAGTGTTTTTGAGTGAGTGGTTTGCAGTGTGTTTTGGAGTGCACACTCAAAAACACTCCAAAACACTCACTCCAAAACAAACACTTCAAAACACTCTCGACAAAACACCCCAAAACAATCACTCCAAAACAATCCAAAACAAACTCCAAAACACTCCAAAACAATCAGTCCAAAACCCACACTCCAAACCATTCCAAAACACACACTCCAAACAACTCCAAAACACACATTCCAAAACATTACAAAACACTCACTCCAAAACACTCCAAAACACTCACTACAAATCACTCCAACACTCTCATTCGAAAACACACACTCCAAAGGATTCCAAGACAAATACTCCAAAACACTCAATCCAAAACAGAAACTCCAAAACACTCACTCCAAACCACTCACTCCAAAACATACTCAAAAACGCACACTCCAAAAAACTGACTCCAAAACACTCACTGCAAAACACTACAAAACACACACTACAAAACATTACAAAACACACACTCCAAAACATTCACTCCTATACACTGCAAAACGCACACTCCAAAAAACTGACTCCAAAATACTCACGCCAAAGCACTCACTCCAAAACACACTCCAAAATTAAGCTCAATAACACTCCAAAACACAGTCCAAAACACTCTCTCCAAAATACACACTACAAAACATTACAAAACACTTACTCCAAAACTCACTCTCCAAAGCACTCACTCCAAATCACTGCGAAACGCACACTCCAAAACATTCTCTCAAAATACAAACTACAAAATACTTACTCCAATTGAGTCCAAAACAGTCACTCCAAAACGCTCCAAAACACTCTCTCCGAAACACAAACTCCAAACCACTTACTCCAAAACACACTCCAAAACACGCACTCTAAAACAATCACTCCAAAAGGCAAACTCAAAAACTCTCACTCCAAAGCACTCACTCCAAAACACTCACTCCAAAACACACTCAAAGCACTCCAAAACACTCACTTATAAATAAACACTCCAAAACACACTCCAAAACACTCACTCCAAAATACTCACTCCAGAACACGCACTCCAAAATTTGCCAAAACACACCGCTAAAACACTCACTCCAAATCGCAAATTCAATAACGCACTCCAAAACACTCGCTGTAAAGCACTCGAAAACACAGTATAAAAATTGCTAAATACTGACTCCAAAGCAATCACTCCAATATACTCACTCGAAAACACACCCAGCAAAAAGTCCAAAACACACACTCCAAAATACTCACTCCAAAACACACACTCCAAAACTCACACTCCAAAACAATCACTCCAATACGCTGCAAAACGCACACTCCAAAGCACTCAGTCATAATACAAACTACAAAATACTTACTCCAATTGAGTCCAAAACAATCACTCCAAAATGCTCCAAAGCACTCCAAAATAATCACCCCTAAACATTCTCTAAAACACACACTCCAAAACACTCTCTCCACAACACAAACTCCAATCCACTTACTCCAAAAAACTCTAAAAAGACTCTCTCCAAAACACTCCAAAGTACTCACTCCAAAACAAACACTTCAAAGCAGTCACTCCAAAACTCTCGAAAAGGCACACTCCAAAACAAACACTCCAAAACACACTCCAAAACACACTCCAAAACAGACACTCCAAGACATTCACTCCAAAGCATTCCAACACACACCTTCCAAAACACTCCTAAACACACACCCCAAAACAGTATCTCCAAAACACTCGCTACAAAGCATTCACCCCAAAACACACACTCCAAAACTCGAACTCCAAAAGACTCTCTCCAAAACACAATGTCCAAAATACTCACTCTGAAACGCACTCCAAAACACACACTCTAAAACACTTTTCCATAAGGCAACCTCAAAAACTCTCACTCCATACCATTCACTCAAAACAGTCAAAACACTCCAAAACACTCACTCAAAAACAAACACTCCAAAACACTCACTACAATACACTCACTCCAATACACTCACCCCAAAACAAACACTCCAAAACACTGCAAAACATTCTCTCCAAAACACGCACTCCAATACAACCACTCGAAAACATAAACAGTCCAAAACAAACACTCACTCCAAAACAAACTCCAAAAGTCTCACTGCACAACACGCACTCCAAAACTCACACTCTAAAACATTCACTCCAAAATGCAAACCATAAAACATTCACTCCAAAACACTGGTCCAAAACGCACACTACAAAGCATTGCTAAATAATCAAGCCAAAACAATCACTCCAATACATTCACTCGAAAACACACAGTCCAAAACACTCACTCCAAATCACTCACTCCAAAATCATGCTCAAAAACACTCCAAAACAAACACTCCAAAATCAGTGTTATGGAGTGTTTTGTAGTGTCTTATGGAAGGTTTGATTTGGAGCTTGTGTTTAGGAGTGTTTTGGGGTGTATGTTTTTGATTGTTTTGGCGTGTTTTGGAGTTTTATTTGGAGAGTGTTTTAGAGTGTTTGTTTTGATATGTATTCTGGAGTGTTTTGATATTTTTGGAATGATTGTTTTGGAATAAGTTTTTTGGTGCTTGTGTCTTGGAGTGATTGTTTTGTAATATTTTGTTGTGCGTGTTTGGAGTGTTTTGGAGTGTGTTTTGGAGTGTTTCTTTTGGAGTGTGTTTTGGAGTGTTTGTTTCGGAGTGTTTTTGGAATGTTTGGGAGTGATTGTTTTTGGACAGTTTTGGAGTAAGTATTTTGGTGTTTATGTTTTGGAGTGAGTGTTTTGCAGTGTTTTGGAATGTGAGTTTTGGGTGAGTGTATCGGAGTGAGTGCTTTGGAGTGAGTGTTTTGTAATATTTTGCAATGTGTTTGGAGTGTTTTGGAGTGTGTGCTTTGGAGAGTCTTGCAGTTAGAGTTTTGGAGTGTTTTGTTATGTGTTTTGGAACCTTTGGAGTGAGTGTTTTGGAGTGTGTTTTGGAGTGAATGTTTTGGAGTGAGTGTTTTGTAATATTTTGTAGAGTTTGTTTGGAGTGTTTTGGATTGAGTGTTTTGGAATGTGTGTTTTGCAGTGCTCTGGAGTGTTTGTTTTGGAGTGTGTTTTGGAGTGCGCGTTTTGTAGTGAGTGTTTTGGAGTGTGTGTTTTGGAGTGAGTGTTTTGGCATGCTCTGTGTGTGTTGGAAAGTGTGTTTTGGAGTGAGTGGTTTGTAGTGAGTGTTTTGGTGTGTTTTGGAGTGATTCTTTTGGAGTGAGTGTTTTGGAGTGTTTGTTTTGGAATGTTTTTGGAGTGTTTGGGAGTGATTGTTTTGGACTGTTTTGGTGTAAGAATTTTGGTGTTTATGTTTTGGAGTGAGTGTTTTGCAGTGTTTTGGAATGTGAGTTTTGGGTGAGTGTATCGGAGTGAGTGCTTTGGAGTGAGTGTTTTGTAGTGTGTGTTTTGCAGTTTTTTGAAGTAAGTGTTTTGGAGTGTGTTTTGGAGTGTTTTGCAGAGAATGTTTTTGAGTGTTTTGTTTTGAGTTTTGGAGTGCTGGTTTTGGAGTGAGTGTTTTGTAGTGTTTTGTTGTGTTTTGGAGTGTTTGTTTTGGAGTGTTTTGGTGTGTTTTGCAGTGATTATTTTAGACTGTGAGTAATAATTTTGGAGTTTGTATTTTGGAGTGAGTGTTTTGGGCTCTATTGGAGTGAATGTTTTGGAGTGAGTGTTTTGCAGTGAGTGTTTTGGAGTGTGTGTTTTGGAGAGTGTGTTTTGGAGTGTTTGTTTTGGAGTGACTGTTTAAGAGTGTGTTTGAGTGTTTCTTTTGGAGTGTTTCGGAGTGTGTGTTTTCGAGTGCGTGCTTTGGAGTGAGTGTTTTGGAGTTTGTGTTTTGGAGTGTTTTGAAGTGTGTGTTTTGGAGTGTTTATTTTGGAGTGAGTGTTTTGGAATGAGTCTTTTGGAGTGAATGTTTTGGAGTGTTTTGGATTGTGTGATTTGGAGTGTTTTGGAGTGAGTGTTTTGGTGTGATGTGGCGTGTGTATGTTTTGGATTTTTTTTGGAGCGAATGTTTTGGAATGTGTGATTTGGAGTGGTTTGGAGTGAGTGTCTTGGAATGTTCTGGAGTGTGTGTTTTGGAGTGTTTTCGAGTAACTTGATGTGTGTGTTTTTGGAGTAAATGTTTTGGAATGTGTGATTTGAAGTGTTTTGGAGTGAGTGTCTTGGAGTGTTCTGGAGTGTGTGTTTTGGCGTGTTTTGGGGTGTGTGTTTTGGAGTGAGTGTTTTGGAGTATTTTGGAGTGGGTTTTGGAGTGCTTTGGAGTGAGCGTTTTGGAGTGTTTTAGAATGAGTGTTTTTGAGTGAGTGGTTTGCAGTGTGTTTTGGAGTGCACACTCAAAAACACTCCAAAACACTCACTCCAAAACAAACACTTCAAAACACTCTCGACAAAACACCCCAAAACAATCACTCCAAAACAATCCAAAACAAACTCCAAAACACTCCAAAACAATCAGTCCAAAACCCACACTCCAAACCATTCCAAAACACACACTCCAAACAACTCCAAAACACACATTCCAAAACATTACAAAACACTCACTCCAAAACACTCCAAAACACTCACTACAAATCACTCCAACACTCTCATTCGAAAACACACACTCCAAAGGATTCCAAGACAAATACTCCAAAACACTCAATCCAAAACAGAAACTCCAAAACACTCACTCCAAACCACTCACTCCAAAACATACTCAAAAACGCACACTCCAAAAAACTGACTCCAAAACACTCACTGCAAAACACTACAAAACACACACTACAAAACATTACAAAACACACACTCCAAAACATTCACTCCTATACACTGCAAAACGCACACTCCAAAAAACTGACTCCAAAATACTCACGCCAAAGCACTCACTCCAAAACACACTCCAAAATTAAGCTCAATAACACTCCAAAACACAGTCCAAAACACTCTCTCCAAAATACACACTACAAAACATTACAAAACACTCACTCCAAAACTCACTCTCCAAAGCACTCACTCCAAATCACTGCGAAACGCACACTCCAAAACATTCTCTCAAAATACAAACTACAAAATACTTACTCCAATTGAGTCCAAAACAGTCACTCCAAAACGCTCCAAAACACTCTCTCCGAAACACAAACTCCAAACCACTTACTCCAAAACACTGTAAAAAAACTCTCTCCAAAACACTCCAAAACATTCACTCCAAAACACTCCACAGCACTCACTCAAAAACAAACAATCGAAAACAATCAACCCAAAGCATTCCAAAAGACACGCTCCAAAACATTCACTCCAAAGCACTCACACCAAAACACTCACTCCAAAACATACACTCCAAAACAAACATCAAAATATACACTCCAAAATACTCACTCCAAAACAGTTCAAAACACACAGTCCAAAAAGCTGAGACTCCAAAACACTCACTGCAAAACACTCCAAAATACACACAGTCCAAAACATTCCAAAATACTCATTCCAAAACAGTCCAGAACACACATTCCAAAACAATCCAAAACACTCCAAAACGCACACTCCAGAACTCACCCCAAACACTCACTCCAATACACACCCCAAAACAAGAACTCCAAAACACTGCAAAACATCGCTCCAAAACACTCCAAAACACACACTACAAAATATTGCTAAATATTCACTCCAAAACAATCACTCCAATACCCCCACTCGAAAACACACACTCCAAAACTAACACTGACTCCAAAACATACACTCCAAAACACTCACTACAAATCACTCCAAAACACTCATTCGAAAACACAAACTCCAAAACACTCCAAAACATATGCTCCAAAACAATCAATCCAAAACAGAAACTCGAAAACACTCACTCCAAGCCACTCACTATAACACACGCACTAAAAAACATTACGAAACACATACTCCAATACAGTCACTCCAAAACACATACTCCAAAATACTCTGAAGCATTCACTCCAAAACAAACAGGCCAAATCACTTACTCCAAAACACACTCCAAAACACACTCCAAAACACGCACTCTAAAACAATCACTCCAAAAGGCAAACTCAAAAACTCTCACTCCAAAGCACTCACTCCAAAACACTCACTCCAAAACACACTCAAAGCACTCCAAAACACTCACTTATAAATAAACACTCCAAAACACACTCCAAAACACTCACTCCAAAATACTCACTCCAGAACACGCACTCCAAAATTTGCCAAAACACACCGCTAAAACACTCACTCGAAATCGCAAATTCAATAACGCACTCCAAAACACTCGCTGTAAAGCACTCGAAAACACAGTATAAAAATTGCTAAATACTGACTCCAAAGCAATCACTCCAATATACTCACTCGAAAACACACCCAGCAAAAAGTCCAAAACACACACTCCAAAATACTCACTCCAAAACACACACTCCAAAACTCACACTCCAAAACAATCACTCCAATACGCTGCAAAACGCACACTCCAAAGCACTCAGTCATAATACAAACTACAAAATACTTACTCCAATTGAGTCCAAAACAATCACTCCAAAATGCTCCAAAGCACTCCAAAATAATCACCCCTAAACATTCTCTAAAACACACACTCCAAAACACTCTCTCCACAACACAAACTCCAATCCACTTACTCCAAAAAACTCTAAAAAGACTCTCTCCAAAACACTCCAAAGTACTCACTCCAAAACAAACACTTCAAAGCAGTCACTCCAAAACTCTCACTCCAAAGCACGCTCTCGAAAAGGCATACTCCAAAACAAACACTCCAAAACACTCCAAAACACACTCCAAAACACACTCCAAAACAGACACTCCAAGACATTCACTCCAAAGCATTCCAACACACACCTTCCAAAACACTCCTAAACACACACCCCAAAACAGTATCTCCAAAACACTCGCTACAAAGCATTCACCCCAAAACACACACTCCAAAACTCGAACTCCAAAAGACTCTCTCCAAAACACAATGTCCAAAATACTCACTCTGAAACGCACTCCAAAACACACACTCTAAAACACTTTTCCATAAGGCAACCTCAAAAACTCTCACTCCATACCATTCACTCAAAACAGTCAAAACACTCCAAAACACTCACTCAAAAACAAACACTCCAAAACACTCACTACAATACACTCACTCCAATACACTCACCCCAAAACAAACACTCCAAAACACTGCAAAACATTCTCTCCAAAACACGCACTCCAATACAACCACTCGAAAACATAAACAGTCCAAAACAAACACTCACTCCAAAACAAACTCCAAAAGTCTCACTGCACAACACGCACTCCAAAACTCACACTCTAAAACATTCACTCCAAAATGCAAACCATAAAACATTCACTCCAAAACACTGGTCCAAAACGCACACTACAAAGCATTGCTAAATAATCAAGCCAAAACAATCACTCCAATACATTCACTCCTTCGAGTTTTGGAGTGTGTGTTTTGGGGTGAATGCTTTGTAGCGAGTGTTTTGGAGATACTGTTTTGGGGTGTGTGTTTAGGAGTGTTTTGGAAGGTGTGTGTTGGAATGCTTTGGAGTGAATGTCTTGGAGTGTCTGTTTTGGAGTGTGTTTTGGAGTGTGTTTTGGAGTGTTTTGGAGTGTTTGTTTTGGAGTATGCCTTTTCGAGAGCGTGTTTTGGAGTTTGTGTTTTGGAGTGTTTTGAAGTGTGTGTTTTGGAGTGTTCATTTTGGAGTGAGTGTTTTGGAATGAGTCTTTTGGAGTGAATGTTTTGGAGTGTTTTGGATTGTGTGATTTGGAGTGTTTTGGAGTGAGTGTTTTGGTGTGATGTGGCGTGTGTATGTTTTGGATTTTTTTTGGAGCGAATGTTTTGGAATGTGTGATTTGGAGTGGTTTGGAGTGAGTGTCTTGGAATGTTCTGGAGTGTGTGTTTTGGAGTGTTTTCGAGTAACTTGATGTGTGTGTTTTTGGAGTAAATGTTTTGGAATGTGTGATTTGAAGTGTTTTGGAGTGAGTGTCTTGGAGTGTTCTGGAGTGTGTGTTTTGGCGTGTTTTGGGGTGTGTGTTTTGGAGTGAGTGTTTTGGAGTATTTTGGAGTGGGTTTTGGAGTGCTTTGGAGTGAGCGTTTTGGAGTGTTTTAGAATGAGTGTTTTTGAGTGAGTGGTTTGCAGTGTGTTTTGGAGTGCACACTCAAAAACACTCCAAAACACTCACTCCAAAACAAACACTTCAAAACACTCTCGACAAAACACCCCAAAACAATCACTCCAAAACAATCCAAAACAAACTCCAAAACACTCCAAAACAATCAGTCCAAAACCCACACTCCAAACCATTCCAAAATACACACTCCAAACAACTCCAAAACACACATTCCAAAACATTACAAAACACTCACTCCAAAACACTCCAAAACACTCACTACAAATCACTCCAACACTCTCATTCGAAAACACACACTCCAAAGGATTCCAAGACAAATACTCCAAAACACTCAATCCAAAACAGAAACTCCAAAACACTCACTCCAAACCACTCACTCCAAAACATACTCAAAAACGCACACTCCAAAAAACTGACTCCAAAACACTCACTGCAAAACACTACAAAACACACACTACAAAACATTACAAAACACACACTCCAGAACTCACCCCAAACACTCACTCCAATACACACCCCAAAAAAAGAACTCCAAAACACTGCAAAACATCGCTCCAAAACACTCCAAAACACACACTACAAAATATTGCTAAATATTCACTCCAAAACAATCACTCCACTCGAAAACACACACTCCAAAACTAACACTGACTCCAAAACATACACTCCAAAACACTCACTACAAATCACTCCAAAACACTCATTCGAAAACACAAACTCCAAAACACTCCAAAACATATGCTCCAAAACAATCAATCCAAAACAGAAACTCGAAAACACTCACTCCAAGCCACTCACTATAACACACGCACTAAAAAACATTACGAAACACATACTCCAATACAGTCACTCCAAAACACATACTCCAAAATACTCTGAAGCATTCACTCCAAAACAAACACGCCAAATCACTTACTCCAAAACACACTCCAAAACACTCCAAAACACGCACTCTAAAACAATCACTCCAAAAGGCAAACTCAAAAACTCTCACTCCAAAGCACTCTCTCCAAAACACTCACTCCAAAACACACTCAAAGCACTCCAAAACACTCACTTATAAATAAACACTCCAAAACACACTCCAAAACACTCACTCCAAAATACTCACTCCAGAACACGCACTCCAAAATTTGCCAAAACACACCGCTAAAACACTCACTCCAAATCGCAAATTCAATAACGCACTCCAAAACACTCGCTGTAAAGCACTCGAAAACACAGTATAAAAATTGCTAAATACTGACTCCAAAGCAATCACTCCAATATACTCACTCGAAAACACACCCAGCAAAAAGTCCAAAACACACACTCCAAAATACTCACTCCAAAACACACACTCCAAAACTCACACTCCAAAACAATCACTCCAATACGCTGCAAAACGCACACTCCAAAGCACTCAGTCATAATACAAACTACAAAATACTTACTCCAATTGAGTCCAAAACAATCACTCCAAAATGCTCCAAAGCACTCCAAAATAATCACCCCTAAACATTCGCTAAAACACACACTCCAAAACACTCTCTCCACAACACAAACTCCAATCCATTTACTCCAAAAAACTCTAAAAAGACTCTCTCCAAAACACTCCAAAGTACTCACTCCAAAACAAACACTTCAAAGCAGTCACTCCAAAACTCTCACTCCAAAGCACGCTCTCGAAAAGGCACACTCCAAAACAAACACTCCAAAACACTCCAAAACACACTCCAAAACACACTCCAAAACAGACACTCCAAGACATTCACTCCAAAGCATTCCAACACACACCTTCCAAAACACTCCTAAACACACACCCCAAAACAGTATCTCCAAAACACTCGCTACAAAGCATTCACCCCAAAACACACACTCCAAAACTCGAACTCCAAAATACTCTCTCCAAAACACAATGTCCAAAATACTCACTCTGAAACGCACTCCAAAACACACACTCTAAAACACTTTTCCATAAGGCAACCTCAAAAACTCTCACTCCATAGCATTCACTCAAAACAGTCAAAACACTCCAAAACACTCACTCAAAAACAAACACTCCAAAACACTCACTACAATACACTCACTCCAATACACTCACCCCAAAACAAACACTCCAAAACACTGCAAAACATTCTCTCCAAAACACGCACTCCAATACAACCACTCGAAAACATAAACAGTCCAAAACAAACACTCACTCCAAAACAAACTCCAAAAGTCTCACTGCACAACACGCACTCCAAAACTCACACTCTAAAACATTCACTCCAAAATGCAAACCATAAAACATTCACTCCAAAACACTGGTCCAAAACGCACACTACAAAGCATTGCTAAATAATCAAGCCAAAACAATCACTCCAATACATTCACTCGAAAACACACAGTCCAAAACACTCACTCCAAATCACTCACTCCAAAATCATGCTCAAAAACACTCCAAAACAAACACTCCAAAATCAGTGTTATGGAGTGTTTTGTAGTGTCTTATGGAAGGTTTGATTTGGAGCTTGTGTTTAGGAGTGTTTTGGGGTGTATGTTTTTGATTGTTTTGGCGTGTTTTGGAGTTTTATTTGGAGAGTGTTTTAGAGTGTTTGTTTTGATATGTATTCTGGAGTGTTTTGATATTTTTGGAATGATTGTTTTGGAATAAGTTTTTTGGTGCTTGTGTCTTGGAGTGATTGTTTTGTAATATTTTGTTGTGCATGTTTGGAGTGTTTTGGAGTGCGTTTTGGAGTGTTTCTTTTGGAGTGTGTTTTGGAGTGTTTGTTTCGGAGTGTTTTTGGAATGTTTGGGAGTGATTGTTTTTGGACAGTTTTGGAGTAAGTATTTTGGTGTTTATGTTTTGGAGTGAGTGTTTTGCAGTGTTTGGAATGTGAGTTTTGGGTTAGTGTATCGGAGTGAGTGCTTTGGAGTGAGTGTTTTGTAATATTTTGCAATGTGTTTGGAGTGTTTTGGAGTGTGTGCTTTGGAGAGTCTTGCAGTTAGAGTTTTGGAGTGTTTTGTTATGTGTTTTGGAACCTTTGGAGTGAGTGTTTTGGAGTGAGTGTTTTGGAGTGAATGTTTTGGAGTGAGTGTTTTGTAATATTTTGTAGAGTTTGTTTGGAGTGTTTTGGATTGAGTGTTTTGGAATGTGTGTTTTGCAGTGCTCTGGAGTGTTTGTTTTGGAGTGTGTTTTGGAGTGCGCGTTTTGTAGTGAGTGTTTTGGTGTGTGTGTTTTGGAGTGAGTGTTTTGGCATGATCTGTGTGTGTTGGAAAGTGTGTTTTGGAGTGAGTGGTTTGTAGTGAGTGTTTTGGTGTGTTTTGGAGTGATTCTTTTGGAGTGAGTGTTTTGGAGTGTTTGTTTTGGAATGTTTTTGGAGTGTTTGGGAGTGATTGTTTTGGACTGTTTTGGTGTAAGAATTTTGGTGTTTATGTTTTGGAGTGAGTGTTTTGCAGTGTTTTGGAATGTGAGTTTTGGGTGAGTGTATCGGAGTGAGTGCTTTGGAGTGAGTGTTTTGTAGTGTGTGTTTTGCAGTTTTTTGAAGTAAGTGTTTTGGAGTGTGTTTTGGAGTGAATGCTTTGTAGCGAGTGTTTTGGAGATACTGTTTTGGGGTGTGTGTTTAGGAGTGTTTTGGAAGGTGTGTGTTGGAATGCTTTGGAGTGAATGTCTTGGAGTGTCTGTTTTGGAGTGTGTTTTGGAGTGTGTTTTGGAGTGTTTTGGAGTGTTTGTTTTGGAGTATGCCTTTTCGAGAGCGTGTTTTGGAGTTTGTGTTTTGGAGTGTTTTGAAGTGTGTGTTTTGGAGTGTTCATTTTGGAGTGAGTGTTTTGGAATGAGTCTTTTGGAGTGAATGTTTTGGAGTGTTTTGGATTGTGTGATTTGGAGTGTTTTGGAGTGAGTGTTTTGGTGTGATGTGGCGTGTGTATGTTTTGGATTTTTTTTGGAGCGAATGTTTTGGAATGTGTGATTTGGAGTGGTTTGGAGTGAGTGTCTTGGAATGTTCTGGAGTGTGTGTTTTGGAGTGTTTTCGAGTAACTTGATGTGTGTGTTTTTGGAGTAAATGTTTTGGAATGTGTGATTTGAAGTGTTTTGGAGTGAGTGTCTTGGAGTGTTCTGGAGTGTGTGTTTTGGCGTGTTTTGGGGTGTGTGTTTTGGAGTGAGTGTTTTGGAGTATTTTGGAGTGGGTTTTGGAGTGCTTTGGAGTGAGCGTTTTGGAGTGTTTTAGAATGAGTGTTTTTGAGTGAGTGGTTTGCAGTGTGTTTTGGAGTGCACACTCAAAAACACTCCAAAACACTCACTCCAAAACAAACACTTCAAAACACTCTCGACAAAACACCCCAAAACAATCACTCCAAAACAATCCAAAACAAACTCCAAAACACTCCAAAACAATCAGTCCAAAACCCACACTCCAAACCATTCCAAAATACACACTCCAAACAACTCCAAAACACACATTCCAAAACATTACAAAACACTCACTCCAAAACACTCCAAAACACTCACTACAAATCACTCCAACACTCTCATTCGAAAACACACACTCCAAAGGATTCCAAGACAAATACTCCAAAACACTCAATCCAAAACAGAAACTCCAAAACACTCACTCCAAACCACTCACTCCAAAACATACTCAAAAACGCACACTCCAAAAAACTGACTCCAAAACACTCACTGCAAAACACTACAAAACACACACTACAAAACATTACAAAACACACACTCCAGAACTCACCCCAAACACTCACTCCAATACACACCCCAAAAAAAGAACTCCAAAACACTGCAAAACATCGCTCCAAAACACTCCAAAACACACACTACAAAATATTGCTAAATATTCACTCCAAAACAATCACTCCAATACCCCCACTCGAAAACACACACTCCAAAACTAACACTGACTCCAAAACATACACTCCAAAACACTCACTACAAATCACTCCAAAACACTCATTCGAAAACACAAACTCCAAAACACTCCAAAACATATGCTCCAAAACAATCAATCCAAAACAGAAACTCGAAAACACTCACTCCAAGCCACTCACTATAACACACGCACTAAAAAACATTACGAAACACATACTCCAATACAGTCACTCCAAAACACATACTCCAAAATACTCTGAAGCATTCACTCCAAAACAAACACGCCAAATCACTTACTCCAAAACACACTCCAAAACACTCCAAAACACGCACTCTAAAACAATCACTCCAAAAGGCAAACTCAAAAACTCTCACTCCAAAGCACTCTCTGCAAAACACTCACTCCAAAACACACTCAAAGCACTCCAAAACACTCACTTATAAATAAACACTCCAAAACACACTCCAAAACACTCACTCCAAAATACTCACTCCAGAACACGCACTCCAAAATTTGCCAAAACACACCGCTAAAACACTCACTCCAAATCGCAAATTCAATAACGCACTCCAAAACACTCGCTGTAAAGCACTAGAAAACACAGTATAAAAATTGCTAAATACTGACTCCAAAGCAATCACTCCAATATACTCACTCGAAAACACACCCAGCAAAAAGTCCAAAACACACACTCCAAAATACTCACTCCAAAACACACACTCCAAAACTCACACTCCAAAACAATCACTCCAATACGCTGCAAAACGCACACTCCAAAGCACTCAGTCATAATACAAACTACAAAATACTTACTCCAATTGAGTCCAAAACAATCACTCCAAAATGCTCCAAAGCACTCCAAAATAATCACCCCTAAACATTCTCTAAAACACACACTCCAAAACACTCTCTCCACAACACAAACTCCAATCCATTTACTCCAAAAAACTCTAAAAAGACTCTCTCCAAAACACTCCAAAGTACTCACTCCAAAACAAACACTTCAAAGCAGTCACTCCAAAACTCTCACTCCAAAGCACGCTCTCGAAAAGGCACACTCCAAAACAAACACTCCAAAACACTCCAAAACACACTCCAAAACACACTCCAAAACAGACACTCCAAGACATTCACTCCAAAGCATTCCAACACACACCTTCCAAAACACTCCTAAACACACACCCCAAAACAGTATCTCCAAAACACTCGCTACAAAGCATTCACCCCAAAACACACACTCCAAAACTCGAACTCCAAAATACTCTCTCCAAAACACAATGTCCAAAATACTCACTCTGAAACGCACTCCAAAACACACACTCTAAAACACTTTTCCATAAGGCAACCTCAAAAACTCTCACTCCATAGCATTCACTCAAAACAGTCAAAACACTCCAAAACACTCACTCAAAAACAAACACTCCAAAACACTCACTACAATACACTCACTCCAATACACTCACCCCAAAACAAACACTCCAAAACACTGCAAAACATTCTCTCCAAAACACGCACTCCAATACAACCACTCGAAAACATAAACAGTCCAAAACAAACACTCACTCCAAAACAAACTCCAAAAGTCTCACTGCACAACACGCACTCCAAAACTCACACTCTAAAACATTCACTCCAAAATGCAAACCATAAAACATTCACTCCAAAACACTGGTCCAAAACGCACACTACAAAGCATTGCTAAATAATCAAGCCAAAACAATCACTCCAATACATTCACTCGAAAACACACAGTCCAAAACACTCACTCCAAATCACTCACTCCAAAATCATGCTCAAAAACACTCCAAAACAAACACTCCAAAATCAGTGTTATGGAGTGTTTTGTAGTGTCTTATGGAAGGTTTGATTTGGAGCTTGTGTTTAGGAGTGTTTTGGGGTGTATGTTTTTGATTGTTTTGGCGTGTTTTGGAGTTTTATTTGGAGAGTGTTTTAGAGTGTTTGTTTTGATATGTATTCTGGAGTGTTTTGATATTTTTGGAATGATTGTTTTGGAATAAGTTTTTTGGTGCTTGTGTCTTGGAGTGATTGTTTTGTAATATTTTGTTGTGCATGTTTGGAGTGTTTTGGAGTGCGTTTTGGAGTGTTTCTTTTGGAGTGTGTTTTGGAGTGTTTGTTTCGGAGTGTTTTTGGAATGTTTGGGAGTGATTGTTTTTGGACAGTTTTGGAGTAAGTATTTTGGTGTTTATGTTTTGGAGTGAGTGTTTTGCAGTGTTTTGGAATGTGAGTTTTGGGTTAGTGTATCGGAGTGAGTGCTTTGGAGTGAGTGTTTTGTAATATTTTGCAATGTGTTTGGAGTGTTTTGGAGTGTGTGCTTTGGAGAGTCTTGCAGTTAGAGTTTTGGAGTGTTTTGTTATGTGTTTTGGAACCTTTGGAGTGAGTGTTTTGGAGTGAGTGTTTTGGAGTGAATGTTTTGGAGTGAGTGTTTTGTAATATTTTGTAGAGTTTGTTTGGAGTGTTTTGGATTGAGTGTTTTGGAATGTGTGTTTTGCAGTGCTCTGGAGTGTTTGTTTTGGAGTGTGTTTTGGAGTGCGCGTTTTGTAGTGAGTGTTTTGGTGTGTGTGTTTTGGAGTGAGTGTTTTGGCATGATCTGTGTGTGTTGGAAAGTGTGTTTTGGAGTGAGTGGTTTGTAGTGAGTGTTTTGGTGTGTTTTGGAGTGATTCTTTTGGAGTGAGTGTTTTGGAGTGTTTGTTTTGGAATGTTTTTGGAGTGTTTGGGAGTGATTGTTTTGGACTGTTTTGGTGTAAGAATTTTGGTGTTTATGTTTTGGAGTGAGTGTTTTGCAGTGTTTTGGAATGTGAGTTTTGGGTGAGTGTATCGGAGTGAGTGCTTTGGAGTGAGTGTTTTGTAGTGTGTGTTTTGCAGTTTTTTGAAGTAAGTGTTTTGGAGTGTGTTTTGGAGTGTTTTGCAGAGAATGTTTTTGAGTGTTTTGTTTTGAGTTTTGGAGTGCTGGTTTTGGAGTGAGTGTTTTGTAGTGTTTTGTTGTGTTTTGGAGTGTTTGTTTTGGAGTGTTTTGGTGTGTTTTGCAGTGATTATTTTAGACTGTGAGTAATAATTTTGGAGTTTGTATTTTGGAGTGAGTGTTTTGGGCTCTATTGGAGTGAATGTTTTGGAGTGAGTGTTTTGCAGTGAGTGTTTTGGAGTGTGTGTTTTGGAGAGTGTGTTTTGGAGTGTTTGTTTTGGAGTGACTGTTTAAGAGTGTGTTTGAGTGTTTGTTTTGGAGTGTTTCGGAGTGTGTGTTTTCGAGTGCGTGCTTTGGAGTGAGTGTTTTGGAGTTTGTGTTTTGGAGTGTTTTGAAGTGTGTGTTTTGGAGTGTTCATTTTGGAGTGAGTGTTTTGGAATGAGTCTTTTGGAGTGAATGTTTTGGAGTGTTTTGGATTGTGTGATTTGGAGTGTTTTGGAGTGAGTGTTTTGGTGTGATGTGGCGTGTGTATGTTTTGGATTTTTTTTGGAGCGAATGTTTTGGAATGTGTGATTTGGAGTGGTTTGGAGTGAGTGTCTTGGAATGTTCTGGAGTGTGTGTTTTGGAGTGTTTTCGAGTAACTTGATGTGTGTGTTTTTGGAGTAAATGTTTTGGAATGTGTGATTTGAAGTGTTTTGGAGTGAGTGTCTTGGAGTGTTCTGGAGTGTGTGTTTTGGCGTGTTTTGGGGTGTGTGTTTTGGAGTGAGTGTTTTGGAGTATTTTGGAGTGGGTTTTGGAGTGCTTTGGAGTGAGCGTTTTGGAGTGTTTTAGAATGAGTGTTTTTGAGTGAGTGGTTTGCAGTGTGTTTTGGAGTGCACACTCAAAAACACTCCAAAACACTCACTCCAAAACAAACACTTCAAAACACTCTCGACAAAACACCCCAAAACAATCACTCCAAAACAATCCAAAACAAACTCCAAAACACTCCAAAACAATCAGTCCAAAACCCATACTCCAAACCATTCCAAAATACACACTCCAAACAACTCCAAAACACACATTCCAAAACATTACAAAACACTCACTCCAAAACACTCCAAAACACTCACTACAAATCACTCCAACACTCTCATTCGAAAACACACACTCCAAAGGATTCCAAGACAAATACTCCAAAACACTCAATCCAAAACAGAAACTCCAAAACACTCACTCCAAACCACTCACTCCAAAACATACTCAAAAACGCACACTCCAAAAAACTGACTCCAAAACACTCACTGCAAAACACTACAAAACACACACTACAAAACATTACAAAACACACACTCCAGAACTCACCCCAAACACTCACTCCAATACACACCCCAAAAAAAGAACTCCAAAACACTGCAAAACATCGCTCCAAAACACTCCAAAACACACACTACAAAATATTGCTAAATATTCACTCCAAAACAATCACTCCAATACCCCCACTCGAAAACACACACTCCAAAACTAACACTGACTCCAAAACATACACTCCAAAACACTCACTACAAATCACTCCAAAACACTCATTCGAAAACACAAACTCCAAAACACTCCAAAACATATGCTCCAAAACAATCAATCCAAAACAGAAACTCGAAAACACTCACTCCAAGCCACTCACTATAACACACGCACTAAAAAACATTACGAAACACATACTCCAATACAGTCACTCCAAAACACATACTCCAAAATACTCTGAAGCATTCATTCCAAAACAAACACGCCAAATCACTTACTCCAAAACACACTCCAAAACACTCCAAAACACGCACTCTAAAACAATCACTCCAAAAGGCAAACTCAAAAACTCTCACTCCAAAGCACTCTCTCCAAAACACTCACTCCAAAACACACTCAAAGCACTCCAAAACACTCACTTATAAATAAACACTCCAAAACACACTCCAAAACACTCACTCCAAAATACTCACTCCAGAACACGCACTCCAAAATTTGCCAAAACACACCGCTAAAACACTCACTCCAAATCGCAAATTCAATAACGCACTCCAAAACACTCGCTGTAAAGCACTAGAAAACACAGTATAAAAATTGCTAAATACTGACTCCAAAGCAATCACTCCAATATACTCACTCGAAAACACACCCAGCAAAAAGTCCAAAACACACACTCCAAAATACTCACTCCAAAACACACACTCCAAAACTCACACTCCAAAACAATCACTCCAATACGCTGCAAAACGCATACTCCAAAGCACTCAGTCATAATACAAACTACAAAATACTTACTCCAATTGAGTCCAAAACAATCACTCCAAAATGCTCCAAAGCACTCCAAAATAATCACCCCTAAACATTCTCTAAAACACACACTCCAAAACACTCTCTCCACAACACAAACTCCAATCCATTTACTCCAAAAAACTCTAAAAAGACTCTCTCCAAAACACTCCAAAGTACTCACTCCAAAACAAACACTTCAAAGCAGTCACTCCAAAACTCTCACTCCAAAGCACGCTCTCGAAAAGGCACACTCCAAAACAAACACTCCAAAACACTCCAAAACACACTCCAAAACACACTCCAAAACAGACACTCCAAGACATTCACTCCAAAGCATTCCAACACACACCTTCCAAAACACTCCTAAACACACACCCCAAAACAGTATCTCCAAAACACTCGCTACAAAGCATTCACCCCAAAACACACACTCCAAAACTCGAACTCCAAAATACTCTCTCCAAAACACAATGTCCAAAATACTCACTCTGAAACGCACTCCAAAACACACACTCTAAAACACTTTTCCATAAGGCAACCTCAAAAACTCTCACTCCATAGCATTCACTCAAAACAGTCAAAACACTCCAAAACACTCACTCAAAAACAAACACTCCAAAACACTCACTACAATACACTCACTCCAATACACTCACCCCAAAACAAACACTCCAAAACACTGCAAAACATTCTCTCCAAAACACGCACTCCAATACAACCACTCGAAAACATAAACAGTCCAAAACAAACACTCACTCCAAAACAAACTCCAAAAGTCTCACTGCACAACACGCACTCCAAAACTCACACTCTAAAACATTCACTCCAAAATGCAAACCATAAAACATTCACTCCAAAACACTGGTCCAAAACGCACACTACAAAGCATTGCTAAATAATCAAGCCAAAACAATCACTCCAATACATTCACTCGAAAACACACAGTCCAAAACACTCACTCCAAATCACTCACTCCAAAATCATGCTCAAAAACACTCCAAAACAAACACTCCAAAATCAGTGTTATGGAGTGTTTTGTAGTGTCTTATGGAAGGTTTGATTTGGAGCTTGTGTTTAGGAGTGTTTTGGGGTGTATGTTTTTGATTGTTTTGGCGTGTTTTGGAGTTTTATTTGGAGAGTGTTTTAGAGTGTTTGTTTTGATATGTATTCTGGAGTGTTTTGATATTTTTGGAATGATTGTTTTGGAATAAGTTTTTTGGTGCTTGTGTCTTGGAGTGATTGTTTTGTAATATTTTGTTGTGCATGTTTGGAGTGTTTTGGAGTGCGTTTTGGAGTGTTTCTTTTGGAGTGTGTTTTGGAGTGTTTGTTTCGGAGTGTTTTTGGAATGTTTGGGAGTGATTGTTTTTGGACAGTTTTGGAGTAAGTATTTTGGTGTTTATGTTTTAGAGTGAGTGTTTTGCAGTGTGTTTTGGAGTGATTCTTTTGGAGTGAGTGTTTTGGAGTGTTTGTTTTGGAATGTTTTTGGAGTGTTTGGGAGTGATTGTTTTGGACTGTTTTGGTGTAAGAATTTTGGTGTTTATGTTTTGGAGTGAGTGTTTTGCAGTGTTTTGGAATGTGAGTTTTGGGTGAGTGTATCGGAGTGAGTGCTTTGGAGTGAGTGTTTTGTAATATTTTGCAATGTGTTTGGAGTGTTTTGGAGTGTGTGCTTTGGAGAGTCTTGCAGTTAGAGTTTTGGAGTGTTTTGTTATGTGTTTTGGAACCTTTGGAGTGAGTGTTTTGGAGTGAGTGTTTTGGAGTGAATGTTTTGGAGTGAGTGTTTTGTAATATTTTGTAGAGTTTGTTTGGAGTGTTTTGGATTGAGTGTTTTGGAATGTGTGCTTTGCAGTGCTCTGGAGTGTTTGTTTTGGAGTGTGTTTTGGAGTCCGCGTTTTGTAGTGAGTGTTTTGGTGTGTGTGTTTTGGAGTGAGTGTTTTGGCATGATCTGTGTGTGTTGGAAAGTGTGTTTTGGAGTGAGTGGTTTGTAGTGAGTGTTTTGGTGTGTTTTGGAGTGATTCTTTTGGAGTGAGTGTTTTGGAGTGTTTGTTTTGGAATGTTTTTGGAGTGTTTGGGAGTGATTGTTTTGGACTGTTTTGGTGTAAGAATTTTGGTGTTTATGTTTTGGAGTGAGTGTTTTGCAGTGTTTTGGAATGTGAGTTTTGGGTGAGTGTATCGGAGTGAGTGCTTTGGAGTGAGTGTTTTGTAGTGTGTGTTTTGCAGTTTTTTGAAGTAAGTGTTTTGGAGTGTGTTTTGGAGTGTTTTGCAGAGAATGTTTTTGAGTGTTTTGTTTTGAGTTTTGGAGTGAGTGTTTTGGAGTGTTTTGTTGTGTTTTGGAGTGTTTGTTTTGGAGTGTTTTGGTGTGTTTTGCAGTGATTATTTTAGACTGTGAGTAATAATTTTGGAGTTTGTATTTTGGAGTGAGTGTTTTGGGCTCTATTGGAGTGAATGTTTTGGAGTGAGTGTTTTGCAGTGAGTGTTTTGGAGTGTGTGTTTTGGAGAGTGTGTTTTGGAGTGTTTGTTTTGGAGTGACTGTTTAAGAGTGTGTTTGAGTGTTTCTTTTGGAGTGTTTCGGAGTGTGTGTTTTCGAGTGCGTGCTTTGGAGTGAGTGTTTTGGAGTTTGTGTTTTGGAGTGTTTTGAAGTGTGTGTTTTGGAGTGTTCATTTTGGAGTGAGTGTTTTGGAATGAGTCTTTTGGAGTGAATGTTTTGGAGTGTTTTGGATTGTGTGATTTGGAGTGTTTTGGAGTGAGTGTTTTGGTGTGATGTGGCGTGTGTATGTTTTGGATTTTTTTTGGAGCGAATGTTTTGGAATGTGTGATTTGGAGTGGTTTGGAGTGAGTGTCTTGGAATGTTCTGGAGTGTGTGTTTTGGAGTGTTTTCGAGTAACTTGATGTGTGTGTTTTTGGAGTAAATGTTTTGGAATGTGTGATTTGAAGTGTTTTGGAGTGAGTGTCTTGGAGTGTTCTGGAGTGAGTGTTTTGGCGTGTTTTGGGGTGTGTGTTTTGGAGTGAGTGTTTTGGAGTATTTTGGAGTGGGTTTTGGAGTGCTTTGGAGTGAGCGTTTTGGAGTGTTTTAGAATGAGTGTTTTTGAGTGAGTGGTTTGCAGTGTGTTTTGGAGTGCACACTCAAAAACACTCCAAAACACTCACTCCAAAACAAACACTTCAAAACACTCTCGACAAAACACCCCAAAACAATCGCTCCAAAACAATCCAAAACAAACTCCAAAACACTCCAAAACAATCAGTCCAAAACCCACACTCCAAACCATTCCAAAATACACACTCCAAACAACTCCAAAACACACATTCCAAAACATTACAAAACACTCACTCCAAAACACTCCAAAACACTCACTACAAATCACTCCAACACTCTCATTCGAAAACACACACTCCAAAGGATTCCAAGACAAATACTCCAAAACACTCAATCCAAAACAGAAACTCCAAAACACTCACTCCAAACCACTCACTCCAAAACATACTCAAAAACGCACACTCCAAAAAACTGACTCCAAAACACTCACTGCAAAACACTACGAAACACACACTACAAAACATTACAAAACACACACTCCAAAACACTCACTCCTATACACTGCAAAACGCACACTCCAAAAAACTGACTCCAAAATACTCACGCCAAAGCACTCACTCCAAAACACACTCCAAAATTAAGCTCAATAACACTCCAAAACACAGTCCAAAACACTCTCTCCAAAATACACACTACAAAACATTACAAAACACTCACTCCAAAACTCACTCTCCAAAGCACTCACTCCAAATCACTGCGAAACGCACACTCCAAAACATTCTCTCAAAATACAAACTACAAAATACTTACTCCAATTGAGTCCAAAACAATCACTCCAAAACGCTCCAAAACACTCTCTCCGAAACACAAACTCCAAACCACTTACTCCAAAACAATGTAAAAAAACTCTCTCCAAAACACTCCAAAACATTCACTCCAAAACACTCCACAGCACTCACTCAAAAACAAACAATCAAAAACAATCAACCCAAAGCATTCCAAAAGACACGCTCCAAAACACTCACTCCAAAACACTCACTCCAAAGCACTCACACCAAAACACTCACTCCAAAACATACACTCCAAAACAAACATCAAAATAAACACTCCAAAATACTCACTCCAAAACAGTTCAAAACACACAGTCCAAAAAGCTGAGACTCCAAAACACTCACTGCAAAACACTCCAAAATACACACAGTCCAAAACATTCCAAAATACTCATTCCAAAACAGTCCAGAACACACATTCCAAAACAATCCAAAACACTCCAAAACGCACACTCCAGAACTCACCCCAAACACTCACTCCAATACACACCCCAAAACAAGAACTCCAAAACACTGCTAAACATCGCTCCAAAACACTCCAAAACACACACTACAAAATATTGCTAAATATTCACTCCAAAACAATCACTCCAATACCCCCACTCGAAAACACACACTCCAAAACTAACACTCACTCCAAAACATACACTACAAAACACTCACTACAAATCACTCCAAAACACTCATTCGAAAACACAAACTCCAAAACACTCCAAAACACTCACTCCAAAACAAACACTTCAAAACAATCACTCCAAAACACTGAAAAACGCACACTCCAAAGCACTCAGTAAAAAAGAAACTACAAAATACTTACTCCAATTGAGTCCAAAACAAGCACTCCAAAAAGCTCCAAAGCACTCCAAAATAATCACCCCTAAACATTCTCTGAAACACACACTCCAAAGCACTCTCTCCACAACAGAAACTCCAATCCACTTACTCCAAAAAACTGTAAAAAAAACTCTCTCCAAAACACTCCAATGTACTCACTCCAAAACAAGCACTCCAAAGCAGTCACTCCAAAACTCTCACTCCAAAGCACGCTCTCCAAAACACACACTCCAAAACAAATACTGACTCCAAAACACTCCAAAACACACTCCAAAACAGACACTCCAAGTCATTCACTCCAAAACATTCCAAAACACACCTTCCAAAACACTCCTAAACAAACACTCTAAAACACTTACTCCATAAGGCAACCTCAAAAGCTCTCACTCCATAGCATTCACTCAAACAGTCAAAACACTCCAAAAAACTCACTCAAAAACAAACACTCCAAAACATTCTCCAAAACACTCACTACAATGCACTCACTCCAATACACTCACCCCAAAACAAACACTCCAAAACACAGCAAAACACTCTCTCCAAAACACTCACTCCAATACAACCACTCGAAAACATAAACAGTCCAATACAAACAATCACTCCAAAACAAACTCCAAAAGTCTCACTGCACAACACGCACTCCAAAACTCACACTCTAAAACATTCACTCCAAAATGCAAATCATAAAAAATTCACTCCAAAACACTGGTCCAAAACGCACACTACAAAGCATTGCTAAATAATCACGCCAAAAGAATCACTCCAATACATTCACTCGAAAACACACAGTCCAAAACACTCACTCCAAATCACTCACTCCAAAATCATGCTCCAAAACACTCCAAAACAAACACTCCAAAATCAGTGTTATGGAGTGTTTTGTAGTGTGTTTTGGAAGGTTTGATTTGGAGCTTGTGTTTAGGAGTGTTTTGGGGTGTATGTTTCTGAGTGACTGTTTGGCGTGTTTTAGAGTGTTTGTTTTGAACTGTATTCTGGAGTGTTTTGATATTTTTGGAATGATTGTTTTGGAATGTTTGGGAATACTTTTTTGGTGTTTGTGTCTTGGACTGATTGTTTTGTAATATTTTGCAGTGCGTGTTTGGAGTGTTTTGGAGTGTGTTTTGGAGTGTTTCTTTTGGAGTGTGTTTTGGAGTGTTTGTTTCGGAGTGTTTTTGGAGTGTTTGGGAGTGATTGTTCTTGGACTGTTTTGGAGTAAGTATTTTGGTGTTTATGCTTTGGAGTGTGTTTTGCAATGTTTTGGAATGTGAGTATTGGGAGGGTGTATCGGAGTGAGTGCTTTGGAGTGAGTGTTTTGTAATATTTTGTAGTATGTGTTTCGAGTGTATTGGAGTGTGATTTGGAGTGTGTGCTTTGGAGTGTTTTTGAGTGTGTTTTGGTGTGTTTTGGAGTGTGTTTTGGCATGTCCTGGAGTTTATGTTTTGGATTGTGCGTTTTGGAGTTCGTGCTTTGTAATGCGTGTTTTGGTGTGTTTTGGAGCGATTTTTTTTGGAGTGAGTGTTGGAGTGTTTTTTTTGGTGTGTTTTGGAGTGCTTGTTTTGGAGTGTTTTGGACTAAGTATTTTGGTCTTTGTGTTTTGGAGTGAGTTTTTTGCATTGTGTTTCGGAGTGTTTTATAGTGAGTGTTTTGGAGTGAGTGTTTTGGAGTGTGAGTTTTGGATTGAGTGTTTTAGCATGTTTTGCAGTGTGTGCTTTGGCGTGTTTTGGAGTGAGAGTTTTGGAGTGTTTTGGAACTTTTGGAGTGAGTGTTTTGGAGTGAGTGTTTTGGAGTGAATGTTCTGGAGTGTGTGTTTTGGAATGTGCCTTTGGGATTTCGTGGATTGTAATGCGTGCTTTGGTGTGTTTTGGAGTTTTTTTCGGAGTGAGTGTTGGAGTGCATGTTTTGGACTGTTTTGGAGTAAGTATTTTGGTGTTTGTGTTTTGGAGTGTGTTTTGCATTGTGTTTCGGAGTGTTTTATCTTGTGTTTTGGAGTGTGTTTTGGGGTGTGAGTTTTGGACTGTCTTGGAGAGAGAGTTTTGGAGTGAGTGTTTTGGAGTGAGTGTTTTGTAACATTTTGTAGAGTTTGTTTGGAGTGTTTTGGATTGAGTGTTTTGGAATGTGTGTTTTGGGGTGTTTGTTTTGGATTGTTTCGGTGTGTATCTTTTCTAGAGTGTTAGTTCGTGCGTTTTTTGGAGTGTGTGTTTGGAGTGAGTGTTTTGGTGTGTTTTGGAATGAGTGCTTTGTAGTGAGAGTTTTGGTGTGTTTTGGAGTGATTACTTTGGAGTGATTCTTTTGGAGTGAGTGTTTTGGCGTGTTTGGGAGTGATTGTTTTGGAATGTTTTGGGATATGTATTTTGGTGTTTATGTTTTGGAGTGAGTGTTTTGCATTGTGATTCGGAGTGTTTTATAGTGAGTGTTTTGGAGTGTGAGTTTTGGAGTGTCTTGGAGAGAGAGTTTTGGAGTGAGTGTTTTGGAGTGAATGTTTTGGCATGTTTTGTAGTGAGTGTTTTGGAGTGCTTTGGAGTGATTGTTTTGGAGTGTGTGTTTTGAAGTGTCTTGGAGTGAGAGTTTTGGAGTGTGTTTTGGAGTGTTTTGGAGAGAATGTTTTTGAGTGTTTTGTATTGAGTTTTGGAGTGCTGGTTTTGGAGTGAGTGTTTTGTTGTGTTTTGGAGTGGTTGTTTTGGACTGTTTCGTAATAAGTATTTTGGTTTTTGTGTTTTAGAATGAGTGTTTTGTAATGTTTTGGTGTGTTTTGGATTCAGTGTCTTGGAATGATCTGTAGTGTTTGTTTTGGTGTGTTTTGGAGTGATTATTTTAGACTGTGAGTAATAATTTTGGAGTTAATGTTTTGGAGTGAGTGTTTTGGGCTCTATTGCAGTGAATGTTTTGGAGTGAATGTTTTGCAGTGAGTGTTTTGGAGTGTGTGTTTTGGAGAGAATGTTTTAGAGTGTTTGTTTTGGAGTGACTGTTTAAGAGTGTGTTTGAGTGTTTGTTTTGGAGTGTTTCAGAGTGTGTGATTTCGACTGCGTGTTTTGGAGTGAGTGTTTTGGAGTTTGTGTTTTGGAGTGTTTTGAAGTGTGTGTTTTGGGGTGTTTATTTTGGAATGAGTGTTTGGAATGAGTCTTTTGGAGTGAATGTTTTGGAGTGATGTGGCGTGTGTATGTTTTGGATTTTTTTTGGAGCGAATGTTTTGGAATGTGTGATTTGGAGTGGTTTGGAGTGAGTGTCTTGGAATGTTCTGGAGTGTGTGTTTTGGAGTGTTTTCGAGTAACTTGATGTGTGTGTTTTGGAGTAAGTGTTTTGGAATGTGTGATTTGAAGTGTTTTGGAGTGAGTGTCTTGGAATGTTCTGGAGTGTGTGTTTTGGCGTGTTTTGGAGTGTGTGTTTTGGAGTGAGTGTTTTGGAGTATTTTGGAGTGGGTTTTGGAGTGCTTTGGAGTGAGCGTTTTGGAGTGTTTTGGAATGAGTGTTTTTGAGTGAGTGGTTTGTAATGTGTTTAGGAGCGTTTTGGAGTGAGTGTTTTGGAGTGTTTTGGAATGAGTGCTTTTGAATGAGTGGTTTGCAGTGTGTTTTGGAGTGCAGACTCAAAAACACTCCAAAAGACTCACTCCAAAACAAACACTCCAAAACACTCCAAAACACTCTCAAAATACAAACTACAAAATATTTACTCCAATTGAGTCCAAAACAGTCACTTCAAAACGCTCCAAAACACTCTGTCCGAAACACAAACTCCAAACCACTTACTCCAAATCACCCCAAAACAATCACTACAAAACACCCCAAAACAATCACTCCAAAACAATCCAAAACAAACTCCAAAACAGTCCAAAACAATCACTCTAAAACACACACTCCAAACCATTCCAAAACACTCACTCCAAAACACTCCAAAACACTCACTACAAATCACTCCAACACTCTCATTCGAAAACACACACTCCAAACGACGCCAAGACATATACTCCAAAACACTCAATCCAAAACAGAAGCTCCAAAACACTCACTCCAAACCACTCACTCGAAAACATACTCAAAAACGCACACTCTAAAAAAACTGACTCCAAAACACTCACTGCAAAACACTACAAAACACACACTACAAAACATTACAAAACACACACTCCAAAACACTCACTCCAATACACTGCAAAACACACACTCCAAAAAACTGACTCCAAAATACTCACGCCAAAGCACTCATTCCAAAACACACTCCAAAATAAAGCTCAATAACAGTCCAAAACAACAGTCCAAAACACTCTCTCCAAAATAACACACTACAAAACATTACAAAACACTCACTCCAAAACTCACTCGCCAAAACACTCACTCCAAATCACTGCGAAACGCACACTCCAAAACATTCTCTCAAAATACAAACTACAAAATACTTACTCCAATTGAGTCCAAAACACTCACTCCAAAACGCTCCAAAACACTCTCTCCGAAACACAAACTCCAAACCACTTACTCCAAAACACTCTAAAAAAAACTCTCTCCAAAACACTCCAAAACATTCACTCCAAAACACTCCACAGCACTCACTCAAAAACAAACAATCAAAAACAATCACCCCAAAGCATTCCAAAAGACACGCTCCAAAACACTCACTCCAAAACACTCACTCCAAAGCACTCACACCAAAACACTCACTCCAAAACATACACTCCAAAACAAACATCAAAATAAACACTCCAAAATACTCACTCCAAAACACTTCAAAACACACAGTCCAAAAACTGAGACTCCAAAACACTCACTCCAAAACATTCCAAAATACACACAGTCCAAAACATTCCAAAATACTCATTCCAAAACAGTCCAGAACACACATTCCAAAACAATCCAAAACACTCCAAAACGCACACTCCAGAACTCACCACAAAACACTCCCTCCAATACACACCCCAAAACAAGAACTCCAAAACACTGCTAAACATCTCTCCAAAACACTCCAAAACACACACTACAAAATATTGCTAAATATTCACTCCAAAACAATCACTCCAATACCCCCACTCGAAAACACACACTCCAAAACTAACACTGACTCCAAAACATACACTCCAAAACACTCACTACAAATCACTCCAAAACACTCATTCGAAAACACAAACTCCAAAACACTCCAAAACATATGCTCCAAAACAATCAATCCAAAACAGAAACTCCAAAACACTCACTCCAAGCCAGTCACTATAACACAGGCACTAAAAAACATTACGAAACACACACTCCAATACAGTCACTCCAAAATACATACTCCAAAATACTCTGAAGCATTCACTCCAAAACAAACACGCCAAATCACTTACTCCAAAACACACTCCAAAACACTCCAAAACACGCACTCTAAAGCAATCACTCCAAAAGGCAAACTCAAAAACTCTCACTCCAAAGCACTCACTCCAAAACACTCACTCCAAAACCCACTCAAAACACTCCAAAACACTCACTTATAAATAAACACTCCAAAACACACTCCAAAACACTCACTCCAAAACAATCACTCCAAAATACTCACTCCAGAACACGCACTCCAAAATTTGCCAAAGCACACCTGCTAAAACACTCACTCCAAATGGCAAACTCAAAAACGCACTCCAAAACAAACACTCCAAAGCAGTCACTCCAAAACTCTCACTCCAAAGCACGCTCTCCAAAACACACACTCCAAAACAAACACTCCAAAGCAGTCACTCCAAAACTCTCACTCCAAAGCACGCTCTCCAAAACACACACTCCAAAACAAACACTCCAAAACACTCACTCCAAAACACTCCAAAACACACTCCATAACAGACACTCCAAGAATTCACTCCAAAACATTGCAAAACACACCCCAAAACACTATCTCCAAAACACTCGCTACAAAGCATTCACCCCAAAACACACACTCCAAAGCTCGAACTCCTAAAGACTCTCTCCAAAACACAATGTCCAAAATATTCACTCTGAAACACACTCCAAAACACACACTCTAAAACACTTACTCCATAAGGCAACCTCAAAAACTCTCACCCCATAGCATTCACTCAAAACAGTCAAAACACTCCAAAACACACCCCAAAACAAACACTCCAAAACACTGCAAAACAATCTCTCCAAAACACGCACTCCAATACAACCAATCGAAAACATAAACAGTCGAAAACAAACACTCTCCAAAACAAACTCCAAAAGTCTCACTGCACAACAAGCACTCCAAAACTCACACTCTAAAACATTCACTCCAAAATGCAAACCAATAAACATTCACTCCAAAATCATGCTCAAAAACACTCCAAAACAAACACTCCAAAATCAGTGTTATTGATTGTTTTGTAGTGTTTTGGAAAGTTTGATCTGGAGCTTGTGTTTAGGAGTGTTTTGGTGTGTATGTTTTTGAGTGAGTTTTGGCGTGTTTTGGAATTTTTTTTGGAGCATGTTTTAGAGTGTTTATTTTGAACTGTATTCTGGAGTGTTTTGGTATTTTTGGAATGATTGTTTGGGAATGTTTTGGAATAAGTTTTTTGGTGTTTGTGTCTTGGAGTGATTGTTTTGTAATATTCTGTAGTGCGTGTTTGGAGTGTGTTTTGGAGTGTTTCTTTTGGATTGTGTTTTGGATTGTTTGTTTTGGAGTTTTCTTGGAGTGTTTGGGAGTGATTGTTTTTGGACTGTTTTGGAGTAAGTATTTTGGTGTTTATGCTTTGGAGCGTGTTTTGCAGTGTTTTGGAATGTGTGTATTGGGAGGGTGTATCGGAGTGAGTGCTTTGGAGTGTGTTTTGTAGTATATTGTTGTATGTGTTTGGAGTGTATTGGAGTGTGATTTGGAGTGTGTGCTTTGGAGTGTTTTTGAGTGTGTTTTGGAGTGTGTGTTTTGGAGTGTTTTGTAGTGTGTTTTGGTGTGTTTTGTTGTGTGTTTCGGCCTGTTTCGGAGTTTATGTTTTGGAGTGTGCGTTTTGGAGTTCTTGCATTGTAATGCGTGTTTTGGTGTGTTTTGGAGCGATTTTTTTTGGAGTGAGTGTTGGAGTGTTTTTTTTGGTGTGTTTTGGAGTGCTTGTTTTGGACTGTTTTTGAGTAAGTATTTTGGTGTTTGTGTTTTGGAGTGTGTTTTTTGCATTGTGTTTCGGAGTGTTTTATAATGAGTGTTTTGGAGTGAGTGTTTTGGAGTGAATGTTTTGGAGTGAGTGTTTTGTAATATTTTGTAGAGTTTGTTTGGTGTTTTGCTTTGAGTGTTTTGGCATGTTCTGGAGTGTGTGTTTTGGAATGTGCCTTTTGGAGTTCGTACATTGTAATGCGTGCTTTGGTGTGTTTTGGCGTGTTTTTTTTGGAGAGAGTTTTGGAGTGCTTGTTTTGGACTATTTTGGAGTAAGTATTTTGGTGTTTGTGTTTTGGAGTGTGTTTTGCATTGTGTTTTGGAGTGTTTTATATTGAGTGTTTTGGAGTGAGTGTTTTGGGTTGTGAGTTTTGGAGTGTCTTGGAGAGAGAGTTTTGGAGTGAGTGTTTTGGAGTGAGTGTTTTGTAATATTTTGTGGAGTTTGTTTGGAGTGTTTTGGATTGAGTGTTTTGGAATGTTTGTTTTGGAGTGTTTGTTTTGGAGTGTTTCGGTGTGTGTCTTTTCGAGAGTGTTTGTCGTGCGTTTTTTGGAGTGTGTGTTTTGGAGTGAGTGTTTTGGCATGTTCTGGAGTGTGTGTGTTTTGGAATGTTTTGGAGTGAGTGGTTTGTAGTGTGTTTTGGTGTGTTTTGGAGTGATTACTTTGAAGTGATTCTTTTGGAGTGAGTGTTTTGGAGTGTTTGGGAGTGATTGTTTTGGAATGTTTTGGAGTAAGTATTTTGGTGTTTATGTTTTGGAGTGAATGTTTTGCATTGTGTTTCGGAGTGTTTTATAGTGAGTGTTTTGGAGTGTGTTTTGGAGTGTGAGTTTTGGAGTGTCTTGGAGAGAGAGTTTTGGAGTGAGTGTTTTGGATTGACTGTTTTGGCATGTTTTGGAGTGTGTGCTTTGGAGTGTCTTGCAGTTAGAGTTTTGGAGTGTTTTGGTATGTGTTTTGGAACTTTTGGAGTGAGTGTTTTGGAGTGAGTGTTTTGGAGTGAATGTTTTGGAGGGAGTGTTTGTAATATTTTGTAGAGTTTGTTTGGAGTGTTTTGGATTGAGTGTTTTGGAATGTGGGTTTTGCAGTGTTCTGGAGTGTTTGTTTTGGAGTGTGTGTTTTCGAGTGAGTGTTTTGTAGTGAGTGTTTTGGAGTGTGTGTTTTGGAGTCAGTGTTTTGTCATGCTCTGTGTGTGTTGGAAAGTGTGTTTTGGAGTGAGTGGTTTGTAGTGAGTGTTTTGGTGTGTTTTGGAGTGATTCTTTTGGAGTGAGTGTTTTGGAGTGTTTGTTTTGGAGTGTTTTTGGAGTGTTTGGGAGTGATTGTTTTGGACTGTTTTGGAGTAAGTATTTTGGTGTTTATGTTTTGGAGTGAGTGTTTTGCAGTTTTTTTGGAATGTGAGTTTTGGGTGAGTGTATCGGAGTGAGTGTTTTGGAGTGTGTGGTTTGGATTGTTTTGTAGTGAGTGTCTTGGAGTGCTTTGGAGTGATTGTTTTGGAGTGTGTGTTTTGAAGTGTCTTGGAGTGAGAGTTTTGGAGTGTGTTTTGGCATGTCCTGGAGTGTATGTTTTGGGGTATATGTTTTGGAGTGAGTGGCTAGTAGTGAGTGTTTTGGTGTGTTTTGGAGTGAGTGTTTTGGAGTGTTTCTTTTGGATTGAGTGTTTTGGAGTGTTTGTTTTGGAGTGCTTTTGGAATGATTGGGAGTGATTGTTTTGGACTGTTTTGGAGTGAGTATTTTGGTGTTTATGTTTTGGAGTGAGTGTTTTGCAGTGTTTTGGAATGTCAGTTTTGGGTGAGTGTATCGGAGTGAGTGTTTGGAGTGAGTGTTTTGTAGTGTGTGTTTTGTAGTGTTTTGTAGTGAGTGTTTTGAAGTGCTTTGGAGTGAGTGTTTAGGAGTGTGAGTTTTGCAGTTTTTTGAAGTAAGTGTTTTGGAGTGTGTTTTGGAGTGTTTGTTTTGAAGTGTTCTTGGAGTGTTTGGGAGTGATTGTTTTTGGACTGTTTTGGAGTAAGTATTTTGGTGTTTATGCTTTGGAGCGTGTTTTGCAGTGTTTTGGAATGTGAGTATTGGGAGGGTGTATTGGAGTGAGTGCTTTGGAGTGAGTGTTTTGTAGTATATTGTAGTATGTGTTTGGAGTGTTTTGGATTGTGATTTGGAGTGTGTTTTGGAGTGTGTTTTGGAGTGTTTTGTAGTGTGTTTTGGTGTGTTTTGTAGTGTGTTTCGGCATGTTCTGGAGTTTATGTTTTGGAGTGTGCGTTTTGGAGTTCGTGCATTGTAATGCGTGTTTTGGTGTGTTTTGGTGCGATTTCTTTTTGGAGTGAGTGTTGGAGTGTTTTTTTTGGTGTGTTTTGGAGTGCTTGTTTTGGACTGTTTTGGAGTAAGTATTTTGGTGTTTGTGTTTTGGAGTGTGTTTTGCTTTGTGTTTCGGAGTGTTTTATAGTGAGTGTTTTGGAGTGAGTTTTTTGGGGTGTGAGTTTTGGAGTGTCTTGGAGAGAGAGTTTTGGAGTGAGTGTTTTGGAGTGAGTGTTTTGTAATATTTTGGAGAGTTTGTTTGGAGTGTTTTGGATTGAGTGTTTTGGAATGTGTGTTTTGGAGTGTTTGTTTTGGAGTGTTTCGGTCTGTGTCTTTTCGAGAGTGTTTTGGTGTGTTTTGGAGTGATTACTTTGGAGTGATTCTTTTGGAGTGAGTGTTTTGGAGTGTTTGGGAGTGAATGTATGGAATGTTTTGGGATAAGTATTTTGGTGTTTATATTTTGGAGTGAGTGTTTTGCATTGTGTTTCGGAGTGTTTTATAGTGAGTGTTTTGGAGTGTGTTTTCGAGTGTGAGTTTTGGAGTGTCTTGGAGAGAGAGTTTTGGAGTGAGTGTTTTGGCATGTTTTGGAGTGTGTGCTTTGGAGTGTCTTGCAGTTAGAGTTTTGGAGTGTTTTGGTATGTGTTTTGGAACTTTTGGAGTGAGTGTTTTGGAGTGAGTGTTTTGGAGTGAATGTTTTGGAGGGAGTGTTTTGTAATATTTTGTAGAGTTTGTTTGGAGTGTTTTGGATTGAGTGTTTTGGAATGTGGGTTTTGCAGTGTTCTGGAGTGTTTGTTTTGGAGTGTGTGTTTTCGAGTGAGTGTTTTGTAGTGAGTGTTTTGGAGTGTGTGTTTTGGAGTGAGTGTTTTGGCATGCTCTGTGTGTGTTGGAAAGTGTGTTTTGGAGTGAGTGGTTTGTAGTGAGTGTTTTGGTGTGTTTTGGAGTGATTCTTTTGGAGTGAGTGTTTTGTAGTGTTTGTTTTGGAGTGTTTTTGGAGTGTTTGGGAGTGATTGTTTTGGACTGTTTTGGAGTAAGTATTTTGGTGTTTATGTTTTGGAGTGAGTGTTTTGCAGTTTTTTTGGAATGTGAGTTTTGGGTGAGTGTATCGGAGTGAGTGTTTTGGAGTGTGTGTTTTGGATTGTTTTGTAGTGAGTGTTTTGGAGTGCTTTGGAGTGATTGTTTTGGAGTGTGTGTTTTGAAGTGTCTTGGAGTGAGAGTTTTGGAGTGTGTTTTGGCATGTCCTGGAGTGTGTGTTTTGGGGTGTATGTTTTGGAGTGAGTGGCTAGTAGTGAGTGTTTTGGTGTGTTTTGTTGTGTGTTTCGGCCTGTTTCGGAGTTTATGTTTTGGAGTGTGCGTTTTGGAGTTCTTGCATTGTAATGCGTGTTTTGGTGTGTTTTGGAGCGATTTTTTTTGGAGTGAGTGTTGGAGTTTTTTTTTGGTGTGTTTTGGAGTGCTTGTTTTGGACTGTTTTTGAGTAAGTATTTTGGTGTTTGTGTTTTGGAGTGTGTTTTTTGCATTGTGTTTCGGAGTGTTTTATAGTGAGTGTTTTGGAGTGAGTGTTTTGGAGTGAATGTTTTGGAGTGAGTGTTTTGTAATATTTTGTAGAGTTTGTTTGGTGTTTTGCTTTGAGTGTTTTGGCATGTTCTGGAGTGTGTGTTTTGGAATGTGCCTTTTGGAGTTCGTACATTGTAATGCGTGCTTTGGTGTGTTTTGGCGTGTTTTTTTTGGAGAGAGTTTTGGAGTGCTTGTTTTGGACTATTTTGGAGTAAGTATTTTGGTGTTTGTGTTTTGGAGTGTGTTTTGCATTGTGTTTTGGAGTGTTTTATATTGAGTGTTTTGGAGTGAGTGTTTTGGGGTGTGAGTTTTGGAGTGTCTTGGAGAGAGAGTTTTGGAGTGAGTGTTTTGGAGTGAGTGTTTTGTAATATTTTGTGGAGTTTGTTTGGAGTGTTTTGGATTGAGTGTTTTGGAATGTTTGTTTTGGAGTGTTTGTTTTGGAGTGTTTCGGTGTGTGTCTTTTCGAGAGTGTTTGTCGTGCGTTTTTTGGAGTGTGTGTTTTGGAGTGAGTGTTTTGGCATGTTCTGGAGTGTGTGTGTTTTGGAATGTTTTGGAGTGAGTGGTTTGTAGTGTGTTTTGGTGTGTTTTGGAGTGATTACTTTGAAGTGATTCTTTTGGAGTGAGTGTTTTGGAGTGTTTGGGAGTGATTGTTTTGGAATGTTTTGGAGTAAGTATTTTGGTGTTTATGTTTTGGAGTGAATGTTTTGCATTGTGTTTCGGAGTGTTTTATAGTGAGTGTTTTGGAGTGTGTTTTGGAGTGTGAGTTTTGGAGTGTCTTGGAGAGAGAGTTTTGGAGTGAGTGTTTTGGATTGACTGTTTTGGCATGTTTTGGAGTGTGTGCTTTGGAGTGTCTTGCAGTTAGAGTTTTGGAGTGTTTTGGTATGTGTTTTGGAACTTTTGGAGTGAGTGTTTTGGAGTGAGTGTTTTGGAGTGAATGTTTTGGAGGGAGTGTTTGTAATATTTTGTAGAGTTTGTTTGGAGTGTTTTGGATTGAGTGTTTTGGAATGTGGGTTTTGCAGTGTTCTGGAGTGTTTGTTTTGGAGTGTGTGTTTTCGAGTGAGTGTTTTGTAGTGAGTGTTTTGGAGTGTGTGTTTTGGAGTCAGTGTTTTGTCATGCTCTGTGTGTGTTGGAAAGTGTGTTTTGGAGTGAGTGGTTTGTAGTGAGTGTTTTGGTGTGTTTTGGAGTGATTCTTTTGGAGTGAGTGTTTTGTAGTGTTTGTTTTGGAGTGTTTTTGGAGTGTTTGGGAGTGATTGTTTTGGACTGTTTTGGAGTAAGTATTTTGGTGTTTATGTTTTGGAGTGAGTGTTTTGCAGTTTTTTTGGAATGTGAGTTTTGGGTGAGTGTATCGGAGTGAGTGTTTTGGAGTGTGTGTGTTTTGGATTGTTTTGTAGTGAGTGTTTTGGAGTGCTTTGGAGTGATTGTTTTGGAGTGTGTGTTTTGAAGTGTCTTGGAGTGAGAGTTTTGGAGTGTGTTTTGGCATGTCCTGGAGTGTGTGTTTTGGGGTGTATGTTTTGGAGTGAGTGGCTAGTAGTGAGTGTTTTGGTGTGTTTTGTTGTGTGTTTCGGCCTGTTTCGGAGTTTATGTTTTGGAGTGTGCGTTTTGGAGTTCTTGCATTGTAATGCGTGTTTTGGTGTGTTTTGGAGCGATTTTTTTTGGAGTGAGTGTTGGAGTGTTTTTTTTGGTATGTTTTGGAGTGCTTGTTTTGGACTGTTTTTGAGTAAGTATTTTGGTGTTTGTGTTTTGGAGTGTGTTTTTTGCATTGTGTTTCGGAGTGTTTTATAGTGAGTGTTTTGGAGTGAGTGTTTTGGAGTGAATGTTTTGGAGTGAGTGTTTTGTAATATTTTGTAGAGTTTGTTTGGTGTTTTGCTTTGAGTGTTTTGGCATGTTCTGGAGTGTGTGTTTTGGAATGTGCCTTTTGGAGTTCGTACATTGTAATGCGTGCTTTGGTGTGTTTTGGCGTGTTTTTTTTGGAGAGAGTTTTGGAGTGCTTGTTTTGGACTATTTTGGAGTAAGTATTTTGGTGTTTGTGTTTTGGAGTGTGTTTTGCATTGTGTTTTGGAGTGTTTTATATTGAGTGTTTTGGAGTGAGTGTTTTGGGGTGTGAGTTTTGGAGTGTCTTGGAGAGAGAGTTTTGGAGTGAGTGTTTTGGAGTGAGTGTTTTGTAATATTTTGTGGAGTTTGTTTGGAGTGTTTTGGATTGAGTGTTTTGGAATGTTTGTTTTGGAGTGTTTGTTTTGGAGTGTTTCGGTGTGTGTCTTTTCGAGAGTGTTTGTCGTGCGTTTTTTGGAGTGTGTGTTTTGGAGTGAGTGTTTTGGCATGTTCTGGAGTGTGTGTGTTTTGGAATGTTTTGGAGTGAGTGGTTTGTAGTGTGTTTTGGTGTGTTTTGGAGTGATTACTTTGAAGTGATTCTTTTGGAGTGAGTGTTTTGGAGTGTTTGGGAGTGATTGTTTTGGAATGTTTTGGAGTAAGTATTTTGGTGTTTATGTTTTGGAGTGAATGTTTTGCATTGTGTTTCGGAGTGTTTTATAGTGAGTGTTTTGGAGTGTGTTTTGGAGTGTGAGTTTTGGAGTGTCTTGGAGAGAGAGTTTTGGAGTGAGTGTTTTGGATTGACTGTTTTGGCATGTTTTGGAGTGTGTGCTTTGGAGTGTCTTGCAGTTAGAGTTTTGGAGTGTTTTGGTATGTGTTTTGGAACTTTTGGAGTGAGTGTTTTGGAGTGAGTGTTTTGGAGTGAATGTTTTGGAGGGAGTGTTTGTAATATTTTGTAGAGTTTGTTTGGAGTGTTTTGGATTGAGTGTTTTGGAATGTGGGTTTTGCAGTGTTCTGGAGTGTTTGTTTTGGAGTGTGTGTTTTCGAGTGAGTGTTTTGTAGTGAGTGTTTTGGAGTGTGTGTTTTGGAGTCAGTGTTTTGTCATGCTCTGTGTGTGTTGGAAAGTGTGTTTTGGAGTGAGTGGTTTGTAGTGAGTGTTTTGGTGTGTTTTGGAGTGATTCTTTTGGAGTGAGTGTTTTGGAGTGTTTGTTTTGGAGTGTTTTTGGAGTGTTTGGGAGTGATTGTTTTGGACTGTTTTGGAGTAAGTATTTTGGTGTTTATGTTTTGGAGTGAGTGTTTTGCAGTTTTTTTGGAATGTGAGTTTTGGGTGAGTGTATCGGAGTGAGTGTTTTGGAGTGTGTGGTTTGGATTGTTTTGTAGTGAGTGTCTTGGAGTGCTTTGGAGTGATTGTTTTGGAGTGTGTGTTTTGAAGTGTCTTGGAGTGAGAGTTTTGGAGTGTGTTTTGGCATGTCCTGGAGTGTATGTTTTGGGGTATATGTTTTGGAGTGAGTGGCTAGTAGTGAGTGTTTTGGTGTGTTTTGGAGTGAGTGTTTTGGAGTGTTTCTTTTGGATTGAGTGTTTTGGAGTGTTTGTTTTGGAGTGCTTTTGGAATGATTGGGAGTGATTGTTTTGGACTGTTTTGGAGTGAGTATTTTGGTGTTTATGTTTTGGAGTGAGTGTTTTGCAGTGTTTTGGAATGTCAGTTTTGGGTGAGTGTATCGGAGTGAGTGTTTGGAGTGAGTGTTTTGTAGTGTGTGTTTTGTAGTGTTTTGTAGTGAGTGTTTTGAAGTGCTTTGGAGTGAGTGTTTAGGAGTGTGAGTTTTGCAGTTTTTTGAAGTAAGTGTTTTGGAGTGTGTTTTGGAGTGTTTGTTTTGAAGTGTTCTTGGAGTGTTTGGGAGTGATTGTTTTTGGACTGTTTTGGAGAAAGTATTTTGGTGTTTATGCTTTGGAGCGTGTTTTGCAGTGTTTTGGAATGTGAGTATTGGGAGGGTGTATTGGAGTGAGTGCTTTGGAGTGAGTGTTTTGTAGTATATTGTAGTATGTGTTTGGAGTGTTTTGGATTGTGATTTGGAGTGTGTTTTGGAGTGTGTTTTGGAGTGTTTTGTAGTGTGTTTTGGTGTGTTTTGTAGTGTGTTTCGGCATGTTCTGGAGTTTATGTTTTGGAGTGTGCGTTTTGGAGTTCGTGCATTGTAATGCGTGTTTTGGTGTGTTTTGGTGCGATTTTTTTTTGGAGTGAGTGTTGGAGTGTTTTTTTTGGTGTGTTTTGAGTGCTTGTTTTGGACTGTTTTGGAGTAAGTATTTTGGTGTTTGTGTTTTGGAGTGTGTTTTGCTTTGTGTTTCGGAGTGTTTTATAGTGAGTGTTTTGGAGTGAGTTTTTTGGGGTGTGAGTTTTGGAGTGTCTTGGAGAGAGAGTTTTGGAGTGAGTGTTTTGGAGTGAGTGTTTTGTAATATTTTGGAGAGTTTGTTTGGAGTGTTTTGGATTGAGTGTTTTGGAATGTGTGTTTTGGAGTGTTTGTTTTGGAGTGTTTCGGTCTGTGTCTTTTCGAGAGTGTTTTGGTGTGTTTTGGAGTGATTACTTTGGAGTGATTCTTTTGGAGTGAGTGTTTTGGAGTGTTTGGGAGTGAATGTATGGAATGTTTTGGGATAAGTATTTTGGTGTTTATATTTTGGAGTGAGTGTTTTGCATTGTGTTTCGGAGTGTTTTATAGTGAGTGTTTTGGAGTGTGTTTTCGAGTGTGAGTTTTGGAGTGTCTTGGAGAGAGAGTTTTGGAGTGAGTGTTTTGGCATGTTTTGGAGTGTGTGCTTTGGAGTGTCTTGCAGTTAGAGTTTTGGAGTGTTTTGGTATGTGTTTTGGAACTTTTGGAGTGAGTGTTTTGGAGTGAGTGTTTTGGAGTGAATGTTTTGGAGGGAGTGTTTTGTAATATTTTGTAGAGTTTGTTTGGAGTGTTTTGGATTGAGTGTTTTGGAATGTGGGTTTTGCAGTGTTCTGGAGTGTTTGTTTTGGAGTGTGTGTTTTCGAGTGAGTGTTTTGTAGTGAGTGTTTTGGAGTGTGTGTTTTGGAGTGAGTGTTTTGGCATGCTCTGTGTGTGTTGGAAAGTGTGTTTTGGAGTGAGTGGTTTGTAGTGAGTGTTTTGGTGTGTTTTGGAGTGATTCTTTTGGAGTGAGTGTTTTGTAGTGTTTGTTTTGGAGTGTTTTTGGAGTGTTTGGGAGTGATTGTTTTGGACTGTTTTGGAGTAAGTATTTTGGTGTTTATGTTTTGGAGTGAGTGTTTTGCAGTTTTTTTGGAATGTGAGTTTTGGGTGAGTGTATCGGAGTGAGTGTTTTGGAGTGTGTGTTTTGGATTGTTTTGTAGTGAGTGTTTTGGAGTGCTTTGGAGTGATTGTTTTGGAGTGTGTGTTTTGAAGTGTCTTGGAGTGAGAGTTTTGGAGTGTGTTTTGGCATGTCCTGGAGTGTGTGTTTTGGGGTGTATGTTTTGGAGTGAGTGGCTAGTAGTGAGTGTTTTGGTGTGTTTTGGAGTGAGTGTTTTGGAGTGTTTCTTTTGGATTGAGTGTTTTGGAGTGTTTGTTTTGGAGTGCTTTTGGAATGATTGGGAGTGATTGTTTTGGACTGTTTTGGAGTGAGTATTTTGGTGTTTATGTTTTGGAGTGTGTTTTGCAGTGTTTTGGAATGTCAGTTTTGGGTGAGTGTATCGGAGTGAGTGTTTGGAGTGAGTGTTTTGTAGTGTGTGTTTTGTAGTGTTTTGTAGTGAGTGTTTTGAAGTGCTTTGGAGTGAGTGTTTAGGAGTGTGAGTTTTGCAGTTTTTTGAAGTAAGTGTTTTGGAGTGTGTTTTGGAGTGTTTGTTTTGAAGTGTTCTTGGAGTGTTTGGGAGTGATTGTTTTTGGACTGTTTTGGAGTAAGTATTTTGGTGTTTATGCTTTGGAGCGTGTTTTGCAGTGTTTTGGAATGTGAGTATTGGGAGGGTGTATCGGAGTCAGTGCTTTGGAGTGAGTGTTTTGTAGTATATTGTAGTATGTGTTTGGAGTGTTTTGGATTGTGATTTGGAGTGTGTGCTTTGGAGTGTTTTTGAGTGTGATTTGGAGTGTGTTTTGGAGTGTTTTGTAGTGTGTTTTGGTGTGTTTTGTAGTGTGTTTCGGCATGTTCTGGAGTTTATGTTTTGGAGTGTGCGTTTTGGAGTTCGTGCATTGTAATGCGTGTTTTGGTGTGTTTTGGTGCGATTTTTTTTTGGAGTGTTGGAGTGTTTTTTTTGGTGTGTTTTGGAGTGCTTGTTTTGGACTGTTTTGGAGTAAGTATTTTGGTGTTTGTGTTTTGGAGTGAGTTTTTTGCATTGTGTTTCGGAGTGTTTTATAGTGAGTGTTTTGGAGTGTGTTTTGGAGTACGAGTTTTGGATTGAGTCTTTTAGCATGTTTTGCAGTGTGTGCTTTGGCGTGTCTTGGAGTGAGAGTTTTGGAGTGTTTTGGAACTTTTGGAGTGAGTGTTTTGGAGTGAGTGTTTTGGAGTGAATGTTTTGGAGTTAGTGCTTTGTAATATTTTGTAGAGTTTGTTTGGTGTTTTGGTTTGAGTGTTTTGGCATGTTCTGGAGTGGGTGTTTTGGAATGTGCCTTTTGGAGTTCGTGGATTGTAATGCGTGCTTTGGTGTGTTTTGGAGTGTTTTCTTTGGAGAGAGTTTTGGAGTGCTTGTTTTGGACTATTTTGGAGTAAGTATTTTGGTGTTTGTGTTTTGGAGTGTGTTTTGCTTTGTGTTTCGGAGTGTTTTATAGTGAGTGTTTTGGAGTGAGTTTTTTGGGGTGTGAGTTTTGGAGTGTCTTGGAGAGAGAGTTTTGGAGTGAGTGTTTTGGAGTGAGTGTTTTGTAATATTTTGGAGAGTTTGTTTGGAGTGTTTTGGATTGAGTGTTTTGGAATGTGTGTTTTGGAGTGTTTGTTTTGGAGTGTTTCGGTCTGTGTCTTTTCGAGAGTGTTTTGGTGTGTTTTGGAGTGATTACTTTGGAGTGATTCTTTTGGAGTGAGTGTTTTGGAGTGTTTGGGAGTGAATGTATGGAATGTTTTGGGATAAGTATTTTGGTGTTTATATTTTGGAGTGAGTGTTTTGCATTGTGTTTCGGAGTGTTTTATAGTGAGTGTTTTGGAGTGTGTTTTGGAGTGTGAGTTTTGGAATGTCTTGGAGAGAGAGTTTTGGAGTGAGTGTTTTGGATTGAGTGTTTTGGCATGTTTTGGAGTGTGTGCTTTGGAGTGTCTTGCAGTTAGAGTTTTGGAGTGTTTTGGTATGTGTTTTGGAACTTTTGGAGTGAGTGTTTTGGAGCGAGTGTTTTGGAGTGAATGTTTTGGAGGGAGTGTTTTGTAATATTTTGTAGAGTTTGTTTGGAGTGTTTTGGATTGAGTGTTTTGGAAAGTGGGTTTTGCAGTGTTCTGGAGTGTTTGTTTTGGAGTGTGTGTTTTCGAGTGAGTGTTTTGTAGTGAGTGTTTTGGAGTGTGTGTTTTGGAGTGAGTGTTTTGGCATGCTCTGTGTGTGTTGGAAAGTGTGTTTTGGAGTGAGTGGTTTGTAGTGAGTATTTTGGTGTGTTTTGGAGTGATTCTTTTGGAGTGAGTGTTTTGTAGTGTTTGTTTTGGAGTGTTTTTGGAGTGTTTGTGAGTGATTGTTTTGGACTGTTTTGGAGTGAGTATTTTGGTGTTTATGTTTTGGAGTGAGTGTTTTGCAGTGTTTTGGAATGTGAGTTTTTGGTGAGTGTATCGGAGTGAGTGCTTTGGAGTGAGTGTTTGTAGTGTGTGTTTTGGAGTGTTTTGTAGTGAGTGTTTTGGAGTGCTTTGGAGTGATTGTTTAGGAGTGTGTGTTTTGCAGTTTTTTTAAGTAAGTGTTTTGGAATGTGTGATTTGAAGTGTTTTGGAGTGAGTGTCTTGGAATGTTCTGGAGTGTGTGTTTTGGCGTGTTTTGGAGTGTGTGTTTTGGAGTATTTTGGAGCGGGTTTTGGAGTGCTTTGGAGTGAGTGTTTTGGAGTGTTTTGGAATGAGTGTTTTTGAGTGAGTGGTTTGTAATGTGTTTAGGAGCGTTTTGGAGTGAGTGTTTTGGAATGAGTGTTTTGGAGTGAGTGTTTTGGAGTGAATGTTTTGGAGTTAGTGCTTCGTAATATTTTGTAGAGTTTGTTTGGTGTTTTGGTTTGAGTGTTTTGGCATGTTCTGGAGTGTGTGTTTTGGAATGTGCCTTTTGGAGTTCGTGGATTGTAATGCGTGCTTTGGTGTGTTTTGGAGTGTTTTCTTTGGAGAGAGTTTTGGAGTGCTTGTTTTGGACTATTTTGGAGTAAGTATTTTGGTGTTTGTGTTTTGGAGTGTGTTTTGCTTTGTGTTTCGGAGTGTTTTATAGTGAGTGTTTTGGAGTGAGTTTTTTGGGGTGTGAGTTTTGGAGTGTCTTGGAGAGAGAGTTTTGGAGTGAGTGTTTTGGAGTGAGCGTTTTGTAATATTTTGGAGAGTTTGTTTGGAGTGTTTTGGATTGAGTGTTTTGGAATGTGTGTTTTGGAGTGTTTGTTTTGGAGTGTTTCGGTCTGTGTCTTTTCGAGAGTGTTTTGGTGTGTTTTGGAGTGATTACTTTGGAGTGATTCTTTTGGAGTGAGTGTTTTGGAGTGTTTGGGAGTGAATGTATGGAATGTTTTGGGATAAGTATTTTGGTGTTTATATTTTGGAGTGAGTGTTTTGCATTGTGTTTCGGAGTGTTTTGGTATGTGTTTTGGAACTTTTGGAGTGAGTGTTTTGGAGTGAGTGTTTTGGAGTGAATGTTTTGGAGGGAGTGTTTTGTAATATTTTGTAGAGTTTGTTTGGAGTGTTTTGGATTGAGTGTTTTGGAATGTGGGTTTTGCAGTGTTCTGGAGTGTTTGTTTTGGAGTGTGTGTTTTCGAGTGAGTGTTTTGTAGTGAGTGTTTTGGAGTGTGTATTTTGGAGTGAGTGTTTTGGCATGCTCTGTGTGTGTTGGAAAGTGTGTTTTGGAGTGCGTGGTTTGTAGTGAGTATTTTGGTGTGTTTTGGAGTGATTCTTTTGGAGTGAGTGAGTGTTTTGTAGTGTTTGTTTTGGAGTGTTTTTGGAGTGTTTGGGAGTGATTGTTTTGCACTGTTTTGGAGTGAGTATTTTGGTGTTTATGTTTTGGAGTGAGTGTTTTGGAATGTTCTGGAGTGTGTGTTTTGGCGTGTTTTGGAGTGTGTGTTTTGGAGTGAGTGTTTTGGAGTATTTTGGAGTGGGCTTTGGAGTGCTTTGGAGTGAGCGTTTTGGAATGTTTTGGAATGAGTGCTTTTGAATGAGTGGTTTGCAGTGAGTTTTGGAGTGCACACTCAAAAACACTCACTCCAAAGCAAATACTCCAAAATACTCATTGCAAAACACCCCAAAACAATCACTCCAAAACAATCCAAAACAAACTCCAAAACACTCCAAAACAATCAGTCCAAAACCCACACTCCAAACCATTCCAAAACACACTCTCCAAACAAGTCCGAAACACACATTCCAAAACATTACAAAACACTCACTCCAAAACACTCCAAAACACTCACTACAAATCACTCCAACACTCTCATTCGAAAACACACACTCCAAAGGACTCCAAGACATATACTCCAAAACACTCACTCCAAAACAGAAACTCCAATACAGTCACTCCAAAACACATACTCCAAAATACTCTGAAGCACTCACTCCAAAACAACACGCCAAATCACTTACTCCAAAACATACTCCAAAACACACACTCTAAAACAATCACTCCAAAAGGCAGACTCAAAAACTCTCACTCCAAAGGACTCACTCCAAAACACTCACTGAAACACACATTCAAAACACTCCAAAACACTCACTTATAAACACTCCAAAACACACTCCAAAACACTCACTCCAAAACAATCACTCCAATATACTCACTCCAGAACACGCACTCCAAAATTTGCCAAAACACACCCGCTAAAACACTCACTCCAAATCGCAAACTCAAAAACGCACTCCAAAACACTCGCTGTAAAGCACTCCAAAACACACAGTATAAAAATTGCTAAATACTCACTCCAAAGCAATCACTCCAATATACTCACTCGAAAACACACCCTGCAAAAAGTCCAAAACACACACTCCAAAATACTCACTCCAAAACACACACTCCAAAACTCACACTCCAAAACAATCACTCCAAAACGCTGCGTAACGCACACTCCAAAGCACTCAGTCAAAATACAAACTACAAAATACTTACTCCAATTGAGTCCAAAACAATCACTCCAAAATGCTCCAAAGCACTCCAAAATAATCACCCCTACACATTCTCTAAAACACACACTCCAAAACACTCTCTCCACAACACAAACTCCAATCCACTTACTCCAAAAAACTCTAAAAAAACTCTCTCCAAAACACTCCAAAGTACTCACTCCAAAACAAACACTCCAAAGCAGTCACTCCAAAACTCTCACTCCAATGCTCGCTCTCCAAAACACACACTCCAAAACAAACACTCACTCCAAAACACACTCCAAAACACACTCCAAAACAGACACTCCAAGACATTCACTCCAAAACATTCCAAAACACACCTTCCAAAACACCCTAAACACACACCCCAAAACACTATCTCCAAAACACTCGCTACAAAGCATTCACCCCAAAACACACACTCCAAAACTCGAACTCCAAAAGACTGACTCCATAAGGCAACTTCAAAAACTCTCACTCCATAGCATTCACTCAAAACAGTCAAAACACTCCAAAACACTCACTCAAAAACAAACACTCCAAAACACTCTCCAAAACACTCACTACAATAAACTCACTCCAATACACTCACCCCAAAACAAACACTCCAAAACACTGCAAAACACTCTCTCCAAAACACGCACTCCAATACAACCACTCGAAAACATAAACAGTCCAAAACAAACATTCACTCCAAAACAAATTCCAAAAGTCTCACTGCACAACACGCACTCCAAAACTCACACTCTAAAACATTCACTCCAAAATGCAAACCTTAAAACATTCACGCCAAAACACTGGTCCAAAACGCACATTACAAAGCATTGTTAAATAATCACGCCAAAACAATCACTCCAATACATTCACTCGAAAACACACACTCCAAAACACTCACTCCAAATCACTCACTCCAAAATCATGCTCAAAAACACTCCAAAACAAACACTCCAAAATCAGTGTTATGGAGTGTTTTGTAGAGTGTTTTGGAAGTTTTGATTTGAATTGTGTTCTGGAGTGTTTTGATATTTTTGGAATGATTGTTTTGGAATGTTTTGGAATGTTTTTTGGTGTTTGTGTCTTGGAGTGATTGTTTTGTAATATTTTGTTGTGCGTGTTTCGAGTGTTTTGGAGTGTGTTTTGGAGTGTTTCTTTTGGAGTGTGTTTTGGAGTGTTTGTTTTGGAGTGTTTTTGGAATGTTTGGGAGTGATTGCTTTTGGACTGTTTTGGAGTAAGTGTTTATGCTTTGGAGTGTGTTTTGCAGTGTTTTGGAATGTGAGTATTGGGATGGTGTATCGGAGTGAATGCTTTGGAGTGAGTGTTTTGTAATATTTTGCAGTGTGTTTGGATTGTTTTGGTGTGTGTTTTGGAGTGTTTTTGAGTGTATTTTGGAGTGTTTTGGAGTATGTTTTGGAGTGTTTTGTAGTGTGTTTTGGTGTGTTTTAGAGTCTGTTTTGGCACGTTCTGGAGTTTATGTTTTGGAGTGTGCGTTTTGGAGTGTCTTGGAGAGAGAGTTTTGGAGTGAGTGTTATGGAGTGAGTGTTTTGTAATATTTTGTAGAGTTTGTTTGGAGTGTTTTGGATTGAGTGTTTCGGAGTGTGTGTTTTCGAGAGTGTTTAGTCGTGCGTTTTTTGGAGTGTGTGTTTTGGTGTGAGTGTTTTGGCATGTTTTGGAGTGAGTGGTTTGTAGAGTGTTTTGGTGTGTTTTGGAGTGATTACTTTGGAGTGATTCTTTTGGAGTGAGTGTTTTGGCGTGTTTGGGAGTGATTGTTTTGGAATGTTTTGGGATAAGTATTTTGGAGTGAGTGTTTTGCATTGTGTTTCGGAGTGTTTTATAGTGAGTGTTTTGGAGTGTGTTTTGGAGTGTGAGTTTTGGAGTGTCTTGGAGAGAGAGTTTGGGAGTGAGTGTTTTGGCATGTTTTGGAGTGTGTGCTTTGGAGTGTCTTGCAGTTAGAGTTTTGGAGTGTTTTGGTATGTGTTTTGGAACTTTTGGAGTGAGTGTATTGGAGTGAGTGTTTTGGAGTGAATGTTTTGGAGGGAGTGTTTTGGAATGTGGGTTTTGCAGTGTTCTGGAGTGTTTGTTTTGGAGTGTGTGTTTTGGAGTGAGTGTTTTGTAGTGAGTGTTTTGGAGTGTGTGTTTTGGAGTGAGTGTGTTGGAAAGTGTGTTTTGGAGTGAGTGGTTTGTAGTGAGTGTTTTGGAGTGTGTGTTTTGGAGTGAGTGTTTTGGCATGCTCTGTGTGTGTTGGAAAGTGTGTTTTGGAGTGAGTGGTTTGTAGTGAGTGTTTTGGTGTGTTTTGGAGTGATTCTTTTGGAGTGAGTGTTTTGTAGTGTTTGTTTTGGAGTGTTTTTGGAGTGTTTGGGAGTGATTGTTTTGGACTGTTTTGGAGTAAGTATTTTGGTGTTTATGTTTTGGAGTGAGTGTTTTGCAGTTTTTTTGGAATGTGAGTTTTGGGTGAGTGTATCGGAGTGAGTGTTTTGGAGTGTGCGTTTTGGATTGTTTTGTAGTGAGTGTGTTGGAGTGCTTTGGAGTGAGAGTTTTGGAGTGTGTTTTGGCATGTCCTGGAGTGTGTGTTTTGGGGTATATGTTTTGGAGTGCGTGGCTAGTAGTGAGTGTTTTGGTGTGCTTTGGAGTGAGTGTTTTGGAGTGTTTCTTTTGGATTGAGTGTTTTGGAGTGTTTGTTTTGGAGTGCTTTTGGAATAATTGGGAGTGATTGTTTTGGACTGTTTTGGAGTGAGTATTTTGGTGTTTATGTTTTGGAGTGAGTGTTTTGCAGTGTTTTGGAATGTGAGATTTGGGTGAGTGCATCGGAGTGAGTGCTTTGGAGTGAGTGTTTTGTAAGTGTGTGTTTTGGAGTGTTTTGTAGTGAGTGTTTTGGAGTCCTTTGGAGTGAGTGTTTAGGAGTGTGTGTTTTGCAGTTTTTTGAAATAAGTGTTTTGGAGTGTGTTTTGGAGAGAATGTTTTTGAGTGTTTTGTATTGAGTTTTGGAGTGCTGGTTTTGGAGTGATTGTTTTGGAGTGTTTTGTTGTGTTTTGGAGTGGTTGTTTTGGAATGTTTCGTAATAAGTATTTTGGTTTTTGTGTTTTAGAGAGACTGTTTTGTAATGTTTTGGTGTGTTTTGGATTCAGTGTCTTGGAATGATCTGGAGTGTTTGTTTTGGAGTGTTTTGGAGTGTTTGTTTTGGAGTGTTTTGGTGTGTTTTGGAGTGATTATTTTAGACTGTTTGTGAGTAATAATTTTGGAGTTTGTGTTTTGGAGTGAGTGTTTTGGAGTGTGTGTTTTGTAGAGGGTGTTTTGGAGTGTTTGTTTTGGAGTGACTGTTTAAGAGTGTGTTTGAGTGTTTGTTTTGGAGTGTTTCGGAGTGCGTGTTTTCGAGTGCGTGCTTTGGAGTGAGTGTTTTGGAGTTTGTGTTTTGGAGTGTTTTGAAGTGTGTGTTTTGGAGTGTTTATTTTGGAGTGAGAGTTTTGGAATGAGTCTTTTGGAGTGAATGTTTTGGAGTGTTTTGGATTGTGTGATTTGGAGTGTTTTGGAGTGAGTGTTTTTGGTGTGATGTGGCGTGAGTATGTTTTGGATTTTTTTTGGAGCGAATGTTTTGGAATGTGTGATTTGGACTGGTTTGGAGTGAGTGTCTTGGAATGTTCTGGAGTGTGTGTTTTGGCGTGTTTTGGAGTGTGTGTTTTGGAGTGCTTTGGAGTGAGTGTTTTGGAGTGTTTTGGAATGAGTGTTTTTGAGTGAGTTGTTTGTAATGCGTTTAGGAGCGTTTTGGAGTGAGTGTTTTGGAGTGTGTTTTGGAGTGTTTTGGAGAGAATGTTTTTGAGTGTTTTGTTGTGTTTTGGAGTGGTTGTTTTGGACTGTTCCGTAATAAGTATTTTGGTTTTTGTGTTTTAGTGTGAGTGTTTTGTAATGTTTTGGTGTGTTTTGGATTCAGTGTCTTGGAATGATCTGGAGTGTTTGTCTTGGAGTGTTTTGGAGTGTTTGTTTTGGAGTGTTTTGGTGTGTTTTGGAGTGATTATTTTAGACTGTTTGTGAGTAATAATTTTGGAGTTTGTGTTTTGGAGTGAGTGTTTTGGGCTCTATTGGAGTGAGTGTTTTGGAGTGAGTGTTTTGCAGTGAGTGTTTTGGAGAGAGTGTTTTGGAGTGTTTGTTTTGGAGTGACTGTTTAAGAGTGTGTTTGAGTGTTTGTTTTGGAGTGTTTCGGAGTGTGTGTTTTCGAGTGCGTGCTTTGGAGTGAGTGTTTTGGAGTTTGTGTTTTGGAGTGTTTTGAAGTGTGTGTTTTGGAGTGTTTATTTTGGAGTGAGTGTTTTGGAATGAGTCTTTTGGAGTGAATGTTTTGGAGTGTTTTGGATTGTGTGATTTGGAGTGTTTTGGAGTGAGTGTTTTGGTGTGATGTGGCGTGTGTATGTTTTGGATTTTTTTTGGAGCGAATGTTTTGGAATGTGTGATTTGGAGTGGTTTGGAGTCAGTGTCTTGGAATGTTCTGGAGTGTGTGTTTTGGAGTGTTTTCGAGTAACTTGATGTGTGTGTTTTGGAGTAAGTGTTTTGGAATGTGTGATTTGAAGTGTTTTGGAGTGAGTGTCTTGGAATGTTCTGGAGTGTGTGTTTTGGAGTGTTTTCGAGTAACTTGATGTGTGTGTTTTGGACTAAGTGTTTTGGAATGTGTGATTTGAAATGTTTTGGAGTGAGTGTCTTGGAATGTTCTGGAGTGTGTGTTTTGGCGTGTTTTGGAGTGTGTGTTTTGGGGTGAGTGTTTTGGAGTATTTTGGAGTGGGTTTTGGAGTGCTTTGGAGTGAGTGTTTTAGAGTGTTTTGGAATGAGTGCTTTTGAATGAGTGGTTTGCAGTGTGTTTTGGAGTGCACACTCAAAAACACTCCAAAACACTCACTCCAAAACAAACACTCCAAAACACTCACTACAAAACACCCCAAAACAATCACTCCAAAACACTCACTACAAAACACCCCAAAACAATCACTCCAAAACAATCCAAAACAAACTCCAAAACACTCCAAAACAATCACTCCAAAACACACACTCCAGACCATTCCAAAACACACACTCCAAACAACTCCAAAACACACATTTCAAAACATTACAAAACACTCACTCCAAAACACTCACTACAAATCACTCCAACACTCTCATTCGAAAACACACACTCCAAAGGACTCCAAGACATATACTCCAAAACACTCAATCCAAAACAGAAACTCCAAAACACTCACTCCAAACCAGTCACTCCAAAACATACTCAAAAACGCACACTCCAAAAAACTGTCTCCAAAATACTCACTGCAAAACACTACAAAACACACACTACAAAACATTACAAAACACACACTCCAAAACACTCACTCCAATACACTGCAAAACGCACACTCCAAAAAACTGACTCCAAAATACTCACGCCAAAGCACTCACTCCAAAACACACTCCAAAATTAAGCTCAATAACACTCCAAAACAAACAGTCCAAAACACTCCCTACAAAATACACACTACAAAACATTACAAAACACTCACTCCAAAACTCACTCTCCAAAGCACTCACTCCAAATCACTGCGAAACGCACACTCCAAAACATTCTCTGAAAATACAAACTACAAAATACTTACTCCAATTGAGTCCAAAACAGTCACTCCAAAACGCTCCAAAACACTCTCTCCGAAACACAAACTCCAAACCACTTACTCCAAAACATTCTAAAAAAACTCTCTCCAAAACACTCCAAAACATTCACTCCAAAACACTCCACAGCACTCACTCAAAAACAAACAATCAAAAACAATCACCCCAAAGCATTCCAAAAGACACGCTCCAAAACACTCACTCCAAAACACTCACTCCAAAGCACTCACACCAAAACACTCACTCCAAAACATACACTCCAAAACACACAGTCCAAAAAACTGAGACTCCAAAACACTCACTCCAAAACACTCCAAAATACACACAGTCCAAAACATTCCAAAATACTCATTCCAAAACAGTCCAGAACACACATTCCAAAACAATCCAAAACACTCCAAAACGCACACTCCAGAACTCACCCCAAAACACTCACTCCAATACACACCCCAAAACAAGAACTCCAAAACACTGCTAAACATCGCTCCAAAACACTCCAAAACACACACTACAAAATATTGCTAAATATTCACTCCAAAACAATCACTCCAATACCCCCACTCGAAAACACACACTCCAAAACTAACACTCACTCCAAAACATACACTCCAAAACACTCACTACATATCACTCCAAAACACTCATTCGAAAACAAAAACTCCAAAACACTCCAAAACATATGCTCCAAAACAATCAATCCAAAACAGAAACTCCAAAGCACTCACTCCAAGCCACTCACTATAACACATGCACTACAAAACATTACGAAACACTCACTCCAAAACACACTCAAAGACGCACACTCCAAAACATTCCAAAACACTCACTCCAAAACAGAAACTCCAATACAGTCACTCCAAAACACATACTCCAAAATACTCTGAAGCACTCACTCCAAAACAAACACGCCAAATCACTTACTCCAAAACACACTCCAAAACACACACTCTAAAACAATCACTCCAAAAGGCAAACTCAAAAACTCTCACTCCAAAGCACTCACTCCAAAACACTCACTCCAAAACAGACTCAAAACACTCCAAAACACTCACTTATAAATAAACACTCCAAAACACACTCCAAAACACTCACTCCAAAACAATCACTCCAAAATACTCACTCCAGAACACGCACTCCAAAATTTGCCAAAACACACCCGCTAAAACACTCACTCCAAATCGCAAACTCAACAACGCACTCCAAAACACTCGCTGTAAAGCACTCCAAAACACACAGTATAAAAATTGCTAAATACTCACTCCAAAGCAATCACTCCAATATACTCACTCGAAAACACACCCTGCAAAAAGTCCAAAACACACACTCCAAAATACTCACTCGAAAACACACACTCCAAAACTCACACTCCAAAACAATCACTCCAAAACGCTGCAAAACGCACACTCCAAAGCACTCAGTCAAAATACAAACTACAAAATACTTACTCCAATTGAGTCCAAAACAAACACTCCAAAATGCTCCAAAGCACTCCAAAATAATCACCCCTAAACATTCTCTAAAACACACACTCCAAAGCACTCTCTCCACAAAACAAACTCCAATCCACTTACTCCAAAAAACTCTAAAAAAAACTCTCTCCAAAACACTCCAAAGTACTCACTCCAAAACAAACACTCCAAAGCAGTCACTCCAAAACTCTCACTCCAAAGCACGCTCTCCAAAACACACACTCCAAAACAAACACTCCAAAACACTCACTCCAAAACACTCCAAAACACACTCCAAAACACACTCCAAAACAGACACTCCAAGACATTCACTCCAAAACATTCCAAAACACACCTTCCAAAACACTCCTAAACACACACCCCAAAACACTATCTCCAAAACACTCGCTACAAAGCATTCACCCCAAAACAGACACTCCAAAACTCGAACTCCAAAAGACTCTCTCCAAAACACAATGTCCAAAATACTCACTCTGAAACACTCACTCCAAAACACACACTCTAAAACACTTACTCCATAAGGCAACCTCAAAAACTCTCACTCCATAGCATTCACTCAAAACAGTCAAATCACTCCAAAACACTCACTCAAAAACAAACACTCCAAAACACTCTCTAAAACACTCACTACAATACACTCACTCCAATACACTCACCCCAAAACAACACTCCAAAATACTGCAAAACACTCTCTCCAAAACACGCAATCCAATACAACCACTCGTAAACATAAAACAGTCCAAAACAAACACTCACTCCAAAAGTCTCACTGCACAACACGCACTCCAAAACTCACACTCTAAAACATTCACTCCAAAATGAAAACCATAAAACATTCACTCCAAAACACGTCCAAATCGCACACTACAAAGCATTGCTAAAGAATCACGCCAAAACAATCACTCCAATGCATTCACTCGAAAACACACACTCCAAAACACTCACTCCAAATCACTCACTCCAAAATCATGCTCAAAAACACTCCAAAACAAACATTCCAAAATCAGTGTTATGGAGTGTTTTGTAGTGTGTTATGGAAGGTTTGATTTGGAGCTTGTGTTTAGTAGTGTTTTGGGGTGTATGTTTTTGAGTGACTGTTTTGGCGTGTTTTGGAGTTTTTTTTGGAGAGTGTTTTAGAGTGTTTGTTTTGAACTGTATTCTGGAGTGTTTTGATATTTTTGGAATGATTGTTTTGGAATGTTTTGGAATGTTTTTTGGTGTTTGTGTCTTGGAGTGATTGTTTTGTAATATTTTGTTGTGCGTGTTTCGAGTGTTTTGGACTGTGTTTTGGAGTGTTTCTTTTGGAGTGTGTTTTGGAGTGTTTGTTTTGGAGTGTTTTTGGAATGTTTGGGAGTGATTGCTTTTGGACTGTTTTGGAGTAAGTGTTTATGCTTTGGAGTGTGTTTTGCAGTGTTTTGGAATGTGAGTATTGGGAGGGTGTATCGGAGTGAGTGCTTTGGAGTGAGTGTTTTGTAATATTTTGCAGTGTGTTTGGATTGTTTTGGAGTGTGTTTTGGAATGTGTGTTTTGGAGTGTTTTTGAGTGTGTTTTGGAGTGTGTTTTGGAGTGTTTTGTAGTGTGTTTTGGTGTGTTTTAGAGTCTGTTTTGGCACGTTCTGGAGTTTATGTTTTGGAGTGTGCGTTTTGGAGTGTCTTGGAGAGAGAGTTTTGGAGTGAGTGTTATGGAGTGAGTGTTTTCGAGAGTGTTTAGTCGTGCGTTTTTTGGAGTGTGTGTTTTGGAGTGAGTGTTTTGGCATGTTCTGGAGTGTGTGTGGTTTGGAATGTTTTGGAGTGAGTGGTTTGTAGTGAGTGTTTTGGTGTGTTTTGGAGTGATTACTTTGGAGTGATTCTTTTGGAGTGAGTGTTTTGGCGTGTTTGGGAGTGATTGTTTTGGAATGTTTTGGGATAAGTATTTTGGAGTGAGTGTTTTGCATTGTGTTTCGGAGTGTTTTATAGTGAGTGTTATGGAGTGTGTTTTGGAGTGTGAGTTTTGGAGTGTCTTGGAGAGAGAGTTTTGGAGTGAGTGTTTTGGAGTGAGTGTTTTGGCATGTTTTGGAGTGTGTGCTTTGGAGTGTCTTGCAGTTAGAGTTTTGGAGTGTTTTGGTATGTGTTTTGGAACTTTTGGAGTGAGTGTATTGGAGTGAGTGTTTTGGAGTGAATGTTTTGGAGGGAGTGTTTTGGAATGTGGGTTTTGCAGTGTTCTGGAGTGTTTGTTTTGGAGTGTGTGTTTTGGAGTGAGTGTTTTGTAGTGAGTGTTTTGGAGTGTGTGTTTTGGAGTGAGTGTGTTGGAAAGTGTGTTTTGGAGTGAGTGGTTTGTAGTGAGTGTTTTGGTGTGTATTGGATTGATTCTTTTGGAGTGAGTGTTTTGGAGTGTTTGTTTTGGAGTGTTTTTGGAGTGTTTGGGAGTGATTGTTTTGGACTGTTTTGGAGTAAGTATTTTGGTGTTTATGTTTTGGAGTGAGTGTTTTGCAGTTTTTTTGGAATGTGAGTTTTGGGTGAGTGTATCGGAGTGAGTGTTTTGGAGTGTGCGTTTTGGATTGTTTTGTAGTGAGTGTTTTGGAGTGCTTTGGAGTGAGAGTTTTGGAGTGTGTTTTGGCATGTCCTGGAGTGTGTGTTTTGGGGTATATGTTTTGGAGTGCGTGGCTAGTAGTGAGTGTTTTGGTGTGCTTTGGAGTGAGTGTTTTTGAGTGTTTCTTTTGGATTGAGTGTTTTGGAGTGTTTGTTTTGGAGTGCTTTTGGAATAATTGGGAGTGATTGTTTTGGACTGTTTTGGAGTGAATATTTTGGTGTTTATGTTTTGGAGTGAGTGTTTTGCAGTGTTTTGGAATGTGAGTTTTGGGTGAGTGTATCGGAGTGAGTGCTTTGGAGTGAGTGTTTTGTAAGTGTGTGTTTTGGAGTGTTTTGTAGTGAGTGTTTTGGAGTGCTTTGGAGTGAGTGTTTAGGAGTGTGTGTTTTGCAGTTTTTTGAAATAAGTGTTTTGGAGTGTGTTTTGGAGTGTTTTGGAGAGAATGTTTTTGAGTGTTTTGTATTGAGTTTTGGAGTGCTGGTTTTGGAGTGAGTGTTTTGGAGTGTTTTGTTGTGTTTTGGAGTGGTTGTTTTGGAATGTTTCGTAATAAGTATTTTGGTTTTTGTGTTTTAGAGAGACTGTTTTGTAATGTTTTGGTGTGTTTTGGATTCAGTGTCTTGGAATGATCTGGAGTGTTTGTTTTGGAGTGTTTTGGAGTGTTTGTTTTGGAGTGTTTTGGTGTGTTTTGGAGTGATTATTTTAGACTGTTTGTGAGTAATAATTTTGGAGTTTGTGTTTTGGAGTGAGTGTTTTGGAGTGTGTGTTTTGTAGAGAGTGTCTTGGAGTGTTTGTTTTGGAGTGACTGTTTAAGAGTGTGTTTGAGTGTTTGTTTTGGAGTGTTTCGGAGTGCGTGTTTTCGAGTGCGTGCTTTGGAGTGAGTGTTTTGGAGTTTGTGTTTTGGAGTGTTTTGAAGTGTGTGTTTTGGAGTGTTTATTTTGGAGTGAGAGTTTTGGAATGAGTCTTTTGGAGTGAATGTTTTGGAGTGTTTTGGATTGTGTGATTTGGAGTGTTTTGGAGTGAGTGTTTTTGGTGTGATGTGGCGTGTGTATGTTTTGGATTTTTTTTGGAGCGAATGTTTTGGAATGTGTGATTTGGAGTGGTTTGGAGTGAGTGTCTTGGAATGTTCTGGAGTGTGTGTTTTGGAGTGTTTTCGAGTAACTTGATGTGTGTGTTTTGGAGTAAGTGTTTTGGAATGTGTGATTTGAAGTGTTTTGGAGTGAGTGTCTTGGAATGTTCTGGAGTGTGTGTTTTGGCGTGTTTTGGAGTGTGTGTTTTGGAGTATTTTGGAGTGGGTTTTGGAGTGCTTTGGAGTGAGTGTTTTGGAGTGTTTTGGAATGAGTGTTTTTGAGTGAGTGGTTTGTAATGTGTTTAGGAGCGTTTTGGAGTGAGTGTTTTGGAGTGTTTTGGAATGAGTGCTTTTGAATGAGTGGTTTGCAGTGTGTTTTGGAGTGCACACTCAAAAACACTCCAAAACACTCACTCCAAAACAAACACTCCAAAACACTCACTACAAAACACCCCTAAACAATCACTCCAAAACACTCACTACAAAACACCCCAAAACAATCACTCCAAAACAATCCAAAACAAACTCCAAAACACTCCAAAACAATCACTCCAAAACACACACTCCAGACCATTCCAAAACACACACTCCAAACAACTCCAAAACACACATTTCAAAACATTACAAAACACTCACTCCAAAACACTCACTTCAAATCACTCCAACACTCTCATTCGAAAACACACACTCCAAAGGACTCCAAGACATATACTCCAAAACACTCAATCCAAAACAGAAACTCCAAAACACTCACTCCAAACCAGTCACTCCAAAACATACTCAAAAACGCACACTCCAAAAAACTGTCTCCAAAACACTCACTGCAAAACACTACAAAACACACACTACAAAACATTACAAAACACACACTCCAAAACACTCACTCCAATACACTGCAAAACGCACACTCCAAAAAACTGACTCCAAAATACTCACGCCAAAGCACTCACTCCAAAACACACTCCAAAATTAAGCTCAATAACACTCCAAAACAAACAGTCCAAAACACTCCCTACAAAATACACACTACAAAACATTACAAAACACTCACTCCAAAACTCACTCTCCAAAGCACTCACTCCAAATCACTGCGAAACGCACACTCCAAAACATTCTCTGAAAATACAAACTACAAAATACTTACTCCAATTGAGTCCAAAACAGTCACTCCAAAACGCTCCAAAACACTCTCTCCGAAACACAAACTCCAAACCACTTACTCCAAAACATTCTAAAAAAACTCTCTCCAAAACACTCCAAAACATTCACTCCAAAACACTCCACAGCACTCACTCAAAAACAAACAATCAAAAACAATCACCCCAAAGCATTCCAAAAGACACGCTCCAAAACACTCACTCCAAAACACTCACTCCAAAGCACTCACACCAAAACACTCACTCCAAAACATACACTCCAAAACACACAGTCCAAAAAACTGAGACTCCAAAACACTCACTCCAAAACACTCCAAAATACACACAGTCCAAAACATTCCAAAATACTCATTCCAAAACAGTCCAGAACACACATTCCAAAACAATCCAAAACACTCCAAAACGCACACTCCAGAACTCACCCCAAAACACTCACTCCAATACACACCCCAAAACAAGAACTCCAAAACACTGCTAAACATCGCTCCAAAACACTCCAAAACACACACTACAAAATATTGCTAAATATTCACTCCAAAACAATCACTCCAATACCCCCACTCGAAAACACACACTCCAAAACTAACACTCACTCCAAAACATACACTCCAAAACACTCACTACATATCACTCCAAAACACTCATTCGAAAACAAAAACTCCAAAACACTCCAAAACATATGCTCCAAAACAATCAATCCAAAACAGAAACTCCAAAGCACTCACTCCAAGCCACTCACTATAACACATGCACTACAAAACATTACGAAACACTCACTCCAAAACACACTCAAAGACGCACACTCCAAAACATTCCAAAACACTCACTCCAAAACAGAAACTCCAATACAGTCACTCCAAAACACATACTCCAAAATACTCTGAAGCACTCACTCCAAAACAAACACGCCAAATCACTTACTCCAAAACACACTCCAAAACACACACTCTAAAACAATCACTCCAAAAGGCAAACTCAAAAACTCTCACTCCAAAGCACTCACTCCAAAACACTCACTCCAAAACAGACTCAAAACACTCCAAAACACTCACTTATAAATAAACACTCCAAAACACACTCCAAAACACTCACTCCAAAACAATCACTCCAAAATACTCACTCCAGAACACGCACTCCAAAATTTGCCAAAACACACCCGCTAAAACACTCACTCCAAATCGCAAACTCAACAACGCACTCCAAAACACTCGCTGTAAAGCACTCCAAAACACACAGTATAAAAATTGCTAAATACTCACTCCAAAGCAATCACTCCAATATACTCACTCGAAAACACACCCTGCAAAAAGTCCAAAACACACACTCCAAAATACTCACTCCAAAACACACACTCCAAAACTCACACTCCAAAACAATCACTCCAAAACGCTGCAAAACGCACACTCCAAAGCACTCAGTCAAAATACAAACTACAAAATACTTACTCCAATTGAGTCCAAAACAATCACTCCAAAATGCTCCAAAGCACTCCAAAATAATCACCCCTAAACATTCTCTAAAACACACACTCCAAAGCACTCTCTCCACAAAACAAACTCCAATCCACTTACTCCAAAAAACTCTAAAAAAAACTCTCTCCAAAACACTCCAAAGTACTCACTCCAAAACAAACACTCCAAAGCAGTCACTCCAAAACTCTCACTCCAAAGCACGCTCTCCAAAACACACACTCCAAAACAAACACTCCAAAACACTCACTCCAAAACACTCCAAAACACACTCCAAAACAGACACTCCAAGACATTCACTCCAAAACATTCCAAAACACACCTTCCAAAACACTCCTAAACACACACCCCAAAACACTATCTCCAAAACACTCGCTACAAAGCATTCACCCCAAAACAGACACTCCAAAACTCGAACTCCAAAAGACTCTCTCCAAAACACAATGTCCAAAATACTCACTCTGAAACACTCACTCCAAAACACACACTCTAAAACACTTACTCCATAAGGCAACCTCAAAAACTCTCACTCCATAGCATTCACTCAAAACAGTCAAATCACTCCAAAACACTCACTCAAAAACAAACACTCCAAAACACTCTCTAAAACACTCACTACAATACACTCACTCCAATACACTCACCCCAAAACAAACACTCCAAAACACTGCAAAACACTCTCTCCAAAACACGCACTCCAATACAACCACTCGTAAACATAAAACAGTCCAAAACAAACACTCACTCCAAAAGTCTCACTGCACAACACGCACTCCAAAACTCACACTCTAAAACATTCACTCCAAAATGAAAACCATAAAACATTCACTCCAAAACACGTCCAAATCGCACACTACAAAGCATTGCTAAAGAATCACGCCAAAACAATCACTCCAATGCATTCACTCGAAAACACACACTCCAAAACACTCACTCCAAATCACTCACTCCAAAATCATGCTCAAAACACTCCAAAACAAACATTCCAAAATCAGTGTTATGGAGTGTTTTGTAGTGTGTTATGGAAGGTTTGATTTGGAGCTTGTGTTTAGTAGTGTTTTGGGGTGTATGTTTTTGAGTGACTGTTTTGGCGTGTTTTGGAGTTTTTTTTGGAGAGTGTTTTAGAGTGTTTGTTTTGAACTGTATTCTGGAGTGTTTTGATATTTTTGGAATGATTGTTTTGGAATGTTTTGGAATGTTTTTTGGTGTTTGTGTCTTGGAGTGATTGTTTTGTAATATTTTGTCGTGCGTGTTTCGAGTGTTCTGGACTGTGTTTTGGAGTGTTTCTTTTGGAGTGTGTTTTGGAGTGTTTGTTTTGGAGTGTTTTTGGAATGTTTGGGAGTGATTGCTTTTGGACTGTTTTGGAGTAAGTGTTTATGCTTTGGAGTGTGTTTTGCAGTGTTTTGGAATGTGAGTATTGGGAGGGTGTATCGGAGTGAGTGCTTTGGAGTGAGTGTTTTGTAATATTTTGCAGTGTGTTTGGATTGTTTTGGAGTGTGTTTTGGAATGTGTGTTTTGGAGTGTTTTTGAGTGTATTTTGGAGTGTGTTTTGGAGTGTTTTGTAGTGTGTTTTGGTGTGTTTTAGAGTCTGTTTTGGCACGTTCTGGAGTTTATGTTTTGGAGTGTGCGTTTTGGAGTGTCTTGGAGAGAGAGTTTTGGAGTGAGTGTTATGGAGTGAGTGTTTTGTAATATTTTGTAGAGTTTGTTTGGAGTGTTTTGGATTGAGTGTTTCGGAGTGTGTGTTTTCGAGAGTGTTTAGTCGTGCGTTTTTTGGAGTGTGTGCTTTGGAGTGAGTGTTTTGGCATGTTCTGGAGTGTGTGTGTTTTGGAATGTTTTGGAGTGAGTGGTTTGTAGTGAGTGTTTTGGTGTGTTTTGGAGTGATTACTTTGGAGTGATTCTTTTGGAGTGAGTGTTTTGGCGTGTTTGGGAGTGATTGTTTTGGAATGTTTTGGGATAAGTATTTTGGAGTGAGTGTTTTGCATTGTGTTTCGGAGTGTTTTATAGTGAGTGTTATGGAGTGTGTTTTGGAGTGTGAGTTTTGGAGTGTCTTGGAGAGAGAGTTTTGGAGTGAGTGTTTTGGAGTGAGTGTTTTGGCATGTTTTGGAGTGTGTGCTTTGGAGTGTCTTGCAGTTAGAGTTTTGGAGTGTTTTGGTATGTGTTTTGGAACTTTTGGAGTGAGTGTATTGGAGTGAGTGTTTTGGAGTGAATGTTTTGGAGGGAGTGTTTTGGAATGTGGGTTTTGCAGTGTTCTGGAGTGTTTGTTTTGGAGTGTGTGTTTTGGAGTGAGTGTTTTGTAGTGAGTGTTTTGGAGTGTGTGTTTTGGAGTGAGTGTGTTGGAAAGTGTGTTTTGGAGTGAGTGGTTTGTAGTGAGTGTTTTGGTGTGTATTGGATTGATTCTTTTGGAGTGAGTGTTTTGGAGTGTTTGTTTTGGAGTGTTTTTGGAGTGTTTGGGAGTGATTGTTTTGGACTGTTTTGGAGTAAGTATTTTGGTGTTTATGTTTTGGAGTGAGTGTTTTGCAGTTTTTTTGGAATGTGAGTTTTGGGTGAGTGTATCGGAGTGAGTGTTTTGGAGTGTGCGTTTTGGATTGTTTTGTAGTGAGTGTTTTGGAGTGCTTTGGAGTGAGAGTTTTGGAGTGTGTTTTGGCATGTCCTGGAGTGTGTGTTTTGGGGTATATGTTTTGGAGTGCGTGGCTAGTAGTGAGTGTTTTGGTGTGCTTTGGAGTGAGTGTTTTGGAGTGTTTCTTTTGGATTGAGTGTTTTGGAGTGTTTGTTTTGGAGTGCTTTTGGAATAATTGGGAGTGATTGTTTTGGACTGTTTTGGAGTGAATATTTTGGTGTTTATGTTTTGGAGTGAGTGTTTTGCAGTGTTTTGGAATGTGAGTTTTGGGTGAGTGTATCGGAGTGAGTGCTTTGGAGTGAGTGTTTTGTAAGTGTGTGTTTTGGAGTGTTTTGTAGTGAGTGTTTTGGAGTGCTTTGGAGTGAGTGTTTAGGAGTGTGTGTTTTGCAGTTTTTTGAAATAAGTGTTTTGGAGTGTGTTTTGGAGTGTTTTGGAGAGAATGTTTTTGAGTGTTTTGTATTGAGTTTTGGAGTGCTGGTTTTGGAGTGAGTGTTTTGGAGTGTTTTGTTGTGTTTTGGAGTGGTTGTTTTGGAATGTTTCGTAATAAGTATTTTGGTTTTTGTGTTTTAGAGAGACTGTTTTGTAATGTTTTGGTGTGTTTTGGATTCAGTGTCTTGGAATGATCTGGAGTGTTTGTTTTGGAGTGTTTTGGAGTGTTTGTTTTGGAGTGTTTTGGTGTGTTTTGGAGTGATTATTTTAGACTGTTTGTGAGTAATAATTTTGGAGTTTGTGTTTTGGAGTGAGTGTTTTGGAGTGTGTGTTTTGTAGAGAGTGTTTTGGAGTGTTTGTTTTGGAGTGACTGTTTAAGAGTGTGTTTGAGTGTTTGTTTTGGAGTGTTTCGGAGTGCGTGTTTTCGAGTGCGTGCTTCGGAGTGAGTGTTTTGGAGTTTGTGTTTTGGAGTGTTTTGAAGTGTGTGTTTTGGAGTGTTTATTTTGGAGTGAGAGTTTTGGAATGAGTCTTTTGGAGTGAATGTTTTGGAGTGTTTTGGATTGTGTGATTTGGAGTGTTTTGGAGTGAGTGTTTTTGGTGTGATGTGGCGTGTGTATGTTTTGGATTTTTTTTGGAGCGAATGTTTTGGAATGTGTGATTTGGAGTGGTTTGGAGTGAGTGTCTTGGAATGTTCTGGAGTGTGTGTTTTGGAGTGTTTTCGAGTAACTTGATGTGTGTGTTTTGGAGTAAGTGTTTTGGAATGTGTGATTTGAAGTGTTTTGGAGTGAGTGTCTTGGAATGTTCTGGAGTGTGTGTTTTGGCGTGTTTTGGAGTGTGTGTTTTGGAGTATTTTGGAGTGGGTTTTGGAGTGCTTTGGAGTGAGTGTTTTGGAGTGTTTTGGAATGAGTGTTTTTGAGTGAGTGGTTTGTAATGTGTTTAGGAGCGTTTTGGAGTGAGTGTTTTGGAGTGTTTTGGAATGAGTGCTTTTGAATGAGTGGTTTGCAGTGTGTTTTGGAGTGCACACTCAAAAACACTCCAAAACACTCACTCCAAAACAAACACTCCAAAACACTCACTACAAAACACCCCTAAACAATCACTCCAAAACACTCACTACAAAACACCCCAAAACAATCACTCCAAAACAATCCAAAACAAACTCCAAAACACTCCAAAACAATCACTCCAAAACACACACTCCAGACCATTCCAAAACACACACTCCAAACAACTCCAAAACACACATTTCAAAACATTACAAAACACTCACTCCAAAACACTCACTTCAAATCACTCCAACACTCTCATTCGAAAACACACACTCCAAAGGACTCCAAGACATATACTCCAAAACACTCAATCCAAAACAGAAACTCCAAAACACTCACTCCAAACCAGTCACTCCAAAACATACTCAAAAACGCACACTCCAAAAAACTGTCTCCAAAACACTCACTGCAAAACACTACAAAACACACACTACAAAACATTACAAAACACACACTCCAAAACACTCACTCCAATACACTGCAAAACGCACACTCCAAAAAACTGACTCCAAAATACTCACGCCAAAGCACTCACTCCAAAACACACTCCAAAATTAAGCTCAATAACACTCCAAAACAAACAGTCCAAAACACTCCCTACAAAATACACACTACAAAACATTACAAAACACTCACTCCAAAACTCACTCTCCAAAGCATTCACTCCAAATCACTGCGAAACGCACACTCCAAAACATTCTCTGAAAATACAAACTACAAAATACTTACTCCAATTGAGTCCAAAACAGTCACTCCAAAACGCTCCAAAACACTCTCTCCGAAACACAAACTCCAAACCACTTACTCCAAAACATTCTAAAAAAACTCTCTCCAAAACACTCCAAAACATTCACTCCAAAACACTCCACAGCACTCACTCAAAAACAAACAATCAAAAACAATCACCCCAAAGCATTCCAAAAGACACGCTCCAAAACACTCACTCCAAAACACTCACTCCAAAGCACTCACACCAAAACACTCACTCCAAAACATACACTCCAAAACACACAGTCCAAAAAACTGAGACTCCAAAACACTCACTCCAAAACACTCCAAAATACACACAGTCCAAAACATTCCAAAATACTCATTCCAAAACAGTCCAGAACACACATTCCAAAACAATCCAAAACACTCCAAAACGCACACTCCAGAACTCACCCCAAAACACTCACTCCAATACACACCCCAAAACAAGAACTCCAAAACACTGCTAAACATCGCTCCAAAACACTCCAAAACACACACTACAAAATATTGCTAAATATTCACTCCAAAACAATCACTCCAATACCCCCACTCGAAAACACACACTCCAAAACTAACACTCACTCCAAAACATACACTCCAAAACACTCACTACATATCACTCCAAAACACTCATTCGAAAACAAAAACTCCAAAACACTCCAAAACATATGCTCCAAAACAATCAATCCAAAACAGAAACTCCAAAGCACTCACTCCAAGCCACTCACTATAACACATGCACTACAAAACATTACGAAACACTCACTCCAAAACACACTCAAAGACGCACACTCCAAAACATTCCAAAACACTCACTCCAAAACAGAAACTCCAATACAGTCACTCCAAAACACATACTCCAAAATACTCTGAAGCACTCACTCCAAAACAAACACGCCAAATCACTTACTCCAAAACACACTCCAAAACACACACTCTAAAACAATCACTCCAAAAGGCAAACTCAAAAACTCTCACTCCAAAGCACTCACTCCAAAACACTCACTCCAAAACAGACTCAAAACACTCCAAAACACTCACTTATAAATAAACACTCCAAAACACACTCCAAAACACTCACTCCAAAACAATCACTCCAAAATACTCACTCCAGAACACGCACTCCAAAATTTGCCAAAACACACCCGCTAAAACACTCACTCCAAATCGCAAACTCAACAACGCACTCCAAAACACTCGCTGTAAAGCACTCCAAAACACACAGTATAAAAATTGCTAAATACTCAATCCAAAGCAATCACTCCAATATACTCACTCGAAAACACACCCTGCAAAAAGTCCAAAACACACACTCCAAAATACTCACTCCAAAACACACACTCCAAAACTCACACTCCAAAACAATCACTCCAAAACGCTGCAAAACGCACACTCCAAAGCACTCAGTCAAAATACAAACTACAAAATACTTACTCCAATTGAGTCCAAAACAATCACTCCAAAATGCTCCAAAGCACTCCAAAATAATCACCCCTAAACATTCTCTAAAACACACACTCCAAAGCACTCTCTCCACAAAACAAACTCCAATCCACTTACTCCAAAAAACTCTAAAAAAAACTCTCTCCAAAACACTCCAAAGTACTCACTCCAAAACAAACACTCCAAAGCAGTCACTCCAAAACTCTCACTCCAAAGCACGCTCTCCAAAACACACACTCCAAAACAAACACTCCAAAACACTCACTCCAAAACACTCCAAAACACACTCCAAAACAGACACTCCAAGACATTCACTCCAAAACATTCCAAAACACACCTTCCAAAACACTCCTAAACACACACCCCAAAACACTATCTCCAAAACACTCGCTACAAAGCATTCACCCCAAAACAGACACTCCAAAACTCGAACTCCAAAAGACTCTCTCCAAAACACAATGTCCAAAATACTCACTCTGAAACACTCACTCCAAAACACACACTCTAAAACACTTACTCCATAAGGCAACCTCAAAAACTCTCACTCCATAGCATTCACTCAAAACAGTCAAATCACTCCAAAACACTCACTCAAAAACAAACACTCCAAAACACTCTCTAAAACACTCACTACAATACACTCACTCCAATACACTCACCCCAAAACAAACACTCCAAAACACTGCAAAACACTCTCTCCAAAACACGCACTCCAATACAACCACTCGTAAACATAAAACAGTCCAAAACAAACACTCACTCCAAAAGTCTCACTGCACAACACGCACTCCAAAACTCACACTCTAAAACATTCACTCCAAAATGAAAACCATAAAACATTCACTCCAAAACACGTCCAAATCGCACACTACAAAGCATTGCTAAAGAATCACGCCAAAACAATCACTCCAATGCATTCACTCGAAAACACACACTCCAAAACACTCACTCCAAATCACTCACTCCAAAATCATGCTCAAAAACACTCCAAAACAAACATTCCAAAATCAGTGTTATGGAGTGTTTTGTAGTGTGTTATGGAAGGTTTGATTTGGAGCTTGTGTTTAGTAGTGTTTTGGGGTGTATGTTTTTGAGTGACTGTTTTGGCGTGTTTTGGAGTTTTTTTTGGAGAGTGTTTTAGAGTGTTTGTTTTGAACTGTATTCTGGAGTGTTTTGATATTTTTGGAATGATTGTTTTGGAATGTTTTGGAATGTTTTTTGGTGTTTGTGTCTTGGAGTGATTGTTTTGTAATATTTTGTCGTGCGTGTTTCGAGTGTTCTGGACTGTGTTTTGGAGTGTTTCTTTTGGAGTGTGTTTTGGAGTGTTTGTTTTGGAGTGTTTTTGGAATGTTTGGGAGTGATTGCTTTTGGACTGTTTTGGAGTAAGTGTTTATGCTTTGGAGTGTGTTTTGCAGTGTTTTGGAATGTGAGTATTGGGCGGGTGTATCGGAGTGAGTGCTTTGGAGTGAGTGTTTTGTAATATTTTGCAGTGTGTTTGGATTGTTTTGGAGTGTGTTTTGGAATGTGTGTTTTGGAGTGTTTTTGAGTGTATTTTGGAGTGTGTTTTGGAGTGTTTTGTAGTGTGTTTTGGTGTGTTTCAGAGTCTGTTTTGGCACGTTCTGGAGTTTATGTTTTGGAGTGTGCGTTTTGGAGTGTCTTGGAGAGAGAGTTTTGGAGTGAGTGTTATGGAGTGAGTGTTTTGTAATATTTTGTAGAGTTTGTTTGGAGTGTTTTGGATTGAGTGTTTCGGAGTGTGTGTTTTCGAGAGTGTTTAGTCGTGCGTTTTTTGGAGTGTGTGTTTTGGAGTGAGTGTTTTGGCATGTTCTGGAGTGTGTGTGTTTTGGAATGTTTTGGAGTGAGTGGTTTGTAGTGAGTGTTTTGGTGTGTTTTGGAGTGATTACTTTGGAGTGATTCTTTTGGAGTGAGTGTTTTGGCGTGTTTGGGAGTGATTGTTTTGGAATGTTTTGGGATAAGTATTTTGGAGTGAGTGTTTTGCATTGTGTTTCGGAGTGTTTTATAGTGAGTGTTATGGAGTGTGTTTTGGAGTGTGAGTTTTGGAGTGTCTTGGAGAGAGAGTTTTGGAGTGAGTGTTTTGGAGTGAGTGTTTTGGCATGTTTTGGAGTGTGTGCTTTGGAGTGTCTTGCAGTTAGAGTTTTGGAGTGTTTTGGTATGTGTTTTGGAACTTTTGGAGTGAGTGTATTGGAGTGAGTGTTTTGGAGTGAATGTTTTGGAGGGAGTGTTTTGGAATGTGGGTTTTGCAGTGTTCTGGAGTGTTTGTTTTGGAGTGTGTGTTTTGGAGTGAGTGTTTTGTAGTGAGTGTTTTGGAGTGTGTGTTTTGGAGTGATTGTGTTGGAAAGTGTGTTTTGGAGTGAGTGGTTTGTAGTGAGTGTTTTGGTGTGTATTGGATTGATTCTTTTGGAGTGAGTGTTTTGGAGTGTTTGTTTTGGAGTGTTTTTGGAGTGTTTGGGAGTGATTGTTTTGGACTGTTTTGGAGTAAGTATTTTGGTGTTTATGTTTTGGAGTGAGTGTTTTGCAGTTTTTTTGGAATGTGAGTTTTGGGTGAGTGTATCGGAGTGAGTGTTTTGGAGTGTGCGTTTTGGATTGTTTTGTAGTGAGTGTTTTGGAGTGCTTTGGAGTGAGAGTTTTGGAGTGTGTTTTGGCATGTCCTGGAGTGTGTGTTTTGGGGTATATGTTTTGGAGTGCGTGGCTAGTAGTGAGTGTTTTGGTGTGCTTTGGAGTGAGTGTTTTGGAGTGTTTCTTTTGGATTGAGTGTTTTGGAGTGTTTGTTTTGGAGTGCTTTTGGAATAATTGGGAGTGATTGTTTTGGACTGTTTTGGAGTGAATATTTTGGTGTTTATGTTTTGGAGTGAGTGTTTTGCAGTGTTTTGGAATGTGAGTTTTGGGTGAGTGTATCGGAGTGAGTGCTTTGGAGTGAGTGTTTTGTAAGTGTGTGTTTTGGAGTGTTTTGTAGTGAGTGTTTTGGAGTGCTTTGGAGTGAGTGTTTAGGAGTGTGTGTTTTGCAGTTTTTTGAAATAAGTGTTTTGGAGTGTGTTTTGGAGTGTTTTGGAGAGAATGTTTTTGAGTGTTTTGTATTGAGTTTTGGAGTGCTGGTTTTGGAGTGAGTGTTTTGGAGTGTTTTGTTGTGTTTTGGAGTGGTTGTTTTGGAATGTTTCGTAATAAGTATTTTGGTTTTTGTGTTTTAGAGAGACTGTTTTGTAATGTTTTGGTGTGTTTTGGATTCAGTGTCTTGGAATGATCTGGAGTGTTTGTTTTGGAGTGTTTTGGAGTGTTTGTTTTGGAGTGTTTTGGTGTGTTTTGGAGTGATTATTTTAGACTGTTTGTGAGTAATAATTTTGGAGTTTGTGTTTTGGAGTGAGTGTTTTGGAGTGTGTGTTTTGTAGAGAGTGTTTTGGAGTGTTTGTTTTGGAGTGACTGTTTAAGAGTGTGTTTGAGTGTTTGTTTTGGAGTGTTTCGGAGTGCGTGTTTTCGAGTGCGTGCTTCGGAGTGAGTGTTTTGGAGTTTGTGTTTTGGAGTGTTTTGAAGTGTGTGTTTTGGAGTGTTTATTTTGGAGTGAGAGTTTTGGAATGAGTCTTTTGGAGTGAATGTTTTGGAGTGTTTTGGATTGTGTGATTTGGAGTGTTTTGGAGTGAGTGTTTTTGGTGTGATGTGGCGTGTGTATGTTTTGGATTTTTTTTGGAGCGAATGTTTTGGAATGTGTGATTTGGAGTGGTTTGGAGTGAGTGTCTTGGAATGTTCTGGAGTGTGTGTTTTGGAGTGTTTTCGAGTAACTTGATGTGTGTGTTTTGGAGTAAGTGTTTTGGAATGTGTGATTTGAAGTGTTTTGGAGTGAGTGTCTTGGAATGTTCTGGAGTGTGTGTTTTGGCGTGTTTTGGAGTGTGTGTTTTGGAGTATTTTGGAGTGGGTTTTGGAGTGCTTTGGAGTGAGTGTTTTGGAGTGTTTTGGAATGAGTGTTTTTGAGTGAGTGGTTTGTAATGTGTTTAGGAGCGTTTTGGAGTGAGTGTTTTGGAGTGTTTTGGAATGAGTGCTTTTGAATGAGTGGTTTGCAGTGTGTTTTGGAGTGCACACTCAAAAACACTCCAAAACACTCACTCCAAAACAAACACTCCAAAACACTCACTACAAAACACCCCAAAACAATCACTCCAAAACACACACCATTCCAGACCATTCCAAAACACACACTCCAAACAACTCCAAAACACACATTTCAAAACATTACAAAACACTCACTCCAAAACACTCCAAAACACTCACTACAAATCACTCCAACACTCTCATTCGAAAACACACACTCCAAAGGACTCCAAGACATATACTCCAAAACACTCAATCCAAAACAGAAACTCCAAAACACTCACTCCAAACCAGTCACTCCAAAACATACTCAAAAACGCACACTCCAAAAAACTGACTCCAAAACACTCACTGCAAAACACTACAAAACACACACTACAAAACATTACAAAACACACACTCCAAAACACTCACTCCAATACACTGCAAAACGCACACTCCAAAAAACTGACTCCAAAATACTCACGCCAAAGCACTCACTCCAAAACACACTCCAAAATTAAGCTCAATAACACTCCAAAACAAACAGTCCAAAACACTCCCTACAAAATACACACTACAAAACATTACAAAACACTCACTCCAAAACTCACTCTCCAAAGCACCCTCTCCAAATCACTGCGAAACGCACACTCCAAAACATTCTCTGAAAATACAAACTACAAAATACTTACTCCAATTGAGTCCAAAACAGTCACTCCAAAACGCTCCAAAACACTCTCTCCGAAACACAAACTCCAAACCACTTACTCCAAAACATTCTAAAAAAACTCTCTCCAAAACACTCCAAAACATTCACTCCAAAACACTCCACAGCACTCACTCAAAAACAATCAAAAACAATCACCCCAAAGCATTCCAAAAGACACGCTCCAAAACACTCACTCCAAAACACTCACTCCAAAGCACTCACACCAAAACACTCACTCCAAAACATACACTCCAAAACAAACATCAAAATAAACACTCCAAAATACTCACTCCAAAACACTTCAAAACACACAGTCCAAAAAACTGAGACTCCAAAACACTCACTCCAAAACACTCCAAAATACACACAGTCCAAAACATTCCAAAATACTCATTCCAAAACAGTCCAGAACACACATTCCAAAACAATCCAAAACACTCCAAAACGCACACTCCAGAACTCACCCCAAAACACTCACTCCAATACACACCCCAAAACAAGAACTCCAAAGCACTGCTAAACATCGCTCCAAAACACTGCAAAACACAAACTACAAAATATTGCTAAATATTCACTCCAAAACAATCACTCCAATACCCCCACTCGAAAACACACACTCCAAAACTAACACTCACTCCAAAACATACACTCCAAAACACTCACTACAAATCACTCCAAAACACTCATTCGAAAACACAAACTCCCAAACACTCCAAAACATATGCTCCAAAACAATCAATCCAAAACAGAAACTCCAAAGCACTCCAAAGCACTCACTCCAAGCCACGCACTACAAAACATTACGAAACACTCACTCCAAAACACACTCAAAGACGCACACTCCAAAACATTCCAAAACACTCACTCCAAAACAGAAACTCCAATACAGTCACTCCAAAACACATACTCCAAAATACTCTGAAGCACTCACTCCAAAACAAACACGCCAAATCATTTACTCCAAAACACACTCCAAAACACTCCAAAACACACACTCTAAAACAATCACTCCAAAAGGCAAACTCAAAAACTCTCACTCCAAAGCACTCACTCCAAAACACACACTCCAAAACTCACACTCCAAAACAATCACTCCAAAACGCTGCAAAACGCACACTCCAAAGCACTCAGTCAAAATACAAACTACAAAATACTTACTCCAATTGAGTCCAAAATAATCACTCCAAAATGCTCCAAAGCACTCCAAAATAATCACCCCTAAACATTCTCTAAAACACACACTCCAAAACACTCTCTCCACAAAACAAACTCCAACCCACTTACTCCAAAAAACTCTAAAAAAACTCTCTCCAAAAAACTCCAAAGTACTCACTCCAAAACAAACACTCCAAAGCAGTCACTCCAAAACTCTCACTCCAAAGCACGCTCTCCAAAACTCACACTCCAAAACAAACACTCCAAAACACTCACTCCAAAACACTCCAAAACACACTCCAAAACACACTCCAAAACAGACACTCCAAGACATTCACTCCAAAACATTCCAAAACACACGTTCCAAAACACTCCTAAACACACACCCCAAAACACTATCTCCAAAACACTCGCTACAAAGCATTCACCCCAAAACACACACTCCAAAACTCGAACTCCAAAAGACTCTCTCCAAAACACTATGTCCAAAATACTCACTCTGAAACACACACTCCAAAACACACACTCTAAAACACTTACTCCATAAGGCAACCTCAAAAACTCTCACTCCATAGCATTCACTCAAAACAGTCAAAACAGCCAAAACACACTGAAAAACAAACTCCAAAACACTCTCCAAAACACACTACAATACACTCACTCCAATACACTCACCCCAAAACATTCACTCCAAAACACTCCACAGCACTCACTCAAAAACAAACAATCAAAAACAATCACCCCAAAGCATTCCAAAAGACACGCTCCAAAACAGTCATTCCAAAACACTCACTCCAAAGCACTCACACCAAAACACTCACTCCAAAACAAACATCAAAATAAACACTCCAAAATACTCACTCCAAAACACTTCAAAACACACAGTCCAAAAAACTGAGACTCCAAAATACTCACTCCAAAACACTCCAAAATACACACAGTCCAAAACATTCCAAAATACTCATTCCAAAACAGTCCAGAACACACATTCCAAAACAATCCAAAACACTCCAAAACGCACACTCCAGAACTCACCCCAAAACACTCACTCCAATACACACCCCAAAACAAGAACTCCAAAACACTGCTAAACATCGCTCCAAAACACTCCAAAACACACACTATAAAATATTGCTAAATATTCACTCCAAAACAATCACTCCAATACCCCCACTCGAAAACACACACTCCAAAACTAACACTCACTCCAAAACATACGCTCCAAAACACTCACTACAAATCACTCCAAAACACTCATTCGAAAACACAAACTCCAAAACACTCCAAAACATATGCTCCAAAACAATCAATCCAAAACAGAAACTCCAAAGCACTCACTCCAAGCCACTCACTATAACACATGCACTACAAAACATTACGAAACACTCACTCCAAAACACACTCAAAGACGCACACTCCAAAACATTCCAAAACACTCACTCCAAAACAGAAACTCCAATACAGTCACTCCAAAACACATACTCCAAAATTCTCTGAAGCACTCACTCCAAAACAAACACGCCAAATCACTTACTCCAAAACACACTCAAAAACACTCCAAAACACACACTCTAAAACAATCACTCCAAAAGGCAAACTCAAAAACTCTCACTCCAAAGCACTCACTCCAAAACACTCACTCCAAAACAGACTCAAAACACTCCAAAACACTCACATAAATAAACACTCCAAAACACACTCCAAACACTCACTCCAAAACAATCACTCCAAAATACTCACTCCAGAACACGCACTCCAAAATTTGCCAAAACACACCCGCGAAAACACTCACTCCAAATCGCAAACTCAAAAACGCACTCCAAAACACTCGCTGTAAAGCACTCCAAAACACACAGTATAAAAATTGCTAAATACTCAATCCAAAGCAATCACTCCAATATACTCACTCGAAAACACACCCTGCAAAAAGTCCAAAACACACACTCCAAAATATTCACTCCAAAACACACAGTCCAAAACAATCACTCCAAAACGCTGCAAAACGCACACTCCAAAGCACTCAGTCAAAATACAAACTACAAAATACTTACTCCAATTGAGTCCAAAACAATCACTCCAAAATGCTCCAAAGCACTCCAAAATAATCACCCCTAAACATTCTCTAAAACACACACTCCAAAACACTCTCTCCACAAAACAAACTCCAATCCACTTACTCCAAAAAACTAAAAAAAACTCTCTCCAAAACACTCCAAAGTACTCACTCCAAAACAAACACTCCAAAGCAGTCACTCCAAAACTCTCACTCCAAAGCACGCTCTCCAAAACACACACTCCAAAACAAACACTCCAAAACACTCACTCCAAAACACTCCAAAACACACTCCAAAACACACTCCAAAACAGACACTCCAAGACATTCACTCCAAAACTTTCCAAAACACACCTTCCAAAACACTCCTAAACACACACCCCAAAACACTCACTCCAAAACACTCGCTACAAAGCATTCACCCCAAAACAGACACTCCAAAACTCGAACTCCAAAAGACTCTCTCCAAAACACAATGTCCAAAATACTCACTCTGAAACACTCACTCCAAAACACACACTCTAAAACACTTACTCCATAAGGCAACCTCAAAAACTCTCACTCCATAGCATTCACTCAAATCAGTCAAAACACTCCAAAACACTCACTCAAAAACAAACACTCCAAAACACTCTCTAAGACACTCACTACAATACACTCACTCCAATACACTCACCCCAAAACAAACACTCCAAAACACTGCAAAACACTCTCTCCAAAACACGCACTCCAATACAACCACTCGAAAACATAAAACAGTCCAAAACAAACACTCACTCCAAAGTCTCACTGCACAACACGCACTCCAAAACTCACACTCTAAAACATTCACTCCAAAATGCAAACCATAAAATATTCACTCCAAAACACTGGTCCAAAACGCACACTACAAAGCATTGCTAAAGAATCACGCCAAAACAATCACTCCAATACATTCACTGGAAAACACACACTCCAAAACACTCACTCCAAATCACTCACTCCAAAATCATGCTCAAAAACACTCCAAAACAAACATTCCAAAATCAGTGTTATGGAGTATTTTGTAGTGTGTTATGGAAGGTTTGATTTGGAGCTTGTGTTTAGGAGTGTTTTGGGGTGTATGTTTTTGAGTGACTGTTTTGGCGTGTTTTGGAGTTTTTTTTGGAGAGTGTTTTAGAGTGTTTGTTTTGAACTGTATTCTGGAGTGTTTTGATATTTTTGGAATGATTGTTTTGGAATGTTTTTTGGTGTTTGTGTCTTGGAGTGATTGTTTTGCAATATTTTGTTGTGCGTGTTTGGAGTGTTTTGGAGTGTGTTTCTTTTGGAGTGTGTTTTGGAGTGTTTGTTTTGGAGTGTTTTTGGAATGTTTGGGAGTGATTGCTTTTGGATTGTTTTGGAGTAAGTATTTTGGTGTTTATGCTTTGGAGTAATGTTTTGCAGTGTTTTGGAATGTGAGTATTGGGAGGGTGTATCGGAGTGAGTGCTTTGGATTGAGTGTTTTGTAATATTTTGCAGTGTGTTTGGATTGTTTTGGAGTGTGTTTTGGAATGTGTGTTTTGGAGTGTTTTTGAGTGTGTTTTGGAGTGTGTTTTGGAGTGTTTTGTAATGTGTTTTGGTGTGTTTTAGAGTCTGTTTTGGCACGTTCTGGAGTTTATGTTTTGGAGTGTGCGTTTTGGAGTGTCTTGGAGAGAGAGTTTTGGAGTGAGTGTTATGGAGTGAGTGTTTTGTAATATTTTGTAGAGTTTGTTTGGAGTGTTTTGGATTGAGTGTTTCGGAGTGTGTGTTTTCGAGAGTGTTTAGTCGTGCGTTTTTTGGAGTGTGTGTTTTGGAGTGAGTGTTTTGGCATGTTCTGGAGTGTGTGTGTTTTGGAATGTTTTGGAGTGAGTGGTTTGTAGTGAGTGTTTTGGTGTGTTTTGGAGTGATTACTTTGGAGTGATTCTTTTGGAGTGAGTGTTTTGGCGTGTTTGGGAGTGATTGTTTTGGAATGTTTTGGGATAAGTATTTTGGAGTGAGTGTTTTGCATTGTGTTTCGGAGTGTTTTATAGTGAGTGTTTTGGAGTGTGTTTTGGAGTGTGAGTTTTGGAGTGTCTTGGAGAGAGAGTTTTGGAGTGAGTGTTTTGGAGTGAGTGTTTTGGCATGTTTTGGAGTGTGTGCTTTGGAGTGTCTTGCAGTTAGAGTTTTGGAGTGTTTTGGTATGTGTTTTGGAACTTTTGGAGTGAGTGTATTGGAGTGAGTGTTTTGGAGTGAATGTTTTGGAGTGAGTGTGTTGGAAAGTGTGTTTTGGAGTGAGTGGTTTGTAGTGAGTGTTTTGGTGTGTTTTGGATTGATTCTTTTGGAGTGAGTGTTTTGGAGTGTTTGTTTTGGAGTGTTTTTGGAGTGTTTGGGAGTGATTGTTTTGGACTGTTTTGGAGTAAGTATTTTGGTGTTTATGTTTTGGAGTGAGTGTTTTGCAGTTTTTTTGGAATGTGAGTTTTGGGTGAGTGTATCGGAGTGAGTGTTTTGGAGTGTGCGTTTTGGATTGTTTTGTAGTGAGTGTTTTGGAGTGCTTTGGAGTGAGAGTTTTGGTGTGTGTTTTGGCATGTCCTGGAGTGTGTGTTTTGGGGTGTATGTTTTGGAGTGAGTGGCTAGTAGTGAGTGTTTTGGTGTGCTTTGGAGTGAGTGTTTTGGAGTGTTTCTTTTGGATTGAGTGTTTTGGAGTGTTTGTTTTGGAGTGCTTTTGGAATAATTGGGAGTGATTGTTTTGGACTGTTTTGGAGTGAGTATTTTGGTGTTTATGTTTTGGAGTGAGTGTTTTGCAGTGTTTTGGAATGTGAGTTTTGGGTGAGTGTATCGGAGTGAGTGCTTTGGAGTGAGTGTTTTGTAAGTGTGTGTTTCGGAGTGTTTTGTAGTGAGTGTTTTGGAGTGCTTTGGAGTGAGTGTTTAGGAGTGTGTGTTTTGCAGTTTTTTGAAATAAGTGTTTTGGAGTGTGTTTTGGAGTGTTTTGGAGAGAATGTTTTTGAGTGTTTTGTATTGAGTTTTGGAGTGCTGGTTTTGGAGTGAGTGTTTTGGAGTGTTTTGTTGTGTTTTGGAGTGGTTGTTTTGGAATGTTTCGTAATAAGTATTTTGGTTTTTGTGTTTTAGAGTGACTGTTTTGTAATGTTTTGGTGTGTTTTGGATTCAGTGTCTTGGAATGATCTGGAGTGTTTGTTTTTGGAGTGTTTTGGAGTGTTTGTTTTGGAGTGTTTTGGTGTGTTTTGGAGTGATTATTTTAGACTGTGAGTAATAATTTTGGAGTTTGTGTTTTGGAGTGAGTGTTTTGGAGTGTGTGTTTTGTAGAGAGTGTTTTGGAGTGTTTATTTTGGAGTGAGAGTTTTGGAATGAGTCTTGGAGTGAATGTTTTGGAGTGTTTTGGATTGTGTGATTTGGAGTGTTTTGGAGTGAGTGTTTTGGTGTGATGTGGCGTGTGTCTGTTTTGGATTTCTTTTGGAGCGAATGTTTTGGAATGTGTGATTTGGAGTGGTTTGGAGTGAGTGTCTTGGAATGTTCTGGAGTGTGTGTTTTGGAGTGTTTTCGAGTAACTTGATGTGTGTGTTTTGGAGTAAGTGTTTTGGAATGTGTGATTTGAAGTGTTTTGGAGTGAGTGTCTTGGAATGTTCTGGAGTGTGTGTTTTGGCGTGTTTTGGAGTGTGTGTTTTGGAGTATTTTGGAGTGGGTTTTGGAGTGCTTTGGAGTGAGTGTTTTGGAATGAGTGTTTTTGAGTGAGTGGTTTGTAATGTGTTTAGGAGCGTTTTGGAGTGAGTGTTTTGGAGTGTTTTGGAATGAGTGCTTTTGAATGAGTGGTTTGCAGTGTGTTTTGGAGTGCACACTCAAAAACACTCCAAAACACTCACTCCAAAACAAACACTCCAAAACACTCACTACAAAACACCCCAAAACAATCACTCCAAAACACTCACTACAAAACACCCCAAAACAATCACTCCAAAACAATCCAAAACAAACTCCAAAACACTCCAAAACAATCACTCCAAAACACACACTCCAGACCATTCCAAAACACACACTCCAAACAACTCCAAAACACACATTTCAAAACATTACAAAACACTCACTCCAAAACACTCACTACAAATCACTCCAACACTCTCATTCGAAAACACACACTCCAAAGGACTCCAAGACATATACTCCAAAACACTCAATCCAAAACAGAAACTCCAAAACACTCACTCCAAACCAGTCACTCCAAAACATACTCAAAAACGCACACTCCAAAAAACTGACTCCAAAACACTCACTGCAAAACACTACAAAACACACACTACAAAACATTACAAAACACACACTCCAAAACACTCACTCCAATACACTGCAAAACGCACACTCCAAAAAACTGACTCCAAAATACTCACGCCAAAGCACTCACTCCAAAACACACTCCAAAATTAAGCTCAATAACACTCCAAAACAAACAGTCCAAAACACTCCCTACAAAATACACACTACAAAACATTACAAAACACTCACTCCAAAACTCACTCTCCAAAGCACTCACTCCAAATCACTGCGAAACGCACACTCCAAAACATTCTCTGAAAATACAAACTACAAAATACTTACTCCAATTGAGTCCAAAACAGTCACTCCAAAACGTTCCAAAACACTCTCTCCGAAACACAAACTCCAAACCACTGTAAAAAAACTCTCTCCAAAACACTCCAAAACATTCACTCCAAAACACTCCACAGCACTCACTCAAAAACAAACAATCAAAAACAATCACTCCAAAACACTCCAAAACAATCACTCCAAAACACACACTCCAAACCATTCCAAAACACACACTCCAAACAACTCCAAAACACACATTCCAAAACATTACAAAACACTCCCTCCAAAACACTCCAAAACACTCACTACAAATCACTCCAACACTCTCATTCGAAAACACAGACTCCAAAGAACTCCAAGACATATGCTCCAAAACACTCAATCCAAAACAGAAACTCCAAAACACTCACTCCAAACCACTCACTCCAAAACATACTCAAAAACGCACACTCCAAAAAACTGACTCCAAAACACTCACTGCAAAACACTACAAAACACACACTACAAAACATTACAAAACACACACTCCAAAACACTCACTCCAATACACTGCAAAACGCACACTCCAAAAAACTGACTCCAAAATACTCACGCCAAAGCACTCACTCCAAAACACACTCCAAAATTAAGCTCAATAACACACCAAAACAAACAGTCCAAAACACTCTCTCCAAAATACACACTACAAAACATTACAAAACACTCACTCCAAAACTCACTCTCCAAAGCACTCAGTCCAAATCACTGCGAAACGCACACTCCAAAACATTCTCTGAAAATACAAACTACAAAATACTTACTCCAATTGAGTCCAAAACAGTCACTCCAAAACGTTCCAAAACACTCTCTCCGAAACACAAACTCCAAACCACTGTAAAAAAACTCTCTCCAAAACACTCCAAAACATTCACTCCAAAACACTCCACAGCACTCACTCAAAAACAAACAATCAAAAACAATCACCCCAAAGCATTCCAAAAGACACGCTCCAAAACACTCACTCCAAAACACTCACTCCAAAGCACTCACACCAAAACACTCACTCCAAAACATACACTCCAAAACAAACATCAAAATAAACACTCCAAAATACTCACTCCAAAACACTTCAAAACACACAGTCCAAAAAACTGAGACTCCAAAACACACAGTCCAAAACATTCCAAAATACTCATTCCAAAACAGTCCAGAACACACATTCCAAAACAATCCAAAACACTCCAAAACGCACACTCCAGAACTCACCCCAAAACACTCACTCCAATACACACCCCAAAACAAGAACTCCAAAACACTCCAAAACACAAACTACAAAATATTGCTAAATATTCACTCCAAAACAATCACTCCAATACCCCCACTCGAAAACACACACTCCAAAACTAACACTCACTCCAAAACATACGCTCCAAAACACTCACTACAAATCACTCCAAAACACTCATTCGAAAACACAAACTCCAAAACACTCCAAAACATATGCTCCAAAACAATCAATCCAAAGCACTCCAAAGCACTCACTCCAAGCCACGCACTACAAAACATTACGAAACACTCACTCCAAAACACACTCAAAGACGCACACTCCAAAACATTCCAAAACACTCACTCCAAAACAGAAACTCCAATACAGTCACTCCAAAACACATACTCCAAAATACTCTGAAGCACTCACTCCAAAACAAACACGCCAAATCACTTACTCCAAAACACACACTCTAAAACAATCACTCCAAAAGGCAAACTCAAAAACTCTCACTCCAAAGCACTCACTCCAAAACACACACTCCAAAACTCACACTCCAAAACAAGCACTCCAAAACGCTGCAAAACGCACACTCCAAAGCACTCAGTCAAAATACAAACTACAAAATACTTACTCCAATTGAGTCCAAAACAATCACTCCAAAATGCTCCAAAGCACTCCAAAATAATCACCCCTAAACATTCTCTAAAACACACACTCCAAAACAGTCTCTCCACAAAACAAACTCCAACCCACTTACTCCAAAAAACTCTAAAAAAACTCTCTCCAAAGAACTCCAAAGTACTCACTCCAAAACAAACACTCCAAAGCAGTCACTCCAAAACTCTCACTCCAAAGCACGCTCTCCAAAACTCCCACTCCAAAACAAACAATCCAAAACACTCACTCCAAAACACTCCAAAACACACTCCAAAACACACTCCAAAACAGACACTCCAAGACATTCACTCCAAAACATTCCAAAACACACCTTCCAAAACACTCCTAAACACACACCCCAAAACACTATCTCCAAAACACTCGCTACAAAGCATTCACCCCAAAACACACACTCCAAAACTCGAACTCCAAAAGACTCTCTCCAAAACACAATGTCCAAAATACTCACTCTGAAACACACACTCCAAAACACACACTCTAAAACACTTACTCCATAAGGCAACCTCAAAAACTCTCACTCCATAGCATTCACTCAAAACAGTCAAAACAGCCAAAACACTCACTGAAAAACAAACACTCCAAAACACTCTCCAAAACACACTACAATACACTCACTCCAATACACTCACCCCAAAACATTCACTCCAAAACACTCCACAGCACTCACTCAAAAACAAACAATCAAAAACAATCACCCCAAAGCATTCCAAAAGACACGCTCCAAAACACTCATTCCAAAACACTCACTCCAAAGCACTCACACCAAAACACTCACTCCAAAACATACACTCCAAAACAAACATCAAAATAAACACTCCAAAATACTCACTCCAAAACACTTCAAAACACACAGTCCAAAAAACTGAGACTCCAAAACACTCACTCCAAAACACTCCAAAATACACACAGTCCAAAACATTCCAAAATACTCATTCCAAAACAGTCCAGAACACACATTCCAAAACAATCCAAAACACTCCAAAACGCACACTCCAGAACTCACCCCAAAACACTCACTCCAATACACACCCCAAAACAAGAACTCCAAAACACTGCTAAACATCGCTCCAAAACACTCCAAAACACACACTACAAAATATTGCTAAATATTCACTCCAAAACAATCACTCCAATAACCCCACTCGAAAACACACACTCCAAAACTAACACTCACTCCAAAACATACGCTCCAAAACACTCACTACAAATCACTCCAAAACACTCATTCGAAAACACAAACTCCAAAACACTCCAAAACATATGCTCCAAAACAATCAATCCAAAACAGAAACTCAGAAACTCTCACTCCAAAGCACTCACTCCAAAACACTCACTCCAAAACAGACTCAAAACACTCCAAAACACTCACTTATAAATAAACACTCCAAAACACACTCCAAACACTCACTCCAAAACAATCACTCCAAAATACTCACTCCAGAACACGCACTCCAAAATTTGCCAAAACACACCCGCTAAAACACTCACTCCAAATCGCAAACTCAAAAACGCACTCCAAAACACTCGCTGTAAAGCACTCCAAAACACACAGTATAAAAATTGCTAAATACTCACTCCAAAGCAATCACTCCAATATACTCACTCGAAAACACACCCTGCAAAAAGTCCAAAACACACACTCCAAAATACTCACTCCAAAACACACACTCCAAAACTCACACTCCAAAACAATCTCTCCAAAACGCTGCAAAACGCACACTCCAAAGCACTCAGTCAAAATACAAACTACAAAATACTTACTCCAATTGAGTCCAAAACAATCACTCCAAAATGCTCCAAAGCACTCCAAAATAATCACCCCTAAACATTCTCTAAAACACACACTCCAAAACACTCTCTCCACAAAACAAACTCCAATCCACTTACTCCAAAAAACTCTAAAAAAACTCTCACCAAAACACTCCATAGTACTCACTCCAAAACAAACACTCCAAAGCAGTCACTCCAAAACTCTCACTCCAAAGCACGCTCTCCAAAACACACACTCCAAAACAAACACTCCAAAACACTCACTCCAAAACACTCCAAAACACACTCCAAAACACACTCCAAAACAGACACTCCAAGACATTCACTCCAAAACATTCCAAAACACACGTTCCAAAACACTCCTAAACACACACCCCAAAACACTATCTCCAAAACACTCGCTACAAAGCATTCACCCCAAAACACACACTCCAAAACTCGAACTCCAAAAGACTCTCTCCAAAACACAATGTCCAAAATACTCACTCTGAAACACACACTCCAAAACACACACTCTAAAACACTTACTCCATAAGGCAACCTCAAAAACTCTCACTCCATAGCATTCACTCAAAACAGTCAAAACAGCCAAAACACTCACTGAAAAACAAACACTCCAAAACACTCTCCAAAACACACTACAATACACTCACTCCAATACACTCACCCCAAAACATTCACTCCAAAACACTCCACAGCACTCACTCAAAAACAAACAATCAAAAACAATCACCCCAAAGCATTCCAAAAGACACGCTCCAAAACACTCATTCCAAAACACTCACTCCAAAGCACTCACACCAAAACACTCACTCCAAAACATACACTCCAAAACAAACATCAAAATAAACACTCCAAAATACTCACTCCAAAACACTTCAAAACACACAGTCCAAAAAACTGAGACTCCAAAACACTCACTCCAAAACACTCCAAAATACACACAGTCCAAAACATTCCAAAATACTCATTCCAAAACAGTCCAGAACACACATTCCAAAACAATCCAAAACACTCCAAAACGCACACTCCAGAACTCACCCCAAAACACTCACTCCAATACACACCCCAAAACAAGAACTCCAAAACACTGCTAAACATCGCTCCAAAACACTCCAAAACACACACTACAAAATATTGCTAAATATTCACTACAAAACAATCACTCCAATAACCCCACTCGAAAACACACACTCCAAAACTAACACTCACTCCAAAACATACGCTCCAAAACACTCACTACAAATCACTCCAAAACACTCATTCGAAAACACAAACTCCAAAACACTCCAAAACATATGCTCCAAAACAATCAATCCAAAACGGAAACTCCAAAGCACTCACTCCAAGCCACTCACTATAACACACGCACTACAAAACATTACGAAACACTCACTCCAAAACACACTCAAAGACGCACACTCCAAAACATTCCAAAACACTCACTCCAAAACAGAAACTCCAATACAGTCACTCCAAAACACATACTCCAAAATACTCTGAAGCACTCACTCCAAAACAAACACGCCAAATCACTTACTCCAAAACACACTCCAAAACACTCCAAAACACACACTCTAAAACAATCACTCCAAAAGGCAAACTCAGAAACTCTCACTCCAAAGCACTCACTCCAAAACACTCACTCCAAAACAGACTCAAAACACTCCAAAACACTCACTTATAAATAAACACTCCAAAACACACTCCAAACACTCACTCCAAAACAATCACTCCAAAATACTCACTCCAGAACACGCACTCCAAAATTTGCCAAAACACACCCGCTAAAACACTCACTCCAAATCGCAAACTCAAAAACGCACTCCAAAACACTCGCTGTAAAGCACTCCAAAACACACAGTATAAAAATTGCTAAATACTCACTCCAAAGCAATCACTCCAATATACTCACTCGAAAACACACCCTGCAAAAAGTCCAAAACACACACTCCAAAATATTCACTCCAAAACACACAGTCCAAAACAATCACTCCAAAACGCTGCAAAACGCACACTCCAAAGCACTCAGTCAAAATACAAACTACAAAATACTTACTCCAATTGAGTCCAAAACAATCACTCCAAAATGCTCCAAAGCACTCCAAAATAATCACCCCTAAACATTCTCTAAAACACACACTCCAAAACACTCTCTCCACAAAACAAACTCCAATCCACTTACTCCAAAAAACTAAAAAAAACTCTCTCCAAAACACTCCAAAGTACTCACTCCAAAACAAACACTCCAAAGCAGTCACTCCAAAACTCTCACTCCAAAGCACGCTCTCCAAAACACACACTCCAAAACAAACACTCCAAAACACTCACTCCAAAACACTCCAAAACACACTCCAAAACACACTCCAAAACAGACACTCCAAGACATTCACTCCAAAACTTTCCAAAACACACCTTCCAAAACATTCCTAAACACACACCCCAAAACACTCACTCCAAAACACTCGCTACAAAGCATTCACCCCAAAACAGACACTCCAAAACTCGAACTCCAAAAGACTCTCTCCAAAACACAATGTCCAAAATACTCACTCTGAAACAGTCACTCCAAAACACACACTCTAAAACACTTACTCCATAAGGCAACCTCAAAAACTCTCACTCCATAGCATTCACTCAAATCAGTCAAAACACTCCAAAACACTCACTCAAAAACAAACACTCCAAAACACTCTCTAAGACACTCACTACAATACACTCACTCCAATACACTCACCCCAAAACAAACACTCCAAAACACTGCAAAACACTCTCTCCAAAACACGCACTCCAATACAACCACTCGAAAACATAAAACAGTCCAAAACAAACACTCACTCCAAAGTCTCACTGCACAACACGCACTCCAAAACTCACACTCTAAAACATTCACTCCAAAATGCAAACCATAAAATATTCACTCCAAAACACTGGTCCAAAACGCACACTACAAAGCATTGCTAAAGAATCACGCCAAAACAATCACTCCAATACATTCACTGGAAAACACACACTCCAAAACACTCACTCCAAATCACTCACTCCAAAATCATGCTCAAAAACACTCCAAAACAAACATTCCAAAATCAGTGTTATGGAGTATTTTGTAGTGTGTTATGGAAGGTTTGATTTGGAGCTTGTGTTTAGGAGTGTTTTGGGGTGTATGTTTTTGAGTGACTGTTTTGGCGTGTTTTGGAGTTTTTTTTGGAGAGTGTTTTAGAGTGTTTGTTTTGAACTGTATTCTGGAGTGTTTTGATATTTTTGGAATGATTGTTTTGGAATGTTTTTTGGTGTTTGTGTCTTGGAGTGATTGTTTTGCAATATTTTGTTGTGCGTGTTTGGAGTGTTTTGGAGTGTGTTTCTTTTGGAGTGTGTTTTGGAGTGTTTGTTTTGGAGTGTTTTTGGAATGTTTGGGAGTGATTGCTTTTGGATTGTTTTGGAGTAAGTATTTTGGTGTTTATGCTTTGGAGTAATGTTTTGCAGTGTTTTGGAATGTGAGTATTGGGAGGGTGTATCGGAGTGAGTGCTTTGGAGTGAGTGTTTTGTAATATTTTGCAGTGTGTTTGGATTGTTTTGGAGTGTGTTTTGGAATGTGTGTTTTGGAGTGTTTTTGAGTGTGTTTTGGAGTGTGTTTTGGAGTGTTTTGTAATGTGTTTTGGTGTGTTTTAGAGTCTGTTTTGGCACGTTCTGGAGTTTATGTTTTGGAGTGTGCGTTTTGGAGTGTCTTGGAGAGAGAGTTTTGGAGTGAGTGTTATGGAGTGAGTGTTTTGTAATATATTGTAGAGTTTGTTTGGAGTGTTTTGGATTGAGTGTTTCGGAGTGTGTGTTTTCGAGAGTGTTTAGTCGTGCGTTTTTTGGAGTGTGTGTTTTGGAGTGAGTGTTTTGGCATGTTCTGGAGTGTGTGTGTTTTGGAATGTTTTGGAGTGAGTGGTTTGTAGTGAGTGTTTTGGTGTGTTTTGGAGTGATTACTTTGGAGTGATTCTTTTGGAGTGAGTGTTTTGGCGTGTTTGGGAGTGATTGTTTTGGAATGTTTTGGGATAAGTATTTTGGAGTGAGTGTTTTGCATTGTGTTTCGGAGTGTTTTATAGTGAGTGTTTTGGAGTGTGTTTTGGAGTGTGAGTTTTGGAGTGTCTTGGAGAGAGAGTTTTGGAGTGAGTGTTTTGGAGTGAGTGTTTTGGCATGTTTTGGAGTGTGTGCTTTGGAGTGTCTTGCAGTTAGAGTTTTGGAGTGTTTTGGTATGTGTTTTGGAACTTTTGGAGTGAGTGTATTGGAGTGAGTGTTTTGGAGTGAATGTTTTGGAGTGAGTGTGTTGGAAAGTGTGTTTTGGAGTGAGTGGTTTGTAGTGAGTGTTTTGGTGTGTTTTGGATTGATTCTTTTGGAGTGAGTGTTTTGGAGTGTTTGTTTTGGAGTGTTTTTGGAGTGTTTGGGAGTGATTGTTTTGGACTGTTTTGGAGTAAGTATTTTGGTGTTTATGTTTTGGAGTGAGTGTTTTGCAGTTTTTTTGGAATGTGAGTTTTGGGTGAGTGTATCGGAGTGAGTGTTTTGGAGTGTGCGTTTTGGATTGTTTTGTAGTGAGTGTTTTGGAGTGCTTTGGAGTGAGAGTTTTGGTGTGTGTTTTGGCATGTCCTGGAGTGTGTGTTTTGGGGTGTATGTTTTGGAGTGAGTGGCTAGTAGTGAGTGTTTTGGTGTGCTTTGGAGTGAGTGTTTTGGAGTGTTTCTTTTGGATTGAGTGTTTTGGAGTGTTTGTTTTGGAGTGCTTTTGGAATAATTGGGAGTGATTGTTTTGGACTGTTTTGGAGTGAGTATTTTGGTGTTTATGTTTTGGAGTGAGTGTTTTGCAGTGTTTTGGAATGTGAGTTTTGGGTGAGTGTATCGGAGTGAGTGCTTTGGAGTGAGTGTTTTGTAAGTGTGTGTTTCGGAGTGTTTTGTAGTGAGTGTTTTGGAGTGCTTTGGAGTGAGTGTTTAGGAGTGTGTGTTTTGCAGTTTTTTGAAATAAGTGTTTTGGAGTGTGTTTTGGAGTGTTTTGGAGAGAATGTTTTTGAGTGTTTTGTATTGAGTTTTGGAGTGCTGGTTTTGGAGTGAGTGTTTTGGAGTGTTTTGTTGTGTTTTGGAGTGGTTGTTTTGGAATGTTTCGTAATAAGTATTTTGGTTTTTGTGTTTTAGAGTGACTGTTTTGTAATGTTTTGGTGTGTTTTGGATTCAGTGTCTTGGAATGATCTGGAGTGTTTGTTTTTGGAGTGTTTTGGAGTGTTTGTTTTGGAGTGTTTTGGTGTGTTTTGGAGTGATTATTTTAGACTGTGAGTAATAATTTTGGAGTTTGTGTTTTGGAGTGAGTGTTTTGGAGTGTGTGTTTTGTAGAGAGTGTTTTGGAGTGTTTATTTTGGAGTGAGAGTTTTGGAATGAGTCTTGGAGTGAATGTTTTGGAGTGTTTTGGATTGTGTGATTTGGAGTGTTTTGGAGTGAGTGTTTTGGTGTGATGTGGCGTGTGTCTGTTTTGGATTTCTTTTGGAGCGAATGTTTTGGAATGTGTGATTTGGAGTGGTTTGGAGTGAGTGTCTTGGAATGTTCTGGAGTGTGTGTTTTGGAGTGTTTTCGAGTAACTTGATGTGTGTGTTTTGGAGTAAGTGTTTTGGAATGTGTGATTTGAAGTGTTTTGGAGTGAGTGTCTTGGAATGTTCTGGAGTGTGTGTTTTGGCGTGTTTTGGAGTGTGTGTTTTGGAGTATTTTGGAGTGGGTTTTGGAGTGCTTTGGAGTGAGTGTTTTGGAATGAGTGTTTTTGAGTGAGTGGTTTGTAATGTGTTTAGGAGCGTTTTGGAGTGAGTGTTTTGGAGTGTTTTGGAATGAGTGCTTTTGAATGAGTGGTTTGCAGTGTGTTTTGGAGTGCACACTCAAAAACACTCCAAAACACTCACTCCAAAACAAACACTCCAAAACACTCACTACAAAACACCCCAAAACAATCACTCCAAAACACTCACTACAAAACACCCCAAAACAATCACTCCAAAACAATCCAAAACAAACTCCAAAACACTCCAAAACAATCACTCCAAAACACACACTCCAGACCATTCCAAAACACACACTCCAAACAACTCCAAAACACACATTTCAAAACATTACAAAACACTCACTCCAAAACACTCACTACAAATCACTCCAACACTCTCATTCGAAAACACACACTCCAAAGGACTCCAAGACATATACTCCAAAACACTCAATCCAAAACAGAAACTCCAAAACACTCACTCCAAACCAGTCACTCCAAAACATACTCAAAAACGCACACTCCAAAAAACTGACTCCAAAACACTCACTGCAAAACACTACAAAACACACACTACAAAACATTACAAAACACACACTCCAAAACACTCACTCCAATACACTGCAAAACGCACACTCCAAAAAACTGACTCCAAAATACTCACGCCAAAGCACTCACTCCAAAACACACTCCAAAATTAAGCTCAATAACACTCCAAAACAAACAGTCCAAAACACTCCCTACAAAATACACACTACAAAACATTACAAAACACTCACTCCAAAACTCACTCTCCAAAGCACTCACTCCAAATCACTGCGAAACGCACACTCCAAAACATTCTCTGAAAATACAAACTACAAAATACTTACTCCAATTGAGTCCAAAACAGTCACTCCAAAACGTTCCAAAACACTCTCTCCGAAACACAAACTCCAAACCACTGTAAAAAAACTCTCTCCAAAACACTCCAAAACATTCACTCCAAAACACTCCACAGCACTCACTCAAAAACAAACAATCAAAAACAATCACTCCAAAACACTCCAAAACAATCACTCCAAAACACACACTCCAAACCATTCCAAAACACACACTCCAAACAACTCCAAAACACACATTCCAAAACATTACAAAACACTCCCTCCAAAACACTCCAAAACACTCACTACAAATCACTCCAACACTCTCATTCGAAAACACAGACTCCAAAGAACTCCAAGACATATGCTCCAAAACACTCAATCCAAAACAGAAACTCCAAAACACTCACTCCAAACCACTCACTCCAAAACATACTCAAAAACGCACACTCCAAAAAACTGACTCCAAAACACTCACTGCAAAACACTACAAAACACACACTACAAAACATTACAAAACACACACTCCAAAACACTCACTCCAATACACTGCAAAACGCACACTCCAAAAAACTGACTCCAAAATACTCACGCCAAAGCACTCACTCCAAAACACACTCCAAAATTAAGCTCAATAACACACCAAAACAAACAGTCCAAAACACTCTCTCCAAAATACACACTACAAAACATTACAAAACACTCACTCCAAAACTCACTCTCCAAAGCACTCAGTCCAAATCACTGCGAAACGCACACTCCAAAACATTCTCTGAAAATACAAACTACAAAATACTTACTCCAATTGAGTCCAAAAACAGTCACTCCAAAACGTTCCAAAACACTCTCTCCGAAACACAAACTCCAAACCACTGTAAAAAAACTCTCTCCAAAACACTCCAAAACATTCACTCCAAAACACTCCACAGCACTCACTCAAAAACAAACAATCAAAAACAATCACCCCAAAGCATTCCAAAAGACACGCTCCAAAACACTCACTCCAAAACACTCACTCCAAAGCACTCACACCAAAACACTCACTCCAAAACATACACTCCAAAACAAACATCAAAATAAACACTCCAAAATACTCACTCCAAAACACTTCAAAACACACAGTCCAAAAAACTGAGACTCCAAAACACACAGTCCAAAACATTCCAAAATACTCATTCCAAAACAGTCCAGAACACACATTCCAAAACAATCCAAAACACTCCAAAACGCACACTCCAGAACTCACCCCAAAACACTCACTCCAATACACACCCCAAAACAAGAACTCCAAAGCACTGCTCCAAAACACTCCAAAACACAAACTACAAAATATTGCTAAATATTCACTCCAAAACAATCACTCCAATACCCCCACTCGAAAACACACACTCCAAAACTAACACTCACTCCAAAACATACGCTCCAAAACACTCACTACAAATCACTCCAAAACACTCATTCGAAAACACAAACTCCAAAACACTCAAAACATATGCTCCAAAACAATCAATCCAAAGCACTCCAAAGCACTCACTCCAAGCCACGCACTACAAAACGTTACGAAACACTCACTCCAAAACACACTCAAAGACGCACACTCCAAAACATTCCAAAACACTCACCTCCAAAACAGAAACTCCAATACAGTCACTCCAAAACACATACTCAAAATACTCTGAAGCACTCACTCCAAAACAAACACGCCAAATCACTTACTCCAAAACACACTCCAAAACACACACTCTAAAACAATCACTCCAAAAGGCAAACTCAAAAACTCTCACTCCAAAGCACTCACTCCAAAACACACACTCCAAAACTCACACTCCAAAACAATCACTCCAAAACGCTGCAAAACGCACACTCCAAAGCACTCAGTCAAAAATACAAACTACAAAATACTTACTCCAATTGAGTCCAAAACAATCACTCCAAAATGCTCCAAAGCACTCCAAAATAATCACCCCTAAACATTCTCTAAAACACACACTCCAAAAACAGTCTCTCCACAAAACAAACTCCAACCCACTTACTCCAAAAAACTCTAAAAAAACTCTCTCCAAAGAACTCCAAAGTACTCACTCCAAAACAAACACTCCAAAGCAGTCACTCCAAAACTCTCACTCCAAAGCACGCTCTCCAAAACTCCCACTCCAAAACAAACAATCCAAAACACTCACTCCAAAACACTCCAAAACACACTCCAAAACACACTCCAAAACAGACACTCCAAGACATTCACTCCAAAACATTCCAAAACACACCTTCCAAAACACTCCTAAACACACACCCCAAAACACTATCTCCAAAACACTCGCTACAAAGCATTCACCCCCAAAACACACACTCCAAAACTCGAACTCCAAAAGACTCTCTCCAAAACACAATGTCCAAAATACTCACTCTGAAACACACACTCCAAAACACACGCTCTAAAACACTTACTCCATAAGGCAACCTCAAAAACTCTCACTCCATAGCATTCACTCAAAACAGTCAAAACAGCCAAACACTCACTGAAAAACAAACACTCCAAAACACTCCAAAACACACTACAATACACTCACTCCAATACACTCACCCCAAAACATTCACTCCAAAACACTCCACAGCACTCACTCCAAAACACTCATTCCAAAACACTCACTCCAAAGCACTCACACCAAAACACTCACTCCAAAACATACACTCCAAAACAAACATCAAAATAAACACTCCAAAATACTCACTCCAAAACACTTCAAAACACACAGTCCAAAAAACTGAGACTCCAAAACACTCACTCCAAAACACTCCAAAATACACACAGTCCAAAACATTCCAAAATACTCATTCCAAAACAGTCCAGAACACACATTCCAAAACAATCCAAAACACTCCAAAACGCACACTCCAGAACTCACCCCAAAACACTCACTCCAATACACACCCCAAAACAAGAACTCCAAAACACTGCTAAACATCGCTCCAAAACACTCCAAAACACACACTACAAAATATTGCTAAATATTCACTCCAAAACAATCACTCCAATAACCCCACTCGAAAACACACACTCCAAAACTAACACTCACTCCAAAACATACGCTCCAAAACACTCACTACAAATCACTCCAAAACACTCATTCGAAAACACAAACTCCAAAACACTCCAAAACATATGCTCCAAAACAATCAATCCAAAACAGAAACTCCAAAGCACTCACTCCAAGCCACTCACTATAACACACGCACTACAAAACATTACGAAACACTCACTCCAAAACACACTCAAAGACGCACACTCCAAAACATTCCAAAACACTCACTCCAAAACAGAAACTCCAATACAGTCACTCCAAAACACATACTCCAAAATACTCTGAAGCACTCACTCCAAAACAAACACGCCAAATCACTTACTCCAAAACACACTCCAAAACACTCCAAAACACACACTCTAAAACAATCACTCCAAAAGGCAAACTCAGAAACTCTCACTCCAAAGCACTCACTCCAAAACACTCACTCCAAAACAGACTCAAAACACTCCAAAACACTCACTTATAAATAAACACTCCAAAACACACTCCAAACACTCACTCCAAAACAATCACTCCAAAATACTCACTCCAGAACACGCACTCCAAAATTTGCCAAAACACACCCGCTAAAACACTCACTCCAAATCGCAAACTCAAAAACGCACTCCAAAACACTCGCTGTAAAGCACTCCAAAACACACAGTATAAAAATTGCTAAATACTCACTCCAAAGCAATCACTCCAATATACTCACTCGAAAACACACCCTGCAAAAAGTCCAAAACACACACTCCAAAATACTCACTCCAAAACACACACTCCAAAACTCACACTCCAAAACAATCTCTCCAAAACGCTGCAAAACGCACACTCCAAAGCACTCAGTCAAAATACAAACTACAAAATACTTACTCCAATTGAGTCCAAAACAATCACTCCAAAATGCTCCAAAGCACTCCAAAATAATCACCCCTAAACATTCTCTAAAACACACACTCCAAAACACTCTCTCCACAAAACAAACTCCAATCCACTTACTCCAAAAAACTCTAAAAAAACTCTCACCAAAACACTCCATAGTACTCACTCCAAAACAAACACTCCAAAGCAGTCACTCCAAAACTCTCACTCCAAAGCACGCTCTCCAAAACACACACTCCAAAACAAACACTCCAAAACACTCACTCCAAAACACTCCAAAACACACTCCAAAACACACTCCAAAACAGACACTCCAAGACATTCACTCCAAAACATTCCAAAACACACGTTCCAAAACACTCCTAAACACACACCCCAAAACACTATCTCCAAAACACTCGCTACAAAGCATTCACCCCAAAACACACACTCCAAAACTCGAACTCCAAAAGACTCTCTCCAAAACACAATGTCCAAAATACTCACTCTGAAACACACACTCCAAAACACACACTCTAAAACACTTACTCCATAAGGCAACCTCAAAAACTCTCACTCCATAGCATTCACTCAAAACAGTCAAAACAGCCAAAACACTCACTGAAAAACAAACACTCCAAAACACTCTCCAAAACACACTACAATACACTCACTCCAATACACTCACCCCAAAACATTCACTCCAAAACACTCCACAGCACTCACTCAAAAACAAACAATCAAAAACAATCACCCCAAAGCATTCCAAAAGACACGCTCCAAAACACTCATTCCAAAACACTCACTCCAAAGCACTCACACCAAAACACTCACTCCAAAACATACACTCCAAAACAAACATCAAAATAAACACTCCAAAATACTCACTCCAAAACACTTCAAAACACACAGTCCAAAAAACTGAGACTCCAAAACACTCACTCCAAAACACTCCAAAATACACACAGTCCAAAACATTCCAAAATACTCATTCCAAAACAGTCCAGAACACACATTCCAAAACAATCCAAAACACTCCAAAACGCACACTCCAGAACTCACCCCAAAACACTCACTCCAATACACACCCCAAAACAAGAACTCCAAAACACTGCTAAACATCGCTCCAAAACACTCCAAAACACACACTACAAAATATTGCTAAATATTCACTACAAAACAATCACTCCAATAACCCCACTCGAAAACACACACTCCAAAACTAACACTCACTCCAAAACATACGCTCCAAAACACTCACTACAAATCACTCCAAAACACTCATTCGAAAACACAAACTCCAAAACACTCCAAAACATATGCTCCAAAACAATCAATCCAAAACGGAAACTCCAAAGCACTCACTCCAAGCCACTCACTATAACACACGCACTACAAAACATTACGAAACACTCACTCCAAAACACACTCAAAGACGCACACTCCAAAACATTCCAAAACACTCACTCCAAAACAGAAACTCCAATACAGTCACTCCAAAACACATACTCCAAAATACTCTGAAGCACTCACTCCAAAACAAACACGCCAAATCACTTACTCCAAAACACACTCCAAAACACTCCAAAACACACACTCTAAAACAATCACTCCAAAAGGCAAACTCAGAAACTCTCACTCCAAAGCACTCACTCCAAAACACTCACTCCAAAACAGACTCAAAACACTCCAAAACACTCACTTATAAATAAACACTCCAAAACACACTCCAAACACTCACTCCAAAACAATCACTCCAAAATACTCACTCCAGAACACGCACTCCAAAATTTGCCAAAACACACCCGCTAAAACACTCACTCCAAATCGCAAACTCAAAAACGCACTCCAAAACACTCGCTGTAAAGCACTCCAAAACACACAGTATAAAAATTGCTAAATACTCACTCCAAAGCAATCACTCCAATATACTCACTCGAAAACACACCCTGCAAAAAGTCCAAAACACACACTCCAAAATACTCACTCCAAAACACACACTCCAAAACTCACACTCCAAAACAATCTCTCCAAAACGCTGCAAAACGCACACTCCAAAGCACTCAGTCAAAATACAAACTCCAATCCACTTACACCAAAAAACTCTAAAAAAACTCTCACCAAAACACTCCAAAGTACTCACTCCAAAACAAACACTCCAAAGCAGTCACTCCAAAACTCTCACTCCAAAGCACGCTCTCCAAAACACACACTCCAAAACAAACACTCCAAAACACTCACTCCAAAACACTCCAAAACACACTCCAAAACACACTCCAAAACAGACACTCCAAGACATTCACTCCAAAACATTCCAAAACACACCTTCCAAAACACTCCTAAACACACACCCCAAAACACTATCTCCAAAACACTCGCTACAAAGAATTCACCCCAAAACACACACTCCAAAACTCGAACTCCAAACGACAATGTCCAAAATACTCACTCTGAAACACACACTCCAAAACACACACTCTAAAACACTTACTCCATAAGGCAACCTCAAAAACTCTCACTCCATAGCATTCACTCAAAACAGTCAAAACACTCCAAAACACGCACTCCAATACAACCACTCGAAAACATAAAACAGTCCAAAACAAACACTCACTCCAAAAGTCTCACTGCACAACACGCACTCCAAAACTCACACTCTAAAACATTCACTCCAAAATGCAAACCATAAAACATTCACTCCAAAACACTGGTCCAAAACGCACACTACAAAGCATTGCTAAAGAATCACGCCAAAACAATCACTCCAATACATTCACTCGAAAACACACACTCCAAAACACACTCCAAATCACTCACTCCAAAATCATGCTCAAAAACACTCCAAAACAAACATTCCAAAATCAGTGTTATGGAGTGTTTTGTAGTGTATGTTTTTGAGTGACTGTTTTGGCGTGTTTTGGAGTTTTTTTTGGAGAGTGTTTTAGAGTGTTTGTTTTGAACTGTATTCTAGAGTGTTTTGATATTTTTGGAATGATTGTTTTGGAATGTTTTTTGGTGTTTGTGTCTTGGAGTGATTGTTTTGTAATATTTTGTTGTGCGTGTTTGGAGTGTTTTGGAGTGTGTTTTGGAGTGTTTCTTTTGGAGTGTGTTTTGGAGTGTTTGTTTTGGAGTGTTTTTGGAATGTTTGGGAGTGATTGCTTTTGGACTGTTTTGGAGTAAGTATTTTGGTGTTTATGCTTTGGAGTGTGTTTTGCAGTGTTTTGGAATGTGCGTATTGGGAGGGTGTATCGGAGTGAGTGTTTTGTAATATTTTGCAGTGTGTTTGGATTGTTTTGGAGTGTGTTTTGGAATGTGTGTTTTGGAGTGTTTTTGAGTGTATTTTGGAGTGTTTTGGAGTATGTTTTGGAGTGTTTTGTAGTGTGTTTTGGTGTGTTTTGGAGTGTGTTTTGGCATGTTCTGGAGTTTATGTTTTGGAGTGTGCGTTTTGGAGTGTCTTGGAGAGAGAGTTTTGGAGTGAGTGTTATGGAGTGAGTGTTTTGTAATATTTTGTAGAGTTTGTTTGGAGTGTTTTGGATTGAGTGTTTTGGAATGTGTGTTTCGGAGTGTTTTGTCGTGCGTTTTTTGGAGTGTGTCTTTTGGAGTGAGTGTTTTGGCATGTTCTGGAGTGTGTGTGTTTTGGAATGTTTTGGAGTGAGTGGTTTGTAGTGAGTGTTTTGGTGTGTTTTGGAGTGATTACTTTGGAGTGATTCTTTTGGAGTGAGTGTTTTGGCGTGTTTGGGAGTGATTGTTTTGGAATGTTTTGGGATAAGTATTTTGGTGTTTATGTTTTGGAGTGAGTGTTTTGCATTGTGTTTCGGAGTGTTTTATAGTGAGTGTTTTGGAGTTTGTTTTGGAGTGTGAGTTTTCGAGTGTCTTGGAGAGAGAGTTTTGGAGTGAATGTTTTGGAGTGAGTGTTTTGGCATGTTTTGGAGTGTGTGCTTTGGAGTGGGTATAAAGGAAAAGGACACACCGGCTGTCCCCAAGGGTACACTGAGCTAGTGGTCCCCTCCAATAAATTACCAAGTGTAACCCAAGGCAGAGACTCCGGAGGCATACTGATCTGGTTTAAAACAGAACTTAAGAATTACATCAAATTTATAAAAAAGGGCGAACACCATATGTGGCTCAAACTTGAGAGGGAGATTATCTCAAACACCCAAGATGTTTACATTTGCGCACTTTATATCCCTCCAATCGATTCCCCGTACTACAAAGAGGACACCTTCTCCAACATGGAGGGGGAAATTATCCAATACCAGGCCCAGGGGAACGTGTTGATCTGTGGGGACCTCAATTCAAGAACGGGCGAAGAACCAGACTTCACCAATAATCAGGGAAACAATTACGTATTCGGGAATAACCACTTTGACATCCCTTCCCTTCCATACAGGCATAACTGCGACAAGCAGTCAACGGTAAACAGCTACTACAGCTCTGTCGAAACCTGGGTCTGTGGTAGGTTCATAGGAGACCTCCTAGGAAGATCGACCTACTGCTCTCCTCTTGGCTGCAGCACAGTAGACTATATGACAGTGGACCCATCCTCTTTCAGAGCATTCACAGTCAAACCACAAACAACACTGTCAGATCACAGCCAAATTACTATGTTTCTCAAAAAGACAGAAACACAACCCAGTAAACTGTACAACACCAAAAAATCGTACAGATGGGCCAAAAATGACACGGAAAAATACCAGAAAACAATTAGCAATGCATCAACTCAAAGCTCTCTTATACACTCACAATAAAGAAGGCGTAAACCGGGCAGTTAGTAAACTAAACAATATTTTTGTTAATTTGGCAACAAATGCAAACTTGAAAGCTCGCAAGAACAAACCCAAAACAAAAAACTATGAAAAATGGTTTGACCATGATTGCCATAACATGAGGAAAAAACTTAGAAAACTATCAAACCAAAAACACAGACATCCAGAAAACGAGGAATTACGCCTTACTTATTGTCAGACGCTAACACAATACAGAAACACACTCAGGACCAAAAAAGAGCAATTTATTAAGAATACACTCAGCTCCATGGAGGAATCCATTGAGTCGAATTGTTTCTGGGACAACTTGAAAACACTACACAAAAAACAACACGACGATTTGTCCATTCAAAATGGGGACACATGGGTAAACCACTTTGAAAAATTATACCAGAAAAACACACTAAGACCAGAGCAACACCAAATACGCAAAAAACTGGAAAAGCTTGAAATGGCCATAAAAGATAACCAAAACCCGCTAGACGCCATAATAACAGAAAAAGAACTTCTTGAAAAACTCAAGGACCTGCGACCAGGAAAAGCTTGCGGGACAGACGGCATACTAAACGAGATGATTAAACACGCAGACGACAAACTGAAACTGGCTATCCTAAAACTCTTCAACTTGGTTCTGAGTGTCGGTTATTTCCCTGACATCTGGAACAAAGGACTCATAACACCCATATACAAAAGTGGGGACAAAATCGACCCAAACAACTATCGAGTGTGTGTTTTGGAGTGAGTGTTTTGGCATGCGCTGTGTGTGTTGGAAAGTGTGTTTTGGAGTGAGTGGTTTGTAGTGAGTGTTTTGGTGTGTTTTGGAGTGATTCTTTTGGAGTGTTTTTTGGAGTGTTTTTGGAGTGTTCGGGAGTGATTGTTTTGGACTGTTTTGGAGTAAGTATTTTGGTGTTTATGTTTTGGAGTGAGTGTTTTGCAGTTTTTTTGGAATGTGAGTTTTGGGTGAGTGTATCGGAGTGAGTGTTTTGGAGTGTGTGTTTTGGATTGTTTTGTAGTGAGTGCTTTGGAGTGCTTTGGAGTGATTGTTTTGGAGTGTGTGTTTTGAAGTGTCTTGGGGTGAGAGTTTTTGAGTGTGTTTTGGCATGTCCTGGAGTGTGTGTTTTGGGGTATATGTTTTGGAGTGAGTGGCTAGTAGTGAGTGTTTTGGTGTGTTTTGGAGTGAGTGTTTTGGAGTGTTTCTTTTGGAGTGTGCTTTGGAGTCTTTGTTTTGGAGTGCTTTTGGAATGATTGGGAGTGATTGTTTTGGACTGTTTTGGAGTGAGTATTTTGGTGTTTATGTTTTGGAGTGAGTGTTTTGCAGTGTTTTGGAATGTGAGTTTTGGGTGAGTGTATCGGAGTGAGTGCTTTGGAGTGAGTGTTTTGTAGTGTGTGTTTTGGAGTGTTTTGTAGTGAGTGTTTTGGAGTGCTTTGGAGTGAGTGTTTAGGAGTGTGTGTTTTGCAGTTTTTTGAAGTAAGTGTTTTGGAGTGTGTTTTGGAGTGTTTTGGAGAGAATGTTTTTGAGTGTTTTGTTGTGTTTTGGAGTGGTTGTTTTGGACTGTTCCGTAATAAGTATTTTGGTTTTTGTGTTTTAGTGTGAGTGTTTTGTAATGTTTTGGTGTGTTTTGGATTCAGTGTCTTGGAATGATCTGGAGTGTTTGTTTTGGAGTGTTTTGGAGTGTTTGTTTTGGAGTGTTTTGGTGTGTTTTGGAGTGATTATTTTAGACTGTTTGTGAGTAATAATTTTGGAGTTTGTGTTTTGGAGTGAGTGTTTTGGGCTCTATTGGAGTGAGTGTTTTGGAGTGAGTGTTTTGCAGTGAGTGTTTTGGAGAGAGTGTTTTGGAGTGTTTGTTTTGGAGTGACTGTTTAAGAGTGTGTTTGAGTGTTTGTTTTGGAGTGTTTCGGAGTGTGTGTTTTCGAGTGCGTGCTTTGGAGTGAGTGTTTTGGAGTTTGTGTTTTGGAGTGTTTTGAAGTGTGTGTTTTGGAGTGTTTATTTTGGAGTGAGTGTTTTGGAATGAGTCTTTTGGAGTGAATGTTTTGGAGTGTTTTGGATTGTGTGATTTGGAGTGTTTTGGAGTGAGTGTTTTGGTGTGATGTGGCGTGTGTATGTTTTGGATTTTTTTTGGAGCGAATGTTTTGGAATGTGTGATTTGGAGTGGTTTGGAGTGAGTGTCTTGGAATGTTCTGGAGTGTGTGTTTTGGAGTGTTTTCGAGTAACTTGATGTGTGTGTTTTGGAGTAAGTGTTTTGGAATGTGTGATTTGAAGTGTTTTGGAGTGAGTGTCTTGGAATGTTCTGGAGTGTGTGTTTTGGAGTGTTTTCGAGTAACTTGATGTGTGTGTTTTGGACTAAGTGTTTTGGAATGTGTGATTTGAAATGTTTTGGAGTGAGTGTCTTGGAATGTTCTGGAGTGTGTGTTTTGGCGTGTTTTGGAGTGTGTGTTTTGGAGTGAGTGTTTTGGAGTATTTTGGAGTGGGTTTTGGAGTGCTTTGGAGTGAGTGCTTTAGAGTGTTTTGGAATGAGTGCTTTTGAATGAGTGGTTTGCAGTGTGTTTTGGAGTGCACACTCAAAAACACTCACTCCAAAACAAACACTCCAAAACACTCACTACAAAACACCCCAAAACAATCACTCCAAAACAATCCAAAACAAACTCCAAAACACTCCAAAACAATCACTCCAAAGCACACACTCCAAACCATTCCAAAACACACACTGCAAAGAACTCCAAAACACACACATTCTTTCATTCTTGCATTCTTGCTTGCATTCTTTCTTTCTTTCTTGCATCTTGCAAGCATTCTTGCATTCTTGCTTGCATTCGTGCATTCTAGCTTGCATTCTTGCATTTTTGCTTGCATTCGTGCATGCTTGCATTCATTCTTTCTTTCTTGCACTCGTGCATGCATTCCTGCATTCTTGCTTGCATTCTTTCTTTCTTTCTTGCATTCTTGCATGCATTCTTGCATTCTTGCTTGCTTTCTGGCATTCATTCTTGCATTCTTATATGCATTCGTGATTTCTTGCATCATTGCCTGCATTCTTGCATTCTTGCAAGCATTCTTGGTGTCTTGAATGCAAGCATGCAATCATGCTTACTTTCTTGCTTTCTTACATGCATTCGTGCATTCTTGCATTCTTGCATGCTTTCTTGCATTCATTCTTGCATTCTTGTATGCATTTGTGGTTTCTTGCATCCTTGCTTGAATTCTTGCATTCTTGCAAGCATTCTTGGTGTCTTGCATGCAATCATGCATTCATGCATTATTACATGCTTGGTTGCATTCTTGCTTCCATTCTTGCACTCATTCCTGCAGTCCTGCTTGCATGCATTCGTGCATTCTTGCAGGCATTCTTGCTTTCTGTCATTCTTTTATGCATTCTTACATTCTTGCTTGCATTCTTGCTTACTTTCTTGCTTTCTTGCATGCAATCTTGCAAGCATTCTTGCATTCGTTATTGCATTCGTGCATTCCAGATGTTATTTGTTGCATTTTTGCTTGCAGTCATGCATTCTTGCATGCATTCTTTCATTCTTGCATTCTTGCTTGCATTCTTACATTCTTCCTTGCATTCATGCATTCTTGCTTACATTCTTGCGTTCTTGCTTACCTTCTTGCATTCTTGCATGCATTCGTGCATACTTGCATACTTTATTGCATCCTTCCATGCATTCTTGCATTCTTGATTGTAGCCGTGCATGCATGCTTGCACTCTTGCATTCTATCTTGCATGCATTCATGCATGCATTCTTGCATTCTCGCTTACATTATTGCTTACATTCTTGCATTCTTGCATGCATTCATGCATTCTTGCATGAATTCTTACATTCTTGCTTGCATTCTTTCTTCCCGTCTTTCTTGCATTCTTTCTTTCTTTCTTGCATTCTTTTTTTCTTTCTTGCACTCTTGCATGCATTCTTGCTTGCATTCCTTATTTCTTTCGTGCATTCTTGCATACTTGCATGCATTCTTACACTCTTGCATACATTCTTGTATTCTTGAATGCTTTCTTGCATTCTTGATTGCATTCTCGCATGCATTCGTTGTTGCATTCTTGCATTCTAGCTTGCATTCTTGCATGCATTGATGCATAATTGCGTGCATTGATGCATTCTTGCTTACATTCTTTCATTCTTGCATTCATGCTTGCATTCTTTCTTGCATTTTTACATTCTTGCTTGCATTCATGCACTCTTGCTTGCATTCTTTCTTTCCTTCTTGCATTCTTGCATGCATTCTTGCATACTTGCTTGCATTCTTGCTTTTTTGCTTGCATTCTAGCGTGCAGACTTGCATTCGTGCTTGCATTCTTGCATTCTTGCTACCATTCTTGCATTCTTGCTTTCTTGCTTGCGTTCTTGCATTCTTGCATGCACAGATACATAGAAATATAGAAGATAGGAGCAGGAGTAGGCCATTCGGCCCCTTGAGTGTGGTCTGCCATATGATGAGGTCATGCATGCATTCATTCTTGCATTCTTGCATGCAAACTTGCATTCTTTCTTTCATTCTTGCATGCATTCTTGCATTCTTGCTTGTATTCTGGCATTCACTATTGCATTCTTGCTTGCATTCTGGCATTCATTCTTGCATTCTTGTATGCATTCGTGATTTCCTGCATCATTGCTTGCATTCTTGTATTCTTGGTGTCTTGCATGTAATCATGCAGTCTTGCATGCTTGCCTGCATTCTTGCTTCCATTCTTGCATGCATTCTTGCTTTCTTGCTTGCATTCTTGCATGCATTCTTTCATTCTTGCATGTATTCTTGCATTCTTGCATGCATTCTTGCAATCTTGCATACATTCTTGCATTCCTGCAGTCCTTCTTGCATGCATTCGTGCATTCTTGCATGCATTCTCGCTTTCTTTCATTCTTTTATGCATTCTTGCATTCTTACATTCTTGCTTGCATTCTTGCATTCTTGCTTAATTTCTTGCGTTCTTGCATGCATTCGTGCATTCTTGCATTCTGGCATGCATTCTTGCTTGCATTCATGCATTCATTTTTGCATTCTTGTATGCATTTGTGATTTCTTGCATCCTTGCTTGTATTCTTGCATTCTTGCTGTCTTGCATGCAATCATGCATTACTGCATCCGTGCATTCTTGCGTGCATCTTTGCGTGCATTCTTGCAAGCATTCATGCAATCTTGCATACATTCTTGCATTCTTGCTTGCATTCTAGCAGAAATCTTGCATGCATTCTTGCATTCATGATTGCATTCTTTCATTCTTGCATTCTTTCTTTCTTTCTTGCACTCTTGCATGCATTTTTGCATTCTTGCTTGCATTCTTTGTTTCTTTCTTGCATTCTTGCATGCATTCTTGCATTTTGTATGCATTCGTGATTTGTTGCATTATTGCTTGCTTTCTTGCATCCTTGCAAGCATTCTTGCTGTCTTGCATGCAATCATGCATTCTTGCATTCTTGCTTGCATTCTTGCATGCATTCTTGCAATATTGCCTACATTCTTGCTTTCCTGCATTCTTGCATACATTCATGCATTCTTGCATACATTCTTGCATTCTTGCATTCTTGTTTGCATTCTTGCATTCGTACATTCTTGCTTGCATTCTTGCTTACTTTCTTGCATTCTTGCATGCATACATGCATTCCTGCTTGCATTCTTGCATGCATTCTTGCATTCTTGTATGCATTCATGATTTCTTGCATTCTTGCAAGCATTCTTGCCTTGCAGGCAATCGTGCATTCATGCATTCTTGCATTCTTGCATACATTCTTGCATTCCTGCATTCCTGCTTGCATTTTTGCATGCATCCGTTCATTCTTGCAAGCATTCTTGCATTCTTGCATGCATTCTTTCATTCTTGATTGCAGCCTTGCATGCATTCTTGCACTCTTGCATTCTATCTGGCATGCATTCATACATTTTTGCATGCATTCTTGCATTCTTGCATGCATTCTTACATTCTTGCTTACATTCTTGCATGCTTGCTTACATTCTTGCATTCTTGCATGCATTCTTGCATTCTTGCAGGCATTCTTGCATGCAGTCTTTCTTCCCTTCTTTCTTGCATTCTTTCTTTCTTGCATTCTTTCTTTATTTCTTGCACTCTTGCATGCATTCTTTGTTTCGTTCTTGCATTCTTGCATGCATTCTTGCTTACTTGCTTGCGTTATTGCATGCATTCTTGCATGCATTCTTGCATTCTTCCATGCATTCTTGCATTCTTGCTTGCATTCTTGCATTCATTCTTGCATTCTTGTATGCATTCGGGATTTCTTGCATCCTTGCTTGCATTCTTGCAAGCATTCTTGCTGTCTTGCATGCAATCTTGCATTCATGCATTCTTGCATGCATTCTTGCTTGCATGCTTGCATTCTTGCTTGCATTCGTGCATGCATTCTTGCATTTTTGCATGTATTTTTGCATTCTTGTATACATTCTTGCAATCTTGCATACATTCTTGCATTGCTGCATACCTGCTTGCATTCTTGCATGCATTCGTGCATTCTTGCATACATTCTTGCAATCTTGCTAGCATTCTTGCATTCTTGATTCTTGCATGCATTCTTGCATTCTTGATTGCATTCTTTCTTGCATTCTTTCTTTATTTCTTGCATTCTTTCTTTCTTGCACTCTTGCATGCATTCTTGCATTCTTGCTTGCATTATTTCTTGCATTCTTTCTTCATTTCTTGCATTCTTTCTTTCTTTCTTGCACTCTTGCATACATTCTTGCATTCTTGCTTGCATTCTTTTTTCTTTCGTACATTCTTGCATGCATTCTTGCACTCTTGCATACATTCTTGCATGCTTTCTTGCATTCTTGATTGCATTCTAGCTGGCATTCTTGCATTCATGCATGCATTCTTGCATGCATTCTTTCATTCTTGCATTCGTGCTTGCATTCTTACATTCTTGCTTGCATTCATGCACTCTTGCTTGCATTCTTTCTTTCCTTCTTGCATTCTTGCATGCATTCTTGCATACTTGCTCGCATTCTTGCTTTTTTGCTTGCATTCTAACATGCAGACTTGCATTTGTGCTTGCATTCTTGCATTCTTGCTTGCATTCTTACATTCTTGCATCCTTGCTTGCGTTCTTGCATTCTTGCATGCACAGATACTTAGAAATATAGAAGGTAGGAGCAGGAGTAGGCAATTCGGCCCCTCGAGTGTGGACCGCCATACGATGAGACCATGCATGCATTCTTTCTTGCCTTCTTGCATGCAACCTTGCATTCATTCTTGCATACTTGTATTCTTGCATTCTTGCTTGCATTCCTGCAATCTTGCATGCATTCTTGCATTCTTGCTTACATTTTTGCATTCTTCCATGCATTCTTGCATGCATTCTTGCAATCTTGCATGCATTCTTGCATTCTTCCTTGCATTCTGGCATTCATTCTTGCATTCTTGTATGCATTCGTGATTTCTTGCATCATTGCTTGCATTCTTGCAGGCATTCTTGGCGTCTTGCATGCAATGATGCATTCGTGCATTCTTGCATGCTTGCTTGCATTCCTGCTTACATTCTTGCATGCAGTCTTGCTTGCATGCAAAATCATTCATTCCTGCATTCCTGCATGCTTGCTTGCATGCATGCTTCCAATCTTGCATGCATTCTTGCTTTCTTGCATGCATTCGTGCATTGTTGCATGCATTGTTGCATGCATTCTTGCAATCTTGCATTCCTGCTTGCATTCTTGCATGCATTCGTGCATTCTTGCAAACATTCTTGCATTCTTGCATGCATTCTTGCGTGCATTCTTGCATACATTCTTGCATACATTCTTGCATTCATTGATGCACTCTTGCATACATTCTTGCATTCTTGTATGCATTCGTGATTTCTTGCATCATTGGTTGCATTCTTGCATTCTTGCAAGCATTCTTGGTGTCTTGCATGCAATCATGCATTCATGCATTCTTGCATGCTTGCTTGCATTCTTGCTTCCATTCTTGCATGCATCCTTGCATTCTTGCTTGCATTCTTGCACGCATTCTTTCATTCTTGCATGTGTTCTTGCTTTCTTGCATGCATTCTTGCAACCTTGCATACATACTTGCATTCCTGCAGTCCTGCTTGCATGCATGCATTCTTTCTTTCTTTCTTTCTTTAATGCATTCTTACATTCTTGCATTCTTGCTTACTTTCTTGCTTTCTTGCTTTCTTGCATGCATTCGTGCATTCTTGCATTCTTGCAAGCATTCTTGCTGTCTTGCATGCAATCATGCATTACTGCATTCTTGCATTCTTGCTTGCATTCTTTTTTGAATGCTTTCATTCTTGCTTGCATTCATGCATTCTTGCTTGCATTCTTGCATTCTTGCATGCATTCTTGCAATCTTGCATACATTCTTGCATTCCTGCATTCCTGCTTGCATTCTTGCATGCATTCGTGCATTCTTGCAAATTTTCTTGCATTCTTGCATTCTTGCGTGCATTCTTGCATACATTCTTGCATGCATTCATGCATACGTTCTTGCATTCTTGCTTGCACTTTTTCTTGCATTCTTTCTTCATTTCTTGCATTCTTTCTTTCTTTCTTGCAATCTTGCATGCATTCTTGCATTCTTGCTTGCATTCTTTTTTCTTTCGTACATTCTTGCATGCATTCTTGCATACATTCTTGCACTCTTGCATACATTCTTGCATGCTTTCTTGCAGTCTTGATTGCATTCTAGCTGGCATTCTTGCATTCTTGCATGCATTCTTGCATGCATTCTTTCATTCTTGCATTCATGCTTGCATTCATGCTCTCTTGCTTGCATTCTTTCTTTCCTTCTTGCATTCTTGCATGCATTCTTGCATACTTGCTCGCATTCTTGCTTTTTTGCTTGCATTCTAACATGCAGACTTGCATTTGTGCTTGCATTCTTGCATTCTTGCTTGCATTCTTACATTCTTGCATCCTTGCTTGCGTTCTTGCATTCTTGCATGCACAGATACTTAGAAATATAGAAGATAGGAGCAGGAGTAGGCCATTCGGCCCCTCGAGTGTGGACCGCCATACGATGAGATCATGCATGCATTCTTTCTTTCCTTCTTGCATGCAACCTTGCATTCATTCTTGAATACTTGTATTCTTGCATTCTTTCTTGCATTCCTGCAATCTTGCATGCATTCTTGCTTACATTCTTGCATTCTTCATTGCATTCTTGCATGTATTCTTGCAATCTTGCATGCATTCTTGCATTCTTGCTTGCATTCTGGCATTCATTCTTGCATTCTTGTATGCATTCGTGATTTTTTGCATCATTGCTGGCATTCTTGCAGGCATTCTTGGCGTCTTGCATGCAATGATGCATTCGTGCATTCTTGCATGCTTGCTTGCATTCCTGCTTCCATTCTTGCATGCAGGCTTGCACTCTTGCTTGCATGCAAAATCATGCATTCCTGCATTCTTGCTTGCATGCATGCTTCCATTCTTGCATGCATTCTTGCTTTCTTTTTTGCTTTCTTGCATGCATTCGTGCATTGTTGCATGCATTGTTGCATGCATTCATGCATTCCTGCATTCCTGCTTACAGTCTTGCATGCATTCGTGCATTCTTGCAAACATTCTTGCATTCTTGCATGCATTCTTGCGTGCATTCTTGCATACATTCTTGCATACATTCTTGCATGCATTGATGCACTCTTGCATACATTCTTGCATTCTTGTATGCATTCGTTATTTCTTGCATCATTGGTTGCATTCTTGCATTCTTGCAAGCATTCTTGGTGTCTTGCATGCAATCATGCATTCATGCATTCTTGCATGCTTGCTTGCATTCTCGCTTACATTCTTGCATGCATTCTTGCATTCTGGCTTGCATTCTTGCATGCATTCTTTCATTCTTGCATGTGTTCTTGCTTTCTTTCATGCATTCTTGCAACCTTGCATACATACTTGCATTCCTGCAGTCCTGCTTGCATGCATTCTTTCTTTCTTTCTTTCTTTTATGCATTCTTACATTCTTGCTTGCATTCTTGCATTCTTGCTTACTTTCTTGCTTTCTTGCATGAATTCGTGCATCCTTGCATTCTTGCCTTCTTGCATGCATTGTTGCATTCATTCTTGCATTCTTGTATGCATTTGTGATTTCTTGCATCCTTGCTTGTATTCTTGCATTCTTGCAAGCATTCTTGCTGTCTTGCATGCAATCATGCATTACTGCATTCTTGCATTCTTGCTTGCATTCTTTATTGAATGCTTTCATTCTTGCTTGCATTCATGCATTCTAGCGTGCATTCTTGCAGGCATTCTTGCAATCTTGCATACATTCTTGCATTGCTGCATTCCTGCTTGCATTCTTGCATGCATTCGTGCATTCTTGCCAATTTTCTTGTATTCTTGCATTCTTGCTTGCATTCTTGCAATCTTGCATGCATTCCTGCATTCTTCCATGCATTCTTGCATGCATTCTTGCAATCTTGCATGCTTTCTTGCATTCTTGCTTGCATTCTGGCATACATTCTTGCATACATTCATGCACTCTGGCATACATTCTTGCATTCTTGTATGCATTCGTGATTTCTTGCATCATTGGTTGCATTCTTGCATTCTTGCAAGCATTCTTGGTGTCTTGCATGCAATCATGCATTCATGCATTCTTGCATGCTTGCTTCCATTCTTGCTTCCATTCTTGCATGCATTCTTGCATTCTTTCTTGCATGCATTCTTTCATTCTTGCTTTCTTGCATGCATTCTTGCAACCTTGCATACATACTTGCATTCCTGCAGTCCTGCTTGCATGCATTCTTGCTTTCTTTCTTTCTTTTATGCATTCTTACATTCTTGCTTGCATTCTTGCATTCTTGCTTACTTTCTTGCTTTCTTGCATGAATTCGTGCATCCTTGCATTCTTGCATTCTTGCATGCATTCTTGCATTCATTCTTGCATTCTTGTATGCATTTGTGATTTCTTGCATCCTTGCTTGTATTCTTGCATTCTTGCAAGCATTCTTGCTGTCTTGCAAGCAATCATGCATTACTGCATTCTTGCATTCTTGCTTGCATTCTTTATTGAATGCTTTCATTCTTGCTTGCATTCATGCATTCTTGCGTGCATTCTTGCAATCTTGCATACATTCTTGCATTCCTGCATTCCTGCTTGCATTCTTGCATGCATTCGTGCATTCTTGCAAATTTTCTTGCATTCTTGCTTTCATGCGTGCATTCTTGCATACATTCTTGCATGCATTCATGCACTCTTGCATACATTCTTGCTTGCATTCTTACATGCAATCTTGCAAGCATTCTTGCATTCGTGCATTCTAGCTTGCATTCTTGCATTTTTGCTTGCATTCATGCATTCTTGCATGCATTCTTTCATTCTTGCATTCTTGCTTGCATTCTTGCTTGCATTCTTACATTCTTCCTTGCATTCATGCATTCTTGCTTATATTCTTGCATGCATTCGTGAATTTTTTCTTGCATTCTTTTTTGCTTTCTTTCATTCTTTCATTCTTGCTTGCGTTCTTGCATTCTAGCAATATTGCATGCATTCTTGCATTATTTCTTGTATTCGTGCTTCTGTTCCTGCATTTTTGCTTGCATTCTTGCACTCTCGCATCCATTCTTGCATTCCTGCTTGCTTTCATGCATTCTTGCATACTTGCATGCATTCTTGCATGCATTCTGGCAAGCGTTCGTCCATTCTTGCATGCATTCTTGCATGCATGCATGCATTCTTGCATGCAATCTTGCATGAGTTCGCATTCGTGCATTTTTGCATGCATTCTTTCATTCTTGCATTCTTGCTTGCATTCTTTCTTGCATTCTTGCAAGCATTCTTGCATTCTTGCTTGCATTCGTGCATTCTAGCTTGCATTCTTGCATTTTTGCTTGCATTCGTGCATTCTTGCAAGCATTCTTTCATTCTTGCATTCTTGCTTGCATCCTTTCTTTCTTTCTTGCACTCGTGCATGCATTCTTGCATTCTTGCTTGCATTCTTTGTTTCTTTCTTGCATTCTGGCAGTCATTCTTGCATTCTTATATGCATCCGAGATTTCTTGCATCATTGCCTGCATTCTTGCATTCTTGCAAGCATTCTTGGTGTCTTGAATGCAATCATGCAATCATGCATTCTTGCATGCTAGCTTGCATTCTTGCTTCCATTCTTGCATGCATTCTTGCATTCTTGCTGGCATTCTTGCATTCTTGCTTACTTTCTTGCATGCATTCGTGCATTCTTGCATTCTTGCATGCTTTCTTGCATTCATTCTTGCATTCTTGTATGCATTTGTGATTTCTTGCATCCTTGCTTGTATTCTTGCATTCTTGCAAGCATTCTTGGTGTCTTGCATGCAATCATGCATTCATGCATTCATGCATTATTACATGCTTGGTTGCATTCTTGCTTCCATTCTTCCACTCATTCTTGCATTCTTGCTTGCATTCTTGCATGCATTCTTTCATTCTTGCATGTATTCTTGCATTCTTGCATGCATTCTTGCAACCTTGCATTCCTGCAGTCCTGCTTGCATGCATTCGTGCATTCTTGCATGCATTCTTGCATTCTTCCATGCATTCTTGCATTCTTGCTTGCATTCTTGCATTCTTGTATGCATTCGTGATTTCTTGCATCCTTGCTTGCATTCTTGCTTGCATTCTTGCTGTCTTGCATGCAATTTTGCATTCATGCATTCTTGCATGCATTCTTGCTTGCATGCTTGCATTCTTGCTTGCATTCGTGCGTGCATTCTTGCATTTTTGCATGTATTTGTGCATTCTTGTATATATTCTTGCAATCTTGCATACATTCTTGCATTACTGCATACCTGCTTGCATTCTTGCATGAATTCGTGCATTCTTGCATACATTCTTGCATTCTTGCTAGCATTCTTGCTGTCTTGCATGCAATCATGCATTACTGCATTCTTGCATTCCTGCTTGCATGGTTGCATGCATTATTGCATTCTTTCTGGCAGACATTCTTTCTTTCTTTCATGCATTCTTACAATCTTGCATACATTCCTGCATCCCTGCATGCATTCTTGCATGCAACCGTGCATTCTTGCGTGCATCCTTGCGTGCATTCTTGCAAGCATTCATGCAATCTTGCATACATTCTTGCATTCTTGCTTGAATTCTAGCAGAAATCTTGCATGCATTCTTGCATTCATGATTGCATTCTTTCATTCTTGCATTCTTTCTTTCTTTCTTGCACTCTTGCATGCATTCTTGCATTCTTGCTTGCATTCTTTGTTTCTTTCTTGCATTCTTGCATGCATTCTTGCATTCTTGCTTGCATTCGTGCATTCTAGCTTGCATTCTTGCATTTTTGCTTGCATTCGTACATTCTTGCATGCATTTTTTCTATCTTGCATTCTTGCTTGCATTCTTTCTTTCTTTCTTGCACTCTTGCATGCATCCTTGCATGCATTCTTGCTTGCATTCTGACATTCATTCTTGCATTCTTATATGCATTCGTGATTTCTTGCATCATTGCCTGCATTCTTGCATTCTTGCAAGCATTCTTGGTGTCTTGCATGCAATCATGCATTCATGCATTGTTGCATGCTTGCTTGCATTCTTGCTTCCATTCTTGCATGCATTCTTGCATTTTTGCTTGCATTCTTGCTTACTTTTTGCTTTCTTGCATGCATTCGTGCATTCTTACATTCTTGCATGCGTTCTTGCATTCATTCTTGCATTCTTGTATGCATTTGTGATTTCTTGCATCCTTGCTTTTATTCTTGCATTCTTGCTGTCTTGCATGCAATCATGCTTACTGCATTCTTGCATTCTTGCTTGCATTCTTTTTTGAATGCTTGCATTTTTGCATGCATTCTTGCATTCTTGCATTCATTCTTGCATTCTTGTATGCATTTGCGATTTCTTGCATCCTTGCTTGTATTCTTGTATTCTTGCATGCAATCATGCATTACTGCATTCTTGCATACTTGCATGCATTCTTGCGTGCATTCTGGCAAGCTTTTGTCCATTCTTGCATGCATTCTTGCATTCATGCATATATTCTTGCATGCATTCTTGCATGAGTTCTTGCATTCTTGCATGCATTCTTGCATGCTCGCATGCATTCTGGCAATCATTCTTGCATTTTGTATGCATTCGTGATTTGTTGCATTATTGCTTGCTTTCTTGCATCCTTGCAAGCATTCTTGCTGTCTTGCATGCAATCATGCATTCTTGCATTCTTGCTTGCATTCTTGCATGCATTCTTGCAATATTGCCTACATTCTTGCTTTCCTGCATTCTTGCATACATTCATGCATTCTTGCATACATTCTTGCATTCTTGCATTCTTGTTTGCATTCTTGCATTCGTACATTCTTGCTTGCATTCTTGCTTACTTTCTTGCATTCTTGCTTGCATTCTTGCATGCATTCTTGCATTCTTGTATGCATTCATGATTTCTTGCATTCTTGCAAGCATTCTTGCCTTGCAGGCAATCGTGCATTCATGCATTCTTGCATTCTTGCATACATTCTTGCATTCCTGCATTCCTGCTTGCATTTTTGCATGCATCCGTTCATTCTTGCAAGCATTCTTGCATTCTTGCATGCATTCTTTCATTCTTGATTGCAGCCTTGCATGCATTCTTGCACTCTTGCATTCTATCTGGCATGCATTCATACATTCTTGCATGCATTCCTGCATTCTTGCATGCATTCTTACATTCTTGCTTACATTCTTGCATGCTTGCTTACATTCTTGCATTCTTGCATGCATTCTTGCATTCTTGCAGGCATTCTTGCATGCAGTCTTTCTTCCCTTCTTTCTTGCATTCTTTCTTTCTTGCATTCTTTCTTTATTTCTTGCACTCTTGCATGCATTCTTTGTTTCGTTCTTGCATTCTTGCATGCATTCTTGCTTACTTGCTTGCGTTATTGCATGCATTCTTGCATGCATTCTTGCATTCTTCCATGCATTCTTGCATTCTTTCTTGCATTCATTCTTGCATTCTTGTATGCATTCGAGATTTCTTGCATCCTTGCTTGCATTCTTGCAAGCATTCTTGCGGTCTTGCATGCAATCTTGCATTCATGCATTCTTGCATGCATTCTTGCTTGCATGCTTGCATTCTTGCTTGCATTCGTGCATGCATTCTTGCATTTTTGCATGTATTTTTGCATTCTTGTATACATTCTTGCAATCTTGCATACATTCTTGCATTGCTGCATACCTGCTTGCATTCTTGCATGCATTCGTGCATTCTTGCATACATTCTTGCAATCTTGCTAGCATTCTTGCATTCTTGCTTGCATTCTTTCTTGCATTCTTTCTTTATTTCTTGCATTCTTTCTTTCTTTCTTGCACTCTTGCATGCATTCTTGCATTCTTGCTTGCATTATTTCTTGCATTCTTTCTTCATTTCTTGCATTCTTTCTTTCTTTCTTGCACTCTTGCATACATTCTTGCATTCTTGCTTGCATTCTTTTTTCTTTCTTACATTCTTGCATGCATTCTTGCACTCTTGCATACATTCTTGCATGCTTTCTTGCATTCTTGATTGCATTCTAGCTGGCATTCTTGCATTCATGCATGCATTCTTGCATGCATTCTTTCATTCTTGCATTCATGCTTGCATTCTTACATTCTTGCTTGCATTCATGCACTCTTGCTTGCATTCTTTCTTTCCTTCTTGCATTCTTGCATGCATTCTTGCATACTTGCTCGCATTCTTGCTTTTTTGCTTGCATTCTAACATGCAGACTTGCATTTGTGCTTGCATTCTTGCATTCTTGCTTGCATTCTTACATTTTTGCATCCTTGCTTGCGTTCTTGCATTCTTGCATGCACAGATACTGAGAAATATAGAAGATAGGAGCAGGAGTAGGCCATTCGGCCCCTCGAGTGTGGACCGCCATACGATGAGATCATGCATGCATTCTTTCTTGCCTTCTTGCATGCAACCTTGCATTCATTCTTGCATACTTGTATTCTTGCATTCTTGCTTGCATTCCTGCAATCTTGCATGCATTCTTGCATTCTTGCTTACATTCTTGCATTCTTCCATGCATTCTTGCAATCTTGCATGCATTCTTGCATTCTTGCTTGCATTCTGTCATTCATTCTTGCATTCTTGTATGCATTCGTGATTTTTTGCATCATTGCTTGCATTCTTGCAGGCATTCTTGGCGTCTTGCATGCAATGATGCATTCGTGCATTCTTGCATGCTTGCTTGCATTCCTGCTTCCATTCTTGCATGCAGTCATGCACTCTTGCTTGCATGCAAAATCATTCATTCCTGCATTCCTGCATGCTTGCTTGCATGCATGCTTCCAATCTTGCATGCATTCTTGCTTTCTTTTTTGGCTTCCTTGCATGCATTCGTGCATTGTTGCATGCATTCTTGCATGCATTCTTGCAATCTTGCATTCCTGCTTGCATTCTTGCAAGCATTCGTGCATTCTTGCAAACATTCTTGCATTCTTGCATGCATTCTTGCGTGCATTCTTGCATACATTCTTGCATACATTCTTGCATTCATTGATGCACTCTTGCATACATTCTTGCATTCTTGTATGCATTCGTGATTTCTTGCATCATTGGTTGCATTCTTGCATTCTTGCAAGCATTCTTGGTGTCTTGCATGCAATCATGCATTCATGCATTCTTCCATGCTTGCTTGCATTCTTGCTTCCATTCTTGCATGCATCCTTGCATTCTTGCTTGCATTCTTGCATGCATTCTTTCATTCTTGCATGTGTTCTTGCTTTCTTGCATGCATTCTTGCAACCTTGCATACATACTTGCATTCCTGCAGTCCTGCTTGCATGCATTCTTTCTTTCTTTCTTTCTTTAATGCATTCTTACATTCTTGCTTGCATTCTTGCATTCTTGCTTACTTTCTTGCTTTCTTGCATGCATTCGTGCATTCTTGCATTCTTGCAAGCATTCTTGCTGTCTTGCATGCAATCATGCATTACTGCATTCTTGCATTCTTGCTTGCATTCTTTTTTGAATGCTTTCATTCTTGCTTGCATTCATGCATTCCTGCTTGCATTCTTGCATTCTTGCATGCATTCTTGCAATCTTGCATACATTCTTGCATTCCTGCGTTCCTGTTTGCATTCTTGCATGCATTCGTGCATTCTTGCAAATTTTCTTGCATTCTTGCGTGCATTCTTGCATACATTCTTGCATGCATTCATGCATACATTCTTGCATTCTTGCTTGCACTTTTTCTTGCATTCTTTCTTCATTTCTTGCATTCTTTCTTTCTTTCTTGCAATCTTGCATGCATTCTTGCATTCTTGCTTGCATTCCTTTTTCTTTCGTACATTCTTGCATGCATTCTTGCACTCTTGCATACATTCTTGCATGCTTTCTTGCATTCTTGATTGCATTCTAGCTGGCATTCTTGCATTCTTGCATGCATTCTTGCATGCATTCTTTCATTCTTGCATTCATGCTTGCATTCTTACATTCTTGCTTGCATTCATGCACTCTTGCTTGCATTCTTTCTTTCCTTCTTGCATTCTTGCATGCATTCTTGCATACTTGCTCGCATTCTTGCTTTTTTGCTTGCATTCTAACATGCAGACTTGCATTTGTGCTTGCATTCTTGCATTCTTGCTTGCATTCTTACATTCTTGCATCCTTGCTTGCGTTCTTGCATTCTTGCATGCACAGATACTTAGAAATATAGAAGATAGGAGCAGGAGTAGGCCATTCGGCCCCTCGAGTGTGGACCGCCATACGATGAGATCATGCATGCATTCTTTCTTTCCTTCTTGCATGCAACCTTGCATTCATTCATGAATACTTGTATTCTTGCATTCTTGCTTGCATTCCTGCAATCTTGCATGCATTCTTGCTTACATTCTTCCATGCATTCTTGCATGTATTCTTGCAATCTTGCATGCATTCTTGCTTGCATTCTGGCATTCATTCTTGCATTCTTGTATGCATTCGTGATTTTTTGCATCATTGCTTGCATTCTTGCAGGCATTCTTGGCGTCTTGCATGCAATGATGCATTCGTGCATTCTTGCATGCTTGCTTGCATTCCTGCTTCCATTCTTGCATGCAGTCTTGCACTCTTGCTTGCATGCAAAATCATGCATTCCTGCATTCTTGCTTGCATGCATGCTTCCATTCTTGCATGCATTCTTGCTTTCTTTTTTTGCTTTCTTGCATGCATTCGTGCATTGTTGCATGCATTCTTGCAATCCTGCATTCCTGCTTGCATTCTTGCATGCATTCGTGCATTCTTGCAAACATTCTTGCATTCCTGCATGCATTCTTGCGTGCATTCTTGCATACATTCTTGCATGCATTGATGCACTCTTGCATACATTCTTGCATTCTTGTATGCATTCGTGATTTCTTGCATCATTGGTTGCATTCTTGCATTCTTGCAAACATTCTTGGTGTCTTGCATGCAATCATGCATTCATGCATTCTTGCATGCTTGCTTGCATTCTCGCTTACATTCTTGCATGCATTCTTGCATTCTTGCTTGCATTCTTGCATGCATTCTTTCATTCTTGCATGTGTTCTTGTTTTCTTTCATGCATTCTTGCAACCTTGCATACATACTTGCATTCCTGCAGTCCGGCTTGCATGCATTCTTTCTTTCTTTCTTTCTTTTATGCATTCTTACATTCTTGCATTCTTGCTTACTTTCTTGCTTTCTTGCATGCATTCGTGCATTCTTGCATTCTTGCATGCATTCTTGCATTTATTCTTCCAATTTGTATGCATTTGTGATTTCTTGCATCCTTGCTTGTATTCTTGCATTCTTGCTGTCTTGCATGCAATCATGCATTACTGCATTCTTGCATTCTTGCTTGCATTCTTTTTTGAATGCTTTCATTCTCGCTTGCATTCATGCATTCTTGCTTGCATTCTTGCATTCTTGCATGCATTCTTGCAATCTTGCATACATTCTTGCATTCCTGCATTCCTGCTTGCATTCTTGCAGGCATTCGTGCATTCTTGCAAATTTTCTGCATTCTTGCATTCTTGCATACATTCTTGCATGCATTCATGCATACATTCTTGCATTCTTGCTTGCATTTTTTCTTGCATTCTTTCTTCATTTCTTGCATTCTTTCTTTCTTTCTTGCAATCTTGCATGCATTCTTGCATTCTTGCTTGCATTCTTTTTTCTTTCGTACATTCTTGCATGCATTCTTGCATACTTGCATTCATTCTTGCACTCTTGCATACATTCTTGCATGCTTTCTTGCATTCTTGATTGCATTCTAGCTGGCATTCTTGCATTCTTGCATGCATTCTTGCATACATTCTTTCATTCTTGCATTCATGCTTGCATTCTTACATTCTTGCTTGCATTCATGCACTCTTGCTTGCATTCTTTCTTTCCTTCTTGCATTCTTACATGCATTCTTGCATACTTGCTCGCATTCTTGCTTTTTTGCTTGCATTCTAGCATGCAGACTTGCATTTGTGCTTGCATTCTTGCATTCTTGCTTGCATTCTTGCATTCTTGCATCCTTGCTTGCGTTCTTGCATTCTTGCATGCACAGATACTTAGAAATATAGAAGATAGGAGCAGGAGTAGGCCATTCGGCCCCTCGAGTGTGGACCACCATACGATGAGATCATGCATGCATTCTTTCTTGCCTTCTTGCATGCAACCTTGCATTCATTCTTGCATACTTGTATTCTTGCATTCTTGCAATCTTGCATGCATTCTTGCATTCTTGCTTACATTCTTGCATTCTTCCATGCATTCTTGCATGCATTCTTGCAATCTTGCATGCATTCTTGCTTGCATTCTGGCATTCATTCTTGCATTCTTGTATGCATTCGCGATTTCTTGCATCATTGCTTGCATTCTTGCAGGCATTCTTGGCGTCTTGCATGCAATGATGCATTCGTGCATTCTTGCATGCTTGCTTGCATTCCTGCTTCCATTCTTGCATGCAGTCTTGCATTCTTGCTTGCATGCAAGCATGCATTCATGCATTCTTCCTTGCATGCAATCATGCATTCATGCATTCTTGCATGTTTGCTTGCATTCTTGCGTCCATTCTTGCATGCATTCTTGCATTCTTGCGTACTTTTTTGCTTTCTTGCATGCATTCGTTCATTGTTGCATGCATTCTTGCAATCTTGCATTCCTGCTTGCATTCTTGCATGCATTCGTGCAATCTTGCAAATATTCTTGCATGCATTCTTGCATACATTCGTGCATGCATTCATGCACTCTTGCATACATTCATGCATTCTTGTATGCATTAGTGATTTCTTGCATCATTGGTTGCATTCTTGCATTCTTGCAAGCATTCTTGGTGTCTTGCATGCAATCATGCATTGATGCATTCTTGCATGCTTGCTTGCATTCTTGCTTCCATTCTTGCATGCATTCTTGCATTCTTGCTTGCATTCTTGCATGCATTCTTTCATTCTTGCATGTATTCTTGCTTTCTTGCATGCATTCTTGCAACCTTGCATACATACTTGCATTCCTGCAGTCCTGCTTGCATGCATTCTTGCTTTCTTTCTTTCTTTTATGCATTCTTACATTCTTGCTTGCATTCTTGCTTACTTTCTTGCTTTCTTGCATGAATTCGTGCATCCTTGCATTCTTGCCTTCTTGCATGCATTCTTGCATTCATTCTTGCATTCTTGTATGCATTTGTGATTTCTTGCATCCTTGCTTGTATTCTTGCATTCTTGCAAGCATTCTTGCTGTCTTGCATGCAATCATGCATTACTGCATTCTTGCATTCTTGCTTGCATTCTTTATTGAATGCTTTCATTCTTGCTTGCATTCATGCATTCTTGCGTGCATTCTTGCAGGCATTCTTGCAATCTTGCATACATTCTTGCATTCCTGCATTCCTGCTTGCATTCTTGCATGCATTCGTGCATTCTTGCCAATTTTCTTGTACTCTTGCATTCTTGCTTGCATTCTTGCAATCTTGCATGCATTCCTGCATTCTTCCATGCATTCTTGCATGCATTCTTGCAATCTTGCATGCTTTCTTGCATTCTTGCTTGCATTCTGGCATTCATTCTTGCATTCTTGTGTGCATTCGTGCTTTCTTGCATCATTGCTTGCATTCTTGCATTCTTGCAGGCATTCTTGGCGTCTTGCATGCAATGATGCATTCGTGCATTCTTGCATGCTTGCTTGCATTCCTGCTTCCATTCTTGCATGCAGTCTTGCATTCTTGCTTGCATGCAATCATGCATTCATGCATTCTTGCAAGCTTGCTTGCATTCTTGCTTCCATCCTTGCATGCATTCTTGCATTCTTTCGTACTTTTTTGCTTTCTTGCATTCCTTCGTGCATTGTTGCATGCATTCTTGCATTCTTGCATGCATTCTTGCAATCTTGCAGTCCTGCTTGCATTCTTGCATGCATTCGTGCATTCTTGCAAACATTCTTGCATGCATTCTTGCATTCTTGCATGCATTCTTGCAATCTTGCAGTCCTGCTTGCATTCTTGCATGCATTCGTGCAAACATTCTTGCATTCTTGCATGCATTCTTGCATGCATTCTTGCATACATTCTTGCATACATTCATGCACTCTTGCATACATTCTTGCATTCTTGTATGCATTCGTGATTTCTTGCATCATTGGTTGCATTCTTGCATTCTTGCAAGCATTCTTGGTGTCTTGCATGCAATCATGCATTCATGCATTCTTGCATGCTTGCTTCCATTCTTGCTTCCATTCTTGCATGCTTTCTTGCATTCTTTCTTGCATGCATTCTTTCATTCTTGCATACATACTTGCATTCCTGCAGTCCTGCTTGCATGCATTCTTTCTTTCTTTCTTTCTTTAATGCATTCTTACATTCTTGCTTGCATTCTTGCATTCTTGCTTACTTTCTTGCTTTCTTGCATGCATTCGTGCATTCTTGCATTCTTGCAAGCATTCTTGCTGTCTTGCATGCAATCATGCATTACTGCATTCTTGCATTCTTGCTTGCATTCTTTTTTGAATGCTTTCATTCTTGCTTGCATTCATGCATTCTTGCTTGCATTCTTGCATTCTTGCATGCATTCTTGCAATCTTGCATACATTCTTGCATTCCTGCATTCCTGCTTGCATTCTTGCATGCATTCGTGCATTCTTGCAAATTTTCTTGCATTCTTGCATTCTTGCGTGCATTCTTGCATACATTCTTACATGCATTCATGCATACATTCTTGCATTCTTGCTTGCACTTTTTCTTGCATTCTTTCTTCATTTCTTGCATTCTTTCTTTCTTTCTTGCAATCTTGCATGCATTCTTGCATTCTTGCTTGCATTCCTTTTTCTTTCGTACATTCTTGCATGCATTCTTGCACTCTTGCATACATTCTTGCATGCTTTCTTGCATTCTTGATTGCATTCTAGCTGGCATTCTTGCATTCTTGCATGCATTCTTGCATGCATTCTTTCATTCTTGCATTCATGCTTGCATTCTTACATTCTTGCTTGCATTCATGCACTCTTGCTTGCATTCTTTCTTTCCTTCTTGCATTCTTGCATGCATTCTTGCATACTTGCTCGCATTCTTGCTTTTTTGCTTGCATTCTAACATGCAGACTTGCATTTGTGCTTGCATTCTTGCATTCTTGCTTGCATTCTTACATTCTTGCATCCTTGCTTGCGTTCTTGCATTCTTGCATGCACAGATACTTAGAAATATAGAAGATAGGAGCAGGAGTAGGCCATTCGGCCCCTCGAGTGTGGACCGCCATACGATGAGATCATGCATGCATTCTTTCTTTCCTTCTTGCATGCAACCTTGCATTCATTCATGAATACTTGTATTCTTGCATTCTTGCTTGCATTCCTGCAATCTTGCATGCATTCTTGCTTACATTCTTGCATTCTTCCATGCATTCTTGCATGTATTCTTGCAATCTTGCATGCATTCTTGCATTCTTGCTTGCATTCTGGCATTCATTCTTGCATTCTTGTATGCATTCGTGATTTTTTGCATCATTGCTTGCATTCTTGCAGGCATTCTTGGCGTCTTGCATGCAATGATGCATTCGTGCATTCTTGCATGCTTGCTTGCATTCCTGCTTCCATTCTTGCATGCAGTCTTGCACTCTTGCTTGCATTCTGGCATTCACTATTGCATTCTTGCTTGCATTCTGGCATTCATTCTTGCATTCTTGTATGCATTCGTGATTTCCTGCATCATTGCTTGCATTCTTGCATTCTTGGTGTCTTGCATGCAATCATGCATTCATGCATTCTTGCATGCTTGCCTGCATTCTTGCTTCCATTCTTGCATGCATTCTTGCTTTCTTGCTTGCATTCTTGCATGCATTCTTTAAATCTTGCTTGTATTCTTGCATTCTTGCATGCATTCTTGCCATCTTGCATACATTCTTGCATTCCTGCAGTCCTTCTGGCATGCATTCGTGCATTCTTGCATGCATTCTCGCTTTCTTTCATTCTTTTATGCATTCTTGCATTCTTACATTCTTGCTTGCATTCTTGCATTCTTGCTTAATTTCTTGCGTTCTTGCATGCATTCGTGCATTCTTGCATTCTGGCATGCATTCTTGCTTGCATTCACGATTCTTGCATTCTTGCTTCCATTCTTTGTTTCGTTCTTGCATTCTTGCATGCATTCTTGCATTCTGGCATTCATTCTTGCATTCTTATATGCATCCGAGATTTCTTGCATCATTGCCTGCATTCTTGCATTCTTGCAAGCATTCTTGGTGTCTTGATTGCAATCATGCAATCATGCATTCTTGCATGCTTGCTTGCATTCTTGCTTCCATTCTTGCATGCATTCTTGCATTCTTGCTTGCATTCTTGCATTCTTGCTTACTTTCTTGCTTTCTTGCATGCATTCGTGCATTCTTGCATGCTTTCTTGCATTCATTCTTGCATTCTTGTATGCATTTGTGATTTCTTGCATCCTTTCTTTCTTTCTTGCACTCGTGCATGCATTCTTGCATTCTTGCTTGCATTCTTTGTTTCTTTCTTGCATTCTGGCAGTCATTCTTGCATTCTTATATGCATCCGAGATTTCTTGCATCATTGCCTGCATTCTTGCATTCTTGCAAGCATTCTTGGTGTCTTGAATGCAATCATGCAATCATGCATTCTTGCATGCTTGCTTGCATTCTTGCTTCCATTCTTGCATGCATTCTTGCATTCTTGCTTACTTCCTTGCATGCATTCGTGCATTCTTGCATTCTTGCATTCTTGCATGCTTTCTTGCATTCATTCTTGCATTCTTGTATGCATTTGTGATTTCTTGCATCCTTGCTTGTATTCGTGCATTCTTGCAAGCACTCTTGGTGTCTTGCATGCAATCATGCATTCATGCATTCATGCATTATTACATGCTTGGTTGCATTCTTGCTTCCATTCTTGCACTCATTCTTGCATTCTTGCTTGCATTCTTGCATGCATTCTTTCATTCTTGCATGTATTCATGCATTCTTGCATGCATTCTTGCAACCATGCATTCCTGCAGTCCTGCTTGCATGCATTCGTGCATTCTTGCATGCATTCTTGCATTCTTCCATGCATTCTTGCATTCTTGCTTGCATTCTTGCATTCATTCTTGCATTCTTGTATGCATTCGTGATTTCTTGCATCCTTGCTTGCATTCTTGCTGTCTTGCATGCAATTTTGCATTCATGCATTCTTGCATGCATTCTTGCTTGCATGCTTGCATTCTTGCTTGCATTCGTGCGTGCATTCTTGCATTTTTGCATGTATTTGTGCATTCTTGTATATATTCTTGCAATCTTGCATACATTCTTGCATTGCTGCATACCTGCTTGCATTCTTGCATGCATTCGTGCATTCTTGCATACATTCTTGCATTCTTGCTAGCATTCTTACATTCTTGATTCTTGCATGCATTCTTGCTTGCATTCTTTCTTGCATTCTTTCTTTATTTCTTGCATTCTTTCTTTCTTTCTTGCACTCTTGCATGCATTCTTGCTTGCATTCTTTCTTCATTTCTTGCATTCTTTCTTGCACTCTTGCATGCATTCTTGCATTCTTGCTTGCATTCTTTTTTCTTTCGTACATTCTTGCATGCATTCTTGCATACTTGCATGCATTCTTGCACTCTTGCATACATTCTTGCATGCTTTCTTGCATTCTTGAATGCATTCTAGCTGGCATTCTTGCATTCTTGCATGCATTCTTGCATGCATTCTTTCATTCTTGCATTCATGCTTGCATTCTTACATTCTTGCTTGCATTCATGCACTCTTGCTTGCATTCTTTCTTTCCTTCTTGCATTCTTGCATGCATTCTTGCATACTTGCTCGCATTCTTGCTTTTTTGCTTGCATTCTAACATGCAGACTTGCATTTGTGCTTGCATTCTTGCATTCTTGCTTGCATTCTTACATTCTTGCATCCTTGCTTGCGTTCTTGCATTCTTGCATGCACAGATACTTAGAAATATAGAAGATAGGAGCAGGAGTAGGCCATTCGGCCCCTCGAGTGCGGACCGTCTTACGATGAGATCATGCATGCATTCTTTCTTGCCTTCTTGCATGCAACCTTGCATTCATTCTGGAATACATGTATTCTTGCATTCTTGCATGCATTCTTGCATTCTTGCTTACATTCTTGCATTCTTCCATGCATTCTTGCATGCATTCTTGCAATCTTGCATGCATTCTTGCATTCTTGCTTGCATTCTGGCATTCATTCTTGCATTCTTGTATGCATTCGTGATTTCTTGCATCATTGCTTGCATTCTTGCAGGCATTCTTGGCGTCTTGCATGCAATGATGCATTCGTGCATTCTTGCATGCTTGCTTGCATTCCTGCTTCCATTCTTGCATGCAGTCTTGCACTCTTGCTTGCATGCAAAATCATGCATTCCTGCATTCTTGCTTGCATGCTTCCATTCTTGCATGCATTCTTGCTTACTTTTTTTGCTTTCTTGCATGCATTCGTGCATTGTTGCATGCATTCTTGCATGCATTCTTGCAATCTTGCATTCCTGCTTGCATTCTTGCATGCATTCATGCACTCTTGCATACATTCTTGCATTCTTGTATGCATTCGTGATTTCTTGCATCATTGGTTGCATTCTTGCATTCTTGCAAGCATTCTTGGTGTCTTGCATGCAATCATGCATTCATGCATTCTTGCATGCTTGCTTGCATTCTTGCTTCCATTCTTGCATGCATCCTTGCATTCTTGCATGCATTCTTTCATTCTTGCATGTGTTCTTGCTTTCTTGCATGCATTCTTGCAACCTTGCATACATACTTGCATTCCTGCAGTCCTGCTTGCATGCATTCTTTCTTTCTTTCTTTCTTTAATGCATTCTTACATTCTTGATTGCATTCTTGCATTCTTGCTTACTTTCTTGCTTTCTTGCATGCATTCGTGCATTCTTGCAAGCATTCTTGCTGTCTTGCATGCAATCATGCATTACTGCATTCTTGCATTCTTTCTTGCATTCTTTTTTGAATGCTTTATTCTTGCTTGCATTCATGCATTCTTGCTTGCATTCTTGCATTCTTGCATGCATTCTTGCAATCTTGCATACATTCTTGCATTCCGGCATTCCTGCATGCATTCGGGCATTCTTGCAAATTTTCTTGCATTCTTGCATTCTTGCGTGCATTCTTGCATATATTCTTGCATGCATTCATGCACACATTCTTGCATTCTTGCTTGCATTTTTTCTTGCATTCTTTCTTCATTTCTTGCATTCTTTCTTTCTTTCTTGCAATCTTGCATGCATTCTTGCATTCTTGCTTGCATTCTTTTTTCTTTCGTACATTCTTGCATGCATTCTTGCACTCTTGCATACATTCTTGCATGCTTTCTTGCTTTCTTGATTGCATTCTAGCTGGCATTCTTGCATTCTTGCATGCATTCTTGCATGCATTCTTTCATTCTTGCATTCATGCTTGCATTCTTACATTTTTGCTTGCATTCATGCACTCTTGCTTGCATTCTTTCTTTCCTTCTTGCATTCTTGCATGCATTCTTGCATACTTGCTCGCATTCTTGCTTTTTTGCTTGCATTCTAACATGCAGACTTGCATTTGTGCTTGCATTCTTGCATTCTTAATTGCATTCTTACATTCTTTCATCCTTGCTTGCGTTCTTGCATTCTTGCATGCACAGATACTTAGAAATATAGAAGATAGGAGCAGGAGTAGGCCATTCGGCCCCTCGAGTGTGGACCGCCATACGATGAGATCATGCATGCATTCTTTCTTTCCTTCTTGCATGCAACCTTGCATTCATTCTTGAATACTTGTATTCTTGCATTCTTGCTTGCATTCCTGCAATCCAACATGCATTCTTGCTTACATTCTTGCATTCTTCCATTCTTTCTTGCATGTATTCTTGCAATCTTGCATGCATTCTTGCATTCTTGCTTGCATTCTGGCATTCATTCTTGCATTCTTGTATGCATTCGTGATTTCTTGCATCATTGCTTGCATTCTTGCAGGCATTCTTGGCGTCTTGCATGCAATGATGCATTCGTGCATTCTTGCATGCTTGCTTGCATTCCTGCTTCCATTCTTGCATGCAGTCTTGCACTCTTGCTTGCATGCAAAATCATGCATTTCTGCTTTCCTGCATTCTTGCTTGCATGCATGCTTCCATTCTTGCATGCATTCTCGCTCTCTCTTTTGCTTTCTTGCATGCATTCGTGCATTGTTGCATGCATTCGTGCATGCATTCCTGCAATCTTGCACTCCCGCTTGCATTCTTGCATGCATTCGTGCATTCTTGCAAACATTCTTGCATTCTTGCATGCATTCATGCTTGCATTCTTGCATACATTCTTGCATTCTTGTATGCATTCGTGATTTCTTGCATCATTGGTTGCATTCTTGCATTCTTGCAACCATTCTTGGTGTCTTGCATGCAATCATGCATTCATGCATTCTTGCATGCTTGCTTCCATTCTTGCATGCATCCTTGCATTCTTGCATGCATTCTTTCATTCTTGCATGTGTTCTTGCTTTCTTGCATGCATTCTTGCAACCTTGCATACATACTTGCATTCCTGCAGTCCTGCTTGCATGCATTCTTTCTTTCTTTCTTTCTTTCTTTCTTTAATGCATTCTTGCTTACTTTCTTGCTTTCTTGCATGCATTCGTGCATTCTTGCATTCTTGCAAGCATTCTTGCGTGCATTCTTGCATACATTCTTGCATGCATTGATGCACTCTTGCATACATTCTTGCATTCTTGTATGCATTCGTGATTTCTTGCATCATTGGTTGCATTCTTGCATTCTTGCAAGCATTCTTGGTATCTTGCATGCAATCATGCATTCATGCATTCTTGCATGCTTGCTTGCATTCTCGCTTACATTCTTGCATTCTTGCTTGCATTCTTGCATGCATTCTTTCATTCTTGCATGTGTTCTTGCTTTCTTGCATGCATTCTTGCAACCTTGCATACATACTTGCATTCCTGCAGTCCTGCTTGCATGCATTCTTTCTTTCTTTCTTTCTTTCTTTTATGCATTCTTACATTCTTGCATTCTTGCTTACTTTCTTGCTTTCTTGCATGCATTCGTGCATTCTTGCATGCATTGATGCATAATTGCGTGCATTGATGCATTCTTGCTTGCATTCTTTCATTCTTGCATTCATGCTTGCATTCTTTCTTGCATTCTTACATTCTTGCTTGCATTCATGCACTCTTGCTTGCATTCTTTCTTTCCTTCTTGCATTCTTGCATGCATTCTTGCAAACTTGCTTGCATTCTTGCTTTTTTGCTTCCATTCTAGCGTGCAGACTTGCATTCGTGCTTGCATTCTTGCATTCTTGCTACCATTCTTGCATTCTTGATTTCTTGCTTGCATTCTTCCATTCTTGCTTGCATTCTTGCTTACTTTCTTGCTTTCTTGCATGCATTCGTGCATTCTTGCATTCTTGCATGCATTCTTGCATTCCTGCATTCCTGCTTGCATTCTTGCATGCATTCTTGCATACATTCTTGCATTCTTGCTTGCATTTTTTCTTGCATTCTTTCTTCATTTCTTGCATTCTTTCTTTCTTTCTTGCAATCTTGCATGCATTCTTGCATTCTTGCTTGCATTCTTTTTTCTTTCGTACATTCTTGCATGCATTCTTGCATACTTGCATGCATTCTTGCACTCTTGCATACATTGTTGCATGCTTTCTTGCATTCTTGATTGCATTCTAGCTGGCATTCTTGCATTCTTGCATGCATTCTTGCATACATTCTTTCATTCTTGCATTCATGCTTGCATTCTTACATTCTTGCTTGCATTCATGCACTCTTGCTTGCATTCTTTCTTTCCTTCTTGCATTCTTACATGCATTCTTGCATTCTTGCTTGCATTCTTGCATTCTTGCATCCTTGCTTGCGTTCTTGCATTCTTGCATGCACTGATACTTAGAAATATAGAAGATAGGAGCAGGAGTAGGCCATTCGGCCCCTCGAGTGTGGACCACCATACGATGAGATCATGCATGCATTCTTTCTTGCCTTCTTGCATGCAACCTTGCATTCATTCTTGCATACTTGTATTCTTGCATTCTTGCTTGCATTCTTGCAATCTTGCATGCATTCTTGCATTCTTGCTTACATTCTTGCATTCTTCCATGCATTCTTGCAATCTTGCATGCATTCTTGCTTGCATTCTGGCATTCATTCTTGCATTCTTGTATGCATTCGTGATTTCTTGCATCATTGCTTGCATTCTTGCATTCTTGCAGGCATTCTTGGCGTCTTGCATGCAATGATGCATTCGTGCATTCTTGCATGCTTGCTTGCATTCCTGCTTCCATTCTTGCAGGCAGTCTTGCATTCTTGCTGGCATGCAATCATGCATTCATGCATTCTTGCTTGCATGCAATCATGCATTCATGCATTCTTGCAAGCTTGCTTGCATTCTTGCGTCAATTCTTGCATGCATTCTTGCATTCTTGCGTACTTTTTTTGCTTTCTTGCATGCATTCGTGCATTGTTGCATGCAACCTTGCAATCTTGCATTTCTGCTTGCATTTTTGCATGCATTCGTGCAATCTTGCAAACATTCTTGCATGCATTCTTGCATACATTCTTGCATGCATTCATGCACTCTTGCATACATTCATGCATTCTTGTATGCATTAGTGATTTCTTGCATCATTGGTTGCATTCTTGCATTCTGGCAAGCATTCTTGGTGTCTTGCATGCAATCATGCATTGATGCATTCTTGCATGCTTGCTTGCATTCTTGCTTCCATTCTTGCATGCATTCTTGCATTCTTGCTTGCATTCTTGCATGCATTCTTTCATTTTTGCATGTATTCTTGCTTTCTTGCATGCATTCTTGCAACCTTGCATACAAAATTGCATTCCTGCAGTCCTGCTTGCATGCATTCTTGCTTTCTTTCTTTCTTTTATGCATTCTTACATTCTTGCTTGCATTCTTGCATTCTTGCTTACTTTCTTGCTTTCTTGCATGAATTCGTGCATCCTTGCATTCTTGCCTTCTTGCATGCATTCTTGCATTCATTCTTGCATTCTTGTATGCATTTGTGATTTCTTGCATCCTTGCTTGTATTCTTGCAAGCATTCTTGCTGTCTTGCATGCAATCATGCATTACTGCATTCTTGCATTCTTGCTTGCATTCTTTATTGAATGCTTTCATTCTTGCTTGCATTCATGCATTCTTGCGTGCATTCTTGCAGGCATTCTTGCAATCTTGCATACATTCTTGCATTCCTGCATTCCTGCTTGCATTCTTACATGCATTCGTGCATTCTTGCCAATTTTCTTGTATTCTTGCATTCTTGCTTGCATTCTTGCAATCTTGCATGCATTCCTGCATTCTTCCATGCATTCTTGCATGCATTCTTGCAATCTTGCATGCTTTCTTGCATGCTTTCTTGCATTCTTGCATTCATTCTTGCATTCTTGTGTGCATTCGTGCTTTCTTGCATCATTGCTTGTATTCTTGCATTCTTGCAGGCATTCTTGGCGTCTTGCATGCAATGATGCATTCGTGCATTCTTGCATGCTTGCTTGCATTCCTGCTTCCATTCTTGCATGCAGTCTTGCATTCTTGCTTGCATGCAATCATGCATTCATGCATTCTTGCAAGCTTGCTTGCATTCTTGCGTCCATTCTTGCATGCATTCTTGCATTCTTCCGTACTTTTTTGCTTTCTTGCATTCATTCGTGCATTGTTGCATGCATTCTTGCATTCTTGCACGCATTCTTGCAATCTTGCAGTCCTTCTTGCATTCTTGCATGCATATGCATTCGTGCATTCTTGCATGCATTCTCGCTTTCTTTCATTCTTACATTCTTTCTTGCATTCTTACATTCTTGCTTGCATTCTTGCATTCTTGCTTAATTTCTTGCGTTCTTGCATGCATTCGTGCATTCTTGCATTCTGGCATGCATTCTTGCTTGCATTCATGCATTCATTTTTGCATTGTTGTATGCATTTGTGATTTCTTGCATCCTTGCTTGTATTCTTGCATTCTTGCAAGCATTCTTGCTGTCTTGCATGCAATCATGCATTACTGCATTCTTGCATTCTTGCTTGCGTGCTTGCATGCATTATTGCATTCTTTCTGGCAGGCATTCTTTCATTCTTGCATGCATTCTTACAATCTTGCATACATTCCTGCATCCCTGCATGCATTCTTGCATGCATCCGTGCATTCTTGCGTGCATCCTTGCGTGCATTCTTGCAAGCATTCATGCAATCTTGCATACATTCTTGCATTCTTGCTTGCATTCTATCAAAAATCTTGCATGCATTCTTGCATTCATGATTGCATTCTTTCATTCTTTCTTTCTTGCACTCTTGCATGCATTCTTGCATTCTTGCTTGCATTCTTTGTTTCTTTCTTGCATTCTTGCATGCATTCTTGCATTCTTGCTTGCATTCGTGCATTCTAGCTTGCATTCTTGCATTTTTGCTTGCATTCGTACATTCTTGCATGCATTTTTTCTATCTTGCATTCTTGCTTGCATTCTTTCTTTCTTTCTTGCACTCTTGCATGCATCCTTGCATGCAATCATGCATTCATGCATTGTTGCATGCTTGCTTGCATTCTTGCTTCCATTCTTGCATGCATTCTTGCATTTTTGCTTGCATTCTTCCATACCTTTTGCTTTCTTGCGTGCATTCGTGCATTCTTACGTTCTTGCATGCGTTCTTGCATTCATTCTTGCAATCTTGTATGCATTTGTGATTTCTTGCATCCTTGCTTTTATTCTTGCATTCTTGCTGTCTTGCATGCAATCATGCTTACTGCATTCTTGCATTCTTGCTTGCATTCTTTTTTGAATGCTTGCATTTTTGCATGCATTCTTGCATTCTTGCATTCATTCTTGCATTCTTGTATGCATTTGCGATTTCTTGCATCCTTGCTTGTATTCTTGTATTCTTGCATGCAATCATGCATTACTGCATTCTTGCATACTTGCATGCATTCTTGCGTGCATTCTGGCAAGCTTTTGTCCATTCTTGCATGCATTCTTGCATTCATGCATATATTCTTGCATGCATTCTTGCATGAGTTCTTGCATTCTTGCATGCATTCTTGCGTGCTCGCATGCATTCTGGCAATCATTCTTGCATTTTGTATGCATTCGTGATTTGTTGCATTATTGCTTGCTTTCTTGCATCCTTGCAAGCATTCTTGCTGTCTTGCATGCAATCATGCATTCTTGCATTCTTGCTTGCATTCTTGCATGCATTCTTGCAATATTGCCTACATTCTTGCTTTCCTGCATTCTTGCATACATTCATGCATTCTTGCATACATTCTTGCATTCTTGCATTCTTGTTTGCATTCTTGCATTCGTACATTCTTGCTTGCATTATTGCATTCTTGCTTACTTTCTTGCATTCTTGCATGCATTCATGCATTCTTGCATGCATTCTTGCATTCTTGTATGCATTCATGATTTCTTGCATTCTTGCAAGCATTCTTGCAAGCATTCATGCTGCCTTGCAGGCAATCGTGCATTCATGCATTCTTGCATTCTTGCATACATTCTTGCATTCCTGCTTGCATTTTTGCATGCATCCGTTCATTCTTGCAAGCATTCTTGCATTCTTGCATGCATTCTTTCATTCTTGATTGCAGCATTGCATGCATTCTTGCACTCTTGCATTCTATCTGGCATGCATTCATACATTCTTCCCTGCATTCTTGCATTCTTGCATGCATTCTTACATTCTTGCTTACATTCTTGCATGCTTGCTTACATTCTTGCATTCTTGCATGCATTTTTGCATTCTTGCAGGCATTCTTGCATGCAGTCTTCCTTCCCTTCTTTCTTGCATTCTTTCTTTCTTGCATTCTTTCTTTATTTCTTGCACTCTTGCATGCATTCTTTGTTTCGTTCTTGCATTCTTGCATGCATTCTTGCTTACTTGCTTGCGTTATTGCATGCATATTTGCATGCATTCTTGCATGCATTCTTGCATTCTTCCATGCATTCTTGCATTCTTCCTTGCATTCTTGCATTCATTCTTGCATTCTTGTATGCATTCGGGATTTCTTGCATCCTTGCTTGCATTCTTGCAAGCATTCTTGCTGTCTTGCATGCAATCTTGCATTCATGCATTCTTGCATGCATTCTTGCTTGCATGCTTGCATTCTTGCTTGCATTCGAGCATGCATTCTTGCATTTTTGCATGTATTTTTGCATTCTTGTATACATTCTTGCAATCTTGCATACATTCTTGCATTGCTGCATACCTGCTTGCATTCTTGCATGCATTCGTGCATTCTTGCATACATTCTTGCAATCTTGCTAGCATTCTTGCATTCTTGATTCTTGCTTGCATTCTTGCATTCTTGCTTGCATTCTTTCTTGCATTCGTTCTTTATTTCTTGCATTCTTTCTTTCTTTCTTGCACTCTTGCATGCATTCTTGCATTCTTGCTTGCATTATTTCTTGCATTCTTTCTTTCTTTCTTGCACTCTTGCATACATTCTTGCATTCTTGCTTGCATTCTTTTTTCTTTCGTACATTCTTGCATGCATTCTTGCATACTTGCATGCATTCTTGCACTCTTGCATACATTCTTGCATGCTTTCTTGCATTCTTGATTGCATTCTAGCTGGCATTCTTGCATTCATGCATGCATTCTTTCATTCTTGCATTCATGCTTGCATTCTTACATTCTTGCTTGCATTAATGCACTCTTGCTTGCATTCTTTCTTTCCTTCTTGCATTCTGGCATGCATTCTTGCATACTTGCTCGCATTCTTGCTTTTTTGCTTGCATTCTAACATGCAGACTTGCATTTGTGCTTGCATTCTTGCATTCTTGCTTGCATTCTTACATTCTTGCATCCTTGCTTGCGTTCTTGCATTCTTGCATGCACAGACACTTAGAAATATAGAAGATAGGAGCAGGAGAAGTCCATTCGGCCCCTCGAGTGTGGACCACCATACGATGAGATCATGCATGCATTCTTTCTTGCCTTCTTGCATGCAACCTTGCATTCATTCTTGCATAATTGTATTCTTGCATTCTTGCTTGCATTCCTGCAATCTTGCATGCATTCTTGCATTCTTGCTTACATTCTTGCATTCTTCCATGCATTCTTGCATGCATTCTTGCAATCTTGCATGCATTCTTGCATTCTTGCTTGCATTCTGGCATTCATTCTTGCATTCTTGTATGCATTCGTGATTTCTTGCATCATTGCTTGCATTCTTGCAGGCATTCTTGGCGTCTTGCATGCAATGATGCATTCGTGCATTCTTGCATGATTGCTTGCATTCCTGCTTCCATTCTTGCATGCAGTCATGCACTCTTGCTTGCATGCAAAATCATGCATTCATGCATGCTTGCTCGCATGCATGCTTCCATTCTTGCATGCATTCTTGCTTTCTTTTTTTGCTTTCTTGCATGCATTCGTGCATTGCTGCATGCATTCTTGCATGCATTCTTGCAATCTTGCATTCCTGCTTGCATTCTTGCATGCATTCGTGCATTCTTGCAAACATTCTTGCATTCTTGCATGCATTCTTGCGTGCATTCTTGCATACATTCTTGCATTCATTCATGCACTCTTGCATACATTCTGGCATTCTTGTATGCATTCGTGATTTCTTGCATCATTGGTTGCATTCTTGCATTCTTGCAAGTATTCTTGGTGTCTTGCATGCAATCATGCATTCATGCATTCTTGCATGCTTGCTTGCATTCTTGCTTCCATTCTTGCATGCATTTTTGCATTCTTGCTTGCATTCTTGCATGCATTCTTTCATTCTTGCATGTATTCTTGCTTTCTTGCATGCATTCTTGCAACCTTGCATACATACTTGCATTCCTGCAGTCCTGCTTGCATGCATTCTTTCTTTCTTTCTTTCTTTTATGCATTCTTACATTCTTGCTTGCATTCTTGCTTACTTTCTTGCTTTCTTGCATGCATTCGTGCATTCTTGCATTCTTGCATGCATTCTTGCATTTATTCTTGCAATTTGTATGCATTTGTGATTTCTTGCATCCTTGCTTGTATTCTTGCATTCTTGCAAGCATTCTTGCTGTCTTGCACGCAATCATGCATTACTGCATTCTTGCATTCTTGCTTGCATTCTTTTTTGAATGCTTTCATTCTTGCTTGCATTCATGCATTCTTGCTTGCATTCTTGCATTCTTGCATGCATTCTTGCAATCTTGCATACATTCTTGCATTCCTGCATTCCTGCTTGCATTGTTGCATGCATTCGTGCATTCTTGCGAATTTTCTTGCATTCTTGCATTCTTGCGTGCATTCTTGCATACATTCTTGCATGCATTCATGCATACATTCTTGCATTCTTGCTTGCATTTTTTCTTGCATTCTTTCTTCATTTCTTGCATTCTTTCTTTTTTCTTGCAATCTTGCATGCATTCTTGCATTCTTGCTTGCATTCTTTTTTCTTTCATACATTCTTGCATGCATTTTTGCATACTTGCATGCATTCTTGCACTCTTGCATACATTCTTGCATGCTTTCTTGCATTCTTGATTGCATTCTAGCTGGCATTCTTGCATTCATGCATGCATTCTTGCATGCATTCTTTCATTCTTGCATTCATGCTTGCATTCTTACATTCTTGCTTGCATTCATGCACTCTTGCTTGCATTCTTTCTTTCCTTCTTGCATTCTGCCATGCATTCTTGCATACTTGCTCGCATTCTTGCTTTTTTGCTTGCATTCTAACATGCAGACTTGCATTTGTGCTTGCATTCTTGCATTCTTGCTTGCATTCTTACATTCTTGCATCCTTGCTTGCGTTCTTGCATTCTTGCATGCACAGATACTTAGAAATATAGAAGATAGGAGCAGGAGAAGGCCATTCGGCCCCTCGAGTGTGGACCACCATACGATGAGATCATGCATGCATTCTTTCTTGCCTTCTTGCATGCAACCTTGCATTCATTCTTGCATAATTGTATTCTTGCATTCTTGCTTGCATTCCTGCAATCTTGCATGCATTCTTGCATTCTTGCTTACATTCTTGCATTCTTCCATGCATTCTTGCATGCATTCTTGCAATATTGCATGCATTCTTGCATTCTTGCTTGCATTCTGGCATTCATTCTTGCATTCTTGTATGCATTCGTGATTTCTTGCGTCATTGCTTGCATTCTTGCAGGCATTCTTGGCGTCTTGCATGCAATGATGCATTCGTGCATTCTTGCATGCTTGCTTGCATTCCTGCTTCCATTCTTGCATGCAGTCATGCACTCTTGCTTGCATGCAAAATCATGCATTCATTCATGCTTGCTTGCATGCATGCTTCCATTCTTGCATGCATTCTTGCTTTCTTTTTTTGCTTTCTTGCACGCATTCGTGCATTGCTGCATGCATTCTTGCATGCATTCTTGCAATCTTGCATTCCTGCTTGCATTCTTGCATGCATTCGTGCATTCTTGCAAACATTCTTGCATTCTTGCATGCATTCTTGCGTGCATTCTTGCATACATTCTTGCATTCATTCATGCACTCTTGCATACATTCTTGCATTCTTGTATGCATTCGTGATTTCTTGCATCATTGGTTGCATTCTTGCATTCTTGCAAGTATTCTTGGTGTCTTGCATGCAATCATGCATTCATGCATTCTTGCATGCTTGCTTGCATTCTTGCTTCCATTCTTGCATGCATTTTTGCATTCTTGCTTGCATTCTTGCATGCATTCTTTCATTCTTGCATGTATTCTTGCTTTCTTGCATGCATTCTTGCAACCTTGCATACATACTTGCATTCCTGCAGTCCTGCTTGCATGCATTCTTTCTTTCTTTTATGCATTCTTACATTCTTGCTTGCATTCTTGCTTACTTTCTTGCTTTCTTGCATGCATTCGTGCATTCTTGCATTCTTGCATGCATTCTTGCATTTATTCTTGCAATTTGTATGCATTTGTGATTTCTTGCATCCTTGCTTGTATTCTTGCATTCTTGCAAGCATTCTTGCTGTCTTGCATGCAATCATGCATTACTGCATTCTTGCATTCTTGCTTGCATTCTTTTTTGAATGCTTTCATTCTTGCTTGCATTCATGCATTCTTGCTTGCATTCTTGCATTCTTGCATGCATTCTTGCAATCTTGCATACATTCTTGCATTCCTGCATTCCTGCTTGCATTCTTGCATGCATTCGTGCATTCTTGCGAATTTTCTTGCATTCTTGCATTCTTGCGTGCATTCTTGCATACATTCTTGCATGCATTCATGCATATATTCTTGCATTCTTGCTTGCATTTTTTCTTGCATTCTTTCTTCATTTCTTGCATTCTTTCTTTCTTTCTTGCAATCTTGCATGCATTCTTGCATTCTTGCTTGCATTCTTTTTTCTTTCATACATTCTTGCATGCATTTTTGCATACTTGCATGCATTCTTGCTCTCTTGCATAATTTCTTGCATGCTTTCTTGCATTCTTGATTGCATTCTAGCTGGCATTCTTGCATTCTTGCATGCATTCTTGCATACATTCTTTCATTCTTGCATTCATGCTTGCATTCTTACATTCTTGCTTGCATTCATGCACTCTTGCTTGCATTCTTTCTTTCCTTCTTGCATTCTTACATGCATTCTTGCATACTTGCTCGCATTCTTGCTTTTTTGCTTGCATTCTAGCATGCAGACTTGCATTTGTGCTTGCATTCTTGCTTGCATTCTTGCATTCTTGCATCCTTGCTTGCGTTCTTGCATTCTTGCATGCACAGATACTTAGAAATATAGAAGATAGGAGCAGGAGTAGGCCATTCGGCCCCTCGAGTGTGGACCACCATACGATGAGATCATGCATGCATTCTTTCTTGCCTTCTTGCATGCAACCTTGCATTCATTCTTGCATACTTGTATTCTTGCATTCTTGCTTGCATTCTTGCAATCTTGCATGCATTCTTGCACTCTTGCTTACATTCTTGCATTCTTCCATGCATTCTTGCAATCTTGCATGCATTCTTGCTTGCATTCTGGCATTCATTCTTGCATTCTTGTATGCAATCGTGATTTCTTGCATCATTGCTTGCATTCTTGCAGGCATTCTTGGCGTCTTGCATGCAATGATGCATTCGTGCATTCTTGCATGCTTGCTTGCATTCCTGCTTCCATTCTTGCATGCAGTCTTGCATTCTTGCTTGCATGCAATCATGCATTCATGCATTCTTGCTTGCATGCAATCATGCATTCATGCATTCTTGCAAGCTTGCTTGCATTCTTGCGTCAATTCTTGCATGCATTCTTGCATTCTTGCGTACTATTTTTGCTTTCTTGCATGCATTCGTGCATTGTTGCATGCAACCTTGCAATCTTGCATTCCTGCTTGCATTCTTGCATGCATTCGTGCAATTTTGCAAACATTCTTGCATGCATTCTTGCATACATTCTTGCATGCATTCATGCACTCTTGCATACATTCATGCATTCTTGTATGCATTAGTGATTTCTTGCATCATTGGTTGCATTCTTGCATTCTTGCAAGCATTCTTGGTGTCTTGCATGCAATCATGCATTGATGCATTCTTGCATGCTTGCTTGCATTCTTGCTTCCATTCTTGCATGCATTCTTGCATTCTTGCTTGCATTCTTGCATGCATTCTTTCATTCTTGCATGTATTCTTGCTTTCTTGCATGCATTCTTGCAACCTTGCATACAAAATTGCATTCCTGCAGTCCTGCTTGCATGCATTCTTGCTTTCTTTCTTTCTTTTATGCATTCTTACATTCTTGCTTGCATTCTTGCATTCTTGCTTACTTTCTTGCTTTCTTGCATGAATTCGTGCATCCTTGCATTCTTGCCTTCTTGCATGCATTCTTGCATTCTTGTATGCATTTGTGATTTCTTGCATCCTTGCTTGTATTCTTGCAAGCATTCATGCTGTCTTGCATGCAATCATGCATTACTGCATTCTTGCATTCTTGCTTGCATTCTTTATTGAATGCTTTCATTCTTGCTTGCATTCATGCATTCTTGCGTGCATTCTTGCAGGCATTCTTGCAATCTTGCATACATTCTTGCATTCCTGCATTCCTGCTTGCATTCTTACATGCATTCGTGCATTCTTGCCAATTTTCTTGTATTCTTGCATTCTTGCTTGCATTCTTGCAATCTTGCATGCATTCCTGCATTCTTCCATGCATTCTTGCATGCATTCTTGCAATCTTGCATGCTTTCTTGCATTCTTGCTTGCATTCTGGCATTCATTCTTGCATTCTTGTGTGCATTCGTGCTTTCTTGCATCATTGCTTGTATTCTTGCATTCTTGCAGGCATTCTTGGCGTCTTGCATGCAATGATGCATTCGTGCATTCTTGCATGCTTGCTTGCATTCCTGCTTCCATTCTTGCATGCAGTCTTGCATTCTTGCTTGCAAGCAATCATGCATTCATGCATTCTTGCAAGCTTGCTTGCATTCTTGCGTCCATTCTTGCATGCATTCTTGCATTCTTTCGTACTTTTTTGCTTTCTTGCATTCATTCGTGCATTGTTGCATGCATTCTTGCATTCTTGCATGCATTCTTGCAATCTTGCAGTCCTGCTTGCATTCTTGCATGCATATGCATTCGTGCATTCTTGCATGCATTCTCGCTTTCTTTCATTCTTTTATGCATTCTTGCATTCTTACATTCTTGCTTGCATTCTTGCATTCTTGCTTAATTTCTTGCGTTCTTGCATGCATTCGTGCATTCTTGCATTCTGGCATGCATTCTTGCTTGCATTCATGCATTCATTTTTGCATTGTTGTATGCATTTGTGATTTCTTGCATCCTTGCTTGTATTCTTGCATTCTTGCAAGCATTCTTGCTGTCTTGCATGCAATCATGCATTACTGCATTCTTGCATTCTTGCTTGCATGCTTGCATGCATTATTGCATTCTTTCTGGCAGGCATTCTTTCATTCTTGCATGCATTCTTACAATCTTGCATACATTCCTGCATCCCTGCATGCATTCTTGCATGCATCCGTGCATTCTTGCGTGCATCCTTGCGTGCATTCTTGCAAGCATTCATGCAATCTTGCATACATTCTTTCATTCTTGCTTGCATTCTAGCAAAGATTTTGCATGCATTCTTGCATTCATGATTGCATTCTTTCATTCTTTCTTTCTTTCTTGCACTCTTGCATGCATTCTTGCATTCTTGCTTGCATTCTTTGTTTCTTTCTTGCATTCTTGCATGCATTCTTGCATTCTTGCTTGCATTCGTGCATTTTTGCTTGCATTCGTACATTCTTGCATGCATTTTTTCTATCTTGCATTCTTGCTTGCATTCTTTCTTTCTTGCACTCTTGCATGCATCCTTGCATGCAATCATGCATTCATGCATTGTTGCATGCTTGCTTGCATTCTTGCTTCCATTCTTGCATGCATTCTTGCATTTTTGCTTGCATTCTTCCATACTTTTTGCTTTCTTGCGTGCATTCGTGCATTCTTACGTTCTTGCATGCGTTCTTGCATTCATTCTTGCAATCTTGTATGCATTTGTGATTTCTTGCATCCTTGCTTTTATTCTTGCATTCTTGCTGTCTTGCATGCAATCATGCTTACTGCATTCTTGCATTCTTGCTTGCATTCTTTTTTGAATGCTTGCATTTTTGCATGCATTCTTGCATTCATTCTTGCATTCTTGTATGCATTTGCGATTTCTTGCATCCTTGCTTGTATTCTTGTATTCTTGCATGCAATCATGCATTACTGCATTCTTGCATACTTGCATGCATTCTTGCGTGCATTCTGGCAAGCTTTTGTCCATTCTTGCATGCATTCTTGCATTCATGCATATATTCTTGCATGCATTCTTGAATGAGTTCTTGCATTCTTGCATGCATTCTGGCAATCATTCTTGCATTTTGTATGCATTCGTGATTTGTTGCATTATTGCTTGCTTTCTTGCATCCTTGCAAGCATTCTTGCTGTCTTGCATGCAATCATGCATTCTTGCATTCTTGCTTGCATTCTTGCATGCATTCTTGCAATATTGCCTACATTCTTGCTTTCCTGCATTCTTGCATACATTCATGCATTCTTGCATACATTCTTGCATTCTTGCATTCTTGTTTGCATTCTTGCATTCGTACATTCTTGCTTGCATTATTGCATTCTTGCTTACTTTCTTGCATTCTTGCATGCATTCATGCATTCTTGCATGCATTCTTGCATTCTTGTATGCATTCATGATTTCTTGCATTCTTGCAAGCATTCTTGCAAGCATTCATGCTGCCTTGCAGGCAATCGTGCATTCATGCATTCTTGCATTCTTGCATTCCTGCTTGCATTTTTGCATGCATCCGTTCATTCTTGCAAGCATTCTTGCATGCATTCTTTCATTCTTGATTGCAGCCTTGCATGCATTCTTGCACTCTTGCATTCTATCTGGCATGCATTCATACATTCTTGCCTGCATTCTTGCATGCATTCTTACATTCTTGCTTACATTCTTGCATGCTTGCTTACATTCTTGCATTCTTGCATGCATTTTTGCATTCTTGCAGGCATTCTTGCATGCAGTCTTTCTTCCCTTCTTTCTTGCATTCTTTCTTTCTTGCATTCTTTCTTTATTTCTTGCACTCTTGCATGCATTCTTTGTTTCGTTCTTGCATTCTTGCATGCATTCTTGCTTACTTGCTTGCGTTATTGCATGCATATTTGCATGCATTCTTGCATGCATTCTTGCATTCTTCCTTGCATTCTTGCATTCATTCTTGCATTCTTGTATGCATTCGGGATTTCTTGCATCCTTGCTTGCATTCTTGCAAGCATTCTTGCTGTCTTGCATGCAATCTTGCATTCATGCATTCTTGCATGCATTCTTGCTTGCATTCTTGCTTGCATTCGAGCATGCATTCTTGCATTTTTTCATGTATTTTTGCATTCTTGTATACATTCTTGCAATCTTGCATACATTCTTTCATTGCTGCATACCTGCTTGCATTCTTGCATGCATTCGTGCATTCTTGCATACATTCTTGCAATCTTGCTAGCATTCTTGCATTCTTGATTCTTGCTTGCATTCTTGCATTCTTGCTTGCATTCTTTCTTGCATTCTTTCTTTATTTCTTGCATTCTTTCTTTCTTTCTTGCACTCTTGCATGCATTCTTGCATTCTTGCTTGCATTATTTCTTGCATTCTTTCTTTCTTTCTTGCACTCTTGCATACATTCTTGCATTCTTGCTTGCATTCTTTTTTCTTTCGTACATTCTTGCATGCATTCTTGCATACTTGCATGCATTCTTGCACTCTTGCATACATTCTTGCATGCTTTCTTGCATTCTTGATTGCATTCTAGCTGGCATTCTTGCATTCATGCATGCATTCTTGCATGCATTCTTTCATTCTTGCATTCATGCTTGCATTCTTACATTCTTGCTTGCATTCATGCACTCTTGCTTGCATTCTTTCTTTCCTTCTTGCATTCTTGCATGCATTCTTGCATGCTTGCTCGCATTCTTGCTTTTTTGCTTGCATTCTAACATGCAGACTTGCATTTGTGCTTGCATTCTTGCATTCTTGCTTGCATTCTTACATTCTTGCATCCTTGCTTGCGTTCTTGCATTCTTGCATGCACAGACACTTAGAAATATAGAAGATAGGAGCAGGAGAAGTCCATTCGGCCCCTCGAGTGTGGACCACCATACGATGAGATCATGCATGCATTCTTTCTTGCCTTCTTGCATGCAACCTTGCATTCATTCTTGCATAATTGTATTCTTGCATTCTTGCTTGCATTCCTGCAATCTTGCATGCATTCTTGCATACATTCTTGCATTCTTCCATGCATTCTTGCATGCATTCTTGCAATCTTGCATGCATTCTTGCATTCTTGCTTGCATTCTGGCATTCATTCTTGCATTCTTGTATGCATTCGTGATTTCTTGCATCATTGCTTGCATTCTTGCAGGCATTCTTGGCGTCTTGCATGCAATGATGCATTCGTGCATTCTTGCATGCTTGCTTGCATTCCTGCTTCCATTCTTGCATGCAGTCATGCACTCTTGCTTGCATGCAAAATCATGCATTCATGCATGCTTGCTTGCATGCATGCTTCCATTCTTGCATGCATTCTTGCTTTCTTTTTTTGCTTTCTTGCATGCATTCGTGCATTGCTGCATGCATTCTTGCAATCTTGCATTCCTGCTTGCATTCTTGCATGCATTCGTGCATTCTTGCAAACATTCTTGCATTCTTGCATGCATTCTTGCGTGCATTCTTGCATACATTCTTGCATTCATTCATGCACTCTTGCATACATTCTTGCATTCTTGTATGCATTCGTGATTTCTTGCATCATTGGTTGCATTCTTGCATTCTTGCAAGTATTCTTGGTGTCTTGCATGCAATCATGCATTCATGCATTCTTGCATGCTTGCTTGCATTCTTGCTTCCATTCTTGCATGCATTTTTGCATTCTTGCTTGCTTTCTTGCATGCATTCTTTCATTCTTGCATGTATTCTTGCTTTCTTGCATGCATTCTTGCAACCTTGCATACATACTTGCATTCCTGCAGTCCTGCTTGCATGCATTCTTTCTTTCTTTCTTTCTTTTATGCATTCTTACATTCTTGCTTGCATTCTTGCTTACTTTCTTGCTTTCTTGCATGCATTCGTGCATTCTTGCATTCTTGCATGCATTCTTGCATTTATTCTTGCAATTTGTATGCATTTGTGATTTCTTGCATCCTTGCTTGTATTCTTGCATTCTTGCAAGCATTCTTGCTGTCTTGCATGCAATCATGCATTACTGCATTCTTGCATTCTTGCTTGCATTCTTTTTTGAATGCTTTCATTCTTGCTTGCATTCATGCATTCTTGCTTGCATTCTTGCATTCTTGCATGCATTCTTGCAATCTTGCATACATTCTTGCATTCCTGCATTCCTGCTTGCATTCTTGCATGCATTCGTGCATTCTTGCGAATTTACTTGCATTCTTGCATTCTTGCGTGCATTCTTGCATACATTCTTGCATGCATTCATGCATACATTCTTGCATTCTTGCTTGCATTTTTTCTTGCATTCTTTCTTCATTTCTTGCATTCTTTCTTTCTTTCTTGCAATCTTGCATGCATTCTTGCATTCTTGCTTGCATTCTTTTTTCTTTCATACATTCTTGCATGCATTTTTGCATACTTGCATGCATTCTTGCACTCTTGCATACATTCTTGCATGCTTTCTTGCATTCTAGCTGGCATTCTTGCATTCTTGCATGCATTCTTGCATACATTCTTTCATTCTTGCATTCATGCTTGCATTCTTACATTCTTGCTTGCATTCATGCACTCTTGCTTGCATTCTTTCTTTCCTTCTTGCATTCTTACATGCATTCTTGCATACTTGCTCGCATTCTTGCTTTTTTGCTTGCATTCTAGCATGCAGACTTGCATTTGTGCTTGCATTCTTGCTTGCATTCTTGCATTCTTGCATCCTTGCTTGCGTTCTTGCATTCTTGCATGCACAGATACTTAGAAATATAGAAGTTGGAGCAGGAGTAGGCCATTCGGCCCCTCGAGTGTGGAACACCATACGATGAGATCATGCATGCATTCTTTCTTGCCTTCTTGCATGCAACCTTGCATTCATTCTTGCATACTTGTATTCTTGCATTCTTGCTTGCATTCTTGCAATCTTGCATGCATTCTTGCATTCTTGCTTACATTCTTGCATTCTTGCATGCATTCTTGCAATCTTGCATGCATTCTTGCTTGCATTCTGGCATTCATTCTTGCATTCTTGCTTACTTTCTTGCTTTCATGCATGCATTCGTGCATTCTTGCATTCCTGCATGCATTCTTGCATTTATTCTTGCAATTTGTATGCATTTGTGATTTCTTGCATCCTTGCTTGTATTCTTGCATTCTTGCAAGCATTCTTGCTGTCTTGCATGCAATCATGCATGCATTCTTGCAATATTGCATGCATTCTTGCATTCTTGCTTGCATTCTGGCATTCATTCTTGCATTCTTGTATGCATTCGTGATTTCTTGCGTCATTGCTTGCATTCTTGCAGGCATTCTTGGCGTCTTGCATGCAATGATGCATTCGTGCATTCTTGCATGCTTGCTTGCATTCCTGCTTCCATTCTTGCATGCAGTCATGCACTCTTGCTTGCATGCAAAATCATGCATTCATTCATGCTTGCTTGCATGCATGCTTCCATTCTTGCATGCATTCTTGCTTTCTTTTTTTGCTTTCTTGCACGCATTCGTGCATTGCTGCATGCATTCTTGCATGCATTCTTGCAATCTTGCATTCCTGCTTGCATTCTTGCATGCATTCGTGCATTCTTGCAAACATTCTTGCATTCTTGCATGCATTCTTGCGTGCATTCTTGCATACATTCTTGCATTCATTCATGCACTCTTGCATACATTCTTGCATTCTTGTATGCATTCGTGATTTCTTGCATCATTGGTTGCATTCTTGCATTCTTGCAAGTATTCTTGGTGTCTTGCATGCAATCATGCATTCATGCATTCTTGCATGCTTGCTTGCATTCTTGCTTCCATTCTTGCATGCATTTTTGCATTCTTGCTTGCATTCTTGCATGCATTCTTTCATTCTTGCATGTATTCTTGCTTTCTTGCATGCATTCTTGCAACCTTGCATACATACTTGCATTCCTGCAGTCCTGCTTGCATGCATTCTTTCTTTCTTTTATGCATTCTTACATTCTTGCTTGCATTCTTGCTTACTTTCTTGCTTTCTTGCATGCATTCGTGCATTCTTGCATTCTTGCATGCATTCTTGCATTTATTCTTGCAATTTGTATGCATTTGTGATTTCTTGCATCCTTGCTTGTATTCTTGCATTCTTGCAAGCATTCTTGCTGTCTTGCATGCAATCATGCATTACTGCATTCTTGCATTCTTGCTTGCATTCTTTTTTGAATGCTTTCATTCTTGCTTGCATTCATGCATTCTTGCTTGCATTCTTGCATTCTTGCATGCATTCTTGCAATCTTGCATACATTCTTGCATTCCTGCATTCCTGCTTGCATTCTTGCATGCATTCGTGCATTCTTGCGAATTTTCTTGCATTCTTGCATTCTTGCGTGCATTCTTGCATACATTCTTGCATGCATTCATGCATATATTCTTGCATTCTTGCTTGCATTTTTTCTTGCATTCTTTCTTCATTTCTTGCATTCTTTCTTTCTTTCTTGCAATCTTGCATGCATTCTTGCATTCTTGCTTGCATTCTTTTTTCTTTCATACATTCTTGCATGCATTTTTGCATACTTGCATGCATTCTTGCTCTCTTGCATAATTTCTTGCATGCTTTCTTGCATTCTTGATTGCATTCTAGCTGGCATTCTTGCATTCTTGCATGCATTCTTGCATACATTCTTTCATTCTTGCATTCATGCTTGCATTCTTACATTCTTGCTTGCATTCATGCACTCTTGCTTGCATTCTTTCTTTCCTTCTTGCATTCTTACATGCATTCTTGCATACTTGCTCGCATTCTTGCTTTTTTGCTTGCATTCTAGCATGCAGACTTGCATTTGTGCTTGCATTCTTGCTTGCATTCTTGCATTCTTGCATCCTTGCTTGCGTTCTTGCATTCTTGCATGCACAGATACTTAGAAATATAGAAGATAGGAGCAGGAGTAGGCCATTCGGCCCCTCGAGTGTGGACCACCATACGATGAGATCATGCATGCATTCTTTCTTGCCTTCTTGCATGCAACCTTGCATTCATTCTTGCATACTTGTATTCTTGCATTCTTGCTTGCATTCTTGCAATCTTGCATGCATTCTTGCACTCTTGCTTACATTCTTGCATTCTTCCATGCATTCTTGCAATCTTGCATGCATTCTTGCTTGCATTCTGGCATTCATTCTTGCATTCTTGTATGCAATCGTGATTTCTTGCATCATTGCTTGCATTCTTGCAGGCATTCTTGGCGTCTTGCATGCAATGATGCATTCGTGCATTCTTGCATGCTTGCTTGCATTCCTGCTTCCATTCTTGCATGCAGTCTTGCATTCTTGCTTGCATGCAATCATGCATTCATGCATTCTTGCTTGCATGCAATCATGCATTCATGCATTCTTGCAAGCTTGCTTGCATTCTTGCGTCAATTCTTGCATGCATTCTTGCATTCTTGCGTACTATTTTTGCTTTCTTGCATGCATTCGTGCATTGTTGCATGCAACCTTGCAATCTTGCATTCCTGCTTGCATTCTTGCATGCATTCGTGCAATTTTGCAAACATTCTTGCATGCATTCTTGCATACATTCTTGCATGCATTCATGCACTCTTGCATACATTCATGCATTCTTGTATGCATTAGTGATTTCTTGCATCATTGGTTGCATTCTTGCATTCTTGCAAGCATTCTTGGTGTCTTGCATGCAATCATGCATTGATGCATTCTTGCATGCTTGCTTGCATTCTTGCTTCCATTCTTGCATGCATTCTTGCATTCTTGCTTGCATTCTTGCATGCATTCTTTCATTCTTGCATGTATTCTTGCTTTCTTGCATGCATTCTTGCAACCTTGCATACAAAATTGCATTCCTGCAGTCCTGCTTGCATGCATTCTTGCTTTCTTTCTTTCTTTTATGCATTCTTACATTCTTGCTTGCATTCTTGCATTCTTGCTTACTTTCTTGCTTTCTTGCATGAATTCGTGCATCCTTGCATTCTTGCCTTCTTGCATGCATTCTTGCATTCTTGTATGCATTTGTGATTTCTTGCATCCTTGCTTGTATTCTTGCAAGCATTCATGCTGTCTTGCATGCAATCATGCATTACTGCATTCTTGCATTCTTGCTTGCATTCTTTATTGAATGCTTTCATTCTTGCTTGCATTCATGCATTCTTGCGTGCATTCTTGCAGGCATTCTTGCAATCTTGCATACATTCTTGCATTCCTGCATTCCTGCTTGCATTCTTACATGCATTCGTGCATTCTTGCCAATTTTCTTGTATTCTTGCATTCTTGCTTGCATTCTTGCAATCTTGCATGCATTCCTGCATTCTTCCATGCATTCTTGCATGCATTCTTGCAATCTTGCATGCTTTCTTGCATTCTTGCTTGCATTCTGGCATTCATTCTTGCATTCTTGTGTGCATTCGTGCTTTCTTGCATCATTGCTTGTATTCTTGCATTCTTGCAGGCATTCTTGGCGTCTTGCATGCAATGATGCATTCGTGCATTCTTGCATGCTTGCTTGCATTCCTGCTTCCATTCTTGCATGCAGTCTTGCATTCTTGCTTGCAAGCAATCATGCATTCATGCATTCTTGCAAGCTTGCTTGCATTCTTGCGTCCATTCTTGCATGCATTCTTGCATTCTTTCGTACTTTTTTGCTTTCTTGCATTCATTCGTGCATTGTTGCATGCATTCTTGCATTCTTGCATGCATTCTTGCAATCTTGCAGTCCTGCTTGCATTCTTGCATGCATATGCATTCGTGCATTCTTGCATGCATTCTCGCTTTCTTTCATTCTTTTATGCATTCTTGCATTCTTACATTCTTGCTTGCATTCTTGCATTCTTGCTTAATTTCTTGCGTTCTTGCATGCATTCGTGCATTCTTGCATTCTGGCATGCATTCTTGCTTGCATTCATGCATTCATTTTTGCATTGTTGTATGCATTTGTGATTTCTTGCATCCTTGCTTGTATTCTTGCATTCTTGCAAGCATTCTTGCTGTCTTGCATGCAATCATGCATTACTGCATTCTTGCATTCTTGCTTGCATGCTTGCATGCATTATTGCATTCTTTCTGGCAGGCATTCTTTCATTCTTGCATGCATTCTTACAATCTTGCATACATTCCTGCATCCCTGCATGCATTCTTGCATGCATCCGTGCATTCTTGCGTGCATCCTTGCGTGCATTCTTGCAAGCATTCATGCAATCTTGCATACATTCTTTCATTCTTGCTTGCATTCTAGCAAAGATTTTGCATGCATTCTTGCATTCATGATTGCATTCTTTCATTCTTTCTTTCTTTCTTGCACTCTTGCATGCATTCTTGCATTCTTGCTTGCATTCTTTGTTTCTTTCTTGCATTCTTGCATGCATTCTTGCATTCTTGCTTGCATTCGTGCATTTTTGCTTGCATTCGTACATTCTTGCATGCATTTTTTCTATCTTGCATTCTTGCTTGCATTCTTTCTTTCTTGCACTCTTGCATGCATCCTTGCATGCAATCATGCATTCATGCATTGTTGCATGCTTGCTTGCATTCTTGCTTCCATTCTTGCATGCATTCTTGCATTTTTGCTTGCATTCTTCCATACTTTTTGCTTTCTTGCGTGCATTCGTGCATTCTTACGTTCTTGCATGCGTTCTTGCATTCATTCTTGCAATCTTGTATGCATTTGTGATTTCTTGCATCCTTGCTTTTATTCTTGCATTCTTGCTGTCTTGCATGCAATCATGCTTACTGCATTCTTGCATTCTTGCTTGCATTCTTTTTTGAATGCTTGCATTTTTGCATGCATTCTTGCATTCATTCTTGCATTCTTGTATGCATTTGCGATTTCTTGCATCCTTGCTTGTATTCTTGTATTCTTGCATGCAATCATGCATTACTGCATTCTTGCATACTTGCATGCATTCTTGCGTGCATTCTGGCAAGCTTTTGTCCATTCTTGCATGCATTCTTGCATTCATGCATATATTCTTGCATGCATTCTTGAATGAGTTCTTGCATTCTTGCATGCATTCTGGCAATCATTCTTGCATTTTGTATGCATTCGTGATTTGTTGCATTATTGCTTGCTTTCTTGCATCCTTGCAAGCATTCTTGCTGTCTTGCATGCAATCATGCATTCTTGCATTCTTGCTTGCATTCTTGCATGCATTCTTGCAATATTGCCTACATTCTTGCTTTCCTGCATTCTTGCATACATTCATGCATTCTTGCATACATTCTTGCATTCTTGCATTCTTGTTTGCATTCTTGCATTCGTACATTCTTGCTTGCATTATTGCATTCTTGCTTACTTTCTTGCATTCTTGCATGCATTCATGCATTCTTGCATGCATTCTTGCATTCTTGTATGCATTCATGATTTCTTGCATTCTTGCAAGCATTCTTGCAAGCATTCATGCTGCCTTGCAGGCAATCGTGCATTCATGCATTCTTGCATTCTTGCATTCCTGCTTGCATTTTTGCATGCATCCGTTCATTCTTGCAAGCATTCTTGCATGCATTCTTTCATTCTTGATTGCAGCCTTGCATGCATTCTTGCACTCTTGCATTCTATCTGGCATGCATTCATACATTCTTGCCTGCATTCTTGCATGCATTCTTACATTCTTGCTTACATTCTTGCATGCTTGCTTACATTCTTGCATTCTTGCATGCATTTTTGCATTCTTGCAGGCATTCTTGCATGCAGTCTTTCTTCCCTTCTTTCTTGCATTCTTTCTTTCTTGCATTCTTTCTTTATTTCTTGCACTCTTGCATGCATTCTTTGTTTCGTTCTTGCATTCTTGCATGCATTCTTGCTTACTTGCTTGCGTTATTGCATGCATATTTGCATGCATTCTTGCATGCATTCTTGCATTCTTCCTTGCATTCTTGCATTCATTCTTGCATTCTTGTATGCATTCGGGATTTCTTGCATCCTTGCTTGCATTCTTGCAAGCATTCTTGCTGTCTTGCATGCAATCTTGCATTCATGCATTCTTGCATGCATTCTTGCTTGCATTCTTGCTTGCATTCGAGCATGCATTCTTGCATTTTTTCATGTATTTTTGCATTCTTGTATACATTCTTGCAATCTTGCATACATTCTTTCATTGCTGCATACCTGCTTGCATTCTTGCATGCATTCGTGCATTCTTGCATACATTCTTGCAATCTTGCTAGCATTCTTGCATTCTTGATTCTTGCTTGCATTCTTGCATTCTTGCTTGCATTCTTTCTTGCATTCTTTCTTTATTTCTTGCATTCTTTCTTTCTTTCTTGCACTCTTGCATGCATTCTTGCATTCTTGCTTGCATTATTTCTTGCATTCTTTCTTTCTTTCTTGCACTCTTGCATACATTCTTGCATTCTTGCTTGCATTCTTTTTTCTTTCGTACATTCTTGCATGCATTCTTGCATACTTGCATGCATTCTTGCACTCTTGCATACATTCTTGCATGCTTTCTTGCATTCTTGATTGCATTCTAGCTGGCATTCTTGCATTCATGCATGCATTCTTGCATGCATTCTTTCATTCTTGCATTCATGCTTGCATTCTTACATTCTTGCTTGCATTCATGCACTCTTGCTTGCATTCTTTCTTTCCTTCTTGCATTCTTGCATGCATTCTTGCATGCTTGCTCGCATTCTTGCTTTTTTGCTTGCATTCTAACATGCAGACTTGCATTTGTGCTTGCATTCTTGCATTCTTGCTTGCATTCTTACATTCTTGCATCCTTGCTTGCGTTCTTGCATTCTTGCATGCACAGACACTTAGAAATATAGAAGATAGGAGCAGGAGAAGTCCATTCGGCCCCTCGAGTGTGGACCACCATACGATGAGATCATGCATGCATTCTTTCTTGCCTTCTTGCATGCAACCTTGCATTCATTCTTGCATAATTGTATTCTTGCATTCTTGCTTGCATTCCTGCAATCTTGCATGCATTCTTGCATACATTCTTGCATTCTTCCATGCATTCTTGCATGCATTCTTGCAATCTTGCATGCATTCTTGCATTCTTGCTTGCATTCTGGCATTCATTCTTGCATTCTTGTATGCATTCGTGATTTCTTGCATCATTGCTTGCATTCTTGCAGGCATTCTTGGCGTCTTGCATGCAATGATGCATTCGTGCATTCTTGCATGCTTGCTTGCATTCCTGCTTCCATTCTTGCATGCAGTCATGCACTCTTGCTTGCATGCAAAATCATGCATTCATGCATGCTTGCTTGCATGCATGCTTCCATTCTTGCATGCATTCTTGCTTTCTTTTTTTGCTTTCTTGCATGCATTCGTGCATTGCTGCATGCATTCTTGCAATCTTGCATTCCTGCTTGCATTCTTGCATGCATTCGTGCATTCTTGCAAACATTCTTGCATTCTTGCATGCATTCTTGCGTGCATTCTTGCATACATTCTTGCATTCATTCATGCACTCTTGCATACATTCTTGCATTCTTGTATGCATTCGTGATTTCTTGCATCATTGGTTGCATTCTTGCATTCTTGCAAGTATTCTTGGTGTCTTGCATGCAATCATGCATTCATGCATTCTTGCATGCTTGCTTGCATTCTTGCTTCCATTCTTGCATGCATTTTTGCATTCTTGCTTGCTTTCTTGCATGCATTCTTTCATTCTTGCATGTATTCTTGCTTTCTTGCATGCATTCTTGCAACCTTGCATACATACTTGCATTCCTGCAGTCCTGCTTGCATGCATTCTTTCTTTCTTTCTTTCTTTTATGCATTCTTACATTCTTGCTTGCATTCTTGCTTACTTTCTTGCTTTCTTGCATGCATTCGTGCATTCTTGCATTCTTGCATGCATTCTTGCATTTATTCTTGCAATTTGTATGCATTTGTGATTTCTTGCATCCTTGCTTGTATTCTTGCATTCTTGCAAGCATTCTTGCTGTCTTGCATGCAATCATGCATTACTGCATTCTTGCATTCTTGCTTGCATTCTTTTTTGAATGCTTTCATTCTTGCTTGCATTCATGCATTCTTGCTTGCATTCTTGCATTCTTGCATGCATTCTTGCAATCTTGCATACATTCTTGCATTCCTGCATTCCTGCTTGCATTCTTGCATGCATTCGTGCATTCTTGCGAATTTACTTGCATTCTTGCATTCTTGCGTGCATTCTTGCATACATTCTTGCATGCATTCATGCATACATTCTTGCATTCTTGCTTGCATTTTTTCTTGCATTCTTTCTTCATTTCTTGCATTCTTTCTTTCTTTCTTGCAATCTTGCATGCATTCTTGCATTCTTGCTTGCATTCTTTTTTCTTTCATACATTCTTGCATGCATTTTTGCATACTTGCATGCATTCTTGCACTCTTGCATACATTCTTGCATGCTTTCTTGCATTCTAGCTGGCATTCTTGCATTCTTGCATGCATTCTTGCATACATTCTTTCATTCTTGCATTCATGCTTGCATTCTTACATTCTTGCTTGCATTCATGCACTCTTGCTTGCATTCTTTCTTTCCTTCTTGCATTCTTACATGCATTCTTGCATACTTGCTCGCATTCTTGCTTTTTTGCTTGCATTCTAGCATGCAGACTTGCATTTGTGCTTGCATTCTTGCTTGCATTCTTGCATTCTTGCATCCTTGCTTGCGTTCTTGCATTCTTGCATGCACAGATACTTAGAAATATAGAAGTTGGAGCAGGAGTAGGCCATTCGGCCCCTCGAGTGTGGAACACCATACGATGAGATCATGCATGCATTCTTTCTTGCCTTCTTGCATGCAACCTTGCATTCATTCTTGCATACTTGTATTCTTGCATTCTTGCTTGCATTCTTGCAATCTTGCATGCATTCTTGCATTCTTGCTTACATTCTTGCATTCTTGCATGCATTCTTGCAATCTTGCATGCATTCTTGCTTGCATTCTGGCATTCATTCTTGCATTCTTGCTTACTTTCTTGCTTTCATGCATGCATTCGTGCATTCTTGCATTCCTGCATGCATTCTTGCATTTATTCTTGCAATTTGTATGCATTTGTGATTTCTTGCATCCTTGCTTGTATTCTTGCATTCTTGCAAGCATTCTTGCTGTCTTGCATGCAATCATGCATGCATTCTTGCAATATTGCATGCATTCTTGCATTCCTGCATGCATTCTTGCATTTATTCTTGCAATTTGTATGCATTTGTGATTTCTTGCATCCTTGCTTGTATTCTTGCATTCTTGCAAGCATTCTTGCTGTCTTGCATGCAATCATGCATTACTGCATTCTTGCATTCTTGCTTGCATTCTTTTTTGAATGCTTTCATTCTTGCTTGCATTCATGCATTCTTGCATTCTTGCATGCATTCTTGCAATCTTGCATACATTCTTGCATTCCTGCATTCCTGCTTGCATTCTTGCATGCATTCGTGCATTCTTGCGAATTTTCTTGCATTCTTGCATTCTTGCGTGCATTCTTGCATACATTCTTGCATGCATTCATGCATACATTCTTGCATTCTTGCTTGCATTTTTTCTTGCATTCTTTCTTCATTTGTTGCATTCTTTCTTTTTTCTTGCAATCTTGCATGCATTCTTGCATTCTTGCTTGCATTCTTTTTTCTTTCATACATTCTTGCATGCATTTTTGCATACTTGCATGCATTCGTGCACTCTTGCATACATTCTTGCATGCTTTCTTGCATTCTTGATTGCATTCTAGCTGGCATTCTTGCATTCTTGCATGCATTCTTGCATACATTCTTTCATTCTTGCATTCATGCTTGCATTCTTACATTCTTGCTTGCATTCATGCACTCTTGCTTGCATTCTTTCTTTCCTTCTTGCATTCTTACATGCATTCTTGCATACTTGCTCGCATTCTTGCTTTTTTGCTTGCATTCTAGCATGCAGACTTGCATTTGTGCTTGCATTCTTGCATTCTTGCATGCATTCTTGCATTCTTGCATCCTTGCTTGCGTTCTTGCATTCTTGCATGCACAGATACTTAGAAATATAGAAGATAGGAGCAGGAGTAGGCCATTCGGCCCCTCGAGTGTGGACCACCATACGATGAGATCATGCATGCATTCTTTCTTGCCTTCTTGCATGCAACCTTGCATTCATTCTTGCATACTTGTATTCTTGCATTCTTGCTTGCATTCTTGCAATCTTGCATGCATTCTTGCATTATTGCTTACATTCTTGCATTCTTGCATGCATTCTTGCATGCATTCTTGCAATCTTGCATGCATTCTTGCTTGCATTCTGGCATTCATTCTTGCATTCTTGTATGCATTCGTGATTTCTTGCATCATTGCTTGCATTCTTGCATTCTTGCAGGCATTCTTGGCGTCTTGCATGCTTGCTTGCATTCCTGCTTCCATTCTTGCATGCAGTCTTGCATTCTTGCTTGCATTCAATCATGCATTCATGCATTCTTGCAGGCTTACTTGCATTCTTGCGTCCATTCTTGCATGCATTCTTGCGTACTTTTTTTGCTTTCTTGCATGCATTCGTGCATTGTTGCATGCATTGTTGCATGCATTCTTGCAATCTTGCATTCCTGCTTGCATTCTTGCATGCATTCGTGCATTCTTGCAAACATTCTTGCATGCATTCTTGCATACATTCTTGCATGCATTCATGCACTCTTGCATACATTCTTGCATTCTTGTATGCATTAGTGATTTCTTGCATCATTGGTTGCATTCTTGCATTCTTGCAAGCATTCTTGGTTTCTTGCATGCAATCATGCATTGATGCATTCTTGCATGCTTGCTTGCATTCTTGCTTCCATTCTTGCATGCATTCTTGCATTCTTGCTTGCATTCTTGCATGCATTCTTTCATTCTTGCTTTCTTGCATGCATTCTTGCAACCTTGCATACAAAATTGCATTCCTGCAGTCCTGCTTGCATGCATTCTTGCTTTCTTTCTTTCTTTTATGCATTCTTACATTCTTGCTTACTTTCTTGCTTTCTTGCATGAATTCGTGCATCCTTGCATTCTTGCCTTCTTGCATGCATTCTTGCATTCATTCTTGCATTCTTGTATGCATTTGTGATTTCTTGCATCCTTTCTTGTATTCTTGCATTCTTGCAAGCATTCTTGCTGTCTTGCATGCAATCATGCATTACTGCATTCTTGCATTCTTGCTTGCATTCTTTATTGAATGCTTTCATTCCTGCTTGCATTCATGCATTCTTGCGTGCATTCCTGCAGGCATTCTTGCAATCTTGCATACATTCTTGCATTCCTGCATTCCTGCTTGCATTCTTGCATGCATTCGTGCATTCTTGCCAATTTTCTTGTATTCTTGCATTCTTGCTTGCATTCTTGTAATCTTGCATGCATTCCTGCATTCTTCCATGCATTCTTGCATGCATTCTTGCAATCTTGCATGCTTTCTTGCATTCTGGCATTCATTCTTGCATTCTTGTGTGCATTCGTGCTTTCTTGCATCATTGCTTGCATTCTTGCAGGCATTCTTGGCGTCTTGCATGCAATGATGCATTCGTGCATTCTTGCATGCTTGCTTGCATTCCTACTTCCATTCTTGCATGCAGTCTTGCATTCTTGCTTGCATGCAATCATGCATTCATGCATTCTTGCAAGCTTGCTTGCATTCTTGCGTCCATTCTTGCATGCATTCTTGCATTCTTTCGTACTTTTTTGCTGTCTTGCATTCATTCGTGCATTGTTGCATGCATTCTTGCATTCTTGCATGCATTCTTGCAATCTTGCAGTCCTGCTTGCATTCTTGCATGCATTCGTGCATTCTTGCAAACATTCATGCATTCTTGCATGCATTCTTGCATACATTCTTGCATGCTTTCATGCACTCTTGCATACATTCTTGCATTCTTGTATGCATTCGTGATATCTTGCATCATTGGTTGCATTCTTGCATTCTTGCAAGCATTCTTGGTGTCTTGCATGCTATCATGCATTCATGCATTCTTGCATGCTTGCTTCCATTCTTGCTTCCATTCTTGCATGCATTCTTGCATTCTTTCTTGCATGCATTCTTTCATTCTTGCATGTATTCTTGCTTTCTTGCATGCATTCTTGCAACCTTGCATACATACTTGCATTCCTGCAGTCCTGCTTGCATGCATTCTTGCTTTCTTTCTTTCTTTTATGCATTCTTACATTCTTGCTTGCATTCTTGCATTCTTGCTTACTTTCTTGCTTTCTTGCATGAATTCGTGCATCCTTGCATTCTTGCATTCTTGCATGCATTCTTGCATTCATTCTTGCATTTTTGTATGCATTTGTGATTTCTTGCATCCTTGCTTGTATTCTTGCATTCTTGCAAGCATTCTTGCTGTCTCGCATGCAATCATGCATTACTGCATTCTTGCATTCTTGCTTGCATTCTTTATTGAATGCTTTCATTCTTGCTTGCATTCATGCATTCTTGCGTGCATTCTTGCATGCATTCTTGCAATCTTGCATACATTCTTGCATTCCTCCATTCCTGCTTGCATTCTTGCATGCATTCTTGCAAATTTTCTTGCATTCTTGCATTCTTGCGTGCATTCTTGCATACATTCCTGCATGCATTCATGCACTCTTGCATACATTCTTGCATTCTTGCTTGCATTCTTACATGCAATCTTGCAAGCATTCTTGCATTCGTGCATTCTAGCTTGCATTCTTGCATTTTTGCTTGCATTCATGCATTCTTTCATGCATTCTTTCATTCTTGCATTCTTGCTTGCATTATTGCTTGCATTCTTACATTCTTCCTTGCATTCATGCATTCTTGCTTATATTCTTGCATTCGTGCATGCATTGGTGCATTATTGCATTCTTGCTTGCATTCTTGCATACATTCTTGCATGCATTCTTGCTTGCATATGTCCATGCTTGCATTCTTGAATTTCTGCTTGCATTCTTGCATTCTTGCTTGAATTCTTGCATACATTCTTGAATTTTTTCTTGCATTCTTTTTTGCTTTCTTTCATTCTTTCATCTTGCTTGCGTTCTTGCATTCTAGCAATATTGCATGCATTCTTGCATTCTTTCTTGTATTCTTGCTTGTTTTCTTCCATTCTTGCATGAATTCGTGCTTCTGTTCCTGCATTTTTGCTTGCATTCTTGCACTCTCGCATCCATTCTTGCATTCCTGCTTGCTTTCATGCATTCTTGCATACTTGCATGCATTCTTGCATACATTCTGGCAAGCGTTCGTCCATTCTTGCATGCATTCTTGCATTCATGCATGCATTCTTGCATGCAATCCTGCATGAGTTCGCATTCGTGCATTTTTGCATGCATTCTTTCATTCTTGCATTCTTGCTTGCATTCTTTCTTTCTTTCTTGCATTCTTGCAAGCATTCTTGCATTCTTGCTTGCATTCTTTGTTTCTTTCTTGCATTCTGGCATTCATTCTTGCATTCTTGCTTGCATCCTTTCTTTCTTTCTTGCACTCGTGCATGCATTCTTGCATTCTTGCTTGCATTCTTTGTTTCTTTCTTGCATTCTGGCATTCATTCTTGCATTCTTATATGCATCCGAGATTTCTTGCATCATTGCCTGCATTCTTGCATTCTTGCTTGCATTCTTGCTTCCATTCTTGCATGCATTCTTGCATTCTTGCTTGCATTCTTGCATTCTTGCTTACTTCCTTGCTTTCTTGCATGCATTCGTGCATTCTTGCATTCTTGCATGCTTTCTTGCATTCATTCTTGCATTCTTGTATGCATTTGTGATTTCTTGCACCTTGCTTGTATTCTTGCATTCTTGCAAGCACCCTTGGTGTCTTGCATGCAATCATGCATTCATGCATTCATGCATTATTACATGCTTGGTTGCATTCTTGCTTCCATTCTTGCACTCATTCTTGCATTCTTGCTCGCATTCTTGCATGCATTCTTTCATTCTTGCATGTTTTCATGCATTCTTGCATGCATTCTTGCAACCTTGCATTCCTGCAGTCCTGCTTGCATGCATTCGTGCATTCTTGCATGCATTCTTGCATTCTTCCATGCATTCTTGCATTCTTGCTTGCATTCTTGCATTCATTCTTGCATTCTTGTATGCACTCGTGATTTCTTGCATCCTTGCTTGCATTCTTGCAAGCATTCTTGCTGTCTTGCATGCAATTTTGCATTCATGCATTCTTGCATGCATTCTTGCTTGCATGCTTGCATTCTTGCTTGCATTCGTGCGTGCATTCTTGCATTTTTGCATGTATTTTTGCATTCTTGTATATATTCTTGCAATCTTGCATACATTCTTGCATTGCTGCATACCTGCTTGCATTCTTGCATGCATTCGTGCATTCTTGCATACATTCTTGCATTCTTGCTAGCATTCTTGCATTCTTGCTTCTTGCATGCATTCTTGCATTCTTGCTTGCATTCTTTCTTCATTTCTTGCATTCTTTCTTTCATTCTTGCACTCTTGCATGCATTCTTGCTTGCATTCTTTCTTCATTTCTTGCATTCTTTCTTACTTTCTTGCACTCTTGCATGCATTGTTGCATTCTTGCTTGCATTCTTTTTACTTTCGTTCATTATTGCATGCATTCTTGCATACTTGCATGCATTCTTGCACTCTTGCATGCTTTCTTGCATTCTTGATTGCATTCTAGCTGGCATTCTTGCATTCTTGCATGCATTCTTGCATGCATTCTTTCATTCTTGCATTCATGCTTGCATTCTTACATTCTTGCTTGCATTCATGCACTCTTGCTTGCATTCTTTCTTTCCTTCTTGCATTCTTGCATGCATTCTTGCATACTTGCTCGCATTCTTGCTTTTTTGCTTGCATTCTAACATGCAGACTTGCATTTGTGCTTGCATTCTTGCATTCTTGCTTGCATTCTTACATTCTTGCATCCTTGCTTGCGTTCTTGCATTCTTGCATGCACAGATACTTAGAATTATAGAAGATAGGAGCAGGAGTAGGCCATTCGGCCCCTCGAGTGTGGACCGCCATACGATGAGATCATGCATGCATTCTTTCTTGCCTTCTTGCATGCAACCTTGCATTCATTCTTGCATACTTGTATTCTTGCATTCTTGCTTGCATTCCTGCAATCTTGCATGCATTCTTGCATTCTTGCTTACATTCTTGCATTCTTCCATGCATTCTTGCATGCATTCTTGCAATCTTGCATGCATTCTTGCATTCTTGCTTGCATTCTGGCATTCATTCTTGCATTCTTGTATGCATTCGTGATTTCTTGCATCATTGCTTGCATTCTTGCAGGCATTCTTGGCGTCTTGCATGCAATGATGCATTCGTGCATTCTTGCATGCTTGCTTGCATTCCTGCTTCCATTCTTGCATGCAGTCTTGCACTCTTGCTTGCATGCAAAATCACGCATTCCTGCTTTCCTGCATTCTTGCTTGCATGCATGCTTCCATTCTTGCATGCATTCTTGCTTTCTTTTTTTGCTTTCTTGCATGCATTCGTGCATTGTTGCATGCAATCTTACAATCTTGCACTCCTGCTTGCATTCTTGCATGCATTCGTGCATTCTTGCAAACATTCTTACATTCTTGCATGCATTCATGCGTGCATTCTTGCATACATTCTTGCATGCATTCATGCACTCTTGCATACATTCTTGCATTCTTGTATGCATTCGTGATTTCTTGCATCATTGGTTGCATTCTTGCATTCTTGCAAGCATTCTTGGTGTCTTGCATGCAATCATGCATTCATGCATTCTTGCTTCCATTCTTGCATGCATCCTTGCATTCTTGCTTGCATTCTTTCATTCTTGCATGTGTTCTTGCTTTCTTGCTTGCATTCTTGCAACCTTGCATACATACTTGCATTCCTGCAGCCCTGCTTGCATGCATTCTTTCTTTCTTTCTTTCTTTCTTTCTTTAATGCATTCTTACATTCTTGCTTGCATTCTTGCATTCTTGCTTACTTTCTTGCTTTCTTGCATGCATTCGTGCATTCTTGCATTCTTGCAAGCATTCTTGCTGTCTTGCATGCAATCATGCATTACTGCATTCTTGCAGTCTTGCTTGCATTCTTTTTTGAATGCTTTCATTCTTGCTTGCATTCATGCATTCTTGCTTGCATTCTTGCATTCTTGCATGCATTCTTGCATTCTTGCATGCATTCGTGCATTCTTGCAAATTTTCTTGCATTCTTGCATTCTTGCGTGCATTCTTGCATACATTCTTGCATGCATTCATGCATACATTCTTGCATTCTTGCTTGCATTTTTTCTTGCATTCTTTCTTCATTTCTTGCATTCTTTCTTTCTTTCTTGCAATCTTGCATGCATTCTTGCATTCTTGCTTGCATTCTTTTTTCTTTCGTACATTCTTGCATGCATTCTTGCATACTTGCATGCATTCTTGCACTCTTGCATACATTATTGCATTCTTGATTGCATTCTAGCTGGCATTCTTGCATTCTTGCATGCATTCTTGCATGCATTCTTTCATTCTTGCATTCATGCTTGCATTCTTACATTCTTGCTTGCATTCATGCACACTTGCTTGCATTCGTTCTTTCCTTCTTGCATTCTTGCATGCATTCTTGCATACTTGCTCGCATTCTTGCTTTTTTGCTTGCATTCTAACATGCAGACTTGCATTTGTGCTTGCATTCTTGCTTGCATTCTTGCATTCTTGCATGCACAGATACTTAGAAATATAGAAGATAGGAGCAGGAGTAGGCCATTCGGCCCCTCGAGTGTGGACCACCATACGATGAGATCATGCATGCATTCTTTCTTGCCTTCTTGCATGCAACCTTGCATTCATTCTTGAATACTTGTATTCTTGCATTCTTGCTTGCATTTCTGCAATCTTGCATGCATTCTTGCTTACATTCTTGCATTCTTCCATGCATTCTTGCATGTATTCTTGCATTCTTGTATGCATTCGGGATTTCTTGCATCCTTGCTTGCATTCTTGCAAGCATTCTTGCTGTCTTGCATGCAATCTTGCATTCATGCATTCTTGCATGCATTCTTGCTTGCATGCTTGCATTCTTGCTTGCATTCGAGCATGCATTCTTGCATTTTTGCATGTATTTTTGCATTCTTGTATACATTCTTGCAATCTTGCATACATTCTTGCATTGCTGCATACCTGCTTGCATTCTTGCATGCATTCGTGCATTCTTTCATACATTCTTGCAATCTTGCTAGCATTCTTGCATTCTTGATTCTTGCTTGCATTCTTGCATTCTTGCTTGCATTCTTTCTTGCATTCTTTCTTTATTTCTTGCATTCTTTCTTTCTTTCTTGCACTCTTGCATGCATTCTTGCATTCTTGCTTGCATTATTTCTTGCATTCTTTCTTTCTTTCTTGCACTCTTGCATACATTCTTGCATTCTTGCTTGCATTCTTTTTTCTTTCGTACATTCTTGCATGCATTCTTGCATACTTGCATGCATTCTTGCACTCTTGCATACATTCTTGCATGCTTTCTTGCATTCTAGCTGGCATTCTTGCATTCATGCATGCATTCTTGCATGCATTCTTTCATTCTTGCATTCATGCTTGCATTCTTACATTCTTGCTTGCATTCATGCACTCTTGCTTGCATTCTTTCTTTCCTTCTTGCATTCTTGCATGCATTCTTGCATACTTGCTCGCATTCTTGCTTTTTTGCTTGCATTCTAACATGCAGACTTGCATTTGTGCTTGCATTCTTGCATTCTTGCTTGCATTCTTACATTCTTGCATCCTTGCTTGCGTTCTTGCATTCTTGCATGCACAGATACTTAGAAATATAGAAGATAGGAGCAGGAGTAGGCCTTTCGGCCCCTCGAGTGTGGACCACCATACGATGAGATCATGCATGCATTCTTTCTTGCCTTCTTGCATGCAACCTTGCATTCATTCTTGCATACTTGTATTCTTGCATTCTTGCTTGCATTCCTGCAATCTTGCATGCATTCTTGCATTCTTGCTTACATTCTTGCATTCTTCCATGCATTCTTGCATGCATTCTTGCAATCTTGCATGCATTCTTGCATTCTTGCTTGCCTTCTGGCATTCATTCTTGCATTCTTGTATGCATTCGTGATTTCTTGCATCATTGCTTTCATTCTTGCAGGCATTCTTGGCGTCTTGCATGCAATGATGCATTCGTGCATTCTTGCATGCTTGCTTGCATTCCTGCTTCCATTCTTGCATGCAGTCATGCACTCTTGCTTGCATGCAAAATCATGCATTCCTGCATGCTTGCTTGCATGCATGCTTCCATTCTTGCATGCATTCTTGCTTTCTTTTTTTGCTTTCTTGCATGCATTCGTGCATTGTTGCATGCATTCTTGCAATCTTGCATTCCTGCTTGCATTCTTGCATGCATTCGTACATTCTTGCAAACATTCTTGCATGCATTCTTGCATACATTCTTGCATTCTTGTATGCATTAGTGATTTCTTGCATCATTGGTTGCATTCTTGCATTCTTGCAAGCATTCTTGGTGTCTTGCATGCAATCATGCATTGATGCATTCTTGCATGCTTGCTTGCATTCTTGCTTCCATTCTTGCATGCATTCTTGCATTCTTGCTTGCATTCTTGCATGCATTCTTTCATTCTTGCATGTATTCTGGCTTTCTTGCATGCATTCTTGCAACCTTGCATACAAAATTGCATTCCTGCAGTCCTGCTTGCATGCATTCTTGCTTTCTTTCTTTCTTTTATGCATTCTTACATTCTTGCTTGCATTCTTGCATTCTTGCTTACTTTCTTGCTTTCTTGCATGAATTCGTGCATCCTTGCATTCTTGCCTTCTTGCATGCATTCTTGCATTCATTCTTGCATTCTTGTATGCATTTGTGATTTCTTGCATCCTTGCTTGTATTCTTGCATTCTTGCAAGCATTCTTGCTGTCTTGCATGCAATCATCCATTACTGCATTCTTGCATTCTTGCTTGCATTCTTTATTGAATGCTTTCATTCTTGCTTGCATTCATGCATTCTTGCGTGCATTCTTGCAGGCATTCTTGCAATCTTGCATACATTCTTGCATTCTTGCATTCCTGCTTGCATTCTTGCATGCATTCGTGCATTCTTGCCAATTTTCTTGTATTCTTGCATTCTTGCTTGCATTCTTGTAATCTTGCATGCATTCCTGCATTCTTCCATGCATTCTTGCATGCATTCTTGCAATCTTGCATGCTTTCTTGCATTCTGGCATTCATTCTTGCATTCTTGTGTGCATTCGTGCTTTCTTGCATCATTGCTTGCATTCTTGCATTCTTGCAAGCATTCTTGCTGTCTTGCATGCAATCTTGCATTCATGCATTCTTGCATGCATTCTTGCTTGCATTCTTGCTTGCATTCGAGCATGCATTCTTGCATTTTTTCATGTATTTTTGCATTCTTGTATACATTCTTGCAACCTTGCATACAAAATTGCATTCCTGCAGTCCTGCTTGCATGCATTCTTGCTTTCTTTCTTTCTTTTATGCATTCTTACATTCTTGCTTGCATTCTTGCATTCTTGCTTACTTTCTTGCTTTCTTGCATGAATTCGTGCATCCTTGCATTCTTGCCTTCTTGCATGCATTCTTGCATTCATTCTTGCATTCTTGTATGCATTTGTGATTTCTTGCATCCTTGCTTGTATTCTTGCATTCTTGCAAGCATTCTTGCTGTCTTGCATGCAATCATCCATTACTGCATTCTTGCATTCTTGCTTGCATTCTTTATTGAATGCTTTCATTCTTGCTTGCATTCATGCATTCTTGCGTGCATTCTTGCAGGCATTCTTGCAATCTTGCATACATTCTTGCATTCTTGCATTCCTGCTTGCATTCTTGCATGCATTCGTGCATTCTTGCCAATTTTCTTGTATTCTTGCATTCTTGCTTGCATTCTTGTAATCTTGCATGCATTCCTGCATTCTTCCATGCATTCTTGCATGCATTCTTGCAATCTTGCATGCTTTCTTGCATTCTGGCATTCATTCTTGCATTCTTGTGTGCATTCGTGCTTTCTTGCATCATTGCTTGCATTCTTGCATTCTTGCAGGCATTCTTGGCGTCTTGCATGCAATGATGCATTCGTGCATTCGTGCATGCTTGCTTGCATTCCTACTTCCATTCTTGCATGCAGTCTTGCATTTTTGCTTGCATGCAATCATGCATTCATGCATTCTTGCAAGCTTGCTTGCATTCTTGCGTCCATTCTTGCATGCATTCTTGCATTCTTTCGTACTTTTTTGCTTTCTTGCATTCATTCGTGCATTGTTGCATGCATTCTTGCATTCTTGCATGCATTCTTGCAATCTTGCATTCCTGCTTGCATTCTTGCATGCATTCGTGCATTCTTGCAAACATTCTTGCATTCTTGCATGCATTCTTGCATGCATTCTTGCATGCTTTCATGCACTCTTGCATACATTCTTGCATTCTTGTATGCATTCGTGATTTCTTGCATCATTGGTTGCATTCTTGCATTCTTGCAAGCATTCTTGGTGTCTTGCATGCTATCATGCATTCATGCATTCTTGCATGCTTGCTTCCATTCTTGCTTCCATTCTTGCATGCATTCTTGCATTCTTTCTTGCATGCATTCTTTCATTCTTGCATGTATTCTTGCTTTCTTGCATGCATTCTTGCAACCTTGCATACATACTTGCATTACTGCAGTCCTGCTTGCATGCATTCTTGCTTTCTTTCTTTCTTTTATGAATTCTTACATTCTTGCTTGCATTCTTGCATTCTTGCTTACTTTCTTGCTTTCTTGCATGAATTCGTGCATCCTTGCATTCTTGCATTCTTGCATGCATTCTTGCATTCATTCTTGCATTTTTGTATGCATTTGTGATTTCTTGCATCCTTGCTTGTATTCTTGCATTCTTGCAAGCATTCTTGCATTCATGCATGCATTCTTGCATGCAATCTTGCATGAGTTCGCATTCGTGCATTTTTGCATGCATTCTTTCATTCTTGCATTCTTGCTTGCATTCTTTCTTTCTTGCAAGCATTCTTGCAAGCATTCTTGCATTCTTGCTTGCATTCGTGCATTCTAGCTTGCATTCTTGCATTTTTGCTTGCATTCGTGCATTCTTGCAAGCATTCTTTCATTCTTGCATTCTTGCTTGCATCCTTTCTTTCTTTCTTTCTTGCACTCGTGCATGCATTCTTGCATTCTTGCTTGCATTCTTTGTTTCTTTCTTGCATTCTGGCATTCATTCTTGCATTCTTATATGCATCCGAGATTTCTTGCATCATTGCCTGCATTCTTGCATTCTTGCAGCATTCTTGGTGTCTTGAATGCAATCATGCAATCATGCATTCTTGCATGCTTGCTTGCATTCTTGCTTCCATTCTTGCATGCATTCTTGCATTCTTGCTGCATTCTTGCTTACTTTCTTGCTTTCTTGCATGCATTCGTGCATTCTTGCATTCTTGCATTCTTGCATGCTTTCTTGCATTCATTCTTGCATTCTTGTATGCATTTGTGATTTCTTGCATCCTTGCTTGTATTCTTGCATTCTTGCAAGCATTCTTGGTGTCTTGCATGCAATCATGCATTCATGCTTTCATGCATTATTACATGCTTGGTTGCATTCTTGCTTCCATTCTTGCACTCATTCTTGCATTCTTGCTTGCATTCTTGCATGCATTCTTTCATTCTTGCATGTATTCATGCATTCATGCATGCATTCTTGCAACCTTGCATTCCTGCAGTCCTGCTTTCATGCATTCGTGCATTCTTGCATGCATTCTTGCATTCTTCCATGCATTCTTGCATTCTTGCTTGCATTCTTGCATTCATTCTTGCATTCTTGTATGCATTCGTGATTTCTTGCATCCTTGCTTGCATTCTTGCAAGCATTCTTGCTGTCTTGCATGCAATTTTGCATTCATGCATTCTTGCATGCATTCTTGCTTGCATGCGTGCATTCTTGCTTGCATTCATGCGTGCATTCTTGCATTTTTGCATGTATTTTTGCATTCTTGTATATATTCTTGCAATCTTGCATACATTCTTGCATTGCTGCATACCTGCTTGCATTCTTGCATGCATTCGTGCATTCTTGCATACATTCTTGCATTCTTGCTAGCATTCTTGCATTCTTTATTGTTGCATGCATTCTTGCATTCGTGCTTGCATTCTTTCTTGCATTCTTTCTTTATTTCTTGCATTGTTTCTTTCTTTCTTGCACTCTTGCATGCATTCTTGCATTCTTTCTTGCATTCTTTCTTCATTTCTTGCATTCTTTCTTACTTTCTTGCACTCTTGCATGCATTCTTGCATTCATGCTTGCATTCTTTTTTCTTTCGTACATTCTTGCATGCATTCATGCATACTTGCATGCATTCTTGCATGCTTTCTTGCATTCTTGATTGCATTCGAGCTGGCATTCTTGCATTCTTGCATGCATTCTTGCATGCATTCCTTCATTCTTGCATTCATGCTTGCATTCTTACATTCTTGCTTGCATTCATGCACTCATGCACTCTTGCTTGCATTCTTTCTTTCCTTCTTGCATTCTTGCATGCATTCTTGCATACTTGCTCGCATTCTTGCTTTTTTGCTTGTGCTTGCATTCTTGCTTGCATTCTTACATTCTTGCATCCTTGCTTGCGTTCTTGCATTCTTGCATGCACAGATACTTAGAAATATAGAAGATAGGAGCAGGAGTAGGCCATTCGGCCCCTCGAGTGTGGACCGCCATACGATGAGATCATGCATGCATTCTTTCTTGCCTTCTTGCAAGCAACCTTGCATTCATTCTTGAATACTTGTATTCTTGCATTCTTGCTTGCATTCCTGCAATCTTGCATGCATTCTTGCATTCTTGCTTACATTCTTGCATTCTTCCATGCATTCTTGCATGCATTCTTGCTTTCTTTCTTTCTTTTATGCATTCTTACATTCTTGCTTGCATTCTTGCATTCTTGCTTACTTTCTTGCTTTCTTGCATGAATTCGTGCATCCTTGCATTCTTGCCTTCTTGCATGCATTCTTGCATTCATTCTTGCATTCTTGTATGCATTTGTGATTTCTTGCATCCTTGCTTGTATTCTTGCATTCTTGCAAGCATTCTTGCTGTCTTGCATGCAATCATCCATTACTGCATTCTTGCATTCTTGCTTGCATTCTTTATTGAATGCTTTCATTCTTGCTTGCATTCATGCATTCTTGCGTGCATTCTTGCAGGCATTCTTGCAATCTTGCATACATTCTTGCATTCTTGCATTCCTGCTTGCATTCTTGCATGCATTCGTGCATTCTTGCCAATTTTCTTGTATTCTTGCATTCTTGCTTGCATTCTTGTAATCTTGCATGCATTCCTGCATTCTTCCATGCATTCTTGCATGCATTCTTGCAATCTTGCATGCTTTCTTGCATTCTGGCATTCATTCTTGCATTCTTGTGTGCATTCGTGCTTTCTTGCATCATTGCTTGCATTCTTGCATTCTTGCAAGCATTCTTGCTGTCTTGCATGCAATCTTGCATTCATGCATTCTTGCATGCATTCTTGCTTGCATTCTTGCTTGCATTCGAGCATGCATTCTTGCATTTTTTCATGTATTTTTGCATTCTTGTATACATTCTTGCAACCTTGCATACAAAATTGCATTCCTGCAGTCCTGCTTGCATGCATTCTTGCTTTCTTTCTTTCTTTTATGCATTCTTACATTCTTGCTTGCATTCTTGCATTCTTGCTTACTTTCTTGCTTTCTTGCATGAATTCGTGCATCCTTGCATTCTTGCCTTCTTGCATGCATTCTTGCATTCATTCTTGCATTCTTGTATGCATTTGTGATTTCTTGCATCCTTGCTTGTATTCTTGCATTCTTGCAAGCATTCTTGCTGTCTTGCATGCAATCATCCATTACTGCATTCTTGCATTCTTGCTTGCATTCTTTATTGAATGCTTTCATTCTTGCTTGCATTCATGCATTCTTGCGTGCATTCTTGCAGGCATTCTTGCAATCTTGCATACATTCTTGCATTCTTGCATTCCTGCTTGCATTCTTGCATGCATTCGTGCATTCTTGCCAATTTTCTTGTATTCTTGCATTCTTGCTTGCATTCTTGTAATCTTGCATGCATTCCTGCATTCTTCCATGCATTCTTGCATGCATTCTTGCAATCTTGCATGCTTTCTTGCATTCTGGCATTCATTCTTGCATTCTTGTGTGCATTCGTGCTTTCTTGCATCATTGCTTGCATTCTTGCAGGCATTCTTGGCGTCTTGCATGCAATGATGCATTCGTGCATTCTTGCATGCTTGCTTGCATTCCTACTTCCATTCTTGCATGCAGTCTTGCATTTTTGCTTGCATGCAATCATGCATTCATGCATTCTTGCAAGCTTGCTTGCATTCTTGCGTCCATTCTTGCATGCATTCTTGCATTCTTTCGTACTTTTTTGCTTTCTTGCATTCATTCGTGCATTGTTGCATGCATTCTTGCATTCTTGCATGCATTCTTGCAATCTTGCATTCCTGCTTGCATTCTTGCATGCATTCGTGCATTCTTGCAAACATTCTTGCATTCTTGCATGCATTCTTGCATGCATTCTTGCATACATTCTTGCATGCTTTCATGCGCTCTTGCATACATTCTTGCATTCTTGTATGCATTCGTGATTTCTTGCATCATTGGTTGCATTCTTGCATTCTTGCAAGCATTCTTGGTGTCTTGCATGCTATCATGCATTCATGCATTCTTGCATGCTTGCTTCCATTCTTGCTTCCATTCTTGCATGCATTCTTGCATTCTTTCTTGCATGCATTCTTTCATTCTTGCATGTATTCTTGCTTTCTTGCATGCATTCTTGCAACCTTGCATGCATACTTGCATTACTGCAGTCCTGCTTGCATGCATTCTTGCTTTCTTTCTTTCTTTTATGAATTCTTACATTCTTGCTTGCATTCTTGCATTCTTGCTTACTTTCTTGCTTTCTTGCATGAATTCGTGCATCCTTGCATTCTTGCATTCTTGCATGCATTCTTGCATTCATTCTTGCATTTTTGTATGCATTTGTGATTTCTTACATCCTTGCTTGTATTCTTGCATTCTTGCAAGCATTCTTGCATTCATGCATGCATTCTTGCATGCAATCTTGCATGAGTTCGCATTCGTGCATTTTTGCATGCATTCTTTCATTCTTGCATTCTTGCTTGCATTCTTTCTTTCTTGCAAGCATTCTTGCAAGCATTCTTGCATTCTTGCTTGCATTCGTGCATTCTAGCTTGCATTCTTGCATTTTTGCTTGCATTCGTGCATTCTTGCAAGCATTCTTTCATTCTTGCATTCTTGCTTGCATCCTTTCTTTCTTTCTTTCTTGCACTCGTGCATGCATTCTTGCATTCTTGATTGCATTCTTTGTTTCTTTCTTGCATTCTGGCATTCATTCTTGCATTCTTATATGCATCCGAGATTTCTTGCATCATTGCCTGCATTCTTGCATTCTTGCAGCATTCTTGGTGTCTTGAATGCAATCATGCTTTCATGCATTATTACATGCTTGGTTGCATTCTTGCTTCCATTCTTGCACTCATTCTTGCATTCTTGCTTGCATTCTTGCATGCATTCTTTCATTCTTGCATGTATTCATGCATTCATGCATGCATTCTTGCAACCTTGCATTCCTGCAGTCCTGCTTTCATGCATTCGTGCATTCTTGCATGCATTCTTGCATTCTTCCATGCATTCTTGCATTCTTGCTTGCATTCTTGCATTCATTCTTGCATTCTTGTATGCATTCGTGATTTCTTGCATCCTTGCTTGCATTCTTGCAAGCATTCTTGCTGTCTTGCATGCAATTTTGCATTCATGCATTCTTGCATGCATTCTTGCTTGCATGCTTGCATTCTTGCTTGCATTCATGCGTGCATTCTTGCATTTTTGCATGTATTTTTGCATTCTTGTATATATTCTTGCAATCTTGCATACATTCTTGCATTGCTGCATACCTGCTTGCATTCTTGCATGCATTCGTGCATTCTTGCATACATTCTTGCATTCTTGCTAGCATTCTTGCATTCTTTATTGTTGCATGCATTCTTGCATTCGTGCTTGCATTCTTTCTTGCATTCTTTCTTTATTTCTTGCATTCTTTCTTTCTTTCTTGCACTCTTGCATGCATTCTTGCATTCTTTCTTGCATTCTTTCTTCATTTCTTGCATTCTTTCTTACTTTCTTGCACTTTTGCATGCATTCTTGCATTCATGCTTGCATTCTTTTTTCTTTCGTACATTCTTGCATGCATTCTTGCATACTTGCATGCATTCTTGCATGCTTTCTTGCATTCTTGATTGCATTCGAGCTGGCATTCTTGCATTCTTGCATGCATTCTTGCATGCATTCTTTCATTCTTGCATTCATGCTTGCATTCTTACATTCTTGCTTGCATTCATGCACTCTTGCTTGCATTCTTTCTTTCCTTCTTGCATTCTTGCATGCATTCTTGCATACTTGCTCGCATTCTTGCTTTTTTGCTTGCATTCTAACATGCAGACTTGCATTTGTGCTTGCATTCTTGCTTGCATTCTTACATTCTTGCATCCTTGCTTGCGTTCTTGCATTCTTGCATGCACAGATACTTAGAAATATAGAAGATAGGAGCAGGAGTAGGCCATTCGGCCCCTCGAGTGTGGACCGCCATACGATGAGATCATGCATGCATTCTTTCTTGCCTTCTTGCAAGCAACCTTGCATTCATTCTTGAATACTTGTATTCTTGCATTCTTGCTTGCATTCCTGCAATCTTGCATGCATTCTTGCATTCTTGCTTACATTCTTGCATTCTTCCATGCATTCTTGCATGCATTCTTGCAATCTTGCATGCATTCTTGCATTCTTGCTTGCATTCTGGCATTCATTCTTGCATTCTTGTATGCATTCGTGATTTCTTGCATCATTGCTTGCATTCTTGCAGGCATTCTTGGCGTCTTGCATGCAATGATGCATTCGTGCATTCTTGCATGCTTGCTTGCATTCCTGCTTCCATTCTTGCATGCAGTCTTGCACTCTTGCTTGCATGCAAAATCATGCATTGCTGCTTTCCTGCATTCTTGCTTGCATGCATGCTTCCATTCTTGCATGCATTCTTGCTTTCTTGCATGCATTCGTGAATTGTTGCATGCATTCTTACAATCTTGCACTCCTGCTTGCATTCTTGCATGCATTCGTGCATTCTTGCAAACATTCTTGCATTCTTGCATGCATTCATGCGTGCATTCTTGCATACATTCTTGCATGCATTCATGCGCTCTTGCATACATTCTTGCATTCTTGTATGCATTCGTGATTTCTTGCATCATTGGTTGCATTGTTGCATTCTTGCAAGCATTCTTGGTGTCTTGCATGCAATCATGCATTCATGCATTCTTGCATGCTTGCTTGCATTCTTGCATGCATTCATTCATTCTTGCATGTGTTCTTGCTTTCTTGCATGCATTCTTTCATTCTTGCATGTGTTCTTGCTTTCTTGCATGCATTCTTGCAACCTTGCATACATACTTGCATTCCTGCAGTCCTGCTTGCATGCATTCTTTCTTTCTTTCTTTCTTTAATGCATTCTTGCACTCTTGCTTGCATTCTTGCATTCTTGCTTACTTTCTTTTTTGAATGCTTTCATTCTTGCTTGCATTCATGCATTCTTGCTTGCATTCTTGCATGCATTCTTGCAATCTTGCATACATTCTTGCATTCCTGCATTCCTGCTTGCATTCTTGCATGCATTCGTGCATTCTTGCAAATTTTCTTGCATTCTTGCATCTTGCGTGCATTCTTGCATACATTCTTGCATTCATTCATGCATACATTCTTGCTTGCATTTTTTCTTGCATTCTTTCTTCATTTCTTGCATTCTTTCTTTCTTTCTTGCAATCTTGCATGCATTCTTGCATTCTTGCTTGCATTCTTTTTTCTTTCGTACATTCTTGCACGCATTCTTGCATACTTGCATGCATTCTTGCTCTCTTGCATACATTCTTGCATGCTTTCTTGCATTCTTGATTGCATTCTAGCTGGCATTCTTGCATTCTTGCATGCATTCTTGCATGCATTCTTTCATTCTTGCATTCATGCTTGCATTCTTACATTCTTGCTTGCATTCATGCACTCTTGCTTGCATTCTTTCTTTCCTTCTTGCATTCTTGCATGCATTCTTGCATACTTGCTCGCATTCTTGCTTTTTTGCTTGCATTCTAACATGCAGACTTGCATTTGTGCTTGCATTCTTGCTTGCATTCTTACATTCTTTCATCCTTGCTTGCGTTCTTGCATTCTTGCATGCACAGATACTTAGAAATATAGAAGATAGGAGCAGGAGTAGGCCATTCGGCCCCTCGAGTGTGGACCGCCATACGATGAGATCATGCATGCATTCTTTCTTGCCTTCTTGCATGCAACCTTGCATTCATTCTTGAATACTTGTATTCTTGCATTCTTGCTTGCATTCCTGCAATCTTGCATGCATTCTTGCTTACATTCTTGCATTCTTCCATGCATTCTTGCATGTATTCTTGCAATCTTGCATGCATTCTTGCATTCTTGCTTGCATTCTGGCATTCATTCTTGCATTCTTGTATGCATTCGTGATTTCTTGCATCATTGCTTGCATTCTTGCAGGCATTCTTGGCGTCTTGCATGCAATGATGCATTCGTGCATGCTTGCTTGCATTCCTGCTTCCATTCTTGCATGCAGTCTTGCACTCTTGCTTGCATGCAAAATCATGCATTCCTGCATTCTTGCTTGCATGCATGCTTCCATTCTTGCATGCATTCTTGCTTTCTTTCTTTTGTTGCTTTCTTGCATGCATTCGTGCATTGTTGCATGCATTCTTGCAATCTTGCATTCCTGCTTGCATTCTTGCATTCCTGCTTGCATTCTTGCATGCATTTTTGCGTGCATTCTTGCATACATTCTTGCATGCATTGATGCACTCTTGCATACATTCTTGCATTCTTGTATGCATTCGTGATTTCTTGCATCATTGGTTGCATTCTTGCATTCTTGCATGCTTGCTTGCATTCTCGCTTACATTCTTGCATGCATTCTTGCATTCTTGCTTGCATTCTTGCATGCATTCTTTCATTCTTGCATGTGTTCTTGCTTTCTTGCATGCATTCTTGCAACCTTGCATACATACTTGCATTCCTGCAGTCCTGCTTGCATGCATTCTTTCTTTCTTTCTTTCTTTTATGCATTCTTACATTCTTGCTTGCATTCTTGCATTCTTGCTTACTTTCTTGCTTTCTTGCATGCATTCGTGCATTCTTGCATTCTTGCATGCATTCTTGCATTTATCCTTGCAATTTGTATGCATTTGTGATTTCTTGCATCCTTGCTTGTATTCTTGCATTCTTGCAAGCATTCTTGCTGTCTTGCATGCAATCATGCATTACTGCATTCTTGCATTCTTGCTTGCATTCTTTTTTGAATGCTTTCATTCTCGCTTGCATTCATGCATTCTTGCTTGCATTCTTGCATGCAATCCTGCATTCCTGCTTGCATTCTTGCATGCATTCGTGCATTCTTGCAAATTTTCTTGCATTCTTGCATTCTTGCGTGCATTCTTGCATACATTCTTGCATGCATTCATGCATACATTCTTGCATTCTTGCTTGCATTTTTTCTTGCATTCTTTCTTCATTTCTTGCATTCTTTCTTTCTTTCTTGCAATCTTGCATGCATTCTTGCATTCTTGCTTGCATTCTTTTTTCTTTCGTACATTCTTGCATGCATTCTTGCATACTTGCATGCATTCTTGCACTCTTGCATACATTCTTGCATGCTTTCTTGCCTTCTTGATTGCATTCTAGCTGGCATTCTTGCATTCTTGCATGCATTCTTGCATACATTCTTTCATTCTTGCATTCATGCTTGCATTCTTACATTCTTGCTTGCATTCATGCACTCTTGCTTGCATTCTTTCTTTCCTTCTTGCATTCTTGCATGCATTCTTGCATACTTGCTCGCATTCTTGCTTTTTTGATTGCATTCTAGCATGCAGACTTGCATTTGTGCTTGCATTCTTGCATTCTTGCTTGCATTCTTGCATTCTTGCATTCCTTGCTTGCGTTCTTGCATTCTTGCATGCACAGATACTTAGAAATATAGAAGATAGGAGCAGGAGTAGGCCATTCGGCCCCTCGAGTGTGGACCACCATACGATGAGATCATGCATGCATTCTTTCTTGCCTTCTTGCATGCAGCCTTGCATTCATTCTTGCATTCTTGTATTCTTGCATTCTTCCTTGCATTCTTGCTTACATTCTTGAATTCTTCCATGCATTCTTGCATGCATTCTTGCAATCTTGCATGCATTGTTGCATTCTTGCTTGCATTCTGGCATTCATTCTTGCATTCTTGTATGCATTCGTGATTTCTTGCATCATTGCTTGCATTCTTGCATTCTTGCAGGCATTCTTGTCGTCTTGCATGCAATGATGCATTCGTGCATTCTTGCATGCTTGCTTGCATTCTTGCGTCCATTCTTGCATGCATTCTTGCTTTCTTGCGTACTTTTTTGCTTTCTTGCATGCATTCGTGCATTGTTGCATGCATTCTTGCAATCTTGCATTCCTGCTTGCATTCTTGCATGCACTCGTGCATCCTTGCAAAAATTCTTGCATTCTTGCATGCATTCTTGCATACATTCTTGCATGCATTCATGCACTCTTGCATACATTCTTGCATTCTTGTATGCATTAGTGATTTCTTGCATCATTGGTTGCATTCTTGCAAGCATTCTTGGAGTCTTGCATGCAATCATGCATTGATGCATTCTTGCATGCTTGCTTGCATTCTTGCATGCATTCTTGCATTCTTGCTTGCATTCTTGCATGCATTCTTTCATTCTTGCATGTATTCTTGCTTTCTTGCATGCATTCATGCAACCTTGCATACAATATTGCATTCCTGCAGTCCTGCTTGCATGCATTCTTGCTTTCTTTCTTTATTTTATGCATTCTTACATTCTTGCTTGCATTCTTGCATTCTTGCTTACTTTCTTGCTTTCTTGCATGAATTCGTGCAACCTTGCATTCTTGCCTTCTTGCATGCATTCTTGCATTCATTCTTGCATTCTTGTATGCATTTGTGATTTCTTGCATCCTTGCTTGTATTCTTGCATTCTTGCAAGCATTCTTGCTGTCTTGCATGCAATCATGCATTACTGCATTCTTGCATTCCTGCTTGCATTCTTTATTGAATGCTTTCATTCTTGCTTGCATTCATGCATTCTTGCATGCATTCCTGCAGGCATTCTTGCAATCTTGCATACATTCTTGCATTCCTGCATTCCTGCTTTCATTCTTGCATGCATTCGTGCATTCTTGCCAATTTTCTTGTATTCTTGCATTCTTGCTTGCATTCTTGCAATCATGCATGCATTCCTGCATTCTCCCATGCATTCTTGCATGCATTCTTGCAATCTTGCATGCTTTCTTGCATTCTGGCATTCATTCTTGCATTCTTGTGTGCATTCGTGCTTTCTTGCATCATTGCTTGCATTCTTGCATTCTTGCATGCTTGCTTGCATTCCTGCTTCCATTCTTGCATGCAGTCTTGCATTCTTGCTTGCATGCAATCATGCATTCATGCATTCTTGCAAGCTTGCTTGCATTCTTGCGTCCATTCTTGCATGCATTCTTGCATTCTTTCGTACTTTTTTGCTTTCTTGCATTCATTCGTGCATTGTTGCATGCATTCTTGCATTCTTGCATGCATTCTTGCAATCTTGCAGTCCTGCTTGCATTCTTGCATGCATTCGTGCATTCTTGCAAACATTCTTGCATTCTTGCATGCATTCTTGCATGCATTCTTGCATACATTCTTGCATGCATTCATGCACTCTTGCATACATTCTTGCATTCTTGTATGCATTCGTGATTTCTTGCATCATTGGTTGCATTCTTGCATTCTTGCAAGCATTCTTGGTGTCTTGCATGCAATCATGCTTTCATGCATTCTTGCATGCTTGCTTCCATTCTTGCATGCATTCTTGCATTCTTTCTTGCATGCATTCTTTCATTCTTGCATGTATTCTTGCTTTCTTGCATGCATTCTTGCAACCTTTCATACATACTTGCATTCCTGCAGTCCTGCTTGCATGCATTCTTGCTTTCTTTCTTTCTTTTATGCATTCTTACATTCTTGCTTGCATTCTTGCATTCTTGCTTACTTTCTTGCTTTCTTGCATGAATTCGTGCATCCTTGCATTCTTGCAATCTTGCAAACATTCTTGCATTCCTGCATTCCTGCTTGCATTCTTGCATGCATTCGTGCATTCTTGCAAATTTTCTTGCATTCTTGCATTCTTGCGTGCATTCTTGCATACATTCTTGCATGCATTCATGCACTCTTGCATACATTCTTGCATTCTTGCTTGCATTCTTACATGCAATCTTGCAAGCATTCTTGCATTCGTGCATTCTAGCTTGCATTCTTGCATTTTTGCTTGCATTCATGCATTCTTGCATGCATTCTTTCATTCTTGCATTCTTGCCTGCATTCTTGCTTGTATTCTTGCATTCTTGCTTGCATTCCTGCAATCTTGCATGCATTCTTGCTTACATTCTTGCATTTTTCCATGCATTCTTGCATGTATTCTTGCAATCTTGCATGCATTCTTGCATTCTTGCTTGCATTCTGGCATTCATTCTTGCATTCTTGTATGCATTCGTGATTTCTTGCATCATTGCTTGCATTCTTGCAGGCATTCTTGGTGTCTTGCATGCAATGATGCATTCGTGCATTCTTGCATGCTTGCTTGCATTCCTGCTTCCATTCTTGCATGCAGTCTTGCACTCTTGCTTGCATGCAAAATCATGCATTCCTGCATTCTTGCTTGCATGCATGCTTCCATTCCTGCATGCATTCTTGCTTTCTTTTTTTGCTTTCTTGCATGCATTCGTGCATTGTTGCATGCATTCTTGCAATCTTGCATTCCTGTTTGCATTCTTGCATGCATTCGTGCATTCTTGCAAACATTCTTGCATTCTTGCATGCATTCTTGCGTGCATTCTTGCATACATTCTTGCATGCATTCATGCACTCTTGCATACATTCTTGCATTCTTGTATGCATTAGTGATTTCTTGTATCATTGGTTGCATTCTTGCATTCTTGCAAGCATTCTTGGTGTCTTGCATGCAATCATGCATTGATGCATTCTTGCATGCTTGCTTGCATTCTTGCTTCCATTCTTGCATGCATTCTTGCATTCTTGCTTGCATTCTTGCATGCATTCTTTCATTCTTGCATGTATTCTTGCTTTCTTGCATGCATTCTTGCAACCTTGCATACAAAGTTGCTTTCCTGCAGTCCTGCTTGCATGCATTCTTGCTTTCTTTCTTTCTTTTATGCATTCTTACATTCTTGCTTACTTTCTTGCTTTCTTGCATGAATTCGTGCATCCTTGCATTCTTGCATGCATTCTTGCATTCATTCTTGCATTCTTGTATGCATTTGTGATTTCTTGCATCCTTGCTTGTATTCTTGCATTCTTGCAAGCATTCTTGCTGTCTTGCATGCAATCATGCATTACTGCATTCTTGCATTCTTGCTTGCATTCTTTATTGAATGCTTTCATTCTTGCTTGCATTCATGCATTCTTGCGTGCATTCTTGCAGGCATTCTTGCAATCTTGCATACATTCTTGCATTCCTGCATTCCTGCTTGCATTCTTGCATGCATTCGTGCATTCTTGCCAATTTTCTTGTATTCTTGCATTCTTGCAATCTTGCATGCATTCCTGCATTCTTCCATGCATTCTTGCATGCATTCTTGCAATCTTGCATGCTTTCTTGCATTCTTGCTTGCATTCTGGCATTCATTCTTGCATTCTTGTGTGCATTCGTGCTTTCTTGCATCATTGCTTGCATTCTTGCATTCTTGCAGGCATTCTTGGCGTCTTGCATGCAATGATGCATTCGTGCATTCTTGCATGCTTGCTTGCATTCCTGCTTCCATTCTTGCATGCAGTCTTGCATTCTTGCTTGCATGCAATCATGCAATCATGCATTCTTGCAAGTTTGCTTGCATTCTTGCGTCCATTCCTGCATGCATTCTTGCTTCCTTGCGTACTTTTTTGCTTTCTTGCATGCATTCGTGCATTGTTGCAGGCATTCTTGCATTCTTGCATGCATTCTTGCAATCTTGCAGTCCTGCTTGCATTCGTGCATGCATTCGTGCATTCTTGCAAACATTCTTGCATTCTTGCATGCATTCTTGCATACATTCTTGCATGCATTCATGCACTCTTGCATACATTCTTGCATTCTTGTATGCATTCGTGATTTCTTGCATCATTGGTTGCATTCTTGCATTCTTGCAAGCATTCTTGGTGTCTTGCATGCAATCATGCATTCTTGCATGCTTGCTTCCATTCTTGCTTCCATTCTTGCATGCATTCTCGCATTCTTTCTTGCATGCATTCTTTCATTCTTGCATGTATTCTTGCTTTCTTGCATGCATTCTTGCAACCTTGCATACATACTTGCATTCCTGCAGTCCTGCTTGCATGCATTCTTGCTTTCTTTCTTTCTTTTATGCATTCTTACATTCTTGCTTGCATTCTTGCATTCTTGCTTACTTTCTTGCATGAATTCGTGCATCCTTGCATTCTTGCATTCTTGCATGCATTCTTGCATTCATTCTTGCATTCTTGTATGCATTTGTGATTTCTTGCATCCTTGCTTGTATTCTTGCATTCTTGCAAGCATTCTTGCTGTCTTGCATGCAATCATGCATTACTGCATTCTTGCATTCTTGCTTGCATTCTTTATTGAATGCTTTCATTCTTGCATGCATTCTTGCAATCTTGCGTACATTCTTGCATTCCTGCATTCCTGCTTGCATTCTTGCATGCATTCGTGCATTCTTGCAAATTTTCTTGCATTCTTGCATTCTTGCGTGCATTCTTGCATACATTCTTGCATGCATTCATGCAGTCTTGCATACATTCTTGCATTCTTGCTTGCATTCTTACATGCAATCTTGCAAGCATTCTTGCATTCGTGCATTCTAGCTTGCATTCTTGCATTTTTGCTTGCATTCATGCATTCTTGCATGCATTCTTTCATTCTTGCATTCTTGCTTGCATTCTTACATTCTTCCTTGCATTCATGCATTCTTGCTTATATTCTTGCATGCATTCGTGCATTCCTGCTAACCTTCTTGCATTCGTGCATGCATTGGTGCATTATTGAATTTCTGCTTGCATTCTTGCATTCTTGCTTGAATTCTTGCATACATTCTTGAATTTTTTCTTGCATTCTTTTTTGCTTTCTTTCATTCTTTCATTCTTGCTTGCGTTCTTGCATTCTAGCAATATTGCATGCATTCTTGCATTCTTTCTTGTATTCTTGCTTGTGTTCTTCCATTCTTGCATTAATTCGTGCTTCTGTTCCTGCATTTTTGCTTGCATTCTTGCACTCTCGCATCCATTCTTGCATTCCTGCTTGCTTTCATGCATTCTTGCATACTTGCATGCATTCTTGCATGCATTCTGGCAAGCGTTCGTCCATTCTTGCATGCATTCTTGCATTCATGCATGCATTCATGCATGCATTCTTGCATGAGTTTGCATTCGTGCATTTTTGCATGCATTCTTTCATTCTTGCATGCATTCTTGCATACTTGCATGCATTCTTGCACTCTTGCATACATTCTTGCATGCTTTCTTGCATTCTTGATTGCATTCTAGCTGGCATTCTTGCATGCATTCTTGCATGCATTCTTTCATTCTTGCATTCATGCTTGCATTCTTACATTCTTGCTTGCATTCATGCACTCTTGTTTGCATTCTTTCTTTCCTTCTTGCATTCTTGCATGCATTCTTGCATACTTGCTCGCATTCTTGCTTTTTTGCTTGCATTCTAACATGCAGACTTGCATTTGTGCTTGCATTCTTGCTTGCCTTCTTACATTCTTTCATCCTTGCTTGCGTTCTTGCATTCTTGCATGCACAGATACTTAGAAATATAGAAGATAGGAGCAGGAGTAGGCCATTCGGCCCCTCGAGTGTGGACCGCCATACGATGAGATCATGCATGCATTCTTTCTTTCCTTCTTGCATGCAATCTTGCATTCATTCTTGAATACTTGTATTCTTGCATTCTTGCTTGCATTCCTGCAATCTTGCATGCATTCTTGCTTACATTCTTGCATTCTTCCATGCATTCTTGCAATCTTGCATGCATTCTTGCATTCTTGCTTGCATTCTGGCATTCATTCTTGCATTCTTGTATGCATTCGTGATTTCTTGCATCATTGCTTGCATTCTTGCAGGCATTCTTGGCGTCTTGCATGCAATGATGCATTCGTGCATTCTTGCATGCTTGCATTCCTGCTTCCATTCTTGCATGCAGTCTTGCACTCTTGCTTGCATGCAAAATCATGCATTCCTGCATTCTTGCTTGCATGCATGTTTCCATTCTTGCATGCATTCTTGCTTTCTATTTTTGCTTTCTTGCATGCATTCGTGCATTGTTGCATGCATTATTGCATGCATTCTTGCAATCTTGCATTCCTGCTTGCATTCTTGCATGCATTCGTGCATTCTTGCAAACATTCTTGCATTCTTGCATGCATTCTTGCGTGCATTCTTGCATACATTCTTGCATACATTCTTGCATGCATTGATGCACTCTTGCATACATTCTTGCATTCTTGTATGCATTCGTGATTTCTTGCATCATTGGTTGCATTCTTGCATTCTTGCAAGCATTCTTGGTGTCTTGCATGCAATCATGCATTCATGCATTCTTGCATGCTTGCTTGCATTCTCGCTTACATTCTTGCATGCATTCTTGCATTCTTGCTTGCATTCTTGCATGCATTCTTTCATTCTTGCATGTGTTCTTGCTTTCTTGCATTCTTGCATTCTTGCTTGCATTCTTTTTTGAATGCTTTCATTCTCGCTTGCATTCATGCATTCTTGCTTGCATTCTTGCATTCTTGCATGCGTTCTTGCAATCTTGCATACATTCTTGCATTCCTGCATTCCTGCTTGCATTCTTGCATGCATTCGTGCATTCTTGCAAATTTTCTTGCATTCTTGCGTGCATTCTTGCATACATTCTTGCATTCTTGCTTGCATTTTTTCTTGCATTCTTTCTTCATTTCTTGCTTTCTTTCTTTCTTGCAATCTTGCATGCATTCTTGCATTCTTGCTTGCATTCTTTTTTCTTTCGTACATTCTTGCATGCATTCTTGCATACTTGCATGCATTCTTGCTCTCTTGCATACATTCTTGCATGCTTTTTTGCATTCTTGATTGCATTCTAGCTGGCATTCTTGCATTCTTGCATGCATTCTTGCATGCATTCTTTCATTCTTGCATTCATGCTTTCATTCTTACATTCTTGCTTGCATTCATGCACTCTTGCTTGCATTCTTTCTTTCCTTCTTGCATTCTTGCATGCATTCTTGCATACTTGCTCGCATTCTTGCTTTTTTGATTGCATTCTAGCATGCAGACTTGCATTTGTGCTTGCATTCTTGCATTCTTGCTTGCATTCTTGCATTCTTGCATTCCTTGCTTGCGTTCTTGCATTCTTGCATGCACAGATACTTAGAAATATAGAAGATAGGAGCAGGAGTAGGCCATTCGGCCCCTCGAGTGTGGACCACCATACGATGAGATCATGCATGCATTCTTTCTTGCCTTCTTGCATGCAGCCTTGCATTCATTCTTGCATTCTTGTATTCTTGCATTCTTGCTTGCATTCTTGCTTACATTCTTGAATTCTTCCATGCATTCTTGCATGCATTCTTGCAATCTTGCATGCATTGTTGCATTCTTGCTTGCATTCTGGCATTCATTCTTGCATTCTTGTATGCATTCGTGATTTCTTGCATCATTGCTTGCATTCTTGCATTCTTGCAGGCATTCTTGTCGTCTTGCATGCAATGATGCATTCGTGCATTCTTGCATGCTTGCTTGCATTCTTGCGTCCATTCTTGCATGCATTCTTGCTTTCTTGCGTACTTTTTTGCTTTCTTGCATGCATTCGTGCATTGTTGCATGCATTCTTGCAATCTTGCATTCCTGCTTGCATTCTTGCATGCACTCGTGCATCCTTGCAAAAATTCTTGCATTCTTGCATGCATTCTTGCATGCATTCTTGCATACATTCTTGCATGCATTCATGCACTCTTGCATACATTCTTGCATTCTTGTATGCATTAGTGATTTCTTGCATCATTGGTTGCATTCTTGCAAGCATTCTTGGAGTCTTGCATGCAATCATGCATTGATGCATTCTTGCATGCTTGCTTGCATTCTTGCATGCATTCTTGCATTCTTGCTTGCATTCTTGCATGCATTCTTTCATTCTTGCATGTATTCTTGCTTTCTTGCATGCATTCATGCAACCTTGCATACAATATTGCATTCCTGCAGTCCTGCTTGCATGCATTCTTGCTTTCTTTCTTTATTTTATGCATTCTTACATTCTTGCTTGCATTCTTGCATTCTTGCTTACTTTCTTGCTTTCTTGCATGAATTCGTGCAACCTTGCATTCTTGCCTTCTTGCATGCATTCTTGCATTCATTCTTGCATTCTTGTATGCATTTGTGATTTCTTGCATCCTTGCTTGTATTCTTGCATTCTTGCAAGCATTCTTGCTGTCTTGCATGCAATCATGCATTACTGCATTCTTGCATTCCTGCTTGCATTCTTTATTGAATGCTTTCATTCTTGCTTGCATTCATGCATTCTTGCATGCATTCCTGCAGGCATTCTTGCAATCTTGCATACATTCTTGCATTCCTGCATTCCTGCTTTCATTCTTGCATGCATTCGTGCATTCTTGCCAATTTTCTTGTATTCTTGCATTCTTGCTTGCATTCTTGCAATCATGCATGCATTCCTGCATTCTCCCATGCATTCTTGCATGCATTCTTGCAATCTTGCATGCTTTCTTGCATTCTGGCATTCATTCTTGCATTCTTGTGTGCATTCGTGCTTTCTTGCATCATTGCTTGCATTCTTGCATTCTTGCATGCTTGCTTGCATTCCTGCTTCCATTCTTGCATGCAGTCTTGCATTCTTGCTTGCATGCAATCATGCATTCATGCATTCTTGCAAGCTTGCTTGCATTCTTGCGTCCATTCTTGCATGCATTCTTTCGTACTTTTTTGCTTTCTTGCATTCATTCGTGCATTGTTGCATGCATTCTTGCATTCTTGCATGCATTCTTGCAATCTTGCAGTCCTGCTTGCATTCTTGCATGCATTCGTGCATTCTTGCAAACATTCTTGCATTCTTGCATGCATTCTTGCATGCATTCTTGCATACATTCTTGCATGCATTCATGCACTCTTGCATACATTCTTGCATTCTTGTATGCATTCGTGATTTCTTGCATCATTGGTTGCATTCTTGCATTCTTGCAAGCATTCTTGGTGTCTTGCATGCAATCATGCTTTCATGCATTCTTGCATGCTTGCTTCCATTCTTGCATGCATTCTTGCATTCTTTCTTGCATGCATTCTTTCATTCTTGCATGTATTCTTGCTTTCTTGCATGCATTCTTGCAACCTTTCATACATACTTGCATTCCTGCAGTCCTGCTTGCATGCATTCTTGCTTTCTTTCTTTCTTTTATGCATTCTTACATTCTTGCTTGCATTCTTGCATTCTTGCTTACTTTCTTGCTTTCTTGCATGAATTCGTGCATCCTTGCATTCTTGCAATCTTGCAAACATTCTTGCATTCCTGCATTCCTGCTTGCATTCTTGCATGCATTCGTGCATTCTTGCAAATTTTCTTGCATTCTTGCATTCTTGCGTGCATTCTTGCATACATTCTTGCATGCATTCATGCACTCTTGCATACATTCTTGCATTCTTGCTTGCATTCTTACATGCAATCTTGCAAGCATTCTTGCATTCGTGCATTCTAGCTTGCATTCTTGCATTTTTGCTTGCATTCATGCATTCTTGCATGCATTCTTTCATTCTTGCATTCTTGCTTGCATTCTTGCTTGTATTCTTGCATTCTTGCTTGCATTCCTGCAATCTTGCATGCATTCTTGCTTACATTCTTGCATTTTTCCATGCATTCTTGCATGTATTCTTGCAATCTTGCATGCATTCTTGCATTCTTGCTTGCATTCTGGCATTCATTCTTGCATTCTTGTATGCATTCGTGATTTCTTGCATCATTGCTTGCATTCTTGCAGGCATTCTTGGTGTCTTGCATGCAATGATGCATTCGTGCATTCTTGCATGCTTGCTTGCATTCCTGCTTCCATTCTTGCATGCAGTCTTGCACTCTTGCTTGCATGCAAAATCATGCATTCCTGCATTCTTGCTTGCATGCATGCTTCCATTCTTGCATGCATTCATGCTTTCTTTTTTTGCTTTCTTGCATGCATTCGTGCATTGTTGCATGCATTATTGCAATCTTGCATTCCTGCTTGCATTCTTGCATGCATTCGTGCATTCTTGCAAACATTCTTGCATTCTTGCATGCATTCTTGCGTGCATTCTTGCATACATTCTTGCATGCATTCATGCACTCTTGCATACATTCTTGCATTCTTGTATGCATTAGTGATTTCTTGTATCATTGGTTGCATTCTTGCATTCTTGCAAGCATTCTTGGTGTCTTGCATGCAATCATGCATTGATGCATTCTTGCATGCTTGCTTGCATTCTTGCTTCCATTCTTGCATGCATTCTTGCATTCTTGCTTGCATTCTTGCATGCATTCTTTCATTCTTGCATGTATTCTTGCTTTCTTGCATGCATTCTTGCAACCTTGCATACAAAGTTGCTTTCCTGCAGTCCTGCTTGCATGCATTCTTGCTTTCTTTCTTTCTTTTATGCATTCTTACATTCTTGCTTACTTTCTTGCTTTCTTGCATGAATTCGTGCATCCTTGCATTCTTGCATGCATTCTTGCATTCATTCTTGCATTCTTGTATGCATTTGTGATTTCTTGCATCCTTGCTTGTATTCTTGCATTCTTGCAAGCATTCTTGCTGTCTTGCATGCAATCATGCATTACTGCATTCTTGCATTCTTGCTTGCATTCTTTATTGAATGCTTTCATTCTTGCTTGCATTCATGCATTCTTGCGTGCATTCTTGCAGGCATTCTTGCAATCTTGCATACATTCTTGCATTCCTGCATTCCTGCTTGCATTCTTGCATGCATTCGTGCATTCTTGCCAATTTTCTTGTATTCTTGCATTCTTGCAATCTTGCATGCATTCCTGCATTCTTCCATGCATTCTTGCATGCATTCTTGCAATCTTGCATGCTTTCTTGCATTCTTGCTTGCATTCTGGCATTCATTCTTGCATTCTTGTGTGCATTCGTGCTTTCTTGCATCATTGCTTGCATTCTTGCATTCTTGCAGGCATTCTTGGCGTCTTGCATGCAATGATGCATTCGTGCATTCTTGCATGCTTGCTTGCATTCCTGCTTCCATTCTTGCATGCAGTCTTGCATTCTTGCTTGCATGCAATCATGCAATCATGCATTCTTGCAAGCTTGCTTGCATTCTTGCGTCCATTCCTGCATGCATTCTTGCTTCCTTGCGTACTTTTTTGCTTTCTTGCATGCATTCGTGCATTGTTGCAGGCATTCTTGCATTCTTGCATGCATTCTTGCAATCTTGCAGTCCTGCTTGCATTCGTGCATGCATTCGTGCATTCTTGCAAACATTCTTGCATTCTTGCATGCATTCTTGCATACATTCTTGCATGCATTCATGCACTCTTGCATACATTCTTGCATTCTTGTATGCATTCGTGATTTCTTGCATCATTGGTTGCATTCTTGCATTCTTGCAAGCATTCTTGGTGTCTTGCATTCTTGCATGCTTGCTTCCATTCTTGCTTCCATTCCTGCATGCATTCTTGCATTCTTTCTTGCATGCATTCTTTAATTCTTGCATGTATTCTTGCTTTCTTGCATGCATTCTTGCAACCTTGCATACATACTTGCATTCCTGCAGTCCTGCTTGCATGCATTCTTGCTTTCTTTCTTTCTTTTATGCATTCTTACATTCTTGCTTGCATTCTTGCATTCTTGCTTACTTTCTTGCATGAATTCGTGCATCCTTGCATTCTTGCATGCATTCTTGCATTCTTGTATGCATTTGTTATTTCTTGCATCCTTGCTTGTATTCTTGCATTCTTGCAAGCATTCTTGCTGTCTTGCATGCAATCCTGCATTACTGCATTTTTGCATTCTTGCTTGCATTCTTTATTGAATGCTTTCATTCTTGCATGCATTCTTGCAATCTTGCATACATTCTTGCATTCCTGCATTCCTGCTTGCATTCTTGCATGCATTCGTGCATTCTTGCAAATTTTCTTGCATTCTTGCATTCTTGCGTGCATTCTTGCATACATTCTTGCATGCATTCATGCAGTCTTGCATACATTCTTGCATTCTTGCTTGCATTCTTACATGCAATCTTGCAAGCATTCTTGCATTCGTGCATTCTAGCTTGCATTCTTGCATTTTTGCTTGCATTCATGCATTCTTGCATGCATTCTTTCATTCTTGCATTCTTGCTTGCATTCTTACATTCTTCCTTGCATTCATGCATTCTTGCTTATATTCTTGCATGCATTCGTGCATTCCTGCTATCCTTCTTGCATTCGTGCATGCATTGGTGCATTATTGAATTATTGCATGCATTCTTGCATACATTCTTGCATGCATTCTTGCTTGCATATGTCCATGCTTGCATTCTTGAATTTCTGCTTGCATTCTTGCTTGAATTCTTGCATACATTCTTGAATTTTTTCTTGCATTCTTTTTTGCTTTCTTTCATTCTTGCATTCTAGCAATATTGCATGCATTCTTGCATTCTTTCTTGTATTCTTGCTTGTGTTCTTCCATTCTTGCATTAATTCGTGCTTCTGTTCCTGCATTTTTGCTTGCATTCTTGCACTCTCGCATCCATTCTTGCATTCCTGCTTGCTTTCATGCATTCTTGCATACTTGCATGCATTCTTGCATGCATTCTGGCAAGCGTTCGTCCATTCTTGCATGCATTCTTGCATTCATGCATGCATTCTTGCATGCAATCTTGCATGAGTTTGCATTCGTGCATTTTTGCATGCATTCTTTTATTCTTGCATGCATTCTTGCATACTTGCATGCATTCTTGCACTCTTGCATACATTCTTGCATGCTTTCTTGCATTCTTGATTGCATTCTAGCTGGCATTCTTGCATTCTTGCATGCATTCTTGCATGCATTCTTTCATTCTTGCATTCATGCTTGCATTCTTACATTCTTGCTTGCATTCATGCACTCTTGCTTGCATTCTTTCTTTCCTTCTTGCATTCTTGCATGCATTCTTGCATACTTGCTCGCATTCTTGCTTTTTTGCTTGCATTCTAACATGCAGACTTGCATTTGTGCTTGCATTCTTGCTTGCATTCTTACATTCTTTCATCCTTGCTTGCGTTCTTGCATTCTTGCATGCACAGATACTTAGAAATATAGAAGATAGGAGCAGGAGTAGGCCATTCGGCCCCTCGAGTGTGGACCGCCATACGATGAGATCATGCATGCATTCTTTCTTTCCTTCTTGCATGCAATCTTGCATTCATTCTTGAATACTTGTATTCTTGCATTCTTGCTTGCATTCCTGCAATCTTGCATGCATTCTTGCTTACATTCTTGCATTCTTCCATGCATTCTTGCATGTATTCTTGCAATCTTGCATGCATTCTTGCATTCTTGCTTGCATTCTGGCATTCATTCTTGCATTCTTGTATGCATTCGTGATTTCTTGCATCATTGCTTGCATTCTTGCAGGCATTCTTGGCGTCTTGCATGCAATGATGCATTCGTGCATTCTTGCATGCTTGCTTGCATTCCTGCTTCCATTCTTGCATGCAGTCTTGCACTCTTGCTTGCATGCAAAATCATGCATTCATGCATTCTTGCTTGCATGCATGCTTCCATTCTTGCATGCATTCTTGCTTTCTTTTTTGCTTTCTTGCATGCATTCGTGCATTGTTGCATGCATTATTGCATGCTTTCTTGCAATCTTGCATTCCTGCTTGCATTCTTGCATGCATTCGTGCATTCTTGCATGCATTCTTGCGTGCATTCTTGCATACATTCTTGCATACATTCTTGCATGCATTGATACACTCTTGCATACATTCTTGCATTGTTGTATGCATTCGTGATTTCTTGCATCATTGGTTGCATTCTTGCATTCTTGCAAGCATTCTTGGTGTCTTGCATGCAATCATGCATTCATGCATTCTTGCATGCTTGCTTGCATTCTCGCTTACATTCTTGCATGCATTCTTGCATTCTTGCTTGCATTCTTGCATGCATTCTTTCATTCTTGCATGTGTTCTTGCTTTCTTGCATGCATTCTTGCAACCTTGCATACATACTTGCATTCCTGCAGTCCTGCTTGCATGCATTCTTTCTTTCCTTCTTTCTTTTATGCATTCTTACATTCTTGCTTGCATTCTTGCATTCTTGCTTACTTTCTTGCTTTCTTGCATGCATTCGTGCATTCTTGCATTCTTGCATGCATTCTTGCATTTATTCTTGCAATTTGTATGCATTTGTGATTTCTTGCATCCTTGCTTGTATTCTTGCATTCTTGCTCGCATTCTTGCTCTTTTGCTTGCATTCTAACATGCAGACTTGCATTTGTGCTTGCATTCTTGAATTCTTGCTTGCATTCTTACATTCTTGCATCCTTGCTTGCGTTCTTGCATTCTTGCATGCACAGATACTTAGAAATATAGAACATAGGAGCAGGAGTAGACCATTCGGCCCCTCGAGTGTGGTCCACCATACGATGAGATCCTGCATGCATTCTTTCTTGCCTTCTTGCATGCAACCTTGCATTCATTCTTGAATACTTGTATTCTTGCATTCTTGCTTTCATTCCTGCAATCTTGCATGCATTCTTGCATTCTTGCTTACATTCTTGCATTCTTCCATGCATTCTTGCATGCATTCTTGCAATCTTGCATGCATTCTGGCATTCATTCTTGCATTCTTGTATGCATTCGTGATTTCTTGCATCATTGCTTGCATTCTTGCAGGCATTCTTGGCGTCTTGCATGCAATGATGCAAAATCATGCATTCCTGCATTCTTGCTTGCATGCATGCTTCCATTCTTGCATGCATTCTTGCTTCCTTTTTTTTATTGCTTTCTTGCATGCATTCGTGCATTGTTGCATGCATTCTTGCATGCATTCTTGCAATCTTGCATTCCTGCTTGCATTCTTGGATGCATTCGTGCATTCTTGCAAACATTCTTGCATTCTTGCATGCATTCATGCGTGCATTCTTGCATACATTCTTGCATTCATTCATGCACTCTTGCATACATTCTTGCATTCTTGTATGCATTCGTGATTTCTTGCATCATTGGTTGCATTCTTGCATTCTTGCAAGCATTCTTGGTGTCTTGCATGCAATCATGCATTGATGCATTCTTGCATGCTTGCTTGCATTCTTGCTTCCATTCTTGCATGCATCCTTGCATTCTTGCTTGCATTCTTGCATGCATTCTTTCATTCTTGCATGTGTTCTTGCTTTCTTGCATGCATTCTTGCAACCTTGCATACATACTTGCATTCCTGCAGTCCTGCTTGCATGCATTCTTTCTTTCTTTCTTTCTTTAATGCATTCTTACATTCTTGCTTGCATTCTTGCTTACTTTCTTGCTTTCTTGCGTGCATTCGTGCATTCTTGCATTCTTGCAAGCATTCTTGCTGTCTTGCATGCAATCATGCATTACTGCATTTTTGCATTCTTGCTTGCATTCTTTTTTGAATGCTTTCATTCTTGCTTGCATTCATGCATTCTTGCTTGCATTCTTGCATTCTTGCATGCATTCTTGCAATCTTGCATACATTCTTGCATTCCTGCTTGCATTCTTGCATGCATTCGTGCATTCTTGCAAATTTTCTTGCATTGTTGCATTCTTGCGTGCATTCTTGCATACATTCTTGCATGCATTCATGCATACATTCTTGCATTCTTGCTTGCATTTTTTCTTGCATTCTTTCTTCATTTCTTGCATTCTTTCTTTCTTTCTTGCAATCTTGCATGCATTCTTGCATTCTTGCTTGCATTCTTTTTTCTTTCGTACATTCTTGCATGCATTCTTGCATACTTGCATGCATTCTTGCTCCCTTGCATACATTCTTGCATGCTTTCTTGCATTCTTGATTGCATTCTAGCTGGCATTCTTGCATGCATTCTTTCATTCTTGCATTCATGCTTGCATTCTTACATTCTTGCTTGCATTCATGCACTCTTGCTTGCATTCTTTCTTTCCTTCTTGCATTCTTGCATGCATTCTTGCATACTTGCTCGCATTCTTGCTTTTTTGCTTGCATTCTAACATGCAGACTTGCATTTGTGCTTGCATTCTTGCATTCTTGCTTGCATTCTTACATTCTTTCATCCTTGCTTGCGTTCTTGCATTCTTGCATGCACAGATACTTAGAAATATAGAAGATAGGAGCAGGAGTAGGCCATTCGGCCCCTCGAGTGTGGACCGCCATACGATGAGATCATGCATGCATTCTTTCTTTCCTTCTTGCATGCAATCTTGCATTCATTCTTGAATACTTGTATTCTTGCATTCTTGCTTGCATTCCTGCAATCTTGCATGCATTCTTGCTTACATTCTTGCATTGTTCCATGCATTCTTGCATGTATTCTTGCAATCTTGCATGCATTCTTGCATTCTTGCTTGCATTCTGGCATTCATTCTTGCATTCTTGTATGCATTCGTGATTTCTTGCATCATTGCTTGCATTCTTGCAGGCATTCTTGGCGTCTTGCATGCAATGATGCATTCGTGCATTCCTGCATGCTTGCTTGCATTCCTGCTTCCATTCTTGCATGCAGTCTTGCACTCTTGCTTGCATGCAAAATCATGCATTCCTGCATTCTTGCTTACATGCATGCTTCCATTCGTGCATGCATTCTTGCTTTCTTTTTTGCTTTCTTGCATGCATTCGCGCATTGTTGCATGCATTATTGCATGCATTCTTGCAATCTTGCATTCCTGCTTGCATTCTTGCATGCATTCGTGCATTCTTGCAAACATTCTTGCATTCTTGCATGCATTCTTGCGTGCATTCTTGCATACATTCTTGCATACATTCTTGCATGCATTGATGCACTCTTGCATACATTCTTGCATTCTTGTATGCATTCGTGATTTCTTGCATCATTGGTTGCATTCTTGCATTCTTGCAAGCATTCTTGGTGTCTTGCATGCAATCATGCATTCATGCATTCTTGCATGCTTGCTTGCATTCTCGCTTACATTCTTGCATGCATTCTTGCATTCTTGCTTGCATTCTTGCATGCATTCTTTCATTCTTGCATGTGTTCTTGCTTTCTTGCATGCATTCTTGCAACCTTGCATACATACTTGCATTCCTGCAGTCCTGCTTGCATGCATTCTTTCTTTCCTTCTTTCTTTTATGCATTCTTACATTCTTGCTTGCATTCTTGCATTCTTGCTTACTTTCTTGCTTTCTTGCATGCATTCGTGCATTCTTGCATGCATTCTTGCATTTATTCTTGCAATTTGTATGCATTTGTGATTTCTTGCATCCTTGCTTGTATTCTTGCATGCTTGCAAGCATTCTTGATGTCTTGCATGCAATCATGCATTACTGCATTCTTGCATTCTTGCTTGCATTCTTTTTTGAATGCTTTCATTCTCGCTTGCATTCATGCATTCTTGCTTGCATTCTTGCATTCTTGCATGCATTCTTGCAATCTTGCATACATTCTTGCATTCCTGCATTCCTGCTTGCATTCTTGCATGCATTCGTGCATTCTTGCAAATTTTCTTGCATTCTTGCGTGCATTCTTGCATACATTCTTGCATGCATTCATGCATACATTCTTGCATTCTTGCTTGCATTTTTTCTTGCATTCTTTCTTCATTTCTTGCATTCTTTCTATCTTTCTTGCAATCTTGCATGCATTCTTGCATTCTTGCTTGCATTCTTTTTTCTTTCGTACATTCTTGCATGCATTCTTGCTTACTTGCATGCATTCTTGCACTCTTGCATACATTCTTGCATGCTTTCTTGCATTCTTGATTGCATTCTAGCTGGCATTCTTGCATTCTTGCATGCATTCTTGCATGCATTCTTTCATTCTTGCATTCATGCTTTTATTCTTACATTCTTGCTTGCATTCATGCACTCTTGCTTGCATTCTTTCTTTCCTTCTTGCATTCTTGCATGCATTCTTGCATACTTGCTCGCATTCTTGCTTTTTTGATTGCATTCTAGCATGCAGACTTGCATTTGTGCTTGCATTCTTGCATTCTTGCTTGCATTCTTGCATCCTTGCTTGCATTCTTGCATTCTTGCATGCACAGATACTTAGAAATATAGAAGATAGGAGAAGGAGTAGGCCATTCGGCCCCTCGAGTGTGGACCACCATACGATGAGATCATGCATGCATTCTTTCTTGCATTCTTGCATGCAGCCTTGCATTCATTCTTGCATTCTTGTATTCTTGCATTCTTGCTTGCATTCTTGCTTACATTCTTGAATTCTTCCATGCATTCTTGCATGCATTCTTGCAATCTTGCATGCATTTATGCATTCTTGCTTGCATTCTGGCATTCATTCTTGCATTCTTGTATGCATTCGTGATTTCTTGCATCATTGCTTGCATTCTTGCAGGCATTCTTGGCGTCTTGCATGCAATGATGCATTCTTGCATGCTTGCTTGCATTCCTGCTTCCATTCTTGCATGCAGTCTTGCACTCTTGCTTGCATGCAAAATCATGCAATCTTGCATGAGTTTGCATTCGTGCATTTTTGCATGCATTCTTTCATTCTTGCATGCATTCTTGCATACTTGCATGCATTCTTGCACTCTTGCATACATTCTTGCATGCTTTCTTGCATTCTTGATTGCATTCTAGCTGGCATTCTTGCATGCATTCTTGCATGCATTCTTGCATGCATTCTTTCATTCTTGCATTCATGCTTGCATTCTTACATTCTTGCTTGCATTCATGCACTCTTGCTTGCATTCTTTCTTTCCTTCTTGCATTCTTGCATGCATTCTTGCATACTTGCTCGCATTCTTGCTTTTTTGCTTGCATTCTAACATGCAGACTTGCATTTGTGCTTGCATTCTTGCTTGCATTCTTACATTCTTTCATCCTTGCTTGCGTTCTTGCATTCTTGCATGCACAGATACTTAGAAATATAGAAGATAGGAGCAGGAGTAGGCCATTCGGCCCCTCGAGTGTGGACCGCCATACGATGAGATCATGCATGCATTCTTTCTTTCCTTCTTGCATGCAATCTTGCATTCATTCTTGAATACTTGTATTCTTGCATTCTTGCTTGCATTCCTGCAATCTTGCATGCATTCTTGCTTACATTCTTGCATTCTTCCATGCATTCTTGCAATCTTGCATGCATTCTTGCATTCTTGCTTGCATTCTGGCATTCATTCTTGCATTCTTGTATGCATTCGTGATTTCTTGCATCATTGCTTGCATTCTTGCAGGCATTCTTGGCGTCTTGCATGCAATGATGCATTCGTGCATTCTTGCATGCTTGCATTCCTGCTTCCATTCTTGCATGCAGTCTTGCACTCTTGCTTGCATGCAAAATCATGCATTCCTGCATTCTTGCTTGCATGCATGCTTCCATTCTTGCATGCATTCTTGCTTTCTTTTTTTGCTTTCTTGCATGCATTCGTGCATTGTTGCATGCATTATTGCATGCATTCTTGCAATCTTGCATTCCTTCTTGCATGCATTCGTGCATTCTTGCAAACATTCTTGCATTCTTGCATGCATTCTTGCGTGCATTCTTGCATACATTCTTGCATACATTCTTGCATGCATTGATGCACTCTTGCATACATTCTTGCATTCTTGTATGCATTCGTGATTTCTTGCATCATTGGTTGCATTCTTGCATTCTTGCAAGCATTCTTGGTGTCTTGCATGCAATCATGCATTCATGCATTCTTGCATGCTTGCTTGCATTCTCGCTTACATTCTTGCATGCATTCTTGCATTCTTGCTTGCATTCTTGCATGCATTCTTTCATTCTTGCATGTGTTCTTGCTTTCTTGCATGCATTCTTGCAACCTTGCATACATACTTGCATTCCTGCAGTCCTGCTTGCATGCATTCTTTCTTTCCTTCTTTCTTTTATGCATTCTTACATTCTTGCTTGCATTCTTGCATTCTTGCTTACTTTCTTGCTTTCTTGCATGCATTCGTGCATTCTTGCATTCTTGCATGCATTCTTGCATTTATCCTTGCAATTTGTATGCATTTGTGATTTCTTGCATCCTTGCTTGTATTCTTGCATTCTTGCAAGCATTCTTGCTGTCTTGCATGCAATCATGCATTACTGCATTCTTGCATTCTTGCTTGCATTCTTTTTTGAATGCTTTCATTCTCGCTTGCATTCATGCATTCTTGCTTGCATTCTTGCATGCAATCCTGCATTCCTGCTTGCATTCTTGCATGCATTCGTGCATTCTTGCAAATTTTCTTGCATTCTTGCATTCTTGCGTGCATTCTTGCATTCTTGCTTGCATTTTTTCTTGCATTCTTTCTTCATTTCTTGCATTCTTTCTTTCTTTCTTGCAATCTTGCATGCATTCTTGCATTCTTGCTTGCATTCTTTTTTCTTTCGTACATTCTTGCATGCATTCTTGCATACTTGCATGCATTCTTGCACTCTTGCATATATTCTTGCATGCTTTCTTGCCTTCTTGATTGCATTCTAGCTGGCATTCTTGCATTCTTGCATGCATTCTTGCATACATTCTTTCATTCTTGCATTCATGCTTGCATTCTTACATTCTTGCTTGCATTCATGCACTCTTGCTTGCATTCTTTCTTTCCTTCTTGCATTCTTACATGCATTCTTGCATACTTGCTCGCATTCTTGCTTTTTTGCTTGCATTCTAGCATGCAGACTTGCATTTGTGCTTGCATTCTTGCTTGCATTCTTGCATTCTTGCATCCTTGCTTGCATTCTTGCATTCTTGCATGCACAGATACTTAGAAATATAGAAGATAGGAGCAGGAGTAGGCCATTCGGCCCCTCGAGTGTGGACCACCATACGATGAGATCATGCATGCATTCTTTCTTGCCTTCTTGCATGCAACCTTGCATTCATTCTTGCATACTTGTATTCTTGCATTCTTGCTTGCATTCTTGCAATCTTGCATGCATTCTTGCATTCTTGCTTACATTCTTCCATGCATTCTTGCATGCATTCTTGCAATCTTGCATGCATTCTTGCTTGCATTCTGGCATTCATTCTTGCATTCTTGTATGCATTCGTGATTTCTTGCATCATTGCTTGCATTCTTGCATTCTTGCAGGCATTCTTGGCGTCTTGCATGCAATGATGCATTCGTGCATTCTTGCATGCTTGCTTGCATTCCTGCTTCCATTCTTGCATGCAGTCTTGCAATCTTGCTTGCATGCAATCATGCATTCATGCATTCTTGCGTCCATTCTTGCATGCATTCTTGCGTACTTTTTTTGCATGCATTCGTGCATTGTTGCATGCATTCTTGCATGCATTCTTGCAATCTTGCATTCCTGCTTGCATTCTTGCATGCATTCGTGCATTCTTGCAAACATTATTGCATGCATTCTTGCATATATTCTTGCATGCATTCATGCACTCTTGCATACATTCTTGCATTCTTGTATGCATTAGTGATTTCTTGCATCATTGGTTGCATTCTTGCATTCTTGCAAGCATTCTTGGTGTCTTGCATGCAATCATGCATTGATGCATTCTTGCATGCTTGCTTGCATTCTTGCTTCCATTCTTGCATGCATTCTTGCATTCTTGCTTGCATTCTTGCATGCATTCTTTCATTCTTGCATGTATTCTTGCTTTCTTGCATGCATTCTTGCAACCTTGCATACAAAATTGCATTCCTGCAGTCCTGCTTGCATGCATTCTTGCTTTCTTTCTTTCTTTTATGCATTCTTACATTCTTGCTTGCATTCTTGCATTCTTGCTTACTTTCTTGCTTTCTTGCATGAATTCGTGCATCCTTGCATTCTTGCCTTCTTGCATGCATTCTTGCATTCATTCTTGCATTCTTGTATGCATTTGTGATTTCTTGCATCCTTGCTTGTATTCTTGCATTCTTGCAAGCATTCTTGCTGTCTTGCATGCAATCATCCATTACTGCATTCTTGCATTCTTGCTTGCATTCTTTATTGAATGCTTTCATTCTTGCTTGCATTCATGCATTCTTGCGTGCATTCTTGCAGGCATTCTTGCAATCTTGCATACATTCTTGCATTCTTGCATTCCTGCTTGCATTCTTGCATGCATTCGTGCATTCGTGCCAATTTTCTTGTATTCTTGCATTCTTGCTTGCATTCTTGTAATCTTGCATGCATTCCTGCATTCTTCCATGCATTCTTGCATGCATTCTTGCAATCTTGCATGCTTTCTTGCATTCTGGCATTCATTCTTGCATTCTTGTGTGCATTCGTGCTTTCTTGCATCATTGCTTGCATTCTTGCATTCTTGCAGGCATTCTTGGCGTCTTGCATGCAATGATGCATTCGTGCATTCTTGCATGCTTGCTTGCATTCCTACTTCCATTCTTGCATGCAGTCTTGCATTTTTGCTTGCATGCAATCATGCATTCATGCATTCTTGCAAGCTTGCTTGCATTCTTGCGTCCATTCTTGCATGCATTCTTGCATTCTTTCGTACTTTTTTGCTTTCTTGCATTCTTTCGTGCATTGTTGCATGCATTCTTGCATTCTTGCATGCATTCTTGCAATCTTGCATTCCTGCTTGCATTCTTGCATGCATTCGTGCATTCTTGCAAACATTCTTGCATTCTTGCATGCATTCTTGCATGCATTCTTGCATACATTCTTGCATGCTTTCATGCACTCTTGCATACATTCTTGCATTCTTGTATGCATTCGTGATTTCTTGCATCATTGGTTGCATTCTTGCATTCTTGGTGTCTTGCATGCTATCATGCATTCATGCATTCTTGCATGCTTGCTTCCATTCTTGCTTCCATTCTTGCATGCATTCTTGCATTCTTTCTTGCATGCATTCTTTCATTCTTGCATGTATTCTTGCTTTCTTGCATGCATTCTTGCAACCTTGCATACATACTTGCATTACTGCAGTCCTGCTTGCATGCATTCTTGCTTTCTTTCTTTCTTTTATGAATTCTTACATTCTTGCTTGCATTCTTGCATTCTTGCTTACTTTCTTGCTTTCTTGCATGAATTCGTGCATCCTTGCATTCTTGCATTCTTGCATGCATTCTTGCATTCATTCTTGCATTTTTGTATGCATTTGTGATTTCTTGCATCCTTGCTTGTATTCTTGCATTCTTGCAAGCATTCTTGCATTCATGCATGCATTCTTGCATGCAATCTTGCATGAGTTCGCATTCGTGCATTTTTGCATGCATTCTTTCATTCTTGCATTCTTGCTTGCATTCTTTCTTTCTTGCAAGCATTCTTGCAAGCATTCTTGCATTCTTGCTTGCATTCGTGCATTCTAGCTTGCATTCTTGCATTTTTGCTTGCATTCGTGCATTCTTGCAAGCATTCTTTCATTCTTGCATTCTTGCTTGCATCCTTTCTTTCTTTCTTTCTTGCACTCGTGCATGCATTCTTGCATTCTTGCTTGCATTCTTTGTTTCTTTCTTGCATTCTGGCATTCATTCTTGCATTCTTATATGCATCCGAGATTTCTTGCATCATTGCCTGCATTCTTGCATTCTTGCAGCATTCTTGGTGTCTTGAATGCAATCATGCAATCATGCATTCTTGCATGCTTGCTTGCATTCTTGCTTCCATTCTTGCATGCATTCTTGCATTCTTGCATTCTTGCTTACTTTCTTGCTTTCTTGCATGCATTCGTGCATTCTTGCATTCTTGCATGCTTTCTTGCATTCATTCTTGCATTCTTGTATGCATTTGTGATTTCTTGCATCCTTGCATGTATTCTTGCATTCTTGCAAGCATTCTTGGTGTCTTGCATGCAATCATGCATTCATGCTTTCATGCATTATTACATGCTTGGTTGCATTCTTGCTTCCATTCTTGCACTCATTCTTGCATTCTTGCTTGCATTCTTGCATGCATTCTTTCATTCTTGCATGTATTCATGCATGCATTCTTGCAACCTTGCATTCCTGCAGTCCTGCTTTCATGCATTCGTGCATTCTTGCATGCATTCTTGCATTCTTCCATGCATTCTTGCATTCTTGCTTGCATTCTTGCATTCATTCTTGCATTCTTGTATGCATTCGTGATTTCTTGCATCCTTGCTTGCATTCTTGCAAGCATTCTTGCTGTCTTGCATGCAATTTTGCATTCATGCATTCTTGCATGCATTCTTGCTTGCATGCTTGCATTCTTGCTTGCATTCATGCGTGCATTCTTGCATTTTTGCATGTATTTTTGCATTCTTGTATATATTCTTGCAATCTTGCATACATTCTTGCATTGCTGCATACCTGCTTGCATTCTTGCATGCATTCGTGCATTCTTGCATACATTCTTGCATTCTTGCTAGCATTCTTGCATTCTTTATTGTTGCATGCATTCTTGCATTCGTGCTTGCATTCTTTCTTGCATTCTTTCTTTATTTCTTGCATTCTTTCTTTCTTTCTTGCACTCTTGCATGCATTCTTGCATTCTTTCTTGCATTCTTTCTTCATTTCTTGCATTCTTTCTTACTTTCTTGCACTCTTGCATGCATTCTTGCATTCATGCTTGCATTCTTTTTTCTTTCGTACATTCTTGCATGCATTCTTGCATACTTGCATGCATTCTTGCATGCTTTCTTGCATTCTTGATTGCATTCGAGCTGGCATTCTTGCATTCTTGCATGCATTCTTGCATGCATTCTTTCATTCTTGCATTCATGCTTGCATTCTTACATTCTTGCTTGCATTCATGCACTCTTGCTTGCATTCTTTCTTTCCTTCTTGCATTCTTGCATGCATTCTTGCATATTTGCTCGCATTCTTGCTTTTTTGCTTGCATTCTAACATGCAGACTTGCATTTGTGCTTGCATTCTTGCATTCTTGCTTGCATTCTTACATTCTTGCATCCTTGCTTGCGTTCTTGCATTCTTGCATGCACAGATACTTAGAAATATAGAAGATAGGAGCAGGAGTAGGCCATTCGGCCACTCGAGTGTGGACCGCCATACGATGAGATCATGCATGCATTCTTTCTTGCCTTCTTGCAAGCAACCTTGCATTCATTCTTGAATACTTGTATTCTTGCATTCTTGCTTGCATTCCTGCAATCTTGCATGCATTCTTGCATTCTTGCTTACATTCTTGCATTCTTCCATGCATTCTTCCATGCATTCTTGCAATCTTGCATGCATTCTTGCATTCTTGCTTGCATTCTGGCATTCATTCTTGCATTCTTGTATGCATTCGTGATTTCTTGCATCATTGCTTGCATTCTTGCAGGCATTCTTGGCGTCTTGCATGCAATGATGCATTCGTGCATTCTTGCATGCTTGCTTGCATTCCTGCTTCCATTCTTGCATGCAGTCTTGCACTCTTGCTTGCATGCAAAATCATGCATTCCTGCTTTCCTGCATTCTTGCTTGCATGCATGCTTCCATTCTTGCATGCATTCTTGCTTTCTTGCATGCATTCGTGAATTGTTGCATGCATTCTTACAATCTTGCACTCCTGCTTGCATTCTTGTATGCATTCGTGATTTCTTGCATCATTGGTTGCATTGTTGCATTCTTGCAAGCATTCTTGGTGTCTTGCATGCAATCATGCATTCATGCATTCTTGCATGCTTGCTTGCGTTCTTGCATGCATTCATTCATTCTTGCATGTGTTCTTGCTTTCTTTCATGCATTCTTTCATTCTTGCATGTGTTCTTGCTTTCTTGCATGCATTCTTGCAACCTTGCATACATACTTGCATTCCTGCAGTCCTGCTTGCATGCATTCTTTCTTTCTTTCTTTCTTTAATGCATTCTTGCACTCTTGCTTGCATTCTTGCATTCTTGCTTACTTTCTTGCTTTCTTGCATGCATTCGTGCATTCTTGCAAGCATTCTTGCTGTCTTGCATGCAATCATGCATTACTGCATTCTTGCATTCTTGCTTGCATTCTTTTTTGAATGCTTTCATTCTTGCTTGCATTCATGCATTCTTGCTTGCATTCTTGCATTCTTGCATGCATTCTTGCAATCTTGCATACATTCTTGCATTCCTGCATTCCTGCTTGCATTCTTGCATGCATTCGTGCATTCTTGCAAATTTTCTTGCATTCTTGCATTCTTGCGTGCATTCTTGCATACATTCTTGCATTCATTCATGCATACATTCTTGCTTGCATTTTTTCTTGCATTCTTTCTTCATTTCTTGCATTCTTTCTTTCTTGCAATCTTGCATGCATTCTTGCATTCTTGCTTGCATTCTTTTTTCTTTCGTACATTCTTGCACGCATTCTTGCATACTTGCATGCATTCTTGCTCTCTTGCATACATTCTTGCATGCTTTCTTGCATTCTTGATTGCATTCTAGCTGGCATTCTTGCATTCTTGCATGCATTCTTGCATGCATTCTTTCATTCTTGCATTCATGCTTGCATTCTTACATTCTTGCTTGCATTCATGCACTCTTGCTTGCATTCTTTCTTTCCTTCTTGCATTCTTGCATGCATTCTTGCATACTTGCTCGCATTCTTGCTTTTTTGCTTGCATTCTAACATGCAGACTTGCATTTGTGCTTGCATTCTTGCTTGCATTCTTACATTCTTTCATCCTTGCTTGCGTTCTTGCATTCTTGCATGCACAGATACTTGAAATATAGAAGATAGGAGCAGGAGTAGGCCATTCGGCCCCTCGAGTGTGGACCGCCATACGATGAGATCATGCATGCATTCTTTCTTGCCTTCTTGCATGCAACCTTGCATTCATTCTTGAATACTTGTATTCTTGCATTCTTGCTTGCATTCCTGCAATCTTGCATGCATTCTTGCTTACATTCTTGCATTCTTCCATGCATTCTTGCATGTATTCTTGCAATCTTGCATGCATTCTTACATTCTTGCTTGCATTCTAGCATTCATTCTTGCATTCTTGTATGCATTCGTGATTTCTTGCATCATTGCTTGCATTCTTGCAGGCATTTTTGGCGTCTTGCATGCAATGATGCATTCGTGCATTCTTGTATGCTTGCTTGCATTCCTGCTTCCATTCTTGCATGCAGTCTTGCACTCTTGCTTGCATGCAAAATCATGCATTCCTGCATTCTTGCTTGCATGCATGCTTCCATTCTTGCATGCATTCTTGCATGCATTAGTGCATTGTTGCATGCATTCTTGCATGCATTCTTGCAATCCTGCATTCCTGCTTGCATTCTTGCATGCATTCGTGCATTCTTGCAAACATTCTTGCATTCTTGCATGCATTCTTGCATACATTCTTGCATACATTCTTGCATGCATTGATGCACTCTTGCATACATTCTTGCATTCTTGTATGCATTCGTGATTTCTTGCATCATTGGTTGCATTCTTGCATTCTTGCAAGCATTCTTGGTGTCTTGCATGCAATCATGCATTCATGCATGATTGCATGCTTGCTTGCATTCTCGCCTACATTCTTGCATGCATTCTTGCATTCTTGCTTGCATTCTTCCATGCATTCTTTCATTCTTGCATGTGTTCTTGCTTTCTTCCATGCATTCTTGCAACCTTGCATACATACTTGCATTCCTGCAGTCCTGCTTGCATGCATTCTTTCTTTCTTTCTTTCTTTTATGCATTCTTACATTCTTGCTTGCATTCTTGCATTCTTGCTTACTTTCTTGCTTTCTTGCATGCATTCGTGCATTCTTGCATTCTTGCATGCATTCTTGTAGTTATTCTTGCAATTTGTATGCATTTGTGATTTCTTGCATCCTTGCTTGTATTCTTGCATTCTTGCAAGCATTCTTGCTGTCTTGCATGCAATCATGCATTACTGCATTCTTGCTTGCATTCTTTTTTGAATGCTTTCATTCTCGCTTGCATTCATGCATTCTTGCTTGCATTCTTGCATTCTTGCATGCATTCCTGCATTCCTGCTTGCATTCTTGCATGCATTCGTGCATTCTTGCAAATTTTCTTGCATTCTTGCATTCTTGCGTGCATTCTTGCATACATTCTTGCATGCATTCATGCATACATTCTTGCATTCTTGCTTGCATTTTTTCTTGCATTCTTTCTTCATTTCTTGCATTCTTTCTTTCTTGCAATCTTGCATGCATTCTTGCATTCTTGCTTGCATTCTTTTTTCTTTCGTACATTCTTGCATGCATTCTTGCATACTTGCATGCATTCTTGCACTCTTGCATACATTCTTGCATGCTTTCTTGCCTTCTTGATTGCATTCTAGCTGGCATTCTTGCATTCTTGCATGCATTCTTGCATACATTCTTTCATTCTTGCATTCATGCTTGCATTCTTACATTCTTGCTTGCATTCATGCACTCTTGCTTGCATTCTTTCTTTCCTTCTTGCATTCTTACATGCATTCTTGCATACTTGCTCGCATTCTTGCTTTTTTGCTTGCATTCTAGCATGCAGACTTGCATTTGTGCTTGCATTCTTGCATTCTTGCTTGCATTCTTGCATTCTTGCATCCTTGCTTGCGTTCTTGCATTCTTGCATGCACAGATACTTAGAAATATAGAAGATAGGAGCAGGAGTAGGCCATTCGGCCCCTCGAGTGTGGACCACCATACGATGAGATCATGCATGCATTCTTTCTTGCCTTCTTGCATGCAACCTTGCATACTTGTATTCTTGCATTCTTGCTTGCATTCTTGCAATCTTGCATGCATTCTTGCATTCTTGCTTACATACTTCCATTCTTCCATGCATTCTTGCATGCATTCTTGCAATCTTGCATGCATTCTTGCTTGCATTCTGGCATTCATTCTTGCATTCTTGTATGCATTCGTGATTTCTTGCATCATTGCTTGCATTCTTGCAGGCATTCTTGGCGTCTTGCATGCAATGATGCATTCGTGCATTCTTGCATGCTTGCTTGCATTCCTGCTTCCATTCTTGCATGCAGTCTTGCAATCTTGCTTGCATGCAATCATGCATTCATGCATTCTTGCATGCATTCTTGCATTCTTGCGTCCATTCTTGCATGCATTTTTGCATTCTTGTGTACTTTTTTGCATGCATTCGTGCATTGTTGCATGCATTCTTGCAATCTTGCATTCCTGCTTGCATTCTTGCATGCATTCGTGCATTCTTGCAAACATTCTTGCATGCATTCTTGCATACATTCTTGCATGCATTCATGCACTCTTGCATACATTCTTGCATTCTTGTATGCATTAGTGATTTCTTGCATCATTGGTTGCATTCTTGCATTCTTGCAAGCATTCTTGGTGTCTTGCATGCAATCATGCATTGATGCATTCTTGCATGTTTGCTTGCATTCTTGCTTCCATTCTTGCATGCATTCTTGCATTCTTGCTTGCATTCTTGCATGCATTCTTTCATTCTTGCATGTATTCTTGCTTTCTTGCATGCTTTCTTGCAACCTTGCATACAAAATTGCATTCCTGCAGTCCTGCTTGCATGCATTCTTGCTTTCTTTCTTTCTTTTATGCATTCTTACATTCTTGCTTGCATTCTTGCATTCTTGCTTACTTTCTTGCTTTCTTGCATGAATTCGTGCATCCTTGCATTCTTGCCTTCTTGCATGCATTCTTGCATTCATTCTTGCATTCTTGTATGCATTTGTGATTTCTTGCATCCTTGCTTGTATTCTTGCATTCTTGCAAGCATTCTTGCTGTCTTGCATGCAATCATCCATTACTGCATTCTTGCATTCTTGCTTGCATTCTTTATTGAATGCTTTCATTCTTGCTTGCATTCATGCATTCTTGCGTGCATTCTTGCAGGCATTCTTGCAATCTTGCATACATTCTTGCATTCCTGCATTCCTGCTTGCATTCTTGCATGCATTCGTGCATTCTTGCCAATTTTCTTGTATTCTTGCATTCTTGCTTGCATTCTTGTAATCTTGCATGCATTCCTGCATTCTTCCATGCATTCTTCCATGCATTCTTGCAATCTTGCATGCTTTCTTGCATTCTGGCATTCATTCTTGCATTCTTGTGTGCATTCGTGCTTTCTTGCATCATTGCTTGCATTCTTGCATTCTTGCAGGCATTCTTGGCGTCTTGCATGCAATGATGCATTCGTGCATTCTTGCATGCTTGCTTGCATTCCTACTTCCATTCTTGCATGCAGTCTTGCATTCTTGCTTGCATGCAATCATGCATTCATGCATTCTTGCAAGCTTGCTTGCATTCTTGCGTCCATTCTTGCATGCATTCTTGCATTCTTTCGTACTTTTTTGCTTTCTTGCATTCATTCGTGCATTGTTGCATGCATTCTTGCATTCTTGCATGCATTCTTGCAATCTTGCATTCCTGCTTGCATTCTTGCATGCATTCGTGCATTCTTGCAAACATTCTTGCATTCTTGCATGCATTCTTGCATGCATTCGTGCATGCTTTCATGCACTCTTGCATACATTCTTGCATTCTTGTATGCATTCGTGATTTCTTGCATCATTGGTTGCATTCTTGCATTCTTGCAAGCATTCTTGGTGTCTTGCATGCTTTCATGCATTCTTGCATGCTTGCTTCCATTCTTGCTTCCATTCTTGCATGCATTCTTGCATTCTTTCTTGCATGCATTCTTTCATTCTTGCATGTATTCTTGCTTCCTTGCATGCATTCTTGCAACCTTGCATACATTCTTGCATTCCTGCATTCCTGCTTGCATTCTTGCATGCATTCGTGCATTCTTGCAAATTTTCTTGCATTCTTGCATTCTTGCGTGCATTCTTGCATACATTCTTGCATGCATTCATGCACTCTTGCATACATTCTTGCATTCTTGCTTGCATTCTTACATGCAATCTTGCAAGCATTCTTGCATTCGTGCATTCTAGCTTGCATTCTTGCATTTTTGCTTGCATTCTTGCATGCATTCTTTCATTCTTGCATTCTTGCTTGCATTCTTGCTTGCATTTTTACATTCTTCCTTGCATTCATGCATTCTTGCTTATATTCTTGCATGCATTCGTGCATTCCTGCTAACCTTCTTGCATTCGTGCATGCATTGGTGCATTATTGCATTCTTGCTTGCATTCTTGCATACATTCTTGCATGCATTCTTGCTTGCATATGTCCATGCTTGCATTCTTGAATTTCTGCTTGCATTCTTGCATTCTTGCTTGAATTCTTGCATACATTCTTGAATTTTTTCTTGCATTCTTTTTTGCTTTCTTTCATTCTTTCATTCTTGCTTGCGTTCTTGCATTCTAGCAATATTGCATGCATTCTTGCATTCTTTCTTGTATTCTTGCTTGTGTTCTTCCATTCTTGCATTAATTCGTGCTTCTGTTCCTGCATTTTTGCTTGCATTCTTGCACTCTCGCATCCATTCTTGCATTCCTGCTTGCTTTCATGCATTCTTGCATGCATTCTGGCAAGCGTTCGTCCATTCTTGCATGCATTCTTGCATTCATGCATGCATTCTTGCATGCAATCTTGCATGAGTTCGCATTCGAGCATTTTTGCATGCATTCTTTCATTCTTGCATTCTTGCTTGCATTCTTTCTTTCTTGCAAGCATTCTTGCAAGCATTCTTGCATTCTTGCTTGCATTCGTGCATTCTAGCTTGCATTCTTGCATTTTTGCTTGCATTCGTGCATTCTTGCAAGCATTCTTTCATTCTTGCATTCTTGCTTGCATTCTTTCTTTCTTTCTTTCTTGCACTCGTGCATGCATTCTTGCATTCTTGCTTGCATTCTTTGTTTCTTTCTTGCATTCTTGCATGCATTCTTGCATTCTGGCATTCATTCTTGCATTCTTATATGCATCCGAGATTTCTTGCATCATTGCCTGCATTCTTGCATTCTTGCAGCATTCTTGGTGTCTTGAATGCAATCATGCAATCATGCATTCTTGCATGCTTGCTTGCATTCTTGCTTCCATTCTTGCATGCATAATTGCATTCTTGCTTGCATTCTTGCTTACTTTCTTGCTTTCTTGCATGCATTCGTGCATTCTTGCATTCTTGCATGCTTTCTTGCATTCATTCTTGCATTCTTGTATGCATTTGTGATTTCTTGCATCCTTGCTTATATTCTTGCATTCTTGCAAGCATTCTTGGTGTCTTGCATGCAATCATGCATTCATGCTTTCATGCATTATTACATGCTTGGTTGCATTTTTGCTTCCATTCTTGCACTCATTCTTGCATTCTTGCTTGCATTCTTGCATGCATTCTTTCATTCTTGCATGTATTCATGCATTCATGCATGCATTATTGCAACCTTGCATTCCTGCAGTCCTGCTTGCATGCATTCGTGCACTCTTGCATGCATTCTTGCATTCTTCCATGCATTCTTGCATTCTTGCTTGCATTCTTGCATTCATTCTTGCATTCTTGTATGCATTCGTGATTTCTTGCATCCTTGCTTGCATTCTTGCATTCATTCTTGCATTCTTCTATGCATTCGTGATTTCTTGCATCCATGCTTGCATTCTTGCTTGCATTCGTGCGTGCATTCTTGGATTTTTGCATGTATTTTTGCATTCTTGTATATATTCTTGCAATCTTGCATACATTCTTGCATTGCTGCATACCTGCTTGCATTCTTGCATGCATTCGTGCATTCTTGCATACATTCTTGCATTCTTGCTAGCATTCTTGCAATCTTGATTCTTGCATGCATTCTTGCATTCTTGCTTGCATTCTTTCTTGCATTCTTTCTTTATTTCTTGCATTCTTTCTTTCTTTCTTGCACTCTTGCATGCATTCTTGCATTCTTGCTTGCATTCTTTCTTGCATTCTTTCTTCATTTCTTGCATTCTTTCTTACTTTCTTGCACTCTTGCATGCATTCTTGCATTCTTTTTTCGTTCGTACATTCTTGCATGCATTCTTGCATACTTGCATGCATTCTTGCACTCTTGCATACATTCTTGCATGCTTTCTTGCATTCTTGATTGCATTCTAGCTGGCATTCTTGCATTCTTGCATGCATTCTTGCATGCATTCTTTCATTCTTGCATTCATGCTTGCATTCTTACATTCTTGCTTGCATTCATGCACTCTTGCTTGCATTCTTTCTTTCCTTCTTGCATTCTTGCATGCATTCTTGCATACTTGCTCGCATTCTTGCTTTTTTGCTTGCATTCTAACATGCAGACTTGCATTTGTGCTTGCATTCTTGCATTCTTGCTTGCATTCTTACATTCTTGCATCCTTGCTTGCGTTCTTGCATTCTTGCATGCACAGATACTTAGAAATATAGAAGATAGGAGCAGGAGTAGGCCATTCGGCCCCTCGAGTGTGGACTGCCATACGATGAGATCATGCATGCATTCTTTCTTGCCTTCTTGCAAGCAACCTTGCAATCATTCTTGAATACTTGTATTCTTGCATTCTTGCTTGCATTCCTGCAATCTTGCATGCATTCTTGCTTACATTCTTGCATTCTTCCATGCATTCTTGCATGCATTCTTGCAATCTTGCATGCATTCTTGCATTCTTGCTTGCATTCTGGCATTCATTCTTGCATTCTTGTATGCATTCGTGATTTCTTGCATCATTGCTTGCATTCTTGCAGGCATTCTTGGCGTCTTGCATGCAATGATGCATTCGTGCATTCTTGCATGCTTGCTTGCATTCCTGCTTCCATTCTTGCATGCTGTCTTGCACTCTTGCTTGCATGCAAAATCATGCATTCCTGCTTTCCTGCATTCTTGCTTGCATGCATGCTTCCATTCTTGCATGCATTCTTGCTTTCTTGCATGCATTCGTGCATTGTTGCATGCATTCTTACAATCTTGCACTCCTGCTTGCATTCTTGCATGCATTCGTGCATTCTTGCAAACATTCTTGCATTCTTGCATGCATTCATGCGTGCATTCTTGCATACATTCTTGCATGCAGTCATGCACTCTTGCATACATTCTTGCATTCTTGTATGCATTCGTGATTTCTTGCATCATTGGTTGCATTGTTGCATTCTTGCAAGCATTCTTGGTGTCTTGCATGCAATCATGCATTCATGCATTCTTGCCTGCTTGCTTGCATTCTTGCTTCCATTCTTGCATGCATCCTTGCATTCTTGCTTGCATTCTTGCATGCATTCTTTCATTCTTGCATGTGTTCTTGCTTTCTTGCATGCATTCTTGCAACCTTGCATACATACTTGCATTCCTGCAGTCCTGCTTGCATGCATTCTTTCTTTCTTTCTTTCTTTAATGCATTCTTACACTCTTGCTTGCATTCTTGCATTCTTGCTTACTTTCTTGCTTTCTTGCATGCATTCGTGCATTCTTGCATTCTTGCAAGCCTTCTTGCTGTCTTGCATGCAATCATGCATTACTGCATTCTTGCATTCTTGCTTGCATTCTTTTTTGAATGCATTCATTCTTGCTTGCATTCTTGCATGCATTCTTGCAATCTTGCATACATTGTTGCATTCCTGCTTGCATTCTTGCATGCATTCGTGCATTCTTGCAAATTTTCTTGCATTCTTGCATTCTTGCGTGCATTCTTGCATACATTCTTGCGTGCATTCTTGCATACATTCTTGCTTGCATTTTTTCTTGCATTCTTTCTTCATTTCTTGCATTCTTTCTTTCTTTCTTTCTTGCAATCTTGCATGCATTCTTGCATTCTTGCTTGCATTCTTTTTACTTTCGTACATTCTTGCATGCATTCTTGCATTCTTGCATGCATTCTTGCACTCTTGCATACATTCTTGCATGCTTTCTTGCATTCTTGATTGCATTCTAGCTGGCATTCTTGCATTCTTGCATGCATTCTTGCATGCATTCTTTCATTCTTGCATTCATGCTTGCATTCTTACATTCTTGCTTGCATTCATGCACTCTTGCTTGCATTCTTTCTTTCCTTCTTGCATTCTTGCATGCATTCTTGCATACTTGCTCGCATTCTTGCTTTTTTGCTTGCATTCTAACATGCAGACTTGCATTTGTGCTTGCATTCTTGCTTGCATTCTTACATTCTTTCATCCTTGCTTGCGTTCTTGCATTCTTGCATGCACAGATACTTAGAAAGATAGAAGATAGGAGCAGGAGTAGGCCATTCGGCCCCTCGAGTGTGGACCGCCATACGATGAGATCATGCATGCATTCTTTCTTGCCTTCTTGCATGCAACCTTGCATTCATTCTTGAATACTTGTATTCTTGCATTCTTGCTTGCATTCCTGCAATCTTGCATGCATTCTTGCTTACATTCTTCCATGCATTCTTGCATGTATTCTTGCAATCTTGCATGCATTCTTGCATTCTTGCTTGCTTTCTGGCATTCATTCTTGCATTCTTGTATGCATTCGTGATTTCTTGCATCATTGCTTGCATTCTTGCAGGCATTCTTGGCGTCTTGCATGCAATGATGCATTCGTGCATGCTTGCTTGCATTCCTGCTTCCATTCTTGCATGCAGTCTTGCACTCTTGCTTGCATGCAAAATCATGCATTCCTGCATTCTTGCTTGCATGCATGCTTCCATTCTTGCATGCATTCTTGCTTTCTTGCATGCATTCGTGCATTGTTGCATGCATTCTTGCAATCTTGCATTCCTGCTTGCATTCTTGCAAACATTCTTGCATTCTTGCATGCATTCTTGCGTGCATTCTTGCATACATTCTTGCATGCATTGATGCACTCTTGCATACATTCTTGCATTCTTGTATGCATTCGTGCTTTCTTGCATCATTGGTTGCATTCTTGCATTCTTGCAAGAATTCTTGGTGTCTTGCATGCAATCATGCATTCATGCATTCTTGCATGCTTGCTTGCATTCTCGCTTACATTCTTGCATGCATTCTTGCATTCATGCTTGCATTCTTGCATGCATTCTTTCATTCTTGCATGTGTTCTTGCTTTCTTGCATGCATTCTTGCAACCTTGCATACATACTTGCATTCCTGCAGTCCTGCTTGCATGCATTCTTTCTTTCTTTCTTTCTTTTATGCATTCTTACATTCTTGCATTCTTGCTTACTTTCTTGCTTTCTTGCATGCATTCGTGCATTCTTGCATTCTTGCATGCATTCTTGCATTTATTCTTGCAATTTGTATGCATTTGTGATTTCTTGCATCCTTGCTTGTATTCTTGCATTCTTGCAAGCATTCTTGCTGTCTTGCATGCAATCATGCATTACTGCATTCTTGCATTCTTGCTTGCATTCTTTTTTGAATGCTTTCATTCTCGCTTGCATTCATGCATTCTTGCTTGCATTCTTGCATTCTTGCATGCATTCCTGCATTCCTGCTTGCATTCTTGCATGCATTCGTGCATTCTTGCAAATTTTCTTGCATTCTTGCATTCTTGCGTGCATTCTTGCATACATTCTTGCATTCTTGCTTGCATTTTTTCTTGCGTTCTTTCTTCATTTCTTGCACTCTTTCTTTCTTTCTTGCAATCTTGCATGCATTCTTGCATTTTTGCTTGCATTCTTTTTTCTTTCGTACATTCTTGCATGCATTCTTGCATACTTGCATGCATTCTTGCACTCTTGCATACATTCTTGCATGCTTTCTTGCCTTGATTGCATTCTAGCTGGCATTCTTGCATTCTTGCATGCATTCTTGCATACATTCTTTCAGTCTTGCATTCATGCTTGCATTCTTACATTCTTGCTTGCATTCATGCATTCTTGCTTGCATTCTTTCTTTCCTTCTGCATTCTTACATGCATTCTTGCATACTTGCTCGCATTCTTGCTTTTTTGCTTGCATTCTAGCATGCAGACTTGCATTTGTGCTTGCATTCTTGCATTCTTGCTTGCATTCTTGCATTCTTGCATCCTTGCTTGCGTTCTTGCATTCTTGCATGCACAGATACTTAGAAATATAGAAGATAGGAGCAGGAGTAGGCCATTCGGCCCCTCGAGTGTGGACCGCCATACGATGAGATCATGCATGCATTCTTTCTTGCCTTCTTGCAAGCAACCTTGCATTCATTCTTGAATACTTGTATTCTTGCATTCTTGCTTGCATTCCTGCAATCTTGCATGCATTCTTGCATTCTTGCTTACATTCTTGCATTCTTCCATGCATTCTTGCATGCATTCTTGCAATCTTGCATGCATTCTTGCATTCTTGCTTGCATTCTGGCATTCATTCGTGCATTCTTGTATGCATTCGTGATTTCTTGCATCATTGCTTGCATTCTTGCAGGCATTCTTGGCGTCTTGCATGCAATGATGCATTCGTGCATTCTTGCATGCTTGCTTGCATTCCTGCTTCCATTCTTGCATGCAGTCTTGCACTCTTGCTAGCATGCAAAATCATGCATTCCTGCTTTCCTGCATTCTTGCTTGCATGCATGCTTCCATTCTTGCATGCATTCTTGCTTTCTTGCATGCATTCGCGCATTCTTGCATGCATTCCTGCAATCTTGCACTCCTGCTTGCATTCTTGCATGCATTCGTGCTTTCTTGCAAACATTCTTGCATTCTTGCATGCATTCATGCGTGCATTCTTGCATACATTCTTGCATGCATTCATGCACTCTTGCATACATTCTTGCATTCTTGTATGCATTCGTGATTTCTTGCATCATTGGTTGCATTGTTGCATTCTTGCAAGCATTCTTGGTGTCTTGCATGCAATCATGCATTCATGCATTCTTGCATGCTTGCTTGCATTCTTGCTTCCATTCTTGCATGCATCCTTGCATTCTTGCTTGCATTCTTGCATGCATTCTTTCATTCTTGCATGTGTTCTTGCTTTCTTGCATGCATTCTTGCAACCTTGCATACATACTTGCATTCCTGCAGTCCTGCTTGCATGCATTCTTTTTTTCTTTCTTTCTTTAATGCATTGTTACACTCTTGCTTGCATTCTTGCATTCTTGCTTACTTTCTTGCTTTCTTGCATGCATTCGTGCATTCTTGCATTCTTGCAATCATTCTTGCTGTCTTGCATGCAATCATGCATTACTGCATTCTTGCATTCTTGCTTGCATTCTTTTTTGAATGTTTTCATTCTTGCTTGCATTCATGCATTCTTGCTTGCATTCTTGCATGCATTCTTGCAATCTTGCATACATTCTTGCATTCCTGCATTCCTGCTTGCATTCTTGCATGCATTCGTGCATTCTTGCAAATTTCCTTGCATTCTTGCGTGCATTCTTGCATACATTCTTGCATTCATTCATGCATACATTCTTGCTTGCATTTTTTCTTGCATTCTTTCTTCATTTCTTGCATTCTTTCTTTCTTTCTTGCAATCTTGCATGCATTCTTGCATTTTTGCTTGCATTCTTTTTTCTTTCGTACATTCTTGCATGCATTCTTGCATACTTGCATGCATTCTTGCACTCTTGCATACATTCTTGCATGCTTTCTTGCATTCTTGATTGCATTCTAGCTGGCATTCTTGCATTCTTGCATGCATTCTTGCATGCATTCTTTCATTCTTGCATTCATGCTTGCATTCTTACATTCTTGCTTGCATTCATGCACTCTTGCTTGCATTCTTTCTTTCCTTCTTGCATTCTTGCATGCATTCTTGCATACTTGCTCGCATTCTTGCTTTTTTGCTTGCATTCTAACATGCAGACTTGCATTTGTGCTTGCATTCTTGCTTGCATTCTTACATTCTTTCATCCTTGCTTGCGTTCTTGCATTCTTGCATGCACAGATACTTAGAAATATAGAAGATAGGAGCAGGAGTAGGCCATTCGGCCCCTCGAGTGTGGACCGCCATACGATGAGATCATGCATGCATTCTTTCTTGCCTTCTTGCATGCAACCTTGCATTCATTCTTGAATACTTGTATTCTTGCATTCTTGCTTGCATTCCTGCAATCTTGCATGCATTCTTGCTTACATTCTTGCATTCTTCCATGCATTCTTGCATGTATTCTTGCAATCTTGCATGCATTCTTGCATTCTTGCTTGCATTCTGGCATTCATTCTTGCATTCTTGTATGCATTCGTGATTTCTTGCATCATTGCTTGCATTCTTGCAGGCATTCTTGGCGTCTTGCATGCAATGATGCATTCGTGCATGCTTGCTTGCATTCCTGCTTCCATTCTTGCATGCAGTCTTGCACTCTTGCTTGCATGCAAAATCATGCATTCCTGCATTCTTGCTTGCATGCATGCTTCCATTCTTGCATGCATTCTTGCGTTCTTTTTTTTGTTGCTTTCTTGCATGCATTCGTGCATTGTTGCATGCATTCTTGCAATCTTGCATTCCTGCTTGCATTCTTGCATTCCTGCTTGCATTCTTGCATGCATTTTTGCGTGCATTCTTGCATACATTCTTGCATGCATTGATGCACTCTTGCATACATTCTTGCATTCTTGTATGCATTCGTGATTTCTTGCATCATTGGTTGCATTCTTGCATTCTTGCAAGCATTCTTGGTGTCTTGCATGCAATCATGCATTCATGCATTCTTGCATGCTTGCTTGCATTCTCGCTTACATTCTTGCATGCATTCTTGCATTCTTGCTTGCATTCTTGCATGCATTCTTTCATTCTTGCATGTGTTCTTGCTTTCTTGCATGCATTCTTGCAACCTTGCATACATACTTGCATTCCTGCAGTCCTGCTTGCATGCATTCTTTCTTTCTTTCTTTCTTTTATGCATTCTTACATTCTTGCTTGCATTCTTGCATTCTTGCTTACTTTCTTGCTTTCTTGCATGCATTCGTGCATTCTTGCATTCTTGCATGCATTCTTGCATTTATCCTTGCAATTTGTATGCATTTGTGATTTCTTGCATCCTTGCTTGTATTCTTGCATTCTTGCAAGCATTCTTGCTGTCTTGCATGCAATCATGCATTACTGCATTCTTGCATTCTTGCTTGCATTCTTTTTTGAATGCTTTCATTCTCGCTTGCATTCATGCATTCTTGCTTGCATTCTTGCATGCAATCCTGCATTCCTGCTTGCATTCTTGCATGCATTCGTGCATTCTTGCAAATTTTCTTGCATTCTTGCATTCTTGCGTGCATTCTTGCATACATTCTTGCATGCATTCATGCATACATTCTTGCATTCTTGCTTGCATTTTTTCTTGCATTCTTTCTTCATTTCTTGCATTCTTTCTTTCTTTCTTGCAATCTTGCATGCATTCTTGCATTCTTGCTTGCATTCTTTTTTCTTTCGTACATTCTTGCATGCATTCGTGCATTGTTGCATGCATTCTTGCAATCTTGCATTCCTGCTTGCATTCTTGCATTCCTGCTTGCATTTTTGCATGCATTTTTGCGTGCATTCTTGCATACATTCTTGCATGCATTGATGCACTCTTGCATACATTCTTGCATTCTTGTATGCATTCGTGATTTCTTGCATCATTGGTTGCATTCTTGCATTCTTGCAAGCATTCTTGGTGTCTTGCATGCAATCATGCATTCATGCATTCTTGCATGCTTGCTTGCATTCTCGCTTACATTCTTGCATGCATTCTTGCATTCTTGCTTGCATTCTTGCATGCATTCTTTCATTCTTGCATGTGTTCTTGCTTTCTTGCATGCATTCTTGCAACCTTGCATACATACTTGCATTCCTGCAGTCCTGCTTGCATGCATTCTTTCTTTCTTTCTTTCTTTTATGCATTCTTACATTCTTGCTTGCATTCTTGCATTCTTGCTTACTTTCTTGCTTTCTTGCATGCATTCGTGCATTCTTGCATTCTTGCATGCATTCTTGCATTTATCCTTGCAATTTGTATGCATTTGTGATTTCTTGCATCCTTGCTTGTATTCTTGCATTCTTGCAAGCATTCTTGCTGTCTTGCATGCAATCATGCATTACTGCATTCTTGCATTCTTGCTTGCATTCTTTTTTGAATGCTTTCATTCTCGCTTGCATTCATGCATTCTTGCTTGCATTCTTGCATGCAATCCTGCATTCCTGCTTGCATTCTTGCATGCATTCGTGCATTCTTGCAAATTTTCTTGCATTCTTGCATTCTTGCGTGCATTCTTGCATACATTCTTGCATGCATTCATGCATACATTCTTGCATTCTTGCTTGCATTTTTTCTTGCATTCTTTCTTCATTTCTTGCATTCTTTCTTTCTTTCTTGCAATCTTGCATGCATTCTTGCATTCTTGCTTGCATTCTTTTTTCTTTCGTACATTCTTGCATGCATTCTTGCATACTTGCATGCATTCTTGCACTCTTGCATACATTCTTGCACGCTTTCTTGCCTTCTTGATTGCATTCCAGCTGGCATTCTTGCATTCTTGCATGCATTCTTGCATACATTCTTTCATTCTTGCATTCATGCTTGCATTCTTACATTCTTGCTTGCATTCATGCACTCTTGCTTGCATTCTTTCTTTCCTTCTTGCATTCTTACATGCATTCTTGCATACTTGCTCGCATTCTTGCTTTTTTGCTTGCATTCTAGCATGCAGACTTGCATTTGTGCTTGCATTCTTGCTTGCATTCTTGCATTCTTGCATCCTTGCTTGCATTCTTGCATTCTTGCATGCACAGATACTTAGAAATATAGAAGATAGGAGCAGGAGTAGGCCATTCGGCCCCTCGAGTGTGGACCACCATACGATGAGATCATGCATGCATTCTTTCTTGCCTTCTTGCATGCAACCTTGCATTCATTCTTGCATACTTGTATTCTTGCATTCTTGCTTGCATTCTTGCAATCTTGCATGCATTCTTGCATTCTTGCTTACATTCTTCCATGCATTCTTGCATGCATTCTTGCAATCTTGCATGCATTCTTGCTTGCATTCTGGCATTCATTCTTGCATTCTTGTATGCATTCGTGATTTCTTGCATCATTGCTTGCATTCTTGCATTCTTGCAGGCATTCTTGGCGTCTTGCATGCAATGATGCATTCGTGCATTCTTGCATGCTTGCTTGCATTCCTGCTTCCATTCTTGCATGCAGTCTTGCAATCTTGCTTGCATGCAATCATGCATTCATGCATTCTTGCGTACTTTTTTTGCATGCATTCGTGCATTCTTGCATGCATTCTTGCATGCATTCTTGCAATCTTGCATTCCTGCTTGCATTCTTGCATGCATTCGTGCATTCTTGCAAACATTCTTGCATGCATTCTTGCGTATATTCTTGCATGCATTCATGCACTCTTGCATACATTCTTGCATTCTTGTATGCATTAGTGTTTTCTTGCATCATTGGTTGCATTCTTGCATTCTTGCAAGCATTCTTGGTGTCTTGCATGCAATCATGCATTGATGCATTCTTGCATGCTTGCTTGCATTCTTGCTTCCATTCTTGCATGCATTCTTGCATTCTTGCTTGCATTCTTGCATGCATTCTTTCATTCTTGCATGTATTCTTGCTTTCTTGCATGCATTCTTGCAACCTTGCATACAAAGTTGCTTTCCTGCAGTCCTGCTTGCATGCATTCTTGCTTTCTTTCTTTCTTTTATGCATTCTTACATTCTTGCTTGCATTCTTGCATTCTTGCTTACTTTCTTGCTTTCTTGCATGAATTCGTGCATCCTTGCATTCTTGCATGCATTCTTGCATTCATTCTTGCATTCTTGTATGCATTTGTGATTTCTTGCATCCTTGCTTGTATTCTTGCATTCTTGCAAGCATTCTTGCTGTCTTGCATGCAATCATGCATTACTGCATTCTTGCATTCTTGCTTGCATTCTTTATTGAATGCTTTCATTCTTGCTTGCATTCATGCATTCTTGCGTGCATTCTTGCTGGCATTCTTGCAATCTTGCATACATTCTTGCATTCCTGCATTCCTGCTTGCATTCTTGCATGCATTCGTGCATTCTTGCCAATATTCTTGTATTCTTGCATTCTTGCTTGCATTCTTGCAATCTTGCATGCATTCCTGCATTCTTCCATGCATTCTTGCATGCATTCTTGCAATCTTGCATGCTTTCTTGCATTCTTGCTTGCATTCTGGCATTCATTCTTGCATTCTTGTGTGCATTCGTGCTTTCTTGCATCATTGCTTGCATTCTTGCATTCTTGCAGGCATTCTTGGCGTCTTGCATGCAATGATGCATTCGTGCATTCTTGCATGCTTGCTTGCATTCCTGCTTCCATTCTTGCATGCAGTCTTGCATTCTTGCTTGCATGCAATCATGCAATCACGCATTCTTGCAAGCTTGCTTGCATTCTTGCGTTCATTCCTGCATGCATTCTTGCTTCCTTGCGTACTTTTTTGCTTTCTTGCATGCATTCGTGCATTGTTGCAGGCATTCTTGCATGCATTCTTGCAATCTTGCAGTCCTGCTTGCATTCTTGCATGCATTCGTGCATTCTTGCAAACATTCTTGCATTCTTGCATGCATTCTTGCATACATTCTTGCATGCATTCATGCACTCTTGCATACATTCTTGCATTCTTGTATGCATTCGTGATTTCTTGCATCATTGGTTGCATTCTTGCATTCTTGCAAGCATTCTTGGTGTCTTGCATGCAATCATGCATTCTTGCATGCTTGCTTCCATTCTTGCTTCCATTCTTGCATGCATTCTCGCATTCTTTCTTGCATGCATTCTTTCATTCTTGCATGTATTCTTGCTTTCTTGCATGCATTCTTGCAACCTTGCATACATACTTGCATTCCTGCAGTCCTGCTTGCATGCATTCTTGCTTTCTTTCTTTCTTTTATGCATTCTTACATTCTTGCTTGCATTCTTGCATTCTTGCTTACTTTATTGCATGAATTCGTGCATCCTTGCATTCTTGCATTCTTGCATGCATTCTTGCATTCATTCTTGCATTCTTGTATGCATTTGTGATTTCTTGCATCCTTGCTTGTATTCTTGCATTCTTGCAAGCATTCTTGCTGTCTTGCATGCAATCATGCATTACTGCATTCTTGCATTCTTGCTTGCATTCTTTATTGAATGCTTTCATTCTTGCATGCATTCTTGCAATCTTGCGTACATTCTTGCATTCCTGCATTCCTGCTTGCATTCTTGCATGCATTCGTGCATTCTTGCAAATTTTCTTGCATTCTTGCATTCTTGCGTGCATTCTTGCATACATTCTTGCATGCATTCATGCAGTCTTGCATACATTCTTGCATTCTTGCTTGCATTCTTACATGCAATCTTGCAAGCATTCTTGCATTCGTGCATTCTAGCTTGCATTCTTGCATTTTTGCTTGCATTCATGCATTCTTGCATGCATTCTTTCATTCTTGCATTCTTGCTTGCATTCTTACATTCTTCCTTGCATTCATGCATTCTTGCTTATATTCTTGCATGCATTCGTGCATTCCTGCTAACCTTCTTGCATTCGTGCATGCATTGGTGCATTATTGATTTATTGCATGCATTCTTGCATACATTCTTGCATGCATTCTTGCTTGCATATGTCCATGCTTGCATTCTTGAATTTCTGCTTGCATTCTTGCATTCTTGCTTGAATTCTTGCATACATTCTTGAATTTTTTCTTGCATTCTTTTTTGCTTTCTTTCATTCTTTCATTCTTGCTTGCGTTCTTGCATTCTAGCAATATTGCATGCATTCTTGCATTCTTTCTTGTATTCTTGCTTGTGTTCTTCCATTCTTGCATTAATTCGTGCTTCTGTTCCTGCATTTTTGCTTGCATTCTTGCACTCTCGCATCCATTCTTGCATTCCTGCTTGCTTTCATGCATTCTTGCATACTTGCATGCATTCTTGCATGCATTCTGGCAAGCGTTCGTCCATTCTTGCATGCATTCTTGCATTCACGCATGCATTCTTGCATGCAATCTTGCATGAGTTTGCATTCGTGTATTTTTGCATGCATTCTTTCATTCTTGCATGCATTCTTGCATACTTGCATGCATTATTGCACTCTTGCATACATTCTTGCATGCTTTCTTGCATTCTTGATTGCATTCTAGCTGGCATTCTTGCATGCATTCTTGCATGCATTCTTTCATTCTTGCATTCATGCTTGCATTCTTACATTCTTGCTTGCATTCATGCACTCTTGCTTGCATTCTTTCTTTCCTTCTTGCATTCTTGCATGCATTCTTGCATACTTGCTCGCATTCTTGCTTTTTTGCTTGCATTCTAACATGCAGACTTGCATTTGTGCTTGCATTCTTGCTTGCCTTCTTACATTCTTTCATCCTTGCTTGCGTTCTTGCATTCTTGCATGCACAGATACTTAGAAATATAGAAGATAGGAGCAGGAGTAGGCCATTCGGCCCCTCGAGTGTGGACCGCCATACGATGAGATCATGCATGCATTCTTTCTTTCCTTCTTGCATGCAATCTTGCATTCATTCTTGAATACTTGTATTCTTGCATTCTTGCTTGCATTCCTGCAATCTTGCATGCATTCTTGCTTACATTCTTGCATTCTTCCATGCATTCTTGCAATCTTGCATGCATTCTTGCATTCTTGCTTGCATTCTGGCATTCATTCTTGCATTCTTGTATGCATTCGTGATTTCTTGCATCATTGCTTGCATTCTTGCAGGCATTCTTGGCGTCTTGCATGCAATGATGCATTCGTGCATTCTTGCATGCTTGCATTCCTGCTTCCATTCTTGCATGCAGTCTTGCACTCTTGCTTGCATGCAAAATCATGCATTCCTGCATTCTTGCTTGCATGCATGCTTCCATTCTTGCATGCATTCTTGCTTTCTTTTTTTGCTTTCTTGCATGCATTCGTGCATTGTTGCATGCATTATTGCATGCATTCTTGCAATCTTGCATTCCTGCTTGCATTCTTGCATGCATTCGTGCATTCTTGCAAACATTCTTGCATTCTTGCATGCATTCTTGCGTGCATTCTTGCATACATTCTTGCATACATTCTTGCATGCATTGATGCACTCTTGCATACATTCTTGCATTCTTGTATGCATTCGTGATTTCTTGCATCATTGGTTGCATTCTTGCATTCTTGCAAGCATTCTTGGTGTCTTGCATGCAATCATGCATTCATGCATTCTTGCATGCTTGCTTGCATTCTCGCTTACATTCTTGCATGCATTCTTGCATTCTTGCTTGCATTCTTGCATGCATTCTTTCATTCTTGCATGTGTTCTTGCTTTCTTGCATGCATTCTTGCAACCTTGCATACATACTTGCATTCCTGCAGTCCTGCTTGCATGCATTCTTTCTTTCCTTCTTTCTTTTATGCATTCTTACATTCTTGCTTGCATTCTTGCTTACTTTCTTGCTTTCTTGCATGCATTCGTGCATTCTTGCATTCTTGCATGCATTCTTGCATTTATCCTTGCAATTTGTATGCATTTGTGATTTCTTGCATCCTTGCTTGTATTCTTGCATTCTTGCAAGCATTCTTGCTGTCTTGCATGCAATCATGCATTACTGCATTCTTGCATTCTTGCTTGCATTCTTTTTTGAATGCTTTCATTCTCGCTTGCATTCATGCATTCTTGCTTGCATTCTTGCATGCAATCCTGCATTCCTGCTTGCATTCTTGCAAATTTTCTTGCATTCTTGCATTCTTGCGTGCATTCTTGCATACATTCTTGCATGCATTCATGCATACATTCTTGCATTCTTGCTTACATTTTTTCTTGCATTCTTTCTTCATTTCTTGCATTCTTTCTTTCTTTCTTGCAATCTTGCATGCATTCTTGCATTCTTGCTTGCATTCTTTTTTCTTTCGTACATTCTTGCATGCATTCTTGCATACTTGCATGCATTCTTGCACTCTTGCATACATTCTTGCATGCTTTCTTGCCTTCTTGATTGCATTCTAGCTGGCATTCTTGCATTCTTGCATGCATTCTTGCATACATTCTTTCATTCTTGCATTCATGCTTGCATTCTTACATTCTTGCTTGCATTCATGCACTCTTGCTTGCATTCTTTCTTTCCTTCTTGCATTCTTACATGCATTCTTGCAAACTTGCTCGCATTCTTGCTTTTTTGCTTGCATTCTAGCATGCAGACTTGCATTTGTGCTTGCATTCTTGCTTGCATTCTTGCATTCTTGCATCCTTGCTTGCATTCTTGCATTCTTGCATGCACAGATACTTAGAAATATAGAAGATAGGAGCAGGAGTAGGCCATTCGGCCCCTCGAGTGTGGACCACCATACGATGAGATCATGCATGCATTCTTTCTTGCCTTCTTGCATGCAACCTTGCATTCATTCTTGCATACTTGTATTCTTGCATTCTTGCTTGCATTCTTGCAATCTTGCATGCATTCTTGCATTCTTGCTTACATTCTTCCATGCATTCTTGCATGCATTCTTGCAATCTTGCATGCATTCTTGCTTGCATTCTGGCATTCATTCTTGCATTCTTGTATGCATTCGTGATTTCTTGCATCATTGCTTGCATTCTTGCATTCTTGCAGGCATTCTTGGCGTCTTGCATGCAATGATGCATTCGTGCATTCTTGCATGCTTGCTTGCATTCCTGCTTCCATTCTTGCATGCAGTCTTGCAATCTTGCTTGCATGCAATCATGCATTCATGCATTCTTGCGTCCATTCTTGCGTACTTTTTTTTGCATGCATTCGTGCATTGTTGCATGCATTCTTGCATTCTTGCATGCATTCTTGCAATCTTGCATTCCTGCTTGCATTCTTGCATGCATTCGTGCATTCTTGCAAACATTATTGCATGCATTCTTGCATATATTCTTGCATGCATTCATGCACTCTTGCATACATTCTTGCATTCTTGTATGCATTAGTGATTTCTTGCATCATTGGTTGCATTCTTGCATTCTTGCAAGCATTCTTGGTGTCTTGCATGCAATCATGCATTGATGCATTCTTGCATGCTTGCTTGCATTCTTGCTTCCATTCTTGCATGCATTCTTGCATTCTTGCTTGCATTCTTGCATGCATTCTTTCATTCTTGCATGTATTCTTGCTTTCTTGCATGCATTCTTGCAACCTTGCATACAAAGTTGCTTTCCTGCAGTCCTGCTTGCATGCATTCTTTCTTTCTTTCTTTCTTTTATGCATTCTTACATTCTTGCTTGCATTCTTGCATTCTTGCTTACTTTCTTGCTTTCTTGCATGAATTCGTGCATCCTTGCATTCTTGCATGCATTCTTGCATTCATTCTTGCATTCTTGTATGCATTTGTGATTTCTTGCATCCTTGCTTGTATTCTTGCATTCTTGCAAGCATTCTTGCTGTCTTGCATGCAATCATGCATTACTGCATTCTTGCATTCTTGCTTGCATTCTTTATTGAATGCTTTCATTCTTGCTTGCATTCATGCATTCTTGCGTGCATTCTTGCTGACATTCTTGCAATCTTGCATACATTCTTGCATTCCTGCATTCCTGCTTGCATTCTTGCATGCATTCGTGCATTCTTGCCAATATTCTTGTATTCTTGCATTCTTGCTTGCATTATTGCAATCTTGCATGCATTCCTACATTCTTCCATGCATTCTTGCATGCATTCTTGCAATCTTGCATGCTTTCTTGCATTCTTGCTTGCATTCTGGCATTCATTCTTGCATTCTTGTGTGCATTCGTGCTTTCTTGCATCATTGCTTGCATTCTTGCATTCTTGCAGGCATTCTTGGCGTCTTGCATGCAATGATGCATTCGTGCATTCTTGCATGCTTGCTTGCATTCCTGCTTCCATTCTTGCATGCAGTCTTGCATTCTTGCTTGCATGCAATCATGCAATCACGCATTCTTGCAAGCTTGCTTGCATTCTTGCGTTCATTCCTGCATGCATTCTTGCTTCCTTGCGTACTTTTTTGCTTTCTTGCATGCATTCGTGCATTGTTGCAGGCATTCTTGCATTCTTGCATGCATTCTTGCAATCTTGCAGTCCTGCTTGCATTCTTGCATGCATTCGTGCATTCTTGCAAACATTCTTGCATTCTTGCATGCATTCTTGCATACATTCTTGCATGCATTCATGCACTCTTGCATACATTCTTGCATTCTTGTATGCATTCGTGATTTCTTGCATCATTGGTTGCATTCTTGCATTCTTGCAAGCATTCTTGGTGTCTTGCATGCAATCATGCATTCTTGCATGCTTGCTTCCATGCTTGCTTCCATTCTTGCATGCATTCTCGCATTCTTTCTTGCATGCATTCTTTCATTCTTGCATGTATTCTTGCTTTCTTGCATGCATTCTTGCAACCTTGCATACATACTTGCATTCCTGCAGTCCTGCTTGCATGCATTCTTGCTTTCTTTCTTTCTTTTATGCATTCTTACATTCTTGCTTGCATTCTTGCATTCTTGCTTACTTTCTTGCATGAATTCGTGCATCCTTGCATTCTTGCATTCTTGCATGCATTCTTGCATTCATTCTTGCATTCTTGTATGCATTTGTGATTTCTTGCATCCTTGCTTGTATTCTTGCATTCTTGCAAGCATTCTTGCTGTCTTGCATGCAATCATGCATTACTGCATTCTTGCATTCTTGCTTGCATTCTTTATTGAATGCTTTCATTCTTGCATGCATTCTTGCGTACATTCTTGCATTCCTGCTTGCATTCTTGCATGCATTCGTGCATTCTTGCAAATTTTCTTGCATTCTTGCATTCTTGCGTGCATTCTTGCATACATTCTTGCATGCATTCATGCAGTCTTGCATACATTCTTGCATTCTTGCTTGCATTCTTACATGCAATCTTGCAAGCATTCTTGCATTCGTGCATTCTAGCTTGCATTCTTGCATTTGTGCTTGCATTCATGCATTCTTGCATGCATTCTTTCATTCTTGCATTCTTACATTCTTCCTTGCATTCATGCATTCTTGCTTATATTCTTGCATGCATTCGTGCATTCCTGCTAACCTTCTTGCATTCGTGCATGCATTGGTGCATTATTGAATTATTGCATGCATTCTTGCATACATTCTTGCATGCATTCTTGCTTGCATATGTCCATGCTTGCATTCTTGAATTTCTGCTTGCATTCTTGCATTCTTGCTTGAATTCTTGCATACATTCTTGAATTTTTTCTTGCATTCTTTTTTGCTTTCTTTCATTCTTTCATTCTTGCTTGCGTTCTTGCATTCTAGCAATATTGCATGCATTCTTGCATTCTTTCTTGTATTCTTGCTTGTGTTCTTCCATTCTTGCATTAATTCGTGCTTCTGTTCCTGCATTTTTGCTTGCATTCTCGCATCCATTCTTGCATTCCTGCTTGCTTTCATGCATTCTTGCATACTTGCATGCATTCATGCATGCATTCTGGCAAGCGTTCGTCCATTCTTGCATGCATTCTTGCATTCATGCATGCAATCTTGCATGAGTTTGCATTCGTGCATTTTTGCATGCATTCTTTCATTCTTGCATGCATTCTTGCATACTTGCATGCATTCTTGCACTCTTGCATACATTCTTGCATGCTTTCTTGCATTCTTGATTGCATTCTAGCTGGCATTCTTGCATGCATTCTTGCATGCATTCTTTCATTCTTGCATTCATGCTTGCATTCTTACATTCTTGCTTGCATTCATGCACTCTTGCTTGCATTCTTTCTTTCCTTCTTGCATTCTTGCATGCATTCTTGCATACTTGCTCGCATTCTTGCTTTTTTGCTTGCATTCTAACATGCAGACTTGCATTTGTGCTTGCATTCTTGCTTGCATTCTTACATTCTTTCATCCTTGCTTGCGTTCTTGCATTCTTGCATGCACAGATACTTAGAAATATAGAAGATAGGAGCAGGAGTAGGCCATTCGGCCCCTCGAGTGTGGACCGCCATACGATGAGATCATGCATGCATTCTTTCTTTCCTTCTTGCATGCAATCTTGCATTCATTCTTGAATACTTGTATTCTTGCATTCTTGCTTGCATTCCTGCAATCTTGCATGCATTCTTGCTTACATTCTTGCATTCTTCCATGCATTCTTGCAATCTTGCATGCATTCTTGCATTCTTGCTTGCATTCTGGCATTCATTCTTGCATTCTTGTATGCATTCGTGATTTCTTGCATCATTGCTTGCATTCTTGCAGGCATTCTTGGCGTCTTGCATGCAATGATGCATTCGTGCATTCTTGCATGCTTGCATTCCTGCTTCCATTCTTGCATGCAGTCTTGCACTCTTGCTTGCATGCAAAATCATGCATTCCTGCATTCTTGCTTGCATGCATGCTTCCATTCTTGCATGCATTCTTGCTTTCTTTTTTTGCTTTCTTGCATGCATTCGTGCATTGTTGCATGCATTATTGCATGCATTCTTGCAATCTTGCATTCCTGCTTGCATTCTTGCATGCATTCCTGCATTCTTGCAAACATTCTTGCATTCTTGCATGCATTCTTGCGTGCATTCTTGCATACATTCTTGCATGCATTGATGCACTCTTGCATACATTCTTGCATTCTTGTATGCATTCGTGATTTCTTGCATCATTGGTTGCATTCTTGCATTCTTGCAAGCATTCTTGGTGTCTTGCATGCAATCATGCATTCATGCATTCTTGCATGCTTGCTTGCATTCTCGCTTACATTCTTGCATGCATTCTTGCATTCTTGCTTGCATTCTTGCATGCAGTCTTTCATTCTTGCATGTGTTCTTGCTTTCTTGCATGCATTCTTGCAACCTTGCATACATACTTGCATTCCTGCAGTCCTGCTTGCATGCATTCTTTCTTTCCTTCTTTCTTTTATGCATTCTTACATTCTTGCTTGCATTCTTGCATTCTTGCTTACTTTCTTGCTTTCTTGCATGCATTCGTGCATTCTTGCATTCGTGCATGCATTCTTGCATTTATTCTTGCCATTTGTATGCATTTGTGATTTCTTGCATCCTTGCTTGTATTCTTGCATTCTTGCAAGCATTCTTGCTGTCTTGCATGCAATCATGCATTACTGCATTCTTGCATTCTTGCTTGCATTCTTTTTTGAATGCTTTCATTCTCGCTTGCATTCATGCATTCTTGCTTGCATTCTTGCATTCTTGCATGCGTTCTTGCAATCTTGCATACATTCTTGCATTCCTGCATTCCTGCTTGCATTCTTTCATGCATTCGTGCATTCTTGCAAATTTTCTTGCATTCTTGCGTGCATTCTTGCATACATTCTTGCATGCATTCATGCATACATTCTTGCATTCTTGCTTGCATTTTTTCTTGCATTCTTTCTTCATTTCTTGCATTCTTTCTTTCTTTCTTGCAATCTTGCATGCATTCTTGCTTGCATTCTTTTTTCTTTCGTACATTCTTGCATGCATTCTTGCATACTTGCATGCATTCTTGCTCTCTTGCATACATTCTTGCATGCTTTCTTGCATTCTTGATTGCATTCTAGCTGGCATTCTTGCATTCTTGCATGCATTCTTGCATGCATTCTTTCATTCTTGCATTCATGCTTTCATTCTTACATTCTTGCTTGCATTCATGCACTCTTGCTTGCATTCTTTCTTTCCTTCTTGCATTCTTGCATGCATTCTTGCATACTTGCTCGCATTCTTGCTTTTTTGATTGCATTCTAGCATGCAGACTTGCATTTGTGCTTGCATTCTTGCATTCTTGCTTGCATTCTTGCATTCTTGCATCCTTGCTTGCGTTCTTGCATTCTTGCATGCACAGATACTTAGAAATATAGAAGATAGGAGCAGGAGTAGGCCATTCGGCCCCTCGAGTGTGGACCACCATACGATGAGATCATGCATGCATTCTTTCTTGCCTTCTTGCATGCAGCCTTGCATTCATTCTTGCATTCTTGTATTCTTGCATTCTTGCTTGCATTCTTGCTTACATTCTTGAATTCTTCCATGCATTCTTGCATGCATTCTTGCAATCTTGCATGCATTGTTGCATTCTTGCTTGCATTCTGGCATTCATTCTTGCATTCTTGTATGCATTCGTGATTTCTTGCATCATTGCTTGCATTCTTGCATTCTTGCAGGCATTCTTGTCGTCTTGCATGCAATGATGCATTCGTGCATTCTTGCATGCTTGCTTGCATTCTTGCGTCCATTCTTGCATGCATTCTTGCTTTCTTGCGTACTTTTTTGCTTTCTTGCATGCATTCGTGCATTGTTGCATGCATTCTTGCAATCTTGCATTCCCGCTTGCATTCTTGCATGCACTCGTGCATCCTTGCAAAAATTCTTGCATTCTTGCATGCATTCTTGCATACATTCTTGCATGCATTCATGCACTCTTGCATACATTCTTGCATTCTTGTATGCATTAGTGATTTCTTGCATCATTGGTTGCATTCTTGCAAGCATTCTTGGAGTCTTGCATGCAATCATGCATTGATGCATTCTTGCATGCTTGCTTGCATTCTTGCTTGCATTCTTGCATGCATTCTTTCATTCTTGAATGTATTCTTGCTTTCTTGCATGCATTCATGCAACCTTGCATACAATATTGCATTCCTGCAGTCCTGCTTGCATGCATTCTTGCTTTCTTTCTTTATTTTATGCATTCTTACATTCTTGCTTGCATTCTTGCATTCTTGCTTACTTTCTTGCTTTCTTGCATGAATTCGTGCATCCTTGCATTCTTGCCTTGTTGCATGCATTCTTGCATTCATTCTTGCATTCTTGCATGCATTTGTGATTTCTTGCATCCTTGCTTGTATTCTTGCATTCTTGCAAGCATTCTTGCTGTCTTGCATGCAATCATGCATTACTGCATTCTTGCATTCCTGCTTGCATTCTTTATTGAATGCTTTCATTCTTGCTTCCATTCATGCATTCTTGCATGCATTCCTGCAGGCATTCTTGCATTCTTGCATACATTCTTGCATTCCTGCATTCCTGCTTTCATTCTTGCATGCATTCGTGCATTCTTGCCAATTTTCTTGTATTCTTGCATTCTTGCTTGCATTCTTGCAATCTTGCATGCATTCCTGCATTCTTCCATGCATTCTTGCATGCATTCTTGCAATCTTGCATGCTTTCTTGCATTCTGGCATTCATTCTTGCATTCTTGTGTGCATTCGTGCTTTCTTGCATCATTGCTTGCATTCTTGCAGGCATTCTTGGCGTCTTGCATGCAATGATGCATTCGTGCATTCTTGCATGCTTGCTTGCATTCCTGCTTCCATTCTTGCATGCAGTCTTGCATTCTTGCTTGCATGCAATCATGCATTCATGCATTCTTGCAAGCTTGCTTGCATTCTTGCGTCCATTCTTGCATGCATTCTTGCATTCTTTCGTACTTTTTTTGCTTTCTTGCATTCATTCGTGCATTGTTGCATGCATTCTTGCATTCTTGCATGCATTCTTGCAATCTTGCAGTCCTGCTTGCATTCTTGCATGCATTCGTGCATTCTTGCAAACATTCTTGCATTCTTGCATGCATTCTTGCATGCATTCTTGCATACATTCTTGCATGCATTCATGCACTCTTGCATACATTCTTGCATTCTTGTATGCATTCGTGATTTCTTGCATCATTGGTTGCATTCTTGCATTCTTGCAAGCATTCTTGGTGTCTTGCATGCAATCATGCTTTCATGCATTCTTGCATGCTTGCTTCCATTCTTGCATGCATTCTTGCATTCTTTCTTGCATGCATTCTTTCATTCTTGCATGTATTCTTGCTTTCTTGCATGCATTCTTGCAACCTTTCATACATACTTGCATTCCTGCAGTCCTGCTTGCATGCATTCTTGCTTTCTTTCTTTCTTTTATGCATTCTTACATTCTTGCTTGCATTCTTGCATTCTTGCTTACTTTCTTGCTTTCTTGCATGAATTCGTGCATCCTTGCATTCTTGCAATCTTGCATACATTCTTGCATTCCTGCATTCCTGCTTGCATTCTTGCATGCATTCGTGCATTCTTGCAAATTTTCTTGCATTCTTGCATTCTTGCGCGCATTCTTGCATACATTCTTGCATGCATTCATGCACTCTTGCATACATTCTTGCATTCTTGCTTGCATTCTTACATGCAATCTTGCAAGCATTCTTGCATTCGTGCATTCTAGCTTGCATTCTTGCATTTTTGCTTGCATTCATGCATTCTTGCATGCATTCTTTCATTCTTGCATTCTTGCTTGCATTCTTGCTTGCATTCTTGCATTCTTGCTTGCATTCCTGCAATCTTGCATGCATTCTTGCTTACATTCTTGCATTTTTCCATGCATTCTTGCATGTATTCTTGCAATCTTGCATGCATTCTTGAATTCTTGCTTGCATTCTGGCATTCATTCTTGCATTCTTGTATGCATTCGTGATTTCTTGCATCATTGCTTGCATTCTTGCAGGCATTCTTGGCGTCTTGCATGCAATGATGCATTCGTGCATTCTTGCATGCTTGCTTGCATTCCTGCTTCCATTCTTGCATGCAGTCTTGCACTCTTGCTTGCATGCAAAATCATGCATTCCTGCATTCTTGCTTGCATGCATGCTTCCATTCTTGCATGCATTCTTGCTTTCTTTTTTTGATTTCTTGCATGCATTCGTGCATTGTTGCATGCATTATTGCATGCATTCTTGCAATCTTGCATTCCTGCTTGCATTCTTGCATGCATTCGTGCATTCTTGCAAACATTCTTGCATTCTTGCATGCATTCTTGCGTGCATTCTTGCATACATTCTTGCATGCATTCATGCACTCTTGCATACATTCTTGCATTCTTGTATGCATTAGTGATTTCTTGTATCATTGGTTGCATTCTTGCATTCTTGCAAGCATTCTTGGTGTCTTGCATGCAATCATGCATTGATGCATTCTTGCATGCTTGCTTGCATTCTTGCTTCCATTCTTGCATGCATTCTTGCATTCTTGCTTGCATTCTTGCATGCATTCTTTCATTCTTGCATGTATTCTTGCTTTCTTGCATGCATTCTTGCAACCTTGCATACAAAGTTGCTTTCCTGCAGTCCTGCTTGCATGCATTCTTGCTTTCTTTCTTTCTTTTATGCATTCTTACATTCTTGCTTGCATTCTTGCATTCTTGCTTACTTTCTTGCTTTCTTGCATGAATTCGTGCATCCTTGCATTCTTGCATGCATTCTTGCATTCATTCTTGCATTCTTGTATGCATTTGTGATTTCTTGCATCCTTGCTTGTATTCTTGCATTCTTGCAAGCATTCTTGCTGTCTTGCATGCAATCATGCATTACTGCATTCTTGCATTCTTGCTTGCATTCTTTATTGAATGCTTTCATTCTTGCTTGCATTCATGCATTCTTGCGTGCATTCTTGCAGGCATTCTTGCAATCTTGCATACATTCTTGCATTCCTGCATTCCTGCTTGCATTCTTGCATGCATTCGTGCATTCTTGCCAATTTTCTTGTATTCTTGCATTCTTGCAATCTTGCATGCATTCCTGCATTCTTCCATGCATTCTTGCATGCATTCTTGCAATCTTGCATGCTTTCTTGCATTCTTGCTTGCATTCTGGCATTCATTCTTGCATTCTTGTGTGCATTCGTGCTTTCTTGCATCATTGCTTGCATTCTTGCATTCTTGCAGGCATTCTTGGCGTCTTGCATGCAATGATGCATTCGTGCATTCTTGCATGCTTGCTTGCATTCCTGCTTCCATTCTTGCATGCAGTCTTGCATTCTTGCTTGCATGCAATCATGCAATCATGCATTCTTGCAAGCTTGCTTGCATTCTTGCGTCCATTCCTGCATGCATTCTTGCTTCCTTGCGTACTTTTTTGCTTTCTTGCATGCATTCGTGCATTGTTGCAGGCATTCTTGCATTCTTGCATGCATTCTTGCAATCTTGCAGTCCTGCTTGCATTCGTGCATGCATTCGTGCATTCTTGCAAACATTCTTGCATTCTTGCATGCATTCTTGCATACATTCTTGCATGCATTCATGCACTCTTGCATACATTCTTGCATTCTTGTATGCATTCGTGATTTTTTGCATCATTGGTTGCATTCTTGCATTCTTGCAAGCATTCTTGGTGTCTTGCATTCTTGCATGCTTGCTTCCATTCTTGCTTCCATTCCTGCATGCATTCTTGCATTCTTTCTTGCATGCATTCTTTAATTCTTGCATGTATTCTTGCTTTCTTGCATGCATTCTTGCAACCTTGCATACATACTTGCATTCCTGCAGTCCTGCTTGCATGCATTCTTGCTTTCTTTCTTTCTTTTATGCATTCTTACATTCTTGCTTGCATTCTTGCATTCTTGCTTACTTTCTTGCATGAATTCGTGCATCCTTGCATTCTTGCATGCATTCTTGCATTCTTGTATGCATTTGTTATTTCTTGCATCCTTGCTTGTATTCTTGCATTCTTGCAAGCATTCTTGCTGTCTTGCATGCAATCCTGCATTACTGCATTTTTGCATTCTTGCTTGCATTCTTTATTGAATGCTTTCATTCTTGCATGCATTCTTGCAATCTTGCATACATTCTTGCATTCCTGCTTGCATTCTTGCATGCATTCGTGCATTCTTGCAAATTTTCTTGCATTCTTGCGTGCATTCTTGCATACATTCTTGCATGCATTCATGCAGTCTTGCATACATTCTTGCATTCTTGCTTGCATTCTTACATGCAATCTTGCAAGCATTCTTGCATTCGTGCATTCTAGCTTGCATTCTTGCATTTTTGCTTGCATTCATGCATTCTTGCATGCATTCTTTCATTCTTGCATTCTTGCTTGCATTCTTACATTCTTCCTTGCATTCATGCATTCTTGCTTATATTCTTGCATGCATTCGTGCATTCCTGCTATCCTTCTTGCATTCGTGCATGCATTGGTGCATTATTGAATTATTGCATGCATTCTTGCATACATTCTTGCATGCATTCTTGCTTGCATATGTCCATGCTTGCATTCTTGAATTTCTGCTTGCATTCTTGCATTCTTGCTTGAATTCTTGCATACATTCTTGAATTTTTTCTTGCATTCTTTTTTGCTTTCTTTCATTCTTGCATTCTAGCAATATTGCATGCATTCTTGCATTCTTTCTTGTATTCTTGCTTGTGTTCTTCCGTTCTTGCATTAATTCGTGCTTCTGTTCCTGCATTTTTGCTTGCATTCTTGCACTCTCGCATCCATTCTTGCATTCCTGCTTGCTTTCATGCATTCTTGCATACTTGCATGCATTCTTGCATGCATTCTGGCAAGCGTTCGTCCATTCTTGCATGCATTCTTGCATTCATGCATGCATTCTTGCATGCAATCTTGCATGAGTTTGCATTCCTGCATTTTTGCATGCATTCTTTCATTCTTGCATTCTTGCATGCATTCTTGCATACTTGCATGCATTCTTGCACTCTTGCATACATTCTTGCATGCTTTCTTGCATTCTTGATTGCATTCTAGCTGGCATTCTTGCATTCTTGCATGCATTCTTGCATGCATTCTTTCATTCTTGCATTCATGCTTGCATTCTTACATTCTTGCTTGCATTCATGCACTCTTGCTTGCATTCTTTCTTTCCTTCTTGCATTCTTGCATGCATTCTTGCATACTTGCTCGCATTCTTGCTTTTTTGCTTGCATTCTAACATGCAGACTTGCATTTGTGCTTGCATTCTTGCTTGCATTCTTACATTCTTTCATCCTTGCTTGCGTTCTTGCATTCTTGCATGCACAGATACTTAGAAATATAGAAGATAGGAGCAGGAGTAGGCCATTCGGCCCCTCGAGTGTGGACCGCCATACGATGAGATCATGCATGCATTCTTTCTTTCCTTCTTGCATGCAATCTTGCATTCATTCTTGAATACTTGTATTCTTGCATTCTTGCTTGCATTCCTGCAATCTTGCATGCATTCTTGCTTACATTCTTGCATTCTTCCATGCATTCTTGCATGTATTCTTGCAATCTTGCATGCATTCTTGCATTCTTGCTTGCATTCTGGCATTCATTCTTGCATTCTTGTATGCATTCGTGATTTCTTGCATCATTGCTTGCATTCTTGCAGGCATTCTTGGCGTCTTGCATGCAATGATGCATTCGTGCATTCTTGCATGCTTGCTTGCATTCCTGCTTCCATTCTTGCATGCAGTCTTGCACTCTTGCTTGCATGCAAAATCATACATTCCTGCATTCTTGCTTGCATGCATGCTTCCATTCTTGCATGCATTCTTGCTTTCTTTTTTTGCTTTCTTGCATGCATTCGTGCATTGTTGCATGCATTATTGCATGCATTCTTGCAATCTTGCATTCCTGCTTGCATTCTTGCATGCATTCGTGCATTCTTGCATGCATTCTTGCGTGCATTCTTGCATACATTCTTGCATACATTCTTGCATGCATTGATGCACTCTTGCATACATTCTTGCATTCTTGTATGCATTCGTGATTTCTTGCATCATTGGTTGCATTCTTGCATTCTTGCAAGCACTCTTGGTGTCTTGCATGCAATCATGCATTCATGCATTCTTGCATGCTTGCTTGCATTCTCGCTTACATTCTTGCATGCATTCTTGCATTCTTGCTTGCATTCTTGCATGCATTCTTTCATTCTTGCATGTGTTCTTGCTTTCTTGCATGCATTCTTGCAACCTTGCATACATACTTGCATTCCTGCAGTCCTGCTTGCATGCATTCTTTCTTTCCTTCTTTCTTTTAAGCATTCTTACATTCTTGCTTGCATTCTTGCATTCTTGCTTACTTTCTTGCTTTCTTGCATGCTTTCGTGCATTCTTGCATTCTTGCATGCATTCTTGCATTTATTCTTGCAATTTGTATGCATTTGTGATTTCTTGCATCCTTGCTTGTATTCTTGCATTCTTGCTCGCATTCTTGCTCTTTTGCTTGCATTCTAACATGCAGACTTGCATTTGTGCTTGCATTCTTGAATTCTTGCTTGCATTCTTACATTCTTGCATCCTTGCTTGCGTTCTTGCATTCTTGCATGCACAGATACTTAGAAATATAGAACATAGGAGCAGGAGTAGACCATTCGGCCCCTCGAGTGTGGTCCACCATACGATGAGATCCTGCATGCATTCTTTCTTGCCTTCTTGCATGCAACCTTGCATTCATTCTTGAATACTTGTATTCTTGCATTCTTGCTTTCATTCCTGCAATCTTGCATGCATTCTTGCATTCTTGCTTACATTCTTGCATTCTTCCATGCATTCTTGCATGCATTCTTGCAATCTTGCATGCATTCTTGCATTCTTGCTTGCATTCTGGCATTCATTCTTGCATTCTTGTATGCATTCGTGATTTCTTGCATCATTGCTTGCATTCTTGCAGGCATTCTTGGCGTCTTGCATGCAATGATGCAAAATCATGCATTCCTGCATTCTTGCTTGCATGCATGCTTCCATTCTTGCATGCATTCTTGCTTCCTTTTTTTATTATTGCTTTCTTGCATGCATTCGTGCATTGTTGCATGCATTCTTGCATGCATTCTTGCAATCTTGCATTCCTGCTTGCATTCTTGGATGCATTCGTGCATTCTTGCAAACATTCTTGCATTCTTGCATGCATTCATGCGTGCATTCTTGCATACATTCTTGCATTCATTCATGCACTCTTGCATACATTCTTGCATTCTTGTATGCATTCGTGATTTCTTGCATCATTGGTTGCATTCTTGCAATCTTGCAAGCATTCTTGGTGTCTTGCATGCAATCATGCATTGATGCATTCTTGCATGCTTGCTTGCATTCTTGCTTGCATTCTTGCATGCATTCTTTCATTCTTGCATGTGTTCTTGCTTTCTTGCATGCATTCTTGCAACCTTGCATACATACTTGCATTCCTGCAGTCCTGCTTGCATGCATTCTTTCTTTCTTTCTTTCTTTAATGCATTCTTACATTCTTGCTTGCATTCTTGCTTACTTTCTTGCTTTCTTGCGTGCATTCGTGCATTCTTGCATTCTTGCAAGCATTCTTGCTGTCTTGCATGCAATCATGCATTACTGCATTTTTGCATTCTTGCTTGCATTCTTTTTTGAATGCTTTCATTCTTGCTTGCATTCATGCATTCTTGCTTGCATTCTTGCATTCTTGCATGCATTCTTGCAATCTTGCATACATTCTTGCATTCCTGCTTGCATTCTTGCATGCATTCGTGCATTCTTGCAAATTTTCTTGCATTCTTGCATTCTTGCGTGCATTCTTGCATACATTCTTGCATGCATTCATGCATACATTCTTGCATTCTTGCTTGCATTTTTTCTTGCATTCTTTCTTCATTTCTTGCATTCTTTCTTTCTTTCTTGCAATCTTGCATGCATTCTTGCATTCTTGCTTGCATTCTTTTTTCTTTCGTACATTCTTGCATGCATTCTTGCATACTTGCATGCATTCTTGCTCCCTTGCATACATTCTTGCATGCTTTCTTGCATTCTTGATTGCATTCTAGCTGGCATTCTTGCATGCATTCTTTCATTCTTGCATTCATGCTTGCATTCTTACATTCTTGCTTGCATTCATGCACTCTTGCTTGCATTCTTTCTTTCCTTCTTGCATTCTTGCATGCATTCTTGCATACTTGCTCGCATTCTTGCTTTTTTGCTTGCATTCTAACATGCAGACTTGCATTTGTGCTTGCATTCTTGCTTGCATTCTTACATTCTTTCATCCTTGCTTGCGTTCTTGCATTCTTGCATGCACAGATACTTAGAAATATAGAAGATAGGAGCAGGAGTAGGCCATTCGGCCCCTCGAGTGTGGACCGCCATACGATGAGATCATGCATGCATTCTTTCTTTCCTTCTTGCATGCAATCTTGCATTCATTCTTGAATACTTGTATTCTTGCATTCTTGCTTGCATTCCTGCAATCTTGCATGCATTCTTGCTTACATTCTTGCATTCTTGCATGTATTCTTGCAATCTTGCATGCATTCTTGCATTCTTGCTTGCATTCTGGCATTAATTCTTGCATTCTTGTATGCATTCGTGATTTCTTGCATCATTGCTTGCATTCTTGCAGGCATTCTTGGCGTCTTGCATGCAATGATGCATTCGTGCATTCTTGCATGCTTGCATTCCTGCTTCCATTCTTGCATGCAGTCTTGCACTCTTGCTTGCTTGCAAAATCATGCATTCCTGCTTGCATGCATGCTTCCATTCTTGCATGCATTCTTGCTTTCTTTTTTTTTGCTTTCTTGCATGCATTCGTGCATTGTTGCATGCATTATTGCATGCATTCTTGCAATCTTGCATTCCTGCTTGCATTCTTGCATGCATTCGTGCATTCTTGCAAACATTCTTGCATTCTTGCATGCATTCTTGCGTGCATTCTTGCATACATTCTTGCATACATTCTTGCATGCATTGATGCACTCTTGCATACATTCTTGCATTCTTGTATGCATTCGTGATTTCTTGCATCATTGGTTGCATTCTTGCATTCTTGCAAGCATTCTTGGTGTCTTGCATGCAATCATGCATTCATGCATTCTTGCATGCTTGCTTGCATTCTCGCTTACATTCTTGCATGCATTCTTGCATTCTTGCTTGCATTCTTGCATGCATTCTTTCATTCTTGCATGTGTTCTTGCTTTCTTGCATGCATTCTTGCAACCTTGCATGCATTCTTTCTTTCCTTCTTTCTTTTATGCATTCTTACATTCTTGCTTGCATTCTTGCATTCTTGCTTACTTTCTTGCTTTCTTGCATGCATTCGTGCATTCTTGCATTCTTGCATGCATTCTTGCATTTATCCTTGCAATTTGTATGCATTTGTGATTTCTTGCATCCTTGCTTGTATTCTTGCATTCTTGCAAGCATTCTTGCTGTCTTGCATGCAATCATGCATTACTGCATTCTTGCATTCTTGCTTGCATTCTTTTTTGAATGCTTTCATTCTCGCTTGCATTCCTGCATTCTTGCTTGCATTCTTGCATGCAATCCTGCATTCCTGCTTGCATTCTTGCATGCATTCGTGCATTCTTGCAAATTTTCTTGCATTCTTGCATTCTTGCGTGCATTCTTGCATACATTCTTGCATGCATTCATGCATACATTCTTGCATTCTTGCTTGCATTTTTTCTTGCATTCTTTCTTCATTTCTTGCATTCTTTCTTTGTTTCTTGCAATCTTGCATGCATTCTTGCATTCTTGCTTGCATTCTTTTTTCTTTCGTACATTCTTGCATGCATTCTTGCATACTTGCATGCATTCTTGCACTCTTGCATACATTCTTGCATGCTTTCTTGCCTTCTTGATTGCATTCTAGCTGGCATTATTGCATTCTTGCATGCATTCTTGCATACATTCTTTCATTCTTGCATTCATGCTTGCATTCTTACATTCTTGCTTGCATTCATGCACTCTTGCTTGCATTCTTTCTTTCCTTCTTGCATTCTTACATGCATTCTTGCATACTTGCTCGCATTCTTGCTTTTTTGCTTGCATTCTAGCATGCAGACTTGCATTTGTGCTTGCATTCTTGCTTGCATTCTTGCATTCTTGCATCCTTGCTTGCATTCTTGCATTCTTGCATGCACAGATACTTAGAAATATAGAAGATAGGAGCAGGAGTAGGCCATTCGGCCCCTCGAGTGTGGACCACCATACGATGAGATCATGCATGCATTCTTTCTTGCCTTCTTGCATGCAACCTTGCATTCATTCTTGCATACTTGTATTCTTGCATTCTTGCTTGCATTCTTGCAATCTTGCATGCATTCTTGCATTCTTGCTTACATTCTTCCATGCATTCTTGCATGCATTCTTGCAATCTTGCATGCATTCTTGCTTGCATTCTGGCATTCATTCTTCCATTCTTGCATGCATTCTTGCTTTCTTTTTTTGCTTTCTTGCATGCATTCGCGCATTGTTGCATGCATTATTGCATGCATTCTTGCAATCTTGCATTCCTGCTTGCATTCTTGCATGCATTCGTGCATTCTTGCAAACATTCTTGCATTCTTGCATGCATTCTTGCGTGCATTCTTGCATACATTCTTGCATGCATTGATGCACTCTTGCATACATTCTTGCATTCTTGTATGCATTCGTGATTTCTTGCATCATTGGTTGCATTCTTGCAAGCATTCTTGGTGTCTTGCATGCAATCATGCATTCATGCATTCTTGCATGCTTGCTTGCATTCTCGCTTACATTCTTGCATGCATTCTTGCATTCTTGCTTGCATTCTTGCATGCATTCTTTCATTCTTGCATGTGTTCTTGCTTTCTTGCATGCATTCTTGCAACCTTGCATACATACTTGCATTCCTGCAGTCCTGCTTGCATGCATTCTTTCTTTCCTTCTTTCTTTTATGCATTCTTACATTCTTGCTTGCATTCTTGCATTCTTGCTTACTTTCTTGCTTTCTTGCATGCATTCGTGCATGCTTGCATGCATTCTTGCATTTATTCTTGCAATTTGTATGCATTTGTGATTTCTTGCATCCTTGCTTGTATTCTTGCATGCTTGCAAGCATTCTTGCTGTCTTGCATGCAATCATGCATTACTGCATTCTTGCATTCTTGCTTGCATTCTTTTTTGAATGCTTTCATTCTCGCTTGCATTCATGCATTCTTGCTTGCATTCTTGCATTCTTGCATGCATTCTTGCAATCTTGCATACATTCTTGCATTCCTGCATTCCTGCTTGCATTCTTGCATGCATTCGTGCATGCATTCATGCATACATTCTTGCATTCTTGCTTGCATTTTTTCTTGCATTCTTTCTAAATTTCTTGCATTCTTTCTTTCTTTCTTGCAATCTTGCATGCATTCTTGCATTCTTGCTTGCATTCTTTTTTCTTTCGTACATTCTTGCATGCATTCTTGCTTACTTGCATGCATTCTTGCACTCTTGCATACATTCTTGCATGCTTTCTTGCATTCTTGATTGCATTCTAGCTGGCATTCTTGCATTCTTGCATGCATTCTTGCATGCATTCTTTCATTCTTGCATTCATGCTTTTATTCTTACATTCTTGCTTGCATTCATGCACTCTTGCTTGCATTCTTTCTTTCCTTCTTGCATTCTTGCATGCATTCTTGCATACTTGCTCGCATTCTTGCTTTTTTGATTGCATTCTAGCATGCAGACTTGCATTTGTGCTTGCATTCTTGCATTCTTGCTTGCATTCTTGCATTCTTGCATCCTTGCTTGCATTCTTGCATTCTTGCATGCACAGATACTTAGAAATATAGAAGATAGGAGCAGGAGTAGGCCATTCGGCCCCTCGAGTGTGGACCACCATACGATGAGATCATGCATGCATTCTTTCTTGCATTCTTGCATGCAGCCTTGCATTCATTCTTGCATTCTTGTATTCTTGCATTCTTGCTTGCATTCTTGCTTACATTCTTGAATTCTTCCATGCATTCTTGCATGCATTCTTGCAATCTTGCATGCATTTATGCATTCTTGCTTGCATTCTGGCATTCATTCTTGCATTCTTGTATGCATTCGTGATTTCTTGCATCATTGCTTGCATTCTTGCAGGCATTCTTGGCGTCTTGCATGCAATGATGCATTCTTGCATGCTTGCTTGCATTCCTGCTTCCATTCTTGCATGCAGTCTTGCACTCTTGCTTGCATGCAAAATCATGCAATCTTGCATGAGTTTGCATTCGTGCATTTTTGCATGCATTCTTGCACTCTTGCATACATTCTTGCATGCTTTCTTGCATTCTTGATTGCATTCTAGCTGGCATTCTTGCATGCATTCTTGCATGCATTCTTGCATGCATTCTTTCATTCTTGCATTCATGCTTGCATTCTTACATTCTTGCTTGCATTCATGCACTCTTGCTTGCATTCTTTCTTTCCTTCTTGCATTCTTGCATGCATTCTTGCATACTTGCTCGCATTCTTGCTTTTTTGCTTGCATTCTAACATGCAGACTTGCATTTGTGCTTGCATTCTTGCTTGCATTCTTACATTCTTTCATCCTTGCTTGCGTTCTTGCATTCTTGCATGCACAGATACTTAGAAATATAGAAGATAGGAGCAGGAGTAGGCCATTCGGCCCCTCGAGTGTGGACCGCCATACGATGAGATCATGCATGCATTCTTTCTTTCCTTCTTGCATGCAATCTTGCATTCATTCTTGAATACTTGTATTCTTGCATTCTTGCTTGCATTCCTGCAATCTTGCATGCATTCTTGCTTACATTCTTGCATTCTTGCATGTATTCTTGCAATCTTGCATGCATTCTTGCATTCTTGCTTGCATTCTGGCATTCATTCTTGCATTCTTGTATGCATTCGTGATTTCTTGCATCATTGCTTGCATTCTTGCAGGCATTCTTGGCGTCTTGCATGCAATGATGCATTCGTGCATTCTTGCATGCTTGCATTCCTGCTTCCATTCTTGCATGCAGTCTTGCACTCTTGCTTGCATGCAAAATCATGCATTCCTGCTTGCATGCATGCTTCCATTCTTGCATGCATTCTTGCTTTCTTTTTTTTGCTTTCTTGCATGCATTCGTGCATTGTTGCATGCATTCGTGCATGCATTCTTGCAATCTTGCATTCCTGCTTGCATTCTTGCATGCATTCGTGCATTCTTGCAAACATTCTTGCATTCTTGCATGCATTCTTGCGTGCATTCTTGCATACATTCTTGCATACATTCTTGCATGCATTGATGCACTCTTGCATACATTCTTGCATTCTTGTATGCATTCGTGATTTCTTGCATCATTGGTTGCATTCTTGCATTCTTGCAAGCATTCTTGCTGTCTTGCATGCAATCATGCATTACTGCATTCTTGCATTCTTGCTTGCATTCTTTTTTGAATGCTTTCATTCTCGCTTGCATTCATGCATTCTTGCTTGCATTCTTGCATTCTTGCATGCATTCTTGCAATCTTGCATACATTCTTGCATTCCTGCATTCCTGCTTGCATTCTTGCATGCATTCGTGCATGCATTCATGCATACATTCTTGCATTCTTGCTTGCATTTTTTCTTGCATTCTTTCTTCATTTCTTGCATTCTTTCTTTCTTTCTTGCAATCTTGCATGAATTCTTGCATTCTTGCTTGCATTCTTTTTTCTTTCGTACATTCTTGCATGCATTCTTGCTTACTTGCATGCATTCTTGCACTCTTGCATACATTCTTGCATGCTTTCTTGCATTCTTGATTGCATTCTAGCTGGCATTCTTGCATTCTTGCATGCATTCTTGCATGCATTCTTTCATTCTTGCATTCATGCTTTTATTCTTACATTCTTGCTTGCATTCATGCACTCTTGCTTGCATTCTTTCTTTCCTTCTTGCATTCTTGCATGCATTCTTGCATACTTGCTCGCATTCTTGCTTTTTTGATTGCATTCTAGCATGCAGACTTGCATTTGTGCTTGCATTCTTGCATTCTTGCTTGCATTCTTGCATTCTTGCATCCTTGCTTGCATTCTTGCATTCTTGCATGCACAGATACTTAGAAATATAGAACATAGGAGCAGGAGTAGGCCATTCGGCCCCTCGAGTGTGGACCACCATACGATGAGATCATGCATGCATTCTTTCTTGCATTCTTGCATGCAGCCTTGCATTCATTCTTGCATTCTTGTATTCTTGCATTCTTGCTTGCATTCTTGCTTACATTCTTGAATTCTTCCATGCATTCTTGCATGCATTCTTGCAATCTTGCATGCATTTATGCATTCTTGCTTGCATTCTGGCATTCATTCTTGCATTCTTGTATGCATTCGTGATTTCTTGCATCATTGCTTGCATTCTTGCAGGCATTCTTGGCGTCTTGCATGCAATGATGCATTCTTGCATGCTTGCTTGCATTCCTGCTTCCATTCTTGCATGCAGTCTTGCACTCTTGCTTGCATGCAAAATCATGCAATCTTGCATGAGTTTGCATTCGTGCATTTTTGCATGCATTCTTGCATACTTGCATGCATTCTTGCACTCTTGCATACATTCTTGCATGCTTTCTTGCATTCTTGATTGCATTCTAGCTGGCATTCTTGCATGCATTCTTGCATGCATTCTTGCATGCATTCTTTCATTCTTGCATTCATGCTTGCATTCTTACATTCTTGCTTGCATTCATGCACTCTTGCTTGCATTCTTTCTTTCCTTCTTGCATTCTTGCATGCATTCTTGCATACTTGCTCGCATTCTTGCTTTTTTGCTTGCATTCTAACATGCAGACTTGCATTTGTGCTTGCATTCTTGCTTGCATTCTTACATTCTTTCATCCTTGCTTGCGTTCTTGCATTCTTGCATGCACAGATACTTAGAAATATAGAAGATAGGAGCAGGAGTAGGCCATTCGGCCCCTCGAGTGTGGACCGCCATACGATGAGATCATGCATGCATTCTTTCTTTCCTTCTTGCATGCAATCTTGCATTCATTCTTGAATACTTGTATTCTTGCATTCTTGCTTGCATTCCTGCAATCTTGCATGCATTCTTGCTTACATTCTTGCATTCTTGCATGTATTCTTGCAATCTTGCATGCATTCTTGCATTCTTGCTTGCATTCTGGCATTCATTCTTGCATTCTTGTATGCATTCGTGATTTCTTGCATCATTGCTTGCATTCTTGCAGGCATTCTTGGCGTCTTGCATGCAATGATGCATTCGTGCATTCTTGCATGCTTGCATTCCTGCTTCCATTCTTGCATGCAGTCTTGCACTCTTGCTTGCATGCAAAATCATGCATTCCTGCTTGCATGCATGCTTCCATTCTTGCATGCATTCTTGCTTTCTTTTTTTTTGCTTTCTTGCATGCATTCGTGCATTGTTGCATGCATTATTGCATGCATTCTTGCAATCTTGCATTCTTGCTTGCATTCTTGCATGCATTCGTGCATTCTTGCAAACATTCTTGCATTCTTGCATGCATTCTTGCGTGCATTCTTGCATACATTCTTGCATACATTCTTGCATGCATTGATGCACTCTTGCATACATTCTTGCATTCTTGTATGCATTCGTGATTTCTTGCATCATTGGTTGCATTCTTGCATTCTTGCAAGCATTCTTGGTGTCTTGCATGCAATCATGCATTCATGCATTCTTGCATGCTTGCTTGCATTCTCGCTTACATTCTTGCATGCATTCTTGCATTCTTGCTTGCATTCTTGCATGCATTCTTTCATTCTTGCATGTGTTCTTGCTTTCTTGCATGCATTCTTGCAACCTTGCATACATACTTGCATTCCTGCAGTCCTGCTTGCATGCATTCTTTCTTTCCTTCTTTCTTTTATGCATTCTTACATTCTTGCTTGCATTCTTGCATTCTTGCTTACTTTCTTGCTTTCTTGCATGCATTCGTGCATTCTTGCATTCTTGCATGCATTCTTGCATTTATCCTTGCAATTTGTATGCATTTGTGATTTCTTGCATCCTTGCTTGTATTCTTGCATTCTTGCAAGCATTCTTGCTGTCTTGCATGCAATCATGCATTACTGCATTCTTGCATTCTTGCTTGCATTCTTTTTTGAATGCTTTCATTCTCGCTTGCATTCCTGCATTCTTGCTTGCATTCTTGCATGCAATCCTGCATTCCTGCTTGCATTCTTGCATGCATTCGTGCATTCTTGCAAATTTTCTTGCATTCTTGCATTCTTGCGTGCATTCTTGCATACATTCTTGCATGCATTCATGCATACATTCTTGCATTCTTGCTTGCATTTTTTCTTGCATTCTTTCTTCATTTCTTGCATTCTTTCTTTGTTTCTTGCAATCTTGCATGCATTCTTGCATTCTTGCTTGCATTCTTTTTTCTTTCGTACATTCTTGCATGCATTCTTGCACTCTTGCATACATTCTTGCATGCTTTCTTGCCTTCTTGATTGCATTCTAGCTGGCATTATTGCATTCTTGCATGCATTCTTGCATACATTCTTTCATTCTTGCATTCATGCTTGCATTCTTACATTCTTGCTTGCATTCATGCACTCTTGCTTGCATTCTTTCTTTCCTTCTTGCATTCTTACATGCATTCTTGCATACTTGCTCGCATTCTTGCTTTTTTGCTTGCATTCTAGCATGCAGACTTGCATTTGTGCTTGCATTCTTGCTTGCATTCTTGCATTCTTGCATCCTTGCTTGCATTCTTGCATTCTTGCATGCACAGATACTTAGAAATATAGAAGATAGGAGCAGGAGTAGGCCATTCGGCCCCTCGAGTGTGGACCACCATACGATGAGATCATGCATGCATTCTTTCTTGCCTTCTTGCATGCAACCTTGCATTCATTCTTGCATACTTGTATTCTTGCATTCTTGCTTGCATTCTTGCAATCTTGCATGCATTCTTGCATTCTTGCTTACATTCTTCCATGCATTCTTGCATGCATTCTTGCAATCTTGCATGCATTCTTGCTTGCATTCTGGCATTCATTCTTCCATTCTTGCATGCATTCTTGCTTTCTTTTTTTGCTTTCTTGCATGCATTCGCGCATTGTTGCATGCATTATTGCATGCATTCTTGCAATCTTGCATTCCTGCTTGCATTCTTGCATGCATTCGTGCATTCTTGCAAACATTCTTGCATTCTTGCATGCATTCTTGCGTGCATTCTTGCATACATTCTTGCATGCATTGATGCACTCTTGCATACATTCTTGCATTCTTGTATGCATTCGTGATTTCTTGCATCATTGGTTGCATTCTTGCAAGCATTCTTGGTGTCTTGCATGCAATCATGCATTCATGCATTCTTGCATGCTTGCTTGCATTCTCGCTTACATTCTTGCATGCATTCTTGCATTCTTGCTTGCATTCTTGCATGCATTCTTTCATTCTTGCATGTGTTCTTGCTTTCTTGCATGCATTCTTGCAACCTTGCATACATACTTGCATTCCTGCAGTCCTGCTTGCATGCATTCTTTCTTTCCTTCTTTCTTTTATGCATTCTTACATTCTTGCTTGCATTCTTGCTTACTTTCTTGCTTTCTTGCATGCATTCGTGCATGCTTGCATGCATTCTTGCATTTATTCTTGCAATTTGTATGCATTTGTGATTTCTTGCATCCTTGCTTGTATTCTTGCATGCTTGCAAGCATTCTTGCTGTCTTGCATGCAATCATGCATTACTGCATTCTTGCATTCTTGCTTGCATTCTTTTTTGAATGCTTTCATTCTCGCTTGCATTCATGCATTCTTGCTTGCATTCTTGCATTCTTGCATGCATTCTTGCAATCTTGCATACATTCTTGCATTCCTGCATTCCTGCTTGCATTCTTGCATGCATTCGTGCATGCATTCATGCATACATTCTTGCATTCTTGCTTGCATTTTTTCTTGCATTCTTTCTAAATTTCTTGCATTCTTTCTTTCTTTCTTGCAATCTTGCATGCATTCTTGCATTCTTGCTTGCATTCTTTTTTCTTTCGTACATTCTTGCATGCATTCTTGCTTACTTGCATGCATTCTTGCACTCTTGCATACATTCTTGCATGCTTTCTTGCATTCTTGATTGCATTCTAGCTGGCATTCTTGCATTCTTGCATGCATTCTTGCATGCATTCTTTCATTCTTGCATTCATGCTTTTATTCTTACATTCTTGCTTGCATTCATGCACTCTTGCTTGCATTCTTTCTTTCCTTCTTGCATTCTTGCATGCATTCTTGCATACTTGCTCGCATTCTTGCTTTTTTGATTGCATTCTAGCATGCAGACTTGCATTTGTGCTTGCATTCTTGCATTCTTGCTTGCATTCTTGCATTCTTGCATCCTTGCTTGCATTCTTGCATTCTTGCATGCACAGATACTTAGAAATATAGAAGATAGGAGCAGGAGTAGGCCATTCGGCCCCTCGAGTGTGGACCACCATACGATGAGATCATGCATGCATTCTTTCTTGCATTCTTGCATGCAGCCTTGCATTCATTCTTGCATTCTTGTATTCTTGCATTCTTGCTTGCATTCTTGCTTACATTCTTGAATTCTTCCATGCATTCTTGCATGCATTCTTGCAATCTTGCATGCATTTATGCATTCTTGCTTGCATTCTGGCATTCATTCTTGCATTCTTGTATGCATTCGTGATTTCTTGCATCATTGCTTGCATTCTTGCAGGCATTCTTGGCGTCTTGCATGCAATGATGCATTCTTGCATGCTTGCTTGCATTCCTGCTTCCATTCTTGCATGCAGTCTTGCACTCTTGCTTGCATGCAAAATCATGCAATCTTGCATGAGTTTGCATTCGTGCATTTTTGCATGCATTCTTGCATACTTGCATGCATTCTTGCACTCTTGCATACATTCTTGCATGCTTTCTTGCATTCTTGATTGCATTCTAGCTGGCATTCTTGCATGCATTCTTGCATGCATTCTTGCATGCATTCTTTCATTCTTGCATTCATGCTTGCATTCTTACATTCTTGCTTGCATTCATGCACTCTTGCTTGCATTCTTTCTTTCCTTCTTGCATTCTTGCATGCATTCTTGCATACTTGCTCGCATTCTTGCTTTTTTGCTTGCATTCTAACATGCAGACTTGCATTTGTGCTTGCATTCTTGCTTGCATTCTTACATTCTTTCATCCTTGCTTGCGTTCTTGCATTCTTGCATGCACAGATACTTAGAAATATAGAAGATAGGAGCAGGAGTAGGCCATTCGGCCCCTCGAGTGTGGACCGCCATACGATGAGATCATGCATGCATTCTTTCTTTCCTTCTTGCATGCAATCTTGCATTCATTCTTGAATACTTGTATTCTTGCATTCTTGCTTGCATTCCTGCAATCTTGCATGCATTCTTGCTTACATTCTTGCATTCTTGCATGTATTCTTGCAATCTTGCATGCATTCTTGCATTCTTGCTTGCATTCTGGCATTCATTCTTGCATTCTTGTATGCATTCGTGATTTCTTGCATCATTGCTTGCATTCTTGCAGGCATTCTTGGCGTCTTGCATGCAATGATGCATTCGTGCATTCTTGCATGCTTGCATTCCTGCTTCCATTCTTGCATGCAGTCTTGCACTCTTGCTTGCATGCAAAATCATGCATTCCTGCTTGCATGCATGCTTCCATTCTTGCATGCATTCTTGCTTTCTTTTTTTGCTTTCTTGCATGCATTCGTGCATTGTTGCATGCATTATTGCATGCATTCTTGCAATCTTGCATTCCTGCTTGCATTCTTGCATGCATTCGTGCATTCTTGCAAACATTCTTGCATTCTTGCATGCATTCTTGCGTGCATTCTTGCATACATTCTTGCATACATTCTTGCATGCATTGATGCACTCTTGCATACATTCTTGCATTCTTGTATGCATTCGTGATTTCTTGCATCATTGGTTGCATTCTTGCATTCTTGCAAGCATTCTTGCTGTCTTGCATGCAATCATGCATTACTGCATTCTTGCATTCTTGCTTGCATTCTTTTTTGAATGCTTTCATTCTCGCTTGCATTCATGCAGTCTTGCTTGCATTCTTGCATTCTTGCATGCATTCTTGCAATCTTGCATACATTCTTGCATTCCTGCATTCCTGCTTGCATTCTTGCATGCATTCGTGCATGCATTCATGCATACATTCTTGCATTCTTGCTTGCATTTTTTCTTGCATTCTTTCTTCATTTCTTGCATTCTTTCTTTCTTTCTTGCAATCTTGCATGAATTCTTGCATTCTTGCTTGCATTCTTTTTTCTTTCGTACATTCTTGCATGCATTCTTGCTTACTTGCATGCATTCTTGCACTCTTGCATACATTCTTGCATGCTTTCTTGCATTCTTGATTGCATTCTAGCTGGCATTCTTGCATTCTTGCATGCATTCTTGCATGCATTCTTTCATTCTTGCATTCATGCTTTTATTCTTACATTCTTGCTTGCATTCATGCACTCTTGCTTGCATTCTTTCTTTCCTTCTTGCATTCTTGCATGCATTCTTGCATACTTGCTCGCATTCTTGCTTTTTTGATTGCATTCTAGCATGCAGACTTGCATTTGTGCTTGCATTCTTGCATTCTTGCTTGCATTCTTGCATTCTTGCATCCTTGCTTGCATTCTTGCATTCTTGCATGCACAGATACTTAGAAATATAGAAGATAGGAGCAGGAGTAGGCCATTCGGCCCCTCGAGTGTGGACCACCATACGATGAGATCATGCATGCATTCTTTCTTGCATTCTTGCATGCAGCCTTGCATTCATTCTTGCATTCTTGTATTCTTGCATTCTTGCTTGCATTCTTGCTTACATTCTTGAATTCTTCCATGCATTCTTGCATGCATTCTTGCAATCTTGCATGCATTTATGCATTCTTGCTTGCATTCTGGCATTCATTCTTGCATTCTTGTATGCATTCGTGATTTCTTGCATCATTGCTTGCATTCTTGCAGGCATTCTTGGCGTCTTGCATGCAATGATGCATTCTTGCATGCTTGCTTGCATTCCTGCTTCCATTCTTGCATGCAGTCTTGCACTCTTGCTTGCATGCAAAATCATGCAATCTTGCATGAGTTTGCATTCGTGCATTTTTGCATGCATTCTTGCATACTTGCATGCATTCTTGCACTCTTGCATACATTCTTGCATGCTTTCTTGCATTCTTGATTGCATTCTAGCTGGCATTCTTGCATGCATTCTTGCATGCATTCTTGCATGCATTCTTTCATTCTTGCATTCATGCTTGCATTCTTACATTCTTGCTTGCATTCATGCACTCTTGCTTGCATTCTTTCTTTCCTTCTTGCATTCTTGCATGCATTCTTGCATACTTGCTCGCATTCTTGCTTTTTTGCTTGCATTCTAACATGCAGACTTGCATTTGTGCTTGCATTCTTGCTTGCATTCTTACATTCTTTCATCCTTGCTTGCGTTCTTGCATTCTTGCATGCACAGATACTTAGAAATATAGAAGATAGGAGCAGGAGTAGGCCATTCGGCCCCTCGAGTGTGGACCGCCATACGATGAGATCATGCATGCATTCTTTCTTTCCTTCTTGCATGCAATCTTGCATTCATTCTTGAATACTTGTATTCTTGCATTCTTGCTTGCATTCCTGCAATCTTGCATGCATTCTTGCTTACATTCTTGCATTCTTGCATGTATTCTTGCAATCTTGCATGCATTCTTGCATTCTTGCTTGCATTCTGGCATTCATTCTTGCATTCTTGTATGCATTCGTGATTTCTTGCATCATTGCTTGCATTCTTGCAGGCATTCTTGGCGTCTTGCATGCAATGATGCATTCGTGCATTCTTGCATGCTTGCATTCCTGCTTCCATTCTTGCATGCAGTCTTGCACTCTTGCTTGCATGCAAAATCATGCATTCCTGCTTGCATGCATGCTTCCATTCTTGCATGCATTCTTGCTTTCTTTTTTTTGCTTTCTTGCATGCATTCGTGCATTGTTGCATGCATTATTGCATGCATTCTTGCAATCTTGCACTCCTGCTTGCATTCTTGCATGCATTCGTGCATTCTTGCAAACATTCTTGCATTCTTGCATGCATTCTTGCGTGCATTCTTGCATACATTCTTGCATACATTCTTGCATGCATTGATGCACTCTTGCATACATTCTTGCATTCTTGTATGCATTCGTGATTTCTTGCATCATTGGTTGCATTCTTGCATTCTTGCAAGCATTCTTGGTGTCTTGCATGCAATCATGCATTCATGCATTCTTGCATGCTTGCTTGCATTCTCGCTTACATTCTTGCATGCATTCTTGCATTCTTGCTTGCATTCTTGCATGCATTCTTTCATTCTTGCATGTGTTCTTGCTTTCTTGCATGCATTCTTGCAACCTTGCATACATACTTGCATTCCTGCAGTCCTGCTTGCATGCATTCTTTCTTTCCTTCTTTCTTTTATGCATTCTTACATTCTTGCTTGCATTCTTGCATTCTTGCTTACTTTCTTGCTTTCTTGCATGCATTCGTGCATTCTTGCATTCTTGCATGCATTCTTGCATTTATCCTTGCAATTTGTATGCATTTGTGATTTCTTGCATCCTTGCTTGTATTCTTGCATTCTTGCAAGCATTCTTGCTGTCTTGCATGCAATCATGCATTACTGCATTCTTGCATTCTTGCTTGCATTCTTTTTTGAATGCTTTCATTCTCGCTTGCATTCCTGCATTCTTGCTTGCATTCTTGCATGCAATCCTGCATTCCTGCTTGCATTCTTGCATGCATTCGTGCATTCTTGCAAATTTTCTTGCATTCTTGCATTCTTGCGTGCATTCTTGCATACATTCTTGCATGCATTCATGCATACATTCTTGCATTCTTGCTTGCATTTTTTCTTGCATTCTTTCTTCATTTCTTGCATTCTTTCTTTCTTTCTTGCAATCTTGCATGCATTCTTGCATTCTTGCTTGCATTCTTTTTTCTTTCGTACATTCTTGCATGCATTCTTGCATACTTGCATGCATTCTTGCACTCTTGCATACATTCTTGCATGCTTTCTTGCCTTCTTGATTGCATTCTAGCTGGCATTATTGCATTCTTGCATGCATTCTTGCATACATTCTTTCATTCTTGCATTCATGCTTGCATTCTTACATTCTTGCTTGCATTCATGCACTCTTGCTTGCATTCTTTCTTTCCTTCTTGCATTCTTACATGCATTCTTGCATACTTGCTCGCATTCTTGCTTTTTTGCTTGCATTCTAGCATGCAGACTTGCATTTGTGCTTGCATTCTTGCTTGCATTCTTGCATTCTTGCATCCTTGCTTGCATTCTTGCATTCTTGCATGCACAGATACTTAGAAATATAGAAGATAGGAGCAGGAGTAGGCCATTCGGCCCCTCGAGTGTGGACCACCATACGATGAGATCATGCATGCATTCTTTCTTGCCTTCTTGCATGCAACCTTGCATTCATTCTTGCATACCTGTATTCTTGCATTCTTGCTTGCATTCTTGCAATCTTGCATGCATTCTTGCATTCTTGCTTACATTCTTCCATGCATTCTTGCATGCATTCTTGCAATCTTGCATGCATTCTTGCTTGCATTCTGGCATTCATTCTTGCATTCTTGTATGCATTCGTGATTTCTTGCATCATTGCTTGCATTCTTGCATTCTTGCAGGCATTCTTGGCGTCTTGCATGCAATGATGCATTCGTGCATTCTTGCACGCTTGCTTGCATTCCTGCTTCCATTCTTGCATGCAGTCTTGCAATCTTGCTTGCATGCAATCATGCATTCATGCATTCTTGCGTCCATTCTTGCATGCATTCTTGCGTACTTTTTTTTGCATGCATTCGTGCATTGTTGCATGCATTCTTGCATTCTTGCATGCATTCTTGCAATCTTGCATTCCTGCTTGCATTCTTGCATGCATTCGTGCATTCTTGCAAACATTATTGCATGCATTCTTGCATATATTCTTGCATGCATTCATGCACTCTTGCATACATTCTTGCATTCTTGTATGCATTAGTTATTTCTTGCATCATTGGTTGCATTCTTGCATTCTTGCAAGCATTCTTGGTGTCTTGCATGCAATCATGCATTGATGCATTCTTGCATGCTTGCTTGCATTCTTGCTTCCATTCTTGCATGCATTCTTGCATTCCTGCTTGCATTCTTGCATGCATTCTTTCATTCTTGCATGTATTCTTGCTTTCTTGCATGCATTCTTGCAACCTTGCATACAAAGTTGCTTTCCTGCAGTCCTGCTTGCATGCATTCTTTCTTTCTTTCTTTCTTTTATGCATTCTTACATTCTTGCTTGCATTCTTGCATTCTTGCTTACTTTCTTGCTTTCTTGCATGAATTCGTGCATCCTTGCATTCTTGCATGCATTCTTGCATTCATTCTTGCATTCTTGTATGCATTTGTGATTTCTTGCATCCTTGCTTGTATTCTTGCATTCTTGCAAGCATTCTTGCTGTCTTGCATGCAATCATGCATTACTGCATTCTTGCATTCTTGCTTGCATTCTTTATTGAATGCTTTCATTCTTGCTTGCATTCATGCATTCTTGCGTGCATTCTTGCTGGCATTCTTGCAATCTTGCATACATTCTTGCATTCCTGCATTCCTTCTTGCATGCATTCGTGCATTCTTGCCAATATTCTTGTATTCTTGCATTCTTGCTTGCATTCTTGCAATCTTGCATGCATTCCTGCATTCTTCCATGCATTCTTGCATGCATTCTTGCAATCTTGCATGCTTTCTTGCATTCTTGCTTGCATTCTGGCATTCATTCTTGCATTCTTGTGTGCATTCGTGCTTTCTTGCATCATTGCTTGCATTCTTGCATTCTTGCAGGCATTCTTGGCGTCTTGCATGCAATGATGCATTCGTGCATTCTTGCATGCTTGCTTGCATTCCTGCTTCCATTCTTGCATGCAGTCTTGCATTCTTGCTTGCATGCAATCATGCAATCATGCATTCTTGCAAGCTTGCTTGCATTCTTGCGTTCATTCCTGCATGCATTCTTGCTTCCTTGCGTACTTTTTTGCTTTCTTGCATGCATTCGTGCATTGTTGCAGGCATTCTTGCATTCTTGCATGCATTCTTGCAATCTTGCAGTCCTGCTTGCATTCTTGCATGCATTCGTGCATTCTTGCAAACATTATTGCATTCTTGCATGCATTCTTGCATACATTCTTGCATGCATTCATGCACTCTTGCATACATTCTTGCATTCTTGTATGCATTCGTGATTTCTTGCATCATTGGTTGCATTCTTGCATTCTTGCAAGCATTCTTGGTGTCTTGCATGCAATCATGCATTCTTGCATGCTTGCTTCCACTCTTGCTTCCATTCTTGCATGCATTCTCGCATTCTTTCTTGCATGCATTCTTTCATTCTTGCATGTATTCTTGCTTTCTTGCATGCATTCTTGCAACCTTGCATACATACTTGCATTCCTGCAGTCCTGCTTGCATGCATTCTTGCTTTCTTTCTTTCTTTTATGCATTCTTACATTCTTGCTTGCATTCTTGCATTCTTGCTTACTTTCTTGCATGAATTCGTGCATCCTTGCATTCTTGCATTCTTGCATGCATTCTTGCATTCATTCTTGCATTCTTGTATGCATTTGTGATTTCTTGCATCCTTGCTTGTATTCTTGCATTCTTGCAAGCAATCTTGCTGTCTTGCATGCAATCATGCATTACTGCATTCTTGCATTCTTGCTTGCATTCTTTATTGAATGCTTTCATTCTTGCATGCATTCTTGCAATCTTGCGTACATTCTTGCATTCCTGCATTCCTGCTTGCATTCTTGCATGCATTCGTGCATTCTTGCAAATTTTCTTGCATTCTTGCATTCTTGCGTGCATTCTTGCATACATTCTTGCATGCATTCATGCAGTCTTGCATACATTCTTGCATTCTTGCTTGCATTCTTACATGCAATCTTGCAAGCATTCTTGCATTCGTGCATTCTAGCTTGCATTCTTGCATTTGTGCTTGCATTCATGCATTCTTGCATGCATTCTTTCATTCTTGCATTCTTGCTTGCATTCTTACATTCTTCCTTGCATTCATGCATTCTTGCTTATATTCTTGCATGCATTCGTGCATTCCTGCTAACCTTCTTGCATTCGTGCATGCATTGGTGCATTATTGAATTATTGCATGCATTCTTGCATACATTCTTGCATGCATTCTTGCTTGCATATGTCCATGCTTGCATTCTTGAATTTCTGCTTGCATTCTTGCATTCTTGCTTGAATTCTTGCATACATTCTTGAATTTTTTCTTGCATTCTTTTTTGCTTTCTTTCATTCTTTCATTCTTGCTTGCGTTCTTGCATTCTAGCAATATTGCATGCATTCTTGCATTCTTTCTTGTATTCTTGCTTGTGTTCTTCCATTCTTGCATTAATTCGTGCTTCTGTTCCTGCATTTTTGCTTGCATTCTTGCACTCTCGCATCCATTCTTGCATTCCTGCTTGCTTTCATGCATTCTTGCATACTTGCATGCATTCTTGCACTCTTGCATACATTCTTGCATGCTTTCTTGCATTCTTGATTGCATTCTAGCTGGCATTCTTGCATTCTTGCATGCATTCTTGCATGCATTCTTTCATTCTTGCATTCATGCTTGCATTCTTACATTCTTGCTTGCATTCATGCACTCTTGCTTGCATTCTTTCTTTCCTTCTTGCATTCTTGCATGCATTCTTGCATACATGCTCGAATTCTTGCTTTTTTGCTTGCATTCTAACATGCAGACTTGCATTTGTGCTTGCATTCTTGCTTGCATTCTTACATTCTTTCATCCTTGCTTGCGTTCTTGCATTCTTGCATGCACAGATACTTAGAAATATAGAAGATAGGAGCAGGAGTAGGCCATTCGGCCCCTCGAGTGTGGACCGCCATACGATGAGATCATGCATGCATTCTTTCTTTCCTTCTTGCATGCAATCTTGCATTCATTCTTGAATACTTGTATTCTTGCATTCTTGCTTGCATTCCTGCAATCTTGCATGCATTCTTGCTTACATTCTTGCATTCTTCCATGCATTCTTGCATGTATTCTTGCAATCTTGCATGCATTCTTGCATTCTTGCTTGCATTCTGGCATTCATTCTTGCATTCTTGTATGCATTCGTGATTTCTTGCATCATTGCTTGCATTCTTGCAGGCATTCTTGGCGTCTTGCATGCAATGATGCATTCGTGCATTCTTGCATGCTTGCTTGCATTCCTGCTTCCATTCTTGCATGCAGTCTTGCACTCTTGCTTGCATGCAAAATCATGCATTCCTGCATTCTTGCTTACATGCATGCTTCCATTCTTGCATGCATTCTTGCTTTCTTTTTTTGCTTTCTTGCATGCATTCGCGCATTGTTGCATGCATTCTTGCATGCATTCTTGCAATCTTGCATTCCTGCTTGCATTCTTGCATGCATTCGTGCATTCTTGCAAACATTCTTGCATTCTTGCATGCATTCTTGCGTGCATTCTTGCATACATTCTTGCATACATTCTTGCATGCATTGATGCACTCTTGCATACATTCTTGCATTCTTGTATGCATTCGTGATTTCTTGCATCATTGGTTGCATTCTTGCATTCTTGCAAGCATTCTTGGTGTCTTGCATGCAATCATGCATTCATGCATTCTTGCATGCTTGCTTGCATTCTCGCTTACATTCTTGCATGCATTCTTGCATTCTTGCTTGCATTCTTGCATGCATTCTTTCATTCTTGCATGTGTTCTTGCTTTCTTGCATGCATTCTTGCAACCTTGCATACATACTTGCATTCCTGCAGTCCTGCTTGCATGCATTCTTTCTTTCCTTCTTTCTTTTATGCATTCTTACATTCTTGCTTGCATTCTTGCATTCTTGCTTACTTTCTTGCTTTCTTGCATGCATTCGTGCATTCTTGCATGCATTCTTGCATTTATTCTTGCAATTTGTATGCATTTGTGATTTCTTGCATCCTTGCTTGTATTCTTGCATGCTTGCAAGCATTCTTGCTGTCTTGCATGCAATCATGCATTACTGCATTCTTGCATTCTTGCTTGCATTCTTTTTTGAATGCTTTCATTCTCGCTTGCATTCATGCATTCTTGCTTGCATTCTTGCATTCTTGCATGCATTCTTGCAATCTTGCATACATTCTTGCATTCCTGCATTCCTGCTTGCATTCTTGCATGCATTCGTGCATTCTTGCAAATTTTCTTGCATTCTTGCGTGCATTCTTGCATACATTCTTGCATGCATTCATGCATACATTCTTGCATTCTTGCTTGCATTTTTTCTTGCATTCTTTCTTCATTTCTTGCATTCTTTCTTTCTTTCTTGCAATCTTGCATGCATTCTTGCATTCTTGCTTGCATTCTTTTTTCTTTCGTACATTCTTGCATGCATTCTTGCTTACTTGCATGCATTCTTGCACTCTTGCATACATTCTTGCATGCTTTCTTGCATTCTTGATTGCATTCTAGCTGGCATTCTTGCATTCTTGCATGCATTCTTGCATGCATTCTTTCATTCTTGCATTCATGCTTTCATTCTTACATTCTTGCTTGCATTCATGCACTCTTGCTTGCATTCTTTCTTTCCTTCTTGCATTCTTGCATGCATTCTTGCATACTTGCTCGCATTCTTGCTTTTTTGATTGCATTCTAGCATGCAGACTTGCATTTGTGCTTGCATTCTTGCATTCTTGCTTGCATTCTTGCATTCTTGCATCCTTGCTTGCATTCTTGCATTCTTGCATGCACAGATACTTAGAAATATAGAAGATAGGAGCAGGAGTAGGCCATTCGGCCCCTCGAGTGTGGACCACCATACGATGAGATCATGCATGCATTCTTTCTTGCCTTCTTGCATGCAACCTTGCATTCATTCTTGCATACTTGTATTCTTGCATTCTTGCTTGCATTCTTGCAATCTTGCATGCATTCTTGCATTCTTGCTTACATTCTTGAATTCTTCCATGCATTCTTGCATGCATTCTTGCAATCTTGCATGCATTCTTGCATTCTTGCTTGCATTCTGGCATTCATTCTTGCATTCTTGTATGCATTCGTGATTTCTTGCATCATTGCTTGCATTCTTGCATTCTTGCAGGCATTCTTGTCGTCTTGCATGCAATGATGCATTCGTGCATTCTTGCATGCTTGCTTGCATTCTTGCATCCATTCTTGCATGCATTCTTGCTTTCTTGCGTACTTTTTTGCTTTCTTGCATGCATTCGTGCATTGTTGCATGCATTGTTGCATGCATTCTTGCAATCTTGCATTCCTGTTTGCATTCTTGCATGCACTCGTGCATCCTTGCAAAAATTCTTGCATTCTTGCATACATTCTTGCATGCATTCATGCACTCTTGCATACATTCTTGCATTCTTGTATGCATTAGTGATTTCTTGCATCATTGGTTGCATTCTTGCATTCTTGCAAGCATTCTTGGTGTCTTGCATGCAATCATGCATTGATGCATTCTTGCATGCTTGCTTGCATTCTTGCTTCCATTCTTGCATGCATTCTTGCATTCTTGCTTGCATTCTTGCATGCATTCTTTCATTCTTGCATGTATTCTTGCTTTCTTGCATGCATTCTTGCAACCTTGCATACAAAATTGCATTCCTGCAGTCCTGCTTGCATGCATTCTTGCTTTCTTTCTTTATTTTATGCATTCTTACATTCTTGCGTGCATTCTTGCATTCTTGCTTACTTTCTTGCTTTCTTGCATGAATTCGTGCATCCTTGCATTCTTGCCTTCTTGCATGCATTCTTGCATTCATTCTTGCATTCTTGTATGCATTTGTGATTTCTTGCATCCTTGCTTGTATTCTTGCATTCTTGCAAGCATTCTTGCTGTCTTGCATGCAATCATGCATTACTGCATTCTTGCATTCTTGCTTGCATTCTTTATTGAATGCTTTCATTCTTGCTTATATTCATGCATTCTTGCGTGCATTCCTGCAGGCATTCTTGCAATCTTGCATACATTCTTGCATTCCTGCATTCCTGCTTGCATTCTTGCATGCATTCGTGCATTATTGCCAATTTTCTTGTATTCTTGCATTCTTGCAATCTTGCATGCATTCCTGCATTCTTCCATGCATTCTTGCATGCATTCTTGCAATCTTGCATGCTTTCTTGCATTCTGGCATTCATTCTTGCATTCTTGTGTGCATTCGTGCTTTCTTGCATCATTGCTTGCATTCTTGCATTCTTGCAGGCATTCTTGGCGTCTTGCATGCAATGATGCATTCGTGCATTCTTGCATGCTTGCTTGCATTCCTGCTTCCATTTTTGCATGCAGTCTTGCATTCTTGCTTGCATGCAATCATGCATTCATGCATTCTTGCAAGCTTGCTTGCATTCTTGCGTCCATTCTTGCATGCATTCTTGCATTCTTTCGTACTTTTTTGCTTTCTTGCATTCATTCGTGCATTGTTGCATGCATTCTTGCATTCTTGCATGCATTCTTGCAATCTTGCAGTCCTGCTTGCATTCCTGCATGCATTCGTGCATTCTTGCAAACATTCTTGCATTCTTGCATGCATTCTTGCATACATTCTTGCATGCATTCATGCACTCTTGCATACATTCTTGCATTCTTGTATGCATTCGTGATTTCTTGCATCATTGGTTGCATTCTTGCATTCTTGCAAGCATTCTTGGTGTCTTGCATGCAATCATGCTTTCATGCATTCTTGCATGCTTGCTTCCATTCTTGCATGCATTCTTGCATTCTTTCTTGCATGCATTCTTTCATTCTTGCATGTATTCTTGCTTTCATGCATGCATTCTTGCAACCTTTCATACATACTTGCATTCCTGCAGTCCTGCTTGCATGCATTCTTGCTTTCTTTCTTTCTTTTATGCATTCTTACATTCTTGCTTGCATTCTTGCATTCTTGCTTACTTTCTTGCTTTCTTGCATGAATTCGTGCATCCTTGCATTCTTGCAATCTTGCATACATTCATGCATTCCTGCTTGCATTCTTGCATGCATTCGTGCATTCTTGCAAATTTTCTTGCATTCTTGCATTCTTGCGTGCATTCTTGCATACATTCTTGCATGCATTCATGCACTCTTGCATACATTCTTGCATTCTTGCTTGCATTCTTACATGCAATCTTGCAAGCATTCTTGCATTCGTGCATTCTAGCTTGCATTCTTGCATTTTTGCTTGCATTCTTGCTTGTATTCTTGCATTCTTGCTTGCATTCCTGCAATCTTGCATGCATTCTTGCTTACATTCTTGCATTCTTCCATGCATTCTTGCATGTATTCTTGCAATCTTGCATGCATTCTTGCATTCTTGCTTGCATTCTGGCATTCATTCTTGCATTCTTGTGTGCATTCGTGATTTCTTGCATCATTGCTTGCATTCTTGCAGGCATTCTTGGCGTCTTGCATGCAATGATGCATTCGTGCATTCTTGCATGCTAGCTTGCATTCCTGCTTCCATTCTTGCCTGCAGTCTTGCACTCTTGCTTGCATGCAAAATCATGCATTCCTGCATTCTTGCTTGCATGCATGCTTCCATTCTTGCATGCATTCTTGCTTTCTTTTTTTTGCTTTCTTGCATGCATTCGTGCATGCATTATTGCATGCATTCTTGCAATCTTGCATTCATGCTTGCATTCTTGCATGCATTCGTGCATTCTTGCAAACATTCTTGCATTCTTGCATGCATTCTTGCGTGCATTCTTGCATACATTCTTGCATGCATTGATGCACTCTTGCATACATTCTTGCATTCTTGTATGCATTCGTGATTTCTTGCATCATTGGTTGCATTCTTGCATTCTTGCAAGCATTCTTGGTGTCTTGCATGCAATCATGCATTCATGCATTCTTGCATGCTTGCTTGCATTCTCGCTTACATTCTTGCATGCTTTCTTGCATTCTTGCTTGCATTCTTGCATGCATTCTTTCATTCTTGCATGTGTTCTTGCTTTCTTGCATGCATTCTTGCAACCTTGCATACATACTTGCATTCCTGCAGTCCTGCTTGCATGCATTCTTTCTTTCCTTCTTTCTTTTATGCATTCTTACATTCTTGCTTGCATTCTTGCATTCTTGCTTACTTTCTTGCTTTCTTGCATGCATTCGTGCATTCTTGCATTCTTGCATGCATTCTTGCATTTATCCTTGCAATTTGTATGCATTTGTGATTTCTTGCATCCTTGCTTGTATTCTTGCATTCTTGCAAGCATTCTTGCTGTCTTGCATGCAATCATGCATTACTGCATTCTTGCATTCTTGCTTGCATTCTTTTTTGAATGCTTTCATTCTCGCTTGCATTCCTGCATTCTTGCTTGCATTCTTGCATGCAATCCTGCATTCCTGCTTGCATTCTTGCATGCATTCGTGCATTCTTGCAAATTTTCTTGCATTCTTGCATTCTTGCGTGCATTCTTGCATACATTCTTGCATGCATTCATGCATACATTCTTGCATTCTTGCTTGCATTTTTTCTTGCATTCTTTCTTCATTTCTTGCATTCTTTCTTTGTTTCTTGCAATCTTGCATGCATTCTTGCATTCTTGCTTGCATTCTTTTTTCTTTCGTACATTCTTGCATGCATTCTTGCATACTTGCATGCATTCTTGCACTCTTGCATACATTCTTGCATGCTTTCTTGCCTTCTTGATTGCATTCTAGCTGGCATTATTGCATTCTTGCATGCATTCTTGCATACATTCTTTCATTCTTGCATTCATGCTTGCATTCTTACATTCTTGCTTGCATTCATGCACTCTTGCTTGCATTCTTTCTTTCCTTCTTGCATTCTTACATGCATTCTTGCATACTTGCTCGCATTCTTGCTTTTTTGCTTGCATTCTAGCATGCAGACTTGCATTTGTGCTTGCATTCTTGCTTGCATTCTTGCATTCTTGCATCCTTGCTTGCATTCTTGCATTCTTGCATGCACAGATACTTAGAAATATAGAAGATAGGAGCAGGAGTAGGCCATTCGGCCCCTCGAGTGTGGACCACCATACGATGAGATCATGCATGCATTCTTTCTTGCCTTCTTGCATGCAACCTTGCATTCATTCTTGCATACTTGTATTCTTGCATTCTTGCTTGCATTCTTGCAATCTTGCATGCATTCTTGCATTCTTGCTTACATTCTTCCATGCATTCTTGCATGCATTCTTGCAATCTTGCATGCATTCTTGCTTGCATTCTGGCATTCATTCTTCCATTCTTGCATGCATTCTTGCTTTCTTTTTTTGCTTTCTTGCATGCATTCGCGCATTGTTGCATGCATTATTGCATGCATTCTTGCAATCTTGCATTCCTGCTTGCATTCTTGCATGCATTCGTGCATTCTTGCAAACATTCTTGCATTCTTGCATGCATTCTTGCGTGCATTCTTGCATACATTCTTGCATGCATTGATGCACTCTTGCATACATTCTTGCATTCTTGTATGCATTCGTGATTTCTTGCATCATTGGTTGCATTCTTGCAAGCATTCTTGGTGTCTTGCATGCAATCATGCATTCATGCATTCTTGCATGCTTGCTTGCATTCTCGCTTACATTCTTGCATGCATTCTTGCATTCTTGCTTGCATTCTTGCATGCATTCTTTCATTCTTGCATGTGTTCTTGCTTTCTTGCATGCATTCTTGCAACCTTGCATACATACTTGCATTCCTGCAGTCCTGCTTGCATGCATTCTTTCTTTCCTTCTTTCTTTTATGCATTCTTACATTCTTGCTTGCATTCTTGCATTCTTGCTTACTTTCTTGCTTTCTTGCATGCATTCGTGCATGCTTGCATGCATTCTTGCATTTATTCTTGCAATTTGTATGCATTTGTGATTTCTTGCATCCTTGCTTGTATTCTTGCATGCTTGCAAGCATTCTTGCTGTCTTGCATGCAATCATGCATTACTGCATTCTTGCATTCTTGCTTGCATTCTTTTTTGAATGCTTTCATTCTCGCTTGCATTCATGCATTCTTGCTTGCATTCTTGCATTCTTGCATGCATTCTTGCAATCTTGCATACATTCTTGCATTCCTGCATTCCTGCTTGCATTCTTGCATGCATTCGTGCATGCATTCATGCATACATTCTTGCATTCTTGCTTGCATTTTTTCTTGCATTCTTTCTAAATTTCTTGCATTCTTTCTTTCTTTCTTGCAATCTTGCATGCATTCTTGCATTCTTGCTTGCATTCTTTTTTCTTTCGTACATTCTTGCATGCATTCTTGCTTACTTGCATGCATTCTTGCACTCTTGCATACATTCTTGCATGCTTTCTTGCATTCTTGATTGCATTCTAGCTGGCATTCTTGCATTCTTGCATGCATTCTTGCATGCATTCTTTCATTCTTGCATTCATGCTTTTATTCTTACATTCTTGCTTGCATTCATGCACTCTTGCTTGCATTCTTTCTTTCCTTCTTGCATTCTTGCATGCATTCTTGCATACTTGCTCGCATTCTTGCTTTTTTGATTGCATTCTAGCATGCAGACTTGCATTTGTGCTTGCATTCTTGCATTCTTGCTTGCATTCTTGCATTCTTGCATGCATTCTTGCAATCTTGCATACATTCTTGCATTCCTGCATTCCTGCTTGCATTCTTGCATGCATTCGTGCATGCATTCATGCATACATTCTTGCATTCTTGCTTGCATTTTTTCTTGCATTCTTTCTTCATTTCTTGCATTCTTTCTTTCTTTCTTGCAATCTTGCATGAATTCTTGCATTCTTGCTTGCATTCTTTTTTCTTTCGTACATTCTTGCATGCATTCTTGCTTACTTGCATGCATTCTTGCACTCTTGCATACATTCTTGCATGCTTTCTTGCATTCTTGATTGCATTCTAGCTGGCATTCTTGCATTCTTGCATGCATTCTTGCATGCATTCTTTCATTCTTGCATTCATGCTTTTATTCTTACATTCTTGCTTGCATTCATGCACTCTTGCTTGCATTCTTTCTTTCCTTCTTGCATTCTTGCATGCATTCTTGCATACTTGCTCGCATTCTTGCTTTTTTGATTGCATTCTAGCATGCAGACTTGCATTTGTGCTTGCATTCTTGCATTCTTGCTTGCATTCTTGCATTCTTGCATCCTTGCTTGCATTCTTGCATTCTTGCATGCACAGATACTTAGAAATATAGAAGATAGGAGCAGGAGTAGGCCATTCGGCCCCTCGAGTGTGGACCACCATACGATGAGATCATGCATGCATTCTTTCTTGCATTCTTGCATGCAGCCTTGCATTCATTCTTGCATTCTTGTATTCTTGCATTCTTGCTTGCATTCTTGCTTACATTCTTGAATTCTTCCATGCATTCTTGCATGCATTCTTGCAATCTTGCATGCATTTATGCATTCTTGCTTGCATTCTGGCATTCATTCTTGCATTCTTGTATGCATTCGTGATTTCTTGCATCATTGCTTGCATTCTTGCAGGCATTCTTGGCGTCTTGCATGCAATGATGCATTCTTGCATGCTTGCTTGCATTCCTGCTTCCATTCTTGCATGCAGTCTTGCACTCTTGCTTGCATGCAAAATCATGCAATCTTGCATGAGTTTGCATTCGTGCATTTTTGCATGCATTCTTGCATACTTGCATGCATTCTTGCACTCTTGCATACATTCTTGCATGCTTTCTTGCATTCTTGATTGCATTCTAGCTGGCATTCTTGCATGCATTCTTGCATGCATTCTTGCATGCATTCTTTCATTCTTGCATTCATGCTTGCATTCTTACATTCTTGCTTGCATTCATGCACTCTTGCTTGCATTCTTTCTTTCCTTCTTGCATTCTTGCATGCATTCTTGCATACTTGCTCGCATTCTTGCTTTTTTGCTTGCATTCTAACATGCAGACTTGCATTTGTGCTTGCATTCTTGCTTGCATTCTTACATTCTTTCATCCTTGCTTGCGTTCTTGCATTCTTGCATGCACAGATACTTAGAAATATAGAAGATAGGAGCAGGAGTAGGCCATTCGGCCCCTCGAGTGTGGACCGCCATACGATGAGATCATGCATGCATTCTTTCTTTCCTTCTTGCATGCAATCTTGCATTCATTCTTGAATACTTGTATTCTTGCATTCTTGCTTGCATTCCTGCAATCTTGCATGCATTCTTGCTTACATTCTTGCATTCTTGCATGTATTCTTGCAATCTTGCATGCATTCTTGCATTCTTGCTTGCATTCTGGCATTCATTCTTGCATTCTTGTATGCATTCGTGATTTCTTGCATCATTGCTTGCATTCTTGCAGGCATTCTTGGCGTCTTGCATGCAATGATGCATTCGTGCATTCTTGCATGCTTGCATTCCTGCTTCCATTCTTGCATGCAGTCTTGCACTCTTGCTTGCATGCAAAATCATGCATTCCTGCTTGCATGCATGCTTCCATTCTTGCATGCATTCTTGCTTTCTTTTTTTTGCTTTCTTGCATGCATTCGTGCATTGTTGCATGCATTATTGCATGCATTCTTGCAATCTTGCATTCCTGCTTGCATTCTTGCATGCATTCGTGCATTCTTGCAAACATTCTTGCATTCTTGCATGCATTCTTGCGTGCATTCTTGCATACATTCTTGCATACATTCTTGCATGCATTGATGCACTCTTGCATACATTCTTGCATTCTTGTATGCATTCGTGATTTCTTGCATCATTGGTTGCATTCTTGCATTCTTGCAAGCATTCTTGGTGTCTTGCATGCAATCATGCATTCATGCATTCTTGCATGCTTGCTTGCATTCTCGCTTACATTCTTGCATGCATTCTTGCATTCTTGCTTGCATTCTTGCATGCATTCTTTCATTCTTGCATGTGTTCTTGCTTTCTTGCATGCATTCTTGCAACCTTGCATACATACTTGCATTCCTGCAGTCCTGCTTGCATGCATTCTTTCTTTCCTTCTTTCTTTTATGCATTCTTACATTCTTGCTTGCATTCTTGCATTCTTGCTTACTTTCTTGCTTTCTTGCATGCATTCGTGCATTCTTGCATTCTTGCATGCATTCTTGCATTTATCCTTGCAATTTGTATGCATTTGTGATTTCTTGCATCCTTGCTTGTATTCTTGCATTCTTGCAAGCATTCTTGCTGTCTTGCATGCAATCATGCATTACTGCATTCTTGCATTCTTGCTTGCATTCTTTTTTGAATGCTTTCATTCTCGCTTGCATTCCTGCATTCTTGCTTGCATTCTTGCATGCAATCCTGCATTCCTGCTTGCATTCTTGCATGCATTCGTGCATTCTTGCAAATTTTCTTGCATTCTTGCATTCTTGCGTGCATTCTTGCATACATTCTTGCATGCATTCATGCATACATTCTTGCATTCTTGCTTGCATTTTTTCTTGCATTCTTTCTTCATTTCTTGCATTCTTTCTTTCTTTCTTGCAATCTTGCATGCATTCTTGCATTCTTGCTTGCATTCTTTTTTCTTTCGTACATTCTTGCATGCATTCTTGCATACTTGCATGCATTCTTGCACTCTTGCATACATTCTTGCATGCTTTCTTGCCTTCTTGATTGCATTCTAGCTGGCATTATTGCATTCTTGCATGCATTCTTGCATACATTCTTTCATTCTTGCATTCATGCTTGCATTCTTACATTCTTGCTTGCATTCATGCACTCTTGCTTGCATTCTTTCTTTCCTTCTTGCATTCTTACATGCATTCTTGCATACTTGCTCGCATTCTTGCTTTTTTGCTTGCATTCTAGCATGCAGACTTGCATTTGTGCTTGCATTCTTGCTTGCATTCTTGCATTCTTGCATCCTTGCTTGCATTCTTGCATTCTTGCATGCACAGATACTTAGAAATATAGAAGATAGGAGCAGGAGTAGGCCATTCGGCCCCTCGAGTGTGGACCACCATACGATGAGATCATGCATGCATTCTTTCTTGCCTTCTTGCATGCAACCTTGCATTCATTCTTGCATACTTGTATTCTTGCATTCTTGCTTGCATTCTTGCAATCTTGCATGCATTCTTGCATTCTTGCTTACATTCTTCCATGCATTCTTGCATGCATTCTTGCAATCTTGCATGCATTCTTGCTTGCATTCTGGCATTCATTCTTGCATTCTTGTATGCATTCGTGATTTCTTGCATCATTGCTTGCATTCTTGCATTCTTGCAGGCATTCTTGGCGTCTTGCATGCAATGATGCATTCGTGCATTCTTGCACGCTTGCTTGCATTCCTGCTTCCATTCTTGCATGCAGTCTTGCAATCTTGCTTGCATGCAATCATGCATTCATGCATTCTTGCGTCCATTCTTGCATGCATTCTTGCGTACTTTTTTTTGCATGCATTCGTGCATTGTTGCATGCATTCTTGCATTCTTGCATGCATTCTTGCAATCTTGCATTCCTGCTTGCATTCTTGCATGCATTCGTGCATTCTTGCAAACATTATTGCATGCATTCTTGCATATATTCTTGCATGCATTCATGCACTCTTGCATACATTCTTGCATTCTTGTATGCATTAGTTATTTCTTGCATCATTGGTTGCATTCTTGCATTCTTGCAAGCATTCTTGGTGTCTTGCATGCAATCATGCATTGATGCATTCTTGCATGCTTGCTTGCATTCTTGCTTCCATTCTTGCATGCATTCTTGCATTCCTGCTTGCATTCTTGCATGCATTCTTTCATTCTTGCATGTATTCTTGCTTTCTTGCATGCATTCTTGCAACCTTGCATACAAAGTTGCTTTCCTGCAGTCCTGCTTGCATGCATTCTTTCTTTCTTTCTTTCTTTTATGCATTCTTACATTCTTGCTTGCATTCTTGCATTCTTGCTTACTTTCTTGCTTTCTTGCATGAATTCGTGCATCCTTGCATTCTTGCATGCATTCTTGCATTCATTCTTGCATTCTTGTATGCATTTGTGATTTCTTGCATCCTTGCTTGTATTCTTGCATTCTTGCAAGCATTCTTGCTGTCTTGCATGCAATCATGCATTACTGCATTCTTGCATTCTTGCTTGCATTCTTTATTGAATGCTTTCATTCTTGCTTGCATTCATGCATTCTTGCGTGCATTCTTGCTGGCATTCTTGCAATCTTGCATACATTCTTGCATTCCTGCATTCCTTCTTGCATGCATTCGTGCATTCTTGCCAATATTCTTGTATTCTTGCATTCTTGCTTGCATTCTTGCAATCTTGCATGCATTCCTGCATTCTTCCATGCATTCTTGCATGCATTCTTGCAATCTTGCATGCTTTCTTGCATTCTTGCTTGCATTCTGGCATTCATTCTTGCATTCTTGTGTGCATTCGTGCTTTCTTGCATCATTGCTTGCATTCTTGCATTCTTGCAGGCATTCTTGGCGTCTTGCATGCAATGATGCATTCGTGCATTCTTGCATGCTTGCTTGCATTCCTGCTTCCATTCTTGCATGCAGTCTTGCATTCTTGCTTGCATGCAATCATGCAATCATGCATTCTTGCAAGCTTGCTTGCATTCTTGCGTTCATTCCTGCATGCATTCTTGCTTCCTTGCGTACTTTTTTGCTTTCTTGCATGCATTCGTGCATTGTTGCAGGCATTCTTGCATTCTTGCATGCATTCTTGCAATCTTGCAGTCCTGCTTGCATTCTTGCATGCATTCGTGCATTCTTGCAAACATTATTGCATTCTTGCATGCATTCTTGCATACATTCTTGCATGCATTCATGCACTCTTGCATACATTCTTGCATTCTTGTATGCATTCGTGATTTCTTGCATCATTGGTTGCATTCTTGCATTCTTGCAAGCATTCTTGGTGTCTTGCATGCAATCATGCATTCTTGCATGCTTGCTTCCACTCTTGCTTCCATTCTTGCATGCATTCTCGCATTCTTTCTTGCATGCATTCTTTCATTCTTGCATGTATTCTTGCTTTCTTGCATGCATTCTTGCAACCTTGCATACATACTTGCATTCCTGCAGTCCTGCTTGCATGCATTCTTGCTTTCTTTCTTTCTTTTATGCATTCTTACATTCTTGCTTGCATTCTTGCATTCTTGCTTACTTTCTTGCATGAATTCGTGCATCCTTGCATTCTTGCATTCTTGCATGCATTCTTGCATTCATTCTTGCATTCTTGTATGCATTTGTGATTTCTTGCATCCTTGCTTGTATTCTTGCATTCTTGCAAGCAATCTTGCTGTCTTGCATGCAATCATGCATTACTGCATTCTTGCATTCTTGCTTGCATTCTTTATTGAATGCTTTCATTCTTGCATGCATTCTTGCAATCTTGCGTACATTCTTGCATTCCTGCATTCCTGCTTGCATTCTTGCATGCATTCGTGCATTCTTGCAAATTTTCTTGCATTCTTGCATTCTTGCGTGCATTCTTGCATACATTCTTGCATGCATTCATGCAGTCTTGCATACATTCTTGCATTCTTGCTTGCATTCTTACATGCAATCTTGCAAGCATTCTTGCATTCGTGCATTCTAGCTTGCATTCTTGCATTTGTGCTTGCATTCATGCATTCTTGCATGCATTCTTTCATTCTTGCATTCTTGCTTGCATTCTTACATTCTTCCTTGCATTCATGCATTCTTGCTTATATTCTTGCATGCATTCGTGCATTCCTGCTAACCTTCTTGCATTCGTGCATGCATTGGTGCATTATTGAATTATTGCATGCATTCTTGCATACATTCTTGCATGCATTCTTGCTTGCATATGTCCATGCTTGCATTCTTGAATTTCTGCTTGCATTCTTGCATTCTTGCTTGAATTCTTGCATACATTCTTGAATTTTTTCTTGCATTCTTTTTTGCTTTCTTTCATTCTTTCATTCTTGCTTGCGTTCTTGCATTCTAGCAATATTGCATGCATTCTTGCATTCTTTCTTGTATTCTTGCTTGTGTTCTTCCATTCTTGCATTAATTCGTGCTTCTGTTCCTGCATTTTTGCTTGCATTCTTGCACTCTCGCATCCATTCTTGCATTCCTGCTTGCTTTCATGCATTCTTGCATACTTGCATGCATTCTTGCACTCTTGCATACATTCTTGCATGCTTTCTTGCATTCTTGATTGCATTCTAGCTGGCATTCTTGCATTCTTGCATGCATTCTTGCATGCATTCTTTCATTCTTGCATTCATGCTTGCATTCTTACATTCTTGCTTGCATTCATGCACTCTTGCTTGCATTCTTTCTTTCCTTCTTGCATTCTTGCATGCATTCTTGCATACATGCTCGCATTCTTGCTTTTTTGCTTGCATTCTAACATGCAGACTTGCATTTGTGCTTGCATTCTTGCTTGCATTCTTACATTCTTTCATCCTTGCTTGCGTTCTTGCATTCTTGCATGCACAGATACTTAGAAATATAGAAGATAGGAGCAGGAGTAGGCCATTCGGCCCCTCGAGTGTGGACCGCCATACGATGAGATCATGCATGCATTCTTTCTTTCCTTCTTGCATGCAATCTTGCATTCATTCTTGAATACTTGTATTCTTGCATTCTTGCTTGCATTCCTGCAATCTTGCATGCATTCTTGCTTACATTCTTGCATTCTTCCATGCATTCTTGCATGTATTCTTGCAATCTTGCATGCATTCTTGCATTCTTGCTTGCATTCTGGCATTCATTCTTGCATTCTTGTATGCATTCGTGATTTCTTGCATCATTGCTTGCATTCTTGCAGGCATTCTTGGCGTCTTGCATGCAATGATGCATTCGTGCATTCTTGCATGCTTGCTTGCATTCCTGCTTCCATTCTTGCATGCAGTCTTGCACTCTTGCTTGCATGCAAAACCATGCATTCCTGCATTCTTGCTTACATGCATGCTTCCATTCTTGCATGCATTCTTGCTTTCTTTTTTTGCTTTCTTGCATGCATTCGCGCATTGTTGCATGCATTCTTGCATGCATTCTTGCAATCTTGCATTCCTGCTTGCATTCTTGCATGCATTCGTGCATTCTTGCAAACATTCTTGCATTCTTGCATGCATTCTTGCGTGCATTCTTGCATACATTCTTGCATACATTCTTGCATGCATTGATGCACTCTTGCATACATTCTTGCATTCTTGTATGCATTCGTGATTTCTTGCATCATTGGTTGCATTCTTGCATTCTTGCAAGCATTCTTGGTGTCTTGCATGCAATCATGCATTCATGCATTCTTGCATGCTTGCTTGCATTCTCGCTTACATTCTTGCATGCATTCTTGCATTCTTGCTTGCATTCTTGCATGCATTCTTTCATTCTTGCATGTGTTCTTGCTTTCTTGCATGCATTCTTGCAACCTTGCATACATACTTGCATTCCTGCAGTCCTGCTTGCATGCATTCTTTCTTTCCTTCTTTCTTTTATGCATTCTTACATTCTTGCTTGCATTCTTGCATTCTTGCTTACTTTCTTGCTTTCTTGCATGCATTCGTGCATTCTTGCATGCATTCTTGCATTTATTCTTGCAATTTGTATGCATTTGTGATTTCTTGCATCCTTGCTTGTATTCTTGCATGCTTGCAAGCATTCTTGCTGTCTTGCATGCAATCATGCATTACTGCATTCTTGCATTCTTGCTTGCATTCTTTTTTGAATGCTTTCATTCTCGCTTGCATTCATGCATTCTTGCTTGCATTCTTGCATTCTTGCATGCATTCTTGCAATCTTGCATACATTCTTGCATTCCTGCATTCCTGCTTGCATTCTTGCATGCATTCGTGCATTCTTGCAAATTTTCTTGCATTCTTGCGTGCATTCTTGCATACATTCTTGCATGCATTCATGCATACATTCTTGCATTCTTGCTTGCATTTTTTCTTGCATTCTTTCTTCATTTCTTGCATTCTTTCTTTCTTTCTTGCAATCTTGCATGCATTCTTGCATTCTTGCTTGCATTCTTTTTTCTTTCGTACATTCTTGCATGCATTCTTGCTTACTTGCATGCATTCTTGCACTCTTGCATACATTCTTGCATGCTTTCTTGCATTCTTGATTGCATTCTAGCTGGCATTCTTGCATTCTTGCATGCATTCTTGCATGCATTCTTTCATTCTTGCATTCATGCTTTCATTCTTACATTCTTGCTTGCATTCATGCACTCTTGCTTGCATTCTTTCTTTCCTTCTTGCATTCTTGCATGCATTCTTGCATACTTGCTCGCATTCTTGCTTTTTTGATTGCATTCTAGCATGCAGACTTGCATTTGTGCTTGCATTCTTGCATTCTTGCTTGCATTCTTGCATTCTTGCATCCTTGCTTGCATTCTTGCATTCTTGCATGCACAGATACTTAGAAATATAGAAGATAGGAGCAGGAGTAGGCCATTCGGCCCCTCGAGTGTGGACCACCATACGATGAGATCATGCATGCATTCTTTCTTGCCTTCTTGCATGCAACCTTGCATTCATTCTTGCATACTTGTATTCTTGCATTCTTGCTTGCATTCTTGCAATCTTGCATGCATTCTTGCATTCTTGCTTACATTCTTGAATTCTTCCATGCATTCTTGCATGCATTCTTGCAATCTTGCATGCATTCTTGCATTCTTGCTTGCATTCTGGCATTCATTCTTGCATTCTTGTATGCATTCGTGATTTCTTGCATCATTGCTTGCATTCTTGCATTCTTGCAGGCATTCTTGTCGTCTTGCATGCAATGATGCATTCGTGCATTCTTGCATGCTTGCTTGCATTCTTGCATCCATTCTTGCATGCATTCTTGCTTTCTTGCGTACTTTTTTGCTTTCTTGCATGCATTCGTGCATTGTTGCATGCATTGTTGCATGCATTCTTGCAATCTTGCATTCCTGTTTGCATTCTTGCATGCACTCGTGCATCCTTGCAAAAATTCTTGCATTCTTGCATACATTCTTGCATGCATTCATGCACTCTTGCATACATTCTTGCATTCTTGTATGCATTAGTGATTTCTTGCATCATTGGTTGCATTCTTGCATTCTTGCAAGCATTCTTGGTGTCTTGCATGCAATCATGCATTGATGCATTCTTGCATGCTTGCTTGCATTCTTGCTTCCATTCTTGCATGCATTCTTGCATTCTTGCTTGCATTCTTGCATGCATTCTTTCATTCTTGCATGTATTCTTGCTTTCTTGCATGCATTCTTGCAACCTTGCATACAAAATTGCATTCCTGCAGTCCTGCTTGCATGCATTCTTGCTTTCTTTCTTTATTTTATGCATTCTTACATTCTTGCGTGCATTCTTGCATTCTTGCTTACTTTCTTGCTTTCTTGCATGAATTCGTGCATCCTTGCATTCTTGCCTTCTTGCATGCATTCTTGCATTCATTCTTGCATTCTTGTATGCATTTGTGATTTCTTGCATCCTTGCTTGTATTCTTGCATTCTTGCAAGCATTCTTGCTGTCTTGCATGCAATCATGCATTACTGCATTCTTGCATTCTTGCTTGCATTCTTTATTGAATGCTTTCATTCTTGCTTATATTCATGCATTCTTGCGTGCATTCCTGCAGGCATTCTTGCAATCTTGCATACATTCTTGCATTCCTGCATTCCTGCTTGCATTCTTGCATGCATTCGTGCATTATTGCCAATTTTCTTGTATTCTTGCATTCTTGCAATCTTGCATGCATTCCTGCATTCTTCCATGCATTCTTGCATGCATTCTTGCAATCTTGCATGCTTTCTTGCATTCTGGCATTCATTCTTGCATTCTTGTGTGCATTCGTGCTTTCTTGCATCATTGCTTGCATTCTTGCATTCTTGCAGGCATTCTTGGCGTCTTGCATGCAATGATGCATTCGTGCATTCTTGCATGCTTGCTTGCATTCCTGCTTCCATTTTTGCATGCAGTCTTGCATTCTTGCTTGCATGCAATCATGCATTCATGCATTCTTGCAAGCTTGCTTGCATTCTTGCGTCCATTCTTGCATGCATTCTTGCATTCTTTCGTACTTTTTTGCTTTCTTGCATTCATTCGTGCATTGTTGCATGCATTCTTGCATTCTTGCATGCATTCTAGCAATCTTGCAGTCCTGCTTGCATTCCTGCATGCATTCGTGCATTCTTGCAAACATTCTTGCATTCTTGCATGCATTCTTGCATACATTCTTGCATGCATTCATGCACTCTTGCATACATTCTTGCATTCTTGTATGCATTCGTGATTTCTTGCATCATTGGTTGCATTCTTGCATTCTTGCAAGCATTCTTGGTGTCTTGCATGCAATCATGCTTTCATGCATTCTTGCATGCTTGCTTCCATTCTTGCATGCATTCTTGCATTCTTTCTTGCATGCATTCTTTCATTCTTGCATGTATTCTTGCTTTCATGCATGCATTCTTGCAACCTTTCATACATACTTGCATTCCTGCAGTCCTGCTTGCATGCATTCTTGCTTTCTTTCTTTCTTTTATGCATTCTTACATTCTTGCTTGCATTCTTGCATTCTTGCTTACTTTCTTGCTTTCTTGCATGAATTCGTGCATCCTTGCATTCTTGCAATCTTGCATACATTCATGCATTCCTGCTTGCATTCTTGCATGCATTCGTGCATTCTTGCAAATTTTCTTGCATTCTTGCATTCTTGCGTGCATTCTTGCATACATTCTTGCATGCATTCATGCACTCTTGCATACATTCTTGCATTCTTGCTTGCATTCTTACATGCAATCTTGCAAGCATTCTTGCATTCGTGCATTCTAGCTTGCATTCTTGCATTTTTGCTTGCATTCTTGCTTGTATTCTTGCATTCTTGCTTGCATTCCTGCAATCTTGCATGCATTCTTGCTTACATTCTTGCATTCTTCCATGCATTCTTGCATGTATTCTTGCAATCTTGCATGCATTCTTGCATTCTTGCTTGCATTCTGGCATTCATTCTTGCATTCTTGTGTGCATTCGTGATTTCTTGCATCATTGCTTGCATTCTTGCAGGCATTCTTGGCGTCTTGCATGCAATGATGCATTCGTGCATTCTTGCATGCTAGCTTGCATTCCTGCTTCCATTCTTGCCTGCAGTCTTGCACTCTTGCTTGCATGCAAAATCATGCATTCCTGCATTCTTGCTTGCATGCGTGCTTCCATTCTTGCATGCATTCTTGCTTTCTTTTTTTTGCTTTCTTGCATGCATTCGTGCATGCATTATTGCATGCATTCTTGCAATCTTGCATTCATGCTTGCATTCTTGCATGCATTCGTGCATTCTTGCAAACATTCTTGCATTCTTGCATGCATTCTTGCGTGCATTCTTGCATACATTCTTGCATGCATTGATGCACTCTTGCATACATTCTTGCATTCTTGTATGCATTCGTGATTTCTTGCATCATTGGTTGCATTCTTGCATTCTTGCAAGCATTCTTGGTGTCTTGCATGCAATCATGCATTCATGCATTCTTGCATGCTTGCTTGCATTCTCGCTTACATTCTTGCATGCGTTCTTGCATTCTTGCTTGCATTCTTGCATGCATTCTTTCATTCTTGCATGTGTTCTTGCTTTCTTGCATGCATTCTTGCAACCTTGCATACATACTTGCATTCCTGCAGTCCTGCTTGCATGCATTCTTTCTTTCCTTCTTTCTTTTATGCATTCTTACATTCTTGCTTGCATTCTTGCATTCTTGCTTACTTTCTTGCTTTCTTGCATGCATTCGTGCATTCTTGCATTCTTGCATGCATTCTTGCATTTATTCTTGCAATTTGTATGCATTTGTGATTTCTTGCATCCTTGCTTGTATTCTTGCATTCTTGCAAGCATTCTTGCTGTCTTGCATGCAATCATGCATTACTGCATTCTTGCATTCTTGCTTGCATTCTTTTTTGAATGCTTTCATTCTCGCTTGCATTCATGCATTCTTGCTTGCATTCTTGCATGCATTCTTGCAATCTTGCATACATTCTTGCATTCCTGCATTCCTGCTTGCATTCTTGCATGCATTCTTGCATTCTTGCAAATTTTCTTGCATTCTTGCGTGCATTCTTGCATACATTCTTGCATGCATTCATGCATACATTCTTGCATTCTTGCTTGCATTTTTTCTTGCATTCTTTCTTCATTTCTTGCATTCTTTCTTTCTTTCTTGCAATCTTGCATGCATTCTTGCATTCTTGCTTGCATTCTTTTTTCTTTCGTACATTCTTGCATGCATTCTTGCATACTTGCATGCATTCTTGCACTCTTGCATACATTCTTGCATGCTTTCTTGCCTTCTTGATTGCATTCTAGCTGGCATTCTTGCATTCTTGCATGCATTCTTGCATGCATTCTTTCTTTCTTGCATTCATGCTTTCATTCTTACATTCTTGCTTGCATTCATGCACTCTTGCTTGCATTCTTTCTTTCCTTCTTGCATTCTTGCATGCATTCTTGCATACTTGCTCGCATTCTTGCTTTTTTGATTGCATTCTAGCATGCAGACTTGCATTTGTGCTTGCATTCTTGCATTCTTGCTTGCATTCTTGCATTCTTGCATCCTTGCTTGCGTTCTTGCATTCTTGCATGCACAGATACTTAGAAATATAGAAGATAGGAGCAGGAGTAGGCCATTCGGCCCCTCGAGTGTGGACCACCATACGATGAGATCATGCATGCATTCTTGCATGCAGCCTTGCATTCATTCTTGCATTCTTGTATTCTTGCATTCCTGCTTTCATTCTTGCATGCATTCGTGCATTCTTGCATTCTTGCATGCATTCTTGCGTGCATTCTTGCATACATTCTTGCATGCATTCTTGCATGCATTGGTGCACTCTTGCATACATTCTTGCATTCTTGTATGCATTCGTGATTTCTTGCATCATTGGTTGCATTCTTGCATTCTTGCAAGCATTCTTGGTGTCTTGCATGCAATCATGCATTCATGCATTCTTGCATGCTTGCTTGCATTCTCGCTTACATTCTTGCATGCATTCTTGCATTCTTGCTTGCATTCTTGCATGCATTCTTTCATTCTTGCATGTGTTCTTGCTTTCTTGCATGCATTCTTGCAACCTTGCATACATACTTGCATTCCTGCAGTCCTGCTTGCATGCATTCTTTCTTTCCTTCTTTCTTTTATGCATTCTTACATTCTTGCTTGCATTCTTGCATTCTTGCTTACTTTCTTGCTTTCTTGCATGCATTCGTGCATTCTTGCATTCTTGCATGCATTCTTGCATTTATTCTTGCAATTTGTATGCATTTGTGATTTCTTGCATCTTTGCTTGTATTCTTGCATTCTTGCAAGCATTCTTGCTGTCTTGCATGCAATCATGCATTACTGCATTCTTGCATTCTTGCTTGCATTCTTTTTTGAATGCTTTCATTCTCGCTTGCATTCATGCATTCTTGCTTGCATTCTTGCATGCATTCTTGCAATCTTGCATACATTCTTGCATTCCTGCATTCCTGCTTGCATTCTTGCATGCATTCGTGCATTCTTGCAAATTTTCTTGCATTCTTGCGTGCATTCTTGCATACATTCTTGCATGCATTCATGCATACTTTCTTGCATTCTTGCTTGCATTTTTTCTTGCATTCTTTCTTCATTTCTTGCATTCTTTCTTTCTTTCTTGCAATCTTGCATGCATTCTTGCATTCTTGCTTGCATTCTTTTTTCTTCCGTACATTCTTGCATGCATTCTTGCATACTTGCATGCATTCTTGCACTCTTGCATACATTCTTGCATGCTTTCTTGCATTCGAGCTGGCATTCTTTCATTCTTGCATGCATTCTTGCATGCATTCTTTCATTCTTGCATTCATGCTTTCATTCTTACATTCTTGCTTGCATTCATGCACTCTTGCTTGCATTCTTTCTTTCCTTCTTGCATTCTTGCATGCATTCTTGCATACTTGCTCGCATTCTTGCTTTTTTGATTGCATTCTAGCATGCAGACTTGCATTTGTGCTTGCATTCTTGCATTCTTGCTTGCATTCTTGCATTCTTGCATCCTTGCTTGCGTTCTTGCATTCTTGCATGCACAGATACTTAGAAATATAGAAGATAGGAGCAGGAGTAGGCCATTCGGCCCCTCGAGTGTGGACCACCGTACGATGAGATCATGCATGCATTCTTTCTTGCCTTCTTGCATGCAACCTTGCATTCATTCTTGCATACTTGTATTCTTGCATTCTTGCTTGCATTCTTGCTTACATTCTTGAATTCTTCCATGCATTCTTGCATGCATTCTTGCAATCTTGCATGCATTCTTGCATTCTTGCTTGCATTCTGGCATTCATTCTTGCATTCTTGTATGCATTCGTGATTTCTTGCATCATTGCTTGCATTCTTGCATTCTTGTCGTCTTGCATGCAATGATGCATTCGTGCATTCTTGCATGCTTTGGTCCATTCTTGCATGCGTTCTTGCTTTCTTGCGTACTTTTTTGCTTTCTTGCATGCATTCGTGCATTGTTGCATGCATTCTTGCATGCATTCTTGCAATCTTGCATTCCTGCTTGCATTCTTGCATGCACTCGTGCATCCTTGCAAAAATTCTTGCATTCTTGCATGCATTCTTGCGTGCATTCTTGCAGGCATTCTTGCAATCTTGCATACATTCTTGCATTCCTGCATTCCTGCTTGCATTCTTGAATGCATTCGTGCATTCTTGCCAATTTTCTTGTATTCTTGCATTCTTGCTTGCATTCTTGAAATCTTGCATGCATTCCTGCATTCTTCCATGCATTCTTGCAAGCATTCTTGCAATCTTGCATGCTTTCTTGCATTCTTGCTTGCATTCAGGCATTCATTCTTGCGTTCTTGTGTGCATTCGTGCTTTCTTGCATCATTGCTTGCATTCTTGCATTCTTGCAGGCATTCTTGGCGTCTTGCATGCAATGATGCATTCGTGCATTCTTGCATGCTTGCTTGCATTCCTGCTTCCATTCTTGCATGCAGTCTTGCATTCTTGCTTGCATGCAATCATGCATTCATGCATTCTTGCAAGCTTGCTTGCATTCTTGCGTCCATTCTTGCATGCATTCTTGCATTCTTTCGTACTTTTTTGCTTTCTTGCATTCTTTCGTGCATTGTTGCATGCATTCTTGCATTCTTGCATGCATTCTTGCAATCTTGCAGTCCTGCTTGCATTCTTGCATGCATTCGTGCATTCTTGCAAACATTCTTGCATTCTTGCACGCATTCTTGCATGCATTCTTGCATACATTCTTGCATGCTTTCATGCACTCTTGCATACATTCTTGCATTCTTGTATGCATTCGTGATTTCTTGCATCATTGGTTGCATTCTTGCATTATTGCAAGCATTTTTGGTGTCTTGCATGCAATCATGCATTCATGCATTCTTGCATGCTTGCTTCCATTCTTGCATGCATTCTTGCATTCTTTCTTGCATGCATTCTTTCATTCTTGCATGTATTCTTGCTTTCTTGCATGTATTCTTGCAACCTTGCATACATACTTGCATTCCTGCAGTGCTGCTTGCATGCATTCTTGCTTTCTTTCTTTCTTTTATGCATTCTTACATTCTTGCTTGCATTCTTGCTTACTTTCTTGCTTTCTTGCATGAATTCGTGCATCCTTGCATTCTTGCATGCATTCTTGCATTCTTGTATGCATTTGTGATTTCTTGCATCCTTGCTTGTATTCTTGCAAGCATTCTTGCAGTCTTGCATGCAATCATGCATTACTGCATTCTTGCATTCTTGCTTGCATTCTTTATTGAATGCTTTCATTCTTGCTTGCATTCTTGCATTCTTGCATGCATTCTAGCAATCTTGCATACATTCTTGCATTCCTGCTTGCATTCTTGCATGCATTCGTGCATTCTTGCAAATTTTCTTGCATTCTTGCATTCCTGCGTGCATTCTTGCATACATTCTTGCATGCATTCATGCACTCTTGCATACATTCTTGCATTCTTGCTTGCATTCTTACATGCAATCTTGCAAGCATTCTTGCATTCGTGCATTCTAGCTTGCATTCTTGCTTGCATTCTTGCTTGCATTCTTACATTCTTCCTTGCATTCATGCATTCTTGCTTATATTCTTGCATGCATTCGTGCATTCCTGCTAACCTTCTTGCATTCGTGCATGCATTGGTGCATTATTGCATTCTTGCTTGCATTCTTGCATACATTCTTGCATTCTTTTTTGCTTTCTTTCATTTTTCATTCTTGCTTGCGTTCTTGCATTCTAGCAATATTGCATGCATTCTTGCATTCTTTCTTGTATTCTTGCTTGTGTTCTTCCATTCCTGCATTAATTCGTGCTTCTGTTCCTGCATTTCTGCTTGCATTCTTGCACTCTCGCATCCATTCTTGCATTCCTGCTTGCTTTCATGCATTCTTGCATACTTGCATGCATTCTTGCATGCATTCTGGCAAGCGTTCGTCCATTCTTGCATGCATTCTTGCATTCATGCATTCATTCTTGCATGCAATCTTGCATGAGTTCGCATTCGTGCATTTTTGCATGCATTCTTTCATTCTTGCATTCTTGCTTGCATTCTTTCTTTCTTTCTTGCATTCTTGCAAGCATTCTTGCATTCTTGCTTGCATTCGTGCATTCTAGCTTGCATTCTTGCATTTTTGCTTGCATTCGTGCATTCTTGCAAGCATTCTTTCATTCTTGCATTCTTGCTTGCATCCTTTCTTTCTTTCTTTCTTGCACTCGTGCATGCATTCTTGCATTCTTGCTTGCATTCTTTGTTTCTTTCTTGCATTCTTGCATGCATTCTTGCATTCTGGCATTCATTCTTGCATTCTTATATGCATCCGAGATTTCTTGCATCATTGCCTGCATTCTTGCATTCTTGCAAGCATTCTTGGTGTCTTGAATGCAATCATGCAATCATGCATTCTTGCATGCTTGCTTGCATTCTTGCTTCCATTCTTGCATGCATTCTTACATTCTTGCTTGCATTCTTGCATTCTTGCTTACTTTCTTGCTTTCTTGCATGCATTCGTGCATTCTTGCATTCTTGCATTCTTGCATGCTTTCTTGCATTCATTCTTGCATTCTTGTATGCATTTGTGATTTCTTGCATCCTTGCTTGTATTCTTGCATTCTTGCAAGCATTCTTGGTGTCTTGCATGCAATCATGCATTCATGCTTTCATGCATTATTACATGCTTGGTTGCATTCTTGCTTCCATTCTTGCACTCATTCTTGCTTGCATTCTTGCATGCATTCTTTCATTCTTGCATGTATTCATGCATTCTTGCATGCATTCTTGCAACCTTGCATTCCTGCAGTCCTGCTTGCATGCATTCGTGCATTCTTGCATGCATTCTTGCATTCTTGCTTGCATTCTTGCATTCATTCTTGCATTCTTGTATGCATTCGTGATTTCTTGCATCCTTGCTTGCATTCTTGCTTGCATTCTTGCTGTCTTGCATGCAATTTTGCATTCATGCATTCTTGCATGCATTCTTGCTTGCATGCTTGCATTCTTGCTTGCATTCGTGCGTGCATTCTTGCATTTTTGCATGTATTTTTGCATTCTTGTATATATTCTTGCAATCTTGCATACATTCTTGCATTGCTGCATACCTGCTTGCATTCTTGCATGCATTCGTGCATTCTTGCATACATTCTTGCATTCTTGCTAGCATTCTTGCATTCTTGATTCTTGCATGCATTCTTGCATTCTTGCTTGCATTCTTTCTTGCATTCTTTCTTTATTTCTTGCAATCTTTCTTTCTTTCTTGCACTCTTGCATGCATTCTTGCATTCTTGCTTGCATTCTTTCTTGCATTCTTTCTTCATTTCTTGCATTCTTTCTTACTTTCTTGCACTCTTGCATGCATTGTTGCATTCTTGCTTGCATTCTTTTTTCTTTCGTACATTCTTGCATGCATTCTTGCATACTTGCATGCATTCTTGCACTCTTGCATACATTCTTGCATGCTTTCTTGCATTCTTGATTGCATTCTAGCTGGCATTCTTGCATTCTTGCATGCATTCTTGCATGCATTCTTTCATTCTTGCATTCATGCTTGCATTCTTACATTCTTGCTTGCATTCATGCACTCTTGCTTGCATTCTTTCTTTCCTTCTTGCATTCTTGCATGCATTCTTGCATACTTGCTCGCATTCTTGCTTTTTTGCTTGCATTCTAACATGCAGACTCGCATTTGTGCTTGCATTCTTGCATTCTTGCTTGCATTCTTACATTCTTGCATCCTTGCTTGCGTTCTTGCATTCTTGCATGCACAGATACTTAGAAATATAGAAGATAGGAGCAGGAGTAGGCCATTCGGCCCCTCGAGTGTGGACCGCCATACGATGAGATCATGCATGCATTCTTTCTTTCTTTCTTGCATTCTTTCTTGCATTCTTGCTTGCATTCGTGCATTCTAGCTTGCATTCTTGCATTTTTGCTTGCATTTGTGCATTCTTGCAAGCATTCTTTCATTCTTGCATTCTTGCTTGCATCCTTTCTTTCTTTCTTTCTTGCACTCGTGCATGCATTCTTGCATTCTTGCTTGCATTCTTTGTTTCTTTCTTGCATTCTTGCATGCATTCTTGCTTTCTGGCATTCATTCTTGCATTCTTATATGCATCCGAGATTTCTTGCATCATTGCCTGCATTCTTGCATTCTTGCAAGCATTCTTGGTGTCTTGAATGCAATCATGCAATCATGCATTCTTACATTCTTGCTTGCATTCTTGCATTCTTGCTTACTTTCTTGCTTTCTTGCATGAATTCGTGCATCCTTGCATTCTTGCAATCTTGCATACATTCATGCATTCCTGCTTGCATTCTTGCATGCATTCGTGCATTCTTGCAAATTTTCTTGCATTCTTGCATTCTTGCGTGCATTCTTGCATACATTCTTGCATGCATTCATGCACTCTTGCATACATTCTTGCATTCTTGCTTGCATTCTTACATGCAATCTTGCAAGCATTCTTGCATTCGTGCATTCTAGCTTGCATTCTTGCATTTTTGCTTGCATTCTTGCTTGTATTCTTGCATTCTTGCTTGCATTCCTGCAATCTTGCATGCATTCTTGCTTACATTCTTGCATTCTTCCATGCATTCTTGCATGTATTCTTGCAATCTTGCATGCATTCTTGCATTCTTGCTTGCATTCTGGCATTCATTCTTGCATTCTTGTGTGCATTCGTGATTTCTTGCATCATTGCTTGCATTCTTGCAGGCATTCTTGGCGTCTTGCATGCAATGATGCATTCGTGCATTCTTGCATGCTAGCTTGCATTCCTGCTTCCATTCTTGCCTGCAGTCTTGCACTCTTGCTTGCATGCAAAATCATGCATTCCTGCATTCTTGCTTGCATGCATGCTTCCATTCTTGCATGCATTCTTGCTGTCTTTTTTTGCTTTCTTGCATGCATTCGTGCATGCATTATTGCATGCATTCTTGCAATCTTGCATTCATGCTCGCATTCTTGCATGCATTCGTGCATTCTTGCAAACATTCTTGCATTCTTGCATGCATTCTTGCGTGCATTCTTGCATACATTCTTGCATGCATTGATGCACTCTTGCATACATTCTTGCATTCTTGTATGCATTCGTGATTTCTTGCATCATTGGTTGCATTCTTGCATTCTTGCAAGCATTCTTGGTGTCTTGCATGCAATCATGCATTCATGCATTCTTGCATGCTTGCTTGCATTCTCGCTTACATTCTTGCATGCGTTCTTGCATTCTTGCTTGCATTCTTGCATGCATTCTTTCATTCTTGCATGTGTTCTTGCTTTCTTGCATGCATTCTTGCAACCTTGCATACATACTTGCATTCCTGCAGTCCTGCTTGCATGCATTCTTTCTTTCCTTCTTTCTTTTATGCATTCTTACATTCTTGCTTGCATTCTTGCATTCTTGCTTACTTTCTTGCTTTCTTGCATGCATTCGTGCATTCTTGCATTCTTGCATGCATTCTTGCATTTATTCTTGCAATTTGTATGCATTTGTGATTTCTTGCATCCTTGCTTGTATTCTTGCATTCTTGCAAGCATTCTTGCTGTCTTGCATGCAATCATGCATTACTGCATTCTTGCATTCTTGCTTGCATTCTTTTTTGAATGCTTTCATTCTCGCTTGCATTCATGCATTCTTGCTTGCATTCTTGCATGCATTCTTGCAATCTTGCATACATTCTTGCATTCCTGCATTCCTGCTTGCATTCTTGCATGCATTCTTGCATTCTTGCAAATTTTCTTGCATTCTTGCGTGCATTCTTGCATACATTCTTGCATGCATTCATGCATACATTCTTGCATTCTTGCTTGCATTTTTTCTTGCATTCTTTCTTCATTTCTTGCATTCTTTCTTTCTTTCTTGCAATCTTGCATGCATTCTTGCATTCTTGCTTGCATTCTTTTTTCTTTCGTACATTCTTGCATGCATTCTTGCATACTTGCATGCATTCTTGCACTCTTGCATACATTCTTGCATGCTTTCTTGCCTTCTTGATTGCATTCTAGCTGGCATTCTTGCATTCTTGCATGCATTCTTGCATGCATTCTTTCTTTCTTGCATTCATGCTTTCATTCTTACATTCTTGCTTGCATTCATGCACTCTTGCTTGCATTCTTTCTTTCCTTCTTGCATTCTTGCATGCATTCTTGCATACTTGCTCGCATTCTTGCTTTTTTGATTGCATTCTAGCATGCAGACTTGCATTTGTGCTTGCATTCTTGCATTCTTGCTTGCGTTCTTGCATTCTTGCATGCACAGATACTTAGAAATATAGAAGATAGGAGCAGGAGTAGGCCATTCGGCCCCTCGAGTGTGGACCACCATACGATGAGATCATGCATGCATTCTTGCATGCAGCCTTGCATTCATTCTTGCATTCTTGTATTCTTGCATTCCTGCTTTCATTCTTGCATGCATTCGTGCATTCTTGCATTCTTGCATGCATTCTTGCGTGCATTCTTGCATACATTCTTGCATGCATTCTTGCATGCATTGGTGCACTCTTGCATACATTCTTGCATTCTTGTATGCATTCGTGATTTCTTGCATCATTGGTTGCATTCTTGCATTCTTGCAAGCATTCTTGGTGTCTTGCATGCAATCATGCTTTCATGCATTCTTGCATGCTTGCTTCCATTCTTGCATGCATTCTTGCATTCTTTCTTGCATGCATTCTTTCATTCTTGCATGTATTCTTGCTTTCATGCATGCATTCTTGCAACCTTGCTTGCGTTCTTGCATTCTTGCATGCACAGACACTTAGAAATATAGAAGATAGGAGCAGGAGTAGGCCATTCGGCCCCTCGAGTGTGGACCACCATACGATGAGATCATGCATGCATTCTTGCATGCAGCCTTGCATTCATTCTTGCATTCTTGTATTCTTGCATTCCTGCTTTCATTCTTGCATGCATTCGTGCATTCTTGCATTCTTGCATGCATTCTTGCGTGCATTCTTGCATACATTCTTGCATGCATTCTTGCATGCATTGGTGCACTCTTGCATACATTCTTGCATTCTTGTATGCATTCGTGATTTCTTGCATCATTGGTTGCATTCTTGCATTCTTGCAAGCATTCTTGGTGTCTTGCATGCAATCATGCATTCATGCATTCTTGCATGCTTGCTTGCATTCTCGCTTACATTCTTGCATGCATTCTTGCATTCTTGCTTGCATTCTTGCATGCATTCTTTCATTCTTGCATGTGTTCTTGCTTTCTTGCATGCATTCTTGCAACCTTGCATACATACTTGCATTCCTGCAGTCCTGCTTGCATGCATTCTTTCTTTCCTTCTTTCTTTTATGCATTCTTACATTCTTGCTTGCATTCTTGCATTCTTGCTTACTTTCTTGCTTTCTTGCATGCATTCGTGCATTCTTGCATTCTTGCATGCATTCTTGCATTTATTCTTGCAATTTGTATGCATTTGTGATTTCTTGCATCTTTGCTTGTATTCTTGCATTCTTGCAAGCATTCTTGCTGTCTTGCATGCAATCATGCATTACTGCATTCTTGCATTCTTGCTTGCATTCTTTTTTGAATGCTTTCATTCTCGCTTGCATTCATGCAGTCTTGCTTGCATTCTTGCATGCATTCTTGCAATCTTGCATACATTCTTGCATTCCTGCATTCCTGCTTGCATTCTTGCATGCATTCGTGCATTCTTGCAAATTTTCTTGCATTCTTGCGTGCATTCTTGCATACATTCTTGCATGCATTCATGCATACTTTCTTGCATTCTTGCTTGCATTTTTTCTTGCATTCTTTCTTCATTTCTTGCATTCTTTCTTTCTTTCTTGCAATCTTGCATGCATTCTTGCATTCTTGCTTGCATTCTTTTTTCTTCCGTACATTCTTGCATGCATTCTTGCATACTTGCATGCATTCTTGCACTCTTGCATACATTCTTGCATGCTTTCTTGCATTCGAGCTGGCATTCTTTCATTCTTGCATGCATTCTTGCATGCATTCTTTCATTCTTGCATTCATGCTTTCATTCTTACATTCTTGCTTGGATTCATGCACTCTTGCTTGCATTCTTTCTTTCCTTCTTGCATTCTTGCATGCATTCTTGCATACTTGCTCGCATTCTTGCTTTTTTGATTGCATTCTAGCATGCAGACTTGCATTTGTGCTTGCATTCTTGCATTCTTGCTTGCATTCTTGCATTCTTGCATCCTTGCTTGCGTTCTTGCATTCTTGCATGCACAGATACTTAGAAATATAGAAGATAGGAGCAGGAGTAGGCCATTCGGCCCCTCGAGTGTGGACCACCGTACGATGAGATCATGCATGCATTCTTTCTTGACTTCTTGCATGCAACCTTGCATTCATTCTTGCATACTTGTATTCTTGCATTCTTGCTTGCATTCTTGCTTACATTCTTGAATTCTTCCATGCATTCTTGCATGCATTCTTGCAATCTTGCATGCATTCTTGCATTCTTGCTTGCATTCTGGCATTCATTCTTGCATTCTTGTATGCATTCGTGATTTCTTGCATCATTGCTTGCATTCTTGCATTCTTGCAGGCATTCTTGTCGTCTTGCATGCAATGATGCATTCGTGCATTCTTGCATGCTTTGGTCCATTCTTGCATGCATTCTTGCTTTCTTGCGTACTTTTTTGCTTTCTTGCATGCATTCGTGCATTGTTGCATGCATTCTTGCAATCTTGCATTCCTGCTTGCATTCTTGCATGCACTCGTGCATCCTTGCAAAAATTCTTGCATTCTTGCATGCATTCTTGCGTGCATTCTTGCAGGCATTCTTGCAATCTTGCATACATTCTTGCATTCCTGCATTCCTGCTTGCATTCTTGAATGCATTCGTGCATTCTTGCCAATTTTCTTGTATTCTTGCATTCTTGCTTGCATTCTTGAAATCTTGCATGCATTCCTGCATTCTTCCATGCATTCTTGCAAGCATTCTTGCAATCTTGCATGCTTTCTTGCATTCTTGCTTGCATTCAGGCATTCATTCTTGCGTTCTTGTGTGCATTCGTGCTTTCTTGCATCATTGCTTGCATTCTTGCATTCTTGCAGGCATTCTTGGCGTCTTGCATGCAATGATGCATTCGTGCATTCTTGCATGCTTGCTTGCATTCCTGCTTCCATTCTTGCATGCAGTCTTGCATTCTTGCTTGCATGCAATCATGCATTCATGCATTCTTGCAAGCTTGCTTGCATTCTTGCGTCCATTCTTGCATGCATTCTTGCATTCTTTCGTACTTTTTTGCTTTCTTGCATTCATTCGTGCATTGTTGCATGCATTCTTGCATTCTTGCATGCATTCTTGCAATCTTGCAGTCCTGCTTGCATTCTTGCATGCATTCGTGCATTCTTGCAAACATTCTTGCATTCTTGCACGCATTCTTGCATGCATTCTTGCATACATTCTTGCATGCTTTCATGCACTCTTGCATACATTCTTGCATTCTTGTATGCATTCGTGATTTCTTGCATCATTGGTTGCATTCTTGCATTATTGCAAGCATTTTTGGTGTCTTGCATGCAATCATGCATTCATGCATTCTTGCATGCTTGCTTCCATTCTTGCATGCATTCTTGCATTCTTTCTTGCATGCATTCTTTCATTCTTGCATGTATTCTTGCTTTCTTGCATGTATTCTTGCAACCTTGCATACATACTTGCATTCCTGCAGTGCTGCTTGCATGCATTCTTGCTTTCTTTCTTTCTTTTATGCATTCTTACATTCTTGCTTGCATTCTTGCATTCTTGCTTACTTTCTTGCTTTCTTGCATGAATTCGTGCATCCTTGCATTCTTGCATGCATTCTTGCATTCATTCTTGCATTCTTGTATGCATTTGTGATTTCTTGCATCCTTGCTTGTATTCTTGCAAGCATTCTTGCAGTCTTGCATGCAATCATGCATTACTGCATTCTTGCATTCTTGCTTGCATTCTTTATTGAATGCTTTCATTCTTGCTTGCATTCATGCATTCTTGCATGCATTCTAGCAATCTTGCATACATTCTTGCATTCCTGCTTGCATTCTTGCATGCATTCGTGCATTCCTGCAAATTTTCTTGCATTCTTGCATTCCTGCGTGCATTCTTGCATACATTCTTGCATGCATTCATGCACTCTTGCATACATTCTTGCATTCTTGCTTGCATTCTTACATGCAATCTTGCAAGCATTCTTGCATTCGTGCATTCTAGCTTGCATTCTTGCTTGCATTCTTGCTTGCATTCTTACATTCTTCCTTGCATTCATGCATTCTTGCTTATATTCTTGCATGCATTCGTGCATTCCTGCTAACCTTCTTGCATTCGTGCATGCATTGGTGCATTATTGCATTCTTGCTTGCATTCTTGCATACATTCTTGCATTCTTTTTTGCTTTCTTTCATTTTTCATTCTTGCTTGCGTTCTTGCATTCTAGCAATATTGCATGCATTCTTGCATTCTTTCTTGTATTCTTGCTTGTGTTCTTCCATTCCTGCATTAATTCGTGCTTCTGTTCCTGCATTTCTGCTTGCATTCTTGCACTCTCGCATCCATTCTTGCATTCCTGCTTGCTTTCATGCATTCTTGCATACTTGCATGCATTCTTGCATGCATTCTGGCAAGCGTTCGTCCATTCTTGCATGAATTCTTGCATTCATGCATTCATTCTTGCATGCAATCTTGCATGAGTTCGCATTCGTGCATTTTTGCATGCATTCTTTCATTCTTGCATTCTTGCTTGCATTCTTTCTTTCTTTCTTGCATTCTTGCAAGCATTCTTGCATTCTTGCTTGCATTCGTGCATTCTAGCTTGCATTCTTGCATTTTTGCTTGCATTCGTGCATTCTTGCAAGCATTCTTTCATTCTTGCATTCTTGCTTGCATCCTTTCTTTCTTTCTTTCTTGCACTCGTGCATGCATTCTTGCATTCTTGCTTGCATTCTTTGTTTCTTTCTTGCATTCTTGCATGCATTCTTGCATTCTGGCATTCATTCTTGCATTCTTATATGCATCCGAGATTTCTTGCATCATTGCCTGCATTCTTGCATTCTTGCAAGCATTCTTGGTGTCTTGAATGCAATCATGCAATCATGCATTCTTGCATGCTTGCTTGCATTCTTGCTTCCATTCTTGCATGCATTCTTACATTCTTGCTTGCATTCTTGCATTCTTGCTTACTTTCTTGCTTTCTTGCATGCATTCGTGCATTCTTGCATTCTTGCATTCTTGCATGCTTTCTTGCATTCATTCTTGCATTCTTGTATGCATTTGTGATTTCTTGCATCCTTGCTTGTATTCTTGCATTCTTGCAAGCATTCTTGGTGTCTTGCATGCAATCATGCATTCATGCTTTCATGCATTATTACATGCTTGGTTGCATTCTTGCTTCCATTCTTGCACTCATTCTTGCTTGCATTCTTGCATGCATTCTTTCATTCTTGCATGTATTCATGCATTCTTGCATGCATTCTTGCAACCTTGCATTCCTGCAGTCCTGCTTGCATGCATTCGTGCATTCTTGCATGCATTCTTGCATTCTTGCTTGCATTCTTGCATTCATTCTTGCATTCTTGTATGCATTCGTGATTTCTTGCATCCTTGCTTGCATTCTTGCTTGCATTCTTGCTGTCTTGCATGCAATTTTGCATTCATGCATTCTTGCATGCATTCTTGCTTGCATGCTTGCATTCTTGCTTGCATTCGTGCGTGCATTCTTGCATTTTTGCATGTATTTTTGCATTCTTGTATATATTCTTGCAATCTTGCATACATTCTTGCATTGCTGCATACCTGCTTGCATTCTTGCATGCATTCGTGCATTCTTGCATACATTCTTGCATTCTTGCTAGCATTCTTGCATTCTTGATTCTTGCATGCATTCTTGCATTCTTGCTTGCATTCTTTCTTGCATTCTTTCTTTATTTCTTGCATTCTTTCTTTCTTTCTTGCACTCTTGCATGCATTCTTGCATTCTTGCTTGCATTCTTTCTTGCATTCTTTCTTCATTTCTTGCATTCTTTCTTACTTTCTTGCACTCTTGCATGCATTGTTGCATTCTTTTTTCTTTCGTACATTCTTGCATGCATTCTTGCATACTTGCATGCATTCTTGCACTCTTGCATACATTCTTGCATGCTTTCTTGCATTCTTGATTGCATTCTAGCTGGCATTCTTGCATTCTTGCATGCATTCTTGCATGCATTCTTTCATTCTTGCATTCATGCTTGCATTCTTACATTCTTGCTTGCATTCATGCACTCTTGCTTGCATTCTTTCTTTCCTTCTTGCATTCTTGCATGCATTCTTGCATACTTGCTCGCATTCTTGCTTTTTGGCTTGCATTCTAACATGCAGACTCGCATTTGTGCTTGCATTCTTGCATTCTTGCTTGCATTCTTACATTCTTGCATCCTTGCTTGCGTTCTTGCATGCACAGATACTTAGAAATATAGAAGATAGGAGCAGGAGTAGGCCATTCGGCCCCTCGAGTGTGGACCGCCATACGATGAGATCATGCATGCATTCTTTCTTTCTTTCTTGCATTCTTTCTTGCATTCTTGCTTGCATTCGTGCATTCTAGCTTGCATTCTTGCATTTTTGCTTGCATTTGTGCATTCTTGCAAGCATTCTTTCATTCTTGCATTCTTGCTTGCATCCTTTCTTTCTTTCTTTCTTGCACTCGTGCATGCATTCTTGCATTCTTGCTTGCATTCTTTGTTTCTTTCTTGCATTCTTGCATGCATTCTTGCTTTCTGGCATTCATTCTTGCATTCTTATATGCATCCGAGATTTCTTGCATCATTGCCTGCATTCTTGCATTCTTGCTTGCATTCTTGCTTACTTTCTTGCGTTCTTGCATGCATTCGTGCATTCTTGCATTCTTGCATGCTTTCTTGCATTCATTCTTGCATTCTTGTATGCATTTGTGATTTCTTGCATCCTTGCTTGTATTCTTGCATTCTTGCAAGCATTTCTGGTGTCTTGCATGCAATCATGCATTCATGCATTCATGCATTATTACATGCTTGGTTGCATTCTTGCTTCCATTCTTGCACTCATTCTTTCATTCTTGCATGCATTCTTTCATTCTTGCATGTATTCATGCATTCTTGCATGCATTCTTGCAACCTTGCATTCATGCAGTCCTGCTTGCATGCATTCGTGCATTCATGCATGCATTCTTGCATTCTTCCATGCATTCTTTCATTCTTGCTTGCATTCTTGCATTCATTCTTGCATTCTTGTATGCATTCGTGATTTGTTGCATCCTTGCTTGCATTCTTGCAAGCATTCTTGCTGTCTTGCATGCAATTTTGCATTCATGCATTCTTGCATGCATTCTTGCATACATTCTTGCATGCATTCATGCACTCTTGCATACATTCTTGCATTCTTGTATGCATTCGTGATTTCTTGCATCATTGGTTGCATTCTTGCAAGCATTCTTGGTGTCTTGCATGCAATCATGCATTCTTGCATGCTTGCTTCCATTCTTGCTTCCATTCCTGCATGCATTCTTGCATTCTTTCTTGCATGCATTCTTTAATTCTTGCATGTATTCTTGCTTTCTTGCATGCATTCTTGCAACCTTGCATACATACTTGCATTCCTGCAGTCCTGCTTGCATGCATTCTTGCTTTCTTTCTTTCTTTTATGCATTCTTACATTCTTGCTTGCATTCTTGCATTCTTGCTTACTTTCTTGCTTTCTTGCATGCATTCGTGCATTCTTGCATTCTTGCATGCATTCTTGCATTTATTCTTGCAATTTGTATGCATTTGTGATTTCTTGCATCCTTGCTTGTATTCTTGCATTCTTGCAAGCATTCTTGCTGTCTTGCATGCAATCATGCATTACTGCATTCTTGCATTCTTGCTTGCATTCTTTTTTGAATGCTTTCATTCTCGCTTGCATTCATGCATTCTTGCTTGCATTCTTGCATTCTTGCATGCATTCTTGCAATCTTGCATACATTCTTGCATTCCTGCATTCCTGCTTGCATTCTTGCATGCATTCGTGCATTCTTGCAAATTTTCTTGCATTCTTGTGTGCATTATTGCATACATTCTTGCATGCATTCATGCATACATTCTTGCATTCTTGCTTGCATTTTTTCTTGCATTCTTTCTTCATTTCTTGCATTCTTTCTTTCTTTCTTGCAATCTTGCATGCATTCTTGCATTCTTGCTTGCATTCTTTTTTCTTTCGTACATTCTTGCATGCATTCTTGCATACTTGCATGCATTCTTGCACTCTTGCATACATTCTTGCATGCTTTCTTGCATTCTTGATTGCATTCTAGCTGGCATTCTTGCATTCTTGCATGCATTCTTGCATGCATTCTTTCATTCTTGCATTCATGCTTTCATTCTTACATTCTTGCTTGCATTCATGCACTCTTGCTTGCATTCTTTCTTTCCTTCTTGCATTCTTGCATGCATTCTTGCATACTTGCTCGCATTCTTGCTTTTTTGATTGCATTCTAGCATGCAGACTTGCATTTGTGCTTGCATTCTTGCATTCTTGCTTGCATTCTTGCATTCTTGCATCCTTGCTTGCGTTCTTGCATTCTTGCATGCACAGATACTTAGAAATATAGAAGATAGGAGCAGGAGTAGGCCATTCGGCCCCTCGAGTGTGGACCGCCATACGATGAGATCATGCATGCATTCTTTCTTTCTTTCTTGCATTCTTTCTTGCATTCTTGCTTGCATTCGTGCATTCTAGCTTGCATTCTTGCATTTTTGCTTGCATTTGTGCATTCTTGCAAGCATTCTTTCATTCTTGCATTCTTGCTTGCATCCTTTCTTTCTTTCTTTCTTGCACTCGTGCATGCATTCTTGCATTCTTGCTTGCATTCTTTGTTTCTTTCTTGCATTCTTGCATGCATTCTTGCTTTCTGGCATTCATTCTTGCATTCTTATATGCATCCGAGATTTCTTGCATCATTGCCTGCATTCTTGCATTCTTGCTTGCATTCTTGCTTACTTTCTTGCGTTCTTGCATGCATTCGTGCATTCTTGCATTCTTGCATGCTTTCTTGCATTCATTCTTGCATTCTTGTATGCATTTGTGATTTCTTGCATCCTTGCTTGTATTCTTGCATTCTTGCAAGCATTTCTGGTGTCTTGCATGCAATCATGCATTCATGCATTCATGCATTATTACATGCTTGGTTGCATTCTTGCTTCCATTCTTGCACTCATTCTTTCATTCTTGCATGCATTCTTTCATTCTTGCATGTATTCATGCATTCTTGCATGCATTCTTGCAACCTTGCATTCATGCAGTCCTGCTTGCATGCATTCGTGCATTCATGCATGCATTCTTGCATTCTTCCATGCATTCTTTCATTCTTGCTTGCATTCTTGCATTCATTCTTGCATTCTTGTATGCATTCGTGATTTGTTGCATCCTTGCTTGCATTCTTGCAAGCATTCTTGCTGTCTTGCATGCAATTTTGCATTCATGCATTCTTGCATGCATTCTTGCATACATTCTTGCATGCATTCATGCACTCTTGCATACATTCTTGCATTCTTGTATGCATTCGTGATTTCTTGCATCATTGGTTGCATTCTTGCAAGCATTCTTGGTGTCTTGCATGCAATCATGCATTCTTGCATGCTTGCTTCCATTCTTGCTTCCATTCCTGCATGCATTCTTGCATTCTTTCTTGCATGCATTCTTTAATTCTTGCATGTATTCTTGCTTTCTTGCATGCATTCTTGCAACCTTGCATACATACTTGCATTCCTGCAGTCCTGCTTGCATGCATTCTTGCTTTCTTTCTTTCTTTTATGCATTCTTACATTCTTGCTTGCATTCTTGCATTCTTGCTTACTTTCTTGCTTTCTTGCATGCATTCGTGCATTCTTGCATTCTTGCATGCATTCTTGCATTTATTCTTGCAATTTGTATGCATTTGTGATTTCTTGCATCCTTGCTTGTATTCTTGCATTCTTGCAAGCATTCTTGCTGTCTTGCATGCAATCATGCATTACTGCATTCTTGCATTCTTGCTTGCATTCTTTTTTGAATGCTTTCATTCTCGCTTGCATTCATGCATTCTTGCTTGCATTCTTGCATTCTTGCATGCATTCTTGCAATCTTGCATACATTCTTGCATTCCTGCATTCCTGCTTGCATTCTTGCATGCATTCGTGCATTCTTGCAAATTTTCTTGCATTCTTGTGTGCATTATTGCATACATTCTTGCATGCATTCATGCATACATTCTTGCATTCTTGCTTGCATTTTTTCTTGCATTCTTTCTTCATTTCTTGCATTCTTTCTTTCTTTCTTGCAATCTTGCATGCATTCTTGCATTCTTGCTTGCATTCTTTTTTCTTTCGTACATTCTTGCATGCATTCTTGCATACTTGCATGCATTCTTGCACTCTTGCATACATTCTTGCATGCTTTCTTGCATTCTTGATTGCATTCTAGCTGGCATTCTTGCATTCTTGCATGCATTCTTGCATGCATTCTTTCATTCTTGCATTCATGCTTTCATTCTTACATTCTTGCTTGCATTCATGCACTCTTGCTTGCATTCTTTCTTTCCTTCTTGCATTCTTGCATGCATTCTTGCATACTTGCTCGCATTCTTGCTTTTTTGATTGCATTCTAGCATGCAGACTTGCATTTGTGCTTGCATTCTTGCATTCTTGCTTGCATTCTTGCATTCTTGCATCCTTGCTTGCGTTCTTGCATTCTTGCATGCACAGATACTTAGAAATATAGAAGATAGGAGCAGGAGTAGGCCATTCGGCCCCTCGAGTGTGGACCACCATACGATGAGATCATGCATGCATTCTTTCTTGCATTCTTGCATGCAGCCTTGCATTCATTCTTGCATTCTTGTATTCTTGCATTCTTGCTTGCATTCTTGCTTACATTCTTGAATTCTTCCATGCATTCTTGCATGCATTCTTGCAGTCTTGCATGCATTTATGCATTCTTGCTTGCATTCTGGCATTCATTCTTGCATTCTTGTATGCATTCGTGATTTCTTGCATCATTGCTTGCATTCTTGCAGGCATTCTTGGCGTCTTGCATGCAATGATGCATTCGTGCATTCTTGCATGCTTGCTTGCATTCCTGCTTGCATTCTTGCATGCAGTCTTGCACTCTTGCTTGCATGCAAAATCATGCATTCCTGCATTCTTGCTTGCATGCATGCTTCCATTCTTGCATGCATTCTTGCGTTCTTTTTTTGCTTTCTTGCATGCATTCGTGCATTGTTGCATGCATTATTGCATGCATTCTTGCAATCTTGCATTCCTGCTTGCATTCTTGCATGCATTCGTGCATTCTTGCAAACATTCTTGCATTCTTGCATGCATTCTTGCGTGCATTCTTGCATACATTCTTGCATACATTCTTGCATGCATTGATGCACTCTTGCATACATTCTTGCATTCTTGTATGCATTCGTGATTTCTTGCATCATTGGTTGCATTCTTGCATTCTTGCAAGCATTCTTGGTGTCTTGCATGCAATCATGCATTCATGCATTCTTGCATGCTTGCTTGCATTCTCGCTTACATTCTTGCATGCATTCTTGCATTCTTGCTTGCATTCTTGCATGCATTCTTTCATTCTTGCATGTGTTCTTGCTTTCTTGCATGCATTCTTGCAACCTTGCATACATACTTGCATTCCTGCAGTCCTGCTTGCATGCATTCTTTCTTTCCTTCTTTCTTTTATGCATTCTTACATTCTTGCTTGCATTCTTGCTTACTTTCTTGCTTTCTTGCATGCATTCGTGCATTCTTGCATTCTTGCATGCATTCTTGCATTTATTCTTGCAATTTGTATGCATTTGTGATTTCTTGCATCCTTGCTTGTATTCTTGCAAGCATTCTTGCTGTCTTGCATGCAATCATGCATTACTGCATTCTTGCTTGCATTCTTTTTTGAATGCTTTCATTCTCGCTTGCATTCATGCATTCTTGCTTGCATTCTTGCATTCTTGCATGCATTCTTGCAATCTTGCATACATTCTTGCATTCCTGCATTCCTGCTTGCATTCTTGCATGCATTCGTGCATTCTTGCAAATTTTCTTGCATTCTTGTGTGCATTCTTGCATACATTCTTGCATGCATTCATGCATACATTCTTGCATTCTTGCTTGCATTTTTTCTTGCATTCTTTCTTCATTTCTTGCATTCTTTCTTTCTTTCTTGCAAACTTGCATGCATTCTTGCATTCTTGCTTGCATTCTTTTTTCTTTCGTACATTCTTGCATGCATTCTTGCATACTTGCATGCATTCTTGCACTCTTGCATACATTCTTGCATGCTTTCTTGCATTCTTGATTGCATTCTAGCTGGCATTCATGCATTCTTGCATGCATTCTTTCATTCTTGCATTCATGCTTTCATTCTTACATTCTTGCTTGCATTCATGCACTCTTGCTTGCATTCTTTCTTTCCTTCTTGCATTCTTGCATGCATTCTTGCATACTTGCTCGCATTCTTGCTTTTTTGATTGCATTCTAGCATGCAGACTTGCATTTGTGCTTGCATTCTTGCATTCTTGCTTGCATTCTTGCATTCTTGCATCCTTGCTTGCGTTCTTGCATTCTTGCATGCACAGATACTTAGAAATATAGAAGATAGGAGCAGGAGTAGGCCATTCGGCCCCTCGAGTGTGGACCACCATACGATGAGATCATGCATGCATTCTTTCTTGCATTCTTGCATGCATTCTTGCATTCTTTCGTACTTTTTTGTTTTCTTGCATGCATTCGTGCATTGTTGCATGCATTCTTGCATGCATTCTTGCAATCTTGCATTCCTGCTTGCATTCTTGCATGCACTCGTGCATCCTTGCAAAAATTCTTGCATTCTTGCATGCATTCATGCACTCTTGCATACATTCTTGCATTCTTGTATGCATTAGTGATTTCTTGCATCATTGGTTGCATACCTGCAAGCATTCTTGGTGTCTTGCATGCAATCATGCATTGATGCATTCTTGCATGCTTGCTTGCATTCTTGCTTCCATTCTTGCATGCATTCTTGCATTCTTGCTTGCATTCTTGCATGCATTCTTTCATTCTTGCATGTATTCTTGCTTTCTTGCATGCATTCTTGCAACCTTGCATACAAAATTGCATTCCTGCAGTCCTGCTTGCATGCATTCTTGCTTTCTTTCTTTATTTTATGCATTCTTACATTCTTGCTTGCATTCTTGCATTCTTGCCTTCTTGCATGCATTCTTGCATTCATTCTTGCATTCTTGTATGCATTTGTGATTTCTTGCATCCTTGCTTGTATTCTTGCATTCTTGCAAGCATTCTTGCTGTCTTGCATGCAATCATGCATTACTGCATTCTTGCATTCTTGCTTGCATTCTTTATTGAATGCTTTCATTCTTGCTTGCATTCATGCATTCTTGCGTGCATTCTTGCAGGCATTCTTGCAATCTTGCATACATTCTTGCATTCCTGCATTCCTGCTTGCATTCTTGCATGCATTCGTGCATTCTTGCCAATTTTCTTGTATTCTTGCATTCTTGCTTGCATTCTTGCAATCTTGCATGCATTCCTGCTTTCTTCCATGCATTCTTGCATGCATTCTTGCAATCTTGCATGCTTTCTTGCATTCTGGCATTCATTCTTGCATTCTTGTGTGCATTCGTGCTTTCTTGCATCATTGCTTGCATTCTTGCATTCTTGCAGGCATTCTTGGCGTCTTGCATGCAATGATGCATTCGTGCATTCTTGCATGCTTGCTTGCATTCCTGCTTCCATTCTTGCATGCAGTCTTGCATTCTTGCTTGCATGCCATCATGCATTCATGCATTCTTGCAAGCTTGCTTGCATTCTTGCGTCCATTCTTGCATGCATTCTTGCATTCTTTCGTACTTTTTTGCTTTCTTGCATTCATTCGTGCATTGTTGCATGCATTCTTGCATTCTTGCATGCATTCTTGCAATCTTGCATGCATTCGTGCATTCTTGCAAACATTCTTGCATTCTTGCATGCATTCTTGCATGCATTCTTGCATACATTCTTGCATGCATTCATGCACTCTTGCATACATTCTTGCATTCTTGTATGCATTCGTGATTTCTTGCATCATTGGTTGCATTCTTGCATTCTTGCAAGCATTCTTGGTGTCTTGCATGCAATCATGCATTCATGCAGTCTTGCATGCTTGCTTCCATTCTTGCATGCATTCTTGCATTCTTTCTTGCATGCATTCTTTCATTCTTGCATGTATTCTTGCTTTCTTGCATGCATTCTTGCAACCTTTCATACATACTTGCATTCCTGCAGTCCTGCTTGCATGCATTCTTGCTTTCTTTCTTTCTTTTATGCATTCTTACATTCTTGCTTGCATTCTTGCATTCTTGCTTACTTTCTTGCTTTCTTGCATGAATTCGTGCATCCTTGCATTCTTGCAATCTTGCATACATTCTTGCATTCCTGCATTCCTGCTTGCATTCTTGCATGCATTCGTGCATTCTTGCAAATTTTCTTGCATTCTTGCATTCTTGCGTGCATTCTTGCATACATTCTTGCATGCATTCATGCACTCTTGCATACATTCTTGCATTCTTGCTTGCATTCTTACATGCAATCTTGCAAGCATTCTTGCATTCGTGCATTCTAGCTTGCATTCTTGCATTTTTGCTTGCATTCATGCATTCTTGCATGCATTCTTTCATTCTTGCATTCTTGCTTGCATTCTTGCTTGTATTCTTGCTTTCTTGCTTGCATTCCTGCAATCTTGCATGCATTCTTGCTTACATTCTTGCATTCTTCCATGCATTCTTGCATGTATTCTTGCAATCTTGCATGCATTCTTGCATTCTTGCTTGCATTCTGGCATTCATTCTTGCATTCTTGTATGCATTCGTGATTTCTTGCATCATTGCTTGCATTCTTGCAGGCATTCTTGGCGTCTTGCATGCAATGATGCATTCGTGCATTCTTGCATGCTTGCTTGCATTCCTGCTTCCATTCTTGCATGCAGTCTTGCACTCTTGCTTGCATGCAAAATCATGCATTCCTGCATTCTTGCTTGCATGCATGCTTCCATTCTTGCATGCATTCTTGCTTTCTTTTTTTGCTTTCTTGCATGCATTCTTGCATTGTTGCAGGCATTATTGCATGCATTCTTGCGATCTTGCATTCCTGCTTTCACTCTTGCATGCATTCGTGCATTCTTGCAGTCTTGCATGCATTCTTGCGTGCATTCTTGTATACATTATTGCATACATTCTTGCATGCATTGGTGCACTCTTGCATACATTCTTGCATTCTTGTATGCATTCGTGATTTCTTGCATCATTGGTTGCATTCTTGCATTCTTGCAAGCATTCTTGGTGTCTTGCATGCAATCATGCATTCATGCATTCTTGCATGCTTGCTTGCATTCTTGCTTGCATTCTTGCATGCATTCTTTCATTCTTGCATGTGTTCTTGCTTTCTTGCATGCATTCTTGCAACCTTGCATACATACTTGCATTCCTGCAGGCCTGCTTGCATGCATTCTTTCTTTCCTTCTTTCTTTTATGCATTCTTACATTCTTGCTTGCATTCTTGCATTCTTGCTTACTTTCTTGCTTTCTTGCATGCATTCTTGCATACATTCTTGCATGCATTCATGCACTCTTGCATACATTCTTGCATTCTTGTATGCATTCGTGATTTCTTGCATCATTGGTTGCATTCTTGCATTCTTGCAAGCATTCTTGGTGTCTTGCATGCAATCATGCATTCATGCAGTCTTGCATGCTTGCTTCCATTCTTGCATGCATTCTTGCATTCTTTCTTGCATGCATTCTTTCATTCTTGCATGTATTCTTGCTTTCTTGCATGCATTCTTGCAACCTTTCATACATACTTGCATTCCTGCAGTCCTGCTTGCATGCATTCTTGCTTTCTTTCTTTCTTTTATGCATTCTTACATTCTTGCTTGCATTCTTGCATTCTTGCTTACTTTCTTGCTTTCTTGCATGAATTCGTGCATCCTTGCATTCTTGCAATCTTGCATACATTCTTGCATTCCTGCATTCCTGCTTGCATTCTTGCATGCATTCGTGCATTCTTGCAAATTTTCTTGCATTCTTGCATTCTTGCGTGCATTCTTGCATACATTCTTGCATGCATTCATGCACTCTTGCATACATTCTTGCATTCTTGCTTGCATTCTTACATGCAATCTTGCAAGCATTCTTGCATTCGTGCATTCTAGCTTGCATTCTTGCATTTTTGCTTGCATTCATGCATTCTTGCATGCATTCTTTCATTCTTGCATTCTTGCTTGCATTCTTGCTTGTATTCTTGCTTTCTTGCTTGCATTCCTGCAATCTTGCATGCATTCTTGCTTACATTCTTGCATTCTTCCATGCATTCTTGCATGTATTCTTGCAATCTTGCATGCATTCTTGCATTCTTGCTTGCATTCTGGCATTCATTCTTGCATTCTTGTATGCATTCGTGATTTCTTGCATCATTGCTTGCATTCTTGCAGGCATTCTTGGCGTCTTGCATGCAATGATGCATTCGTGCATTCTTGCATGCTTGCTTGCATTCCTGCTTCCATTCTTGCATGCAGTCTTGCACTCTTGCTTGCATGCAAAATCATGCATTCCTGCATTCTTGCTTGCATGCATGCTTCCATTCTTGCATGCATTCTTGCTTTCTTTTTTTGCTTTCTTGCATGCATTCTTGCATTGTTGCAGGCATTATCGCATGCATTCTTGCGATCTTGCATTCCTGCTTTCATTCTTGCATGCATTCGTGCATTCTTGCAGTCTTGCATGCATTCTTGCGTGCATTCTTGTATACATTATTGCATACATTCTTGCATGCATTGGTGCACTCTTGCATACATTCTTGCATTCTTGTATGCATTCGTGATTTCTTGCATCATTGGTTGCATTCTTGCATTCTTGCAAGCATTCTTGGTGTCTTGCATGCAATCATGCATTCATGCATTCTTGCATGCTTGCTTGCATTCTTGCTTGCATTCTTGCATGCATTCTTTCATTCTTGCATGTGTTCTTGCTTTCTTGCATGCATTCTTGCAACCTTGCATACATACTTGCATTCCTGCAGGCCTGCTTGCATGCATTCTTTCTTTCCTTCTTTCTTTTATGCATTCTTACATTCTTGCTTGCATTCTTGCATTCTTGCTTACTTTCTTGCTTTCTTGCATGCATTCGTGCATTCTTGCATTCTTGCATGCATTCTTGCATTTATTCTTGCAATTTGTATGCATTTGTGATTTCTTGCATCTTTGCTTGTATTCTTGCATTCTTGCAAGCATTCTTGCTGTCTTGCATGCAATCATGCATTACTGCATTCTTGCATTCTTTTTTGAATGCTTTCATTCTCGCTTGCATTCATGCATTCTTGCTTGCATTCTTGCATGCATTCTTGCAATCTTGCATACATTCTTGCATTCCTGCTTGCATTCTTGCATGCATTCGTGCATTCTTGCAAATTTTCTTGCAGACTTGCGTGCATTCTTGCATACATTCTTGCATGCATTCATGCATACTTTCTTGCATTCTTGCTTGCATTTTTTCTTGCATTCTTTCTTCATTTCTTGCATTCTTTCTTTCTTTCTTGCAATCTTGCATGCATTCTTGCATTCTTGCTTGCATTCTTTTTTCTTCCGTACATTCTTGCATGCATTCTTGCATACTTGCATGCATTCTTGCACTCTTGCATACATTCTTGCATGCTTTCTTGCATTCGAGCTGGCATTCTTTCATTCTTGCATGCATTCTTGCATGCATTCTTTCATTCTTGCATTCATGCTTTCATTCTTACATTCTTGCTTGCATTCATGCACTCTTGCTTGCATTCTTTCTTTCCTTCTGGCATTCTTGCATGCATTCTTGCATACTTGCTCGCATTCTTGCTTTTTTGATTGCATTCTAGCATGCAGATTTGCATTTGTGCTTGCATTCTTGCATTCTTGCTTGCATTCTTGCATTCTTGCATCCTTGCTTGCGTTCTTGCATTCTTGCATGCACAGATACTTAGAAATATAGAAGATAGGAGCAGGAGTAGGCCATTCGGCCCCTCGAGTGTGGACCACCGTACGATGAGATCATGCATGCATTCTTTCTTGCCTTCTTGCATGCAACCTTGCATTCATTCTTGCATACTTGTATTCTTGCATTCTTGCTTGCATTCTTGCTTACATTCTTGAATTCTTCCATGCATTCTTGCATGCATTCTTGCAATCTTGCATGCATTCTTGCATTCTTGCTTGCATTCTGGCATTCATTCTTGCATTCTTGTATGCATTCGTGATTTCTTGCATCATTGCTTGCATTCTTGCATTCTTGCAGGCATTCTTGTCGTCTTGCATGCAATGATGCATTCGTGCATTCTTGCATGCTTGGGTCCATTCTTGCATGCATTCTTGCTTTCTTGCGTACTTTTTTGCTTTCTTGCATGCATTCGTGCATTCTTGCATGCATTCTTGCGTGCATTCTTGCAGGCATTCTTGCAATCTTGCATACATTCTTGCATTCCTGCATTCCTGCTTGCATTCTTGAATGCATTCGTGCATTCTTGCCAATTTTCTTGTATTCTTGCATTCTTGCTTGCATTCTTGAAATCTTGCATGCATTCCTGCATTCTTCCATGCATTCTTGCAAGCATTCTTGCAATCTTGCATGCTTTCTTGCATTCTTACTTGCATTCAGGCATTCATTCTTGCATTCTTGTGTGCATTCGTGCTTTCTTGCATCATTGCTTGCATTCTTGCATTCTTGCAGGCATTCTTGGCGTCTTGCATGCAATGATGCATTCGTGCATTCTTGCATGCTTGCTTGCATTCCTGCTTCCATTCTTGCATGCAGTCTTGCATTCTTGCTTGCATGCAATCATGCATTCATGCATTCTTGCAAGCTTGCTTGCATTCTTGCGTCCATTCTTGCATGCATTCTTGCATTCTTTCGTACTTTTTTGCTTTCTTGCATTCATTCGTGCATTGTTGCATGCATTCTTGCATTCTTGCATGCATTCTTGCAATCTTGCAGTCCTGCTTGCATTCTTGCATGCATTCGTGCATTCTTGCAAATATTCTTGCATTCTTGCACGCATTCTTGCATGCATTCTTGCATACATTCTTGCATGCATTCATGCACTCTTGCATACATTCTTGCATTCTTGTATGCATTCGTGATTTCTTGCATCATTGGTTGCATTCTTGCATTATTGCAAGCATTTTTGGTGTCTTGCATGCAATCATGCATTCATGCATTCTTGCATGCTTGCTTCCATTCTTGCATGCATTCTTGCATTCTTTCTTGCATGCATTCTTTCATTCTTGCATGTATTCTTGCTTTCTTGCATGCATTCTTGCAACCTTGCATACATACTTGCATTCCTGCAGTGCTGCTTGCATGCATTCTTGCTTTCTTTCTTTCTTTTATGCATTCTTACATTCTTGCTTGCATTCTTGCATTCTTGCTTACTTTCTTGCTTTCTTGCATGAATTCGTGCATCCTTGCATTCTTGCATGCATTCTTGCATTCATTCTTGCATTCTTGTATGCATTTGTGATTTCTTGCATCCTTGCTTGTATTCTTGCAAGCATTCTTGCAGTCTTGCATGCAATCATGCATTACTGCATTCTTGCATTCTTGCTTGCATTCTTTATTGAATGCTTTCATTCTTGCTTGCATTCATGCATTCTTTCGTGCATTCTTGCATGCATTCTAGCAATCTTGCATACATTCTTGCATTCCTGCTTGCATTCTTGCAAATTTTCTTGCATTCTTGCATTCTTGCGTGCATTCTTGCATACATTCTTGCATGCATTCATGCACTCTTGCATACATTCTTGCATTCTTGCTTGCATTCTTACATGCAATCTTGCAAGCATTCTTGCATTCGTGCATTCTAGCTTGCATTCTTGCTTGCATTCTTGCTTGCATTCTTACATTCTTCCTTGCATTCATGCATTCTTGCTTATATTCTTGCATGCATTCGTGCATTCCTGCTAACCTTCTTGCATTCGTGCATGCATTGGTGCATTATTGCATTCTTGCTTGCATTCTTGCATACATTCTTGCATGCATTCTTGCATTCTTTTTTGCTTTCTTTCATTTTTCATTCTTGCTTGCGTTCTTGCATTCTAGCAATATTGCATGCATTCTTGCATTCTTTCTTGTATTCTTGCTTGTGTTCTTCCATTCCTGCATTAATTCGTGCTTCTGTTCCTGCATTTCTGCTTGCATTCTTGCACTCTCGCATCCATTCTTGCATTCCTGCTTGCTTTCATGCATTCTTGCATACTTGCATGCATTCTTGCATGCATTCTGGCAAGCGTTCGTCCATTCTTGCATGCATTCTTGCATTCATGCATTCATTCTTGCATGCAATCTTGCATGAGTTCGCATTCGTGCATTTTTGCATGCATTCTTCCATTCTTGCATTCTTGCTTGCATTCTTTCTTTCTTTCTTGCATTCTTGCAAGCATTCTTGCATTCTTGCTTGCATTCGTGCATTCTAGCTTGCATTCTTGCATTTTTGCTTGCATTCGTGCATTCTTGCAAGCATTCTTTCATTCTTGCATTCTTGTTTGCATCCTTTCTTTCTTTCTTTCTTGTACTCGTGCATGCATTCTTGCATTCTGGCATTCATTCTTGCATTCTTATATGCATCCGAGATTTCTTGCATCATTGCCTGCATTCTTGCATTCTTGCAAGCATTCTTGGTGTCTTGAATGCAATCATGCAATCATGCATTCTTGCATGCTTGCTTGCATTCTTGCTTCCATTCTTGCATGCATTCTTGCATTCTTGCTTGCATTCTTGCATTCTTGCTTACTTTCTTGCATGCATTCGTGCATTCTTGCATTCTTGCATTCTTGCATGCTTTCTTGCATTCATTCTTGCATTCTTGTATGCATTTGTGATTTCTTGCATCCTTGCTTGTATTCTTGCATTCTTGCAAGCATTCTTGGTGTCTTGCATGCAATCATGCATTCATGCTTTCATGCATTATTACATGCTTGGTTGCATTCTTGCTTCCATTCTTGCACTCATTCTTGCTTGCATTCTTGCATGCATTCTTTCATTCTTGCATGTAGTCATGCATTCTTGCATGCATTCTTGCAACCTTGCATTCCTGCAGTCCTGCTTGCATGCATTCGTGCATTCTTGCATTCTTCCATGCATTCTTGCATTCTTGCTTGCATTCTTGCATTCATTCTTGCATTCTTGTATGCATTCGGGATTTCTTGCATCCTTGCTTGCATTCTTGCAAGCATTCTTGCTGTCTTGCATGCAATTTTGCATTCATGCATTCTTGCATGCTTTCTTGCTTGCATGCTTGCATTCTTACTTGCAGTCGTGCGTGCATTCTTGCATTTTTGCATGTATTTTTGCATTCTTGTATATATTCTTGCAATCTTGCATACATTCTTGCATTGCTGCATACCTGCTAGCATTCTTGCATGCATTCGTGCATTCTTGCATACATTCTTGCATTCTTGCTAGCATTCTTACATTCTTGATTCTTGCATGCATTCTTGCATTCTTGCTTGCATTCTTTCTTGCATTCTTTCTTTATTTCTTGCATTCTTTCTTTCTTTCTTGCACTCTTGCATGCATTCTTGCATTCTTGCTTGCATTCTTTCTTGCATTCTTTCTTCATTTCTTGCATTCTTTCTTACTTTCTTGCACTCTTGCATGCATTGTTGCATTCTTGCTTGCATTCTTTTTTCTTTCGTACATTCTTGCATGCATTCTTGCATACTTGCATGCATTCTTGCACTCTTGCATACATTCTTGCATGCTTTCTTGCATTCTTGATTGCATTCTAGCTGGCATTCTTGCATTCTTGCATGCATTCTTGCATGCATTCTTTCATTCTTGCATTCATGCTTGCATTCTTACATTCTTGCTTGCATTCATGCACTCTTGCTTGCATTCCTTCTTTCCTTCTTGCATTCTTGCATGCATTCTTGCATACTTGCTCGCATTCTTGCTTTTTTGCTTGCATTCTAACATGCAGACTTGCATTTGTGCTTGCATTCTTGCATTCTTGCTTGCATTCTTACATTCTTGCATCCTTGCTTGCGTTCTTGCATTCTTGCATGCACAGATACTTAGAAATATAGAAGATAGGAGCAGGAGTAGGCCATTCGGCCCCTCGAGTGTGGACCGCCATACGATGAGATCATGCATGCATTCTTTCTTTCTTTCTTGCATTCTTTCTTGCATTCTTGCTTGCATTCGTGCATTCTAGCTTGCATTCTTGCATTTTTGCTTGCATTTGTGCATTCTTGCAAGCATTCTTTCATTCTTGCATTCTTGCTTGCATCCTTTCTTTCTTTCTTTCTTGCACTCGTGCATGCATTCTTGCATTCTTGCTTGAATTCTTTGTTTCTTTCTTGCATTCTTGCATGCATTCTTGCATTCTGGCATTCATTCTTGCATTCTTATATGCATCCGAGATTTCTTGCATCATTGCCTGCATTCTTGCATTCTTGCAAGCATTCTTGGTGTCTTGAATGCAATCATGCATTCTTGCATGCTTGCTTGCATTCTTGCTTCCATTCTTGCATGCATTCTTGCATTCTTGCTTGCATTCTTGCTTACTTTCTTGCGTTCTTGCATGCATTCGTGCATTCTTGCATTCTTGCATTCTTGCATGCTTTCTTGCATTCATTCTTGCATTCTTGTATGCATTTGTGATTTCTTGCATCCTTGCTTGTATTCTTGCATTCTTGCAAGCATTCTTGGTGTCTTGCATGCAATCATGCATTCATGCATTCATGCATTATTACATGCTTGGTTGCATTCTTGCTTCCATTCTTGCACTCATTCTTGCATTCTTGCATGCATTCTTTCATTCTTGCATGTATTCATGCATTCTTGCATGCATTCTTGCAACCTTGCATTCCTGCAGTCCTGCTTGCATGCATTCGTGCATTCATGCATGCATTCTTGCATTCTTCCATGCATTCTTGCATTCTTGCTTGCATTCTTGCATTCATTCTTGCATTCTTGTATGCATTCGTGATTTGTTGCATCCTTGCTTGCATTCTTGCAAGCATTCTTGCTGTCTTGCATGCAATTTTGCATTCATGCATTCTTGCATGCATTCTTGCATACATTCTTGCATGCATTCATGCACTCTTTCATACATTCTTGCATTCTTGTATGCATTCGTGATTTCTTGCATCATTGGTTGCATTCTTGCATTCTTGCAAGCATTCTTGGTGTCTTGCATGCAATCATGCATTCTTGCATGCTTGCTTCCATTCTTGCTTCCATTCCTGCATGCATTCTTGCATGCATTCTTTAATTCTTGCATGTATTCTTGCTTTCTTGCATGCATTCTTGCAACCTTGCATACATACTTGCATTCCTGCAGTCCTGCTTGCATGCATTCTTGCTTTCTTTCTTTCTTTTATGCATTCTTACATTCTTGCTTGCATTCTTGCATTCTTGCTTACTTTCTTGCTTTCTTGCATGCATTCGTGCATTCTTGCATTCTTGCATGCATTCTTGCATTTATTCTTGCAATTTGTATGCATTTGTGATTTCTTGCATCCTTGCTTGTATTCTTGCATTCTTGCAAGCATTCTTGCTGTCTTGCATGCAATCATGCATTACTGCATTCTTGCATTCTTGCTTGCATTCTTTTTTGAATGCTTTCATTCTCGCTTGCATTCATGCATTCTTGCTTGCATTCTTGCATTCTTGCATGCATTCTTGCAATCTTGCATACATTCTTGCATTCCTGCTTGCATTCTTGCATGCATTCGTGCATTCTTGCAAATTTTCTTGCATACATTCTTGCATGCATTCATGCATACATTCTTGCATTCTTGCTTGCATTTTTTCTTGCATTCTTTCTTCATTTCTTGCATTCTTTCTTTCTTTCTTGCGATCTTGCATGCATTCTTGCATTCTTGCTTGAATTCTTTTTTCTTTCGTACATTCTTGCATGCATTCTTGCATACTTGCATGCATTCTTGCACTCTTGCATACATTCTTGCATGCTTTCTTGCATTCTTGATTGCATTCTAGCTGGCATTCTTGCATGCATTCTTGCATGCATTCTTTCATTCTTGCATTCATGCTTTCATTCTTACATTCTTGCTTGCATTCATGCACTCTTGCTTGCATTCTTTCTTTCCTTCTTGCATTCTTGCATGCATTCTTGCATACTTGCTCGCATTCTTGCTTTTTTGATTGCATTCTAGCATGCAGACTTGCATTTGTGCTTGCATTCTTGCATTCTTGCTTGCATTCTTGCATTCTTGCATCCTTGCTTGCGTTCTTGCATTCTTGCATGCACAGATACTTAGAAATATAGAAGATAGGAGCAGGAGTAGGCCATTCGGCCCCTCGAGTGTGGACCACCATACGATGAGATCATGCATGCATTCTTTCTTGCATTCTTGCATGCAGCCTTGCATTCATTCTTGCATTCTTGTATTCTTGCATTCTTGCTTGCATTCTTGCTTACATTCTTGAATTCTTCCATGCATTCTTGCATGCATTCTTGCAATCTTGCATGCATTTATGCATTCTTGCTTGCATTCTGGCATTCATTCTTGCATTCTTGTATGCATTCGTGATTTCTTGCATCATTGCTTGCATTCTTGCATTCTTGCAGGCATTCTTGTCGTCTTGCATGCAATGATGCATTCGTGCATTCTTGCATGCTTGCTTGCATTCTTGCGTCCATTCTTGCATGCATTCTTGCTTTCTTGCGTACTTTCTTGCTTTCTTGCATGCATTCGTGCATTGTTGCATGCATTCTTGCATGCATTCTTGCAATCTTGCATTCCTGCTTGCATTCTTGCATGCACTCGTGCATCCTTGCAAAAATTCTTGCATTCTTGCATGCATTCTTGCATGCATTCTTGCATACATTCTTGCATGCATTCATGCACTCTTGCATACGTTCTTGCATTCTTGTATGCATTAGTGATTTCTTGCATCATTGGTTGCATTCCTGCAAGCATTCTTGGTGTCTTGCATGCAATCATGCATTGATGCATTCTTGCATGCTTGCTTGCATTCTTGCTTCCATTCTTGCATGCATTCTTGCATTCTTGCTTGCATTCTTGCATGCATTCTTTCATTCTTGCATGTATTCTTGCTTTCTTGCATGCATTCTTGCAACCTTGCATATAAAATTGCATTCCTGCAGTCCTGCTTGCATGCATTCTTGCTTTCTTTCTTTCTTTTATGCATTCTTACATTCTTGCTTGCATTCTTGCATTCTTGCTTACTTTCTTGCTTTCTTGCATGAATTCGTGCATCCTTGCATTCTTGCCTTCTTGCATGCATTCTTGCATTCATTCTTGCATTCTTGTATGCATTTGTGATTTGTTGCATCCTTGCTTGTATTCTTGCATTCTTGCAAGCATTCTTGCTGTCTTGCATGCAATCATGCATTACTGCATTCTTGCATTCTTGCTTGCATTCTTTATTGAATGCTTTCATTCTTGCTTGCATTCATGCATTCTTGCGTGCATTCTTGCAGGCTTTCTTGCAATCTTGCATACATTCTTGCATTCCTGCATTCCTGCTTGCATTCTTGCATGCATTCGTGCATTCTTGCCAATTTTCTTGTATTCTTGCATTCTTGCTTGCATTCTTGCAATCTTGCATGCATTCCTGCATTCTTCCATGCATTCTTGCATGCATTCTTGCAATCTTGCATGCTTTCTTGCATTCTGGCATTCATTCTTGCATTCTTGTGTGCATTCGTGCTTTCTTGCATCATTGCTTGCATTCTTGCAGGCATTCTCGGCGTCTTGCATGCAATGATGCATTCGTGCATTCTTGCATGCTTGCTTGCATTCCTGCTTCCATTCTTGCATGCAGTCTTGCTTTCTTGCTTGCATGCCATCATGCATTCATGCATTCTTGCAAGCTTGCTTGCATTCTTGCGTCCATTCTTGCATGCATTCTTGCATTCTTTCGTACTTTTTTGCTTTCTTGCATTCATTCGTGCATTGTTGCATGCATTCTTGCATTCTTGCATGCATTCTTGCAATCTTGCAGTCCTGCTTGCATTCTTGCATGCATTCGTGCATTCTTGCAAACATTCTTGCATTCTTGCATGCATTCTTGCATGCATTCTTGCATACATTCTTGCATGCATTCATGCACTCTTGCATACATTCTTGCATTCTTGTATGCATTCGTGATTTCTTGCATCATTGGTTGCATTCTTGCATTCTTGCAAGCATTCTTGGTGTCTTGCATGCAATCATGATTTCATGCATTCTTGCATGCTTGCTTCCATTCTTGCATGCATTCTTGCTTTCTTGCATGCATTCTTGCAACCTTTCATACATACTTGCATTCCTGCAGTCCTGCTTGCATGCATTCTTGCTTTCTTTCTTTCTTTTATGCATTCTTACATTCTTGCTTGCATTCTTGCATTCTTGCTTACTTTCTTGCTTTCTTGCATGAATTCGTGCATCCTTGCATTCTTGCCTTCTTGCATGCATTCTTGCATTCATTCTTGCATTCTTGTATGCATTTGTGATTTCTTGCATCCTTGCTTGTATTCTTGCATTCTTGCAAGCATTCTTGCTGTCTTGCATGCAATCATGCATTACTGCATTCTTGCATTCTTGCTTGCATTCTTTATTGAATGCTTTCATTCTTGCGTGCATTCTTGCAGGCATTCTTGCAATCTTGCATACATTCTTGCATTCCTGCATTCCTGCTTGCATTCTTGCATGCATTCGTGCATTCTTGCCAATTTTCTTGTATTCTTGCATTCTTGCTTGCATTCTTGCAATCTTGCATGCATTCCTGCATTCTTCCATGCATTCTTGCATGCATTCTTGCAATCTTGCATGCTTTTTTGCATTCTGGCATTCATTCTTGCATTCTTGTGTGCATTCGTGCTTTCTTGCATCATTGCTTGCATTCTTGCAGGCATTCTTGGCGTCTTGCATGCAATGATGCATTCGTGCATTCTTGCATGTTTGCTTGCATTCCTGCTTCCATTCTTGCATGCAGTCTTGCATTCTTGCTTGCATACCATCATGCATTCATGCATTCTTGCAAGCTTGCTTGCATTCTTGCGTCCATTCTTGCATGCATTCTTGCATTCTTTCGTACTTTTTTGCTTTCTTGCATTCATTCGTGCATTGTTGCATGCATTCTTGCATTCTTGCATGCATTCTTGCAATCTTGCAGTCCTGCTTGCATTCTTGCATGCATTCGTGCATTCTTGCAAACATTCTTGCATTCTTGCATGCATTCTTGCATGCATTCTTGCATACATTCTTGCATGCATTCATGCACTCTTGCATACATTCTTGCATTCTTGTATGCATTCGTGATTTCTTGCATCATTGGTTGCATTCTTGCATTCTTGCAAGCATTCTTGGTGTCTTGCATGCAATCATGCATTCATGCATTCTTGCATGCTTGCTTCCATTCTTGCATGCATTCTTGCATTCTTTCTTGCATGCATTCTTTCATTCTTGCATGTATTCTTGCTTTCTTGCATGCATTCTTGCAACCTTTCATACATACTTGCATTCCTGCAGTCCTGCTTGCATGCATTCTTGCTTTCTTTCTTTCTTTTATGCATTCTTACATTCTTGCTTGCATTCTTGCATTCTTGCTTACTTTCTTGCTTTCTTGCATGAATTCGTGCATCCTTGCATTCTTGCAATCTTGCATACATTCTTGCATTCCTGCATTCCTGCTTGCATTCTTGCATGCATTCGTGCATTCTTGCAAATTTTCTTGCATTCTTGCATTCTTGCGTGCATTCTTGCATACATTCTTGCATGCATTCATGCACTCTTGCATACATTCTTGCATTCTTGCTTGCATTCTTACATGCAATCTTGCAAGCATTCTTGCATTCGTGCATTCTAGCTTGCATTCTTGCATTTTTGCTTGCATTCATGCATTCTTGCATGCATTCTTTCATTCTTGCATTCTTGCTTGCATTCTTGCTTGTATTCTTGCTTTCTTGCTTGCATTCCTGCAATCTTGCATGCATTCTTGCTTACATTCTTGCATTCTTCCATGCATTCTTGCATGTATTCTTGCAATCTTGCATGCATTCTTGCATTCTTGCTTGCATTCTGGCATTCATTCTTGCATTCTTGTATGCATTCGTGATTTCTTGCATCATTGCTTGCATTCTTGCAGGCATTCTTGGCGTCTTGCATGCAATGATGCATTCGTGCATTCTTGCATGCTTGCTTGCAGTCCTGCTTCCATTCTTGCATGCAGTCTTGCACTCTTGCTTGCATGCAAAATCATGCATTCCTGCATTCTTGCTTGCATGCATGCTTCCATTCTTGCATGCATTCTTGCTGTCTTTTTTTGCTTTCTTGCATGCAGTCTTGCATTGTTGCATGCATTATTGCATGCATTCTTGCAATCTTGCATTCCTGCTTTCAATCTTGCATGCATTCGTGCATTCTTGCATGCATTCTTGCGTACATTCTTGCATGCATTCTTGCATGCATTGGTGCACTCTTGCATACATTCTTGCATTCTTGTATGCATTCGTGATTTTTTGCATCATTGGTTGCATTCTTGCATTCTTGCAAGCATTCTTGGTGTCTAGCATGCAATCATGCATTCATGCATTCTTGCATGCTTGCTTGCATTCTCGCTTACATTCTTGCATGCATTCTTGCATTCTTGCTTCCATTCTTGCATGCATTCTTTCATTCTTGCATGTGTTCTTGCTTTCTTGCATGCATTCTTGCAACCTTGCATACATACTTGCATTCCTGCAGTCCTGCTTGCATGCATTCTTTCTTTCCTTCTTTCTTTTATGCATTCTTACATTCTTGCTTGCATTCTTGCATTCTTGCTTACTTTCTTGCTTTCTTGCATGCATTCGTGCATTCTTGCATTCTTGCATGCATTCTTGCATTTATTCTTGCAATTTGTATGCATTTGTGATTTCTTGCATCTTTGCTTGTATTCTTGCATTCTTGCAAGCATTCTTGCTGTCTTGCATGCAATCATGCATTACTGCATTCTTGCATTCTTGCTTGCATTCTTTTTTGAATGCTTTCATTCTCGCTTGCATTCATGCATTCTTGCTTGCATTCTTGCATGCATTCTTGCAATCTTGCATACATTCTTGCATTCCTGCATTCCTGCTTGCATTCTTGCAAATTTTCTTGCATTCTTGCGTGCATTCTTGCATACATTCTTGCATGCATTCATGCATACTTTCTTGCATTCTTGCTTGCATTTTTTCTTGCATTCTTTCTTCATTTCTTGCATTCTTTCTTTCTTTCTTGCAATCTTGCATGCATTCTTGCATTCTTGCTTGCATTCTTTTTTCTTCCGTACATTCTTGCATGCATTCTTGCATACTTGCATGCATTCTTGCACTCTTGCATACATTCTTGCATGCTTTCTTGCATTCGAGCTGGCATTCTTTCATTCTTGCATGCATTCTTTCATTCTTGCATTCATGCTTTCATTCTTACATTCTTGCTTGCATTCATGCACTCTTGCTTGCATTCTTTCTTTCCTTCTTGCATTCTTGCATGCATTCTTGCATACTTGCTCGCATTCTTGCTTTTTTGATTGCATTCTAGCATGCAGACTTGCATTTGTGCTTGCATTCTTGCATTCTTGCTTGCATTCTTGCATTCTTGCATCCTTGCTTGCGTTCTTGCATTCTTGCATGCACAGATACTTAGAAATATAGAAGATAGGAGCAGGAGTAGGCCATTCGGCCCCTCGAGTGTGGACCACCGTACGATGAGATCATGCATGCATTCTTTCTTGCCTTCTTGCATGCAACCTTGCATTCATTCTTGCATACTTGTATTCTTGCATTCTTGCTTGCATTCTTGCTTACATTCTTGAATTCTTCCATGCATTCTTGCATGCATTCTTGCAATCTTGCATGCATTCTTGCATTCTTGCTTGCATTCTGGCATTCATTCTTGCATTCTTGTATGCATTCGTGATTTCTTGCATCATTGCTTGCATTCTTGCATTCTTGCAGGCATTCTTGTCGTCTTGCATGCAATGATGCATTCGTGCATTCTTGCATGCTTGGGTCCATTCTTGCATGCATTCTTGCTTTCTTGCGTACTTTTTTGCTTTCTTGCATGCATTCGTGCATTGTTGCATGCATTCTTGCAATCTTGCATTCCTGCTTGCATTCTTGCATGCACTCGTGCATCCTTGCAAAAATTCTTGCATTCTTGCATGCATTCTTGCGTGCATTCTTGCAGGCATTCTTGCAATCTTGCATACATTCTTGCATTCCTGCATTCCTGCTTGCATTCTTGAATGCATTCGTGCATTCTTGCCAATTTTCTTGTATTCTTGCATTCTTGCTTGCATTCTTGAAATCTTGCATGCATTCCTGCATTCTTCCATGCATTCTTGCAAGCATTCTTGCAATCTTGCATGCTTTCTTGCATTCTTGCTTGCATTCAGGCATTCATTCTTGCATTCTTGTGTGCATTCGTGCTTTCTTGCATCATTGCTTGCATTCTTGCATTCTTGCAGGCATTCTTGGCGTCTTGCATGCAATGATGCATTCGTGCATTCTTGCATGCTTGCTTGCATTCCTGCTTCCATTCTTGCATGCAGTCTTGCATTCTTGCTTGCATGCAATCATGCATCCATGCATTCTTGCAAGCTTGCTTGCATTCTTGCGTCCATTCTTGCATGCATTCTTGCATTCTTTCGTACTTTTTTGCTTTCTTGCATTCATTTGTGCATTGTTGCATGCATTCTTGCATTCTTGCATGCATTCTTGCAATCTTGCAGTCCTGCTCGCATTCTTGCATGCATTCGTGCATTCTTGCAAACATTCTTGCATTCTTGCACGCATTCTTGCATGCATTCTTGCATACATTCTTGCATGCATTCATGCACTCTTGCATACATTCTTGCATTCTTGTATGCATTCGTGATTTCTTGCATCATTGGTTGCATTCTTGCATTATTGCAAGCATTTTTGGTGTCGTGCATGCAATCATGCATTCATGCATTCTTGCATGCTTGCTTCCATTCTTGCTTCCATTCTTGCATGCATTCTTGCATTCTTTCTTGCATGCATTCTTTCATTCTTGCATGTATTCTTGCTTTCTTGCATGCATTCTTGCAACCTTGCATATATACTTGCATTCCTGCAGTGCTGCTTGCATGCATTCTTGCTTTCTTTCTTTCTTTTATGCATTCTTACATTCTTGCTTGCATTCTTGCATTCTTGCTTACTTTCTTGCTTTCTTGCATGAATTCGTGCATCCTTGCATTCTTGCATGAATTCTTGCATTCATTCTTGCATTCTTGTATGCATTTGTGATTTCTTGCATCCTTGCTTGTATTCTTGCAAGCATTCTTGCAGTCTTGCATGCAATCATGCATTACTGCATTCTTTATTGAATGCTTTCATTCTTGCTTGCATTCATGCATTCTTTCGTGCATTCTTGCATGCATTCTAGCAATCTTGCATACATTCTTGCATTCCTGCTTGCATTCTTGCATGCATTCGTGCATTCTTGCAAATTTTCTTGCATTCTTGCTTTCTTGCGTGCATTCTTGCATACATTCTTGCATGCATTCATGCACTCTTGCATACATTCTTGCATTCTTGCTTGCATTCTTACATGCAATCTTGCAAGCATTCTTGCATTCGTGCATTCTAGCTTGCATTCTTGCTTGCATTCTTACATTCTTCCTTGCATTCATGCATTCTTGCTTATATTCTTGCATGCATTCGTGCATTCCTGCTAACCTTCTTGCATTCGTGCATGCATTGGTGCATTATTGCATTCTTGCTTGCATTCTTGCATACATTCTTGCATGCATTCTTGCATTCTTTTTTGCTTTCTTTCATTTTTCATTCTTGCTTGCGTTCTTGCATTCTAGCAATATTGCATGCATTCTTGCATTCTTTCTTGTATTCTTGCTTGTGTTCTTCCATTCCTGCATTAATTCGTGCTTCTGTTCCTGCATTTCTGCTTGCATTCTTGCACTCTCGCATCCATTCTTGCATTCCTGCTTGCTTTCATGCATTCTTGCATACTTGCATGCATTCTTGCATGCATTCTGGCAAGCGTTCGTCCATTCTTGCATGCATTCTTGCATTCATGCATTCATTCTTGCATGCAATCTTGCATGAGTTCGCATTCGTGCATTTTTGCATGCATTCTTTCATTCTTGCATTCTTGCTTGCATTCTTTCTTTCTTTCTTGCATTCTTCCAAGCATTCTTGCATTCTTGCTTGCATTCGTGCATTCTAGCTTGCATTCTTGCATTTTTGCTTGCATTCGTGCATTCTTGCAAGCATTCTTTCATTCTTGCATTCTTGCTTGCATCCTTTCTTTCTTTCTTTCTTGCACTCGTGCATGCATTCTTGCATTCTTGCTTGCATTCTTTGTTTCTTTCTTGCATTCTTGCATGCATTCTTGCATTCTGGCATTCATTCTTGCATTCTTATATGCATCCGAGATTTCTTGCATCATTGCCTGCATTCTTGCATTCTTGCAAGCATTCTTGGTGTCTTGAATGCAATCATGCAATCATGCATTCTTGCATGATTGCTTGCATTCTTGCTTCCATTCTTGCATGCATTCTTGCATTCTTGCTTGCATTCTTGCATTCTTGCTTACTTTCTTGCTTTCTTGCATGCATTCGTACATTCTTGCATTCTTGCATTCTTGCATGCTTTCTTGCATTCATTCTTGCATTCTTGTATGCATTTGTGATTTCTTGCATCCTTGCTTGTATTCTTGCATTCTTGCAAGCATTCTTGGTGTCTTGCATGCAATCATGCATTCATGCTTTCATGCATTATTACATGCTTGGTTGCATTCTTGCTTCCATTCTTGCACTCATTCTTGCTTGCATTCTTGCATGCATTCTTTCATGCTTGCATGTATTCATGCATTCTTGCATGCATTCTTGCAACCTTGCATTCCCGCAGTCCTGCTTGCATGCATTCGTGCATTCTTGCATTCTTCCATGCATTCTTGCATTCTTGCTTGCATTCTTGCATTCATTCTTGCATTCTTGTATGCATTCGTGATTTCTTGCATCCTTGCTTGCATTCTTGCAAGCATTCTTGCTGTCTTGCATGCAATTTTGCATTCATGCATTCTTGCATGCATTCTTGCTTGCATGCTTGCATTCTTGCTTGCATTCGTGCGTGCATTCTTGCATTTTTGCATGTATTTTTGCATTCTTGTATATATTCTTGCAATCTTGCATACATTCTTGCATTGCTGCATACCTGCTTGCATTCTTGCATGCATTCGTGCATTCTTGCATACATTCTTGCATTCTTGCTAGCATTCTTGCATTCTTGATTCTTGCATGCATTCTTGCATTCTTGCTTGCATTCTTTCTTGCATTCTTTCTTTATTTCTTGCATTCTTTCTTTCTTTCTTGCACTCTTGCATGCATTCTTGCATTCTTGCTTGCATTCTTTCTTGCATTCTTTCTTCATTTCTTGCATTCTTTCTTACTTTCTTGCACTCTTGCATGCATTGTTGCATTCTTGCTTGCATTCTTTTTTCTTTCGTACATTCTTGCATGCATTCTTGCATACTTGAATGCATTCTTGCACTCTTGCATACATTCTTGCATGCTTTCTTGCATTCTTGATTGCATTCTAGCTGGCATTCTTGCATTCTTGCATGCATTCTTGCATGCATTCTTTCATTCTTGCATTCATGCTTGCATTCTTACATTCTTGCTTGCATTCATGCACTCTTGCTTGCATTCTTTCTTTCCTTCTTGCATTCTTGCATGCATTCTTGCATACTTGCTCGCATTCTTGCTTTTTTGCTTGCATTCTAACATGCAGACCTGCATTTGTGCTTGCATTCTTGCATTCTTGCTTGCATTCTTACATTCTTGCATCCTTGCTTGCGTTCTTGCATTCTTGCATGCACAGATACTTAGAAATATAGAAGATAGGAGCAGGAGTAGGCCATTCGGCCCCTCGAGTGTGGACCGCCATACGATGAGATCATGCATGCATTCTTTCTTGCCTTCTTGCAAGCAACCTTGCATTCATTCTTGAATACTTGTATTCTTGCATTCTTGCTTGCATTCCTGCAATCTTGCATGCATTCTTGCATTCTTGCTTACATTCTTGCATTCTTCCATGCATTCTTGCATGCATTCGTGCATTGTTGCATGCATTCGTGCAGTCTTGCATGCATTCTTGCAATCTTGCAGTCCTGCTTGCATTCTTGCATGCATTCGTGCATTCTTGCAAACATTCTTGCATTCTTGCATGCATTCTTGCATACATTCTTGCATGCATTCATGCACTCTTGCATACATTCTTGCATTCTTGTATGCATTCGTGATTTCTTGCATCATTGGTTGCATTCTTGCATTCTTGCAAGCATTCTTGGTGTCTTGCATGCAATCATGCATTCACGCATTCTTGCATGCTTGGTTCCATTCTTGCTTCCATTCTTGCATGCATTCTTGCATTCTTGCTTGCATTCTTGCATGCATTCTTTCATTCTTGCATGTATTCTTGCTTTCTTGCATGCATTCTTGCAACCTTGCATACATACTTGCATTCCTGCAGTCCTGCTTGCATGCATTCTTGCTTTCTTTCTTTCTTTTATGCATTCTTACATTCTTGCTTGCATTCTTGCATTCTTGCTTACTTTCTTGCTTTCTTGCATGAATTCGTGCATCCTTGCATTCTTGCATGCATTCTTGCATTCATTCTTGCATTCTTGTATGCATTTGTGATTTCTTGCATCCTTGCTTGTATTCTTGCATTCTTGCAAGCATTCTTGCTGTCTTGCATGCAATCATGCATTACTACATTCTTGCATTCTTGCTTGCATTCTTTATTGAATGCTTTCATTCTTGCTTGCATTCATGCATTCTTGCGTGCATTCTTGCATGCATTCTTGCAATCTTGCATACATTCTTGCATTCCTGCATTCCTGCTTGCATTCTTGCATGCATTCGTGCATTCTTGCGAATTTTCTTGCATTCTTGCGTACATTCTTGCATACATTCCTGCATGCATTCATGCATACATTCTTGCATTCTTGCTTGCATTTTTTCTTGCATTCTTTCTTCATTTCTTGCATTCTTTCTTTCTTTCTTGCAATCTTGCATGCATTCTTTTTTCTTTCGTACATTCTTGCATGCATTCTTGCATACTTGCATGCATTCTTGCACTCTTGCATACATTGTTGCATGCTTTCTTGCATTCTTGATTGCATTCTAGCTGGCATTCTTGCATTCCTGCATGCATTCTTGCATACATTCTTTCATTCTTGCATTCATGCTTGCATTCTTACATTCTTGCTTGCATTCATGCACTCTTGCTTGCATTCTTTCTTTCCTTCTTGCATTCTTACATGCATTCTTGCATACTTGCTCGCATTCTTGCTTTGTTGCTTGCATTCTAGCATGCAGACTTGCATTTGTGCTTGCATTCTTGCATTCTTGCTTGCATTCTTGCATTCTTGCATCCTTGCTTGCGTTCTTGCATTCTTGCATGCACAGATACTTAGAAATATAGAAGATAGGAGCAGGAGTAGGCCATTCGGCCCCTCGAGTGTGGACCACCATACGATGAGATCATGCATGCATTCTTTCTTGCCTTCTTGCATGCAACCTTGCATTCATTCTTGCATAGTTGTATTCTTGCATTCTTGCTTGCATTCTTGCAATCTTGCATGCATTCTTGCATTCTTGCTTACATTCTTGCATTCTTCCATGCATTCTTGCATGCATTCTTGCAATCTTGCATGCATTCTTGCTTGCATTCTGGCATTCATTCTTGCATGCTTGCTTGCATGCAGTCTTGCATTCTTGCTTGCATGCAATCATGCATTCACGCATGCTTGCTTGCATTCTTGCGTCCTTTCTTGCATGCATTCTTGCGTACATTTTTGGTTTCTTGCATGCATTCGTGCATTGTTGCATGCATTCTTGCATGCATTCTTGCAATCTTGCATTCCTGCTTGCATTCTTGCATGCATTCGTACATTCTTGCAAACATTCTTGCATGCATTCTTGCATGCATTCATGCACTCTTGCATACATTCTTGCATTCTTGTATGCATTAGTGATTTCTTGCATCATTGGTTGCATTCTTGCATTCTTGCAAGCATTCTTGGTGTCTTGCATGCAATCATGCATTGATGCATTCTTGCATGCTTGCTTGCATTCTTGCTTCCATTCTTGCATGCATTCTTGCATTCTTGCTTGCATTCTTGCATGCATTCTTTCATTCTTGCATGTATTCTTGCTTTCTTGCATGCATTCTTGCAACCTTGCATACAAAATTGCATTCCTGCAGTCCTGCTTGCATGCATTCTTGCTTTCTTTCTTTCTTTTATGCATTCTTACATTCTTGCTTGCATTCTTGCATTCTTGCTTACTTTCTTGCTTTCTTGCATGAATTCGTGCATCCTTGCATTCTTGCCTTCTTGCATGCATTCTTGCATTCATTCTTGCATTCTTGTATGCATTTGTGATTTCTTGCATCCTTGCTTGTATTTTTGCATTCTTGCAAGCATTCTTGCTGTCTTGCATGCAATCATGCATTACTGCATTCTTGCATTCTTGCTTGCATTCTTTATTGAATGCTTTCATTCTTGCTTGCATTCATGCATTCTTGCGTGCATTCTTGCAGGCATTCTAGCAATCTTGCATACATTCTTGCATTCCTGCATTCCTGCTTGCATTCTTGCATGCATTCGTGCATTCTTGCCAATTTTCTTGTATTCCTGCATTCTTCCTTGCATTCTTGCAATCTTGCATGCATTCCTGCATTCTTCCATGCATTCTTGCATGCATTCTTGCAATCTTGCATGCTTTCTTGCTTTCCTGCTTGCATTCTGGCATTCATTCTTGCATTCTTGTGTGCATTCGTGCTTTCTTGCATCATTGCTTGCATTCGTGCATTCTTGCATGCTTGCTTGCATTCCTGCTTCCATTCTTGCATGCAGTCGTGCATTCTTGCTTGCATGCAATCATGCATTCATGCATTCTTGCAAGCTTGCTTGCATTCTTGCGTCCATTCTTGCATGCATTCTTGCATTCTTTCGTACTTTTTTGCTTTCTTGCATTCATTCGTGCATTGTTGCATGCATTCTTGCATGCATTCATGCAATCTTGCAGTCCTGCTTGCATTCTTGCATGCATTCGTGCATTCTTGCAAATATTCTTGCATTCTTGCATGCATTCTTGCATACATTCTTGCATGCATTCATGCACTCTTGCATACATTCTTGCATTCTTGTATGCATTCGTGATTTCTTGCATCATTGGTTGCATTCTTGCATTCTTGCAAGCATTCTTGGTGTCTTGCATGCAATCATGCATTCATGCATTCTTGCATGCTTGCTTCCATTCTTGCTTCCATTCTTGCATGCATTCTTGCATTCTTTCTTGCATGCATTCTTTCATTCTTGCATGTATTCTTACTTTCTTGCATGCATTCTTGCAACCTTGCATACATACTTGCATTCCTGCAGTCCTGCTTGCATGCATTCTTGCTTTCTTTCTTTCTTTTATGCATTCTTACATTCTTGCTTGCATTCTTGCATTCTTGCTTACTTTCTTGCTTTCTTGCATGAATTCGTGCATCCTTGCATTCTTGCATGAATTCTTGCATTCATTCTTGCATTCTTGTATGCATTTGTGATTTCTTGCATCCTTGCTTGTATTCTTGCAAGCATTCTTGCAGTCTTGCATGCAATCATGCATTACTGCATTCTTTATTGAATGCTTTCATTCTTGCTTGCATTCATGCATTCTTTCGTGCATTCTTGCATGCATTCTAGCAATCTTGCATACATTCTTGCATTCCTGCTTGCATTCTTGCAAATTTTCTTGCATTCTTGCTTTCTTGCCTGCATTCTTGCATACATTCTTGCATGCATTCATGCACTCTTGCATACATTCTTGCATTCTTGCTTGCATTCTTACATGCAATCTTGCAAGCATTCTTGCATTCGTGCATTCTAGCTTGCATTCTTGCTTGCATTCTTACATTCTTCCTTGCATTCATGCATTCTTGCTTATATTCTTGCATGCATTCGTGCATTCCCGCTAACCTTCTTGCATTCGTGCATGCATTGGTGCATTATTGCATTCTTGCTTGCATTCTTGCATACATTCTTGCATGCATTCTTGCATTCTTTTTTGCTTTCTTTCATTTTTCATTCTTGCTTGCGTTCTTGCATTCTAGCAATATTGCATGCATTCTTGCATTCTTTCTTGTATTCTTGCTTGTGTTCTTCCATTCCTGCATTAATTCGTGCTTCTGTTCCTGCATTTCTGCTTGCATTCTTGCACTCTCGCATCCATTCTTGCATTCCTGCTTGCTTTCATGCATTCTTGCATACTTGCATGCATTCTTGCATGCATTCTGGCAAGCGTTCGTCCATTCTTGCATGCATTCTTGCATTCATGCATTCATTCTTGCATGCAATCTTGCATGAGTTCGCATTCGTGCATTTTTGCATGCATTCTTTCATTCTTGCATTCTTGCTTGCATTCTTTCTTTCTTTCTTGCATTCTTCCAAGCATTCTTGCATTCTTGCTTGCATTCGTGCATTCTAGCTTGCATTCTTGCATTTTTGCTTGCATTCGTGCATTCTTGCAAGCATTCTTTCATTCTTGCATTCTTGCTTGCATCCTTTCTTTCTTTCTTTCTTGCACTCGTGCATGCATTCTTGCATTCTTGCTTGCATTCTTTGTTTCTTTCTTGCATTCTTGCATGCATTCTTGCATTCTGGCATTCATTCTTGCATTCTTATATGCATCCGAGATTTCTTGCATCATTGCCTGCATTCTTGCATTCTTGCAAGCATTCTTGGTGTCTTGAATGCAATCATGCAATCATGCATTCTTGCATGATTGCTTGCATTCTTGCTTCCATTCTTGCATGCATTCTTGCATTCTTGCTTGCATTCTTGCATTCTTGCTTACTTTCTTGCTTTCTTGCATGCATTCGTACATTCTTGCATTCTTGCATTCTTGCATGCTTTCTTGCATTCATTCTTGCATTCTTGTATGCATTTGTGATTTCTTGCATCCTTGCTTGTATTCTTGCATTCTTGCAAGCATTCTTGGTGTCTTGCATGCAATCATGCATTCATGCTTTCATGCATTATTACATGCTTGGTTGCATTCTTGCTTCCATTCTTGCACTCATTCTTGCTTGCATTCTTGCATGCATTCTTTCATGCTTGCATGTATTCATGCATTCTTGCATGCATTCTTGCAACCTTGCATTCCCGCAGTCCTGCTTGCATGCATTCGTGCATTCTTGCATGCATTCTTGCATTCTTCCATGCATTCTTGCATTCTTGCTTGCATTCTTGCATTCATTCTTGCATTCTTGTATGCATTCGTGATTTCTTGCATCCTTGCTTGCATTCTTGCAAGCATTCTTGCTGTCTTGCATGCAATTTTGCATTCATGCATTCTTGCATGCATTCTTGCTTGCATGCTTGCATTCTTGCTTGCATTCGTGCGTGCATTCTTGCATTTTTGCATGTATTTTTGCATTCTTGTATATATTCTTGCAATCTTGCATACATTCTTGCATTGCTGCATACCTGCTTGCATTCTTGCATGCATTCGTGCATTCTTGCATACATTCTTGCATTCTTGCTAGCATTCTTGCATTCTTGATTCTTGCATGCATTCTTGCATTCTTGCTTGCATTCTTTCTTGCATTCTTTCTTTATTTCTTGCATTCTTTCTTTCTTTCTTGCACTCTTGCATGCATTCTTGCATTCTTGCTTGCATTCTTTCTTGCATTCTTTCTTCATTTCTTGCATTCTTTCTTACTTTCTTGCACTCTTGCATGCATTGTTGCATTCTTGCTTGCATTCTTTTTTCTTTCGTACATTCTTGCATGCATTCTTGCATACTTGCATGCATTCTTGCACTCTTGCATACATTCTTGCATGCTTTCTTGCATTCTTGATTGCATTCTAGCTGGCATTCTTGCATTCTTGCATGCATTCTTGCATGCATTCTTTCATTCTTGCATTCATGCTTGCATTCTTACATTCTTGCTTGCATTCATGCACTCTTGCTTGCATTCTTTCTTTCCTTCTTGCATTCTTGCATGCATTCTTGCATACTTGCTCGCATTCTTGCTTTTTTGCTTGCATTCTAACATGCAGACCTGCATTTGTGCTTGCATTCTTGCATTCTTGCTTGCATTCTTACATTCTTGCATCCTTGCTTGCGTTCTTGCATTCTTGCATGCACAGATACTTAGAAATATAGAAGATAGGAGCAGGAGTAGGCCATTCGGCCCCTCGAGTGTGGACCGCCATACGATGAGATCATGCATGCATTCTTTCTTGCCTTCTTGCAAGCAACCTTGCATTCATTCTTGAATACTTGTATTCTTGCATTCTTGCTTGCATTCCTGCAATCTTGCATGCATTCTTGCATTCTTGCTTACATTCTTGCATTCTTCCATGCATTCTTGCATGCATTCGTGCATTGTTGCATGCATTCGTGCAGTCTTGCATGCATTCTTGCAATCTTGCAGTCCTGCTTGCATGCATTCGTGCATTCTTGCAAACATTCTTGCATTCTTGCATGCATTCTTGCATACATTCTTGCATGCATTCATGCACTCTTGCATACATTCTTGCATTCTTGTATGCATTCGTGATTTCTTGCATCATTGGTTGCATTCTTGCATTCTTGCAAGCATTCTTGGTGTCTTGCATGCAATCATGCATTCACGCATTCTTGCATGCTTGCTTCCATTCTTGCTTCCATTCTTGCATGCATTCTTGCATTCTTGCTTGCATTCTTGCATGCATTCTTTCATTCTTGCATGTATTCTTGCTTTCTTGCATGCATTCTTGCAACCTTGCATACATACTTGCATTCCTGCAGTCCTGCTTGCATGCATTCTTGCTTTCTTTCTTTCTTTTATGCATTCTTACATTCTTGCTTGCATTCTTGCATTCTTGCTTACTTTCTTGCTTTCTTGCATGAATTCGTGCATCCTTGCATTCTTGCATGCATTCTTGCATTCATTCTTGCATTCTTGTATGCATTTGTGATTTCTTGCATCCTTGCTTGTATTCTTGCATTCTTGCAAGCATTCTTGCTGTCTTGCATGCAATCATGCATTACTACATTCTTGCATTCTTGCTTGCATTCTTTATTGAATGCTTTCATTCTTGCTTGCATTCATGCATTCTTGCGTGCATTCTTGCATGCATTCTTGCAATCTTGCATACATTCTTGCATTCCTGCATTCCTGCTTGCATTCTTGCATGCATTCGTGCATTCTTGCGAATTTTCTTGCATTCTTGCGTACATTCTTGCATACATTCCTGCATGCATTCATGCATACATTCTTGCATTCTTGCTTGCATTTTTTCTTGCATTCTTTCTTCATTTCTTGCATTCTTTCTTTCTTTCTTGCAATCTTGCATGCATTCTTTTTTCTTTCGTACATTCTTGCATGCATTCTTGCATACTTGCATGCATTCTTGCACTCTTGCATACATTGTTGCATGCTTTCTTGCATTCTTGATTGCATTCTAGCTGGCATTCTTGCATTCCTGCATGCATTCTTGCATACATTCTTTCATTCTTGCATTCATGCTTGCATTCTTACATTCTTGCTTGCATTCATGCACTCTTGCTTGCATTCTTTCTTTCCTTCTTGCATTCTTACATGCATTCTTGCATACTTGCTCGCATTCTTGCTTTGTTGCTTGCATTCTAGCATGCAGACTTGCATTTGTGCTTGCATTCTTGCATTCTTGCTTGCATTCTTGCATTCTTGCATCCTTGCTTGCGTTCTTGCATTCTTGCATGCACAGATACTTAGAAATATAGAAGATAGGAGCAGGAGTAGGCCATTCGGCCCCTCGAGTGTGGACCACCATACGATGAGATCATGCATGCATTCTTTCTTGCCTTCTTGCATGCAACCTTGCATTCATTCTTGCATAGTTGTATTCTTGCATTCTTGCTTGCATTCTTGCAATCTTGCATGCATTCTTGCATTCTTGCTTACATTCTTGCATTCTTCCATGCATTCTTGCATGCATTCTTGCAATCTTGCATGCATTCTTGCTTGCATTCTGGCATTCATTCTTGCATTCTTGCATGCTTGCTTGCATGCAGTCTTGCATTCTTGCTTGCATGCAATCATGCATTCATGCATGCTTGCTTGCATTCTTGCGTCCTTTCTTGCATGCATTCTTGCGTACATTTTTGGTTTCTTGCATGCATTCGTGCATTGTTGCATGCATTCTTGCATGCATTCTTGCAATCTTGCATTCCTGCTTGCATTCTTGCATGCATTCGTACATTCTTGCAAACATTCTTGCATGCATTCTTGCATGCATTCATGCACTCTTGCATACATTCTTGCATTCTTGTATGCATTAGTGATTTCTTGCATCATTGGTTGCATTCTTGCATTCTTGCAAGCATTCTTGGTGTCTTGCATGCAATCATGCATTGATGCATTCTTGCATGCTTGCTTGCATTCTTGCTTGCATTCTTGCATGCATTCTTGCATTCTTGCTTGCATTCTTGCATGCATTCTTTCATTCTTGCATGTATTCTTGCTTTCTTGCATGCATTCTTGCAACCTTGCATACAAAATTGCATTCCTGCAGTCCTGCTTGCATGCATTCTTGCTTTCTTTCTTTCTTTTATGCATTCTTACATTCTTGCTTGCATTCTTGCATTCTTGCTTACTTTCTTGCTTTCTTGCATGAATTCGTGCATCCTTGCATTCTTGCCTTCTTGCATGCATTCTTGCATTCATTCTTGCATTCTTGTATGCATTTGTGATTTCTTGCATCCTTGCTTGTATTTTTGCATTCTTGCAAGCATTCTTGCTGTCTTGCATGCAATCATGCATTACTGCATTCTTGCATTCTTGCTTGCATTATTTATTGAATGCTTTCATTCTTGCTTGCATTCATGCATTCTTGCGTGCATTCTTGCAGGCATTCTAGCAATCTTGCATACATTCTTGCATTCCTGCATTCCTGCTTGCATTCTTGCATGCATTCGTGCATTCTTGCCAATTTTCTTGTATTCCTGCATTCTTGCTTGCATTCTTGCAATCTTGCATGCATTCCTGCATTCTTCCATGCATTCTTGCATGCATTCTTGCAATCTTGCATGCTTTCTTGCTTTCCTGCTTGCATTCTGGCATTCATTCTTGCATTCTTGTGTGCATTCGTGCTTTCTTGCATCATTGCTTGCATTCGTGCATTCTTGCATGCTTGCTTGCATTCCTGCTTCCATTCTTGCATGCAGTCGTGCATTCTTGCTTGCATGCAATCATGCATTCATGCATTCTTGCAAGCTTGCTTGCATTCTTGCGTCCATTCTTGCATGCATTCTTGCATTCTTTCGTACTTTTTTGCTTTCTTGCATTCATTCGTGCATTGTTGCATGCATTCTTGCATGCATTCATGCAATCTTGCAGTCCTGCTTGCATTCTTGCATGCATTCGTGCATTCTTGCAAACATTCTTGCATTCTTGCATGCATTCTTGCATACATTCTTGCATGCATTCATGCACTCTTGCATACATTCTTGCATTCTTGTATGCATTCGTGATTTCTTGCATCATTGGTTGCATTCTTGCATTCTTGCAAGCATTCTTGGTGTCTTGCATGCAATCATGCATTCATGCATTCTTGCATGCTTGCTTCCATTCTTGCTTCCATTCTTGCATGCATTCTTGCATTCTTTCTTGCATGCATTCTTTCATTCTTGCATGTATTCTTACTTTCTTGCATGCAATCTTGCAACCTTGCATACATACTTGCATTCCTGCAGTCCTGCTTGCATGCATTCTTGCTTTCTTTCTTTCTTTTATGCATTCTTACATTCTTGCTTGCATTCTTGCATACTTGCTTACTTTCTTGCTTTCTTGCATGAATTCGTGCATCCTTGCACTCTTGCATTCTTGCATGCATTCTTGCATTCATTCTTGCATTCTTGTATGCATTTGTGATTTCTTGCGTCCTTGCTTGTATTCTTGCATTCTTGCAAGCATTCTTGCTGTCTTGCATGCAATCATGCATTACTGCATTCTTGCATTCTTGCTTGCATCCTTTATTGAATGCTTTCATTCTTGCTTGCATTCATGCATTCTTGCGTGCATTCTTGCATGCATTCTTGCAATCTTGCATACATTCTTGCATTCCTGCTTGCATTCTTGCAAATTTTCTTGCATTCTTGCATTCTTGCGTGCATTCTTGCATACATTCTTGCATGCATTCATGCACTCTTGCATACATTCTTGCATTCTTGCTTGCATTCATACATGCAATCTTGCAAGCATTCTTGCATTCGTGCATTCTAGCTTGCATTCTTGCATTTTTGCTTGCATTCATGCATTCTTGCATGCATTCTTTCATTCTTGCATTCTTGCTTGCATTCGTGCATTCCTGCTAACCTTCTTGCATTCGTGCATGCATTGGTGCATTATTGCATTCTTGCTTGCATTCTTGCATACATTCTTGCATGCATTCTTGCTTGCATATGTCCATGCTTGCATTCTTGAATTTCTGCTTGCATTCTTGCATTTTTGCTTGAATTCTTGCATACATTCTTGAATTTTTTCTTGCATTCTTTTTTGCTTTCTTTCATTCTTTCATTCTTGCTTGCGTTCTTGCATTCTAGCAATATTGCATGCATTCTTGCATTCTTTCTTGTATTCTTGCTTGTGTTCTTCCATTCTTGCATTAATTCGTGCTTCTGTTCCTGAATTTTTGCTTGCATTCTTGCACTCTCGCATCCATTCTTGCATTCCTGCTTGCTTTCATGCATTCTTGCATACTTGCATGCAATCTTGCATGCATTCTGGCAAGCGTTCGTCCATTCTTGCATGCATTCTTGCATTCATGCATGCATTCTTGCATGCAATCTTGCATGAGTTCGCATTCGTGCATTTTTGCATGCATTCTTTCATTCTTGCATTCTTGCTTGCATTCTTTCTTTCTTGCAAGCATTCTTGCAAGCATTCTTGCATTCTTGCTTGCATTCGTGCATTCTAGCTTGCATTCTTGCATTTTTGCTTGCATTCGTGCATTCTTGCAAGCATTCTTTCATTCTTGCATTCTTGCTTGCATCCTTTCTTTCTTTCTTTCTTGCACTCGTGCATGCATTCTTGCATTCTTGCTTGCATTCTTTGTTTCTTTCTTGCATTCTTGCATGCATTCTTGCATTCTGGCATTCATTCTTGCATTCTTATATGCATCCGAGATTTCTTGCATCATTGCTTGCATTTTTGCAAGCATTCTTGGTGTCTTGAATGCAATCATGCATTCTTGCATGCTTGCTTGCATTCTTGCTTCCATTCTTGCATGCATTCTTGCATTCTTGCTTGCATTCTTGCATTCTTGCTTACTTTCTTGCTTTCTTGCATGCATTCGTGCATTCTTGCATGCTTGCATTCTTGCATGCTTTCTTGCATTCATTCTTGCATTCTTGTATGCATTTGTGATTTCTTGCATCCTTGCTTGTATTCTTGCATTCTTGCAAGCATTCTTGGTGTCTTGCATGCAATCATGCATTCATGCATTCATGCATTATTACATGCTTGGTTGCATTCTTGCTTCCATTCTTGCACTCATTCTTGCTCTCATTCTTGCATTCTTGCATGCATTCTTTCATTCTTGCATGTATTCATGCATTCATGCATGCATTCTTGCAACCTTGCATTCCTGCAGTCCTGCTTGCATGCATTCGTGCATTCTTGCATGCATTCTTGCAGTCTTCCATGCATTCTTGCATTCTTGCTTGCATTCTTGCATTCATTCTTGCATTCTTGTATGCATTCGTGATTTCTTGCATCCTTGCTTGCATTCTTGCAAGCATTCTTGCTGTCTTGCATGCAATTTTGCATTCATGCATTCTTGCATGCATTCTTGCTTGCATGCTTGCATTCTTGCTTGCATTCGTGCGTGCATTCTTGCATTTTAGCATGTTTTTTTGCATTCTTGTATATATTCTTGCAATCTTGCATACATTCTTGCATTGCTGCATACCTGCTTGCATTCTTGCATGCATTCGTGCATTCTTGCATACATTCTTGCATTCTTGCTAGCATTCTTGCATTCTTGATTCTTGCATGCATTCTTGCATTCTTGCTTGCATTCTTTCTTGCATTCTTTCTTTATTTCTTGCATTCTTTCTTTCTTTCTTGCACTCTTGCATGCATTCTTGCATTCTTTCTTGCATTCTTTCTTCATTTCTTGCATTCTTTCTTTCTTGCAATCTTGCATGCATTCTTGCATTCTTGCTTGCATTCTTTTTTCTTTCGTACATTCTTGCATGCATTCTTGCATACTTGCATGCATTCTTGCACTCTTGCATACATTCTTGCATGCTTTCTTGCATTCTTGATTGCATTCTAGCTGGCATTCTTGCATTCTTGCATGCATTCTTTCATTCTTGCATTCATGCTTGCATTCTTACATTCTTGCTTGCATTCATGCACTCTTGCTTGCATTCTTTCTTTCCTTCTTGCATTCTTGCATGCATTCTTGCATACTTGCTCGCATTCTTGCTTTTTTGCTTGCATTCTAACATGCAGACTTGCATTTGTGCTTGCATTCTTGCATTCTAGCTTGCATTCTTACATTCTTGCATCCTTGCTTGCGTTCTTGCATTCTTGCATGCACAGATACTTAGAAATATAGAAGATAGGAGCAGGAGTAGGCCATTCGGCCCCTCGAGTGTGGACCGCCATACGATGAGATCATGCATGCATTCTTTCTTGCCTTCTTGCAAGCAACCTTGCATTCATTCTTGAATACTTGTATTCTTGCATTCTTGCTTGCATTCCTGCAATCTTGCATGCATTCTTGCATTTTTGCTTACATTCTTGCATTCTTCCATGCATTCTTGCATGCATTCTTGCAATCTTGCATGCATTCTTGCATTCTGGCATTCATTCTTGCATTCTTGTATGCATTCGTGATTTCTTGCATCATTGCTTGCATTCTTGCAGGCATTCTTGGCGTCTTGCATGCAATGATGCATTCGTGCATTCTTGCATGCTTGCTTGCATTCCTGCTTCCATTCTTGCATGCAGTCTTGCACTCTTGCTTGCATGCAAAATCATGCATTCCTGCTTTCCTGCATTCTTGCTGGCATGCATGCTTCCATTCTTGCATGCATTCTTGCTTTATTTTTTTTTTGCTTTCTTGCATGCATTCGTGCATTGTTGCATGCATTCTTGCATTCTTGCATGCATTCATGCGTGCATTCTTGCATACATTCTTGCATGCATTCTTGCACTCTTGCATACATTCTTGCATTTTTGTATGCATTCGTGATTTCTTGCATCATTGGTTGCATTCTTGCATTCTTGCAAGCATTCTTGGTGTCTTATATTCTTGCATTCTTGCTTGCATTCCTGCAATCTTGCATGCATTCTTGCTTACATTCTTGCATTCTTCCATGCATTCTTGCATGTATTCTTGCAATCTTGCATGCATTCTTGCATTCTTGCTTGCAATCTTGCATGCATTCTTGCATTCTTGCTTGCATTCTGGCATTCATTCTTGCATTCTTGTATGCATTCGTGATTTCTTGCATCATTGCTTGCATTCTTGCATTCTTGCAGGCATTCTTGTCGTCTTGCATGCAATGATGCATTCGTGCATTCTTGCATGCTTGCTTGCATTCTTGCATCCATTCTTGCATGCATTCTTGCTTTCTTGCGTACTTTTTTGCTTTGTTGCATGCATTCGTGCATTGTTGCATGCATTGTTGCATGCATTCTTGCAATCTTGCATTCCTGCTTGCATTCTTGCATGCACTCGTGCATCCTTGCAAAAATTCTTGCATTCTTGCATACATTCTTGCATGCATTCATGCACTCTTGCATACATTCTTGCATTCTTGTATGCATTAGTGATTTCTTGCATCATTGGTTGCATTCTTGCATTCTTGCAAGCATTCTTGGTGTCTTGCATGCAATCATGCATTGATGCATTCTTGCATGCTTGCTTGCATTCTTGCTTCCATTCTTGCATTCTTGCATTCTTGCTTGCATTCTTGCATGCATTCTTTCATTCTTGCATGTATTCTTGCTTTCTTGCATGCATTCTTGCAACCTTGCATACAAAATTGCATTCCTGCAGTCCTGCTTGCATGCATTCTTGCTTTCTTTCTTTATTTTATGCATTCTTACATTCTTGCTTGCATTCTTGCATTCTTGCTTACTTTCTTGCTTTCTTGCATGAATTCGTGCATCCTTGCATTCTTGCCTTCTTGCATGCATTCTTGCATTCATTCTTGCATTCTTGTATGCATTTGTGATTTCTTGCATCCTTGCTTGTATTCTTGCATTCTTGCAAGCATTCTTGCTGTCTTGCATGCAATCATGCATTACTGCATTCTTGCATTCTTGCTTGCATTCTTTATTGAATGCTTTCATTCTTGCTTATATTCATGCATTCTTGCGTGCATTCCTGCAGGCATTCTTGCAATCTTGCATACATTCTTGCATTCCTGCATTCCTGCTTGCATTCTTGCATGCATTCGTGCATTATTGCCAATTTTCTTGTATTCTTGCATTCTTGCAATCTTGCATGCATTCCTGCATTCTTCCATGCATTCTTGCATGCATTCTTGCAATCTTGCATGCTTTCTTGCATTCTGGCATTCATTCTTGCATTCTTGTGTGCATTCGTGCTTTCTTGCATCATTGCTTGCATTCTTGCCGTCTTGCATGCAATGATGCATTCGTGCATTCTTGCATGCTTGCTTGCATTCCTGCTTCCATTTTTGCATGCAGTCTTGCATTCTTGCTTGCATGCAATCATGCATTCATGCATTCTTGCAAGCTTGCTTGCATTCTTGCGTCCATTCTTGCATTCTTTCGTACTTTTTTGCTTTCTTGCATTCATTCGTGCATTGTTGCATGCATTCTTGCATTCTTGCATGCATTCTTGCAATCTTGCAGTCCTGCTTGCATTCCTGCATGCATTCGTGCATTCTTGCAAACATTCTTGCATTCTTGCATGCATTCTTGCATACATTCTTGCATGCATTCATGCACTCTTGCATACATTCTTGCATTCTTGTATGCATTCGTGATTTCTTGCATCATTGGTTGCATTCTTGCATTCTTGCAAGCATTCTTGGTGTCTTGCATGCAATCATGCTTTCTTGCATTCTTGCATGCTTGCTTCCATTCTTGCATGCATTCTTGCATTCTTTCTTGCATGCATTCTTTCATTCTTGCATGTATTCTTGCTTTCATGCATGCATTCTTGCAACCTTTCATACATACTTGCATTCCTGCAGTCCTGCTTGCATGCATTCTTGCTTTCTTTCTTTCTTTTATGCATTCTTACATTCTTGCTTGCATTCTTGCATTCTTGCTTACTTTCTTGCTTTCTTGCATGAATTCGTGCATCCTTGCATTCTTGCAATCTTGCATACATTCATGCATTCCTGCTTTCATTCTTGCATGCATTCGTGCATTCTTGCAAATTTTCTTGCATTCTTGCATTCTTGCGTGCATTCTTGCATACATTCTTGCATGCATTCATGCACTCTTGCATACATTCTTGCATTCTTGCTTGCATTCTTACATGCAATCTTGCAAGCATTCTTGCATTCTAGCTTGCATTCTTGCATTTTTGCTTGCATTCTTGCTTGTATTCTTGCATTCTTGCTTGCATTCCTGCAATCTTGCATGCATTCTTGCTTACATTCTTGCATTCTTCCATGCATTCTTGCATGTATTCTTGCAATCTTGCATGCATTCTTGCATTCTTGCTTGCATTCTGGCATTCATTCTTGCATTCTTGTGTGCATTCGTGATTTCTTGCATCATTGCTTGCATTCTTGCAGGCATTCTTGGCGTCTTGCATGCAATGATGCATTCGTGCATTCTTGCATGCTTGCTTGCATTCCTGCTTCCATTCTTGCATGCAGTCTTGCACTCTTGCTTGCATGCAAAATCATGCATTCCTGCATTCTTGCTTGCATGCATGCTTCCATTCTTGCATGCATTCTTGCTTTCTTTTTTTGCTTTCTTGCATGCATTCGTGCATTACTGCATGCATTATTGCATGCATTCTTGCAATCTTGCATTCATGCTTGCATTCTTGCATGCATTCGTGCATTCTTGCAAACATTCTTGCATTCTTGCATGCATTCTTGCGTGCATTCTTGCATACATTCTTGCATGCATTGATGCACTCTTGCATACATTCTTGCATTCTTGTATGCATTCGTGATTTCTTGCATCATTGGTTGCATTCTTGCATTCTTGCAAGCATTCTTGGTGTCTTGCATGCAATCATGCATTCATGCATTCTTGCATGCTTGCTTGCATTCTCGCTTACATTCTTGCATGCGTTCTTGCATTCTTGCTTGCATTCTTGCATGCATTCTTTCATTCTTGCATGTGTTCTTGCTTTCTTGCATGCATTCTTGCAACCTTGCATACATACTTGCATTCCTGCAGTCCTGCTTGCATGCATTCTTTCTTTCCTTCTTTCTTTTATGCATTCTTACATTCTTGCTTGCATTCTTGCATACTTTCTTGCTTTCTTGCATGCATTCGTGCATTCTTGCATTCTTGCATGCATTCTTGCATTTATTCTTGCAATTTGTATGCATTTGTGATTTCTTGCATCCTTGCTTGTATTCTTGCATTCTTGCAAGCATTCTTGCTGTCTTGCATGCAATCATGCATTACTGCATTCTTGCATTCTTGCTTGCATTCTTTTTTGAATGCTTTCATTCTCGCTTGCATTCATGCATTCTTGCTTGCATTCTTGCATTCTTGCATGCATTCTTGCAATCTTGCATACATTCTTGCATTCCTGCATTCCTGCTTGCATTCTTGCATGCATTCTTGCATTCTTGCAAATTTTCTTGCATTCTTGCGTGCATTCTTGCATACATTCTTGCATGCATTCATGCATACACTCTTGCATTCTTGCTTGCATTTTTTCTTGCATTCTTTCTTCATTTCTTGCATTCTTTCTTTCTTTCTTGCAATCTTGCATGCATTCTTGCATTCTTGCTTGCATTCTTTTTTCTTTCGTACATTCTTGCATGCATTCTTGCATACTTGCATGCATTCTTGCACTCTTGCATACATTCTTGCATGCTTTCTTGCATTCTTGATTGCATTCTAGCTGGCATTCTTGCATTCTTGCATGCATTCTTGCATGCATTCTTTCTTTCTTGCATTCATGCTTTCATTCTTACATTCTTGCTTGCATTCATGCACTCTTGCTTGCATTCTTTATTTCCTTCTTGCATTCTTGCATGCATTCTTGCATACTTGCTCGCATTCTTGCTTTTTTGATTGCATTCTAGCATGCAGACTTGCATTTGTGCTTGCATTCTTGCATTCTTGCTTGCATTCTTGCATTCTTGCATCCTTGCTTGCGTTCTTGCATTCTTGCATGCACAGATACTTAGAAATATAGAAGATAGGAGCAGGAGTAGGCCATTCGGCCCCTCGAGTGTGGACCACCATACGATGAGATCATGCATGCATTCTTGCATGCAGCCTTGCATTCATTCTTGCATTCTTGTATTCTTGCATTCCTGCTTTCATTCTTGCATGCATTCGTGCATTCTTGCATGCATTCTTGCGTGCATTCTTGCATACATTCTTGCATGCATTCTTGCATGCATTGGTACACTCTTGCATACATTCTTGCATTCTTGTATGCATTCGTGATTTCTTGCATCATTGGTTGCATTCTTGCATTCTTGCAAGCATTCTTGGTGTCTTGCATGCAATCATGCATTCATGCATTCTTGCATGCTTGCTTGCATTCTCGCTTACATTCTTGCATGCATTCTTGCATTCTTGCTTGCATTCTTGCATGCATTCTTTCATTCTTGCATGTGTTCTTGCTTTCTTGCATGCATTCTTGCAACCTTGCATACATACTTGCATTCCTGCAGTCCTGCTTGCATGCATTCTTTCTTTCCTTCTTTCTTTTATGCATTCTTACATTCTTGCTTGCATTCTTGCATTCTTGCTTACTTTCTTGCTTTCTTGCATGCATTCGTGCATTCTTGCATTCTTGCATGCATTCTTGCATTTATTCTTGCAATTTGTATGCATTTGTGATTTCTTGCATCTTTGCTTGTATTCTTGCATTCTTGCAAGCATTCTTGCTGTCTTGCATGCAATCATGCATTACTGCATTCTTGCATTCTTGCTTGCATTCTTTTTTGAATGCTTTCATTCTCGCTTGCATTCATGCATTCTTGCCTGCATTCTTGCATGCATTCTTGCAATCTTGCATACATTCTTGCATTCCTGCATTCCTGCTTGCATTCTTGCATGCATTCGTGCATTCTTGCAAATTTTCTTGCATTCTTGCGTGCATTCTTGCATACATTCTTGCATGCATTCATGCATACTTTCTTGCATTCTTGCTTGCATTTTTTCTTGCATTCTTTCTTCATTTCTTGCATTCTTTCTTTCTTTCTTGCAATCTTGCATGCATTCTTGCATTCTTGCTTGCATTCTTTTTTCTTCCGTACATTCTTGCATGCATTCTTGCATACTTGCATGCATTCTTGCACTCTTGCATACATTCTTGCATGCTTTCTTGCATTCGAGCTGGCATTCTTTCATTCTTGCATGCATTCTTGCATGCATTCTTTCATTCTTGCATTCATGCTTTCATTCTTACATTCTTGCTTGCATTCATGCACTCTTGCTTGCATTCTTTCTTTCCTTCTTGCATTCTTGCATGCATTCTTGCATACTTGCTCGCATTCTTGCTTTTTTGATTGCATTCTAGCATGCAGACTTGCATTTGTGCTTGCATTCTTGCATTCTTGCTTGCATTCTTGCATCCTTGCTTGCGTTCTTGCACTCTTGCATGCACAGATACTTAGAAATATAGAAGATAGGAGCAGGAGTAGGCCATTCGGCCCCTCGAGTGTGGACCACCGTACGATGAGATCATGCATGCATTCTTTCTTGCCTTCTTGCATGCAACCTTGCATTCATTCTTGCATACTTGTATTCTTGCATTCTTGCTTACATTCTTGAATTCTTCCATGCATTCTTGCATGCATTCTTGCAATCTTGCATGCATTCTTGCATTCTTGCTTGCATTCTGGCATTCATTCTTGCATTCTTGTATGCATTCGTGATTTCTTGCATCATTGCTTGCATTCTTGCATTCTTGCAGGCATTCTTGTCGTCTTGCATGCAATGATGCATTCGTGCATTCTTGCATGCTTTGGTCCATTCTTGCATGCATTCTTGCGTACTTTTTTGCTTTCTTGCATGCATTCGTGCATTGTTGCATGCATTCTTGCATGCATTCTTGCAATCGTGCATTCCTGCTTGCATTCTTGCATGCACTCGTGCATCCTTGCAAAAATTCTTGCATTCTTGCATGCATTCTTGCGTGCATTCTTGCAATCTTGCATACATTCTTGCATTCCTGCATTCCTGCTTGCATTCTTGAATGCATTCGTGCATTCTTGCCAATTTTCTTGTATTCTTGCATTCTTGCTTGCATTCTTGAAATCTTGCATGCATTCCTGCATTCTTCCATGCTTTCTTGCAAGCATTCTTGCAATCTTGCATGCTTTCTTGCATTCTTGCTTGCATTCAGGCATTCATTCTTGCATTCTTGTGTGCATTCGTGCTTTCTTGCATCATTGCTTGCATTCTTGCATTCTTGCAGGCATTCTTGGCGTCTTGCATGCAATGATGCATTCGTGCATTCTTGCATGCTTGCTTGCATTCCTGCTTCCATTCTTGCATGCAGTCTTGCATTCTTGCTTGCATGCAATCATGCATTCATGCATTCTTGCAAGCTTGCTTGCATTCTTGCGTGCATTCTTGCATACATTCTTGCATGCATTCATGCACTCTTGCATACATTCTTTCATTCTTGTATGCATTCGTGATTTCTTGCATCATTGGTTGCATTCTTGCATTATTGCAAGCATTTTTGGTGTCTTGCATGCAATCATGCATTCATGCATTCTTGCATGCTTGCTTCCATTCTTGCATGCATTCTTGCATTCTTTCTTGCATGCATTCTTTCATTCTTGCATGTATTCTTGCTTTCTTGCATGCATTCTTGCAACCTTGCATACATACTTGCATTCCTGCAGTGCTGCTTGCATGCATTCTTGCTTTCTTTCTTTCTTTTATGCATTCTTACATTCTTGCTTGCATTCTTGCATTCTTGCTTACTTTCTTGCTTTCTTGCATGAATTCGTGCATCCTTGCATTCTTGCATGCATTCTTGCATTCATTCTTGCATTCTTGTATGCATTTGTGATTTCTTGCATCCTTGCTTGTATTCTTGCAAGCATTCTTGCAGTCTTGCATGCAATCATGCATTACTGCATTCTTGCATTCTTGCTTGCATTCTTTATTGAATGCTTTCATTCTTGCTTGCATTCATGCATTCTTGCATGCATTCTAGCAATCTTGCATACATTCTTGCATTCCTGCTTGCATTCTTGCATGCATTCGTGCATTCTTGCAAATTTTCTTGCATTCTTGCATTCCTGCGTGCATTCTTGCATACATTCTTGCATGCATTCATGCACTCTTGCATACATTCTTGCATTCTTGCTTGCATTCTTACATGCAATCTTGCAAGCATTCTTGCATTCGTGCATTCTAGCTTGCATTCTTGCTTGCATTCTTACATTCTTCCTTGCATTCATGCATTCTTGCTTATATTCTTGCATGCATTCGTGCATTCCTGCTAACCTTCTTGCATTCGTGCATGCATTGGTGCATTATTGCATTCTTGCTTGCATTCTTGCATACATTCTTGCATTCTTTTTTGCTTTCTTTCATTTTTCATTCTTGCTTGCGTTCTTGCATTCTAGCAATATTGCATGCATTCTTGCATTCTTTCTTGTATTCTTGCTTGTGTTCTTCCATTCCTGCATTAATTCGTGCTTCTGTTCCTGCATTTCTGCTTGCATTCTTGCACTCTCGCATCCATTCTTGCATTCCTGCTTGCTTTCATGCATTCTTGCATACTTGCATGCATTCTTGCATGCATTCTGGCAAGCGTTCGTCCATTCTTGCATGCATTCTTGCATTCATGCATGCATTCTTGCATGCAATCTTGCATGAGTTCGCATTCGTGCATTTTTGCATGCATTCTTTCATTCTTGCATTCTTGCTTGCATTCTTTCTTTCTTTCTTGCATTCTTGCAAGCATTCTTGCATTCTTGCTTGCATTCGTGTATTCTAGCTTGCATTCTTGCATTTTTGCTTGCATTCGTGCATTCTTGCAAGCATTCTTTCATTCTTGCATTCTTGCTTGCATCCTTTCTTTCTTTCTTTCTTGCACTCGTGCATGCATTCTTGCATTCTTGCTTGCATTCTTTGTTTCTTTCTTGCATTCTTGCATGCATTCTTGCATTCTGGCATTCATTCTTGCATTCTTATATGCATCCGAGATTTCTTGCATCATTGCCTGCATTCTTGCATTCTTGCAAGCATTCTTGGTGTCTTGAATGCAATCATGCAATCATGCATTCTTGCATGCTTGCTTGCATTCTTGCATGCATTCTTGCATTCTTGCTTGCATTCTTGCATTCTTGCTTACTTTCTTGCTTTCTTGCATGCATTCGTGCATTCTTGCATGCTTTCTTGCATTCATTCTTGCATTCTTGTATGCATTTGTGATTTCTTGCATCCTTGCTTGTATTCTTGCATTCTTGCAAGCATTCTTGGTGTCTTGCATGCAATCATGCATTCATGCTTTCATGCATTATTACATGCTTGGTTGCATTCTTGCTTCCATTCTTGCACTCATTCTTGCTTGCATTCTTGCATGCATTCTTTCATTCTTGCATGTATTCATGCATTCTTGCATGCATTCTTGCAACCTTGCATTCCTGCAGTCCTGCTTGCATGCATTCGTGCATTCTTGCATGCATTCTTGCATTCTTCCATGCATTCTTGCATTCTTGCTTGCATTCTTGCATTCATTCTTGCATTCTTGTATGCATTCGTGATTTCTTGCATCCTTGCTTGCATTCTTGCTTGCATTCTTGCTGTCTTGAAAGCAATTTTGCATTCATGCATTCTTGCATGCATTCTTGCTTGCATGCTTGCATTCTTGCTTGCATTCGTGCGTGCATTCTTGCATTTTTGCATGTATTTTTGCATTCTTGTATATATTCTTGCAATCTTGCATACATTCTTGCATTGCTGCATACCTGCTTGCATTCTTGCATGCATTCGTGCATTCTTGCATACATTCTTGCATTCTTGCTAGCATTCTTGCATTCTTGATTCTTGCATGCATTCTTGCATTCTTGCTTGCATTCTTTCTTGCATTCTTTCTTTATTTCTTGCATTCTTTCTTTCTTTCTTGCACTCTTGCATGCATTCTTGCATTCTTGCTTGCATTCTTTCTTGCATTCTTTCTTCATTTCTTGCATTCTTTCTTACTTTCTTGCACTCTTGCATGCATTGTTGCATTCTTGCTTGCATTCTTTTTTCTTTCGTACATTCTTGCATGCATTCTTGCATACTTGCATGCATTCTTGCACTCTTGCATACATTCTTGCATGCTTTCTTGCATTCTTGATTGCATTCTAGCTGGCATTCTTGCATTCTTGCATGCATTCTTTCATTCTTGCATTCATGCTTGCATTCTTACATTCTTGCTTGCATTCATGCACTCTTGCTTGCATTCTTTCTTTCCTTCTTGCATTCTTGCATGCATTCTTGCATACTTGCTCGCATTCTTGCTTTTTTGCTTGCATTCTAACATGCAGACTCGCATTTGTGCTTGCATTCTTGCATTCTTGCTTGCATTCTTACATTCTTGCATCCTTGCTTGCGTTCTTGCATTCTTGCATGCACAGATACTTAGAAATATAGAAGATAGGAGCAGGAGTAGGCCATTCGGCCCCTCGAGTGTGGACCGCCATACGATGAGATCATGCATGCATTCTTTCTTTCTTTCTTGCATTCTTTCTTGCATTCTTGCTTGCATTCGTGCATTCTAGCTTGCATTCTTGCATTTTTGCTTGCATTTGTGCATTCTTGCAAGCATTCTTTCATTCTTGCATTCTTGCTTGCATCCTTTCTTTCTTTCTTTCTTGCACTCGTGCATGCATTCTTGCATTCTTGCTTGCATTCTTTGTTTCTTTCTTGCATTCTTGCATGCATTCTTGCTTTCTGGCATTCATTCTTGCATTCTTATATGCATCCGAGATTTCTTGCATCATTGCCTGCATTCTTGCAAGCATTCTTGGTGTCTTGAATGCAATCATGCAATCATGCATTCTTGCATGCTTGCTTGCATTCTTGCTTCCATTCTTGCATGCATTCTTGCATTCTTGCTTGCATTCTTGCTTACTTTCTTGCGTTCTTGCATGCATTCGTGCATTCTTGCATTCTTGCATGCTTTCTTGCATTCATTCTTGCATTCTTGTATGCATTTGTGATTTCTTGCATCCTTGCTTGTATTCTTGCATTCTTGCAAGCATTTCTGGTGTCTTGCATGCAATCATGCATTCATGCATTCATGCATTATTACATGCTTGGTTGCATTCTTGCTTCCATTCTTGCACTCATTCTTTCATTCTTGCATGCATTCTTTCATTCTTGCATGTATTCATGCATTTTTGCATGCATTCTTGCAACCTTGCATTCCTGCAGTCCTGCTTGCATGCATTCGTGCATTCATGCATGCATTCTTGCATTCTTCCATGCATTCTTGCATTCTTGCTTGCATTCTTGCATTCATTCTTGCATTCTTGTATGCATTCGTGATTTGTTGCATCCTTGCTTGCATTCTTGCAAGCATTCTTGCTGCCTTGCATGCAATTTTGCATTCATGCATTCTTGCATACATTCTTGCATGCATTCATGCACTCTTGCATACATTCTTGCATTCTTGTATGCATTCGTGATTTCTTGCATCATTGGTTGCATTCTTGCAAGCATTCTTGGTGTCTTGCATGCAATCATGCATTCTTGCATGCTTGCTTCCATTCTTGCTTCCATTCCTGCATGCATTCTTGCATTCTTTCTTGCATGCATTCTTTAATTCTTGCATGTATTCTTGCTTTCTTGCATGCATTCTTGCAACCTTGCATACATACTTGCATTCCTGCAGTCCTACTTGCATGCATTCTTGCTTTCTTTCTTTCTTTTATGCATTCTTACATTCTTGCTTGCATTCTTGCATTCTTGCTTACTTTCTTGCTTTCTTGCATGCATTCGTGCATTCTTGCATTCTTGCATGCATTCTTGCATTTATTCTTGCAATTTGTATGCATTTGTGATTTCTTGCATCCTTGCTTGTATTCTTGCATTCTTGCAAGCATTCCTGCTGTCTTGCATGCAATCATGCATTACTGCATTCTTGCATTCTTGCTTGCATTCTTTTTTGAATGCTTTCATTCTCGCTTGCATTCATGCATTCTTGCTTGCATTCTTGCATTCTTGCAATCTTGCATACATTCTTGCATTCCTGCATTCCTGCTTGCATTCTTGCATGCATTCGTGCATTCTTGCAAATTTTCTTGCATTCTTGTGTGCATTCTTGCATACATTCTTGCATGCATTCATGCATACATTCTTGCATTCTTGCTTGCATTTTTTCTTGCATTCTTTCTTCATTTCTTGCATTCTTTCTTTCTTTCTTGCAATCGTGCATGCATTCTTGCATTCTTGCTTGCATTCTTTTTTCTTTCGTACATTCTTGCATGCATTCTTGCACTCTTGCATGCATTCTTGCATGCTTTCTTGCATTCTTGATTGCATTCTAGCTGGCATTCTTGCATGCATTCTTTCATTCTTGCATTCATGCTTTCATTCTTACATTCTTGCTTGCATTCATGCACTCTTGCTTGCATTCTTTCTTTCCTTCTTGCATTCTTGCATGCATTCTTGCATACTTGCTCGCATTCTTGCTTTTTTGATTGCATTCTAGCATGCAGACTTGCATTTGTGCTTGCATTCTTGCATTCTTGCTTGCATTCTTGCATTCTTGCATCCTTGCTTGCGTTCTTGCATTCTTGCATGCACAGATACTTAGAAATATAGAAGATAGGAGCAGGAGTAGGCCATTCGGCCCCTCGAGTGTGGACCACCATACGATGAGATCATGCATGCATTCTTTCTTGCATTCTTGCATGCAGCCTTGCATTCATTCTTGCATTCTTGTATTCTTGCATTCTTGCTTGCATTCTTGCTTACATTCTTGAATTCTTCCATGCATTCTTGCATGCATTCTTGCAATCTTGCATGCATTTATGCATTCTTGCTTGCATTCTGGCATTCATTCTTGCATTCTTGTATGCATTCGTGATTTCTTGCATCATTGCTTGCATTCTTGCAGGCATTCTTGGCGTCTTGCATGCAATGATGCATTCGTGCATTCTTGCATGCTTGCTTGCATTCCTGCTTCCATTCTTGCATGCAGTCTTGCACTCTTGCTTGCATGCAAAATCATGCATTCCTGCATTCTTGCTTGCATGCATGCTTCCATTCTTGCATGCATTCTTGCTTTCTTTTTTTGCTTTCTTGCATGCATTCGTGCATTGTTGCATGCATTATTGCATGCATTCTTGCAATCTTGCATTCCTGCTTGCATTCTTGCATGCATTCGTGCATTCTTGCAAACATACTTGCATTCTTGCATGCATTCTTGCGTGCATTCTTGCATACATTCTTGCATACATTCTTGCATGCATTGATGCACTCTTGCATACATTCTTGCATTCTTGTATGCATTCGTGATTTCTTGCATCATTGGTTGCATTCTTGCATTCTTGCAAGCATTCTTGGTGTCTTGCATGCAATCATGCATTCATGCATTCTTGCATGCTTGCTTGCATTCTCGCTTACATTCTTGCATGCATTCTTGCATTCTTGCTTGCATTCTTGCATGCATTCTTTCATTCTTGCATGTGTTCTTGCTTTCTTGCATGCATTCTTGCAACCTTGCATACATACTTGCATTCCTGCAGTCCTGCTTGCATGCATTCTTTCTTTCCTTCTTTCTTTTATGCATTCTTACATTCTTGCTTGCATTCTTGCATTCTTGCTTACTTTCTTGCTTTCTTGCATGCATTCGTGCATTCTTGCATTCTTGCATGCATTATTGCATTTATTCTTGCAATTTGTATGCATTTGTGATTTCTTGCATCCTTGCTTGTATTCTTGCATTCTTGCAAGCATTCTTGCTGTCTTGCATGCAATCATGCATTACTGCATTCTTGCTTTCATTCTTTTTTGAATGCTTTCATTCTCGCTTGCATTCATGCATTCTTGCTTGCATTCTTGCATTCTTGCATGCATTCTTGCAATCTTGCATACATTCTTGCATTCCTGCATTCCTGCTTGCATTCTTGCATGCATTCGTGCATTCTTGCAAATTTTCTTGCATTCTTGTGTGCATTCTTGCATACATTCTTGCATGCATTCATGCATACATTCTTGCATTCTTGCTTGCATTTTTTCTTGCATTCTTTCTTCATTTCTTGCATTCTTTCTTTCTTTCTTGCAATCTTGCATGCATTCTTGCATTCTTGCTTGCATTCTTTTTTCTTTCGTACATTCTTGCATGCATTCTTGCATACTTGCATGCATTCTTGCACTCTTGCATACATTCTTGCATGCTTTCTTGCATTCTTGATTGCATTCTAGCTGGCATTCTTGCATTCTTGCATGCATTCTTGCATGCATTCTTTCATTCTTGCATTCATGCTTTCATTCTTACATTCTTGCTTGCATTCATGCACTCTTGCTTGCATTCTTTCTTTCCTTCTTGCATTCTTGCATGCATTCTTGCATACTTGCTCGCATTCTTGCTTTTTTGATTGCATTCTAGCATGCAGACTTGCATTTGTGCTTGCATTCTTGCATTCTTGCTTGCATTCTTGCATTCTTGCATCCTTGCTTGCGTTCTTGCATTCTTGCATGCACAGATACTTAGAAATATAGAAGATAGGAGCAGGAGTAGGCCATTCGGCCCGTCGAGTGTGGACCACCATACGATGAGATCATGCATGCATTCTTTCTTGCATTCTTGCATGCAGCCTTGCATTCATTCTTGCATTCTTGTATTCTTGCATTCTTGCTTGCATTCTTGCTTACATTCTTGAATTCTTCCATGCATTCTTGCATGCATTCTTGCAATCTTGCATGCATTTATGCATTCTTGCTTGCATTCTGGCATTCATTCTTGCATTCTTGTATGCATTCGTGATTTCTTGCATCATTGCTTGCATTCTTGCAGGCATTCTTGGCGTCTTGCATGCAATGATGCATTCGTGCATTCTTGCATGCTTGCTTGCATTCCTGCTTCCATTCTTGCATGCAGTCTTGCACTCTTGCTTGCATGCAAAATCATGCATTCCTGCATTCTTGCTTGCATGCATGCTTCCATTCTTGCATGCATTCTTGCTTTCTTTTTTTGCTTTCTTGCATGCATTCGTGCATTGTTGCATGCATTATTGCATGCATTCTTGCAATCTTGCATTCCTGCTTGCATTCTTGCATGCATTCGTGCATTCTTGCAAACATTCTTGCATTCTTGCATGCATTCTTGCGTGCATTCTTGCATACATTCTTGCATACATTCTTGCATGCATTGATGCACTCTTGCATACATTCTTGCATTCTTGTATGCATTCGTGATTTCTTGCATCATTGGTTGCATTCTTGCATTCTTGCAAGCATTCTTGGTGTCTTGCATGCAATCATGCATTCATGCATTCTTGCATGCTTGCTTGCATTCTCGCTTACATTCTTGCATGCATTCTTGCATTCTTGCTTGCATTCTTGCATGCATTCTTTCATTCTTGCATGTGTTCTTGCTTTCTTGCATGCATTCTTGCAACCTTGCATACATACTTGCATTCCTGCAGACCTGCTTGCATGCATTCTTTCTTTCCTTCTTTCTTTTATGCATTCTTACATTCTTGCTTGCATTCTTGCTTACTTTCTTGCTTTCTTGCATGCATTCGTGCATTCTTGCATTCTTGCATGCATTCTTGCATTTATTCTTGCAATTTGTATGCATTTGTGATTTCTTGCATCCTTGCTTGTATTCTTGCATTCTTGCAAGCATTCTTGCTGTCTTGCATGCAATCATGCATTACTGCATTCTTGCTTGCATTCTTTTTTGAATGCTTTCATTCTCGCTTGCATTCATGCATTCTTGCTTGCATTCTTGCATTCTTGCATGCATTCTTGCAATCTTGCATACATTCTTGCATTCCTGCATTCCTGCTTGCATTCTTGCATGCATTCGTGCATTCTTGCAAATTTTCTTGCATTCTTGTGTGCATTCTTGCATACATTCTTGCATGCATTCATGCATACATTCTTGCATTCTTGCTTGCATTTTTTCTTGCATTCTTTCTTCATTTCTTGCATTCTTTCTTTCTTTCTTGCAATCTTGCATGCATTCTTGCATTCTTGCTTGCATTCTTTTTTCTTTCGTACTTTCTTGCATGCATTCTTGCATACTTGCATGCATTCTTGCACTCTTGCATACATTCTTGCATGCTTTCTTGCATTCTTGATTGCATTCTAGCTGGCATTCTTGCATTCTTGCATGCATTCTTGCATGCATTCTTTCATTCTTGCATTCATGCTTTCATTCTTACATTCTTGCTTGCATTCATGCACTCTTGCTTGCATTCTTTCTTTCCTTCTTGCATTCTTGCATGCATTCTTGCATACTTGCTCGCATTCTTGCTTTTTTGATTGCATTCTAGCATGCAGACTTGCATTTGTGCTTGCATTCTTGCATTCTTGCTTGCATTCTTGCATTCTTGCATCCTTGCTTGCGTTCTTGCATTCTTGCATGCACAGATACTTAGAAATATAGAAGATAGGAGCAGGAGTAGGCCATTCGGCCCCTCGAGTGTGGACCACCATACGATGAGATCATGCATGCATTCTTTCTTGCATTCTTGCATTCTTTAGTACTTTTTTGCTTTCTTGCATGCATTCGTGCATTGTTGCATGCATTGTTGCATGCATTCTTGCAATCTTGCATTCCTGCTTGCATTCTTGCATGCACTCGTGCATCCTTGCAAAAATTCTTGCATTCTTGCATGCATTCTTGCATGCATTCTTGCATACATTCTTGCATGCATTCATGCACTCTTGCATACATTCTTGCATTCTTGTATGCATTAGTGATTTCTTGCATCATTGGTTGCATACCTGCAAGCATTCTTGGTGTCTTGCATGCAATCATGCATTGATGCATTCTTGCATGCTTGCTTGCATTCTTGCTTCCATTCTTGCATGCATTCTTGCATTCTTGCTTGCATTCTTGCATGCATTCTTTCATTCTTGCATGTATTCTTGCTTTCTTGCATGCATTCTTGCAACCTTGCATACAAAATTGCATTCCTGCAGTCCTGCTTGCATGCATTCTTGCTTTCTTTCTTTATTTTATGCATTCTTACATTCTTGCTTGCATTCTTGCATTCTTGCCTTCTTGCATGCATTCTTGCATTCATTCTTGCATTCTTGTATGCATTTGTGATTTCTTGCATCCTTGCTTGTATTCTTGCATTCTTGCAAGCATTCTTGCTGTCTTGCATGCAATCATGCATTCATGCATTCTTGCATTCTTGCTTGCATTCTTTATTGAATGCTTTCATTCTTGCTTGCATTCATGCATTCTTGCGTGCATTCTTGCAGGCATTCTTGCAATCTTGCATACATTCTTGCATTCCTGCATTCCTGCTTGCATTCTTGCATGCATTCGTGCATTCTTGCCAATTTTCTTGTATTCTTGCATTCTTGCTTGCATTCTTGCAATCTTGCATGCATTCCTGCATTCTTCCATGCATTCTTGCATGCATTCTTGCATTCTGGCATTCATTCTTGCATTCTTGTGTGCATTCGTGCTTTCTTGCATCATTGCTTGCATTCTTGCATTCTTGCAGGCATTCTTGGCGTCTTGCATGCAATGATGCATTCGTGCATTCTTGCATGCTTGCTTGCATTCCTGCTTCCATTCTTGCATGCAGTCTTGCATTCTTGCTTGCATGCCATCATGCATTCATGCATTCTTGCAAGCTTGCTTGCATTCTTGCGTCCATTCTTGCATGCATTCTTGCATTCTTTCGTACTTTTTTGCTTTCTTGCATTCATTCGTGCATTGTTGCATGCATTCTTGCATTCTTGCATGCATTCTTGCAACCTTGCATGCATTCGTGCATTCTTGCAAACATTCTTGCATTCTTGCATGCATTCTTGCATGCATTCTTGCATACATTCTTGCATGCATTCATGCACTCTTGCATACATTCTTGCATTCTTGTATGCATTCGTGATTTCTTGCATCATTGGTTGCATTCTTGCATTCTTGCAAGCATTCTTGGTGTCTTGCATGCAATCATGCATTCATGCATTCTTGCATGCTTGCTTCCATTCTTGCATGCATTCTTGCATTCTTTCTTGCATGCATTCTTTCATTCTTGCATGTATTCTTGCTTTCTTGCATGCATTCTTGCAACCTTTCATACATACTTGCATTCCTGCAGTCCTGCTTGCATGCATTCTTGCTTTCTTTCTTTCTTTTATGCATTCTTACATTCTTGCTTGCATTCTTGCATTCTTGCTTACTTTCTTGCTTTCTTGCATGAATTCGTGCATCCTTGCATTCTTGCAATCTTGCATACATTCTTCCATTCCTGCATTCCTGCTTGCATTCTTGCATGCATTCGTGCATTCTTGCAAATTTTCTTGCATTCTTGCATTCTTGCGTGCATTCTTGCATACATTCTTGCATGCATTCATGCACTCTTGCATACATTCTTGCATTCTTGCTTGCATTCTTACATGCAATCTTGCAAGCATTCTTGCATTCGTGCATTCTAGCTTGCATTCTTGCATTCTTGCTTGCATTCATGCATTCTTGCATGCATTCTTTCATTCTTGCATTCTTGCTTGCATTCTTGCTTTCTTGCTTGCATTCCTGCAATCTTGCATGCATTCTTGCTTACATTCTTGCATTCTTCCATGCATTCTTGCATGTATTCTTGCAATCTTGCATGCATTCTTGCATTCTTGCTTGCATTCTGGCATTCATTCTTGCATTCTTGTATGCATTCGTGATTTCTTGCATCATTGCTTGCATTCTTGCAGGCATTCTTGGCGTCTTGCATGCAATGATGCATTCGTGCATTCTTGCATGCTTGCTTGCATTCCTGCTTCCATTCTTGCATGCAGTCTTGCACTCTTGCTTGCATGCAAAATCATGCATTCCTGCATTATTGCTTGCATGCATGCTTCCATTCTTGCATGCATTCTTGCTTTCTTTTTTTGCTTTCTTGCATGCATTCTTGCATTGTTGCATGCATTATTGCATGCATTCTTGCAATCTTGCATTCCTGCTTTCATTCTTGCATGCATTCGTGCATTCTTGCAGTCTTGCATGCATTCTTGCGTGCATTCTTGCATACATTATTGCATACATTCTTGCATGCATTGGTGCACTCTTGCATACATTCTTGCATTCTTGTATGCATTCGTGATTTCTTGCATCATTGGTTGCATTCTTGCATTCTTGCAAGCATTCTTGGTGTCTTGCATGCAATCATGCATTCATGCATTCTTGCATGCTTGCTTGCATTCTTGCTTGCATTCTTGCATGCATTCTTTCATTCTTGCATGTGTTCTTGCTTTCTTGCATGCATTCTTGCAACCTTGCATACATACTTGCATTCCTGCAGGCCTGCTTGCATGCATTCTTTCTTTCCTTCTTTCTTTTATGCATTCTTACATTCTTGCTTGCATTCTTGCATTCTTGCTTACTTTCTTGCTTTCTTGCATGCATTCGTGCATTCTTGCATTCTTGCATGCATTCTTGCATTTATTCTTGCAATTTGTATGCATTTGTGATTTCTTGCATCTTTGCTTGTATTCTTGCATTCTTGCAAGCATTCTTGCTGTCTTGCATGCAATCATGCATTACTGCATTCTTGCATTCTTTTTTGAATGCTTTCATTCTCGCTTGCATTCATGCATTCTTGCTTGCATTCTTGCATGCATTCTTGCAATCTTGCATACATTCTTGCATTCCTGCTTGCATTCTTGCATGCATTCGTGCATTCTTGCAAATTTTCTTGCATTCTTGCGTGCATTCTTGCATACATTCTTGCATGCATTCATGCATACTTTCTTGCATTCTTGCTTGCATTTTTTCTTGCATTCTTTCTTCATTTCTTGCATTCTTTCTTTCTTTCTTGCAATCTTGCATGCATTCTTGCATTCTTGCTTGCATTCTTTTTTCTTCCGTACATTCTTGCATGCATTCTTGCATACTTGCATGCATTCTTGCACTCTTGCATACATTCTTGCATGCTTTCTTGCATTCGAGCTGGCATTCTTTCATTCTTGCATGCATTCTTGCATGCATTCTTTCATTCTTGCATTCATGCTTTCATTCTTACATTCTTGCTTGCATTCATGCACTCTTGCTTGCATTCTTTCTTTCCTTCTGGCATTCTTGCATGCATTCTTGCATACTTGCTCGCATTCTTGCTTTTTTGATTGCATTCTAGCATGCAGACTTGCATTTGTGCTTGCATTCTTGCATTCTTGCTTGCATTCTTGCATTCTTGCATCCTTGCTTGCGTTCTTGCATTCTTGCATGCACAGATACTTAGAAATATAGAAGATAGGAGCAGGAGTAGGCCATTCGGCCCCTCGAGTGTGGACCACCGTACGATGAGATCATGCATGCATTCTTTCTTGCCTTCTTGCATGCAACCTTGCATTCATTCTTGCATACTTGTATTCTTGCATTCTTGCTTGCATTCTTGCTTACATTCTTGAATTCTTCCATGCATTCTTGCATGCATTCTTGCAATCTTGCATGCATTCTTGCATTCTTGCTTGCATTCTGGCATTCATTCTTGCATTCTTGTATGCATTCGTGATTTCTTGCATCATTGCTTGCATTCTTGCATTCTTGCAGGCATTCTTGTCGTCTTGCATGCAATGATACATTCGTGCATTCTTGCATGCTTGGGTCCATTCTTGCATGCATTCTTGCTTTCTTGCGTACTTTTTTGCTTTCTTGCATGCATTCGTGCATTGTTGCATGCATTCTTGCAATCTTGCATTCCTGCTTGCATTCTTGCATGCACTCGTGCATCCTTGCAAAAATTCTTGCAGTCTTGCATGCATTCTTGCGTGCATTCTTGCAGGCATTCTTGCAATCTTGCATACATTCTTGCATTCCTGCATTCCTGCTTGCATTCTTGAATGCATTCGTGCATTCTTGCCAATTTTCTTGTATTCTTGCATTCTTGCTTGCATTCTTGAAATCTTGCATGCATTCCTGCATTCTTCCATGCATTCTTGCAAGCATTCTTGCAATCTTGCATGCTTTCTTGCATTCTTGCTTGCATTCAGGCATTCATTCTTGCATTCTTGTGTGCATTCGTGCTTTCTTGCATCATTGCTTGCATTCTTGCATTCTTGCAGGCATTCTTGGCGTCTTGCATGCAATGATGCATTCGTGCATTCTTGCATGCTTGCTTGCATTCCTGCTTCCATTCTTGCATGCAGTCTTGCATTCTTGCTTGCATGCAATCATGCATTCATGCATTCTTGCAAGCTTGCTTGCATTCTTGCGTCCATTCTTGCATGCAATCTGGCATTCTTTCGTACTTTTTTGCTTTCTTGCATTCATTCGTGCATTGTTGCATGCATTCTTGCATTCTTGCATGCATTCTTGCAATCTTGCAGTCCTGCTTGCATTCTTGCATGCATTCGTGCATTCTTTCAAACATTCTTGCGTTCTTGCACGCATTCTTGCATGCATTCTTGCATACATTCTTGCATGCATTCATGCACTCTTGCATACATTCTTGCATTCTTTTATGCATTCGTGATTTCTTGCATCATTGGTTGCATTCTTGCATTATTGCAAGCATTTTTGGTGTCTTGCATGCAATCATGCATTCATGCATTCTTGCATGCTTGCTTCCATTCTTGCTTCCATTCTTGCATGCATTCTTGCATTCTTTCTTGCATGCATTCTTTCATTCTTGCATGTATTCTTGCTTTCTTGCATGCATTCTTGCAACCTTGCATACATACTTGCATTCCTGCAGTGCTGCTTGCATGCATTCTTGCTTTCTTTCTTTCTTTTATGCATTCTTACATTCTTGCTTGCATTCTTGCATTCTTGCTTACTTTCTTGCTTTCTTGCATGAATTCGTGCATCCTTGCATTCTTGCATGCATTCTTGCATTCATTCTTGCATTCTTGTATGCATTTGTGATTTCTTGCATCCTTGCTTGTATTCTTGCAAGCATTCTTGCAGTCTTGCATGCAATCATGCATTACTGCATTCTTGCATTCTTGCTTGCATTCTTTATTGAATGCTTTCATTCTTGCTTGCATTCATGCATTCTTTCGTGCATTCTTGCATGCATTCTAGCAATCTTGCATACATTCTTGCATTCCTGCTTGCATTCTTGCAAATTTTCTTGCATTCTTGCATTCTTGCGTGCATTCTTGCATACATTCTTGCATGCATTCATGCACTCTTGCATACATTCTTGCATTCTTGCTTGCATTCTTACATGCAATCTTGCAAGCATTCTTGCATTCGTGCATTCTAGCTTGCATTCTTGCTTGCATTCTTGCTTGCATTCTTACATTCTTCCTTGCATTCATGCATTCTTGCTTATATTCTTGCATGCATTCGTGCATTCCTGCTAACCTTCTTGCATTCGTGCATGCATTGGTGCATTATTGCATTCTTGCTTGCATTCTTGCATACATTCTTGCATGCATTCTTGCATGCATTCTTTCATTCTTGCATTCATGCTTTCATTCTTACATTCTTGCTTGCATTCATGCACTCTTGCTTGCATTCTTTCTTTCCTTCTGGCATTCTTGCATGCATTCTTGCATACTTGCTCGCATTCTTGCTTTTTTGATTGCATTCTAGCATGCAGACTTGCATTTGTGCTTGCATTCTTGCATTCTTGCTTGCATTCTTGCATTCTTGCATCCTTGCTTGCGTTCTTGCATTCTTGCATGCACAGATACTTAGAAATATAGAAGATAGGAGCAGGAGTAGGCCATTCGGCCCCTCGAGTGTGGACCACCGTACGATGAGATCATGCATGCATTCTTTCTTGCCTTCTTGCATGCAACCTTGCATTCATTCTTGCATACTTGTATTCTTGCATTCTTGCTTGCATTCTTGCTTACATTCTTGAATTCTTCCATGCATTCTTGCATGCATTCTTGCAATCTTGCATGCATTCTTGCATTCTTGCTTGCATTCTGGCATTCATTCTTGCATTCTTGTATGCATTCGTGATTTCTTGCATCATTGCTTGCATTCTTGCATTCTTGCAGGCATTCTTGTCGTCTTGCATGCAATGATGCATTCGTGCATTCTTGCATGCTTGGGTCCATTCTTGCATGCATTCTTGCTTTCTTGCGTACTTTTTTGCTTTCTTGCATGCATTCGTGCATTGTTGCATGCATTCTTGCATGCATTCTTGCAATCTTGCATTCCTGCTTGCATTCTTGCATGCACTCGTGCATCCTTGCAAAAATTCTTGCAGTCTTGCATGCATTCTTGCGTGCATTCTTGCAGGCATTCTTGCAATCTTGCATACATTCTTGCATTCCTGCATTCCTGCTTGCATTCTTGAATGCATTCGTGCATTCTTGCCAATTTTCTTGTATTCTTGCATTCTTGCTTGCATTCTTGAAATCTTGCATGCATTCCTGCATTCTTCCATGCATTCTTGCAATCTTGCATGCTTTCTTGCATTCTTGCTTGCATTCAGGCATTCATTCTTGCATTCTTGTGTGCATTCGTGCTTTCTTGCATCATTGCTTGCATTCTTGCATTCTTGCAGGCATTCTTGGCGTCTTGCATGCAATGATGCATTCGTGCATTCTTGCATGCTTGCTTGCATTCCTGCTTCCATTCTTGCATGCAGTCTTGCATTCTTGCTTGCATGCAATCATGCATTCATGCATTCTTGCAAGCTTGCTTGCATTCTTGCGTCCATTCTTGCATGCATTCTTGCATTCTTTCGTACTTTTTTGCTTTCTTGCATTCATTCGTGCATTGTTGCATGCATTCTTGCATGCATTCTTGCAATCTTGCAGTCCTGCTTGCATTCTTGCATGCATTCGTGCATTCTTTCAAACATTCTTGCGTTCTTGCACGCATTCTTGCATGCATTCTTGCATACATTCTTGCATGCATTCATGCACTCTTGCATACATTCTTGCATTCTTGTATGCATTCGTGATTTCTTGCATCATTGGTTGCATTCTTGCATTATTGCAAGCATTTTTGGTGTCTTGCATGCAATCATGCATTCATGCATTCTTGCTTCCATTCTTGCTTCCATTCTTGCATGCATTCTTGCATTCTTTCTGGCATGCATTCTTTCATTCTTGCATGTATTCTTGCTTTCTTGCATGCATTCTTGCAACCTTGCATACATACTTGCATTCCTGCAGTGCTGCTTGCATGCATTCTTGCTTTCTTTCTTTCTTTTATGCATTCTTACATTCTTGCTTGCATTCTTGCATTCTTGCTTACTTTCTTGCTTTCTTGCATGAATTCGTGCATCCTTGCATTCTTGCATGCATTCTTGCATTCATTCTTGCATTCTTGTATGCATTTGTGATTTCTTGCATCCTTGCTTGTATTCTTGCAAGCATTCTTGCAGTCTTGCATGCAATCATGCATTACTGCATTCTTGCATTCTTGCTTGCATTCTTTATTGAATGCTTTCATTCTTGCTTGCATTCATGCATTCTTTCGTGCATTCTTGCATGCATTCTAGCAATCTTGCATACATTCTTGCATTCCTGCTTGCATTCTTGCAAATTTTCTTGCATTCTTGCATTCTTGCGTGCATTCTTGCATACATTCTTGCATGCATTCATGCACTCTTGCATACATTCTTGCATTCTTGCTTGCATTCTTACATGCAATCTTGCAAGCATTCTTGCATTCGTGCATTCTAGCTTGCATTCTTGCTTGCATTCTTGCTTGCATTCTTACATTCTTCCTTGCATTCATGCATTCTTGCTTATATTCTTGCATGCATTCGTGCATTCCTGCTAACCTTCTTGCATTCGTGCATGCATTGGTGCATTATTGCATTCTTGCTTGCATTCTTGCATACATTCTTGCATGCATTCTTGCATTCTTTTTTGCTTTCTTTCATTTTTCATTCTTGCTTGCGTTCTTGCATTCTAGCAATATTGCATGCATTCTTGCATTCTTTCTTGTATTCTTGCTTGTGTTCTTCCATTCCTGCATTAATTCGTGCTTCTGTTCCTGCATTTCTGCTTGCATTCTTGCATGCAATCATGCATTACTGCATTCTTTATTGAATGCTTTCATTCTTGCTTGCATTCATGCATTCTTTCGTGCATTCTTGCATGCATTCTAGCAATCTTGCATACATTCTTGCATTCCTGCTTGCATTCTTGCATGCATTCGTGCATTCTTGCAAATTTTCTTGCATTCTTGCTTTCTTGCCTGCATTCTTGCATACATTCTTGCATGCATTCATGCACTCTTGCATACATTCTTGCATTCTTGCTTGCATTCTTACATGCAATCTTGCAAGCATTCTTGCATTCGTGCATTCTAGCTTGCATTCTTGCTTGCATTCTTACATTCTTCCTTGCATTCATGCATTCTTGCTTATATTCTTGCATGCATTCGTGCATTCCTGCTAACCTTCTTGCATTCGTGCATGCATTGGTGCATTATTGCATTCTTGCTTGCATTCTTGCATACATTCTTGCATGCATTCTTGCATTCTTTTTTGCTTTCTTTCATTTTTCATTCTTGCTTGCGTTCTTGCATTCTAGCAATATTGCATGCATTCTTGCATTCTTTCTTGTATTCTTGCTTGTGTTCTTCCATTCCTGCATTAATTCGTGCTTCTGTTCCTGCATTTCTGCTTGCATTCTTGCACTCTCGCATCCATTCTTGCATTCCTGCTTGCTTTCATGCATTCTTGCATACTTGCATGCATTCTTGCATGCATTCTGGCAAGCGTTCGTCCATTCTTGCATGCATTCTTGCATTCATGCATTCATTCTTGCATGCAATCTTGCATGAGTTCGCATTCGTGCATTTTTGCATGCATTCTTTCATTCTTGCATTCTTGCTTGCATTCTTTCTTTCTTTCTTGCATTCTTGCAAGCATTCTTGCATTCTTGCTTGCATTCGTGCATTCTAGCTTGCATTCTTGCATTTTTGCTTGCATTCGTGCATTCTTGCAAGCATTCTTTCATTCTTGCATTCTTGCTTGCATCCTTTCTTTCTTTCTTTCTTGTACTCGTGCATGCATTCTTGCATTCTTGCTTGCATTCTTTGTTTCTTTCTTGCATTCTTGCATGCATTCTTGCATTCTGGCATTCATTCTTGCATTCTTATATGCATCCGAGATTTCTTGCATCATTGCCTGCATTCTTGCATTCTTGCAAGCATTCTTGGTGTCTTGAATGCAATCATGCAATCATGCATTCTTGCATGCTTGCTTGCATTCTTGCTTCCATTCTTGCATGCATTCTTGCATTCTTGCTTGCATTCTTGCATTCTTGCTTACTTTCTTGCTTTCTTGCATGCATTCGTGCATTCTTGCATTCTTGCATGCTTTCTTGCATTCATTCTTGCATTCTTGTATGCATTTGTGATTTCTTGCATCCTTGCTTGTATTCTTGCATTCTTGCAAGCATTCTTGGTGTCTTGCATGCAATCATGCATTCATGCTTTCATGCATTATTACATGCTTGGTTGCATTCTTGCTTCCATTCTTGCACTCATTCTTGCTTGCATTCTTGCATGCATTCTTTCATTCTTGCATGTAGTCATGCATTCTTGCATGCATTCTTGCAACCTTGCATTCCTGCAGTCCTGCTTGCATGCATTCGTGCATTCTTGCAGGCATTCTTGTCGTCTTGCATGCAATGATGCATTCGTGCATTCTTGCATGCTTGCTTGCATTCCTGCTTCCATTCTTGCATGCAGTCTTGCATTCTTGCTTGCATGCCATCATGCATTCATGCATTCTTGCAAGCTTGCTTGCATTCTTGCGTCCATTCTTGCATGCATTCTTGCATTCTTTCGTACTTTTTTGCTTTCTTGCATTCATTCGTGCATTGTTGCATGCATTCTTGCATTCTTGCAGTCCTGCTTGCATTCTTGCATGCATTCGTGCATTCTTGCAAACATTCTTGCATTCTTGCATGCATTCTTGCATGCATTCTTGCATACATTCTTGCATGCATTCATGCACTCTTGCATACATTCTTGCATTCTTGTATGCATTCGTGATTTCTTGCATCATTGGTTGCATTCTTGCATTCTTGCAAGCATTCTTGGTGTCTTGCATGCAATCATGCATTCATGCATTCTTGCATGCTTGCTTCCATTCTTGCATGCATTCTTGCATTCTTTCTTGCATGCATTCTTTCATTCTTGCATGTATTCTTGCTTTCTTGCATGCATTCTTGCAACCTTTCATACATACTTGCATTCCTGCAGTCCTGCTTGCATGCATTCTTGCTTTCTTTCTTTCTTTTAAGCATTCTTACATTCTTGCTTGCATTCTTGCATTCTTGCTTACTTTCTTGCTTTCTTGCATGAATTCGTGCATCCTTGCATTCTTGCAATCTTGCATACATTCTTGCATTCCTGCTTGCATTCTTGCATGCATTCGTGCATTCTTGCAAATTTTCTTGCATTCTTGCATTCTTGCGTGCATTCTTGCATACATTCTTGCATGCATTCATGCACTCTTGCATACATTCTTGCATTCTTGCTTGCATTCTTACATGCAATCTTGCAAGCATTCTTGCATTCGTGCATTCTAGCTTGCATTCTTGCATTTTTGCTTGCATTCATGCATTCTTGCATGCATTCTTTCATTCTTGCATTCTTGCTTGCATTCTTGCTTGTATTCTTGCTTTCTTGCTTGCATTCCTGCAATCTTGCATGCATTCTTGCTTACATTCTTGCATTCTTCCATGCATTCTTGCATGTATTCTTGCAATCTTGCATGCATTCTTGCATTCTTGTATGCATTCGTGATTTCTTGCATCATTGCTTGCATTCTTGCAGCCATTCTTGGCGTCTTGCATGCAATGATGCATTCGTGCATTCTTGCATGCTTGCTTGCATTCCTGCTTCCATTCTTGCATGCAGTCTTGCACTCTTGCTTGCATGCAAAATCATGCATTCCTGCATTCTTGCTTGCATGCATGCTTCCATTCTTGCATGCATTCTTGCGTTCTTTTTTTGCTTTCTTGCATGCATTCTTGCATTGTTGCATGCATTATTGCATGCATTCTTGCAATCTTGCATTCCTGCTTTCATTCTTGCATGCATTCGTGCATTCTTGCAGTCTTGCATGCATTCTTGCGTGCATTCTTGCATACATTATTGCATACATTCTTGCATGCATTGGTGCACTCTTGCATACATTCTTGCATTCTTGTATGCATTCGTGATTTCTTGCATCATTGGTTGCATTCTTGCATTCTTGCAAGCATTCTTGGTGTCTTGCATGCAATCATGCATTCATGCATTCTTGCATGCTTGCTTGCATTCTCGCTTACATTCTTGCATGCATTCTTGCATTCTTGCTTGCATTCTTGCATGCATTCTTTCATTCTTGCATGTGTTCTTGCTTTCTTGCATGCATTCTTGCAACCTTGCATACATACTTGCATTCCTGCAGGCCTGCTTGCATGCATTCTTTCTTTCCTTCTTTCTTTTATGCATTCTTACATTCTTGCTTGCATTCTTGCATTCTTGCTTACTTTCTTGCTTTCTTGCATGCATTCGTGCATTCTTGCATTCTTGCATGCATTCTTGCATTTATTCTTGCAATTTGTATGCATTTGTGATTTCTTGCATCTTTGCTTGTATTCTTGCATTCTTGCAAGCATTCTTGCTGTCTTGCATGCAATCATGCATTACTGCATTCTTGCATTCTTTTTTGAATGCTTTCATTCTCGCTTGCATTCATGCATTCTTGCTTGCATTCTTGCATACATTCTTGCAATCTTGCATACATTCTTGCATTCCTGCATTCCTGCTTGCATTCTTGCATGCATTCGTGCATTCTTGCAAATTTTCTTGCATTCTTGCGTGCATTCTTGCATACATTCTTGCATGCATTCATGCATACTTTCTTGCATTCTTGCTTGCATTTTTTCTTGCATTCTTTCTTCATTCCTTGCATTCTTTCTTTCTTTCTTGCAATCTTGCATGCATTCTTGCATTCTTGCTTGCATTCTTTTTTCTTCCGTACATTCTTGCATGCATTCTTGCATACTTGCATGCATTCTTGCACTCTTGCATACATTCTTGCATGCTTTCTTGCATTCGAGCTGGCATTCTTTCATTCTTGCATGCATTCTTGCATGCATTCTTTCATTCTTGCATTCATGCTTTCATTCTTACATTCTTGCTTGCATTCATGCACTCTTGCTTGCATTCTTTCTTTCCTTCTGGCATTCTTGCATGCATTCTTGCATACTTGCTCGCATTCTTGCTTTTTTGATTGCATTCTAGCATGCAGACTTGAATTTGTGCTTGCATTCTTGCATTCTTGCTTGCATTCTTGCATTCTTGCATCCTTGCTTGCGTTCTTGCATTCTTGCATGCACAGATACTTAGAAATATAGAAGATAGGAGCAGGAGTAGGCCATTCGGCCCCTCGAGTGTGGACCACCGTACGATGAGATCATGCATGCATTCTTTCTTGCCTTCTTGCATGCAACCTTGCATTCATTCTTGCATACTTGTATTCTTGCATTCTTGCTTGCATTCTTGCTTACATTCTTGAATTCTTCCATGCATTCTTGCATGCATTCTTGCAATCTTGCATGCATTCTTGCATTCTTGCTTGCATTCTGGCATTCATTCTTGCATTCTTGTATGCATTCGTGATTTCTTGCATCATTGCTTGCATTCTTGCATTCTTGCAGGCATTCTTGTCGTCTTGCATGCAATGATGCATTCGTGCATTCTTGCATGCTTGGGTCCATTCTTGCATGCATTCTTGCTTTCTTGCGTACTTTTTGCTTTCTTGCATGCATTCGTGCATTGTTGCATGCATTCTTGCATGCATTCTTGCAATCTTGCATTCCTGCTTGCATTCTTGCATGCACTCGTGCATCCTTGCAAAAATTCTTGCAGTCTTGCATGCATTCTTGCGTGCATTCTTGCAGGCATTCTTGCAATCTTGCATACATTCTTGCATTCCTGCATTCCTGCTTGCATTCTTGAATGCATTCGTGCATTCTTGCCAATTTTCTTGTATTCTTGCATTCTTGCTTGCATTCTTGAAATCTTGCATGCATTCCTGCATTCTTCCATGCATTCTTGCAAGCATTCTTGCAATCTTGCATGCTTTCTTGCATTCTTGCTTGCATTCAGGCATTCATTCTTGCATTCTTGTGTGCATTCGTGCTTTCTTGCATCATTGCTTGCATTCTTGCATTCTTGCAGGCATTCTTGGCGTCTTGCATGCAATGATGCATTCGTGCATTCTTGCATGCTTGCTTGCATTCCTGCTTCCATTCTTGCATGCAGTCTTGCATTCTTGCTTGCATGCAATCATGCATTCATGCATTCTTGCAAGCTTGCTTGCATTCTTGCGTCCATTCTTGCTTGCATTCTTGCATACTTGCTTGAATTCTTGCATACATTCTTGAATTTTTTCTTGCATTCTTGTTTGCTTGCTTCCATTCTTTCATTCTTGCTTGCGTTCTTGCATTCTTTCTTGCATCCTTGCATTCTTGCATTCTTTCTTGCATTCTAGCAATATTGCATGCATTCTTGCTTACATTCTTGAAATCTTGCTTGTGTTCTTTCATTCTTGCATTAATTCTTGCTTCCGTTCCTGCATTCTTGCTTGCATTCTTGCATTCGCGCTTCCATTCTTACATACCTGCTTGCTTTCATGCATTTTTGCATGCATTTTTCTTGCATTCTTACATACTTGCATGCATTCTTGCAAGCTTTCGCCCATTCTTGCATTCTTGCATGCATTCTTGCATTTATGCATGCATTCTTTCATGCATTCTTTCATGCGTTCTTGCATTCGTCCATGCATTCTTGCATTCTTGCTTGCATTCTGGCAATCATTCTTGCATTTTGTATGCATTCGTGATATCTTGCATCATTTCTTGCTTTCTTGCATTCTTGCAAGCATTCTTGCTGTCTTGCATGCAATCATGCATTCTTGCATTCTTGCTTGCATTCTTGCATGCATTCTTGCTTGCATTCTTGCATGCATTCTTGCAAATTGCCTACATTCTTGCTTTCCTGTATTCTTTCTTGCATGCATTCATGCGTTCTTGCATACATTCTTGCTTTCTTGCATTCTTGTTTGCATTCTAGCATTCTTACATTCTTGCTTGCATTCTTGCTTGCGTTCTTGCATGCATTCCTGCATTCTTGCATGCATTCTTGCATTCTTGCTAGCATTCTTGAATGCATTCTTGCATCCTTGCTTGCATCCTTGCTTGCATTCTTACATGTATTCTGGCATCCTTGCCTGCATTCTTGCATTCCTGCTTGCATTCTTGCATTCGTTCTTGCATTCTTGCTTGCAGTCTTGCATGCATTCTTGTATTCTTGCTTGCATTCCTGCTAGCGGTCTTGCATTCTTGATTGCATTCTTCCATTCTTGCTTGCATTCTTGCATGCATTCTTGCAAACATTCTTCTTTGCTTGCATTCTTGCATTCTTTCATTCTTGCATGCATCATTTCTTTTTGCTTGCGTTCTTGCATGCATTCTTGCATGCATTCGTGCTTGCATTCTTTCATTCTTGCAATAATGCTTTCTAGCTTCCATTCTTATATTCTTGAATTCATCCTTGCATTCTTGCATTCTTGCCTGCAATCTTGCACTCTTGCTGGCATTCTTGAATGCATTCTTGCATCCTTGCTTGCATTCTTGCTTGCATTCTTACATGTATTCTGGCATCCTTGCCTGCATTCTTGCATTCCTGCTTGCATTCTTGCATTCGTTCTTGCATTCTTGCTTGCAGTCTTGCATGCATTCTTGTATTCTTGCTTGCATTCCTGCTAGCTGTCTTGCATTCTTGCTTGCATTCTTGCATTCTTTCATTCTTGCATGCATCCTTGCTTTTTGCTTGCGTTCTTGCAAGCATTCTTGCATGCATTCGTTCTTGCATTCTTTCATTCTTGCAATAATGCTTTCTAGCTTCCATTCTTATATTCTTGAATGCATCCTTGCATTCTTGCCTGCAATCTTGCACTCTTGCATGCATTCTTGTTTGCATGCTTCCATGCAATCTTGCATTCTTGCAAGCATTTTTGCTTGTTTTCTTGCATTCTTGCTTGCATTATTGCATGCGTTATTTCATGCATTCTTGCTTGCATTCTGGCAAGCATTCTTGCATTGTGTATGCATTCATGATTTCTTGCATCATTGCTTGCTTTCTTGCATTCTTGCAAGCATTCTTGCTGTCTTGCATGCAATAATGCATTCTTGCATTCTTGCATGCATTCTTGCTTGAATTCTTGCATGCATTCTTGCATTCTTGCCTACATTCTTGCTTTCCTGCATTCTTTCTTGCATGCATTCGTGCATTCTTGGATAATATTCTACCTGTCAATATTCCACCTGACACTTTTCCGACTGACACTTTTCTGCCTGACAGTTTTCTGACTGACCATTTTCTGCCCGACACATTTCTGCCTGACACTTTGCTGGCTGACACTTTTACACCTGACACTATTGCGACTGATGCTTTTCCGCCTGAAACATTTCCAACTGACACTTATCCACCTGACAATGTTCCACCTGACTTATACGAATGACACTTTTCCGCCTGTCACTACTCCACCTGACACTCTTCCGAATGACACTTTTCTGACTGACACCTTTCCGACCGACATTTTTCCGACTGATACTTTTCTGCCTGACAGTTTTCTGACTGACACATTTCCGCCTGACATGTTTCCGATTGACACTGTTCTGACTGACACTTTTCCACCTGTCAATCCTACTCCTGGCAATTTTCCACCTGACTCTTTTCCACCTGACACTATTCGGATTGACATTTTTCCACCTGACACTGTTACTCCTGACACTTTTCCACTTGACATATCCAGCTGACAGTTTTCCACCTGATCTACTCCTCCTGACACTTTTCCAACTGACACTATTCCGACTGGCAATTTTCCACCTGACACATTTCCGCCAGACACATTTCTGCATGACACTCTTCCGCCTGATACTCTTCCGCTTGACACTCTTCCGCCTGACACTCTTCCGCCTGACACTTTTCTGACTGACACTTTTCCGCCTGGCACTTTACCACCTGATACTTTTCCGACTGACACTTTTTTGCCTGCCACTTTTCCGACACACACATTTCCGACCGACACTTTTCTGACCGACACTTCGCCTGGCACATTTCCGCCTGACACTTTTCCGCATGACTCCTTTCTGACAGAAACTTTTCCGAATGACACATTTCAGCCTGACACTTTTCTGAATGACATTTTTCCGACTGACACTTTTCTGCCTGACACTTTTCTGACTGATACTTTTCCGCCTGACAGGTTTCCGATTGACACTTTTCTGCCTGACACTTTTCCGAATGACACATTTCCGTCTGATGCTTTTCCGCCTGGCACTTTTCCGAATCTCATTTTCCCGATTGAATTTTTTCTGCCTGACACTTTTCTGCCTGACACTTTTCCACCTGACATGTTTCCGATTGACTCTTTTCAGCCTGACACTTTTCCAACTGGCAATTTTCCGTCAGACACATTTCCGAATGACACTTTTCCGACTGACAGTTATCAGCATGACATTTTTCCACCTGACCCTTTTCTGACTGACACTTTTCCAACTGACACTTTTCCACCTGACACATTTATGCCTGAAACTTTTCCGCCTGTCACTACTCCGCTTGACACTTTCCCACCTCACACTTTTCCGACTGATAATTATCCGACTGACACTTTTCCGACTGACGCTTATCTGCCTGACACTTTTCCACCTGCCAGTTATCCACCTGACACTTTTTCCACCTGACACTTTTCAGACTGACAATATTCCACCTCTCACTATTCTGCCTGACACTTTTCCGCCTGACACTTTTCGGCCTGACACTTTTCCAACCGACACATTTCCACCTGACACTTTTCCGCCTGACACTTTTCCTCCTGACACTTTTCCAACTGACACTTTTCTGCCTGACACTATTCTGACTGACACTTTTCCGACTGAAAAATTTCCGCCTGACACTTTTCCGATAGAAAACTTTCCGCCTGACCTTTATCCACCTGACAAATTTCCGACTGACACTTTTCCGCCTGACACTTCTCCGACAGACACTTTTCCAACTGACACTTCTAAGACTGAAACTTTTCCGCTTGACACTTTTCTGCCTAACTCTTTGCCACCTGAAACTTTTCTGACAGGCACTTTTCTGACCAACACTTTTCCGACCAACACTTTTCCCCCTGTCACTTTTCCACCTGATGCTTTTCCGCCTGACACTTTTCTGCCTGACTCTTTTCCGACTGACACTTTCCCGCCTGACAATTTTCCACCTGACGCTTTTCCAACTGACAATTTTCCGTCTGAAACATTTCCGACTGACACTTTTCCGACTGACAGTTATCCGCATGACACTTCTCCAGCTGACCCTTTTCTGACTGACACTTTTCCACCTGACTCATTTCCGCCTGACACTTTTCTGCCTGTAACTACTCCGCCTGACACTTTTCCGCCTCACACTTTTCCGACTGACAATTATCCGACTGACACTTATCCGCCTGGCACTTTTTCCACCTGACACTTTTCAGACCGACAATATTCTACCTGTCAATATTCCGCCTGACACTTTTCCGACAGACAATTTTCTGCCTGACAGTTTTCTGACTGACACTTTTCCGCCTGACATGTTTCTGCCTGACACTTTTCTGCCTGACACTTTAACACCTGACACTATTGCGACTGATCCTTTTCCGCCTGAAACATTTCCAACTGACACTTATCCACCTGACAATGTTCCACCTGACATTCTTACTCCTGACAATTTTCTGCCTGACTGTTTTCCACCTGACACTATTCCAACTGACATTTTTCTGCCTGGCTCTCTTCTGCCTGATACTTACGAAAAAGAGTGGGAGAGCAATAGTGGTAGGGGATTCTATAATAATGGGAACAGATAGGCGTTTCTGTGGCTGTAGACGTGAATCCAGGATGGTTTGTTGCCTCCCTGGTGCCAGGGTCAAGGATGTCACTGAGCGGCTGCAGGGCATTCTGGAGGGGGAGGGTGAACAGCCAGAGGTCGTGGTCCACGACATATGTAAAAAGAGGGGTGAGGTCCTGCAGCAAGAATTTAGGGAGCTAGGTGAAAGATTGAAGAGCAGGACCTCAAAGGTTGTAATCTCTGGATTACTCCCGGTGCCACGTGCTAATGAGTATAGGAATAGGAAGATAGAATGGATGAATGCGTGGCTAAAGGGATGGTGCAGGAGCAAGGGCTTTAGTTTCCTGGATCACTGGGTCTGCTTCTGGGAAAGGTGGGACTTGTACAAGTCGGACGGTTTACACCTGAACCAGAGGGGAACCAATATCCTTGCGGGCAGGTTTGCTAGCACTGCTGGGGGGGGGGGTTTAAACTAACTTGGCAGGGGGATGGGATACAGAGTGGAGGTGATTTACAGCCAAATACGGAGGAAAAACCAAGTCAGCTGGGAAGGCAGAGCAAATATGTGAAGGCAAAAGGCAATATGGCAGGGCTGGAAGGCATTTATTTTAATGCAGGAGTCTTGCAAATAAGGTGGATGAACTGAAGTTGTTGTTGAACACATGGGAGTACGATATTGTTGCTATCACGGAGGCATGGTTGAGGGAGGGTCAGGACTGGCAGCTCAATATTCCGGGGTATAGAATCTTCAGGCGAGACAGAGGGGGGTGTAAAAGGGGAGGGGGTGTTGCAATATTAATTAAGGAGTCAATTACTGCTGTAAGGAGGGACGATATGTTAGCAGGTTCCTCTAATGAGGCCATATGGGTAGAACTTAAAATCAAAAAGGGGGCAAGCACTTTGCTGGGAGTGTACTATAGGCCCCCAAACAGTCAGGGGGAGATAGAGGAACAGATATGTAGGCAAATCTCAGAGAAGTGCGAAAATCATAGGGTAATAATAGTGGGGGATTTCAACTTCCCCAATATTAATTGGGATAGTCAGAGTGTGAAAGGCTTAGAGGGTGCAGAATTCTTAAAGTGCATCCAGGAGAGCTTTTTGAACCAACATGTGGAAAGTCCTACAAGGGAGGGGGCGGTACTGGACCTAATTCTAGGGAATGTAGCTGGGCAAGTGGTGGAAGTGTCAGTAGGAGAGCATTTTGGCGACAGTGACCATAATTCGGAGAGCTTTAAGGTGGTAATGGAAAAAGACAAAGACGGCCCGGAAATAAGAGTTCTAAATTGTGGGAAGGCCGATTTTAATATGATAAGGCAGGATCTGGCCAACGTGGACTGGGAGCAGCTACTTATAGGAAAATCCACATCAAAACAGTGGGAGACTTTCAGAAGGGAAATAGAGAGAGTACAACGCCAACATGTTCCTGTAAAGGTCAAGGGTGGGACCAACAAGCAAAGGGAACCTTGGATGACAAGGGATATACAAAAATGCATTAGAAAAAAAAGGGGGGGCTTTTGGCAGTTACAAAAGACTAAAGACGGAGGAAGCCCTAGAGGAGTATAAAAAGTGCAAGGGCATACTTAAAAGAGAAATTAGGAGGGCGAGGAGGGGCCATGAAATAAAACTGGCGAGCAAAATAAAGGAAAATCCTAAGATGTTTTATAAGTATATTAAGGGCAAGAAGATAACCAGGGAAAGGGTAGGGCCGATTAAGGACCAAAGTGGCAATCTGTGTGTAGAGCCAGATGATGTAGGCGGGGTTTTAAATGAAATTTTTGCATCTGTGTTCACTATGGAGAAAGACGATGTAGACATAGAAATCGGGCAAGGGGACTGTGACATACTTGAACTTATTAGCATCGAGAGGGAGGAGGTACTAGCGGTTTTAGCAGGCCAAAAAGTGGATAAATCCCCTGGCCCAGACGAGATGTATCCCAGGCTGTTGTGTGAGACAAAGGACGAGATTGCAGGGGTTCTGACACAAATTTTCAGAACCTCTCTGGCCACAGGGGATGTACCAGAGGACTGGAGAACAGCTAACGTAGTACCATTATTCAAGAAGGGTAGCAGGGATAAACAAGGGAATTACAGGCCAGTGAGCCTAACATCTGTGGTAGGGAAATTATTGGAAAAAATTCTGAGGGACAAAATTAGTCACCACTTGGAGAGGCAAGGATTAATCGGGGATAGTCAGCATGGCTTTGTCAAGGGTAAATCATGTCTGACCAATCTGATTGAATTTTTCGAGGGGGTGTGGATGAGGGGAATGCTGTGGATGTGGTTTACATGGACTTCAGTAAAGCTTTGGACAATGTCCCGCATAGGAGACTGGTCAAGAAGGTAAGAGCCCATGGGATCTAGGGTGCCTTGGCGCGTTGGCTCCTAAACTGGCTGAGTGGCAGGAGGCAGAGGGTGATGGTCGAAGGCTGCTTTTGTGACTGGAAGCCTGTGTCCAGTGGGGTACCACAGGGATCGGTGCTGGGTCCCTTGCTGTTTGTGATCTGCATAAATGATTTGGATGAGAATGTAAAAGGTATGATCAGTAAGTTCGCAGATGACACGAAAATTGGTGGGGTGGTACATTGCGAGGAGGGAAGCCTCAGGCTACAGGACGATATAAACGGGTTGGTCAGATGGGCGGAAAAGTGGCAAATGGAATTTAACCCTGAAAAGTGTGAGGTGATGCAATTTGGACGGACAAATAAGGCAAGGGAATACACAATGAGTGGTAGGACCCTAGGAAGTACAAAGGGTCAGCGGGACCTTGGTGTACATGTACATAGATCCCTGAAGGCAGCGGAACAGGTAGATAAGGTGGTTAAAAAGGCATATGGGATACTTGCCTTCATTAGCCGAGGCATAGAATATAAGAGCAGGGAGATTATGATGGAGCTGGTGAGGCCACAGCTGGAGTACTGTGTGCAGTTCTGGTCGCCACACTATAGGAAGGATGTGATTGCTTTGGAGAGGGTGCAGAGAAGATTCACCAGGATGAAGAAAGGCTAAACAGGCTGGGGTTGTTTTCCTTGGAGCAAAGAAGGCTGAGGGGGGACCTGAATGAGGTGTACAAAATGATGAGGGGCATAGATAGGGTAGATAAAGAGGAACTTTTCCCATTAGTAGGGGGGTCAATAAGGGGGCATAGATTCAGGGTAAGGGGCAGGAGATTTAGAGGGGATTTGAGGAGGAACTTTTTCACCCAGAGGGTTGTTGGAATCTGCAACTCACTGCCTGAAAGGGTGGTAGAGGCAGGAACCCTCACAACATTCAAGAAGCATGTGGATGAGCACTTGAAATGCCATTGCATAGAAGGCTATGGACCAAATGCTGGAAAATGGGATTAGACTGGACAGGGATTGATGGACGGCGCAGACACAATGGGCTGAAGGGCCTCTTTCTGTGCTGTAAAACTCTATGACTCTATGACCTGACACTTTTCCGATTGACACTTTTCTGCCTGACACTATTCCGACTGACACTACTCCGACTGAAAATTTTCCGCATTACACTTTTCCGACAGAAAATTTTCCGGTTGACCCTTATCCGCCTGACAAATTTCCGACTGACACTTTTCCACCTGACACTTTTCTGCCTGACACTTTTCCGCCTGACACTTTTCCGACAGACACTTTTCCAACTGACACTTCTACGACTGAAACGTTTCCGCTTGACATTTTTCCGCCTAACTGTTTGCCGCCTGACACTTTTCTGACAGGCACTTTTCCGACCAACACTTTTCCGACCGACACTTTTCCGCCTGACACTTTTCCACCTGATGCTTCTGCGCCTGACACTTTTCTGCCTGATTCTTTTCCGACTGACACTTTTCTGTCTGACACATTTCGGACTGACACTTTTCCGACTGACAGTTATCAGCATGACACATTTCCACCTGACCCTTTTCTGACTGACACTATTCCGCCTGACACTTTTCCGCCTGACTCATTTCTGCCTGACACTTTTCTGCCTGTAACTACTCCACCTGACACTTTTCCGCCTCACACCTTTCCGACTGACAGTTTTCCGACTGACACTTTTCCGACTGATGCTTATCTGCCTGACACTTTTCCGCCTGACAATTATCCGCCTGACACTTTTTCCACCTGACATTTTTCAGACTGACATTATTCTACCTGTCAATATTCCGCCTGACACTTTTCCGACTGATACTTTTCTGCATGACAGTTTTCTGACTGACACTTTTCCGCCCGACACATTTCTGCCTGACACTTTTCTCCCTGACACTTTTACACCTGACACTATTGCGACTGATGCTTTTCCGCCTGAAACATTTCCAACTGACACTTATCCACCTGACAATGTTCCACCTGACGTATACGACTGACACTTTTCCGCCTGTCACTACTCCACCTGACACTTTTCCGACTGACACTTTTCAGATATACACTTTTCCGAATGACACTTTTCTGCCTGACACCTTTCCAACCGACATTTTTCCAACTGATACTTTTCTTCCTGACAGTTTTCTGACTGACACATTTCCGCCTGACATGTTTCCAATTGACACTGTTCTGCCTAACACTATTCCTCCTGAAAATCTTACTCCTGACAATTTTCCGCCTGACTCTTTCCACCTGACACTATTCGGACTGACATTTTTCTGCCTGACTCTCTTCCACCTGATACTTTTCTGAATGACACTTTTCCGCCTGACAACTTTCCGACTGGCACTTTTCCGAATGACATTTTCCGTTTGACATTGTTCCGCCTGACATGTTTCTGATTGACAATTTTCTGCCTGACACTTTTCCACCTGAGACGTTTCCGCCTGACACTTTTCCGCCTGACTCTTTTCCACCTAACACTATTCGGACTGGCATTTTTCCACCTGGCTCTCTTCCGCCTGATACTTTTCTGAATGACACTTTTCCGCCTGACAATTTTTCGACTTGCACTTTTCTGCCTGACATTTTCCGCCTGACACTTTTCCGACTGACATGTTTCCGATTGACACTTTTCTGCCTGACACTTTTCCACCAGAGACGTTTCTGCCTGACACTTTTCCGCCTGATTCTTTTCCACCTGATACTATTCGGACTGACATTTTTCCACCTGACTCTCTTCCGCCTGACACTTTTTTGAATGACACTTTTCTGCCTGACAATTTTCCGACTGGAACTTTTCCGCCTGACATTTTCCACCTGACACTTTTCCGCCTGGCACTTTCCTGCCTGACATTTTCCACCTGACACTTTTGCCACTGGCACTCTTCTGCCTGACACTTCTCTGACTGATAATTTTCTGGCTTTTATATATCAGCCTGATATTTTCCGCGTGCCACATTTCCGACTGACACTTATCCACCTGACACTGTTACTCCTGACACTTTTTCACCTGACATATCCAACTGACACTTTTCCACCTGTTTCTACTCCTCCTGACACTTTTCCGACTGACCCTTTTCTGACTGATACTTTTCCGCCTGACACTGATCAGTCTGACTAAACCGACTGACACTTTTCTGCCTGTCACTACTCCTCCTGACACTTTTCCAACTGACACTTTTTTGCCTGCCAGTTATCCGACTGACACTTTTCCGACCGACACTTTTCCGACCGACACTTTTCCGCCTGGCACATTTCCACCTGACACTTTTCCGCCTGACTCCTTTCTGACAGACTCATTTCCGAATGACACTTTTCTGCCTGGCACTTTTCCGACTGACATTTATCCGACTGACACTTTTCTGCCTGACACTTTTCTGACTGCTCCTTTTCCGCCTGACATGCTTCTGATTGACACTTTTCTGCCTGACACTTTTCCGACTGAGATTTTTCCGACTGACACATTTCCGCCTGACTCTTTTCCGCCTGACACTTTCCGCCTGACTCTTTTCTGACAGACACTTTTCCGAATATCATTTTCCCGACTGAATCTTATCTGCCTGACACTTTTCTGACAGTTACTTTTCTGCCGGACATTTTTCCGATTGACACTTTTCTGCCTGACACTTTCATGACTGATACTTTTCCGACTGACACTGTTCCGCCTCACTCTTTTCCGAATGGCACTTTTCCGAGTGACATTTTTCCACCTGACAATTTTCAGACTGACACTTTTTCGCCAGACACTTTTCCGACAAACACTTTTCTGACTGACACATTTCCGACCGACACTTATCTGCCTGACACACTTCCGACTGACTCCTTTCTGCCTGACACTTTTCAGCCTGACACTTTTCCGACAGACACATTTCGTACTGACACTTTTACGACTGACACTTTTCTGCCTGACACTTTTCCAATTGACGCTTTGCCACCTGACCCTTTTCTGACTGGCATTTTTCAGACCGACACTTTTCCGACCAGCACTTTTCCGACCGACACTTTTCCGCCTGACACTTTTCCGCCTGATCCTTCTCCGCCTGACACTTTTCAGCCTGAAACTTTACCGACTGAGACTTTTCCGCCTGACACTTTTCCGCCTGACACTTTTCCAGCTGACAATTTTCCGTCTGACACATTTCCGAATGAGACTTTTCCAACTGACCCTTCTCTGACTGAACCTTTTCCACCTGACACTTTTCCGCCTGCCTCATTTCCGCCTGACACTTTTGCGCCTGTCACTACTCAGCCTGACACTTTTCCGCCTCACACTTTTCCGACTGACAATTTTCCAACTGACACTATTCCGACTGATGCTTATCTGCCTGACAATTTTCCGCCTGTCAGTTATCCGCCTGACACTTTTTCCACCTGACACTTTTCAGACTGACAATATTCCACCTCTCACTATTCCACCTGACACTTTTCCGACTGACACTTTTCGGCCTGACACTTTTCCGACCGACACATTTCCACCTGAAACATTTCCGCTTGACACTTTTACACCTGACACTTTTCCGCCCGAAACTTCTCTGCCTGACACTTTTCCGACTGACACATTTCCGACTGAAAAGTTTCCGCCTGGCACTTTTCTCACTGACACTTTTCGACTGACAATTTTGCGTCTGACACTTTTCTGCTTGACACTTTTCCACCTGACACTTTTGCAACTGACAATGTATCGACTAACAGTTTGCTGCATGACACCTTCCTGACTGTCACTTTTCCGACTGACACTTTTCCGACTGACTTTTCCCGACTGAAAATTTTCCGCCTGACCCTTATCCGCCTGACACTTTTCCGACTGATACTTTTCCGCCTGACACTTTTCTGCCTGACAATTTTCCGTCTGACACTTTTCCGACAGAATCTTTTCCAACTGACACTTTTATGATCAACAGTTTTCCGACCGACACTTTTCCACCTGGTGCTTCTCCGCCTGACACTTTTCTGCGTGACACTTTTCCGACTGACACTTTCCGCCTGACTCTTTTCTGACAGACACTTTTCCGAATATCATTTTCCCGACTGAATCTTATCTGCCTGACACTTTTCTGACAGTTACTTTCTGCCGGACATTTTTCCGATTGACACTTTTCTGCCTGACACTTTTATGACTGATACTTTTCCGACTGACACTGTTCCGCCTCACTCTTTTCCGAATGGCACTTTTCCGAGTGACATTTTTCCACCTGACAATTTTCAGACTGACACTTTTTCGCCAGACACTTTTCCGACAAACACTTTTCTGACCGACACATTTCCGACCGACACTTATCTGCCTGACACACTTCCGACTGACTCCTTTCTGCCTGACACTTTTCCGCCTGACACTTTTCCGACAGACACATTTCGTACTGACACTTTTACGACTGACACTTTTCTGCCTGACACTTTTCCAATTGACGCTTTGCCACCTGACCCTTTTCTGACTGGCATTTTTCAGACCGACACTTTTCCGACCAGCACTTTTCCGACCGACACTTTTCCGCCTGACACTTTTCCGCCTGATCCTTCTCCGCCTGACACTTTTCAGCCTGAAACTTTACCGACTGAGACTTTTCCGCCTGACACTTTTCCGCCTGACACTTTTCCAGCTGACAATTTTCCGTCTGACACATTTCCGAATGAGACTTTTCCAACTGACCCTTCTCTGACTGAACCTTTTCCACCTGACACTTTTCCGCCTGCCTCATTTCCGCCTGACACTTTTGCGCCTGTCACTACTCCGCCTGACACTTTTCCGCCTCACACTTTTCCGACTGACAATTTTCCAACTGACACTATTCCGACTGATGCTTATCTGCCTGACAATTTTCCGCCTGTCAGTTATCCACCTGACACTTTTTCCACCTGACAATTTTCAGACTGACAATATTCCACCTCTCACTATTCCACCTGACACTTTTCCGACTGACACTTTTCGGCCTGACACTTTTCCGACCGACACATTTCCACCTGAAACATTTCCGCTTGACACTTTTACACCTGACACTTTTCCGCCCGAAACTTCTCTGCCTGACACTTTTCCGACTGACACATTTCCGACTGAAAATTTTCCGCCTGACACTTTTCTCACTGACACTTTTCGACTGACAATTTTGCGTCTGACACTTTTCTGCTTGACACTTTTCCACCTGACACTTTTGCAACTGACAATGTATCGACTAACAGTTTGCTGCATGACACCTTTCTGACTGTCACTTTTCCGACTGACACTTTTCCGACTGACTTTTCCCGACTGAAAATTTTCCGCCTGACCCTTATCCGCCTGACACTTTTCCGACTGATACTTTTCCGCCTGACTCTTTTCTGCCTGACAATTTTCCGTCTGACACTTTTCCGACAGAATCTTTTCCAACTGACACTTTTATGATCAACAGTTTTCCGACCGACACTTTTCCACCTGGTGCTTCTCCGCCTGACACTTTTCTGCGTGACACTTTTCCGACTGACACTTTTCCGCCTGACACTTTTCCGCCTGACACTTGTCCAACTGACAATATTCCATCTGACACATTTCCGACTGACACTTTTCCGACTGACAGTTTTCAGCATGACACTTTTCCACCTGACCCTTTTCTGACTGACTCTTTTCCGCCAGACACTTTACTGCCTGACTCATTTCCGTCAGACACTGTTCCGCCTGTCACTACTCCGCCTGACACTTTTCCGCCTCACACTTTTCAGACTGACAATTTTCAACCTTTCAATATTCAGCCTGACACTTTTATAACTGACACTTTTCTGCCTGACAATTTTCTGACTGACACTTTTCTGCGTGAGACTTTTACACCTGACACTATTGCGACTGATGCTTTTTCACCTGAAACATTTCCAACTGAAACTTATCCATCTGACACTGTTCCACCTGCCTTATCGGACTGACACTTTCCCGCATGTCACTACTCCACATGATACTTTTCCGACTGACACTATTCCGCCTGACACTTTTCTGACTGATACTTTTCCTCCTGACATGTTTCCGATTGACTCTTTTCTGCCTGAAACTTTTCCACCTAACTCTTTTCCGCCTGATTCTTCTCCGACTGACACTTTTCTGCCTGACACTTTTCCACCTGACACTTTTCCACCTGTCACTCTTCCGCCTGACACTTTTCTGCCTGACACTTAACCGCCTGACACTTTTTCTGCCTGACACTTTCCAGACTGACAATATTCCACCTGTCACTATTCCACCTGACACTTTCCTGACTGACACTTTTCTGCCTGACAGTTTTCTGACTGACACTTTTCCGCCTTACACGTTATTGACTGACACTTTTCTGCCTGACACTTTTACACCTGACACTTTTCCACCTGAATTATCCGACTTAAACTTTTCCACCTGCCACTACACCGCCTGACACTTTTCCGAATGACAGTTTTCTGAATGATACTTTTCTGCCTGTCAGTTTTCCGACTGACTTATCCGACAGACACTTTTCCACCTGTCACTACTCTGCCTGACACTTTTCCGACATTCACTATTCTGCCTGACACTTTTCCAACTGACACTTTTCCGACTGACACTTTTCCACCTGAGACGTTTCCGCCTGACACTGTTCCACCTGACCCTTTTCCGACAGACACTTTTTGGACTGACACTTTTCCGAATGACACTTTTCAGCCTGACACCTTTCCGACAGACATTATTCCAACTGACACTTTTCTGCCTGACAGTTTTCTGACTGACACATTTCTGCCTGACATGTTTCCGATTGACACTTTTCTGCCTGACACTTTTCCACCTGACATTCTTACTCCTGACAATTTTCCGCCTGACTCATTTCCACCTGACACTATTCGGACTGACATTTTTCCGCCTGACTCTCTTCCGCCTGATACTTTTCTGAATGACACTTTTCCGCCTGACAATTTTCCCACTGGCTCTTTTCCACCTGACATTTTCCGTTTGACACTTTTCCGCCTGACATGTTTCCGATTGACACTGTTCTGCCTGACACTTTTCCACCTGAGACGTTTCCGCGTGACACTTTTCCGCCTGGCTCTCTTGCACCTGAAACTACTCCGACTGACATTTTTGTGCCTGGCTCTTTTCCTCCTGATACTTTTCTGAAAGACACTTTTCCGCCTGACAATTTTCCGACTGGCTCTTTTCCGTCTGACATTTTCCGCCTGACACTTTTCTGACTGGCACTGTTCTGACAGGCACTTTGCCGGCCAACACTTTTCCGACCAACACTTTTCTGCCTGACACTTTTCCACCTGATGTTTCTCCGCCTGTCACTTTTCTGCCTGACTCTTTTCCGACTGACACTTTTCCGCCTGACACTTTTCCGCCTGATGCTTTTCCAATTGACACTTTTCCACCTGAGCCTTTTCTGACTGACACATTTCCGCCTGACACTTTTCCGCCTGACTCATTACTGCCTGACACTTTTCTGCCTATAACTACTCCGCCTGACACTTTTCCGCCTCACACTTTTCCTACTGACAGTTTTCCAACTGACTCTTTTCCGACTGACGCTTATCTGCCTGACACTTTTCCGCCTGACACTTATCCGCCTGACACTTTTTCCACCTGACAGTTTTCAGACTGACAGTATTCTACCTGTCAATATTCCGCCTGACACTTTTCCGACTGACACATTTCTGCCTGACAGTTTTCTGACTGTCACTTTTCCGCCCGACACATTTCTGCCTGACACTTTTCTGCCTGACACTTTTACACCTGACACTATTGCGACTGATGCTTTTCTGCCTGAAACATTTCCAACTGACCCTTATCCACCTGACAATGTTCCACCTGACTTACACGACTGACACTTATCCGCCTGTCACTACTCCAGCTGACACTTTTCCGATTGACACTTTTCAGACTGACACTTTTACGAATGACACTTTTCGGCCTGACACCTTTCCGACCGACATTTTTCCGACCGATACTTTTCTGCCTGACAGTTTTCTGACTGACAATATTCCACCTGTCACTATTCCACCTGACGCTTTCCTGACTGACACTTTTTCGCCTTACACGTTACTGACTGACACTTTTCTGCCTGACACTTTTACACCTGCCACTATAGCGACTGATGCTTTTCCGCCTGAAACATTTCCAACTGACACTTATCCACCTGACGCTGTTCCACCTGACTTATACGACTGACACTTTTCAGCCTGTCACTACTGCACCTGACACTTTTCGGAATGACAATTTTCTGACTGTCACTTTTCCGAGTGACACTTTTCTGCCTGACACTTTTCCGCCTGATGCTTTTCCGCCTGACATATCTAACTGACACTTTTCCACCTGTCTCTACTACTCCTGACACATTTCTGCATGACACTCTTCCGCCTGATACTCTTCTGCCTGAATCTCTTCCGCCTGACACTCTTCCGCATGACACTTTTCTGACTGACACTTTTCTGCCTGGCACTTTACCACCTGATACTTTTCCAACTGACACTTTTTTGCCTGCCACTTTTCCGACCGACACTTTTCCGACCGACACTTTTCCGACCGACACTTATCCGCCTGGCACATTTCCACATGACACTTTTCCAACTGACTCCTTTCTGACAGACATTTTTCCGAATTACACTTTTCTGCCTGACACTTTTCCGCCTGACTTATCCAACTGACACTTTTCCACCTGTCACTACTCCTCCTGACACTTTTCCGACTGACACTTTTCTGCCTGGCACTGTTCCGCCTGACACTTTTCCACCTGACACTATTCGGACTTACATTTTTCCACCTGACTCTCTTCTGCCTGATACTTTTCTGAATGACACTTTTCCGCCTGACAATTTTCCGACTGGCACTTTTCTGCCTGACATTTTCCGCCTGACACTTTTCCGAATGGCACGTTTCCGCCTGACATTTTCTGCCTGACACATTTCCCACTGGCACTTTTCTGCCTGACACTTCTCTGACTGAAACTTTTCTGGCTTATATATATTAGCCTGATATTTTCCGCCTGCCACATTTCTGACTGACACTTTTCCACCTGACACTGTTATTCCTGACACTTTTTCACCTGACATATCCAACTGACACTTTTCCACCTGTCTGTACTCCTGCTGACACTTTTCCAACTGACACTTTTCGGACTGATACTTTTCCGCCTGACATGTTTCCGATTGACACTTTTCTGCGTGACACTTTTCCGACTGACACTGTTCCGCCTGATTCTTTTCCGCCTGATACTTTTCTGACTGACACTTTTCCGAGTGACACTTTTCCACCTGACAATTTTCAGACTGACACTTTTTCGCCAGACAGTTTTCCGACCAACACTTTTCTGACCGACACATTTCCGACCGACACTTATCTGCCTGACACACTTCCGACTGACTCCTTTCTGCCTGACACTTTTCCGCCTGACACTTTTCCGACAGACACATTTCGTACTGACACTTTTACGACTGACACTTTTCTGCCTGACACTTTTCCAATTGACGCTTTGCCACCTGACCCTTTTCTGACTGGCATTTTTCAGACCGACACTTTTCCGACCAGCACTTTTCCGACCGACACTTTTCCGCCTGACACTTTTCCGCCTGATCCTTCTCCGCCTGACACTTTTCAGCCTGAAACTTTACCGACTGAGACTTTTCCGCCTGACACTTTTCCGCCTGACACTTTTCCAGCTGACAATTTTCCGTCTGACACATTTCCGAATGAGACTTTTCCAACTGACCCTTCTCTGACTGAACCTTTTCCACCTGACACTTTTCCGCCTGCCTCATTTCCGCCTGACACTTTTGCGCCTGTCACTACTCCGCCTGACACTTTTCCGCCTCACACTTTTCCGACTGACAATTTTCCAACTGACACTATTCCGACTGATGCTTATCTGCCTGACAATTTTCCGCCTGTCAGTTATCCACCTGACACTTTTTCCACCTGACAATTTTCAGACTGACAATATTCCACCTCTCACTATTCCACCTGACACTTTTCCGACTGACACTTTTCGGCCTGACACTTTTCCGACCGACACATTTCCACCTGAAACATTTCCGCTTGACACTTTTACACCTGACACTTTTCCGCCCGAAACTTCTCTGCCTGACACTTTTCCGACTGACACATTTCCGACTGACTTTTCCCGACTGAAAATTTTCCGCCTGACCCTTATCCGCCTGACACTTTTCCGACTGATACTTTTCCGCCTGACTCTTTTCTGCCTGACAATTTTCCGTCTGACACTTTTCCGACAGAATCTTTTCCAACTGACACTTTTATGATCAACAGTTTTCCGACCGACACTTTTCCACCTGGTGCTTCTCCGCCTGACACTTTTCTGCGTGACACTTTTCCGACTGACACTTTTCCGCCTGACACTTTTCCGCCTGACACTTGTCCAACTGACAATATTCCATCTGACACATTTCCGACTGACACTTTTCCGACTGACAGTTTTCAGCATGACACTTTTCCACCTGACCCTTTTCTGACTGACTCTTTTCCGCCAGACACTTTACTGCCTGACTCATTTCCGTCTGACACTGTTCCGCCTGTCACTACTCCGCCTGACACTTTTCCGCCTCACACTTTTCAGACTGACAATTTTCAACCTTTCAATATTCAGCCTGACACTTTTATAACTGACACTTTTCTGCCTGACAATTTTCTGACTGACACTTTTCTGCGTGAGACTTTTACACCTGACACTATTGCGACTGATGCTTTTTCACCTGAAACATTTCCAACTGAAACTTATCCATCTGACACTGTTCCACCTGCCTTATCGGACTGACACTTTCCCGCATGTCACTACTCCACATGATACTTTTCCGACTGACACTATTCCGCCTGACACTTTTCTGACTGATACTTTTCCTCCTGACATGTTTCCGATTGACTCTTTTCTGCCTGAAACTTTTCCACCTAACTCTTTTCCGCCTGATTCTTCTCCGACTGACACTTTTCTGCCTGACACTTTTCCACCTGACACTTTTCCACCTGTCACTCTTCCGCCTGACACTTTTCTGCCTGACACTTAACCGCCTGACACTTTTTCTGCCTGACACTTTCCAGACTGACAATATTCCACCTGTCACTATTCCACCTGACACTTTCCTGACTGACACTTTTCTGCCTGACAGTTTTCTGACTGACACTTTTCCGCCTTACACGTTATTGACTGACACTTTTCTGCCTGACACTTTTACACCTGACACTTTTCCACCTGAATTATCCGACTTAAACTTTTCCACCTGCCACTACACCGCCTGACACTTTTCCGAATGACAGTTTTCTGAATGATACTTTTCTGCCTGTCAGTTTTCCGACTGACTTATCCGACAGACACTTTTCCACCTGTCACTACTCTGCCTGACACTTTTCCGACATTCACTATTCTGCCTGACACTTTTCCAACTGACACTTTTCCGACTGACACTTTTCCACCTGAGACGTTTCCGCCTGACACTGTTCCACCTGACCCTTTTCCGACAGACACTTTTTGGACTGACACTTTTCCGAATGACACTTTTCAGCCTGACACCTTTCCGACAGACATTATTCCAACTGACACTTTTCTGCCTGACAGTTTTCTGACTGACACATTTCTGCCTGACATGTTTCCGATTGACACTTTTCTGCCTGACACTTTTCCACCTGACATTCTTACTCCTGACAATTTTCCGCCTGACTCATTTCCACCTGACACTATTCGGACTGACATTTTTCCGCCTGACTCTCTTCCGCCTGATACTTTTCTGAATGACACTTTTCCGCCTGACAATTTTCCGACTGGCTCTTTTCCACCTGACATTTTCCGTTTGACACTTTTCCGCCTGACATGTTTCCGATTGACACTGTTCTGCCTGACACTTTTCCACCTGAGACGTTTCCGCGTGACACTTTTCCGCCTGGCTCTCTTGCACCTGAAACTACTCCGACTGACATTTTTGTGCCTGGCTCTTTTCCTCCTGATACTTTTCTGAATGACACTTTTCCGCCTGACAATTTTCCGACTGGCTCTTTTCCGTCTGACATTTTCCGCCTGACACTTTTCTGACTGGCACTGTTCTGACAGGCACTTTGCCGGCCAACACTTTTCCGACCGACACTTTTCTGCCTGACACTTTTCCACCTGATGTTTCTCCGCCTGTCACTTTTCTGCCTGACTCTTTTCCGACTGACACTTTTCCGCCTGACACTTTTCCGCCTGATGCTTTTCCAATTGACAATTTTCAGTCTGACACATTTCCGACTGACACTTTTCCGACTGACTCATTACTGCCTGACACTTTTCTGCCTATAACTACTCCGCCTGACACTTTTCCGCCTCACACTTTTCCTACTGACAGTTTTCCAACTGACTCTTTTCCGACTGACGCTTATCTGCCTGACACTTTTCCGCCTGACACTTATCCGCCTGACACTTTTTCCACCTGACAGTTTTCAGACTGACAGTATTCTACCTGTCAATATTCCGCCTGACACTTTTCCGACTGACACATTTCTGCCTGACAGTTTTCTGACTGTCACTTTTCCGCCCGACACATTTCTGCCTGACACTTTTCTGCCTGACACTTTTACACCTGACACTATTGCGACTGATGCTTTTCTGCCTGAAACATTTCCAACTGACCCTTATCCACCTGACAATGTTCCACCTGACTTACACGACTGACACTTATCCGCCTGTCACTACTCCAGCTGACACTTTTCCGATTGACACTTTTCAGACTGACACTTTTACGAATGACACTTTTCGGCCTGACACCTTTCCGACCGACATTTTTCCGACCGATACTTTTCTGCCTGACAGTTTTCTGACTGACAATATTCCACCTGTCACTATTCCACCTGACGCTTTCCTGACTGACACTTTTTCGCCTTACACGTTACTGACTGACACTTTTCTGCCTGACACTTTTACACCTGCCACTATAGCGACTGATGCTTTTCCGCCTGAAACATTTCCAACTGACACTTATCCACCTGACGCTGTTCCACCTGACTTATACGACTGACACTTTTCAGCCTGTCACTACTGCACCTGACACTTTTCGGAATGACAATTTTCTGACTGTCACTTTTCCGAGTGACACTTTTCTGCCTGACACTTTTCCGCCTGATGCTTTTCCGCCTGACATATCTAACTGACACTTTTCCACCTGTCTCTACTACTCCTGACACATTTCTGCATGACACTCTTCCGCCTGATACTCTTCTGCCTGAATCTCTTCCGCCTGACACTCTTCCGCATGACACTTTTCTGACTGACACTTTTCTGCCTGGCACTTTACCACCTGATACTTTTCCAACTGACACTTTTTTGCCTGCCACTTTTCCGACCGACACTTTTCCGACCGACACTTTTCCGACCGACACTTATCCGCCTGGCACATTTCCACATGACACTTTTCCAACTGACTCCTTTCTGACAGACATTTTTCCGAATTACACTTTTCTGCCTGACACTTTTCCGCCTGACTTATCCAACTGACACTTTTCCACCTGTCACTACTCCTCCTGACACTTTTCCGACTGACACTTTTCTGCCTGACACTGTTCCGCCTGACACTTTTCCACCTGACACTATTCGGACTTACATTTTTCCACCTGACTCTCTTCTGCCTGATACTTTTCTGAATGACACTTTTCCGCCTGACAATTTTCCGACTGGCACTTTTCTGCCTGACATTTTCCGCCTGACACTTTTCCGAATGGCACGTTTCCGCCTGACATTTTCTGCCTGACACATTTCCCACTGGCACTTTTCTGCCTGACACTTCTCTGACTGAAACTTTTCTGGCTTATATATATTAGCCTGATATTTTCCGCCTGCCACATTTCTGACTGACACTTTTTCACCTGACATATCCAACTGACACTTTTCCACCTGTCTGTACTCCTGCTGACACTTTTCCAACTGACACTTTTCTGACTGACACTTTTCGGACTGATACTTTTCCGCCTGACATGTTTCCGATTGACACTTTTCTGCGTGACACTTTTCCGACTGACACTGTTCCGCCTGATTCTTTTCCGCCTGATACTTTTCTGACTGACACTTTTCCGAGTGACACTTTTCCACCTGACAATTTTCAGACTGACACTTTTTCGCCAGACAGTTTTCCGACCAACACTTTTCTGACCGAAACATTTTCGACCGACACTTTTCCGACCGACACTTTTCCGACCGACACTTATCCGCCTGACACACTTCCGACTGACAGCTTTCCGCCTGACACTTTTCCGCCTGACACTTTTCCGAAATTCACATTTCCAACTGACAATTTTACGACTGACACTTTTCTGCCTGACACTTTTCCAATTGACACTTTGCCGCCTGACCCTATCTGACTGGCACTTTTCCGGCTGACACTTTTCCGACCAGCGCTTTTCCGACCGACACTTTTCTGCCTGACACTTTTCCGACTGGCACTTTTCCACTAGACATTTTCCACATGACACTTATCCGACAGACACTTTTCCGCCTGACACTTTTCCGCCTAACACTTCTCTGACTGACACTTTTCTGGCTGATATTAATCAGCCTGATATTTTCCGCCTGCCACTTTTCTGACTGACACTTCTCCACCTGACACTGTTAATCCTGACACTTTTCCACCTGACTTATCCAACTGACACGTTTCCACCTGTCACTGCTCTTCCTGACACTTTTCCGACTGACGCTTTTCTGACTGATACATTTCTGCCTGACACTATTCAGCCTGACTTATCCGACTGACACTTTTCTGCCTGTCACTGCTCCGCCTGACACTCTTCCACCTGACACTTTTCCGACTGACACTTTTCCGCCTGGCACTTTACCACCTGATAATTTTCCAACTGACACTTTTCTGCCTGCCACATTTCCGCCTGACACTTTTCCAACTGACACTTTTCTGACAGACACTTTTCTGAATGTCACTTTTTTGCCTGACACTTTTCCGACCGATATTTTTCCGACTGACACTTTTCTGACTGACACATTTCTGCCTGACATGTTTCCGATTGACACTGTTCTGCCTGACACTTTTACACCTGACAATTTTACTCCTGACAATTTTCCGCCTGACTCATTTTACACCTTACACTATTCGGACTGACATTTTTCCGCCTGGCTCTCTTCTGCCTGATACTTTTCTGAATGACGCTTTTCCGCCTGACAACTTTCCGCCTGACACTTTTCCGCCTGATGCTTCTCCGCCTGACACTTTTCTGCCTGACACTATGCCGACTGAGACTTTTCCGCCTGACACTTTTCCGCCTGACACTTTTCCAGCTAACAATTTTCAGTCTGACCCATTTCCGAATGAAACTTTTCCGACTGACCCTTTTCTGACTGACACTTTTCCACCTGACTCTTTTCCGCCTGCCTCATTTCCGCATGACACTTTTCCGCCTGTCACTACTCCGCCTGACACTTTTCCGTCTGACACTTTTCTGACTGACAATTTTCCAACTGACACTATTCCAACTGATGCTTATCCGCCTGACACTTTTTCCACCTGACTTATCCGACTGAAATTTTTCCACCTGTCACTACACCGCCTGACACTTTTCCGACAGCCAATTTTCTGAATGATACTTTTCTGCCTGACAGTGTTCCGACTGACTTATCCGACAGACACTTTTCCACCTGTCACTACTCGGCCGGACACTTTTCCAACATTTACTATTCTGCCTGACACTTTTCTGCCTGACAGTTTTCTGACTGACACATTTCTGCCTGACATGTTTCCGATTGACACTTTTCTGCCTGACACTTTTCCACCTGACAATCTTACTCCTGACAATTTTCCGCCTGAATCTTTTCCACCTGACACTATTCGGCCTGACATTTTTCCGCCTGACTCTCTTCCGCCTGATACTTTTCTGAATGACACTTTTCCGCCTGACAATTTTCCGATTGGCACTTTTCCACCTGACATTTTCCGTTTGACTCTTTTCCACCTGACATGTTTCCGATTGACACTTTTCTGCCTGACACTTTCCCACCTGAGACGTTTCCGCATGACACTTTTCCACCTGACTCTCTTCCACCTGAAACTATTCAGACTGACATTTTTCCGCCTGGCTCTTTTCGCCTGATACTTTTCTGAATGACAATTTACCGCCTGACAATTTTCCGACTGGCTCTTTTCCGTCTGACATTTTCCGCCTGACACTTTGCTGACTGGCACTTTTCCGCCTGACATTTCCCGCCTGACAGTTTTCCGACTGACGCTTATCTGCCTGACACTTTTCCGCCTGTCAGTTATCCGCCTGATACTTTTTCCACCTGATACTTTTCAGACTGACAATATTCCACCTCTCACTATTACATCTGACACTTTTCTGACTGACACTTTTCAGCCTGACAGTTTTCCGACTGACACATTTCCACCTGACACTTTTCCGCCTGATACTTTTCCACCTGACACTTTTCCGATCGACACTTTTGTGCGTGACACTATTCCGACTGACACTTCTCCGAATGAAAATTTTCCGAGTGGCACTTTTCCGCCTGAAAATTTTCGGACAGGCACTGTTTCAACTGACACTTTTACGACTGACACTTTTCCACCTGACACTTTTCCGCCTGACACTTTTCAGACAGGCAGTTTGCCGACCAACACTTTTCCGACCGACACTTTTCCGCCTGACACTTTTCCACCTGATGCTTCTCCGCCTGACACTTTTCTGCCTGACTCTTTTCTGACTGACACTTTTCCGCCTGACAATGTTCCGCCTGATGCTTTTCCAATTGACAATTTTCCATCTGACACATTTCCGACTGACACTTTTCCGCCTGACTCTTTTCCGCCTGACTCATTTCTGCCTGACTCTTTTCTGCCTGTAACTACTCCGCCTGACACTTTTCCGACTCACACTTTTCCGACTGACAGTTTTCCAACTGACACTTTTCCGACTGACGCTTATCTGCCTGACACTTTTCCGCCTGACACTTATCCACCTGACACTTTTTCCACCTGACAGTTTTCAGGCTGATAATATTCTACCTGTCAATATTCCGCCTGACACTTTTCTGACTGACACTTTTCTGCCTGACAGTTTTCTGACTGACACTTTTCCGCCCGACACACTTCTGCCTGACACTTTTCTGCCTGACTCTTTTACACCTGACACTACTGCGACTGATGCTTTTCTGCCTGAAACATTTCCAACTGACACTTATCCACCTGACAATGTTCCTCATGACTTATACGACTGACACTTATCCGCCTGTCACTACTCCACCTGACACTTTTCCGACTGACATTTTTCAGACTGACATTTTTATGAATGACGCTTTTCTGCCTGACACCTGTCCGACCGACATTTTTCCAACTGATACTTTTCTGCCTGACAGTTTTCTGACTGACACATTTCCGCCTGACATGTTTCCGATTGACACTGTTCTGCCTGACACTTTTCCACCTGACAACCTTACTCCTGACAATTTTCCGCCTGACTCTTTTCCACCTGACACTATTCGGACTGACATCTTTCCGCCTGACTCTCTTCCGCCTGATACTTTTCTGAATGACACTTTTCCACCTGAAAACTTTTCGAATGGCACTTTTCCGCCTGACATTTTCCGCCTGACACTTTTCTGACTGGCATGTTTCCGATTGACACTTTTCTGCCTGACACTTTTCCACCTGAGATGTTTGCGCCTGACATTTTTCCGCCTGACTCTCTTCCGCCTGATAATTTTCTGAATGACAATTTTCCGCCTGACAATTTTCCGACTGGTACTTTTCCGCCTGACATTTTCCGCCTGACACTTTTCCGACTGGCACTTTACTGCCTGACATTTTCCGCTTGACACTTTTCCCACTGGCACTTTTCTGCCTCACACTTCTCTGACTGATACTTTTCTGGCTTATATGTATTTCAGCCTGATATTTTCCGCCTGCCACATTTCCGACTGACACTTTTCCACCTGACACTGTTACTCCTGACACTTTTTCACCTGACATATCCAAATGACACTTTTCCACCTGTCTCTACTCCTCCTGACACTTTTCCAATTGACACTTTTCTGACTGATACTTTTCCGCCTGACACTGTTCAGTCTGACTTAACCGACTGACACTTTTCTGCCTGCCACTACTCCTCCTGACACTTTCCCAACTGACACATTTTTGCCTGCAACTTTTCTGACTGACACTTTTCTGCCTGACTCCTTTCTGACAGACTCATTTCCGAATGACACTTTTCTGCCTGACACTTTTCCGACTGACATTTTTCCAACTGACACTTTTCTGCCTGACACTTTTCTGACTGATACTTTTTTGCCTGACATGCTTCTGATTGACACTTTTCTGCCTGACACTTTTCCGACTGACATTTTTCTGACTGACACATTTCCGCCTGACAATTTTCCGCCTGACACTTTTCTGCCTGACTGTTTTTTGACAGATAATTTTCCGAATGTAATTTTCCCGACTGAGTCTTTTCTGCCTGACACTTTTCTGACACTGACAATGTTCCACCTGACTTATACGACTGACACTTATCCGCCTGTCACTACTCCACCTGACACTTTTCCGACTGAAACTTTTCAGACTGACACTTTTACGAATGACACTTTTATGCCAGACACCTTTCCGACCGACATTTTTCCGACCGATACTTTTCTGACTGACAGTTTTCTGACTGACACATTTCTGCCTGACATGTTTCCGATTGACACTGTTCTGCCTGACACTTTTCCACCTGACAATCTTACTCCTGACAATTTTCCTCCTGACTCTTTTCCACCTGACACTATTCGGACTGACATTTTTCCGCCTGACTCTCTTCCGCCTGATACTTTTCTGAATGACACTTTTCCGCCTGAAAACTTTCCGACTGGCACTTTTCCGCCTGACTTTTTCGGTTTGGCACTTTTCCGCCTGACATGTTTCTCATAGACACTTTTCTGCCTGACACTTTTCCACCTGATACGTTTCTGCCTGACACTTTTCCGCCTGACTCTTTTCCACCTGACACTATTCGGACTGGCATTTTTCCGCCTGACTCTCTTCCGCCTGATACTTTTCTGAATGACACTTTTCCACCTGAAAACTTTTCGAATGGCACTTTTCCGCCTGACATTTTCCGCCTGACACTTTTCTGACTGGCATGTTTCCGATTGACACTTTTCTGCCTGACACTTTTCCACCTGAGATGTTTGCGCCTGACACTTTTCCGCCTGACTCTTTTCCACCTGACACTATTCGGTCTGACATTTTTCCGCCTGACTCTCTTCCGCCTGATAATTTTCTGAATGACAATTTTCCGCCTGACAATTTTCCGACTGGTACTTTTCCGCCTGACATTTTCCGCCTGACACTTTTCCGACTGGCACTTTACTGCCTGACATTTTCCGCTTGACACTTTTCCCACTGGCACTTTTCTGCCTCACACTTCTCTGACTGATACTTTTCTGGCTTATATGTATTTCAGCCTGATATTTTCCGCCTGCCACATTTCCGACTGACACTTTTCCACCTGACACTGTTACTCCTGACACTTTTTCACCTGACATATCCAAATGACACTTTTCCACCTGTCTCTACTCCTCCTGACACTTTTCCAATTGACACTTTTCTGACTGATACTTTTCCGCCTGACACTGTTCAGTCTGACTTAACCGACTGACACTTTTCTGCCTGCCACTACTCCTCCTGACACTTTCCCAACTGACACATTTTTGCCTGCAACTTTTCTGACTGACACTTTTCTGCCTGACTCCTTTCTGACAGACTCATTTCCGAATGACACTTTTCTGCCTGACACTTTTCCGACTGACATTTTTCCAACTGACACTTTTCTGCCTGACACTTTTCTGACTGATACTTTTTTGCCTGACATGCTTCTGATTGACACTTTTCTGCCTGACACTTTTCCGACTGACATTTTTCTGACTGACACATTTCCGCCTGACAATTTTCCGCCTGACACTTTTCTGCCTGACTGTTTTTTGACAGATAATTTTCCGAATGTAATTTTCCCGACTGAGTCTTTTCTGCCTGACACTTTTCTGACACTGACAATGTTCCACCTGACTTATACGACTGACACTTATCCGCCTGTCACTACTCCACCTGACACTTTTCCGACTGAAACTTTTCAGACTGACACTTTTACGAATGACACTTTTATGCCAGACACCTTTCCGACCGACATTTTTCCGACCGATACTTTTCTGACTGACAGTTTTCTGACTGACACATTTCTGCCTGACATGTTTCCGATTGACACTGTTCTGCCTGACACTTTTCCACCTGACAATCTTACTCCTGACAATTTTCCTCCTGACTCTTTTCCACCTGACACTATTCGGACTGACATTTTTCCGCCTGACTCTCTTCCGCCTGATACTTTTCTGAATGACACTTTTCCGCCTGAAAACTTTCCGACTGGCACTTTTCCGCCTGACTTTTTCGGTTTGGCACTTTTCCGCCTGACATGTTTCTCATAGACACTTTTCTGCCTGACACTTTTCCACCTGATACGTTTCTGCCTGACACTTTTCCGCCTGACTCTTTTCCACCTGACACTATTCGGACTGGCATTTTTCCGCCTGACTCTCTTCCGCCTGATACTTTTCTGAATGACACTTTTCCGCCTGAAAATTTTCCGACTGGCACTTGTCCGCCTGACATTTTCCGCCTGACACTTTTCTGCCTGACATGTTTCCGATTGACACTTTTCTGCCTGACACTTTTCCACCTGAGACGTTTCCGCCTGACACTTTTCCGCCTGACACTTTTCCGACAGATACATTTCCTACTGACACTTTTACGACTGACACTTTTCTGCCTGACACTTTTCCAATTGACGCTTTGCCCCCGACCCTTTTCTGACTGGCATTTTTCCGACTGGCACTTTTCCGACCAGCACTTTTCCGACCGACACTTTTCCGCCTGACACTTTTCCGCCTGATGCTTCTCCGCCTGACACTGTTCTGCCTGACACTTTACCGACTGAGACTTTTCCGCCTGACACTTTTCCAGCTAACAATTTTCCGTCTGACACATTTCCGAATGAAACATTTCCGACTGACCCTTTTCAGACTGACACTTTTCCAACTGACACTTTTCCGCTTGCCTCATTTCCGCATGACACTTTTCCGCCTGTCACTACTCCGCCTGACACTTTTCTGCCTTACACTTTTCTGACTGACAATTTTCCAACTGGCACTATTCCGACTGACGCTTATCCGCCTGACACTTTTTCCACCTGACACTTTTCAGACTGACAATATTCCACCTCTCACTATTCCACCTGACACTTTTCCGACTGACACTTTTTGTCCTGACGCTTTTCCGACCGACACATTTCCACCGGAAACATTTCCGCTTGCCACTTTTCCACCTGACACTTTTCCGCCCGACACTTTTCTGCCTGACACATTTCCGACTGACACTTTTCCGACTGAAAATTTTCCGCCTGACACTTTTCTCACTGATGCTTTTCGACTGACAATTTTGCGTCTGACACTTATCTGCTTGACACTTTTCCACCTGACACTTTTGCAACTGAGAATGTTCCGACTGACAGATTGCTGCATGACACCTTTCTGACTGTCACTTTTCCGACTGACACTTTTACGACTGACTTTTCCGAATGAAAATTTTCCGCCTGACCCTTATCCGCCTGACACTTTTCCGACTGACACTTTTCCGCCTGACACTTTTCTGCCTGAAACTTTTCCTTCTGACACTTTTCCGACAGACACTTTTCCAACTGACACTTTTACGATCAACAGTTTTCCGAACAACACTTTTGCACCTGATGCTTCTCCGCCTGACACTTTTCTGCCTGACACTTTTCCGACTGACATTTTTCCACCTGACACTTTTCTGCCTGACACTTGTCCAACTGACAATTTTCCATCTGACTCATTTCTGACTGACACTTTTCCGACTGACAGTTATCAGCATGACACTTTTCCACCTGACCCTTTTCTGACTGACACTTTTCCGCCTGACACTTTACTGCCTGACTCAAATCCGCCTGACACTGTACCACCTGTCACTACTCCGCCTGACACCTTTCCGCCTCACACTTTTCTGACTGACAATTTTCCGACTGACTCTTTTCAGACTGACAATTTTCAACCTGTCAATATTCAGCCTGACACTTTTCCAACTGACAGTTTTCTGCCTGACAATTTTCTGACTGACACTTTTCTGCCTGACATGTTTCTGACTGACGCTTTTCTGCCTGACACTTTTACACCTGACGTTTTCCGCCTGACACTTTTCCCACTGGCACTTTTCTGCCTGACATTTTCCGCCGGACACTTTTCCGACTGACACTTTTTCGCCTGACACTTCTCTGACTGATACTTATCTGGCTTATATATATCAGCCTGGTAATTTCCGCCTGCCACATTTCCGACTGACAATTTTCCACCTTACATATCCAACTGACACTTTTCCACCTGTCTCTACTCCTCCGGACACATTTCTGACTGACAATTTTCTGACTGATACTTTTCCGCCTGACACTGTTCAGTCTGACTTACCCGACTGACACTTTTCTACCTGTCACTACTCCACCTGACACTTTTCCAACTGACACTATTCTGCCTGACACTGTTCCGACTGACACTTTTCCGACTGACAATTTTCCACCTGACACATTTCCGCGAGACACATTTCTGCATGACACTCTTCCACCTGATACTCTTCCTCTTGACACTCTTCTGCCTGACACTCTTCCGCCTGACAGTTTTCTGACTGACATTTTTCCGCCTGACACTTTACCACCTGATACTTTTCCAACTGACACTTTTTTGCCTGCCACTTTTCCGACCGACACTTTTCTGCCTGACAGTTTCCTGACTGACACATTTCCGCCAGGCAGAAACATTGCAGGTGGAAAAGAGTCAGTCGGAAAAGTGTCAGTTGGAAAAGTATCAGGCAGAATAGTGAATGTTGGAAAAGTGTCAGGCGGTGTAGTGACAGGTGGAAAAGTGTCAGGCGGAAAAGAGTCAGTCAGAAATGTGTCAGTCGGAAAAATATCAGTCTGAAAACTGTCAGGACGAAAATTGCCAGTCGGAAAATTGTCAGGCAGAAAAGTGTCAGGCGGAAAAGAGTCAGTCGGAAAAGTGTCAGGCGAAAAAGTGTCAGGCGGAAAAGAGTCAGTCAGAAATGTGTCAGTCGGAAATATATCAGTCTGAAAACTGTCAGGACGAAAATTGCCAGTCGGAAAATTGTCAGGCAGAAAAGTGTCAGTCAGAAAAGTGTCAGGCGGAAAAGTGTCAGACAGAAAAGTATCAGGCGGAAGAGAGTCAGGCAGAAAAGTGTCAGTCTGAATAGTGTCAGGTGGAAACATATCAGGCGGAAGAGTGTCAGGTGGAAACGTCTCCGGTGGAAATTGTCAGTCGGAAAAGTGTCAGTTGGAAAAGTGTCAGGCAGAATAGTGAAAGTCGGAAAAGTGTCAGGCAGAGTAGTGACAGGTGGAAAAGTGTCTGTCGGATAAGTGAGTCAGAACAGTGTCAGGCAGAAAAGTGTCAGTCAGAAAAGTGTCAGGCGGAAAATGTCAGGCAGAAAATGTCAGGCGGAAAAGTGCCAGTCAGAACATTGTCAGACGGAAAAGTGGCATTCAGAAAAGTATCAGGCGGAAGAGAGTCAGGTGGAAAAATGTCAGTCCGAATAGTGTCAGGTAGAAAAGAGTCAGGCGGAAAAGTGTCAGGTGGAAACATCTCAGGTGGAAAAGTATCAGGCAGAAAAGACTCAATCGGAAACATGTCAGGTGGAAAAGCATCAGGCGGAAAATTTCAGGTGCAAAAGTGCCAGTCGGGAAAATATCAGGCGGAAAAGTGTCATTCAGAAAAGTATCAGGCGGAAAAATGTCAGTCAGAATAGTGTCAGTTGGAAAAGGGGCAGGTGGAAAAATGTCAGGAGTAAGAGTGTCAGGTGGAAAAGTATCAGTCAGAAAAATGTCATTTGGAACGGTGTCAGGCAGAAAAGTGTCATTTGGAAAAGTGTCAGTCCGAATAGTGTCAGGTGGAAAAGTGTCAGTCAGAAGTGTCAGGCAGCAACGTCTCAGGTGGAAAAGAGTCAGTCGGAAAAGCGTCAGTTGGAAAAGAGTCAGGCAGAAAATGAATGTCGGAAAAGTGTCAGGCAGAGTCGTGACAGGTGTAAAATTGTCTGTCGGATAAGAGAGTCAGAAGAGTGTCAGGCAGAAAAGAGTCAGTCAGTAAAGTGTCAGTCAGAAAAGTGTCAGGCGGAAAAGTGCCAAGCGGAAAAGTGTCATTCAGAAAAGTGTCTGTCAGAAATGAGTCAGGCGGAAAATTGTCAGACGGAAAAGTGTCAGGTGGAAATGTGTCAGTCAGAAAAGTGTCAGGCAGAATATTGTCAATCGGAAACATGTCAGGCGGAAAAGTATCAGTCAGAAAAGTGTCAGTCGGAATAGTGAGAGGTGGAATATTGTCAGTCTGAAAAGTGTCAGGTGGAAAAAGTATCAGGCGGATTACTGACAGGCGGAAAAGAGTCAGGCAGATAAGCGTCAGTCGGAAATGTTTTAGTCGGAAAATTGTCAGACGGAAAAGTGTGAGGCGGAAGAGTGTCAGGCGGAGTAGTGACAGGCAGAAAAGTGTCAGGCAGAGAAGCATCAGGCGGAAAAGTGTCAGGTGGAAAAGTGTCTGTCGGAAAATTGTTGGTCGCAAAAGTTTCGGTCGGAAAAGTGCCAGTCAGAAAAGGGTCAGGCGGCAACGTGTCAGGCGGAAAAGGGTCAGGCGGTAAAGTGTCAGTTGGAAATGTGTGAGGCGGATAAGTGTCGGTCAGAGAAGTGACGGTCAGAAAAGTGTCGGTCGGAAATGTGTCACTCGAAAAAGTGTTGGTTGGAAAAGTGGCGGGCGAAAAAGAGACAGTCTGAAATTTGTCAGGTGGAAAAGTGTCACCCGTAAAAGTGCCAGTCGGAAGAGAGTGAGGTGGAAAAGTGTCAGTCGGAAAATTATCAGACGGAAAATTGTCAGACGGAAAAGTGTCAGTCGGAAAAGTGTCAGGCAGGAAAGTGTCAATTGGGATAATGACATTTGGAAAAGAGTCTGTCAGAAAAGATGGAGGCAGAAAATTATCAGGCGGTAAAGTGTCAGGTGGAAATGAGACAGTCGGAAAAGTGTCATCCAGAAAAGTATCAGTCGGAAAATTACCAGGCGGAAAAGTGTCAAGCGGAAAAGTGCCAGACGGAAAAGAGTCAGGAATAGTACTGACAGGTGGACTAGTGTCAATTGGATAAGTCAGCCGGAAAAGTGTCAGAAGCAACAGTGTCAGGTAGAAAAGTGTCAGTCAGAAAAGTGACAGGTAGAAAATGTCAGGCGGAATAGTGCCAGTCGGAAAAGTACAAGTCAGAAAAGTGTCAGGCGGAAAAAAGTCAGGCGGAAAAAAGTCAGGCGGAAAAGTGTCCGGCGTTAAAGTATCAGGTGGAAAAGGTTCAGCGGAAAAGTGTCAGGCGGAAAAGTGTCAGGCGGAATTGTCAGGCGGAAAAGTGACAGGCAGAAACATGTCAGGTGGACAATCATCAGTCAGAAAAGTAGCAGGCGGAATAGTGTCGGTTGGAAAAGTCTCAGTCGGAAATTTGTCAGTCGGAAAAGTGTCAGCAGGATAAGTGCCAGGCAGGAAAGTGTCAATCGGAAACATGTCAGGAGGAAAAGTGTCAGTCAGAAAAATGTCGGTCAGAAAAGTGTCAGGCAGAAAAGTGTCATTCGGAAAAGTATCTGTCAAAAAAGTGTATTGCGGAAAAGTGTCAGGCAGAAAATATCAGTCAGAAGAGAGTCAGGCAGAAAAGTGTCATTCAGAAAAGTGTGTGTCAGCAATGAGTCAGGCAGAAAAGTCTCAGGCAGAAATGTGCAAGGCGGATAAGTGTCAGTCGGAAAATTATCAAGCGGAAAAGTGTCAAGCGGAAAAGTGCCAGTCGGAAAAGAGTCAGGAGGAGTAGTGACAGGTGGACTAGTGTCAATTGGATAAGTCAGCCGGAAAAGTGTCAGGAGCAACAGTGTCAGGTGGAAAAGTGTCAGTCGGAAAAACGTCAGGTAGAAAATGTCAGGCGGAATAGTGCCAGTCGGAAAAGTACCAGTCGGAAAAGTGTCTGGCGGAAAAATGTCAGGCCGGAAAGTGTCAGGAGTTAAAGTGTCAGGCGGAAAAGTTTCCGCCGAAAAGTGTCAGGTGCAAAAGTGTCAGGCGGAATTGTCAGGCGTAAAAGTGTCAGGCGGAAACATGTCAGGTTGACAATCATCATCGGAAATGTAGCAGGTGGAATAGTGTCGGTTGGAAAAGTCTTAGTCGGAAATTTGTCTGTCGGAAAAGTGTCAGCAGGATAAGTGCCAGGCAGGAAAGTGTCAATCGGAAACATGTCAGGAGGAAAAGTGTCAGTCGGAAAAATGTCGGTCAGAAAAGTGTCAGGCAGAAAAGTGTCATTCGGAAAAGTGTCTGTCGAAAAAGTGTATTGCGGAAAAGTGTCAGGCGGAAAAAGTGTCCGTTGGAAATTTGTCAGGCGGATAAGTGTTGGCCGGAAAAGTGGCTGGTGAAAAAGTGTAAGTCTGAAAATTGTCAGGTGGAAAAGTGGCACTCGGAAAATTGCCAGTTGGAAAAGAGACAGGTAGAAAAGTGTCAGTCGGAATATTATCAGTCGGAAAAGCGTCAAGCGGAAAAGTGTCAGCGGGAAAGTGTCAGACAGAAAAGTGTCATTTGGAAAAGTGTCTGTCGGAAAAGTGTCAGTTGGAACAGTGTCAGGCAGAATAGTGTCAGTTGGAAAAGTGGTAGCCGGAGTAGTGACTGGCAGAAAAGTGCCAGTCAGATAAGTCAGGCTGAACAGTGTCAGGCGGAAATGTATCAGTCAGAAAAGTGTCAGTCGGAAATGTGGCAGGCGGAAAATATCAGGCTGATATATATCAGCCAGAAATGTATCAGTCAGAGAAGTGTCAGGTGGAAAAGTGTCAGTCGTAAAAGTGTCAGGCGGAAAAAGTCAGGCGGAAAATGTCAGGTGGAAAAGTGCCAGTCGGAAAAGTGTCAAGCGGAAAAGTGTCATTCAGAAAAGTGTCTGTCAGAAACGAGTCAGGCGGAAAAGTGTCAGACGGAAAAGTGTCAGGTGGAAATGTGTCAGTCAGAAAAGTATCAGGCTGAATATTGTCAATCGGAAACATGTGAGGCGGAAAAGTATCAGTCAGAAAAGTCTCAGGCGGAAAAGTGTCAGTCCGAAAAATATCAGTCGGAAGAGAGTCAGGCAGAAAAGTGTCATTCAGAAAAGTGTGTGTCAGCAATGAGTCAGGCAGAAAAGTGTCAGGCAGAAATGTGCAAGGCGGATAAGTGTCAGTCGGAAAATTATCAAGCGGAAAAGTGTCAAGCGGAAAAGTGCCAGTCGGAAAAGAGTCAGGAGGAGTAGTGACAGGTGGACTAGTGTCAATTGGATAAGTCAGCCGGAAAAGTGTCAGGAGCAACAGTGTCAGGTGGAAAAGTGTCAGTCGGAAAAACGTCAGGTAGAAAATGTCAGGCGGAATAGTGCCAGTCGGAAAAGTACCAGTCGGAAAAGTGTCAGGCGGAAAAATGTCAGGCGGAAAAGTGTCAGGAGTTAAAGTGTCAGGCGGAAAAGTTTCAGCGGAAAAGTGTCAGGTGGAAAAGTGTCAGGCGGAATTGTCAGGCGTAAAAGTGTCAGGCGGAAACATGTCAGGTTGACAATCATCATCGGAAATGTAGCAGGCGGAATAGTGTCGGTTGGAAAAGTCTCAGTCGGAAATTTGTCAGTCGGAAAAGTGTCAGCAGGATAATTGCCAGGCAGGAAAGTGTCAATCAGAAACATGTCAGGCGGAAAAGTGTCAGTCTGAAAACTGTCAGGCAGAAAAGTGTCAGTCGGAAAAATGTCGGTTGGAAAAGTGTCAGGCAGAAAAGAGTCAGGTGGAAAAGTGTCACTCGGAAAATTGCCAGTTGGAAAAGAGACAGGCAGAAATGAGTCAGATTGAAAATTATCAGTCGGAAAAGCATCAAGCGGAAAAGTGTCAGTCGGAAAAGTGTCAGACAGAAAAGTGTCATTTGGAAAAGTGTCTGTCGGAAAAGTGTCAGTTGGAACAGTGTCAGCCAGAATAGTGTCAGTTGGAAAAGTGGCAGGCGGAGTAGTGACTAGCAGAAAAGTGCAAGTTGGATAAGTCAGGCTGAATAGTGTCAGGCAGAAAATTATCAGTCAGAAAAGTGTCAGTCGGAAAAGTGGCAGGCGGAAAATATCAGGCTGATATATATCAGCCAGAAATGTGTCAGTCAGAGAAGTGTCAGGTGGAAAAGTGTCAGTCGTAAAAGTGTCAGGCAGAAAATATCAGGCAGAAAAGTGCCAGTCGTAAAAGTGTCAGGCGGAAAATATCAGGTGGAAAATGTCAGGCGGAAAAGTGCCAGTTGGAAAAGAGTCAAGCTGAAAAGTGTCATTCAGAAAAGTGTCTGTCAGAAACGAGTCAGGCGGAAAAGTGTCAGGTGGAAAAGTTTCAGTCAGAAAAGTGTCAGGTGGAAAATGGCAGGCGGAAAAGTGCCAGTCGTAAAAGTGTCAGGCGGAAAATGTCAGGCGGAAAAGTGCCAGTCGGAAAAGTGTCAAGCGGAAAAGTGTCATTCAGAAAAGTGTCTGTCAGAAACGAGTCAGGCGGAAAAGTGTCAGACGGAAAAGTGTCAGGTGGAAATGTGTCAGTCAGAAAAGTGTCAGGCAGAATAGTGTCAATCGGAATGGTGAGAGGTGGAATATTGTCAGTCTGAAAAGTGTCAGGTGGAAAAAGTATCAGGCAGATAACTGACAGGCGGAAAATTGTCAGGCAGATAAGCGTCAGTCGGAAAAGTGTCAGTAGGAAAATTGTCAGTCGGAAAAGTGTGAGGCGGAAAAGTGTCAGGCGGAGTAGTGACAGGCGGAGAAGTGTGAGGCAGAAATGAGTCAGGTGGAAAAGTGTCAGGTGGAAACTTGTCAGTCAGAAAAGGATCAGGTGGAAAAGAGTCTTGCTGATAACTGTCAGTCGGAAAAGTGTCATTCGGAAATGTGTCAGACGGAAAATTGTCAGTTGGAAAAGTGTCAGGCGGAAAAGTGTCAGCCAGAAAAGTGTCAGTCGGAAAAGTGTCAGGCAGAAAAGTGTCAAGCAGAGAATTATCAGGCGTAAAAGTGTCAGGCGGAAAAGTGTCATTCGGAAAAGTGTTGGTCGCAAAAGTGTCGGTCGGAAAAGTGCCAGTCAGAAAGGGTCAGGCGGCAAAGTGTCAGGTGGAAAAGTGTCAGGCGGAAAAGTGTCAGTTGGAAATGTGTGAGGCGGATAAGTGTCGGTCGGAAAAGTGTCGGTCGGAAATGTTTCGGTCGGAAATGTATCGCTCGGAAAAGTGTTGGTTGGAAATGTGTCTGGCGAAAAAGTGTCAGTCTGAAATTTGTCAAAGTGGAAAAGTGTCACCCGTAGCAGTGCCAGTCGGAAAAGAGTGAGGCGGAAAAGTGTCAGTCGGAAAAGTATCAGGCGGAAAAGAGTCAGGCGGAAAAGTGTCAGTCGGAAAAGAGTCAGGCAGAAAAGTGTCAATCGGGAAAATGACTTTTGGAAAAGTGTCTGTCAGAAAAGATTGAGGCGGAAAATTATCAGGTGGTAAAGTTTCAGGTGGAAATGTGTCAGTCGGAAAAGTGTCACGCAGAAAAGTATCAATTGGAAACATGTCAGGTGGAAAAGTATCAGTCAGAAAAGTGTCAGGCAGAAAAGTGTCAATTGGAAAAATGTCAGTCAGAAAAGTGTCATTCGGAAAAGTTTCTATCAGAAAAGAGACAGGCGGAAAAGTGTCAGGCGGAAATGTGCCAGGTGGATAACTGTCGGTCGGAAAAGTGTCGTTTGGAAAAGTGTAGTTCGGAAAAGTGGCAGACGAAAAAGTGTCAGTTGGAAAAGTATCAGGTGGTAAAGTGCCAGGTGAAAAAGTGTCAGTTGGAAAAGTGTCAGGCGGAAGAGTGTCAGGCGGAAGAGTATCAGGCGGTAGAGTGTCATGCAGAAATGTGTCTGGCAGAAATGTGTCAGGTGGATAAGTATCATTCAGAAAAGTGTCTGTCCAAAAATGTGCGGGTTAGGTTGATTGGCTATGATAAATTGACCCTTAGTGTTTGGGGGATTAATATGTGGGGTTACAGGGATCGGGTGGGATATGTGTCGGTGCAGGCTCGATGGGCCGAAATGGCCTCTATCTGCACTGTGGTGTTCCTGTGATTCTGTGATTCTGTGAAAAGAATCAGGCAGAAAAGTGTCAGGTGGAAAAGTGTCAGGTGGAAATGTTTCACTCAGAAAAGTGTCAGGTAGAATAGTGTCAATTGGAAACATGTGAGGCGGAAAAGTATCTATCAGAAAAGTCTCAGGCGGAAAAGTGTCACTCCGAAAAATATCAGTTGGAAAAGTGTCTGGCAGAAAAGTGTCATTCAGAAAATTGTGTGTCAGAAATGAGTCAGGCAGAAAAGTCTCCGGCAGAAATGTGGCAGGCGGATAAGTGTCAGTCGGAAAATTGTCAGTCGGAAGAGTGTCGGTCAGAAAAGTGGCAGGCGAAAAAGTGTCAGTTGGAAAAGTATCAGGTGGTAAAGTGCCAGGCGGAAAAGTGTCAGTAGGAAAAGTGTCAGGCGGAAGACTGTCAGGCGGAAGAGTGTCAGGCGGAAGAGTATCAGGCGGAAGAGTTTCATGCGGAAATGTCTGGCAGAAATGTGTGAGGTGGTAAAGTGTCAGTTGGAAAAGTGTCGGTTGGAACACTGTCAGGCAGAATAGTGTCAGTTGTAAAACTGTCAGTTGGAAAAGTGTCAGGAGGCGTAGTGACAGGTGGAAAAGTGTCAGTTGGAGAAGTCAGACGGAAAAGTCATAGAGTCATAGAGTCATAGAGTTTTACAGCACAGAAAGAGGCCCTTCGGCCCATCGTGTCTGCGCCGTCCATCAGTCCCTGTCCAGTCTAAACCCATTTTGCAGCATTTGGTCCATAGCCTTGTATGCAATGGCATTTCAAGTGCTCATCCAAATGCTTCTTGAATGTTATGAGGTCTCCTGCCTCTACCATCCTTTCAGGCAGTGAGTTCCAGATCCAACTACCCTCTGGGTGAAAAAGTTTCTCCTCAAATCCCCTCTAAATCTCCTGCCCCTTACCCTGAATCTATGCCCCCTTGTTATTGACCCCCCTACTAAGGGGAAAAGTTCCTCTTTATCCACCCTATCGATGCCCATCATCATTTTGTATACCTCAATCAGGTCCCCCCTCAGCCTTCTTTGCTCCAAGGAAAACAACCCCAGCCTGTTTAGCCTTTCTTCATAGCTGAGGCGCTCCATCCCAGGTAACATCCTGGTGAATCTTCTCTGCACCCTCTCCAAAGCAATCACATCCTTCCTATAGTGAGGCAACCAGAACTGCACACAGTCCTCCTGCTATGGCCTCACCAGCGTTTTGTACAGCTCCATCATAATCTCCCTGCTCTTATATTCTATGCCTCGGCTAATGAAGGCAAGTATCCCATATGCCTTTTGAACCACCTTAACTACCTGTTCCGCTGCCTTCAGGGATCTATGTACATGTACATCAAGGTCCCTCTGACCCTCTGTACTTCCTAGGGTCCTACCACTCATTGTGTATTCCCTTGCCTTATTTGTCCGTCCAAAATGCATCACCTCGCACTTTTCAGGGTTAAATTCCATTTGCCACTTTTCCGCCCATCTGACCAACCCGTTTATATCGTCCTGTAGCCTGAGGCTTTCCTCCTCGCAATTTACCACCCCACCAATTTTCGTGTCATCTGCGAACTTACTGATCATACCTTTTACATTCTCATCCAAATCATTTATGTAGATCACAAACAGCAAGGGACCCAGCACCGATCCCTGAGGTACCCCACTGGACAAAGGCTTCCAGTCACAAAAGCAACCTTCGACCATCACCCTCTGCCTCCTGCCACTCAACCAGTTTAGGATCCAATGCGCCAAGGCACCCTGGATCCCATGGGCTCTTACCATCTTGACCAGTCTCCTATGCGGGACATTGTCAAAAGCTTTACTGAAGTCCATGTAAACCACATCCACAGCATTTCCCTCATCCACACACCTAGTCACCCCCTCGAAAAATTCAATCAGATTGGTCAGACATGATTTACCCTTGACAAAGCCATGCTGACTATTCCCGATTAATCCTTGCCTCTCCAAGTGGTGTCTAATTTTGTCCCTCAGAATTTTTTCCAATAATTTCCCTACCACAGATGTTAGGCTCACTGGCCTGTAATTCCCTGGTTTATCCCTGCTTCCCTTCTTGAATAATGGTACTACGTTAGCTGTTCCCCAGTCCTCTGGTACATCCCCTGTGGCCAGAGAGGTTCTGAAAATTTGTGTCAGAGCCCCTGCAATCTCCTCCTTTGCCTCACACAACAGCCTGGGATACATCTCGTCCGGGCCTGTGGATTTATCCAATTTTTGGCTTGCCAAAACCGCTAGTACCTCCTCCCTCTCGATGCTAATATGTTCAAGTATGTCACAGTCCCCTTGCCCGATTTCTATGTCTACATCGTCTTTCTCCATAGTGAACACAGATGCAAAAAATTAATTTAAAACCCCACCTACATCATCTGGCTCTACACACAGATTGCCACTTTGGTCCCTAATGGGCCCAACCCTTTCCCTGGTTATCCTCTTGCCCTTAATATACTTATAAAACAGCTTAGGATTTTCCTTTATTTTGCTCGCCAGTGTTATTTCATGGCCCCTCCTTGCCCTCCTAATTTCTCTTTTAATTATGCCCCTGCACTTTTTATACTCCTCTCGGGCTTCCTCCGTCTTTAGTCTTTTGTAATTGCCAAAAGCCCCCCTTTTTTTCCTAATGCATTTTTGTATATCCCTTATCATCCAAGGTTCCCTTTGCTTGTCCGTCCCACCCTTGACCTTTATAGAGTCATAGAGTTTTACAGCACAGAAAGAGGCCCTTCGGCCCATCGTGTCTGCACTGCCCATCCATCCCTGTCCAGTCTAATCCCATTTTCCAGCATTTGGTCCATAGCCTTGTATGCAATGGCATTTCAAGTGCTCATCCAAATGCTTCTTGAATGTTGTGAGGGTTCCTGCCTCTACCACCCTTTTAGGCATTGAGTTCCACATTCCAACCACCCTCTGGGTGAAAAAGTTTCTCCTCAAATCCCCTCTAAATCTCCTGCCCCTTACCCTGAATCTATGCCCCCTTGTTATTGACCCCCCTACTAAGGGGAAAAGTTCCTCTTTGTCTACCCTATCTATGCCCCTCATCATTTTGTACACCTCAATCAGGTCCCCCCTCAGCCTTCTTTGCTCCAAGGAAAAAAACCCCAGCCTGTTTAGTCATCTTCATAGCTGAGGCGCTCCATCCCAGGTAACATCCTGGTGAATCTTCTCTGCACCCTCTCCAAAGCAATCACATCCTCCTATAGTGAGGCGACCAGAACTGCACACAGTACTCCAGCTGTGGCCTCACCCGCGTTTTGTACAGCTCCATCATAACCTCCCTGCTCTTATATTCTATGCCTCGGCTAATGAAGGCAAGTATCCCATATGCCTTTTTAACCACCTTATCTACCTGTTCCGCTGCCTTCAGGGATCTATGTACATGTACACCAAGGTCCCTCTGACCCTCTGTACTTCCTAGGGTCCTACCACTCATTGTTTATTCCCTTGCCTTATTTGTCCGTCCAAAATGCATCACCTCGCACTTTTCAGGGTTAAATTCCATTTGCCACTTTTCCGCCCATCTGACCAAACCGTTTATATCGTCCTGTAGCCTGAGGCTTTCCTCCTCGCAATTTACCACCCCACCAATTTTCGTGTCATCTGCGAACTTACTGATCATACCTTTCACATTCTCATCCAAATCAATTATGTAGATCACAAACAACAAGGGACCCAGCACCGATCCCTGAGGTACCCCACTGGACACAGGCTTCCATTCACAAAAGCAACCTTCGACCATCACCCTCTGCCTCCTGCCACTCAGCCAGTTTAGGATCCAACACGCCAAGGCACACTGGATCCTCCGTCTTTAGTCTTTTGTAATTGCCAAAAGCCCCCCTTTTTTTCCTAATGCATTTTTGTATATCCCTTATCATCCAAGGTTCCCTTTGCTTGTTCGTCCCACCCTTGACCTTTATAGAGACATAGAGTTTTACAGCACAGAAAGAGGCCCTTCGGCCCATCGTGTCTGCACTGCCCATCCATCCCTGTCCAGTCTAATCCCTTTTTCCAGCATTTGGTCCATAGCCTTGTATGCAATGGCATCGATCCTATGCGGGACTTTGTCAAAAGCTTTACTGAAGTCCATGTAAACCACATCCACAGCATTTCCCTCATCCACCCCCCGAGTCACCACCTCGAATAATACAATCAGATTTGTCAGACATGATTTACCCTTGACAAAGCCATGCTGACTATCCCCGATTAATCCTTGCCTCTCCAAGTGGAGACTAATTTTGTCCCTCAGAATTTTTTCCAATAATTTCCCTACCACAGATGTTCGGCTCACTGGCCTGTAATTCCCTGGTTTATCCCTGCTACCCTTCTTGTATAATGGTGCAACATTAGCTGTTCTCCAGTCCTCTGGTACATCCCCTGTGGCCAGAGAGGTTCTGAAAATTTGTGTCAGAGCCCCTGCAATCTCCTCCTTTGCCTCACACAGCAGCCTGGGATACATCTCGTCCAGGCCTGGGGATTTATCCACTTTTTGGCCTGCTAAAACCGCTAGCACCTCCTCCCTCTCGATGCTAATATGTTCAAGTATGTCACAGTCCCCTTGCCCGATTTCTATGTCTGCATCGTCTTTCTCCATAGTGAACACAGATGCAAAAAATTCATTTAAAACCCCGCCTACACCATCTGGCTCTACACACAGATTGCCACTTTGGTCCCTAATGGGCCCTACCCTTTCCCTGGTTATCCTCTTGCCCTTAATATACTTATAAAACAACTTAGGATTTTCCTTTATTTTGCTCGCCACTGTTATTTCATGGCCCCTCCTCGCCCTCCTAATTTCTTTTTTAAGTATGCCCCTGCACTTTTTATACTCCTCTAGGGCTTCTTCCGTCTTTAGTCTTTTGTAACTGCTAAAAGCCCCCCTTTTATTTCTAATGCATTTTTGTATATCCCTTATCATCCAAGGTTCCCTTTGCTTGTTGGTCCCACCCTTGACCTTTAAAGGAACATGTTGGCATTGTACTCTCTCTATTTCCCTTCTGAAAGTCTGCCACTGTTTTGATGTGGATTTTCCTATAAGTAGCTGCTCCCAGTCCACTTTGGCCAGATCCTGCCTTATCATATTAAAATCGGCCTTCCCCCAATTTAGAACCCTTATTTCCGGGCCGTCTTTGTCTTTTTCCATGACCACCTTAAATCTCACCGAATTATGGTCACTGTCGCCAGAATGCTCTCCTACTGATACTTCCACCACTTGCCCGGCTACATTCCCTAGAATTAGGTCCAGTACCGCCCCCTCTCTTGTAGGACTTTCTACATGTTGGCTCAAAAAGCTCTCTTGGATGAACTTTAAGAATTCTGCACCCTCTAAGCCTTTCACATTCTGACTATCCCAATTAATATTGGGGAAGTTGAAACCCCCACTATTATTACCCTATTATTTTCGCACTTCTCTGAGATTTGCCTACATATCTGTTCCTCTATCTCCCCCTGACTGTTTGGGGGCCTATAGTACACTCCCAGCAAAGTGCTTGCCCCCTTTATGTTTTTAAGTTCTACCCATATGGCCTCATTAGAGGAACCCGCTAATATATCGTCCCTCCTTACAGCAGTAATTGACTCCTTAATTAATATTGCAACACCCCCTCCCCTTTTACACCACCCTCTGTCTCGCCTGAAGATTCTATACCCCGGAATATTGAGCTGCCAGTCCTGACCCTCCCTCAACCATGTTTCCGTGATAGCAACAATATCGTACTCCCATGTGTTCAACAACAACTTCAGTTCATCCACCTTATTTGCAAGAGTCCTTGCATTAAAATAAATGCCTTCCAGCCCTGCCATATTCCCTTTTGCCTTCACATATTTGCTCTGCCTTCCCAGCTGACTTGTTTTTTCCTCCGTATTTGGCTGTAAATCACCTATAGCTCCACTCTGTATCCCATCCCCCTGCCAAGTTAGTTTAACCCCCCCCAACAGTGCTAGCACACCTTCCCGCAAGGATATTGGTCCCCCTCTGGTTCAGGTGTAAACCGCCCGACTTGTACAAGTCCCACCTTTCCCAGAAGCAGACCCAGTGATCCAGGAAACTAAAGCCCTCCCCCCTGCACCATCCCTTTAGCCATGCATTCATCTGTTCTATCTTCCTATTCCTATATTCACTAGCACGTGGCACCGGGAGTAATCCAGAGATTACAACCTTTGAGGTCCTGCTCTTTAATCTTCCACCTAGCTCCCTAAATTCTTGCTGCAGGACCTCATCCCACTTTTACATATGTCGTTGGTACCAATGTGGACCACGACCTCTGGCTGTTCACCCTCCCCCTCCAGAATGCCCTGCAGCCGCTCAGTGACATCCTTGACCCTGGCACCAGGGAGGCAACAAACATCCTGGAGTCACGTCTACAGCCACAGATACGCCTATCTGTTCCCCTTACTATAGAATCCCCTACCACTATTGCTCTCCCACTCTTTTTCCTCTCTTCCTGGGCAGCAGGAGCACCCCCAGTGCCAGGAAGTTGGCTGCTGCTGCCTTCCCCTGGTGAGTCATCCCCCTCAACAGTATCCAAAGCGGTATACCTGTTTGAGAGGGGAATGGTCACAAGTGTCAGGAGTAACAGTGTCAGGTTGAAAAGTTTCATTCGGAAAAGTGGCACGCGGAAAATATCAGGCTGATTAATGTCAGCGAGCAAAGTGTCAGTCAGAGAAGTGTCAGGCGGAAAGTGTCAGTTGGAAATGTGTGAGGCAGATAAGTGTCGGTCGGAAAAGTGTCGGTCGGAAAACTGTCGGTCGGAAATGTGATTTCGGAAAAGTGTTGGTTGGAAAAGTGTCTGGCAAAAAAGTGTCAGTCTGAAATTTGTCAGGTGGAAAAGTGTCAGGCAGAAAAATGGCATTCAGAGAAGTATCAGGTGGAAGAGAGTCAGGCGGAAAAATGGCAGTCCGAATAGTGTCAGGTGGAAAAGAGTCAGGCGGAAAAGAGTCAGGCGGAAACGTCTCAGGTGGAAAAGTGTGAGGCAGAAAATTGACAGTCGGAAACATGTCAGGCGGAAAAGTGTCAGGCGGAAAATTTCAGGCGGAAAAGTGCCAGTCGGAAAAATGTCAGGCGGAAAAGTGTCATTCAGAAAAGTATCAGGCGGAAAAATGTCAGTCCGAATAGTGTCAGTTGTAAAAGAGTCAGGCCGAAAAGTTTCAGGAGTAAGAGTGTCAGGTGGAAAAGTGACAGGCAGAAAAGTGTCAATCGGAAACATGTCAGGTGGAAAAGTATCAGTCAGAAAACTGTCAGGCAGAAAAGTGTCAGTTGGAAAAATGTCAGTCGGAAAGGTGTCAGGCAGAAAAGTGTCATTTGGAAAAGTGTCACTCCGAATAGTGTCAGGTGGAAAAGTGTCAGTTGGAAGTGTCAGGCAGAAATGTCTCAGGTGGAAAAGAGTCAGTCGGAGAAGTGTCAGGCAGAAAAGTGTCATTTGGAAAAGTGTCAGTCCGAATAGTGTCAGGTGGAAAAGTGTCGTTCGGAAGAGTCAAGCAGAAACATCTCAGGTGGAATAGAGTCAGTTGGAAAAGTGTCAGATGCAAAAGTGTCAGGCAGAATAGTGAATGTCGGAAAAGTGTCAAGCAGAGTAGTGACAGGTGTAAAAGTTTCTGTCGGATAAGTGAGTCAGAACAGTGTCTGGCAGAAAAGTGTCAGTCAGTAAAGTGTCAGTCGGAAAAGTGTCAGGCGGTGTAGTCACAGGTGGAAAAGTTTCAGTCGGATAAGTCAGGCAGAAAAGAGTCAGTCGGAAAAGTGTCAGGCGAAAAAGTGTCAGGCGGAAAAGAGTCAGTCAGAAAAGTGGCAGTCGGAAAAGTGTCAAGCGGAAAAGTGTCATTCAGAAAAGTGTCTGTCAGAAATGAGTCAGGCGGAAAAGTGTCAGGTGGAAATGTGTCAGTCAAAAAAGTGTCAGGCAGAATAGTGTCAATCGGAAACATCAGGCGGAAAAGTATCAGTCACAAAAGTGTCAGGCAGAATAGTGTCAGTCGGAATAGTGAGAGGTGGATTATTGTCAGTCTGAAAAGTGTCAGGTGCAAAAAGTATCAGGCGGATAACTGACAGGCGGAAAAGTGTCAGGCAGATAAGCGTCAGTCGGAAAAGTGTCAGTCGGAAAATTGTCAGTCGGAAAAGTGTAAGGCGGAAAAGTGTCAGGCGGAGTAGTGACAGGCGGAAAAGTGTCAGGCAGAAATGAGTCAGGTGGAAAAGTGTCAGGTGGAAAAGTGTCAGTCAGAAAAGGATCAGGTGGAAACATGTCTTGCTGATAACTGTCAGTCGGAAAAGTGTCATTTGGAAATGAGTCAGACGGAAAATTGTCAGTTGGGAAATTCTCAGGCGGAAAAGTGTCAGGCAGAAAAGTGTCAGTCGGACAAGTGTCAGGCAGAAAAGTGTCAGGCAGAGAAGCATCAGGCGAAAAAGTGTCAGGCAGAAAAGTGTCTGTCTTAAAAGTGTTGGTCGCAAAAGTGTCGGTCGGAAAAGTGCCAGTCAGAAAAGGGTCAGGCGGCAAAGTGTCAGGCGGAAAAGTGTCAGGCGATAAAGTGTCAGTTGGAAATGTGTGAGGCAGATAAGTGTCGGTCGGATAAGTGTCGGTCGGAAAAGTGTCGGTCGGAAATGTGATTTCGGAAAAGTGTGGGTTGGAAATGCGTCTGGCAAAAAAGTGTCAGTCTGAAATTTGTCAGGTGGAAAAGGGTCACCCCTAAAAGTGCCAGTCAGAAAAGAGTGAAGCGGAAAAGTGTCAGTCGGAAAAGTGTCAGTCGGAAAGGTGTCAGGCAGAAAAGTGTCAATCGGGAAAATGACATTTGGAAAAGTGTCTGTCAGAAAAGATTGAGGCAGAAAATTATCAGGCGGTAAAGTGTCAGGTGGAAATGTGTCAGTCGGAAAAGTGTCAGGTTGAAAAGTATCAATCGGAAACATGTCAGGCGGAAAAGTATCAGTCAGAAAAGTGTCAGGCAGAATAGTGTCAGCTGGAAAAATGTCAGTCTGAAAATTGTCAGGCAGAAAAGTGTCATTCGGAAAAGTGTCTGTCAGAAAAGAGACAGGCGGAAAAGTGTCAGGAGGAAATGTGCCAGGCGGATAAGTGTCGGTCGGATAAGTGTCGGTCAGAAAAGTGTAGGTCAGAAAACTGGCAGGCAAAAAAGTGTCAGTTGGAAAAGTATCAGGTGGTAAAGTGACAGGCGGAAAAGTGTCAGTCAGAAAAGTGTCAGGCGGAAGAGTGTCAGGCAGAAGAGTATCAAGCGGAAGAGTGTCATGCGGAAACGTGTCTGGCAGAAATGTGTCAGGTGGAAAAGTGTCATTCAGAAAAGTGACTGTCAGAAAAGCGTCAGGCGGAAAAGTGTCAGGCGGAAAAGTGTCAGGTGGAAATGTTTCACTCGGAATAGTGTCAGGTAGAATAGTGTCAATCGGAAACATGTGAGGCGGATAAGTATCTGTCAGAAAAATCTCAGGCGGAAAAGAGTCAGTCTGAAAAATATCAGTCGGAAAAGTGTCAGGTAGAAAAGTGACATTCAGAAAAGTGTGTGTCAGAAATGAGTCAGTCGGAAAAGTATCAGGCAGAAATGTGCCAGGCGGATAAGTGTCAGTCAGAAATTTGTCAGTCGGAAGAGTGTCGGTCGGAAAAGTGGCAGGCGAAAAAGTGTCAGTTGGAAAAGTATCAGGTGGTAAAGTGCCAGGCGGAATAGTGTCAGTAGGAAAAGTGTCAGGCAGAAGACTGTCAGGCAGAAGAATGTCAGGCTGAGGAGTATCAGGCGGAAGAGTGTCATTCAGAAAAGTGTCTGTCAGAAACGAGACAGGCGGAAAAGTGTCAGACGGAAAAGTCTCAGGTGGAAATGTGTCAATCAGAAAAGTGTCAGGCAGAATAGTGTCAAGCGGAAACATTTCAGGCGGAAAAGTATCAGTCAGAAAAGTGTCAGGCAGAAAAGTGTCAGTCGGAATAGTGAGAGGTGGAATTTTGTCAGTCTGAAAAGTGTCAGGTGTAAAAAGTATCAGGCGGATAACTGACAGGCGGAAAAGTGTCAGGCAGATAAGCGTCAGTTGGAAAAGTGTCAGTCAGATAATTGTCAGTCAGAAAAGTGTGAGGCGGAAAAGTGCCAGGCGGAGTAGTGACAGGCGGAAAAGTGTCAGGCAGAAATGACTCAGGCGGAAAAGTGTCAGGTGGAAAAGTGTCAGTCAGAAAAGGATCAGGTGGAAACGTGTCATGCTGATAACTGTCAGTTGGAAAAGTGTCATTCGGAAATGTGTCAGATGGAAAACTGTCAGTTGGAAAAGTCTCAGGCGGAAAAGTGTCAGGCAGAAAAGTATCAGTCGGAAAAGTGTCAGGCAGATAAGCATCAGGCGGAAAAGTGTCAGGCGGAAAAGTGTCTGTCGGAAAAGTGTTGGTCGCAAAAGTGTTGGTCAGAAACGTGCCAGTCAGAAAAGGGTCTGGTGGCAAAGTGTCAGGCGGAAAAGTGTCAGGCGGAAAAGTGTCAGTTGGAAATGTGTGAGGTAGATAAGTGTCGGTCAGAAAAGTGTCAGTCGGAAAAGTGCCGGTCGTAAATGAGTCGTTCGGAAAAGTGTTGGTTGGAAAAGTGTCTGGCAAAAAAGTGGCAGTCTGAAGTTTGTCAGATGGAAAAGTGTCACCCGTAAAAGTGCCAGTCGGAAATGAGTGAAGCGGAAAAGTGTCAGTCGGAAAAGTGTCAGTCGGAAAGGTGTCAGGCACAAAAGTGTCAGGCAGAAAAGTGTCAATCGGAAAAGTGTCAGGCAGAAATGTGTCAGGCAGAGAAGCATCAGGCGGAAAAGTGACAGGCGGAAAAGTGTCTGTCAGAAAAGCGTTGGTCGCAAAAGTGTCGGTCGGAAAAGTGCCAGTCAGAAAAGGGACAGGCGGCAAAGTGTCAGGCGGAAAAGTGTCTGTCGGAAAAGTGTCAGGCAGAAAAGTGTCATTCGGAAAAGTGTCTGTCAGAAAAGAGACAGGCGGAAAAGTGTCAGGAGGAAATGTGCCAGGCGGATAAGTGTCGGTCGGATAAGTGTCGGTCAGAAAAGTGTAGGTTGGAAAAGTGGCAGGCGAAAAAGTGTTTGTTGGAAAAGTATCAGGTGGTAACGTGTCAGGCGGAAAAGTGTCAGTCAGAAAAGTGTCAGGCAGATGAGTGTCAGGCGGAAGAATATCAAGCGGAAGAGTGTCATGCGGAAATGTGTCTGGCAGAAATGTGTCAGGTGGAAAAGTGTCATTCAGAATAGTGACTGTCAGAAAAGAGTCAGGCGGAAAAGTGTCAGGCGGAAAAGTGTCAAGTGGAAATGTTTCGCTCGGAAAAGTGTCAGGTAGAATAGTGTCAATCGGAAACATCTGAGGTGGATAAGTATCTGTCAGAAAAATCTCAGGCAGGAAAGAGTCAGTCTGAAAAATATCAGTCGGAAAAGTGTCAGGCAGAAAAGTGTCATTCAGAAAAGTGTGTGTCAGAAATGAGTCAGTCAGAAAAGTATCAGGCAGAAATGTGCCAGGCGGATAAGTGTCAGGTGGAAATGTTTCACTCGGAATAGTGTCAGGTAGAATAGTGTCAATCGGAAACATGTGAGGCGGATAAGTATCTGTCAGAAAAATCTCAGGCGGAAAAGAGTCAGTCTGAAAAATATCAGTCGGAAAAGTGTCAGGTAGAAAAGTGACATTCAGAAAAGTGTGTGTCAGAAATGAGTCAGTCAGAAAAGTATCAGGCAGAAATGTGCCAGGCGGATAAGTGTCAGTCAGAAATTTGTCAGTCGGAAGAGTGTCGGTCGGAAAAGTGGCAGGCGAAAAAGTGTCAGTTGGAAAAGTATCAGGTGGTAAAGTGCCAGGCGGAATAGTGTCAGTAGGAAAAGTGTCAGGCAGAAGACTGTCAGGCGGAAGAATGTCAGGCTGAGGAGTATCAGGCGGAAGAGTGTCATTCAGAAAAGTGTCTGTCAGAAACGAGACAGGCGGAAAAGTGTCAGACGGAAAAGTCTCAGGTGGAAATGTGTCAATCAGAAAAGTGTCAGGCAGAATAGTGTCAAGCGGAAACATTTCAGGCGGAAAAGTATCAGTCAGAAAAGTGTCAGGCAGAAAAGTGTCAGTCGGAATAGTGAGAGGTGGAATTTTGTCAGTCTGAAAAGTGTCAGGTGTAAAAAGTATCAGGCGGATAACTGACAGGCGGAAAAGTGTCAGGCAGATAAGCGTCAGTCGGAAAAGTGTCAGTCAGATAATTGTCAGTCAGAAAAGTGTGAGGCGGAAAAGTGCCAGGCGGAGTAGTGACAGGCGGAAAAGTGTCAGGCAGAAATGACTCAGGCGGAAAAGTGTCAGGTGGAAAAGTGTCAGTCAGAAAAGGATCAGGTGGAAACGTGTCATGCTGATAACTGTCAGTTGGAAAAGTGTCATTCGGAAATGTGTCAGATGGAAAACTGTCAGTTGGAAAAGTCTCAGGCGGAAAAGTGTCAGGCAGAAAAGTATCAGTCGGAAAAGTGTCAGGCAGATAAGCATCAGGCGGAAAAGTGTCAGGCGGAAAAGTGTCTGTCGGAAAAGTGTTGGTCGCAAAAGTGTTGGTCAGAAACGTGCCAGTCAGAAAAGGGTCTGGTGGCAAAGTGTCAGGCGGAAAAGTGTCAGGCGGAAAAGTGTCAGTTGGAAATGTGTGAGGTAGATAAGTGTCGGTCAGAAAAGTGTCAGTCGGAAAAGTGCCGGTCGTAAATGAGTCGTTCGGAAAAGTGTTGGTTGGAAAAGTGTCTGGCAAAAAAGTGGCAGTCTGAAGTTTGTCAGATGGAAAAGTGTCACCCGTAAAAGTGCCAGTCGGAAATGAGTGAAGCGGAAAAGTGTCAGTCGGAAAAGTGTCAGTCGGAAAGGTGTCAGGCACAAAAGTGTCAGGCAGAAAAGTGTCAATCGGAAAAGTGTCAGGCAGAAATGTGTCAGGCAGAGAAGCATCAGGCGGAAAAGTGACAGGCGGAAAAGTGTCTGTCAGAAAAGCGTTGGTCGCAAAAGTGTCGGTCGGAAAAGTGCCAGTCAGAAAAGGGACAGGCGGCAAAGTGTCAGGCGGAAAAGTGTCTGTCGGAAAAGTGTCAGGCAGAAAAGTGTCATTCGGAAAAGTGTCTGTCAGAAAAGAGACAGGCGGAAAAGTGTCAGGAGGAAATGTGCCAGGCGGATAAGTGTCGGTCGGATAAGTGTCGGTCAGAAAAGTGTAGGTTGGAAAAGTGGCAGGCGAAAAAGTGTTTGTTGGAAAAGTATCAGGTGGTAACGTGTCAGGCGGAAAAGTGTCAGTCAGAAAAGTGTCAGGCAGATGAGTGTCAGGCGGAAGAATATCAAGCGGAAGAGTGTCATGCGGAAATGTGTCTGGCAGAAATGTGTCAGGTGGAAAAGTGTCATTCAGAATAGTGACTGTCAGAAAAGAGTCAGGCGGAAAAGTGTCAGGCGGAAAAGTGTCAAGTGGAAATGTTTCGCTCGGAAAAGTGTCAGGTAGAATAGTGTCAATCGGAAACATCTGAGGCGGATAAGTATCTGTCAGAAAAATCTCAGGCAGGAAAGAGTCAGTCTGAAAAATATCAGTCGGAAAAGTGTCAGGCAGAAAAGTGTCATTCAGAAAAGTGTGTGTCAGAAATGAGTCAGTCAGAAAAGTATCAGGCAGAAATGTGCCAGGCGGATAAGTGTCAGTCGGAAATTTGTCAGTCGGAAGAGTGTCGGTCGGAAAAGTGGCAGGCGAAAAAGAGTCAGTTGGCAAAGTATCAGGTGGTAAAGTGCCAGGCGGAATAGTGTCAGTAGGAAAAGTGTCAGGCAGAAGAGTGTCAGGCGGAAGAGTGTCAGGCTGAAGAGTATCAGGCGGAAGAGTGTCATTCAGAAAAGAGTCTGTCAGAAACGAGACAGGCGGAAAAGTGTCAGACGGAAAAGTGTCAGGTGGAAATGTGTCAGTCAGAAAAGTGTCAGGCTGAATAGTGTCAATCGGAAACATGTCAGGCGGAAAAGTATCAGTCAGAAAAGTGTCAGGCAGAAAACTGTCAGTCGGAATAGTGAGAGGTGGAATATTGTCAGTCTGAAAAGTGTCAGGTGTAAAAAGTATCAGGCGGATAACTGACAGGCGGAAAAGTGTCAGGCAGATAAGCATCAGTCAGAGAAGCATCAGGCGGGAAAGTGACAGGCGGAAATGTGTCTGTCGGAAAAGTGTTGGTCGCAAAAGAGTCGGTCGGAAAAGTGCCAGTCAGAAAAGGGTCAGGCGGCAAAGTGTCAGGCGGAAAAGTGTCTGTCGGAAAAGTGTTGGTCGCAAAAGTGTCGGTTGGAAAAGTGCGAGTCAGAAAAGGGTCAGGCGGCAAAGTGTCAGGCGGAAAAGTGTCAGGCGGAAAAGTGTCAGTTGGAAATGTGTGAGGCAGATAAGTGTCGGTCGGAAAAGTGTCGGTCGGAAAAGTGTCGGTCGGAAATGTGATTTCAGAAAAGTGTTGGTTGGAAATGTGTCTGGCAAAAAAGTGTCAGTCTGAAATTTGTCAGGTGGAAAAGTGTCACCCTTAAAAGTGCCAGTCGGAAAAGAGTGAAGCGGAAAAGTGCCAGTCAGAAAAGTGTCAGTTGGAAAAGTGTCAGGCAGAAAAGTGTCAATCGGGAAAATGACATTTGGAAAAGTGTCTGTCAGAGAAGATTGAGGCGGAAAATTATCAGGCGGTAAAGTGTCAGGCGGAAAAGTATCAGTCAGAAAAGTGTCAGGCAGAAAAGTGTCAGCTGGAAAAATGTCAGTCGGAAAAGTGTCAGGCAGAAAAGTGTCATTCGGAAAAGTGTCTGTCAGAAAAGAGACAGGCGGAAAAGTGTCAGGAGGAAATGTGCTAGGCGGATAAGTGTCGGTCGGATAAGTGTCGGTCAGAAAAGTGTAGGTCGGAAAAGTGTCAGGTGAAAAAGTGTCAGTTGGAAAAGTATCAGGTGGTAAAGTGCCAGGCGGAAAAGTGTCAGTCAGAAAAGTGTCAGGTGGAAGAGTGTCAGGTGGAAGAGTATCAAGCGGAAGAGTGTCATGCGGAAATGTGTCTGGCAGAAATGTGTCAGGTGGAAAAGTGTCATTCAGAAAAGTGACTGTCAGAAAAGAGTCAGGCGGAAAATTGTCAGGTGGAAAAGTGTCAGGTGGAAATGTTTCACTCGGAAAAGTGTCAGGTAGAATAGTGTCAATCGGAAACATGTGAGGCGGATAAGTATCTGTCAGAAAAATCTCAGGCGGAAAAGTGTCAGTCTGAAAAATATCAGTCGGAAAAGTGTCAGGCAGAAAAGTGTCATTCAGAAAAGTGTGTGTCAGAAATGAGTCAGTCAGAAAAGTATCAGGCAGAAATGTGCCAGGCGGATAAGTGTCAGTCGGAAATTTGTCAGTCGGAAGAGTGTCGGTCGGAAAAGTGGCAGGCGAAAAAGTGTCAGTTGGAAATGTATCAGGTGGTAAAGTGCCAGGCAGAATAGTGTCAGTCGGAAAAGTGGCAGGCAGAAGAGTGTCAGGCGGAAGAGTATCAGGCTGAAGAGTATCAGGCGGAAGAGTGTCATTCAGAAAAGTGTCTGTCAGAAACGAGACAGGCGGAAAAGTGTCAGACGGAAAAGTGTCAGGTGGAAATGTGTCAGTCAGAAAAGTGTCAGGCAGAATAGTGTCAATCGGAAACATGTCAGGCAGAAAAGTATCAGTCAGAAAAGTGGCAGGTAGAAAAGTGTCAGTCGGAATAGTGAGAGCTGGAATATTGTCTGTCTGAAAAGTGTCAGGTGTAAAAAGTATCAGGCGGATAACTGACAGGCGGAAAAGTGTCAGGCAGATAAGCGTCAGTCGGAAAAGTGTCAGTCGGAAAATTGTCAGTCGGAAAAGTGTGAGGCGGAAAAGTGTCAGGCAGAGTAGTGACAGGCGGAAAAGTGTCAGGCAGAAATGAGTCAGGCGGAAAAGTGTCAGGTGGAAAAGTGTCAGTCAGAAAAGGATCAGATGGAAACGTGTCTTGCTGATAACTGTCAGTCGGAAAAGTGTCATTCGGAAATGTGTCAGAAGGAAAACTGTCAGTTGGAAAAGTCTCAGGCGGAAAAGTGTCAGGCAGAAAAGTGTCAGTCGGAAAAGTGTCAGGCAGAGAAGCATCAGGCAGAAAAGTGTCAGGCGGAAAAGTGTCTGTCGGATAAGTGTTCGTCACAAAAGTGTCGGTCGGAAAAGTGCCAGTCAGAAAAGGGTCAGGCGGCAAAGTGTCAGGCGGAAAAGTGTCAGGCGTTAAAGTGTCAGTTGGAAATGTGTGAGGGAGATAAGTGTCGGTCAGAAAAGTGTCAGTCGGAAAAGTGCCGGTCGTAAATGAGTCGTTCGGAAAAGTGTTGGTTGGAAAAGTGTCTGGCAAAAAAGTGGCAGTCTGAAGTTTGTCAGATGGAAAAGTGTCACCCGTAAAAGTGCCAGTCGGAAATGAGTGAAGCGGAAAAGTGTCAGTCGGAAAAGTGTCAGTCGGAAAGGTGTCAGGCACAAAAGTGTCAGGCAGAAAAGTGTCAATCGGAAAAGTGTCAGGCAGAAATGTGTCAGGCAGAGAAGCATCAGGCGGAAAAGTGACAGGCGGAAAAGTGTCTGTCAGAAAAGCGTTGGTCGCAAAAGTGTCGGTCGGAAAAGTGCCAGTCAGAAAAGGGACAGGCGGCAAAGTGTCAGGCGGAAAAGTGTCTGTCGGAAAAGTGTCAGGCAGAAAAGTGTCATTCGGAAAAGTGTCTGTCAGAAAAGAGACAGGCGGAAAAGTGTCAGGAGGAAATGTGCCAGGCGGATAAGTGTCGGTCGGATAAGTGTCGGTCAGAAAAGTGTAGGTTGGAAAAGTGGCAGGCGAAAAAGTGTTTGTTGGAAAAGTATCAGGTGGTAACGTGTCAGGCGGAAAAGTGTCAGTCAGAAAAGTGTCAGGCAGATGAGTGTCAGGCGGAAGAATATCAAGCGGAAGAGTGTCATGCGGAAATGTGTCTGGCAGAAATGTGTCAGGTGGAAAAGTGTCATTCAGAATAGTGACTGTCAGAAAAGAGTCAGGCGGAAAAGTGTCAGGCGGAAAAGTGTCAAGTGGAAATGTTTCGCTCGGAAAAGTGTCAGGTAGAATAGTGTCAATCGGAAACATCTGAGGCGGATAAGTATCTGTCAGAAAAATCTCAGGCAGGAAAGAGTCAGTCTGAAAAATATCAGTCGGAAAAGTGTCAGGCAGAAAAGTGTCATTCAGAAAAGTGTGTGTCAGAAATGAGTCAGTCAGAAAAGTATCAGGCAGAAATGTGCCAGGCGGATAAGTGTCAGTCGGAAATTTGTCAGTCGGAAGAGTGTCGGTCGGAAAAGTGGCAGGCGAAAAAGAGTCAGTTGGCAAAGTATCAGGTGGTAAAGTGCCAGGCGGAATAGTGTCAGGCAGAAAAGTGTCAATCGGGAAAATGACTTTTGGAAAAGTGTCTGTCAGAAAAGATTGAGGCGGAAAATTATCAGGTGGTAAAGTTTCAGGTGGAAATGTGTCAGTCGGAAAAGTGTCACGCAGAAAAGTATCAATTGGAAACATGTCAGGTGGAAAAGTATCAGTCAGAAAAGTGTCAGGCAGAAAAGTGTCAATTGGAAAAATGTCAGTCAGAAAAGTGTCATTCGGAAAAGTTTCTATCAGAAAAGAGACAGGCGGAAAAGTGTCAGGCGGAAATGTGCCAGGTGGATAACTGTCGGTCGGAAAAGTGTCGTTTGGAAAAGTGTAGTTCGGAAAAGTGGCAGACGAAAAAGTGTCAGTTGGAAAAGTATCAGGTGGTAAAGTGCCAGGTGAAAAAGTGTCAGTTGGAAAAGTGTCAGGCGGAAGAGTGTCAGGCGGAAGAGTATCAGGCGGTAGAGTGTCATGCAGAAATGTGTCTGGCAGAAATGTGTCAGGTGGATAAGTATCATTCAGAAAAGTGTCTGTCCAAAAATGTGCGGGTTAGGTTGATTGGCTATGATAAATTGACCCTTAGTGTTTGGGGGATTAATATGTGGGGTTACAGGGATCGGGTGGGATATGTGTCGGTGCAGGCTCGATGGGCCGAAATGGCCTCTATCTGCACTGTGGTGTTCCTGTGATTCTGTGATTCTGTGAAAAGAATCAGGCAGAAAAGTGTCAGGTGGAAAAGTGTCAGGTGGAAATGTTTCACTCAGAAAAGTGTCAGGTAGAATAGTGTCAATTGGAAACATGTGAGGCGGAAAAGTATCTATCAGAAAAGTCTCAGGCGGAAAAGTGTCACTCCGAAAAATATCAGTTGGAAAAGTGTCTGGCAGAAAAGTGTCATTCAGAAAATTGTGTGTCAGAAATGAGTCAGGCAGAAAAGTCTCCGGCAGAAATGTGGCAGGCGGATAAGTGTCAGTCGGAAAATTGTCAGTCGGAAGAGTGTCGGTCAGAAAAGTGGCAGGCGAAAAAGTGTCAGTTGGAAAAGTATCAGGTGGTAAAGTGCCAGGCGGAAAAGTGTCAGTAGGAAAAGTGTCAGGCGGAAGACTGTCAGGCGGAAGAGTGTCAGGCGGAAGAGTATCAGGCGGAAGAGTTTCATGCGGAAATGTCTGGCAGAAATGTGTGAGGTGGTAAAGTGTCAGTTGGAAAAGTGTCGGTTGGAACACTGTCAGGCAGAATAGTGTCAGTTGTAAAACTGTCAGTTGGAAAAGTGTCAGGAGGCGTAGTGACAGGTGGAAAAGTGTCAGTTGGAGAAGTCAGACGGAAAAGTCATAGAGTCATAGAGTCATAGAGTTTTACAGCACAGAAAGAGGCCCTTCGGCCCATCGTGTCTGCGCCGTCCATCAGTCCCTGTCCAGTCTAAACCCATTTTGCAGCATTTGGTCCATAGCCTTGTATGCAATGGCATTTCAAGTGCTCATCCAAATGCTTCTTGAATGTTATGAGGTCTCCTGCCTCTACCATCCTTTCAGGCAGTGAGTTCCAGATCCAACTACCCTCTGGGTGAAAAAGTTTCTCCTCAAATCCCCTCTAAATCTCCTGCCCCTTACCCTGAATCTATGCCCCCTTGTTATTGACCCCCCTACTAAGGGGAAAAGTTCCTCTTTATCCACCCTATCGATGCCCATCATCATTTTGTATACCTCAATCAGGTCCCCCCTCAGCCTTCTTTGCTCCAAGGAAAACAACCCCAGCCTGTTTAGCCTTTCTTCATAGCTGAGGCGCTCCATCCCAGGTAACATCCTGGTGAATCTTCTCTGCACCCTCTCCAAAGCAATCACATCCTTCCTATAGTGAGGCAACCAGAACTGCACACAGTCCTCCTGCTATGGCCTCACCAGCGTTTTGTACAGCTCCATCATAATCTCCCTGCTCTTATATTCTATGCCTCGGCTAATGAAGGCAAGTATCCCATATGCCTTTTGAACCACCTTAACTACCTGTTCCGCTGCCTTCAGGGATCTATGTACATGTACATCAAGGTCCCTCTGACCCTCTGTACTTCCTAGGGTCCTACCACTCATTGTGTATTCCCTTGCCTTATTTGTCCGTCCAAAATGCATCACCTCGCACTTTTCAGGGTTAAATTCCATTTGCCACTTTTCCGCCCATCTGACCAACCCGTTTATATCGTCCTGTAGCCTGAGGCTTTCCTCCTCGCAATTTACCACCCCACCAATTTTCGTGTCATCTGCGAACTTACTGATCATACCTTTTACATTCTCATCCAAATCATTTATGTAGATCACAAACAGCAAGGGACCCAGCACCGATCCCTGAGGTACCCCACTGGACAAAGGCTTCCAGTCACAAAAGCAACCTTCGACCATCACCCTCTGCCTCCTGCCACTCAACCAGTTTAGGATCCAATGCGCCAAGGCACCCTGGATCCCATGGGCTCTTACCATCTTGACCAGTCTCCTATGCGGGACATTGTCAAAAGCTTTACTGAAGTCCATGTAAACCACATCCACAGCATTTCCCTCATCCACACACCTAGTCACCCCCTCGAAAAATTCAATCAGATTGGTCAGACATGATTTACCCTTGACAAAGCCATGCTGACTATTCCCGATTAATCCTTGCCTCTCCAAGTGGTGTCTAATTTTGTCCCTCAGAATTTTTTCCAATAATTTCCCTACCACAGATGTTAGGCTCACTGGCCTGTAATTCCCTGGTTTATCCCTGCTTCCCTTCTTGAATAATGGTACTACGTTAGCTGTTCCCCAGTCCTCTGGTACATCCCCTGTGGCCAGAGAGGTTCTGAAAATTTGTGTCAGAGCCCCTGCAATCTCCTCCTTTGCCTCACACAACAGCCTGGGATACATCTCGTCCGGGCCTGTGGATTTATCCAATTTTTGGCTTGCCAAAACCGCTAGTACCTCCTCCCTCTCGATGCTAATATGTTCAAGTATGTCACAGTCCCCTTGCCCGATTTCTATGTCTACATCGTCTTTCTCCATAGTGAACACAGATGCAAAAAATTAATTTAAAACCCCACCTACATCATCTGGCTCTACACACAGATTGCCACTTTGGTCCCTAATGGGCCCAACCCTTTCCCTGGTTATCCTCTTGCCCTTAATATACTTATAAAACAGCTTAGGATTTTCCTTTATTTTGCTCGCCAGTGTTATTTCATGGCCCCTCCTTGCCCTCCTAATTTCTCTTTTAATTATGCCCCTGCACTTTTTATACTCCTCTCGGGCTTCCTCCGTCTTTAGTCTTTTGTAATTGCCAAAAGCCCCCCTTTTTTTCCTAATGCATTTTTGTATATCCCTTATCATCCAAGGTTCCCTTTGCTTGTCCGTCCCACCCTTGACCTTTATAGAGTCATAGAGTTTTACAGCACAGAAAGAGGCCCTTCGGCCCATCGTGTCTGCACTGCCCATCCATCCCTGTCCAGTCTAATCCCATTTTCCAGCATTTGGTCCATAGCCTTGTATGCAATGGCATTTCAAGTGCTCATCCAAATGCTTCTTGAATGTTGTGAGGGTTCCTGCCTCTACCACCCTTTTAGGCATTGAGTTCCACATTCCAACCACCCTCTGGGTGAAAAAGTTTCTCCTCAAATCCCCTCTAAATCTCCTGCCCCTTACCCTGAATCTATGCCCCCTTGTTATTGACCCCCCTACTAAGGGGAAAAGTTCCTCTTTGTCTACCCTATCTATGCCCCTCATCATTTTGTACACCTCAATCAGGTCCCCCCTCAGCCTTCTTTGCTCCAAGGAAAAAAACCCCAGCCTGTTTAGTCATCTTCATAGCTGAGGCGCTCCATCCCAGGTAACATCCTGGTGAATCTTCTCTGCACCCTCTCCAAAGCAATCACATCCTCCTATAGTGAGGCGACCAGAACTGCACACAGTACTCCAGCTGTGGCCTCACCCGCGTTTTGTACAGCTCCATCATAACCTCCCTGCTCTTATATTCTATGCCTCGGCTAATGAAGGCAAGTATCCCATATGCCTTTTTAACCACCTTATCTACCTGTTCCGCTGCCTTCAGGGATCTATGTACATGTACACCAAGGTCCCTCTGACCCTCTGTACTTCCTAGGGTCCTACCACTCATTGTTTATTCCCTTGCCTTATTTGTCCGTCCAAAATGCATCACCTCGCACTTTTCAGGGTTAAATTCCATTTGCCACTTTTCCGCCCATCTGACCAAACCGTTTATATCGTCCTGTAGCCTGAGGCTTTCCTCCTCGCAATTTACCACCCCACCAATTTTCGTGTCATCTGCGAACTTACTGATCATACCTTTCACATTCTCATCCAAATCAATTATGTAGATCACAAACAACAAGGGACCCAGCACCGATCCCTGAGGTACCCCACTGGACACAGGCTTCCATTCACAAAAGCAACCTTCGACCATCACCCTCTGCCTCCTGCCACTCAGCCAGTTTAGGATCCAACACGCCAAGGCACACTGGATCCTCCGTCTTTAGTCTTTTGTAATTGCCAAAAGCCCCCCTTTTTTTCCTAATGCATTTTTGTATATCCCTTATCATCCAAGGTTCCCTTTGCTTGTTCGTCCCACCCTTGACCTTTATAGAGACATAGAGTTTTACAGCACAGAAAGAGGCCCTTCGGCCCATCGTGTCTGCACTGCCCATCCATCCCTGTCCAGTCTAATCCCTTTTTCCAGCATTTGGTCCATAGCCTTGTATGCAATGGCATCGATCCTATGCGGGACTTTGTCAAAAGCTTTACTGAAGTCCATGTAAACCACATCCACAGCATTTCCCTCATCCACCCCCCGAGTCACCACCTCGAATAATACAATCAGATTTGTCAGACATGATTTACCCTTGACAAAGCCATGCTGACTATCCCCGATTAATCCTTGCCTCTCCAAGTGGAGACTAATTTTGTCCCTCAGAATTTTTTCCAATAATTTCCCTACCACAGATGTTCGGCTCACTGGCCTGTAATTCCCTGGTTTATCCCTGCTACCCTTCTTGTATAATGGTGCAACATTAGCTGTTCTCCAGTCCTCTGGTACATCCCCTGTGGCCAGAGAGGTTCTGAAAATTTGTGTCAGAGCCCCTGCAATCTCCTCCTTTGCCTCACACAGCAGCCTGGGATACATCTCGTCCAGGCCTGGGGATTTATCCACTTTTTGGCCTGCTAAAACCGCTAGCACCTCCTCCCTCTCGATGCTAATATGTTCAAGTATGTCACAGTCCCCTTGCCCGATTTCTATGTCTGCATCGTCTTTCTCCATAGTGAACACAGATGCAAAAAATTCATTTAAAACCCCGCCTACACCATCTGGCTCTACACACAGATTGCCACTTTGGTCCCTAATGGGCCCTACCCTTTCCCTGGTTATCCTCTTGCCCTTAATATACTTATAAAACAACTTAGGATTTTCCTTTATTTTGCTCGCCACTGTTATTTCATGGCCCCTCCTCGCCCTCCTAATTTCTTTTTTAAGTATGCCCCTGCACTTTTTATACTCCTCTAGGGCTTCTTCCGTCTTTAGTCTTTTGTAACTGCTAAAAGCCCCCCTTTTATTTCTAATGCATTTTTGTATATCCCTTATCATCCAAGGTTCCCTTTGCTTGTTGGTCCCACCCTTGACCTTTAAAGGAACATGTTGGCATTGTACTCTCTCTATTTCCCTTCTGAAAGTCTGCCACTGTTTTGATGTGGATTTTCCTATAAGTAGCTGCTCCCAGTCCACTTTGGCCAGATCCTGCCTTATCATATTAAAATCGGCCTTCCCCCAATTTAGAACCCTTATTTCCGGGCCGTCTTTGTCTTTTTCCATGACCACCTTAAATCTCACCGAATTATGGTCACTGTCGCCAGAATGCTCTCCTACTGATACTTCCACCACTTGCCCGGCTACATTCCCTAGAATTAGGTCCAGTACCGCCCCCTCTCTTGTAGGACTTTCTACATGTTGGCTCAAAAAGCTCTCTTGGATGAACTTTAAGAATTCTGCACCCTCTAAGCCTTTCACATTCTGACTATCCCAATTAATATTGGGGAAGTTGAAACCCCCACTATTATTACCCTATTATTTTCGCACTTCTCTGAGATTTGCCTACATATCTGTTCCTCTATCTCCCCCTGACTGTTTGGGGGCCTATAGTACACTCCCAGCAAAGTGCTTGCCCCCTTTATGTTTTTAAGTTCTACCCATATGGCCTCATTAGAGGAACCCGCTAATATATCGTCCCTCCTTACAGCAGTAATTGACTCCTTAATTAATATTGCAACACCCCCTCCCCTTTTACACCACCCTCTGTCTCGCCTGAAGATTCTATACCCCGGAATATTGAGCTGCCAGTCCTGACCCTCCCTCAACCATGTTTCCGTGATAGCAACAATATCGTACTCCCATGTGTTCAACAACAACTTCAGTTCATCCACCTTATTTGCAAGAGTCCTTGCATTAAAATAAATGCCTTCCAGCCCTGCCATATTCCCTTTTGCCTTCACATATTTGCTCTGCCTTCCCAGCTGACTTGTTTTTTCCTCCGTATTTGGCTGTAAATCACCTATAGCTCCACTCTGTATCCCATCCCCCTGCCAAGTTAGTTTAACCCCCCCCAACAGTGCTAGCACACCTTCCCGCAAGGATATTGGTCCCCCTCTGGTTCAGGTGTAAACCGCCCGACTTGTACAAGTCCCACCTTTCCCAGAAGCAGACCCAGTGATCCAGGAAACTAAAGCCCTCCCCCCTGCACCATCCCTTTAGCCATGCATTCATCTGTTCTATCTTCCTATTCCTATATTCACTAGCACGTGGCACCGGGAGTAATCCAGAGATTACAACCTTTGAGGTCCTGCTCTTTAATCTTCCACCTAGCTCCCTAAATTCTTGCTGCAGGACCTCATCCCACTTTTACATATGTCGTTGGTACCAATGTGGACCACGACCTCTGGCTGTTCACCCTCCCCCTCCAGAATGCCCTGCAGCCGCTCAGTGACATCCTTGACCCTGGCACCAGGGAGGCAACAAACATCCTGGAGTCACGTCTACAGCCACAGATACGCCTATCTGTTCCCCTTACTATAGAATCCCCTACCACTATTGCTCTCCCACTCTTTTTCCTCTCTTCCTGGGCAGCAGGAGCACCCCCAGTGCCAGGAAGTTGGCTGCTGCTGCCTTCCCCTGGTGAGTCATCCCCCTCAACAGTATCCAAAGCGGTATACCTGTTTGAGAGGGGAATGGTCACAAGTGTCAGGAGTAACAGTGTCAGGTTGAAAAGTTTCATTCGGAAAAGTGGCACGCGGAAAATATCAGGCTGATTAATGTCAGCGAGCAAAGTGTCAGTCAGAGAAGTGTCAGGCGGAAAGTGTCAGTTGGAAATGTGTGAGGCAGATAAGTGTCGGTCGGAAAAGTGTCGGTCGGAAAACTGTCGGTCGGAAATGTGATTTCGGAAAAGTGTTGGTTGGAAAAGTGTCTGGCAAAAAAGTGTCAGTCTGAAATTTGTCAGGTGGAAAAGTGTCAGGCAGAAAAATGGCATTCAGAGAAGTATCAGGTGGAAGAGAGTCAGGCGGAAAAATGGCAGTCCGAATAGTGTCAGGTGGAAAAGAGTCAGGCGGAAAAGAGTCAGGCGGAAACGTCTCAGGTGGAAAAGTGTGAGGCAGAAAATTGACAGTCGGAAACATGTCAGGCGGAAAAGTGTCAGGCGGAAAATTTCAGGCGGAAAAGTGCCAGTCGGAAAAATGTCAGGCGGAAAAGTGTCATTCAGAAAAGTATCAGGCGGAAAAATGTCAGTCCGAATAGTGTCAGTTGTAAAAGAGTCAGGCCGAAAAGTTTCAGGAGTAAGAGTGTCAGGTGGAAAAGTGACAGGCAGAAAAGTGTCAATCGGAAACATGTCAGGTGGAAAAGTATCAGTCAGAAAACTGTCAGGCAGAAAAGTGTCAGTTGGAAAAATGTCAGTCGGAAAGGTGTCAGGCAGAAAAGTGTCATTTGGAAAAGTGTCACTCCGAATAGTGTCAGGTGGAAAAGTGTCAGTTGGAAGTGTCAGGCAGAAATGTCTCAGGTGGAAAAGAGTCAGTCGGAGAAGTGTCAGGCAGAAAAGTGTCATTTGGAAAAGTGTCAGTCCGAATAGTGTCAGGTGGAAAAGTGTCGTTCGGAAGAGTCAAGCAGAAACATCTCAGGTGGAATAGAGTCAGTTGGAAAAGTGTCAGATGCAAAAGTGTCAGGCAGAATAGTGAATGTCGGAAAAGTGTCAAGCAGAGTAGTGACAGGTGTAAAAGTTTCTGTCGGATAAGTGAGTCAGAACAGTGTCTGGCAGAAAAGTGTCAGTCAGTAAAGTGTCAGTCGGAAAAGTGTCAGGCGGTGTAGTCACAGGTGGAAAAGTTTCAGTCGGATAAGTCAGGCAGAAAAGAGTCAGTCGGAAAAGTGTCAGGCGAAAAAGTGTCAGGCGGAAAAGAGTCAGTCAGAAAAGTGGCAGTCGGAAAAGTGTCAAGCGGAAAAGTGTCATTCAGAAAAGTGTCTGTCAGAAATGAGTCAGGCGGAAAAGTGTCAGGTGGAAATGTGTCAGTCAAAAAAGTGTCAGGCAGAATAGTGTCAATCGGAAACATCAGGCGGAAAAGTATCAGTCACAAAAGTGTCAGGCAGAATAGTGTCAGTCGGAATAGTGAGAGGTGGATTATTGTCAGTCTGAAAAGTGTCAGGTGCAAAAAGTATCAGGCGGATAACTGACAGGCGGAAAAGTGTCAGGCAGATAAGCGTCAGTCGGAAAAGTGTCAGTCGGAAAATTGTCAGTCGGAAAAGTGTAAGGCGGAAAAGTGTCAGGCGGAGTAGTGACAGGCGGAAAAGTGTCAGGCAGAAATGAGTCAGGTGGAAAAGTGTCAGGTGGAAAAGTGTCAGTCAGAAAAGGATCAGGTGGAAACATGTCTTGCTGATAACTGTCAGTCGGAAAAGTGTCATTTGGAAATGAGTCAGACGGAAAATTGTCAGTTGGGAAATTCTCAGGCGGAAAAGTGTCAGGCAGAAAAGTGTCAGTCGGACAAGTGTCAGGCAGAAAAGTGTCAGGCAGAGAAGCATCAGGCGAAAAAGTGTCAGGCAGAAAAGTGTCTGTCTTAAAAGTGTTGGTCGCAAAAGTGTCGGTCGGAAAAGTGCCAGTCAGAAAAGGGTCAGGCGGCAAAGTGTCAGGCGGAAAAGTGTCAGGCGATAAAGTGTCAGTTGGAAATGTGTGAGGCAGATAAGTGTCGGTCGGATAAGTGTCGGTCGGAAAAGTGTCGGTCGGAAATGTGATTTCGGAAAAGTGTGGGTTGGAAATGCGTCTGGCAAAAAAGTGTCAGTCTGAAATTTGTCAGGTGGAAAAGGGTCACCCCTAAAAGTGCCAGTCGGAAAAGAGTGAAGCGGAAAAGTGTCAGTCGGAAAAGTGTCAGTCGGAAAGGTGTCAGGCAGAAAAGTGTCAATCGGGAAAATGACATTTGGAAAAGTGTCTGTCAGAAAAGATTGAGGCAGAAAATTATCAGGCGGTAAAGTGTCAGGTGGAAATGTGTCAGTCGGAAAAGTGTCAGGTTGAAAAGTATCAATCGGAAACATGTCAGGCGGAAAAGTATCAGTCAGAAAAGTGTCAGGCAGAATAGTGTCAGCTGGAAAAATGTCAGTCTGAAAATTGTCAGGCAGAAAAGTGTCATTCGGAAAAGTGTCTGTCAGAAAAGAGACAGGCGGAAAAGTGTCAGGAGGAAATGTGCCAGGCGGATAAGTGTCGGTCGGATAAGTGTCGGTCAGAAAAGTGTAGGTCAGAAAACTGGCAGGCAAAAAAGTGTCAGTTGGAAAAGTATCAGGTGGTAAAGTGACAGGCGGAAAAGTGTCAGTCAGAAAAGTGTCAGGCGGAAGAGTGTCAGGCAGAAGAGTATCAAGCGGAAGAGTGTCATGCGGAAACGTGTCTGGCAGAAATGTGTCAGGTGGAAAAGTGTCATTCAGAAAAGTGACTGTCAGAAAAGCGTCAGGCGGAAAAGTGTCAGGCGGAAAAGTGTCAGGTGGAAATGTTTCACTCGGAATAGTGTCAGGTAGAATAGTGTCAATCGGAAACATGTGAGGCGGATAAGTATCTGTCAGAAAAATCTCAGGCGGAAAAGAGTCAGTCTGAAAAATATCAGTCGGAAAAGTGTCAGGTAGAAAAGTGACATTCAGAAAAGTGTGTGTCAGAAATGAGTCAGTCGGAAAAGTATCAGGCAGAAATGTGCCAGGCGGATAAGTGTCAGTCAGAAATTTGTCAGTCGGAAGAGTGTCGGTCGGAAAAGTGGCAGGCGAAAAAGTGTCAGTTGGAAAAGTATCAGGTGGTAAAGTGCCAGGCGGAATAGTGTCAGTAGGAAAAGTGTCAGGCAGAAGACTGTCAGGCGGAAGAATGTCAGGCTGAGGAGTATCAGGCGGAAGAGTGTCATTCAGAAAAGTGTCTGTCAGAAACGAGACAGGCGGAAAAGTGTCAGACGGAAAAGTCTCAGGTGGAAATGTGTCAATCAGAAAAGTGTCAGGCAGAATAGTGTCAAGCGGAAACATTTCAGGCGGAAAAGTATCAGTCAGAAAAGTGTCAGGCAGAAAAGTGTCAGTCGGAATAGTGAGAGGTGGAATTTTGTCAGTCTGAAAAGTGTCAGGTGTAAAAAGTATCAGGCGGATAACTGACAGGCGGAAAAGTGTCAGGCAGATAAGCGTCAGTCGGAAAAGTGTCAGTCAGATAATTGTCAGTCAGAAAAGTGTGAGGCGGAAAAGTGCCAGGCGGAGTAGTGACAGGCGGAAAAGTGTCAGGCAGAAATGACTCAGGCGGAAAAGTGTCAGGTGGAAAAGTGTCAGTCAGAAAAGGATCAGGTGGAAACGTGTCATGCTGATAACTGTCAGTTGGAAAAGTGTCATTCGGAAATGTGTCAGATGGAAAACTGTCAGTTGGAAAAGTCTCAGGCGGAAAAGTGTCAGGCAGAAAAGTATCAGTCGGAAAAGTGTCAGGCAGATAAGCATCAGGCGGAAAAGTGTCAGGCGGAAAAGTGTCTGTCGGAAAAGTGTTGGTCGCAAAAGTGTTGGTCAGAAACGTGCCAGTCAGAAAAGGGTCTGGTGGCAAAGTGTCAGGCGGAAAAGTGTCAGGCGGAAAAGTGTCAGTTGGAAATGTGTGAGGTAGATAAGTGTCGGTCAGAAAAGTGTCAGTCGGAAAAGTGCCGGTCGTAAATGAGTCGTTCGGAAAAGTGTTGGTTGGAAAAGTGTCTGGCAAAAAAGTGGCAGTCTGAAGTTTGTCAGATGGAAAAGTGTCACCCGTAAAAGTGCCAGTCGGAAATGAGTGAAGCGGAAAAGTGTCAGTCGGAAAAGTGTCAGTCGGAAAGGTGTCAGGCACAAAAGTGTCAGGCAGAAAAGTGTCAATCGGAAAAGTGTCAGGCAGAAATGTGTCAGGCAGAGAAGCATCAGGCGGAAAAGTGACAGGCGGAAAAGTGTCTGTCAGAAAAGCGTTGGTCGCAAAAGTGTCGGTCGGAAAAGTGCCAGTCAGAAAAGGGACAGGCGGCAAAGTGTCAGGCGGAAAAGTGTCTGTCGGAAAAGTGTCAGGCAGAAAAGTGTCATTCGGAAAAGTGTCTGTCAGAAAAGAGACAGGCGGAAAAGTGTCAGGAGGAAATGTGCCAGGCGGATAAGTGTCGGTCGGATAAGTGTCGGTCAGAAAAGTGTAGGTTGGAAAAGTGGCAGGCGAAAAAGTGTTTGTTGGAAAAGTATCAGGTGGTAACGTGTCAGGCGGAAAAGTGTCAGTCAGAAAAGTGTCAGGCAGATGAGTGTCAGGCGGAAGAATATCAAGCGGAAGAGTGTCATGCGGAAATGTGTCTGGCAGAAATGTGTCAGGTGGAAAAGTGTCATTCAGAATAGTGACTGTCAGAAAAGAGTCAGGCGGAAAAGTGTCAGGCGGAAAAGTGTCAAGTGGAAATGTTTCGCTCGGAAAAGTGTCAGGTAGAATAGTGTCAATCGGAAACATCTGAGGTGGATAAGTATCTGTCAGAAAAATCTCAGGCAGGAAAGAGTCAGTCTGAAAAATATCAGTCGGAAAAGTGTCAGGCAGAAAAGTGTCATTCAGAAAAGTGTGTGTCAGAAATGAGTCAGTCAGAAAAGTATCAGGCAGAAATGTGCCAGGCGGATAAGTGTCAGGTGGAAATGTTTCACTCGGAATAGTGTCAGGTAGAATAGTGTCAATCGGAAACATGTGAGGCGGATAAGTATCTGTCAGAAAAATCTCAGGCGGAAAAGAGTCAGTCTGAAAAATATCAGTCGGAAAAGTGTCAGGTAGAAAAGTGACATTCAGAAAAGTGTGTGTCAGAAATGAGTCAGTCAGAAAAGTATCAGGCAGAAATGTGCCAGGCGGATAAGTGTCAGTCAGAAATTTGTCAGTCGGAAGAGTGTCGGTCGGAAAAGTGGCAGGCGAAAAAGTGTCAGTTGGAAAAGTATCAGGTGGTAAAGTGCCAGGCGGAATAGTGTCAGTAGGAAAAGTGTCAGGCAGAAGACTGTCAGGCGGAAGAATGTCAGGCTGAGGAGTATCAGGCGGAAGAGTGTCATTCAGAAAAGTGTCTGTCAGAAACGAGACAGGCGGAAAAGTGTCAGACGGAAAAGTCTCAGGTGGAAATGTGTCAATCAGAAAAGTGTCAGGCAGAATAGTGTCAAGCGGAAACATTTCAGGCGGAAAAGTATCAGTCAGAAAAGTGTCAGGCAGAAAAGTGTCAGTCGGAATAGTGAGAGGTGGAATTTTGTCAGTCTGAAAAGTGTCAGGTGTAAAAAGTATCAGGCGGATAACTGACAGGCGGAAAAGTGTCAGGCAGATAAGCGTCAGTCGGAAAAGTGTCAGTCAGATAATTGTCAGTCAGAAAAGTGTGAGGCGGAAAAGTGCCAGGCGGAGTAGTGACAGGCGGAAAAGTGTCAGGCAGAAATGACTCAGGCGGAAAAGTGTCAGGTGGAAAAGTGTCAGTCAGAAAAGGATCAGGTGGAAACGTGTCATGCTGATAACTGTCAGTTGGAAAAGTGTCATTCGGAAATGTGTCAGATGGAAAACTGTCAGTTGGAAAAGTCTCAGGCGGAAAAGTGTCAGGCAGAAAAGTATCAGTCGGAAAAGTGTCAGGCAGATAAGCATCAGGCGGAAAAGTGTCAGGCGGAAAAGTGTCTGTCGGAAAAGTGTTGGTCGCAAAAGTGTTGGTCAGAAACGTGCCAGTCAGAAAAGGGTCTGGTGGCAAAGTGTCAGGCGGAAAAGTGTCAGGCGGAAAAGTGTCAGTTGGAAATGTGTGAGGTAGATAAGTGTCGGTCAGAAAAGTGTCAGTCGGAAAAGTGCCGGTCGTAAATGAGTCGTTCGGAAAAGTGTTGGTTGGAAAAGTGTCTGGCAAAAAAGTGGCAGTCTGAAGTTTGTCAGATGGAAAAGTGTCACCCGTAAAAGTGCCAGTCGGAAATGAGTGAAGCGGAAAAGTGTCAGTCGGAAAAGTGTCAGTCGGAAAGGTGTCAGGCACAAAAGTGTCAGGCAGAAAAGTGTCAATCGGAAAAGTGTCAGGCAGAAATGTGTCAGGCAGAGAAGCATCAGGCGGAAAAGTGACAGGCGGAAAAGTGTCTGTCAGAAAAGCGTTGGTCGCAAAAGTGTCGGTCGGAAAAGTGCCAGTCAGAAAAGGGACAGGCGGCAAAGTGTCAGGCGGAAAAGTGTCTGTCGGAAAAGTGTCAGGCAGAAAAGTGTCATTCGGAAAAGTGTCTGTCAGAAAAGAGACAGGCGGAAAAGTGTCAGGAGGAAATGTGCCAGGCGGATAAGTGTCGGTCGGATAAGTGTCGGTCAGAAAAGTGTAGGTTGGAAAAGTGGCAGGCGAAAAAGTGTTTGTTGGAAAAGTATCAGGTGGTAACGTGTCAGGCGGAAAAGTGTCAGTCAGAAAAGTGTCAGGCAGATGAGTGTCAGGCGGAAGAATATCAAGCGGAAGAGTGTCATGCGGAAATGTGTCTGGCAGAAATGTGTCAGGTGGAAAAGTGTCATTCAGAATAGTGACTGTCAGAAAAGAGTCAGGCGGAAAAGTGTCAGGCGGAAAAGTGTCAAGTGGAAATGTTTCGCTCGGAAAAGTGTCAGGTAGAATAGTGTCAATCGGAAACATCTGAGGCGGATAAGTATCTGTCAGAAAAATCTCAGGCAGGAAAGAGTCAGTCTGAAAAATATCAGTCGGAAAAGTGTCAGGCAGAAAAGTGTCATTCAGAAAAGTGTGTGTCAGAAATGAGTCAGTCAGAAAAGTATCAGGCAGAAATGTGCCAGGCGGATAAGTGTCAGTCGGAAATTTGTCAGTCGGAAGAGTGTCGGTCGGAAAAGTGGCAGGCGAAAAAGAGTCAGTTGGCAAAGTATCAGGTGGTAAAGTGCCAGGCGGAATAGTGTCAGTAGGAAAAGTGTCAGGCAGAAGAGTGTCAGGCGGAAGAGTGTCAGGCTGAAGAGTATCAGGCGGAAGAGTGTCATTCAGAAAAGAGTCTGTCAGAAACGAGACAGGCGGAAAAGTGTCAGACGGAAAAGTGTCAGGTGGAAATGTGTCAGTCAGAAAAGTGTCAGGCTGAATAGTGTCAATCGGAAACATGTCAGGCGGAAAAGTATCAGTCAGAAAAGTGTCAGGCAGAAAACTGTCAGTCGGAATAGTGAGAGGTGGAATATTGTCAGTCTGAAAAGTGTCAGGTGTAAAAAGTATCAGGCGGATAACTGACAGGCGGAAAAGTGTCAGGCAGATAAGCATCAGTCAGAGAAGCATCAGGCGGGAAAGTGACAGGCGGAAATGTGTCTGTCGGAAAAGTGTTGGTCGCAAAAGAGTCGGTCGGAAAAGTGCCAGTCAGAAAAGGGTCAGGCGGCAAAGTGTCAGGCGGAAAAGTGTCTGTCGGAAAAGTGTTGGTCGCAAAAGTGTCGGTTGGAAAAGTGCGAGTCAGAAAAGGGTCAGGCGGCAAAGTGTCAGGCGGAAAAGTGTCAGGCGGAAAAGTGTCAGTTGGAAATGTGTGAGGCAGATAAGTGTCGGTCGGAAAAGTGTCGGTCGGAAAAGTGTCGGTCGGAAATGTGATTTCAGAAAAGTGTTGGTTGGAAATGTGTCTGGCAAAAAAGTGTCAGTCTGAAATTTGTCAGGTGGAAAAGTGTCACCCTTAAAAGTGCCAGTCGGAAAAGAGTGAAGCGGAAAAGTGCCAGTCAGAAAAGTGTCAGTTGGAAAAGTGTCAGGCAGAAAAGTGTCAATCGGGAAAATGACATTTGGAAAAGTGTCTGTCAGAGAAGATTGAGGCGGAAAATTATCAGGCGGTAAAGTGTCAGGCGGAAAAGTATCAGTCAGAAAAGTGTCAGGCAGAAAAGTGTCAGCTGGAAAAATGTCAGTCGGAAAAGTGTCAGGCAGAAAAGTGTCATTCGGAAAAGTGTCTGTCAGAAAAGAGACAGGCGGAAAAGTGTCAGGAGGAAATGTGCTAGGCGGATAAGTGTCGGTCGGATAAGTGTCGGTCAGAAAAGTGTAGGTCGGAAAAGTGTCAGGTGAAAAAGTGTCAGTTGGAAAAGTATCAGGTGGTAAAGTGCCAGGCGGAAAAGTGTCAGTCAGAAAAGTGTCAGGTGGAAGAGTGTCAGGTGGAAGAGTATCAAGCGGAAGAGTGTCATGCGGAAATGTGTCTGGCAGAAATGTGTCAGGTGGAAAAGTGTCATTCAGAAAAGTGACTGTCAGAAAAGAGTCAGGCGGAAAATTGTCAGGTGGAAAAGTGTCAGGTGGAAATGTTTCACTCGGAAAAGTGTCAGGTAGAATAGTGTCAATCGGAAACATGTGAGGCGGATAAGTATCTGTCAGAAAAATCTCAGGCGGAAAAGTGTCAGTCTGAAAAATATCAGTCGGAAAAGTGTCAGGCAGAAAAGTGTCATTCAGAAAAGTGTGTGTCAGAAATGAGTCAGTCAGAAAAGTATCAGGCAGAAATGTGCCAGGCGGATAAGTGTCAGTCGGAAATTTGTCAGTCGGAAGAGTGTCGGTCGGAAAAGTGGCAGGCGAAAAAGTGTCAGTTGGAAATGTATCAGGTGGTAAAGTGCCAGGCAGAATAGTGTCAGTCGGAAAAGTGGCAGGCAGAAGAGTGTCAGGCGGAAGAGTATCAGGCTGAAGAGTATCAGGCGGAAGAGTGTCATTCAGAAAAGTGTCTGTCAGAAACGAGACAGGCGGAAAAGTGTCAGACGGAAAAGTGTCAGGTGGAAATGTGTCAGTCAGAAAAGTGTCAGGCAGAATAGTGTCAATCGGAAACATGTCAGGCAGAAAAGTATCAGTCAGAAAAGTGGCAGGTAGAAAAGTGTCAGTCGGAATAGTGAGAGCTGGAATATTGTCTGTCTGAAAAGTGTCAGGTGTAAAAAGTATCAGGCGGATAACTGACAGGCGGAAAAGTGTCAGGCAGATAAGCGTCAGTCGGAAAAGTGTCAGTCGGAAAATTGTCAGTCGGAAAAGTGTGAGGCGGAAAAGTGTCAGGCAGAGTAGTGACAGGCGGAAAAGTGTCAGGCAGAAATGAGTCAGGCGGAAAAGTGTCAGGTGGAAAAGTGTCAGTCAGAAAAGGATCAGATGGAAACGTGTCTTGCTGATAACTGTCAGTCGGAAAAGTGTCATTCGGAAATGTGTCAGAAGGAAAACTGTCAGTTGGAAAAGTCTCAGGCGGAAAAGTGTCAGGCAGAAAAGTGTCAGTCGGAAAAGTGTCAGGCAGAGAAGCATCAGGCAGAAAAGTGTCAGGCGGAAAAGTGTCTGTCGGATAAGTGTTCGTCACAAAAGTGTCGGTCGGAAAAGTGCCAGTCAGAAAAGGGTCAGGCGGCAAAGTGTCAGGCGGAAAAGTGTCAGGCGTTAAAGTGTCAGTTGGAAATGTGTGAGGGAGATAAGTGTCGGTCAGAAAAGTGTCAGTCGGAAAAGTGCCGGTCGTAAATGAGTCGTTCGGAAAAGTGTTGGTTGGAAAAGTGTCTGGCAAAAAAGTGGCAGTCTGAAGTTTGTCAGATGGAAAAGTGTCACCCGTAAAAGTGCCAGTCGGAAATGAGTGAAGCGGAAAAGTGTCAGTCGGAAAAGTGTCAGTCGGAAAGGTGTCAGGCACAAAAGTGTCAGGCAGAAAAGTGTCAATCGGAAAAGTGTCAGGCAGAAATGTGTCAGGCAGAGAAGCATCAGGCGGAAAAGTGACAGGCGGAAAAGTGTCTGTCAGAAAAGCGTTGGTCGCAAAAGTGTCGGTCGGAAAAGTGCCAGTCAGAAAAGGGACAGGCGGCAAAGTGTCAGGCGGAAAAGTGTCTGTCGGAAAAGTGTCAGGCAGAAAAGTGTCATTCGGAAAAGTGTCTGTCAGAAAAGAGACAGGCGGAAAAGTGTCAGGAGGAAATGTGCCAGGCGGATAAGTGTCGGTCGGATAAGTGTCGGTCAGAAAAGTGTAGGTTGGAAAAGTGGCAGGCGAAAAAGTGTTTGTTGGAAAAGTATCAGGTGGTAACGTGTCAGGCGGAAAAGTGTCAGTCAGAAAAGTGTCAGGCAGATGAGTGTCAGGCGGAAGAATATCAAGCGGAAGAGTGTCATGCGGAAATGTGTCTGGCAGAAATGTGTCAGGTGGAAAAGTGTCATTCAGAATAGTGACTGTCAGAAAAGAGTCAGGCGGAAAAGTGTCAGGCGGAAAAGTGTCAAGTGGAAATGTTTCGCTCGGAAAAGTGTCAGGTAGAATAGTGTCAATCGGAAACATCTGAGGCGGATAAGTATCTGTCAGAAAAATCTCAGGCAGGAAAGAGTCAGTCTGAAAAATATCAGTCGGAAAAGTGTCAGGCAGAAAAGTGTCATTCAGAAAAGTGTGTGTCAGAAATGAGTCAGTCAGAAAAGTATCAGGCAGAAATGTGCCAGGCGGATAAGTGTCAGTCGGAAATTTGTCAGTCGGAAGAGTGTCGGTCGGAAAAGTGGCAGGCGAAAAAGAGTCAGTTGGCAAAGTATCAGGTGGTAAAGTGCCAGGCGGAATAGTGTCAGGCAGAAAAGTGTCAATCGGGAAAATGACTTTTGGAAAAGTGTCTGTCAGAAAAGATTGAGGCGGAAAATTATCAGGTGGTAAAGTTTCAGGTGGAAATGTGTCAGTCGGAAAAGTGTCACGCAGAAAAGTATCAATTGGAAACATGTCAGGTGGAAAAGTATCAGTCAGAAAAGTGTCAGGCAGAAAAGTGTCAATTGGAAAAATGTCAGTCAGAAAAGTGTCATTCGGAAAAGTTTCTATCAGAAAAGAGACAGGCGGAAAAGTGTCAGGCGGAAATGTGCCAGGTGGATAACTGTCGGTCGGAAAAGTGTCGTTTGGAAAAGTGTAGTTCGGAAAAGTGGCAGACGAAAAAGTGTCAGTTGGAAAAGTATCAGGTGGTAAAGTGCCAGGTGAAAAAGTGTCAGTTGGAAAAGTGTCAGGCGGAAGAGTGTCAGGCGGAAGAGTATCAGGCGGTAGAGTGTCATGCAGAAATGTGTCTGGCAGAAATGTGTCAGGTGGATAAGTATCATTCAGAAAAGTGTCTGTCCAAAAATGTGCGGGTTAGGTTGATTGGCTATGATAAATTGACCCTTAGTGTTTGGGGGATTAATATGTGGGGTTACAGGGATCGGGTGGGATATGTGTCGGTGCAGGCTCGATGGGCCGAAATGGCCTCTATCTGCACTGTGGTGTTCCTGTGATTCTGTGATTCTGTGAAAAGAATCAGGCAGAAAAGTGTCAGGTGGAAAAGTGTCAGGTGGAAATGTTTCACTCAGAAAAGTGTCAGGTAGAATAGTGTCAATTGGAAACATGTGAGGCGGAAAAGTATCTATCAGAAAAGTCTCAGGCGGAAAAGTGTCACTCCGAAAAATATCAGTTGGAAAAGTGTCTGGCAGAAAAGTGTCATTCAGAAAATTGTGTGTCAGAAATGAGTCAGGCAGAAAAGTCTCCGGCAGAAATGTGGCAGGCGGATAAGTGTCAGTCGGAAAATTGTCAGTCGGAAGAGTGTCGGTCAGAAAAGTGGCAGGCGAAAAAGTGTCAGTTGGAAAAGTATCAGGTGGTAAAGTGCCAGGCGGAAAAGTGTCAGTAGGAAAAGTGTCAGGCGGAAGACTGTCAGGCGGAAGAGTGTCAGGCGGAAGAGTATCAGGCGGAAGAGTTTCATGCGGAAATGTCTGGCAGAAATGTGTGAGGTGGTAAAGTGTCAGTTGGAAAAGTGTCGGTTGGAACACTGTCAGGCAGAATAGTGTCAGTTGTAAAACTGTCAGTTGGAAAAGTGTCAGGAGGCGTAGTGACAGGTGGAAAAGTGTCAGTTGGAGAAGTCAGACGGAAAAGTCATAGAGTCATAGAGTCATAGAGTTTTACAGCACAGAAAGAGGCCCTTCGGCCCATCGTGTCTGCGCCGTCCATCAGTCCCTGTCCAGTCTAAACCCATTTTGCAGCATTTGGTCCATAGCCTTGTATGCAATGGCATTTCAAGTGCTCATCCAAATGCTTCTTGAATGTTATGAGGTCTCCTGCCTCTACCATCCTTTCAGGCAGTGAGTTCCAGATCCAACTACCCTCTGGGTGAAAAAGTTTCTCCTCAAATCCCCTCTAAATCTCCTGCCCCTTACCCTGAATCTATGCCCCCTTGTTATTGACCCCCCTACTAAGGGGAAAAGTTCCTCTTTATCCACCCTATCGATGCCCATCATCATTTTGTATACCTCAATCAGGTCCCCCCTCAGCCTTCTTTGCTCCAAGGAAAACAACCCCAGCCTGTTTAGCCTTTCTTCATAGCTGAGGCGCTCCATCCCAGGTAACATCCTGGTGAATCTTCTCTGCACCCTCTCCAAAGCAATCACATCCTTCCTATAGTGAGGCAACCAGAACTGCACACAGTCCTCCTGCTATGGCCTCACCAGCGTTTTGTACAGCTCCATCATAATCTCCCTGCTCTTATATTCTATGCCTCGGCTAATGAAGGCAAGTATCCCATATGCCTTTTGAACCACCTTAACTACCTGTTCCGCTGCCTTCAGGGATCTATGTACATGTACATCAAGGTCCCTCTGACCCTCTGTACTTCCTAGGGTCCTACCACTCATTGTGTATTCCCTTGCCTTATTTGTCCGTCCAAAATGCATCACCTCGCACTTTTCAGGGTTAAATTCCATTTGCCACTTTTCCGCCCATCTGACCAACCCGTTTATATCGTCCTGTAGCCTGAGGCTTTCCTCCTCGCAATTTACCACCCCACCAATTTTCGTGTCATCTGCGAACTTACTGATCATACCTTTTACATTCTCATCCAAATCATTTATGTAGATCACAAACAGCAAGGGACCCAGCACCGATCCCTGAGGTACCCCACTGGACAAAGGCTTCCAGTCACAAAAGCAACCTTCGACCATCACCCTCTGCCTCCTGCCACTCAACCAGTTTAGGATCCAATGCGCCAAGGCACCCTGGATCCCATGGGCTCTTACCATCTTGACCAGTCTCCTATGCGGGACATTGTCAAAAGCTTTACTGAAGTCCATGTAAACCACATCCACAGCATTTCCCTCATCCACACACCTAGTCACCCCCTCGAAAAATTCAATCAGATTGGTCAGACATGATTTACCCTTGACAAAGCCATGCTGACTATTCCCGATTAATCCTTGCCTCTCCAAGTGGTGTCTAATTTTGTCCCTCAGAATTTTTTCCAATAATTTCCCTACCACAGATGTTAGGCTCACTGGCCTGTAATTCCCTGGTTTATCCCTGCTTCCCTTCTTGAATAATGGTACTACGTTAGCTGTTCCCCAGTCCTCTGGTACATCCCCTGTGGCCAGAGAGGTTCTGAAAATTTGTGTCAGAGCCCCTGCAATCTCCTCCTTTGCCTCACACAACAGCCTGGGATACATCTCGTCCGGGCCTGTGGATTTATCCAATTTTTGGCTTGCCAAAACCGCTAGTACCTCCTCCCTCTCGATGCTAATATGTTCAAGTATGTCACAGTCCCCTTGCCCGATTTCTATGTCTACATCGTCTTTCTCCATAGTGAACACAGATGCAAAAAATTAATTTAAAACCCCACCTACATCATCTGGCTCTACACACAGATTGCCACTTTGGTCCCTAATGGGCCCAACCCTTTCCCTGGTTATCCTCTTGCCCTTAATATACTTATAAAACAGCTTAGGATTTTCCTTTATTTTGCTCGCCAGTGTTATTTCATGGCCCCTCCTTGCCCTCCTAATTTCTCTTTTAATTATGCCCCTGCACTTTTTATACTCCTCTCGGGCTTCCTCCGTCTTTAGTCTTTTGTAATTGCCAAAAGCCCCCCTTTTTTTCCTAATGCATTTTTGTATATCCCTTATCATCCAAGGTTCCCTTTGCTTGTCCGTCCCACCCTTGACCTTTATAGAGTCATAGAGTTTTACAGCACAGAAAGAGGCCCTTCGGCCCATCGTGTCTGCACTGCCCATCCATCCCTGTCCAGTCTAATCCCATTTTCCAGCATTTGGTCCATAGCCTTGTATGCAATGGCATTTCAAGTGCTCATCCAAATGCTTCTTGAATGTTGTGAGGGTTCCTGCCTCTACCACCCTTTTAGGCATTGAGTTCCACATTCCAACCACCCTCTGGGTGAAAAAGTTTCTCCTCAAATCCCCTCTAAATCTCCTGCCCCTTACCCTGAATCTATGCCCCCTTGTTATTGACCCCCCTACTAAGGGGAAAAGTTCCTCTTTGTCTACCCTATCTATGCCCCTCATCATTTTGTACACCTCAATCAGGTCCCCCCTCAGCCTTCTTTGCTCCAAGGAAAAAAACCCCAGCCTGTTTAGTCATCTTCATAGCTGAGGCGCTCCATCCCAGGTAACATCCTGGTGAATCTTCTCTGCACCCTCTCCAAAGCAATCACATCCTCCTATAGTGAGGCGACCAGAACTGCACACAGTACTCCAGCTGTGGCCTCACCCGCGTTTTGTACAGCTCCATCATAACCTCCCTGCTCTTATATTCTATGCCTCGGCTAATGAAGGCAAGTATCCCATATGCCTTTTTAACCACCTTATCTACCTGTTCCGCTGCCTTCAGGGATCTATGTACATGTACACCAAGGTCCCTCTGACCCTCTGTACTTCCTAGGGTCCTACCACTCATTGTTTATTCCCTTGCCTTATTTGTCCGTCCAAAATGCATCACCTCGCACTTTTCAGGGTTAAATTCCATTTGCCACTTTTCCGCCCATCTGACCAAACCGTTTATATCGTCCTGTAGCCTGAGGCTTTCCTCCTCGCAATTTACCACCCCACCAATTTTCGTGTCATCTGCGAACTTACTGATCATACCTTTCACATTCTCATCCAAATCAATTATGTAGATCACAAACAACAAGGGACCCAGCACCGATCCCTGAGGTACCCCACTGGACACAGGCTTCCATTCACAAAAGCAACCTTCGACCATCACCCTCTGCCTCCTGCCACTCAGCCAGTTTAGGATCCAACACGCCAAGGCACACTGGATCCTCCGTCTTTAGTCTTTTGTAATTGCCAAAAGCCCCCCTTTTTTTCCTAATGCATTTTTGTATATCCCTTATCATCCAAGGTTCCCTTTGCTTGTTCGTCCCACCCTTGACCTTTATAGAGACATAGAGTTTTACAGCACAGAAAGAGGCCCTTCGGCCCATCGTGTCTGCACTGCCCATCCATCCCTGTCCAGTCTAATCCCTTTTTCCAGCATTTGGTCCATAGCCTTGTATGCAATGGCATCGATCCTATGCGGGACTTTGTCAAAAGCTTTACTGAAGTCCATGTAAACCACATCCACAGCATTTCCCTCATCCACCCCCCGAGTCACCACCTCGAATAATACAATCAGATTTGTCAGACATGATTTACCCTTGACAAAGCCATGCTGACTATCCCCGATTAATCCTTGCCTCTCCAAGTGGAGACTAATTTTGTCCCTCAGAATTTTTTCCAATAATTTCCCTACCACAGATGTTCGGCTCACTGGCCTGTAATTCCCTGGTTTATCCCTGCTACCCTTCTTGTATAATGGTGCAACATTAGCTGTTCTCCAGTCCTCTGGTACATCCCCTGTGGCCAGAGAGGTTCTGAAAATTTGTGTCAGAGCCCCTGCAATCTCCTCCTTTGCCTCACACAGCAGCCTGGGATACATCTCGTCCAGGCCTGGGGATTTATCCACTTTTTGGCCTGCTAAAACCGCTAGCACCTCCTCCCTCTCGATGCTAATATGTTCAAGTATGTCACAGTCCCCTTGCCCGATTTCTATGTCTGCATCGTCTTTCTCCATAGTGAACACAGATGCAAAAAATTCATTTAAAACCCCGCCTACACCATCTGGCTCTACACACAGATTGCCACTTTGGTCCCTAATGGGCCCTACCCTTTCCCTGGTTATCCTCTTGCCCTTAATATACTTATAAAACAACTTAGGATTTTCCTTTATTTTGCTCGCCACTGTTATTTCATGGCCCCTCCTCGCCCTCCTAATTTCTTTTTTAAGTATGCCCCTGCACTTTTTATACTCCTCTAGGGCTTCTTCCGTCTTTAGTCTTTTGTAACTGCTAAAAGCCCCCCTTTTATTTCTAATGCATTTTTGTATATCCCTTATCATCCAAGGTTCCCTTTGCTTGTTGGTCCCACCCTTGACCTTTAAAGGAACATGTTGGCATTGTACTCTCTCTATTTCCCTTCTGAAAGTCTGCCACTGTTTTGATGTGGATTTTCCTATAAGTAGCTGCTCCCAGTCCACTTTGGCCAGATCCTGCCTTATCATATTAAAATCGGCCTTCCCCCAATTTAGAACCCTTATTTCCGGGCCGTCTTTGTCTTTTTCCATGACCACCTTAAATCTCACCGAATTATGGTCACTGTCGCCAGAATGCTCTCCTACTGATACTTCCACCACTTGCCCGGCTACATTCCCTAGAATTAGGTCCAGTACCGCCCCCTCTCTTGTAGGACTTTCTACATGTTGGCTCAAAAAGCTCTCTTGGATGAACTTTAAGAATTCTGCACCCTCTAAGCCTTTCACATTCTGACTATCCCAATTAATATTGGGGAAGTTGAAACCCCCACTATTATTACCCTATTATTTTCGCACTTCTCTGAGATTTGCCTACATATCTGTTCCTCTATCTCCCCCTGACTGTTTGGGGGCCTATAGTACACTCCCAGCAAAGTGCTTGCCCCCTTTATGTTTTTAAGTTCTACCCATATGGCCTCATTAGAGGAACCCGCTAATATATCGTCCCTCCTTACAGCAGTAATTGACTCCTTAATTAATATTGCAACACCCCCTCCCCTTTTACACCACCCTCTGTCTCGCCTGAAGATTCTATACCCCGGAATATTGAGCTGCCAGTCCTGACCCTCCCTCAACCATGTTTCCGTGATAGCAACAATATCGTACTCCCATGTGTTCAACAACAACTTCAGTTCATCCACCTTATTTGCAAGAGTCCTTGCATTAAAATAAATGCCTTCCAGCCCTGCCATATTCCCTTTTGCCTTCACATATTTGCTCTGCCTTCCCAGCTGACTTGTTTTTTCCTCCGTATTTGGCTGTAAATCACCTATAGCTCCACTCTGTATCCCATCCCCCTGCCAAGTTAGTTTAACCCCCCCCAACAGTGCTAGCACACCTTCCCGCAAGGATATTGGTCCCCCTCTGGTTCAGGTGTAAACCGCCCGACTTGTACAAGTCCCACCTTTCCCAGAAGCAGACCCAGTGATCCAGGAAACTAAAGCCCTCCCCCCTGCACCATCCCTTTAGCCATGCATTCATCTGTTCTATCTTCCTATTCCTATATTCACTAGCACGTGGCACCGGGAGTAATCCAGAGATTACAACCTTTGAGGTCCTGCTCTTTAATCTTCCACCTAGCTCCCTAAATTCTTGCTGCAGGACCTCATCCCACTTTTACATATGTCGTTGGTACCAATGTGGACCACGACCTCTGGCTGTTCACCCTCCCCCTCCAGAATGCCCTGCAGCCGCTCAGTGACATCCTTGACCCTGGCACCAGGGAGGCAACAAACATCCTGGAGTCACGTCTACAGCCACAGATACGCCTATCTGTTCCCCTTACTATAGAATCCCCTACCACTATTGCTCTCCCACTCTTTTTCCTCTCTTCCTGGGCAGCAGGAGCACCCCCAGTGCCAGGAAGTTGGCTGCTGCTGCCTTCCCCTGGTGAGTCATCCCCCTCAACAGTATCCAAAGCGGTATACCTGTTTGAGAGGGGAATGGTCACAAGTGTCAGGAGTAACAGTGTCAGGTTGAAAAGTTTCATTCGGAAAAGTGGCACGCGGAAAATATCAGGCTGATTAATGTCAGCGAGCAAAGTGTCAGTCAGAGAAGTGTCAGGCGGAAAGTGTCAGTTGGAAATGTGTGAGGCAGATAAGTGTCGGTCGGAAAAGTGTCGGTCGGAAAACTGTCGGTCGGAAATGTGATTTCGGAAAAGTGTTGGTTGGAAAAGTGTCTGGCAAAAAAGTGTCAGTCTGAAATTTGTCAGGTGGAAAAGTGTCAGGCAGAAAAATGGCATTCAGAGAAGTATCAGGTGGAAGAGAGTCAGGCGGAAAAATGGCAGTCCGAATAGTGTCAGGTGGAAAAGAGTCAGGCGGAAAAGAGTCAGGCGGAAACGTCTCAGGTGGAAAAGTGTGAGGCAGAAAATTGACAGTCGGAAACATGTCAGGCGGAAAAGTGTCAGGCGGAAAATTTCAGGCGGAAAAGTGCCAGTCGGAAAAATGTCAGGCGGAAAAGTGTCATTCAGAAAAGTATCAGGCGGAAAAATGTCAGTCCGAATAGTGTCAGTTGTAAAAGAGTCAGGCCGAAAAGTTTCAGGAGTAAGAGTGTCAGGTGGAAAAGTGACAGGCAGAAAAGTGTCAATCGGAAACATGTCAGGTGGAAAAGTATCAGTCAGAAAACTGTCAGGCAGAAAAGTGTCAGTTGGAAAAATGTCAGTCGGAAAGGTGTCAGGCAGAAAAGTGTCATTTGGAAAAGTGTCACTCCGAATAGTGTCAGGTGGAAAAGTGTCAGTTGGAAGTGTCAGGCAGAAATGTCTCAGGTGGAAAAGAGTCAGTCGGAGAAGTGTCAGGCAGAAAAGTGTCATTTGGAAAAGTGTCAGTCCGAATAGTGTCAGGTGGAAAAGTGTCGTTCGGAAGAGTCAAGCAGAAACATCTCAGGTGGAATAGAGTCAGTTGGAAAAGTGTCAGATGCAAAAGTGTCAGGCAGAATAGTGAATGTCGGAAAAGTGTCAAGCAGAGTAGTGACAGGTGTAAAAGTTTCTGTCGGATAAGTGAGTCAGAACAGTGTCTGGCAGAAAAGTGTCAGTCAGTAAAGTGTCAGTCGGAAAAGTGTCAGGCGGTGTAGTCACAGGTGGAAAAGTTTCAGTCGGATAAGTCAGGCAGAAAAGAGTCAGTCGGAAAAGTGTCAGGCGAAAAAGTGTCAGGCGGAAAAGAGTCAGTCAGAAAAGTGGCAGTCGGAAAAGTGTCAAGCGGAAAAGTGTCATTCAGAAAAGTGTCTGTCAGAAATGAGTCAGGCGGAAAAGTGTCAGGTGGAAATGTGTCAGTCAAAAAAGTGTCAGGCAGAATAGTGTCAATCGGAAACATCAGGCGGAAAAGTATCAGTCACAAAAGTGTCAGGCAGAATAGTGTCAGTCGGAATAGTGAGAGGTGGATTATTGTCAGTCTGAAAAGTGTCAGGTGCAAAAAGTATCAGGCGGATAACTGACAGGCGGAAAAGTGTCAGGCAGATAAGCGTCAGTCGGAAAAGTGTCAGTCGGAAAATTGTCAGTCGGAAAAGTGTAAGGCGGAAAAGTGTCAGGCGGAGTAGTGACAGGCGGAAAAGTGTCAGGCAGAAATGAGTCAGGTGGAAAAGTGTCAGGTGGAAAAGTGTCAGTCAGAAAAGGATCAGGTGGAAACATGTCTTGCTGATAACTGTCAGTCGGAAAAGTGTCATTTGGAAATGAGTCAGACGGAAAATTGTCAGTTGGGAAATTCTCAGGCGGAAAAGTGTCAGGCAGAAAAGTGTCAGTCGGACAAGTGTCAGGCAGAAAAGTGTCAGGCAGAGAAGCATCAGGCGAAAAAGTGTCAGGCAGAAAAGTGTCTGTCTTAAAAGTGTTGGTCGCAAAAGTGTCGGTCGGAAAAGTGCCAGTCAGAAAAGGGTCAGGCGGCAAAGTGTCAGGCGGAAAAGTGTCAGGCGATAAAGTGTCAGTTGGAAATGTGTGAGGCAGATAAGTGTCGGTCGGATAAGTGTCGGTCGGAAAAGTGTCGGTCGGAAATGTGATTTCGGAAAAGTGTGGGTTGGAAATGCGTCTGGCAAAAAAGTGTCAGTCTGAAATTTGTCAGGTGGAAAAGGGTCACCCCTAAAAGTGCCAGTCGGAAAAGAGTGAAGCGGAAAAGTGTCAGTCGGAAAAGTGTCAGTCGGAAAGGTGTCAGGCAGAAAAGTGTCAATCGGGAAAATGACATTTGGAAAAGTGTCTGTCAGAAAAGATTGAGGCAGAAAATTATCAGGCGGTAAAGTGTCAGGTGGAAATGTGTCAGTCGGAAAAGTGTCAGGTTGAAAAGTATCAATCGGAAACATGTCAGGCGGAAAAGTATCAGTCAGAAAAGTGTCAGGCAGAATAGTGTCAGCTGGAAAAATGTCAGTCTGAAAATTGTCAGGCAGAAAAGTGTCATTCGGAAAAGTGTCTGTCAGAAAAGAGACAGGCGGCAAAGTGTCAGGAGGAAATGTGCCAGGCGGATAAGTGTCGGTCGGATAAGTGTCGGTCAGAAAAGTGTAGGTCAGAAAACTGGCAGGCAAAAAAGTGTCAGTTGGAAAAGTATCAGGTGGTAAAGTGACAGGCGGAAAAGTGTCAGTCAGAAAAGTGTCAGGCGGAAGAGTGTCAGGCAGAAGAGTATCAAGCGGAAGAGTGTCATGCGGAAACGTGTCTGGCAGAAATGTGTCAGGTGGAAAAGTGTCATTCAGAAAAGTGACTGTCAGAAAAGCGTCAGGCGGAAAAGTGTCAGGCGGAAAAGTGTCAGGTGGAAATGTTTCACTCGGAATAGTGTCAGGTAGAATAGTGTCAATCGGAAACATGTGAGGCGGATAAGTATCTGTCAGAAAAATCTCAGGCGGAAAAGAGTCAGTCTGAAAAATATCAGTCGGAAAAGTGTCAGGTAGAAAAGTGACATTCAGAAAAGTGTGTGTCAGAAATGAGTCAGTCGGAAAAGTATCAGGCAGAAATGTGCCAGGCGGATAAGTGTCAGTCAGAAATTTGTCAGTCGGAAGAGTGTCGGTCGGAAAAGTGGCAGGCGAAAAAGTGTCAGTTGGAAAAGTATCAGGTGGTAAAGTGCCAGGCGGAATAGTGTCAGTAGGAAAAGTGTCAGGCAGAAGACTGTCAGGCGGAAGAATGTCAGGCTGAGGAGTATCAGGCGGAAGAGTGTCATTCAGAAAAGTGTCTGTCAGAAACGAGACAGGCGGAAAAGTGTCAGACGGAAAAGTCTCAGGTGGAAATGTGTCAATCAGAAAAGTGTCAGGCAGAATAGTGTCAAGCGGAAACATTTCAGGCGGAAAAGTATCAGTCAGAAAAGTGTCAGGCAGAAAAGTGTCAGTCGGAATAGTGAGAGGTGGAATTTTGTCAGTCTGAAAAGTGTCAGGTGTAAAAAGTATCAGGCGGATAACTGACAGGCGGAAAAGTGTCAGGCAGATAAGCGTCAGTCGGAAAAGTGTCAGTCAGATAATTGTCAGTCAGAAAAGTGTGAGGCGGAAAAGTGCCAGGCGGAGTAGTGACAGGCGGAAAAGTGTCAGGCAGAAATGACTCAGGCGGAAAAGTGTCAGGTGGAAAAGTGTCAGTCAGAAAAGGATCAGGTGGAAACGTGTCATGCTGATAACTGTCAGTTGGAAAAGTGTCATTCGGAAATGTGTCAGATGGAAAACTGTCAGTTGGAAAAGTCTCAGGCGGAAAAGTGTCAGGCAGAAAAGTATCAGTCGGAAAAGTGTCAGGCAGATAAGCATCAGGCGGAAAAGTGTCAGGCGGAAAAGTGTCTGTCGGAAAAGTGTTGGTCGCAAAAGTGTTGGTCAGAAACGTGCCAGTCAGAAAAGGGTCTGGTGGCAAAGTGTCAGGCGGAAAAGTGTCAGGCGGAAAAGTGTCAGTTGGAAATGTGTGAGGTAGATAAGTGTCGGTCAGAAAAGTGTCAGTCGGAAAAGTGCCGGTCGTAAATGAGTCGTTCGGAAAAGTGTTGGTTGGAAAAGTGTCTGGCAAAAAAGTGGCAGTCTGAAGTTTGTCAGATGGAAAAGTGTCACCCGTAAAAGTGCCAGTCGGAAATGAGTGAAGCGGAAAAGTGTCAGTCGGAAAAGTGTCAGTCGGAAAGGTGTCAGGCACAAAAGTGTCAGGCAGAAAAGTGTCAATCGGAAAAGTGTCAGGCAGAAATGTGTCAGGCAGAGAAGCATCAGGCGGAAAAGTGACAGGCGGAAAAGTGTCTGTCAGAAAAGCGTTGGTCGCAAAAGTGTCGGTCGGAAAAGTGCCAGTCAGAAAAGGGACAGGCGGCAAAGTGTCAGGCGGAAAAGTGTCTGTCGGAAAAGTGTCAGGCAGAAAAGTGTCATTCGGAAAAGTGTCTGTCAGAAAAGAGACAGGCGGAAAAGTGTCAGGAGGAAATGTGCCAGGCGGATAAGTGTCGGTCGGATAAGTGTCGGTCAGAAAAGTGTAGGTTGGAAAAGTGGCAGGCGAAAAAGTGTTTGTTGGAAAAGTATCAGGTGGTAACGTGTCAGGCGGAAAAGTGTCAGTCAGAAAAGTGTCAGGCAGATGAGTGTCAGGCGGAAGAATATCAAGCGGAAGAGTGTCATGCGGAAATGTGTCTGGCAGAAATGTGTCAGGTGGAAAAGTGTCATTCAGAATAGTGACTGTCAGAAAAGAGTCAGGCGGAAAAGTGTCAGGCGGAAAAGTGTCAAGTGGAAATGTTTCGCTCGGAAAAGTGTCAGGTAGAATAGTGTCAATCGGAAACATCTGAGGTGGATAAGTATCTGTCAGAAAAATCTCAGGCAGGAAAGAGTCAGTCTGAAAAATATCAGTCGGAAAAGTGTCAGGCAGAAAAGTGTCATTCAGAAAAGTGTGTGTCAGAAATGAGTCAGTCAGAAAAGTATCAGGCAGAAATGTGCCAGGCGGATAAGTGTCAGGTGGAAATGTTTCACTCGGAATAGTGTCAGGTAGAATAGTGTCAATCGGAAACATGTGAGGCGGATAAGTATCTGTCAGAAAAATCTCAGGCGGAAAAGAGTCAGTCTGAAAAATATCAGTCGGAAAAGTGTCAGGTAGAAAAGTGACATTCAGAAAAGTGTGTGTCAGAAATGAGTCAGTCAGAAAAGTATCAGGCAGAAATGTGCCAGGCGGATAAGTGTCAGTCAGAAATTTGTCAGTCGGAAGAGTGTCGGTCGGAAAAGTGGCAGGCGAAAAAGTGTCAGTTGGAAAAGTATCAGGTGGTAAAGTGCCAGGCGGAATAGTGTCAGTAGGAAAAGTGTCAGGCAGAAGACTGTCAGGCGGAAGAATGTCAGGCTGAGGAGTATCAGGCGGAAGAGTGTCATTCAGAAAAGTGTCTGTCAGAAACGAGACAGGCGGAAAAGTGTCAGACGGAAAAGTCTCAGGTGGAAATGTGTCAATCAGAAAAGTGTCAGGCAGAATAGTGTCAAGCGGAAACATTTCAGGCGGAAAAGTATCAGTCAGAAAAGTGTCAGGCAGAAAAGTGTCAGTCGGAATAGTGAGAGGTGGAATTTTGTCAGTCTGAAAAGTGTCAGGTGTAAAAAGTATCAGGCGGATAACTGACAGGCGGAAAAGTGTCAGGCAGATAAGCGTCAGTCGGAAAAGTGTCAGTCAGATAATTGTCAGTCAGAAAAGTGTGAGGCGGAAAAGTGCCAGGCGGAGTAGTGACAGGCGGAAAAGTGTCAGGCAGAAATGACTCAGGCGGAAAAGTGTCAGGTGGAAAAGTGTCAGTCAGAAAAGGATCAGGTGGAAACGTGTCATGCTGATAACTGTCAGTTGGAAAAGTGTCATTCGGAAATGTGTCAGATGGAAAACTGTCAGTTGGAAAAGTCTCAGGCGGAAAAGTGTCAGGCAGAAAAGTATCAGTCGGAAAAGTGTCAGGCAGATAAGCATCAGGCGGAAAAGTGTCAGGCGGAAAAGTGTCTGTCGGAAAAGTGTTGGTCGCAAAAGTGTTGGTCAGAAACGTGCCAGTCAGAAAAGGGTCTGGTGGCAAAGTGTCAGGCGGAAAAGTGTCAGGCGGAAAAGTGTCAGTTGGAAATGTGTGAGGTAGATAAGTGTCGGTCAGAAAAGTGTCAGTCGGAAAAGTGCCGGTCGTAAATGAGTCGTTCGGAAAAGTGTTGGTTGGAAAAGTGTCTGGCAAAAAAGTGGCAGTCTGAAGTTTGTCAGATGGAAAAGTGTCACCCGTAAAAGTGCCAGTCGGAAATGAGTGAAGCGGAAAAGTGTCAGTCGGAAAAGTGTCAGTCGGAAAGGTGTCAGGCACAAAAGTGTCAGGCAGAAAAGTGTCAATCGGAAAAGTGTCAGGCAGAAATGTGTCAGGCAGAGAAGCATCAGGCGGAAAAGTGACAGGCGGAAAAGTGTCTGTCAGAAAAGCGTTGGTCGCAAAAGTGTCGGTCGGAAAAGTGCCAGTCAGAAAAGGGACAGGCGGCAAAGTGTCAGGCGGAAAAGTGTCTGTCGGAAAAGTGTCAGGCAGAAAAGTGTCATTCGGAAAAGTGTCTGTCAGAAAAGAGACAGGCGGAAAAGTGTCAGGAGGAAATGTGCCAGGCGGATAAGTGTCGGTCGGATAAGTGTCGGTCAGAAAAGTGTAGGTTGGAAAAGTGGCAGGCGAAAAAGTGTTTGTTGGAAAAGTATCAGGTGGTAACGTGTCAGGCGGAAAAGTGTCAGTCAGAAAAGTGTCAGGCAGATGAGTGTCAGGCGGAAGAATATCAAGCGGAAGAGTGTCATGCGGAAATGTGTCTGGCAGAAATGTGTCAGGTGGAAAAGTGTCATTCAGAATAGTGACTGTCAGAAAAGAGTCAGGCGGAAAAGTGTCAGGCGGAAAAGTGTCAAGTGGAAATGTTTCGCTCGGAAAAGTGTCAGGTAGAATAGTGTCAATCGGAAACATCTGAGGCGGATAAGTATCTGTCAGAAAAATCTCAGGCAGGAAAGAGTCAGTCTGAAAAATATCAGTCGGAAAAGTGTCAGGCAGAAAAGTGTCATTCAGAAAAGTGTGTGTCAGAAATGAGTCAGTCAGAAAAGTATCAGGCAGAAATGTGCCAGGCGGATAAGTGTCAGTCGGAAATTTGTCAGTCGGAAGAGTGTCGGTCGGAAAAGTGGCAGGCGAAAAAGAGTCAGTTGGCAAAGTATCAGGTGGTAAAGTGCCAGGCGGAATAGTGTCAGTAGGAAAAGTGTCAGGCAGAAGAGTGTCAGGCGGAAGAGTGTCAGGCTGAAGAGTATCAGGCGGAAGAGTGTCATTCAGAAAAGAGTCTGTCAGAAACGAGACAGGCGGAAAAGTGTCAGACGGAAAAGTGTCAGGTGGAAATGTGTCAGTCAGAAAAGTGTCAGGCTGAATAGTGTCAATCGGAAACATGTCAGGCGGAAAAGTATCAGTCAGAAAAGTGTCAGGCAGAAAACTGTCAGTCGGAATAGTGAGAGGTGGAATATTGTCAGTCTGAAAAGTGTCAGGTGTAAAAAGTATCAGGCGGATAACTGACAGGCGGAAAAGTGTCAGGCAGATAAGCATCAGTCAGAGAAGCATCAGGCGGGAAAGTGACAGGCGGAAATGTGTCTGTCGGAAAAGTGTTGGTCGCAAAAGAGTCGGTCGGAAAAGTGCCAGTCAGAAAAGGGTCAGGCGGCAAAGTGTCAGGCGGAAAAGTGTCTGTCGGAAAAGTGTTGGTCGCAAAAGTGGCGGTTGGAAAAGTGCGAGTCAGAAAAGGGTCAGGCGGCAAAGTGTCAGGCGGAAAAGTGTCAGGCGGAAAAGTGTCAGTTGGAAATGTGTGAGGCAGATAAGTGTCGGTCGGAAAAGTGTCGGTCGGAAAAGTGTCGGTCGGAAATGTGATTTCAGAAAAGTGTTGGTTGGAAATGTGTCTGGCAAAAAAGTGTCAGTCTGAAATTTGTCAGGTGGAAAAGTGTCACCCTTAAAAGTGCCAGTCGGAAAAGAGTGAAGCGGAAAAGTGCCAGTCAGAAAAGTGTCAGTTGGAAAAGTGTCAGGCAGAAAAGTGTCAATCGGGAAAATGACATTTGGAAAAGTGTCTGTCAGAGAAGATTGAGGCGGAAAATTATCAGGCGGTAAAGTGTCAGGCGGAAAAGTATCAGTCAGAAAAGTGTCAGGCAGAAAAGTGTCAGCTGGAAAAATGTCAGTCGGAAAAGTGTCAGGCAGAAAAGTGTCATTCGGAAAAGTGTCTGTCAGAAAAGAGACAGGCGGAAAAGTGTCAGGAGGAAATGTGCTAGGCGGATAAGTGTCGGTCGGATAAGTGTCGGTCAGAAAAGTGTAGGTCGGAAAAGTGTCAGGTGAAAAAGTGTCAGTTGGAAAAGTATCAGGTGGTAAAGTGCCAGGCGGAAAAGTGTCAGTCAGAAAAGTGTCAGGTGGAAGAGTGTCAGGTGGAAGAGTATCAAGCGGAAGAGTGTCATGCGGAAATGTGTCTGGCAGAAATGTGTCAGGTGGAAAAGTGTCATTCAGAAAAGTGACTGTCAGAAAAGAGTCAGGCGGAAAATTGTCAGGTGGAAAAGTGTCAGGTGGAAATGTTTCACTCGGAAAAGTGTCAGGTAGAATAGTGTCAATCGGAAACATGTGAGGCGGATAAGTATCTGTCAGAAAAATCTCAGGCGGAAAAGTGTCAGTCTGAAAAATATCAGTCGGAAAAGTGTCAGGCAGAAAAGTGTCATTCAGAAAAGTGTGTGTCAGAAATGAGTCAGTCAGAAAAGTATCAGGCAGAAATGTGCCAGGCGGATAAGTGTCAGTCGGAAATTTGTCAGTCGGAAGAGTGTCGGTCGGAAAAGTGGCAGGCGAAAAAGTGTCAGTTGGAAATGTATCAGGTGGTAAAGTGCCAGGCAGAATAGTGTCAGTCGGAAAAGTGGCAGGCAGAAGAGTGTCAGGCGGAAGAGTATCAGGCTGAAGAGTATCAGGCGGAAGAGTGTCATTCAGAAAAGTGTCTGTCAGAAACGAGACAGGCGGAAAAGTGTCAGACGGAAAAGTGTCAGGTGGAAATGTGTCAGTCAGAAAAGTGTCAGGCAGAATAGTGTCAATCGGAAACATGTCAGGCAGAAAAGTATCAGTCAGAAAAGTGGCAGGTAGAAAAGTGTCAGTCGGAATAGTGAGAGCTGGAATATTGTCTGTCTGAAAAGTGTCAGGTGTAAAAAGTATCAGGCGGATAACTGACAGGCGGAAAAGTGTCAGGCAGATAAGCGTCAGTCGGAAAAGTGTCAGTCGGAAAATTGTCAGTCGGAAAAGTGTGAGGCGGAAAAGTGTCAGGCAGAGTAGTGACAGGCGGAAAAGTGTCAGGCAGAAATGAGTCAGGCGGAAAAGTGTCAGGTGGAAAAGTGTCAGTCAGAAAAGGATCAGATGGAAACGTGTCTTGCTGATAACTGTCAGTCGGAAAAGTGTCATTCGGAAATGTGTCAGAAGGAAAACTGTCAGTTGGAAAAGTCTCAGGCGGAAAAGTGTCAGGCAGAAAAGTGTCAGTCGGAAAAGTGTCAGGCAGAGAAGCATCAGGCAGAAAAGTGTCAGGCGGAAAAGTGTCTGTCGGATAAGTGTTCGTCACAAAAGTGTCGGTCGGAAAAGTGCCAGTCAGAAAAGGGTCAGGCGGCAAAGTGTCAGGCGGAAAAGTGTCAGGCGTTAAAGTGTCAGTTGGAAATGTGTGAGGGAGATAAGTGTCGGTCAGAAAAGTGTCAGTCGGAAAAGTGCCGGTCGTAAATGAGTCGTTCGGAAAAGTGTTGGTTGGAAAAGTGTCTGGCAAAAAAGTGGCAGTCTGAAGTTTGTCAGATGGAAAAGTGTCACCCGTAAAAGTGCCAGTCGGAAATGAGTGAAGCGGAAAAGTGTCAGTCGGAAAAGTGTCAGTCGGAAAGGTGTCAGGCACAAAAGTGTCAGGCAGAAAAGTGTCAATCGGAAAAGTGTCAGGCAGAAATGTGTCAGGCAGAGAAGCATCAGGCGGAAAAGTGACAGGCGGAAAAGTGTCTGTCAGAAAAGCGTTGGTCGCAAAAGTGTCGGTCGGAAAAGTGCCAGTCAGAAAAGGGACAGGCGGCAAAGTGTCAGGCGGAAAAGTGTCTGTCGGAAAAGTGTCAGGCAGAAAAGTGTCATTCGGAAAAGTGTCTGTCAGAAAAGAGACAGGCGGAAAAGTGTCAGGAGGAAATGTGCCAGGCGGATAAGTGTCGGTCGGATAAGTGTCGGTCAGAAAAGTGTAGGTTGGAAAAGTGGCAGGCGAAAAAGTGTTTGTTGGAAAAGTATCAGGTGGTAACGTGTCAGGCGGAAAAGTGTCAGTCAGAAAAGTGTCAGGCAGATGAGTGTCAGGCGGAAGAATATCAAGCGGAAGAGTGTCATGCGGAAATGTGTCTGGCAGAAATGTGTCAGGTGGAAAAGTGTCATTCAGAATAGTGACTGTCAGAAAAGAGTCAGGCGGAAAAGTGTCAGGCGGAAAAGTGTCAAGTGGAAATGTTTCGCTCGGAAAAGTGTCAGGTAGAATAGTGTCAATCGGAAACATCTGAGGCGGATAAGTATCTGTCAGAAAAATCTCAGGCAGGAAAGAGTCAGTCTGAAAAATATCAGTCGGAAAAGTGTCAGGCAGAAAAGTGTCATTCAGAAAAGTGTGTGTCAGAAATGAGTCAGTCAGAAAAGTATCAGGCAGAAATGTGCCAGGCGGATAAGTGTCAGTCGGAAATTTGTCAGTCGGAAGAGTGTCGGTCGGAAAAGTGGCAGGCGAAAAAGAGTCAGTTGGCAAAGTATCAGGTGGTAAAGTGCCAGGCGGAATAGTGTCAGTAGGAAAAGTGTCAGGCAGAAGAGTGTCAGGCGGAAGAGTGTCAGGCTGAAGAGTATCAGGCGGAAGAGTGTCATTCAGAAAAGAGTCTGTCAGAAACGAGACAGGCGGAAAAGTGTCAGACGGAAAAGTGTCAGGTGGAAATGTGTCAGTCAGAAAAGTGTCAGGCTGAATAGTGTCAATCGGAAACATGTCAGGCGGAAAAGTATCAGTCAGAAAAGTGTCAGGCAGAAAACTGTCAGTCGGAATAGTGAGAGGTGGAATATTGTCAGTCTGAAAAGTGTCAGGTGTAAAAAGTATCAGGCGGATAACTGACAGGCGGAAAAGTGTCAGGCAGATAAGCATCAGTCAGAGAAGCATCAGGCGGGAAAGTGACAGGCGGAAATGTGTCTGTCGGAAAAGTGTTGGTCGCAAAAGAGTCGGTCGGAAAAGTGCCAGTCAGAAAAGGGTCAGGCGGCAAAGTGTCAGGCGGAAAAGTGTCTGTCGGAAAAGTGTTGGTCGCAAAAGTGTCGGTTGGAAAAGTGCGAGTCAGAAAAGGGTCAGGCGGCAAAGTGTCAGGCGGAAAAGTGTCAGGCGGAAAAGTGTCAGTTGGAAATGTGTGAGGCAGATAAGTGTCGGTCGGAAAAGTGTCGGTCGGAAAAGTGTCGGTCGGAAATGTGATTTCAGAAAAGTGTTGGTTGGAAATGTGTCTGGCAAAAAAGTGTCAGTCTGAAATTTGTCAGGTGGAAAAGTGTCACCCTTAAAAGTGCCAGTCGGAAAAGAGTGAAGCGGAAAAGTGCCAGTCAGAAAAGTGTCAGTTGGAAAAGTGTCAGGCAGAAAAGTGTCAATCGGGAAAATGACATTTGGAAAAGTGTCTGTCAGAGAAGATTGAGGCGGAAAATTATCAGGCGGTAAAGTGTCAGGCGGAAAAGTATCAGTCAGAAAAGTGTCAGGCAGAAAAGTGTCAGCTGGAAAAATGTCAGTCGGAAAAGTGTCAGGCAGAAAAGTGTCATTCGGAAAAGTGTCTGTCAGAAAAGAGACAGGCGGAAAAGTGTCAGGAGGAAATGTGCTAGGCGGATAAGTGTCGGTCGGATAAGTGTCGGTCAGAAAAGTGTAGGTCGGAAAAGTGTCAGGTGAAAAAGTGTCAGTTGGAAAAGTATCAGGTGGTAAAGTGCCAGGCGGAAAAGTGTCAGTCAGAAAAGTGTCAGGTGGAAGAGTGTCAGGTGGAAGAGTATCAAGCGGAAGAGTGTCATGCGGAAATGTGTCTGGCAGAAATGTGTCAGGTGGAAAAGTGTCATTCAGAAAAGTGACTGTCAGAAAAGAGTCAGGCGGAAAATTGTCAGGTGGAAAAGTGTCAGGTGGAAATGTTTCACTCGGAAAAGTGTCAGGTAGAATAGTGTCAATCGGAAACATGTGAGGCGGATAAGTATCTGTCAGAAAAATCTCAGGCGGAAAAGTGTCAGTCTGAAAAATATCAGTCGGAAAAGTGTCAGGCAGAAAAGTGTCATTCAGAAAAGTGTGTGTCAGAAATGAGTCAGTCAGAAAAGTATCAGGCAGAAATGTGCCAGGCGGATAAGTGTCAGTCGGAAATTTGTCAGTCGGAAGAGTGTCGGTCGGAAAAGTGGCAGGCGAAAAAGTGTCAGTTGGAAATGTATCAGGTGGTAAAGTGCCAGGCAGAATAGTGTCAGTCGGAAAAGTGGCAGGCAGAAGAGTGTCAGGCGGAAGAGTATCAGGCTGAAGAGTATCAGGCGGAAGAGTGTCATTCAGAAAAGTGTCTGTCAGAAACGAGACAGGCGGAAAAGTGTCAGACGGAAAAGTGTCAGGTGGAAATGTGTCAGTCAGAAAAGTGTCAGGCAGAATAGTGTCAATCGGAAACATGTCAGGCAGAAAAGTATCAGTCAGAAAAGTGGCAGGTAGAAAAGTGTCAGTCGGAATAGTGAGAGCTGGAATATTGTCTGTCTGAAAAGTGTCAGGTGTAAAAAGTATCAGGCGGATAACTGACAGGCGGAAAAGTGTCAGGCAGATAAGCGTCAGTCGGAAAAGTGTCAGTCGGAAAATTGTCAGTCGGAAAAGTGTGAGGCGGAAAAGTGTCAGGCAGAGTAGTGACAGGCGGAAAAGTGTCAGGCAGAAATGAGTCAGGCGGAAAAGTGTCAGGTGGAAAAGTGTCAGTCAGAAAAGGATCAGATGGAAACGTGTCTTGCTGATAACTGTCAGTCGGAAAAGTGTCATTCGGAAATGTGTCAGAAGGAAAACTGTCAGTTGGAAAAGTCTCAGGCGGAAAAGTGTCAGGCAGAAAAGTGTCAGTCGGAAAAGTGTCAGGCAGAGAAGCATCAGGCAGAAAAGTGTCAGGCGGAAAAGTGTCTGTCGGATAAGTGTTCGTCACAAAAGTGTCGGTCGGAAAAGTGCCAGTCAGAAAAGGGTCAGGCGGCAAAGTGTCAGGCGGAAAAGTGTCAGGCGTTAAAGTGTCAGTTGGAAATGTGTGAGGGAGATAAGTGTCAGTCGGAAAAGTGTCGGTCGGAAAAGTGTCGGTCGTAAATGTGTCGTTCGGAAAAGTGTTGGTTGGAAAAGTGTCTGGCAAAAAAGTGTCAGTCTGAAGTTTGTCAGGTGGAAAAGTGTCACCCGTAAAAGTGCCAGTCGGAAATGAGTGAAGCGTAAAAGTGTCAGTCAGAAAAGTGTCAGTCGGAAAAGTGTCAGGCGGAAAAGTGTCAGGCGGAAAAGTGTCCGTCGGAAAAGTGTCAGTCAGAAAACTGTCAGGCAGAGAAGCATCAGGCGGAAAAGTGAAAGGCGGAAAAGTGTCTGTCGGAAAAGTGTTGGTCGCAAAAGTGTCGGTCAGAAAAGTGCCAGTCAGAAAAGGTTCAGGTGGCAAAGTGTCAGGCGGAAAAGTGTCAGGCGGAAAAGTGTCAGTTGGAAATGTGTGAGGCAGATAAGTGTCGGTCGGAAAAGTGTCGGTCGGAAATGTGTCGCTCGGAAAAGTGTTGGTTGGAAAAGTTTCTGGCGAAAAAGTGTCAGTCTGAAATTTGTCAGGTGGAAAAGTGTCACGCGTAAAACTGCCAGTCGGAAAAGTGTGAGGCAGAAAAGTGTCAGTCGGAAAAGTATCAGGCGGAAAAGAGTCAGGCGGAAAAGTGTCAGTCGGAAAAGTGTCAGGCCGAAAAGTATCAATCGGGAAAATTACATTTGGAAAAGTGTCTGTCAGAACAGATTGAGGCGGAAAATTATCAGGCGGTAAAGTGTCAGGTGGAAATGTGTCAGTCGGAAAAGTGTCAGGCAGAAAAGTATCAATCAGAAACATGTCAGGCGGAGAAGTATCAGTCAGAAAAGTGTCAGGCAGAAAAGTGTCAGTTGGAAAAATGTCGGTCGGAAAAGTGTCAGGCAGAAAAGTGTCATTCGGAAAAGTGTCTGTCTGAAAAGAGACAGGCGGAAAAGTGTCAGGCGGAAAAGTGTCAGGTGGAAATGTTTCACTCGGAAAAGTGTCAGGTAGAATAGTGTCAATCGGAAACATGTGAGGCGGAAAGGTATCTGTCAGAAAAGTCTCAAGCGGAATAGAGTCAGTCTGAAAAATATCAGTCGGATAAGTGTCAGGCAGGAAAGTGTCATTCAGAAAAGTGTGTGTCAGAAATGAGTCAGGCAGAAAAGAGTCAGGAAGAAATGTGCCAGGCAGATAAGTGTCAGTCAGAAAATTATTAGCAGAAAAGTGTCAAGCGGAAAATGCCAGTCGGAAAAGAGTGAGGATGAGTAGTGACAGGTGGACTAGTGTCAATTGGATAAGTCAGCTGGAAAAGTGTCAGGAGCAACAGTGTCAGGTGGAAATGTGTCAGTCGGATAAGTGTCAGGTAGATAATGCCAGGCGGAATGGTGCCAGTCAGAAAAGTACCAGTCGGAAAAGTGTGAGGTGGAAAAGTGTCAGTCGTTAAAGTGTCAGGCGGAAAAGATTCAGGCGGAAAAGTGTCAGGCAGAAAAGTGTCAGGCGGAATTGTCAGGTGGAAAAGTGTCAGGCGGAAACATGTCAGGTGGACAACCATCAGTCGGAAAAGTAGCAGGCGGAAGAGTGTCAGTTGGAAAAGTCTGAGTCGGAAATTTGTCAGTCAGAAAAGTGTCAGCAGGATAAGTGCCAGGCAGGAAAGTGTCAATCGGGAACATGTCAGGCGGAAAATTGTCTGTCAGAAAAGTGTCAGGCAGAAAAGCGTCAGGCGGAAAAGTGTCCATTGGAAATTTGTCAGGCGGATAAGTGTTGGTCAGAAAAGTGGCTGGCAAAAAAGTGTCAGTCTGAAAATTGTCAGGTTGAAAAGTGTCACTCGGAAAATTGCCAGTCGGAAAAGAGACAGGCAGAAAAGTGTCAGTCAGAAAATTATCAGTCGGAAAAGTGTCAAGCGGAAAAGTGTCAGTCAGAAGAGTGTCAGGCAGAATAGTGTCAGTTGGAAAAGTAGCAGGCGGATTAGTGACAGGCAGAAAAGTGACAGTTGGATAAGTCAGGCTGAACAGTGTCATGCGGAAAAGTATCAGTCAGAAAAGTGTCAGTCGGAAAAGTGTCAGGAGGAGTAGTGAAAGGTGGAAAAGTTTCAGTTGGAGAAGTCATGCGGAAAAGTGCCAGGAGTAACAATGTCAGGTGGAAAAGTGTCAGTCGGATAAGTGGCAGGCGGAAAATATCAGGCTGATATATATCAGCCAGAAATGTGTCAGTCAGAGAAGTGTCAGGCAGAAAATGTCACGCGGAAAAGTGCCAGTCGTAAAAGTGTCAGGCGGAAAATGTCAGGCGGAAAATGTCAGGCGGAAAGTACCAGTCGGAAAAGTGTCAAGCGGAAAAGTGTCATTCAGAAAAATGTCTGTCAGAAACGAGTCAGGCGGAAAAGTGTCAGACGGAAAAGTGTCAGGTGGAAATGTGTCAGTCAGAAAAGTGTCAGGCAGAATAGTGTCAATCGGAAACATGTCAGGCGGAAAAGTATCAGTCAGAAAAGAGTCAGGCAGAAAAGTGTCAGTCGGAATAGTGAGAGGTGGAATATTGTCAGTCTGAAAAGTGTCAGGTGGAAAAAGTATCAGGCTGATAACTGACAGGCGAAAAAGTGTCAGGCTGATAAGCATCAGTCAGAAAAGTGTCAGTCGGAAAATTGTCAGTCGGAAAAGTGTGAGGCGGAAAGGTGTCAGGCAGAAATGAGTCAGGCAGAAATGTGTCAGGTGGAAAAGTGTCAGTCAGAAAAGGATCAGGTGGAAAAGTGTCTTGCTGATAACTGTCAGTCTGAAAAGTGTCATTGAGAAATGTGTCAGTTGGAAAATTGTCAGTTGGAAAAGTGTCAGGCGGAAAAGTGTCAGGCGGAAAAGTGTCTGTCGGAAAAGTGTTGGTCGCAAAAGTGTCGGTCAGAAAAGTGCCAGTCAGAAAAGGGTCAGGCGGCAAAGTGTCAGGTGGAAAAGTGTCAGGCGGAAAAGAGTCAGTCGGAAGAGTGTCAGTCAGAAAAGTGGCAGGTGAAAAAGTGTCAGCTGGAAAAGTATCAGGTGGTAAAGTGCCAGGCGGAAAAGTGTCAGTAGGAAAAGTGTCAGGCGGAAGAGTGTCAGGCGGAAGAGTGACAGGCGGAAGAGTATCAGGCGGAAGAGTGTCATGCGGAAATGTGTCTGGCAGAAATGTGTCAGGTGGAAAAGTGTCAGTCGGAAAAGTGTCAGTTGGAACACTGTCAGGCAGAATAGTGTCAGTTGTAAAAGTGTCAGTTGGAAAAGTGTCAGGAGGAGTAGTGACAGGTGGAAAAGTGTCAGTTGGATAAGACAGACGGAAAAGTCATAGAGTCATAGAGTCATAGAGATTTACAGCACAGAAAGAGGCCCTTCGGACCATCATGTCTGCGCCGTCCATCAATCCCTGTCCAGTCTAATCCCAGTTACCAGAATTTGGTCCATATCCTTGCATGCAATGGCATTTCAAGTGCTCATCCAAATGCTTCTTGAATGTTGTGAGGTTTCCTGCCTCTACCAGCCTTTCAGGCAGTGAGTTCCAGATTCCAACCACCCTTTGGGTGCAAAAGTTCCTCCTCAAATCCCCTCTAAATCTCCTGCCGCTTACTCTGAATCTATGCCCCATTGTTATTGACCCCCCTACTAAGGGGAAAAGTTCCTCTTTTTCCACCCTATCGATGCCCCTCATCATTTTGTACACCTCAATCAGGTCCCCCCTCAGCCTGCTTTGCTCCAAGGAAAACAACCCCACCTGTTTAGCCTTTCTTCATAGCTGAGGCGCTCCATCCCAGGTAACATCCTGTTGAATCTTCTCTGCACCCACTCCAAAGCAATCACATCCTTTCTATAGTGAGGCGACCAGAACTGCACACAGTCCTCCAGCTGTGGCCTCCCCAGCGTTTTGTACAGCTCCATCATAACCTCCCTGCTCTTATATTCTATGCCTCGGCTAATGAAGGCAAGTATCCCATATGCCTTTTTAACCACCTTATCTACCTGTTCCGCTGCCTTCAGGGATCTATGTACATGTACATCAAGGTCCCTCTGACCCTCTGTACTTCCTAGGGTCCTACAACTCATTGTGTATTCCCTTGCCTTATTTGTCCGTCCAAAATGCATCACCTCGCACTTTTCAGGGTTGAATTCCATTTGCCACTTTTCCTCCCATCTGACCAACCCGTTAATATCATCCTGTAGCCTGAGGCTTTCCTCCTCGCAATTTACCACCCCACCAATTTTCGTGTCATCTGCGAACTTACTGATCATACCTTTTACATTCTCATCCAAATCATTTATGTAGATCACAAACAGCAAGGGACCCAGCACCGATCCCTAAGGTACCCCACTGGACACAGGCTTCCAGTCACAAAAGCAACCTTCGACCATCACCCTCTGCCTCCTGCCACTCAGCCAGTTTAGGATCCAACGCGCCAAGGCACCCTGGATCCCATGGGCTCTTACCTTCTTGACCAGTCTCCTATGCGGGACTTTGTCAAAAGCTTTACTGAAGTCCATGTAAACCACATCCACAGCATTTCCCTCTTCCACACACCTAGTCACCCCCTCGAAAAATTCAATCAGATTGGTCAGACATGATTTACCCTTGACAAAGCCATGCTGACTATCCCCGATTAATCCTTGCCTCTCCAAGTGGTGACTTATTTTGTCCCTCAGAATTTTTTCCAATAATTTCCCTACCACAGATGTTAGGCTCACTGGCCTGTAATTCCCTGGTTTATCCCTGCTACCCTTCGTGAATAATGGTACTACATTAGCTGTTCTCCAGTCCTCTGGTACATCCCCTGTGGCCAGAGAGGTTCTGAAAATTTGTGTCAGAGCCCCTGCAACCTCCTCCTTTGCCTCACACAACAGACTGGGATACATGTCGTCCGGGCCTGGGGATTTATCCACTTTTTGGCCTGCTAAAACCGCTAGTACCCCCTCCCTCTCGATGCTAATATGTTCAAGTATGTCACAGTCCCCTTGCCGATTTCTATGTCTACATCGTCTTTCTCCATACTGAACACAGATGCAAAAAATTCATTTAAAACCACGCCTACATCATCTGGCTCTACACACAGATTGCCACTTTGGTCCCTAATGGGCCCAACCCTTTCCCTGGTTATCCTCTTGCCCTTAATATACTTATAAAACATCTTAGGATTTTCCTTTATTTTGCTCGCCAGTGTTATTTCATGGCCCCTCCTTGCCCTCCTAATTTCTCTTTTAAATATGCTCCTGCACTTTTTATACTCCTCCGGCTTCCTCCGTCTTTAGTCTTTTGTAATTGCCAAAAGCTCCCCCTTTTTTCCGAACGCATTTTTGTATATCCCTTGTCATCCCTTGTCATCCCTTTGCTTGTTGGTCCCACCCTTGACATTTACAGGAACATGTTGGCGTTGTATTCTCTCTATTTCCCTTCTGAAAGTCTCCCATTGTTTTGATGTGGATTTTCCTATAAGTAGCTGCTCCCAGTCCACTTTGGCCAGATCCTGCCTTATCATATTAAAATCGGCCTTCCCCCAATTTAGAACCCTTATTTCCGGGCCGTCTTTGTCTTTTTCCATGACCACCTTAAGTCTCACCGAATTATGGTCACTGTCGCCAAAATGCTCTCCTGCTGGCACTTCCACCACTTGCCCGGCTACATTCTCTAGAATTAGGTCCAGTACCGCCCTCTCTCTTGTAGGACTTTCTACATGTTGGCTCAAAAAGCTCTCTTGGATGCACTTTAAGAATTCTGCACCCTCTAAGCCTTTCACACTCTGACTATCCCAGTTGAAATCCCCCACTATTATTTTCGCACTTCTCTGAGATTTGCCTACATATCTGTTCCTCTATCTTCTCTATCTCCCCCTGGCTGTTTGGGGGCCTATAGTACACTCCCAGCAAAGTGCTTGCCCCCTTTTTGTTTTTAAGTTCTACCCATATGGCCTCATTAGAGGAACCCGCTAATATATCGTCCCTCCTTACAGCAGTAATTGACACCTTAATTAATATTGCAACACCCCCTCCCCTTTTACACCCCCCTCTGTCTCGCCTGAAGATTGTATACCCTGGAATATTGAGCTGCCAGTCCTGACCCTCCCTCAACCATGTCTCCGTGATAGCAACAATATCGTACTCCCATGTGTTCAACAACAACTTCAGTTCATCCACCTTATTTGCAAGAGTCCTTGCATTAAAATAAATGCCTTCCAGCCCTGCCATATTCCCTATTGCCTTCACATATTTGCTCTGCCTTCCCAGCTGACTTGTTTATTCCTCCGTATTTGGCTGTAAATCACGCCCTACTATAGCTCCACTCTGTATCCCATCCCGCTGCCAAGTTAGTTTAACCCCCCGCAACAGTGCTAGCAAACCTCCCCGCAAGGATATTGGTCCCCCTCTGGTTCAGGTGTAAACCGCCCGACTTGTATAAGTCCCACCTTGCCCAGAAGCAGACCCAGTGATCCAGGAAACTAAAGCCCTCCACCCTGCACCATCCCTTTAGCCACGCATTCATCTGTTCTATCTTCCTATTCCTATATTCACTAGCACGTGGCACCGGGAGTAATCCAGAGATTACAACCTTTGAGGTCCTGCTCTTTAATCTTCCACCTAGCTCCCTAAATTCTTGCTGCAGGAGCTCATCCCTCTTTTTACCTATGTCTTTGGTACCAATGTGGATCACGACCTCTGGCTGTTCACCCTCCCCCTCCAGGATGCCCTGCAGCCGCTCAGTGACATCCTTGACCCTGGCACCAGGGAGGCAACAAACCATCCTGGATTCACGTCTACGGCCACAGAAACGCCTATCTGTTCCTCTTACTATAGAATCCCCTACCACTATTGCTCTCCCACTCTTTTTCCTCCCTTCCTGGGCAGCAGGAGCACCCCCAGTGCCAGGAAGTTGGCTGCTGCTGCCATCCCCTGGTGAGTCATCTCCCTCAACAGTATCCAAAGCGGTATACCTGTTTGAGGGGGGAATGGTCACAAGTGTCAGGAGTAACAGTGTCAGGTTGAAAAGTTTCATTCGGAAAAGTGGCACGCGGAAAATATCAGGCTGATTAAAATCAGCCAGCAAAGTGTCAGTCAGAGAAGTGTTAGGCGGAAAGTGTCAGTCGGAAAAGTGTCAGGCGGAAAATGTCAGGCAGAAAAGTGCCAGTCAGAAAAGTGTCAGGTGGAAAAGTGTCAGTCAGAAAAGTATCAGGCGGAAGAGAGTCAGGCAGAAAAGTGTCAGTCCGAATAGTGTCAGGTGGAAACATGTCAGGCGGAAGAGTGTCAGGCAGAAACATCTCAGGTGGAAATTGTCAGTCGGAAAAGTGTCAGTTGGAAAAGTGTCAGGCAGAATAGTGAAAGTCGGAAATGTGTCAGGAAGAGTAGTGACAGGTGGAAACGTGTCTGTTGGATAAGTGAGTTGGAACAGTGTCAGGCAGAAAATATCAGTCAGAAAAGTGTCAGTCTGAAAAGTGTCAGGTGGAAAATGTCAGGCGGAAAATGTCAGGTAGAAAAGTGCCAGTCGGAAAAGTGTCAGGCACAAAATGTCAGGCAGAAAATTGCCAGTCTGAAAATTGTCAGACGGAAAAGTGGCATTCAGAAAAGTATCAGGCAGAAGAGAGTCAGGCGGATAAATGTCAGTCCGAATAGTGTCAGGTGGAAAAGAGTCAGGCGGAAAAGTGTCAGGCGGAAACGTCCCAGGCGGAAAAGTGTCAGGCAGAAAAGTGTCAGTCTGAAACATGTCAGGCGGAAAAGTGTCAGGCGGAAAAGAGTCAGTCAGAAAAGTGGAAGTCGGAAAAGTGTGAAGCGGAGAAGTGTCATTCAGAAAAGTGTCTGTCAGAAACGAGTCAGGCGGAAATGTGTCAGACGGAAAAGTGTCAGGTGGAAATGTGTCAGTCAGAAAAGTGTCAGGCAGAATAGTGTCAATCGGAAACATGTCAGGCGGAAAAGTATCCGTCAGAAAGTGTCAGGCAGAGAAGTGTCAGTCGGAATAGTGAGAGGTGGAATATTGTCAGTCTGAAAAGTGTCAGGTGGAAAAAGTATCAGGCGGACAACTGACAGGCGGAAAAGTGTCAGGCAGATAAGCGTCAGTCAGAAAAGTGTCAGTAGGAAAATTGTCAGTCGGAAAAGTACGAGGCGGAAAAGTGTCAGGTGGAGTAGTGACAGGCGGAAAAGTGTCAGGCAGAAATGAGTCAGGCAGAAAAGTGTCAGGTGGAAAAGTGTCAGTCAGAAAAGGATCAGGTGGAAACGTGTCTTGCTGATAACTGTCAGTCGGAAAAGTGTCATTCGGAAATGTGTCAGACCGAAAATTGGCAGTTGGAAAAGTCTCAGGCGGAAAAGTGTCAGGCAGAAAAGTGTCAGTCGGAAAAGTGTCAGGCAGAAAAGTGTCAGGCAGAAAAGTGTCAGGCAGAGAAGCATCAGGCGGAAAAATGTCAGTTGGAAAAGTGTCTGTCGGAAAAGTGTTGGTCGCAAATGTGTCTGTCGGAAAAGTGCCAGTCAGAAAAGGGTCAGGTGGCAAAGTGTCAGGCGGAAAAGTGTGAGGCGGAAAAGTGTCAGTTGGAAATGTGTGAGGCAGATAAGTGTCGGTCGGAAAAGTGTCGGTCAGAAAAGTGTCGGTCGGAAATGTGTCATTCGGAAAAGTATTGGTTGGAAAACAGTCTGGAAAAAAGTCTCAGTCTGAAATTTGTCAGGTGGAAAAGTGTCACCCATAAAAGTGCCAGTCTGAAAAGAGTGAAGCGGAAAAGTGTCAGTCGGAAAAGTGTCAGGCAGAAAAGTGTCAATCGGGAAAATGACATTTGGAAAAGTGTCTGTCAGAAAAGATTGAGGCAGAAAATTATCAGGCGGTAAAGTGTCAGGTGGAAATGTGTCAGTCGGAAAAGTGTCAGGCAGAATAGTGTCAATTGGAAACATGTCAAGTGGAAAAGTATCAGTCAGAAAAGAGTCAGGCAGAAAAGTGTCAGTCGGAATAGTGAGAGGTGGAATATTGTCAGTCTGAAAAGAGCCGGTGGAAAAAGTATCAGGCTGATAACTGACAGGCGGAAAAGTGTCAGGCTGATAAGCATCAGTCGGAAAAGTGTCAGTCGGAAAATTGTCAGTCGGAAAAGTGTGAGGCGGAAAGGTGTCAGGCAGAAATGATTCAGGCGGAAAGGTGTCAGGTGGAAAAGTGTCAGTCAGAAAAGGATCAGGTGGAAAAGTGTCAGTCGTTAATGTGTCAGGCGAATAAGTGTTAGTCAGAAAAGTGTCAGTCGGAAAAGTGTCGGTCTCAATAGTGTCGGTCGGAAAAGTGGCAGGCAAAAAAGTGTCGGTCAGAAAAGTTTTGGCAGAAAAGTGTCAGTCGGAAAAATGTCAGTCGGAAAAGTGTCAGGCAGAAAAGTGTCTTTAACAGAAGTATCTGTCAGACAAGTGTCAGGCGGAAAAGAGTCAGGCAGAAAATTGTCAGTCAGAAAACTGTCAAGCGTAAAGTGCCAGTCAGAAAAGAGTCAGGAGGAGTAGTGACAGGTGGACGAGTGTCAGCTGGATAAGTCAGCCGTAAAAGTGTCCGAATTAACAGTGCCAGTCGGAAAAGTATCAGTCGGAAAACTGTCAGGCGGAAATGTGTCAGGCATTACAGTGTCAGGTGGAAAAGTCACAGGTGGAAATGTGTCAGGTGGAAAAGTGTCAGGCTGAAACGTCTCAGTTGGACAATCATCAGTCGGAAAAGTAGCAGGCAGATTAATGTTAGTTGGATAAGTCTCAGTCGGAAATTTGTCAGCCGGAAAAGTGTCAGCAGGATATGTGCCAGGCAGCAAAGTGTCAATCGGAAACATGTCAGGCGGAAAAGTGTCAGTCGGAAAAATGTCGGACGGAAAAGTGTTGGTCGGAAAAGTGGCAGGCAAAAAGGTGTCAGTGAGAAAAGATTCAGGCAGCAAAGAGTCAGTCGGAAAAATGTCAGTCTGAAAAGTGTCAGGTAGAAAAGTGTCTTTCGGAAAAGTGTATTTCAGAAGAGTGTCAGGCGGAAAAGTGTCAGGTGGAAAAGTGTCAGGCGGAAAAGTGTCAGTTGGAAAAGTGTCTGTCGGAAAAGTGTCAGCAGGATAAGTGTGAAGCAGAAAAGTGTCAATTGTAAACAGGTCCGGCGGAAAATTGTCAGTCAGAAATCTGTCAGGCAGAAAAGTGTCAGCCGGAAACGTGTCAGGCGGAAAAGTGTCAGGCGGAAAAGTGTCAGGTGGAAAAGTGCCACTCGGAAAAGTGCCAGTCGGAAAATAGACAGGCGGAAATATGTCAGTTGGAAAATTATCAGGAAGAAATGTGTCAGGCGGAAAAGTGCCAGTCGGAAAAGTGTCAGGCAGAACAGTATCAGTCGGACAAAGTGTCGGTCGGAAAAGTGTCAGTCGGAAAAGTGTCGGCCGGGAAAGTGGCAGGTGAAAAAGTTTCAGTCTGAAAATTGTCAGGTGGAAAAGTGTAACTCGGCAAAATGCCAGTCGGAAAAGAGTCAATGGGAAGAGTGTCAGCCAGAAGAGTGTCAGGCAGAAAAGTGCCAGGCAGAAAAGTGTCAGTTGTTAATGTGTCAGGCGAATAAGTGTCAGTCGGAAAAGTGTCGGTTGGAAAAGTGTCGGTCGGAAAAGTGGCAGGCAAAAAAGTGTCAGTCAGGAAAGGTTCAGGCAGAAAAGAGTCAGTTGGAAAAATGTTAGTCGGAAAAGTGTCAGGTAGAAAAGTGTCCTTCGGAAAAGTGTCTTTCAGAAATGTGTCAGGCGGAAAAGTGTCAACGTCAGGCGGAAAAGTGTCAGTTGGAAAAGTGTCTGTCGGAAAAGTGTCAGCAGGATAAGTGTCAAGCAGAAAAGTGTCAATCGGGAACATGTCCGGCGGAAAATGGTCAGTCAGAAAACTGTCAGGCAGAAAAGTGTCAGTCGGAAACGTGTCAGGCAGAAAAGAGTCAGGCGGAAAAGTGTCAGGCAGAAAAGTGTCAGGTGGAAAAGTGTCAGGCGGAAAAGTGTCAGTCGGAAACATGTCAGGTGTACAATCGTCAGTCGGAAAAGTAGCAGGCGGAATAGTGTCGGTCGGAAAAGTCTCAGTCGGAGAAATTGTCAGTCGGATAGGTGTCAGTAAGATAAGTGTCAGGCAGAAAAGTGTCAATCGGAAACATGTCAGTCGGAAAAATGTCGGTCGGCAAAGTGTCAGGCAGAAAAGTGTCATTCGGAAAAGTGTCTGTTGGAAAAGTGTCAGGTGGAAAAGTGTCAGGCGGATAAGTATCAGTCAGAAATGTGTCAGGTGGATAAGTGTCAGTCAGAAAAGTGGCTATCGAAAAAGTGTCAGTTTGAAAATTTTCAGGTGGAAATGGTCACTCGGAACAGTGCCAGTCGGAAAAAAGACAGGCGGAAAAGTGTCAGCTGGAAAGTTATCATTCGGAACAGTGTCATTCGGAAAAGTGTCAGGCAGAAAAGTGTCAGGTGGAAAATTGTCAGGCGGATAAGTGTCAAGCGGAAAAGTGTCAGTCAGAAACGTGTCAGGCAGAAAAGTGTCAATCGGAAACATGTCAGGCAGAAAAGTGTCAGTCAGAAAAGTTTCATGCAGAAAAGTGTCAGTCAGAAAAATGTCAGTCAGAAATCTGTCAGGCGGAAAAGTGTCAGGTGGAAAAGTGTCAGTCAGAAATGTGTCAGATGGATAAGTGTCAGTCAGAAAAGTGGCTGTCGAAAAAGAGTCAGTCTGAAAATTTTCAGGTGGGAAAGTGTCATTCGGAACAGTGCCACTCGGAAAAAAGACAGGCGGAAATGTGTCAGTTGGAAAATTATCAGGCGGAAAAGTGTCAGGCGGAAAAGTGTCAGTCGGAAATGTGTCAGGCAGAAAAGTGTCAATCGGAAACATGTCAGGCGGAAAAGTGTCATTCAGAAAAGATTCAGGCAGAAAAGGGTCATTCTGTAAAATGTCAGTCGGAAAGTATCAGGCAGAAAAGTGTCATTCAGAAAAGTGTCAGTCCGAATAGTGCCATGTGAAAAAGTGTCAGCCGGATGAATGTCAGGCGGAAACGTCTCAGGTGGAAAAGTGACAGTCGGAAAAGTGTCAGTTGGAAAAGTGTCAGGCAGAATAGTGAATGTCAGAAAAGTGTCAGGCAGAGTAGTGACAGGTGGAAAAGTGTCTGTCGGATAAGTGAGTCGGAACAGTGTCAGGCAGAAACGTATCAGTCAGAAAAGAGTCAGGCGGAAAAGTGTCAGGCTGTGCAGTGACAGGTGGAAAAGTTTCAGTCGGATAAGTCAGGCAGAAAAGAGTCAGTCGGAAAAGAGTCAGTCAAAAAAGTGTCAGGCGGAAAAGTGTCAGTCAGAAAAGAGTCATTCGGAAAAATATCAGTCGGAAAATTGTCAGGAAGAAAACTGTCTGTCAGAAAATTGTCAGGCGGAAAAGTGTCAGTCAGAAAAGTGTCAGGCGGAAATTTGTCAGGCAGAAAAGTGTCACTCGGAAAAGTGTCAGTCCAAAAAGTGTCAGTTCGAAAAGTGTCAGGTGGAGTAGTGACAGGCGGAAAATATCAGCCGTATAAGTCAGGTGGAACAGAGTCAGGTGGATAAGTGTCAGTTGGAAATGTTTCAGGCAGAAAAGCATCAGTCGCAATAGTGTCAGGTGTATAAGTGTCAGTCAGAAAAGAGTCAGGCAGAAATGTGTCAGGCAGAAAAGTGTCAGTCAGAAAACTGTCAGGCAGAAAAGAGTCGGTCGGAAAAGTGTCAGGCGGAATATTGACAGGTAGAATATTGTCAGTCTGAAAAGCGTCAGGTGGAAAAAGTGTCAGGCGGATAAGTGACAGGCGGAAAAGTGTCAGGCAGATAAGCGTCAGTCGTAAAAGTGTCAGTCAGAAAATTCTCAGTCGGAAAAGTGTGAGGCGGAAATGAGTCAAGCGGATAAGTGTCAGGCGGAAAAGTGTCAGTCGGCAAAGGGTCAGGTGGAAAGTGTCATGCTGATAAATGTCAGTCGGAAAATTGACAGTCGGAAAAATGTCAGGCGGAAAAGTGCCTGTCGGAAAAGTGTCAGGCGGAAAGTGTCAGGCGGAAAAGTTCCAGTCTGAAAATTGTCAGACAGAAAAGTGTCATTCAGAAAAGTATATTGCGGAAGAGAGTCATCCGGAAAAATGTCAGTCGCAATAGTGTCAGGTGTAAAAGTGTCAGGCAGAAAAGTGTCAGTCAGAAATGTGTCAGGTGGAAAAGTGTCAGTCAGGAAACTGTCAGGCAGAAAAGTGTCAGTTGGAAAAGTGTCAGGCGGAAAAGTGTCAGGCCGAAAAGTGACAGGCTGATAAGCATCAGTTGGAAAGGTGTCAGCCGGAAAATGGTCAGTCGGAAAAGTGTGAGGTGGATAAGTGTCAGGCGGAGTAGTGACAGGCAGAAAAGTGTCAATCGGAAACATATCAGGTGGAAATGTGTCAGTCAGAAAACTGTCAGGTAGAAAATTGTCAGTCGGAAAAATGTCGGTCGGAAAGGTGTCAGGCAGAAAAGTGTCATTCAGAAAATTGTCTGTCCGAAAAGTGTCAGGTGGAAAAGTGCCAGGCGGAAGAGTGTCAGGCGGAAGAGTATCAGGTGGAAAAGTGTCAGTCGGAAAAGTGTCAGGCGGAAAGGAGTCAGGCAGAAGAGAGTCACTCGGAAAATTGTCAGTCCGAAAAGTGTCAGTCCGAAAAGTGTCAGTTGGAGAAGTGACAGGCGGAATAGTGTCAATCGTATAAGTCAGGTGGAACAGTGTCAGGTGGATAAGTTTCCGTTGGAAATGTTTCAGGCAGAAAAGCATCAGTCGCAATACTGTCAGATGTAAAAGTGTCAGTCAGAAAACTGTCAGGCAGAAAAGAGTCAGTCGGAATATTGACAGGTAGAATATTGTCAGTCTGAAAAGCGTCAGGTAGAAAAAGTGTCAGGTGGATAAGTGTCAGGCAGAAAAGTGTCAGGCAGATAAGCGACAGTCGGAAAAGTGTCAGTCGGAAAATTGTCAGTCAGAAAAGTGTGAGGCAGAAAACTGTCAGGCAGAGTAGTGACAGGCGGAAAAGTGTCAGGCGGAAATGAGTCAGGTGGAAAAGTGTCAGGTGGAAAAGTGTCAGTCAGCAAAGGGTCAGGTGGAAATGTGTCATGCTGATAACTCACAGTTGGAAAAGTGTCAGTCGGAAATGTGTCAGACGGAAAATTGTCAGTTGGGTAAAACTGTCAGTTGGAAAAGTGTCAGGCGGAAATGTGTCAGGCGGAAGAGTGCCAGGCGGATGTGTATCAGGCGGAAGAGTGTCATGCGGAAAAGTGTCAGGCGGAAATGTGTCAGTCGGAAAAGAGCCAGGCAGAAAAGTGTCAGGCGGAGAAGCATCAGGTGGAAAAGTTTCAGGAGGAAAAGTGTCGGTCGGAAAATTGTTGGTCGTCAATGTGCCTGTCAGAAAAGTGTCAGGTGGCAAAGTGTCAGGCGGAAAAGTTTCAGGCGGAAAAGTGTCAGTCGTTAAAGTGTCAGTTGAAACAGTGTCTGTCAGAAAAGTTTCAGGCGGAAAAGTGTCAGGCAGAAAATTGTCAGGCGGAAAAGTGTCAGTCGGAAGAGTGTCAGGCAGAAGAGCAGCAGGTGGAAGACTGTCATGTGGAAAGGTGTCTGGCGGAAATGTGTCAGGTGGAAAAGTGTCAGTCGGAAAAGTGCCATTCGGAACAGTGTCAGTCAGAATAGTGTCAGTTGGAAAAGTGTCAGGCGGTGTAGTGACAGGCAGAAAAGTGTCAGTCAGATAAGTCACAATGAACAGTGTCAGGCGGAAAAGTATCAGTCAGAAAAGTGTCAGTCGGGAAAGTGTCAGGACGAGTAGAGACAGGTGGAAATGTGTCAGTTGGATATGTCAGGTGGAAATGTGTCATGAGTAACAGTGTCAGGTGGAATAGTGTCAGTCGGAAATATGGCAGGCGGATAACATCAGGCTGATATATATAAGCCAGAAAAGTATCAGTTAGGGAAGTGTCAAGCGGAAAACTGTCAGTCGGAGAAGTTTCAGTTGGAAAATGTCAGGCAGAAAATTGCCAGTGGGAAAAGTGTCAGGCAGAAAAGGTCAGGTGGAAAAGTGCCAGTCGGAAAAGTGTCAGGCGGAAAATGTCAGCCAGAAAAGTGCCAGTCGGAAAATTGTCAGGCAGAAAATTGTAATTCAGAAAAGTATCAGGCGGAAAAGAGTCAGGCGGAAAAATGTCAGTCCGAATAGTGTCAGGTGGAAAAGAGTCAGGCGGAAAAGTGTCAGGCGGAAACATCTCAGGTGGAAAAGTGTCAGGCAGAAATGTGTCAATCAGAACCATGTCAGGTGGAAAAGTGTCAAACGGAAAATGTCAGGCGGAAGTGAGTCAGGTGGAAAAATGTCAGTCCGAATTGTGTCAGGTGGAAAAGAGTCAGGCGGAAAATTGTCAGGAGTAAGATTGTCAGGTGGAAAAGTGTCAGGCAGAACAGTGTCAATCGGTAACATGTCAGGCGGAAATGTGTCAGTCAGAAAAATGTCAGGCAGAAAAGTATCAGTCGGAAAAATGTCGGTCGGAAAGGTGTCAGGCAGAAAAGTGTCATTCGGAAAAGTGTCAGCCTGAAAAGTGTCAGTCGGTAAAGTGTCAGGTGGAGTTGTGACAGGCGGAAAAGTGTCAGTCGTATAAGTCAGGTGGAACATTGTCAGGTGGATAAGTTTCAGCTGGAATTGTTTCAGGTGGAAATGCATCAGTCCCAATAGTGTCAGGTGTAAAAGTGTCAGGCAGAAAAGTGTCAGGCAGAAATGTGTCGGGTGGAAAAGTGTCATTCAGAAAACTGTCAGGCAGAAAAGTGTCAGTCGGAAAATTTTCAGGCGGAATATTGACAAGTAGAATATTGTCAGTCTGAAAAATGTCAGGTGGAAAAAGTGTCAGGCGGATAAGTGTCAGGCAGAAAAGTGTCAGGCAGATAAGCATCAGTCGGAAAAGTGTTAGTCGGAAAATTGTCAGTCGGAAAAGTGTGAGGCGGAAAAGTGTCAGGCGGAGTAGTTGCAGGCAGAAAAGTGACAGGCGGAGAAGCATCAAGTGGAAAAGTGTCAGGCAGAACAGTGTCAATCGGAAACATGTCAGGCGGAAATGTGTCAGTCAGAAAACTGTCAGGCAGAAAAGTATCTGTCGGGAAAATGTCGGTCGGAAAGGTGTCAGGCAGAAAAGTGTCATTCGGAAAAGTGTCAGTCGGAAAAGTGTCAGGTGGAGTAGTGACAGGCGGAAAAGTGTCAGTCGTATAAGTCAGGTGGAACATTGTCAGGTGGCTAAGTTTCAGTTGGAAATGTTTCAGGTGGAAAAGCATCAGTCGCAATAGTGTCAGGTGTAAAAGTGTCAGGCAGAAAAGTGTCAGGCAGAAATGTGTCAGGTGGAAAAGTGTCATTCAGAAAACTGACAGGCAGAAAAGTGTCAGTCGGAAAAGTGTCAGGCGGAATATTGACAGGTAGAATATTGTCAGTCTGAAAAAAGTCAGGTGGAAAAAGTGTCAGGCGGATAAGTGTCAGGCGGAAAAGTGTCAGGCAGATAAGCGTCAGTCGGAAAAGTGTTAGTCAGAAAATTGTCAGTCGGAAAAGTGTGAGGCAGAAAAGTGTCAGGCGGAGTAGTTGCAGGCAGAAAAGTGTCAGGCGGAAATGAGTCAGGCGGAAAAGTATCAGGCGGAAAAGTGTCAGTCAGCAAAGGGTCAGGTGGAAAAGTGTCATGCTGATAACTGTCAGTCAGAAAAGTGACAGTCGGAAATGTGTCAGACGGAAAATTGTCAGTTGGAAAAGCGTCAGGCAGAAAAGTGTCAGGCGGAAATGTGTCAGTCGGAAAAGAGTCCGGCAGAAAAGTGTCAGGCGGAGAAGCATCAGGTGGAAAAGTGTCAGGCGGTAAAGTGTCGGTCGGAAAAGTGTTGGTTGGAAAAGTGCCTGTCAGAAAAGTGTCAGGCGGCAAAGTGTTAGGTGGAAAAGTGTCAAATGGAAATGTTTCAGTCGTAAAAGTGTCAGTTGGAAAAGTGTCTGTCGGAAAAGTGTCAGGCGAAAAAGTGTCAGGTGGAAATGTGTCAGGCTGAAAAGTGTCAGGTGGAAATGTGTCAGACAGAAAAGTGTCAGCTCGAAAAGTGTCAGGCGGAACAGTGTCAGGCGGAATAGTGAGAGCTGGAATATTGTCAGTCTGAAAAGTGTCAGGTGGAAAAGTGTCAGTCAGAAAAGTATCAGTCAAGAAAGTGTCAGGTGGAAATGTGTCAGGCAGAAAAGTGTCAGGTGGAAATGTGTCAGACAGAAAAGTGTCAGCCCGAAAAGTGTCAGGCGGAAGAGTGTCAGGCGGAATAGTGAGAGCTGGAATATTGTCAGTCTGAAAAGTGTCAGTTGGAAAAGCGTCAGTCAGAAAACGGTCAGGTGGAAAAGTGTCATTTGGAAATGTGTCAGACGGAAAATTGCCAGTTGGAAAAGTGTCAGGCGGAAAAGTGTCAGTTGGAAAAGTGTCAGGCAGAAAAGTGTCAGGTGGAGAAGCATCAGGCGGAAAATTTCAGGCAGAAAAGTGTCGGTCGGAAAAGTTGGTCGGAAAAGTGTTGGTCGGAAAAGAGAGCAGTCAAAAAAGGGTCAGGCGGCAAAGTGTCAGGCGGAAAAGTGTCAGGCGGAAAAGTGCCAGGCGGAAAAGTGTCAGTCGGAAATGTGTCAGGCGGATAAGTGTTGGTCGGAAAAGTGTCGGTCAGAAGTGTGTCGGTCGGAAATGAGTCGATCGGAAAAGTGTCTGGCGAAAAAGTGTCTGTCTGATAACTGTCAGGAGGAAAATTGTCACTCGTAAAAGTGCCAGGCGGAAAAGAGTGAGGCGGAAAAGTGTCAGTCGGAATAGTATCAGGTGGAAAAGAGTCAGGTGGAGAAGTGCCAGGTGGAGAAGTGTCAGCCGGAAAAGTGTCAGGAGGAGTAGAGACAGGTGTAAAAGTGTCAGTTGGATATGTCAGGTGGAAAAGTGTCAGGAGTAACAGTGTCAGGTGGAAAATTGTCAGTCAGAAATGTGGCAGGCAGAAAATACCAGGCTGATATATATAAGCCAGATAAGTAACAGTCAGAGAAGTGTCAGGTGGAAAAGTGTCAGTCAGAAAAGTGTCAGGCGGAAACGTCTCAGGTGGAAACGTGTCAGTCGGAAAAGTGTCAGTTGGAAAAGTGTCAGGCAGAATAGTGAATGTCGTAAAAGTGTCAGGCAGAGTAGTGACAGGTGGAAAAGTGTCTGTCGGATAAGTAAGTCGGAACAGTGTCAGGCAGATAAGTATCAGGCACCGCAGCACGGTGGCATAGTGGTTAGCACTGTTGCCTCACAACGCCAGGGACCCGGGTTCGAATCCGACCTCGGGTGAATGTCTGTGTCGAGTTTGCACATTCTCACCGTGTTTGCGTGGGTTTCATCCGGGTGCTCCGGTTTCCTCCCACAATCCAAAGATGTGCGGGTTAGGTTGATTGGCCATGATAAATTGACCCTTAGTGTTAGGGGGATTAAATACGTGGGGTTACGGGGATAGGGTGGGATATGTGTTGGTGTAGGGGTTACGGGGATCTGGTGGGATATGTGTCGGTGCAGGCTTGATGGGCCGAAATGGCCTCTATCTGCACTGTGGGGTTTCTGTGATTCTGTGAAGTGTCAGTCGGAAAAGTGTCAGGCGGTGTAGAGACAGGTGGAAAAGTTTCAGTCGGATAAGTCAGGTGGAACAGAGTCAGTCGGAGAAGTGTCAGGCGAAATAGTGTCAGGCGGAAAAGTGTCAGGCGGAATAGTGAGAGGTGGAATATTGTCAGTCTGAAAAGTGTCAGGTGGAAAAAGTGTCAGGTGGATAACTGACAGGCGGAAAAGTGTCAGGCAGATAAGCGTCAGTCGGAAAAGTGTCAGTCGGATAATCGTCAGTCCGAACAGTGCGAGGCGGAAAAGTGTCAGGTGGAGTAGTGACAGGCGGAAAAGTTTCAGGAATAAATGAGTCAGGTGGAAAAGTATCAGTTGGAAAAGTGTCAGTCAGAAAAGGGTCAGGTGGAAAAGTGTCGTGCTGATAACTGTCAGTCTGAAAAGTGTCATTCGGAAAAGTGTCAGACGGAAAATTGTCAGTTGGAAAAGTGTCAGGCAGAAAAGTGTCAATTGGATACATGTCAGGCGGAAAAGTGTCAGTCAGAAAAGTGTCAGGCAGAAAAGATTCAATGGTGAAAATGAGATTCGGAAAAGTGTCTGTCAGAAAAGAGTCAGGCGGAAAAGTGTCAGGCAGAAAAGTGTCAGACGGAAATGTGTCAGTCGGAAAAGTGTCAGGCGGAAAAGTGTCAATCGGAAACATGTCAGGCGGAAAAGTATCAGTCAGAAAAGTGTCAGGCAGAAAAGTGTCAGTCGGAAAATTGTCAGTCGGAAAAGTGTCAGGCAGAAAAGTTTCATTCGGAAAAGTGTCTGTCAGAAAGGAGTCAGGCGGAAAAGTGTCAGGCAGAAAAGTGCCAGATGGAGAAGTGTCAGTCGGAAAAGTGTCGGTCGGAAAAGTGGCAGGCAAAAAAGTGTCAGTTGGAAAAGTATCAGGTGGTAAAGTGCCAGGTGGAAAAGTGTCAGTCAGAAAATTGTCAGGCAGAAGAGTGTCAGGCGGAAGAGTGTCAAGCGGAAGGGTATCAGGCAGAAGAGTGTCATGCGGAAATGTGTCTGGCGGAAATGTGTCAGGTGGAAAATTGTCCGTCGGAAAAGTGTCAGTCGGAACAGTGTCAGGCAGAATAGTGTCAGTTGGAGAAGTGTCAGGCGGTGTAGTGACAGGTAGAAAAGTGTCAGTCGGGTAAGTCAGACTGAACAGTGTCAGGCGACAATGTATCAGTCAGAAAAGTGTCAGTCGGAAAAGTGTCAGGAGGAGCAGAGACAGGTGGAAAAGTGTCAGTTGGATATGTCAGGTGGAAAAGTGTCAGGAGTAACAGTGTCAGGTGTTAATTGTCAGTCGGAAATGTGGCAGGCGGAAAATACCAGGCTGATATATATAAGCCAGATAAGTATCAGTCAGAGAAGTGTCAGGCAGAAAAGTGTCATTCGGAAAAATTTCAGTCGGAAAAGTGTCAGGCAGAAAAGTGTCATTCAGAAAAGTGACTGTCAGAAAAGTGTCAGGCGGAAAAGTGTCAGGCAGAAAAGTGTCAATTGGATACATGTCAGGCGGAAAAGTGTCAGTCAGAAAAGTGTCAGGCAGAAAAGATTCAATGGTGAAAATGAGATTCGGAAAAGTGTCTGTCAGAAAAGAGTCAGGCGGAAAAGTGTCAGGCAGAAAAGTGTCAGACGGAAATGTGTCAGTCGGAAAAGTGTCAGGCGGAAAAGTGTCAATCGGAAACATGTCAGGCGGAAAAGTATCAGTCAGAAAAGTGTCAGGCAGAAAAGTGTCAGTCGGAAAATTGTCAGTCGGAAAAGTGTCAGGCAGAAAAGTTTCATTCGGAAAAGTGTCTGTCAGAAAGGAGTCAGGCGGAAAAGTGTCAGGCAGAAAAGTGCCAGATGGAGAAGTGTCAGTCGGAAAAGTGTCGGTCGGAAAAGTGGCAGGCAAAAAAGTGTCAGTTGGAAAAGTATCAGGTGGTAAAGTGCCAGGTGGAAAAGTGTCAGTCAGAAAATTGTCAGGCAGAAGAGTGTCAGGCGGAAGAGTGTCAAGCGGAAGGGTATCAGGCAGAAGAGTGTCATGCGGAAATGTGTCTGGCGGAAATGTGTCAGGTGGAAAATTGTCCGTCGGAAAAGTGTCAGTCGGAACAGTGTCAGGCAGAATAGTGTCAGTTGGAGAAGTGTCAGGCGGTGTAGTGACAGGTAGAAAAGTGTCAGTCGGGTAAGTCAGACTGAACAGTGTCAGGCGACAATGTATCAGTCAGAAAAGTGTCAGTCGGAAAAGTGTCAGGAGGAGCAGAGACAGGTGGAAAAGTGTCAGTTGGATATGTCAGGTGGAAAAGTGTCAGGAGTAACAGTGTCAGGTGTTAATTGTCAGTCGGAAATGTGGCAGGCGGAAAATACCAGGCTGATATATATAAGCCAGATAAGTATCAGTCAGAGAAGTGTCAGGCAGAAAAGTGTCATTCGGAAAAATTTCAGTCGGAAAAGTGTCAGGCAGAAAAGTGTCATTCAGAAAAGTGACTGTCAGAAAAGTGTCAGGCGGAAAAGTGTCAGGCGGAAATGTGCCAGGCGGATGAGTGTCAGTCGGAAAAGTGTCGGTCGAAAAAGTGTCGGTCTTAAAAGTGGCAGGCTAAAAAGTGCCAGTTGGAATATTATCAGATGGTAAAGTGCCAGGCGCAAAAGTGTCAGTCGGAAAAGTGTCAGGTGGAAGAGTGTCAGGCGGAGTCGAGACAGGCATAATAGTGTCATTCGGATAAGTCAGGCTGAATAGTGTCAGGCGGAAATGTATCAGTCAGAAAAGTGTCAGTCGGAAAAGTGTCAGGAAGAGCAGTGACAGGTGGAAACGTGTCATTTGGATAAGTCAGGTGGAAAAGTGTCAGGAGTAACAGTGTCAGGTGGAGAAGTGTCAGTCAGAAAAGTGACAGGTGGAAAATATCAGGCTGATTAATATCAGCCAGAAAAGTGTCACTCAGACAAGTGTCAGGTGGAAAAGTTTCAGGCGGAAAAGTGTCTGTCGTAAAAGTGTCAGGTGGATAATGTCTGGCGGAAAAGTGCCAGTCGGAAAAGTGTCAGGCAGAGAAGTGTCGGTCGGAAAAGTGCTGGTCGGAAAAGTGTCAGCCGGAAAAGTGCCAGTCAGATAATGGTCAGACAGCATAGTGTCAATTGGAAAAGTGTCAGGCAGAAAAGTGTCAGTCGTAAAAGTGTCAGTTGGAAATGTGTCTGTCGGAAAAGTGTCAGGTGGAAAAGTGTCAGGCGGAAAAGTGTCAGCCGGAAAAGTGTCAGTCGGACGTGTGTCAGGCGGATAACTGTCGGTTGGAAAAGTGTTGGTCGGAAAAGTGTCGGTCGAAAATGTGTCGGTCAGAAAAGTGTTGGTCAGAAAAGTGTCTGGCGAAAAAGTGTCAGTCTGAAAATTGTAAGGTGGAAAAGTGTCACTCGGAAAAGTGCCATTCGGAAAAGAGTGAGGCGGAAGTGTGTCAGTCGGAAAAGTATCAGGCGGAAAAGAATCAGGCGGAAAAGTGTCAGTATGAAAAGTGTCAATCGGAAACATGTCAGGCGGAAAGGTATCAGTCAGAAAAGTATCAGTCAGAAAAGTGTCCGTCGGAAAAATGTCAGTCGGAAAAATGTCAGGCAGAAAAGTGTCATTCGGAAAAGTGTCTGTCAGAAAGGAGTCAGGCGGAAAAGTGTCAGGCAGAAAAGTGTCATTCGGAAAAGTGTCTGTCAGAAAGGTGTCAGGCGGAAAAGTGTCAGGCAGAAATGTGCCAGGCGGATAAGTGTTGGTCGGAAAAGTATTAGTCGGAAAAGTGTCGGCCGGAAAAGTGGCAGGCAAAAAAGTGTCAGTTGGAAAATTATCAGGTGGTAAAGTGCCAGGCAGAAACGTTTCAGTCAGAAAAGTGTCAGGCAGAAGAGTGTCAGGCGGAGGAGTGACATACGGAAATGTGTCAGGAGGAGTGGAGACAGGTGGAAAAGTGTCAGTTGGATATGTCAGGTGGAGAAGTGTCAGGAGTAACAGTGTCAGGTGGAAAAGTGTCAGGCGGAAAAGTATCAGGTGGAAATGTGTCGGTTGGAAAAGTGTCAGGCCGAAAAATGTCAGGCGGAAAAGTGTCAGGCGGAATAGTGAGAGGTGGAATATTGTCATTCAGAAAAGTGTCAGGTGGAAAAAGTGTCAGCTGGATAACTGACGGGCGGAAAAGTGTCAGGCAGATAAGCATCAGTCGGAAAAGTGTCAGTCGGATAATTGTCAGTCGGAAAAGTGTGAGGCGGAAAAGTGTCAGGTGGAGTAGTGACAGGCGGAAAAGTTTCAGGCATAAATGAGTCAGGTGGAAAATTATCAGTTGGATAAGTGTCAGTCAGAAAAGGGTCAGGTGGAAAAGTGTCGTGCTGATAACTGTCAGTCTGAAAAGTGTCATTCGGGAATGTGTCAGATGGAAAATTGTCAGTTGGAAAAGTGTCAGGCAGAAAAGTGTCAATCGGATACATGTCAGGCGCAAAAGTGTCAGTCAGAAAAGTGTCAGGCAGAAAAGATTCAATCGGGAAAATGAGATTCGGAAAAGTGTCTGTCAGAAAAGACTCAGGCGGAAAAGTGTCAGGCGGAAAAGTGTCAGACGGAAATGTGTCAGTCAGAAAAGTGTCAGGCAGAAAAGTGTCAATCAGAAACATGTCAGGCGGAAATGTATCAGTCAGAAAATTGTCAGGCAGAAAAGTGTCAGTCGGAAAAATGTCAGTCGGAAAAGTGTCAGACAGAAATGTGTCATTCGGAAAAGTGTCTGTCAGAAATGAGTCAGGCAGAAAAGTGTCAGGCAGAAATGTGCCAGGCGGAGAAGTGTCGGTCGGAAAAGTGTCGGTCGGAAAAGTGGCAGGGAAAAAAGTGTCAGCTGGAAAAGTATCAGGTGGTAAAGTGCCAGGCGGAAAAGTGTCAGTCAGAAAAGTGTCAGTTGGAAGAGTGTCAGGCGGAAGAGTCTCAAGCGGAAGATTATCAGGTAGAAGAGTGTCATGCGGAAATGTGTCTGGCAGAAATGTGTCAGGTGGAATATTATCCGTCGGATAAGTGTCAGTCGGAACAGTTTCAGGCAGAATAGTGTCAGTTGGAAAAGTATCAGTCAGAGAAGTGTCAGGTGGAAAAGTGTCAGTCGGAAAAGTGTCAGGTGGAAAATGTCAGGCAGAAATGTGCCAGTGGGAAAAGTGTCAGGCGGAAAACGTCAGGCGGAAAATTGCCAGTCGGAAAAGTGTCAGGCGTAAAATGTCAGGCGGAAAAGTGCCAGTCGGAAAATTGTCAGGCGTAAAAGTGTCATTCAGAAAAGTGTCAGGCGAAAGAGAGGAGGCGGAAAAATGTCAGTCCGAATAGTGTCAGGTGGAAAAGAGTCAGGCAGATAATTGTCAGTATAAGAGTGTCAGGTGGAAAAGTTTCAGGCAGAAAAGTGTCAATCGGAAACATGTCAGGCGGAAAAGTGTCAGTCAGGAAACTGTCAGGCAGAAAAGTGTCAGTCGGAAAAATGTCGGTCGGAAAGGTGTCAGGCAGAAAAGTGTCATTCGGAAAAGTGTCAGTCCGAATAGTGTCAGGTGGAAAAGTGTCAGGCGGAAGAGTGTCAGGCGGAAACGTCTCGGGTGGAAAAGTGTCAGTCGGAAAAGTGTCAGTTGGAAAAGTGTCAGGGAGAATAGTGAATGTCGTAAAAGTGTCAGGCAGAATAGTGACAGGTGGGAAAGTGTCTGTCAGATAAGTGAGTTGGAACAGTGTCAGGCAGATAAGTATCAGGCACCGCAGCACGGTGGCGTAGTGGTTAGCACTGTTGCCTCACAGCGCCAGGGACCCGGTTTCGAATCCGACCTCGGGTGAATGTCTGTGTGGAGTTTGCACATTCTCTCCGTGTTTGCGTGGGTTTCCTCCGGGTGCTCTGGTTTCCTCCCTCAATCCAAAGATGTGCGGGTTAGGTTGATTGGCTATGATAAATTGACCCTTAGTGTTAGGGGGATTAAATACGTGGGATTACGGGGATAGTGTGGGATATGTTTTGGTGTAGGGGTTACTTGGATCGGTTGGGATATGTGTCGGTGCAGGCTTGATGGGCCGAAATGGCCTCTACCTGCACTGTGGGGTTTCTGTGAATCTGTGAACTGTCAGTCGGAAAAGTGTCAGGTGGTGTAGAGACAGGTGGAAAAGTTTCAGTCGGATATGTCAGGTGGAACAGAGTCAGGCGGAAAAGTGACAGGCAGAAAAGTTTCACTCGGAAAAGTGTCAGTCCGAAAAGTGTCAGTCGGAAAAATATCAGTCGGAAAATTGTCAGGAAAAAAATTGTCAGTCGGAAAATAGTCAGGTAGAAAAGTGTCAGTCGGAAAAGTGTCAGGCGGAAAAGTGTCAGTCGGAAAAATATCAGTCAGAAAATTGTCAGGAAGAAAATTGTCAGTCGGAAAATTGTCAGGCGGAAAAGTGTCAGTCGGAAAAGTGTCAGGCGGAAAAATGTCAGGCAGAAAAGTGTCACTCGGAAAAGTGTCAGTCCGAAAAGTGTCAGTCCGAAAAGTGTCAGGTGGAGTAGTGACAGGCGGAATAGTGTTAATCGTATAAGTCAGGTGGAACAGTGTCAGGTGGACATGTGTCAGTTGGAAATGTTTCAGGCGGAAAAGCATCAGTCGCAATAGTGTCAGGCAAAAAAGTGTCAGTCAGAAACGTGTAAGGTGGAAAAGTGTCAGTCACAAAACTGTCAGGCAGAAAAGTGTCAGTCGGAAAAGTGTTAGGCGGAATAATGACAGGTGGAATATTGTCAGTTTGAAAAGTGTCAGGTGGAAGAAGTGTTAGGCGGAAAAGTGTCAGTCGGAAAAGTGCAAGGCAGAAAAATGTCAGGCGGAGATGCATCAGGCAGAAAAGAGCCAGATGGAAAAGAGTCAGTCGGAAAAGTGCTGGTCAGAAAAGTGTCGGTCGCAAAAGTGCAAGTCAGAGAAGTGTCAGGCGGCAAAGTGTCAGGCGGAAAATTGTCAGGCAGAAAAGTGTCAATCGGAAACATGTCAGGTGGAAAAGTGTCAGTCAGAAAAGTGTCAGTCGGAAAAATGTCAGTCGTAAAAGTGTAAGGCAGAAAAGTGTCATTCGGAAAAGTGTCTGTCAGAATGGAGTAAGGCGGAAATGTGCCAGGCGGATAAGTGTCAGTCGGAAAAGAGTCGGTCAGAAAATTGTCGGTCAGAAAAGTGGCAGGCAAAAAAGTGTCAGTTGGAGAAGTATCAGGTGGTAAAGTGCTAGGCGGAAAAGTGTCAGTCGGATAAGTGTCAGGTGGAAGATTGTCAGGCGGAAAGGTGTCTGGCGGAAATGTGTCAGGTTGGAAAGTGTCAGTCAGAAAAGAGTCATTCGGAACAGAGTCAGGCAGAATAGTGTTAGTTGGAAAAGTGTCAGGCGGAGTAGTGACAGGCGGAAAAGTATCAGTCAGAAAAGTGTCAGTCGGAAAAGTGTCAGGAGAGTAGAGACAGGTGGAAAAATGTCAGTTGGAAATGTCAGGTGAAAAAGTGTCAGGAGTAACAGTGTCAGGTGGAATAGTGTCAGCCGGAAATGTGGCAGGCGGAAAATATCAGGCTGATATATATAAGCCAGAAAAGTATCAGTCAGAGAAGTGTCAGGCGGAAAAGTGTCAGTCGGAGAAGTCTCAGGCGGAATATGTCAGGCAGAAAATTGCCAGTGGGAAAAGTGTCAGGCAGAAAAGATCAGGCGGAAAAGTGCCAGTCGGAAAAGTGTCAGGCGAAAAAGGTCAGGCGGAAAAGTTCCAGTCGGAAAATTGTCAGGCGGAAAATTGTAATTCAGAAAAGTATCAGGCGGAAAAGAGTCAGGCGAAAAATGTCAGTCTGAATAGTGTCAGTTGGAAATGATTCAGGTGGAAAAGCATCAGTCGCAATAGTGTCAGGTGTAAAAGTGTCAGGCAGAAAAGTGTCAGGCAGAAATATGTCGGGCAGAAAAGTCTCAGTCAGAAAACTGTCATGCAGAGAAGTGTCAGTCGGAAAAGTGTCAGGCGGAATATTGACAGGTAGAATATTGTCAGTCTGAAAAATGTCAGGTGGAGAAAGTGTCAGGCGGATAAGTGTCAGGCGGAAAAGTTTCAGGCAGATAAGCATCAGTCAGAAAAGTGTCAGTCGGAAAACAGTCAGTCGGAAAATTGTGAGGTGGAAAAGTGTCAGGCGGAGTAGTTACAGGCAGAAAAGTGTCAGGCGGAAATGAGTCAGGCGGAAAATTGACAGGCAGAAAGTGTCAGTCAGAAAAGGGTCAGGTGGAAAAGTGTCATGCTGATAACTGTCAGTCGGAAAAGTGTCAGTCGGAAATGTGTCAGACAGAAAATTGTCAGTTGGAAAAGCATCAGGCGGAAAAGTGTCAGGCGGAAATGTTTCAGTCGGAAAAGAGTCAGGCAGAATAGTGTCAGGCGGAGAAGCATCAGGTGGAAAAATGTGAGGCGGAATAGTGTCGGTCGGAAAAGTGTTGGTCGGAAAAGTGCCTGTCAGAAAAGTGTCAGGCGGCAAAGAGTTAGGCAGAAAAGTGTAAAGCGGAAACGTATCTGTTGTAAAAGTGTCAGTTGGAAAAGTGTCGGAAATTTGTCAGGCGGATAAGGGTCAACCGGAAAATTTAATGTCGGAAAAGTCTCAGGCGGAAAATTTTCAGTCGGAAAAGTGTCAGTCGGAATAGTGTCAGGCAGAAAAGTGTCGATCGGAAAAGTGTCAGATGGAAATGTGTCAGGCGGAAAAGTGTCAGGTGGAAATGGGTCGGTTGGAAAAGTGTCAGGCAGAAAAGTGTCAGGTGGAATAGTGAGAGGTGGAATATTGTCAGTCTGATAAGTGTCAGGTGGAAAAAGTGTCAGGTGGATAACTGACAGGCGGAAAAGTGTCAGGCAGATAAGCATCAGTCGGAAATGTGTCAGTCGGATAAATGTCAGTCGGAAAAGTGTGAGGCGGAAAAGTGTCAGGCGGAGTAGTGACAGGTGGAAAAGTTTCAGGCATAAATTAGTCGGGCGGAAAAGTGTCAGTTGGGAAAGTGTAAGTCAGAAAAGGGTCAGGTGGAAAAGTGTCATGCTGATAACTGTCAGTCGGAAAAGTGTAATTCGGAAATGTGTCAGACGGAAAATTGCCAGTTGGAAAAGTGTCAGGCGGAAAACTGTCAGGCGGAAAAGTGTCAGTTGGAAAAGTGCCAGTCAGAAAAGGGTCAGGCGGCAAAGTGTCAGGTGGAAAAGTGTCAGGCGGAAAAGTGTCAGGAGGAATAGAGTCAGTCGGAAATGTGTCAGGTGGATAAGTGTTGGTCGGAAAAGTGTCGGTCGGAACAGTGTCGATCGGAAAATTGTCTGGCGAAAAAGTATCAGCCTGAAAACTGTCAAGAGGAAAAGTGTCACTCGGAAAAGTGCCAGACGGAAAATTGTCAGGCGTAAAAGTGTCATTCAGAAAAGTATCAGGCGGTAGAGAGCAGGTGGAAATGTGTCAGGCAGAATAGTGTCAATCGGAAACATGTCAGGAGTAAAAGTGTCTGTCAGAAAAGTGTCTGACAGAAAAGTTTCAGTCGGGAAAATGATATTTGGAAAAGTGTCTGTAAGAAAAGATACAAGTGGAAAAGTGTCAGGCAGAAAAGTGTCAATCGGAAACATGTCAGGCGGAAAAGTATCAGTCAGAAAAGTGTCAGGCAGAAAAGTGTCAGTCGGAAAAATGTCAGTCAGAAAAGAGTCAGGCAGAAAAGTGTCAGGCGGAAATGTGGCAGACGGATAAGTGTCTGTCGGAAAAGTGACGGTCGGAAAAGTGGCAGGCGAAAAATTGTCAGTAGGAAAAGTATCAGGTGGTAATGTGCCATGCGGAAAAGTGTCAGGCGGAAAAGTGTCAGGCGGAAGAGTGTCAGGCGGAAGAGTGTCAGGCGGAAGATTATCAGGCAGAAGAGTGTCATGCGGAAATGTGTCTGGCGGAAATGTGTCAGGCAGAATAGTGTCAATCGGAGACATGTCATTCGGAAACATGTCATTCGGAAAAATGTCATTTGGAATAGTGTCAGGCAGAAAAGTGTCATTCAGAAAAGCGTCTGTCAGAAAAGTGTCAGGTGGTAATGTGCCAGGCGGAAAAGTGTCAGGCGGAAAAGTGTCAGGCGGAAGAGTGTCAGGCAGAAGAGTGTCATGCGGAAATGTGTCTGGCGGAAATGTGTCAGGCAGAATAGTGTCAATCGGCAACATGTCATTCGGAAACATGTCATTCGGAAAAATGACAGTCGGAATAGTGTCAGGCAGAAAAGTGTCATTCAGAAAAGCGTCTGTCAGAAAAGTGTCAGGCGGAAATGTGCCAGGCAGAAAAGTGTCCGTCGGAAAAGTGTCGGTCGAAAAAGTGTCTGTCGGAAAAGTGTCAGTCGGAATAGTGTCAGGCAGAAAAGTGTCAATCGGAAACATGTCAGGCGGAAAAGTATCAGTCAGAAAAGTGTCAGGCAGAAAAGTGTCAGTCGGAAAAATGTCAGTCAGAAAAGCGTCAGGCAGGAAAGTGTCAGGCGGAAATGTGGCAGACGGATAAGTGTCTGTCGGAAAAGTGACGGTCGGAAAAGTGGCAGGCGAAAAATTGTCAGTAGGAAAAGTATCAGGTGGTAATGTGCCAGGCGGAAAAGTGTCAGGCGGAAAAGTTTCAGGCGGAAGAGTGTCAGGCGGAAGAGTGTAAGGCGGAAGATTATCAGGCAGAAGAGTGTCATGCGGAAATGTGTCTGGCGGAAATGTGTCAGGCAGAATAGTGTCAATCGGAGACATGTCATTCGGAAACATGTCATTCGGAAAAATGTCATTTGGAATAGTGTCAGGCAGAAAAGTGTCATTCAGAAAAGCGTCTGTCAGAAAAGTGTCAGGTGGTAATGTGCCAGGCGGAAAAGTGTCAGGCGGAAAAGTGTCAGGCGGAAGAGTGTCAGGCAGAAGAGTGTCAGGCGGAAGAGTATCAGGCAGAAGAGTGTCATGCGGAAATATGTCTGGCGGAAATGTGCCAGGCAGAATAGTGTCAATCGGAAACATGTCATTCGGACACATGTCATTCGGAAAAATGTCAGTCGGAATAGTGTCAGGCAGAAAAGTGTCATTCAGAAAAGCGTCTGTCAGAAAAGTGTCAGGCGGAAATGTGCCAGGCAGAAAAGTGTCGCTCGGAAAAGTGACGGTCGAAAAAGTGTCGGTCGGAAAAGTGGCAGGCTAAAAAGTGCCAGTTGGAAAATAATCAGGTGGTAAAGTGCCAGGCGCAAAAGTGTCAGTCGGAAAAGTGTCGGGTGGATGAACGTCAGGCGGAGTAGAGACAGGCATAAAAGTGTCAGTCGGATAAGTCAGGCAGAATAATGTCAGGCGGAAATGTATCAGTCAGAAAAGTGTCAGTCAGAAAACGGTCAGGCGGCAAAGTGTCAATTGGAAAAGTGTCAGGCAGAAAAGTGTCAGGCGGAAAAGTGTCAGGCTGAAATGTGGCAGACGGACAAGTGTCTGTCGGAAAAGTGTCAGTCGGAATAGTGTCAGGCAGAAAAGTGTCAATCGGAAACATGTCAGGCGGAAAAGTATCAGTCAGAAAAGTGTCAGGCAGAAAAGTGTCAGTCGGAAAAATGTCAGTCAGAAAAGAGTCAGGCAGAAAAGTGTCAGGCGGAAATGTGGCAGACGGATAAGTGTCTGTCGGAAAAGTGATGGTCGGAAAAGTGGCAGGCGAAAAATTGTCAGTTGGAAAAGTGTCAGGTGGTAATGTGCCAGGCGGAAAAGTGTCAGGCGGAAAAGTGTCAGGCGGGACAGTGTCAGGCGGAAGAGTGTCAGGCGGAAGAGTATCAGGCAGAAGAGTGTCATGTGGAAATGTGTCTGGCGGAAATGTGTCAGGCAGAATAGTGTCAATCGGAAACATGTCATTCGGAAACATGTCATTCGGAAAAATGTCATTTGGAATAGTGTCAGGCAGAAAAGTGTCATTCAGAAAAGCATCTGTCAGAAAAGTGTCATGCGGAAAAGTGTCTGTCAGAAAGGAGTCAGACGGAAAAGTGTCAGGCAGAAAAGTGTCATGCGGAAAAGTGTCTGTCAGAAAGGAGTCAGACGGAAAAGTGTCAGGCGGAAATGTGCCAGGCGGATAAGTGTTGATTGGAAAAGTGTCATTCGGAAAAGTGTCGGTCGGAAAAGTGGCAGGCAAAAAAGTGTCAGTTGGAAAATTATCAGGTGGTAAAGTGCCAGGCAGAAAAGTATCAGTCAGGGAAGTGTCAGGTGGAAAAGTGTTAGGCGGAAAATGTCAGGCAGAAAAGTGCCAGTGGGAAAAGTGTCAGGCGGAAAATGTCAGGTGGAAAAGTGACAGTCGGAAAGTGTCAGGCGGAAAAGTGCCAACCTGAAAATTGTCAGGTGGAAAAGTTTCATTCAGAAAAGTAACAGGCGGAAGAGAGTCAGGTGGAAAAATGTCAGTCCGAAGAGTGTCAGGTGGAAAAGAGTCAGGCGGAAAAGTGTCAGGCGGAAATGTCTCAGGTGGAAAAATGTCAGGCAGATAAGTGTCAATTGGAAACATGTCAGGCGGAAAAGTGTCAGGCGGAAAGTGTCAGGCGGAAATGTGTCAGTCGGAAAAGTGTCAGGCAGAAAAGTGTCAATCGGAAACATGTCAGGCGGAAAAGTATCAGTCAGAAAAGTGTCAGGCAGAAAAGTGTCAATTGGAAAAATGTCAGTCGGAAAAGTGTCATGCAGAAAAGTGTCATTCGGAAAAGTGTCTATCAGAAAAGAGTCAGACGGAAAATTGATAGGCGTAAATGTGCCAGATGGATAAGTGACTGTTGGAAGAGTGTCAGGCGAAAGATTGTCAGGCGGAAGAGTATCAGGTGGAAGAGTGTCAGGTGGAAGAGTATCAGGCGGAAGAGTATCAGGCAGAAGAGTGTCAGGTGGCAATGTGTCAGTCGGAAAAGTGTCAGGCAGAATAGTGTCAATCGGAAATATGTCAGGCGGAAAAGTATCTGTCAGAAAAGAGTCAGGCGGAAATGTGTCAGGCAGAAATGTGCCAGGCGGATGAGTGTCGGTTGGAAAAGTGTCGGTCGGAAAAGTGGCAGGCAAAAAAGTGTCAGTTGGGAAAGTATCAGGTGGTAAAGTGCCAGGCGGAAAAGTGTCAGTTGGAATAGTGTGAGGCGGAAGAGTGTCAGGCGGAAGATTGTCAGGCGGAAGAGTATCAGGCGGAAGAGTGTCATGCGGAAATGTGTCTGGCGGAAATGTGTCAGGTGGAAAAGTGTTTGTCAGAAAAGAGTCAGGCCCAAAAGTGTTCGGCGGAAAAGTGTCAGGTGGCAATGTGTCAGTCAGAAAAGTGTCAGGCAGAATAGTGTCAATGGGAAACATGTCAGGCGGAAAAGTATCAGTCAGAAAAGAGTCAGGCGGAAAAGTGTCAGGCGGAAATGTGCCAGGCGGATGAGTGTCGGTTGGAAAATTGTCGGTCGGAAAAGTGGCAGGCAAAAAAGTGTCAGTTGGGAAAGTATCAGGTGGTAAAGTGCCAGGCGGAAAAGTGTCAGTCGGAATAGTGTCAGGCGGAAGAGTGTCAGGCGGAAGATTGTCAGGCAGAAGAGTATCAGGCAGAAGAGTGTCATGCGGAAATGTGTCTGGCAGAAATGTGTCAGGTGGAAAAGTGTCAGTCGGAAAAGTGTCAGTTGGAACAGTTTCAGCCAGAATAATGTCAATCGGAAAAATGTCAGGCGGAAAAGTATCAGTCAGAAAAGTGTCAGGCATAGAAGTGTCAGTCGGAAAAATGTCAGTCGGAAAAGTTTCAGGCAGAAATGTGTCGTTCGCAAAAGTGTCTGTCAGAAAGGAGTCAGGCGGAAAAGTGTCAGGCGGAAATGTGCCAGCAGGATAAGTGTCGGTCGGAAAAGTGTATGTGAAAAAAGAGTCCATCGGAAAAGTGGCAGGCAAAAAAGTGTCAGTTGGAAAAATTTCAGGTGGTAAAGTGCCAGGCGGGAAAGTGTCAGGCGGAACAGTGTCACGCGGAAGAGTGTCAGGTGGTCGAGTATCAGGCAGAAGAGTGTCCTGCGGAAATGTGCCTGGCGGAAATGTGTCAGGTGGTAAAGTGTCAGTCGGAAAAGTATCAGCCGGAAGAGTGTCAGGCAGAATAGTGTCAGTTGGAAAAGTGTCAGGCTGAGTAGTGACAGGCAGAAAAGTATCAGTCGGATAAGTCAGAATGAACAGTGTCACACGGAAAAGTATCAGTCATCAAAGTGTCAGTCAGAAAAGTGTCAGGAGGAGTAGAGACAGGTGGAAAAGTGGTAGTTGGATATGTCAGGTGGAAAAGTGTCAGTCGGAAATGTGGCAGGCAGAAAATATCAGGCTGATATATATAAGCCAGAAAAGTATCTGTCAGAGAAGTGTCAGGCGGAAAAGTGTCAGTCGGAGAAGTGTCAGGCGGAAAATGTCAGGCAGAAAAGAGCCAGTGGGAAAATTGACAGGCAGCAAATGTCAGGCGGAAAAGTGCCTGTCGGAAAAGTGTCAGGCGGAAAATGTAAGGCGGAAAAGTGCCAGTCGGAAAATTGTCAGGCAGAAAAGTGTCATTCAGAAAAGTATATTGCGGAAGAGAGTCAGGCGGAAAAATGTCAGTCGCAATAGTGTCAGGTGTAAAAGTGTCAGGCATAAAAGTGTCAGGCAGAAAACTGTCAGGCAGAAAAGTGTCAGTTGGAAAAGTGTCAGGCGGATTATTGACAGATAGAATATTGTCAGTGTCAGGCGGAAAAGTGTCAGGCAGAAAAGTGTCGGGCAGATAAGCATCAGTCGGAAAAGAGTCAGTCGGAAAATGGTCAGTCGGAAAAGTGTGAGGTGGAAAAGTCTCAGGCGGAGTAGTGAGAGGTGGAAAAGTGTCAATCGGAAACATGTCAGGCGGAAAAGTATCAGTCAGAAAAGTGTCAGGCAGAAAAGTGTCAGTTGGAAAAATGTCAGTCGGAAAAGTGTCATGCAGAAAAGTGTCATTCGGAAAAGTGTCTATCAGAAAAGAGTCAGACGGAAAATTGATAGGCGTAAATGTGCCAGACGGATAAGTGACTGTCGGAAGCGTGTCAGGCGAAAGAGTGTCAGGCGGAAGAGTATCAGGTGGAAGAGTGTCAGGTGGAAGAGTATCAGGCGGAAGAGTATCAGGCAGAAGAGTGTCAGGTGGCAATGTGTCAGTCGGAAAAGTGTCAGGCAGAATAGTGTCAATCGGAAAAATGTCAGGCGGAAAAGTATCAGTCAGAAAAGAGTCAGGCGGAAATGTGTCAGGCAGAAATGTGCCAGGCGGATGAGTGTCGGTTGGAAAAGTGTCGGTCGGAAAAGTGGCAGGCAAAAAAGTGTCAGTTGGGAAAGTATCAGGTGGTAAAGTGCCAGGCGGAAAAGTGACAGTCGGAATAGTGTCAGGCGGAAGAGTGTCAGGCGGAAGATTGTCAGGCGGAAGAGTATCAGGCGGAAGAGTGTCATGCGGAAATGTGTCTGGCGGAAATGTGTCAGGTGGAAAAGTGACTGTCAGAAAAGAGTCAGGCCCAAAAGTGTTCGGCGGAAAAGTGTCAGGTGGCAATGTGTCAGTCAGAAAAGTGTCAGGCAGAATAGTGTCAATGGGAAACATGTCAGGCGGAAAAGTACCAGTCAGAAAAGTGTCAGGCGGAAAAGTGTCAGGCGGAAATGTGCCAGGCGGATGAGTGTCGGTTGGAAAATTGTCGGTCGGAAAAGTGGCAGGCAAAAAAGTGTCAGTTGGGAAAGTATCAGGTGGTAAAGTGACAGGCGGAAAAGTGTCAGTCGGAATAGTGTCAGGCGGAAGAGTGTCAGGTGGAAGATTGTCAGGCAGAAGAGTATCAGGCAGAAGAGTGTCATGCGGAAATGTGTCTGGCGGAAATGTGTCAGGTGGAAAAGTGTCATTCGGAAAAGTGTCAGTTGGAACAGTTTCAGCCAGAATAGTGTCAGTCGGAAAAATGTCAGTCGGAAAAGTTTCAGGCAGAAATGTGTCTTTCGGAAAGGTGTCTGTCAGAAAGGAGTCAGGCGGAAAATGTCAGGCGGAAATGTGCCAGCAGGATAAGTGTCGGTCGGAAAAGTGTATGTCAAAAAAGAGTCCATCGGAAAAGTGGCAGGCAAAAAAGTGTCAGTTGGAAAAGTTTCAGGTGGTAAAGTGCCAGGCGGGAAAGTGTCAGGCGGAACAGTGTCAGGCGGAAGAGTGTCAGGTGATAGAGTATCAGGCAGAAGAGTGCCCTGTGGAAATGTGCCTGGCGGAAATGTGTCAGGTGGTAAAGTGTCAGTCGGAAAAGTGTCAGTCGGAAGAGTGTCAGGCAGAATAGTGTCAGTTGGAAAAGTGTCAGGCTGAGTAGTGACAGGCAGAAAAGTGTCAGTCGGATAAGTCAGAATGAACAGTGTCACACGGAAAAGTATCAGTCATCAAAGTGTCAGTCAGAAAAGTGTCAGGAGGAGTAGAGACAGGTGGAAAAGTGGTAGTTGGATATGTCAGGTGGAAAAGTGTCAGTCGGAAATGTGGCAGGCAGAAAATATCAGGCTGATATATATACGCCAGAAAAGTATCAGTCAGAGAAGTGTCAGGCGGAAAAGTGTCAGTCGGAAAAGTGACAGGCGGAAAATGTCAGGCAGAAAAGAGCCAGTGGGAAAAGTGACAGGCAGCAAATGTCAGGCGGAAAAGTGCCTGTCGGAAAAGTGTCAGGCGGAAAATGTAAGGCGGAAAAGTGCCAGTCGGAAAATTGTCAGGCAGAAAAGTGACATTCAGAAAAGTATATTGCGGAAGAGAGTCAGGCGGAAAAATGTCAGTCGCAATAGTGTCAGGTGTAAAAGTGTCAGGCAGAAAACTGTCAGGAAGAAAAGTGTCAGTTGGAAAAGTGTCAGGCGGATTATTGACAGATAGAATATTGTCAGTGTCAGGCGGATAAGTGTCAGGCAGAAAAGTATCGGGCAGATAAGCATCAGTCGGAAAAGAGTCAGTTGGAAAATGGTCAGTCGGAAAAGTGTGAGGTGGAAAAGTCTCAGGCGGAGTAGTGAGAGGTGGAAAAGTGTCAATCGGAAGCATGTCAGGCGGAAATGTGTCAATCAGAAAACTGTCAGGCAGAAAAGTGTCAGTCGGAAAAATGTCGGTCGAAAAAGTGTCAGGCAGAAAAGTGTCATTTAGAAAAGTGTCAGTCCGAATAGTGTCAGGTGGAAAAGTGTCAGACGGATGAGTGTCAGGCGGAAACGTCTCAGGTGGAAAAGTGTCAGTCGGAAAAGTGTCAGTTCAAAAAGTGTCAGGCAGAATAGTGAATGTCAGATAACTGTCAGGCAGAATAGTGACAGGTGGAAAAGTGCCTGTCGGATAAGTGAGTCGGAACAGTGTCAGGCAGAAAAGTATCAGTCAGAAAAGTGTCAGTCGGAAAAATGTCAGGCAGTGTAGCGACAGGTGGAAAAGTTTCAGTCGGTTAAGTCAGGCGGAATAGAGTCAGTCGGAAGAGATTCAGGCAAAATAGTGTCAGGCGGAAAAGTGTCAGTCAGAAATGTGTCAGCTGGAAAAGTATCAGTCGGAAAATTGTCAGGAAGAAAATTGTCTGTCGGAAAATTGTCAGGCGGAAAAGTGTCAGTCGGAAAAGTGTCAGGCGGAAAAGTGTCAGGCAGAAAAGTGTCACTCGGAAAAGTGTCAGTCCGAAAAGTGTCAGTCCGAAAAGTGTCAGGTGGATTAGTGACAGGCGGAAAAGTGTCAGTCGTATAAGTCAGGTGGAACAGAGTCAGGTGGATAAGTGTCAGTTGGAAATGTTTCAGGCAGAAAAGCATCAGTCGCAATAGTGTCAGGTGTAAAAGTGTCAGGCAGAGAAGTGTCAGGCAGAGAAGTGTCAGGCAGAAAAGTGTCAGTCAGAAAAGAGTCCGTCGGAAAAGTGTCAGGCGGAATATTGACATGTAGAATATTGTCAGTCTGAAAAGCGTCAGGTGGAAAAAGTGTCAGGCAGATAAGTGTCAGGCAGAAAAGTGACAGGCAGATAAGCGTCAGTCGGAAAAGTGTCAGTCGGAAAATTGTAAGTCAGAAAAGTGTGAGGCCGAAAACTGTCAGGCATAGAAGTGACAGGCGGAAAAGTGGCAGGCGGAAATGAGTCAGGCGGAAAAGTGTCAGGCGGCAAAGTGTCAGTCAGCAAAGGGTCAAGTGGAAAAGTGCTATGCTGATAACTGTCAGTCTGAAAATTGTCAGTCGGAAATGTGTCAGACGGATAACTGTCAGTTGGAAAAGTGTCAGGCATAAAAGTGTCAGGCGGAAATGTGTTGGTCGGAAAAGAGTCAGGCAGAAAAGTGTTAGGCGGAGAATCATCAGGTGGAAAACTGTCAGGCAGAAAAGTGTCGGTCTGAAAAGTGTCAGGCGGCAAAGTGTCAGGCAGAAGAGTGTCAGGCGGAAAAGTGACAGTCGTAAAAGTGTCAGTTGATACAGTGTCTGTCGGAAAAGTTTCAGGTGGATAAGTGTCTGCAGAAAAGTGTCAGGCGGATAAGGGTCAGGTGGAAAAATTTCTGTCGGAAAAGTGTCAGTCGGAAAAGTGTCAGTCGGAAAAGTGTCAGACGGATTATTGTCAGTCGGAAAAGTGTGAGTCGGAACAGTTTCAAGCAGAGTAGTGATGGAAAATTGTCAGTTGGAAATGTGTCAAGCAGAAAAGTGTCAGGCGGAAAATTGTCAGTCGGAAAAGTGTCAGGCAGAAAAGTGTCAGGCGGAGAAGCTTCAGGTGTAAAAGTGTCAGGCGGAAAAGTGTCATTCGGAGAAGTGTCAGGTGGAAAATGTCAGGCAGAAAAGAGCCAGTGGGAAAAGTGTCAGGCCGAAAATGTCAGGCGGCAAAGTGCCTCGCACAAAAGTGTTGCTCGGCAAAGTGCCTGTCAGAAAAGTGTCAGGCGGCAACATGTCAGGTGGAAAAGTGTCAGGCAGAAAAGTGTCATTTGAAACAGTGTCTGTCGGAAAAGCTTCAGGCGGAAAAGTTTCAGGCAGAAAAGTGTCAGGCGGAAAAGAGTCAGTCGGAAATTTGTCAGGCGAATAAGGGTCAGGTGGAAAATTTTCTGTCGGAAAAGAGTCAGTCGGAAAAGCGTCAGTCGGAAAAGTGTCAGTCGGAACAGTTTCAGGCAGAGTAGTGACAGGCTGAAATGTATCAGGTGGAAATGAGTCAGGTGGAAAAGTGTCAGTTGGAAAAGTGTCAGTCAGAAAAGGGTCAGGTGGAAAAGTGTCATGCTGATAACTGTCAGTCGGAAAAGTGTCATTCGGAAATGTGTCAGAATGAAAAATGTCAGTTGGATAAGTGTCAGGCGGAAAAGTGTCAGGCGGAAAATTGTCAGTCGGAAAAGTATCAGGCAGAAAAGTGTCAGGCAGAAAAGTGTCAGGCGGAGAAGCATCAGGTGGAAATGTGTCAGGCATAAAAGTGTCAGTTGGAAAAGTGCCAGTCAGAAAAGGGTCAGGCAGCAAAGTGTCAGGCTGAAATGTGTCAGGCGGAAAAGAGTCTGGCGGAAAAGTGTCAGTCGGAAATGTGTCAGGCGGATATGTATCGGTCGGAAAAGTGTCGGTCGGAAAAGTGTCGGTCAGAAAAGTGTCGGTTGGAAAAGTGTCGGTCAGAAATGTGTCGGTTGGAAAAGTGTCACTCAGAAAAGTGCCAGTCGGAAAAGTATCAGCTGGAAAAGTGTCAGGCGGAAAAGTGTCAGTCGGAAATGTCTCAGGCGGAAAAGTGTCAATCGGAAACATGTCAGGAGGAAAAGTGTTCGTCAGAAAAGTGTCTGGCAGGAAAGTTTCCGTCGGGAAAATGACATTTGGAAAAGTGTCTGTCAGAAAAGTTTCATGTGGAAAAGTGTCATGCGGAAAAGTGTCAGGCGGAAATGTGTCAGTCGGAAAAGTGTCAGGCAGAAAAGTGTCAATCGGAAACATGTCAGGTGGAAATGTAACAGTCAGAAAAGTGTCAGTGAGAAAAGTGTCAGTTGGAAAAATGTCAGTCGGAAAAGTGTCAGGCAGAAAAGTGTCATTCGGAAAAGTGTCTATCAGAAAAGAGTCAGACGGAAAACTGTCAGGCGGAAATGTGCCAGACGGATAAGTGACTGTCGGAAAAGTGTCAGGCGAAAGAGTGTCAGGCGGCAAATGTCAGGTAGAAAAGAGCCAGTGGGAAAAGTGTCAGGCAGAAAATGTCAGGTGGAAAAGTGCCTGTTGGAAAAGTGTAGGTTGGCAAAGTGCCTGTCACAAAAGTGTCAGGCGGCAAAGTGTCAGGTGGAAAAGTGTCAGGAGGAAAAGTGTCAGTCGTAAAAGTGTCAGTTGAAACAGTGTCTGTCGGAAACGTTTCAGGCGGAAAAGTGTCAGGCAGAAAAGTGTCAGGCGGAAAAGAGTAAGTCGGAAATTTGTCAGGCGGATAAGGGTCAGGTGGAAAATTTTCTGTCAGAAAAGACTCAGTTGGAAAAGCGTCAGTCGGAAAAGTGTCAGTCGGATAATTGTCAGTCGGAAAAGTGTCAGTCGGAACAGTTTCAGGCAGAGTAGTGACAGGCGGAAATGTTTCAGGCGGAAATGAGTCAGGCGGAAAAGTGTCAGTTGGATAAGTGTCAGTCAGAAAAGGGTGAGGTGGAAAAGTGACATGCTGATAACTGTCAGTCGGAAAAGTGTAATTCGGAAATGTGTCAGATGGAAAATTGTCAGTTGGATAAGTGTCAGGCGGAAAAGTGTCAGGCGGAAAATTGTCAGTCGGAAAAGTATCAGGCAGAAAAGTGTCAGGCAGAAAAGTGTCAGGCGGAGAAGCATCAGGTGGAAAAGTGTCAGTCAGAAAAGTGTCTGGCAGGAAAGTTTCAGTCGGGAAAATGAAATTTGGAAAAGTGTCTGTCAGAAAAGTTTCATGTGGAAAAGTGTCAGGCGGAAAAGTGTCAGGCGGAAATGTGTCAGTCGGAAAAGTGTCAGGCAGAAAAGTGTCAATGAGAAACATGTCAGGTGGAAAAGTATCAGTCAGAAAAGTGTCAGGCAGAAAAGTGTCAGTTGGAAAAATGTCAGTCGGAAAAGTGTCAGGCAGAGAAGTGTCATTCGGAAAAGTGTCTATCAGAAAAGAGTCAGACTGAAAAGTGTCAGGCGGAAATGTGCCAGACGGATAAGTGACAGTCGGAAAAGTGTCAGGCGGAAGAGTGTCAGGTGGAAGAGTGTCAGGCGGATGAGTATCAGGCAGAGGACTATCATGCGGAAATGTGTCTGGCGGAAATGTGTCAGGTGGAAAAGTGTCATTCAGAAAAGTGTCTGTCAGAAAAGAGTCAGGCAGAAAGTGTCTGGCGGAAAAGTGTCAGGTGGAAATGTATCAGTCGGAAAAGAGTGAGGGGGAAAAGTATCAGTCAGAAAAGTGTCAGGCAGAAAAGTGTCAGTTGGGAAAAATATCAGTCGGGAAATTGTCAGGCGGAAAAAGTCGGTCGGAAAAGTGGCAGGCAAAAATGTGTCAGTTGGAAAAGTATCAGGTGTTAAAGTGCCAGGCGGAAAAGTGCCAGTCGGAAAAGTGTCAGGCGGAAGAGTGTCAGGCAGAAGATTGTCAGGCGGAAGAGTATCAGGCAGAAGAGTGTCATGCGGAAATGTGTCTGGCGGAAAAGTGTCAGGCAGAGAAGTGTCAGTCGGAAAAGTGTCAGTCGGTAAAGTTTCAGCCAGAAAAGTGTCATTTGGAAAAGTGTCAGTCAGAAAGGAGTCAGGCGGACAAGTGTCAGGTGGAAATGTGCCAGGCGGATAAGTGTCGGTCGGAAAAGTGTCGGTCAGAAAAGTGTCCATCGGAAAAGTGGCAGGCAAAAAAGTGACAGTTGGAAAAGTATCAGGTGGTTTGGTGCCAGGCGGAAAAGTGTCAGGCGGAAGAGTGTCAGGCAGAAGAGTGTCAGGTGGAAGAGTATCAGGCAGAAGAGTGTCATGCGGAAATGTGTCTGGCGGAAATGTGTCAGGTGGAAAAGTGTCAATCGGAAAAGTGTCAGTCGGAAGAGTGTCAGGCAGAATACTGTCAGTTGGAAAAGTGTCAGGCGGAGTAGTGACAGGCAGAAAAGTGTCAGTCGGATAAGTCAGAATGAACAGTGTCAGTCGGAAAGGTATCAGTCAGAAAAGTGTCAGTCGGAAAAGTGTCAGGAGGAGCAGAGACAGGTGGAAAAGTGTCAGTTGGATATGTCAGGTGGAAAAGTGTCAGGAGTAACAGTGTCAGGTGGAAAATTGACAGCCGGAAATGTGGCAGGCATAAAATACCAGGCTGATATATATAAGCCAGATAAGTATCAGTCAGAGAAGTATCAGGCGGAAAAGTGTCAGTCGGAAAAGTGCCAGGCAGAAAACGTCAGGCAGAAAAGTGCCAGTGGGAATAGTGTCAGGCGGAAAATGTCAGGCGGAAAAGTGCCTGTCAGAAAAGTGTCAGGCGGAACATGTCAGGCGGAAAAGTGCCAGTCGGAAAATTGTCAGGCGTAAAAGTGTCATTCAGAAAAGTATCAGGTGGAAGAGAGCAGGCGGAAAAATGTCAGTCTGAATAGTGTCAGGTGGAAAAGAGTCAGGCAGAAAATTGTCAGGAATAAGTGTGTCAGGTGGAAATGTTTCAGGCAGAAAAGTGTCAATCGGAAACATTTCAGGCAGAAAAGTGTCAGTCAGGAAACTGTCATGCAGAAAAGTGTCAGTCGGAAAAATGTCGGTCGGAAAGGTTTCAGGCAGAAAAGTGTCATTCGGAAAAGTGTCAGTCCGAATAGTATCAGGTGGAAAAGTGTCAGGCGGAAGAGTGTGAGGCGGCAACGTCTCAGGTGGAAAAGTGTCAGTCGGAAATGTGTCAGTTGGAAAAGTGTCAGGCAGAATAGTGAATGTCGTAAAAGTGTCAGGCAGATTATTGACAGGTGGAAAAGTGTCTGTCGGATAAGTGAGTCGGAACAGTGTCAGGCAGATAAGCATCAGTCACCGCAGCACGGTGGCATAGTGGGTAGCACTGTTGCCTCACAGCACCAGGGGCCCAGGTTCGAATCCGGCCTCGGGTGAATGTCTGTGTGGAGTTTACACATTCTCCCCGTGTTTGCGTGGGTTTCCTCCGGGTGCTCCGGTTTCCTCCCACAATCCAAAGATGTGCGGGTAAGGTTGATTGGCTATGATAAACTGACCCTTAGAGTTAGGGGGATTAAATACGTGGGGTTACGGGGATAGGATGTGATATGTGTTGGTGTAGGGATTACGGGGATCGGATGGGATATGTGTCGGTGCAGGCTTGATGGGCCGAAATGGCATCTATCTGCACTGTGGGGTTTCTGTGATTCTGTGAAGTGTCAGTCGGAAAAGTGTCAGGCGGTGTAGAGACAGTTGGAAAAGTTTCAGTCGGATAAGTCAGGTGGAAAAGAGTCAGTCGGAAAACTGTCAGGCGAAAAAGTGTCAGGTGGAAAAGAGTCAGGCGGAAAAGTGTCAGGCAGAAAAGTGTCACTCGGAAAAGTGTCAGTCCAAAAAGTGTCAGTCGGAAAAATATCAGTTGGAAATTTGTCAGGAAGAAAATTGTCAGTCAGGAAATAGTCAGGCGGAAAAGTGTCAGTCAGAAAAGTGTCAGGCGGAAAAATGCCAGTCAGAAAAGTGTCAGTCGGAAAAATGTCAGGAAGAAAATTGTCAGTTGAAAAATTGTCAGGCGGAAAAGTGTCAGTCAGAAAAGAGTCAGGCGGAAAAGTGTCAGGCAGAAAATTGTCACTCGGAAAAGTGCCAGTCCGCAAAGTGCCAGTCCGAAAAGTGTCAGGTGGAGTAGTGACAGGCGGAAAAGTGTTACTCGTATAAGTCAGGTGGAACCGTGTCAGGTGGATAAGTGTCAGTTGGAAATGTTTCAAGCGGAAAAGCATCAGTTGCAATAGTGTCAGGTGTAAAAGTGTCAGGCAGAAAAGTGTCAGTCAGAAACGTGTAATGTGGAATAGTGTCAGTCACAAAACTGTCAGGCAGAAAAGTGTCAGTCAGAAAAGTGTCAGGCGGAATAGTGACAGGTGGAATATTGTCAGTCTGAAAAGTGTCAGGTGGAAAAAGTGTCAGGCGGTAAAGTGTCAGGCGGAAAAGTGTCAGTCGGAAAAGTGCAAGGCAGAAAAGTGTCAGGCGGAGAAGCATCAGGCGGAAAAGAGTCAGACGGAAAAGATCAGTCGGAAAAGTGTTGGTCAGAAAAGTGTCAGTAGCAAAAGTGCAAGTCAGAGAAGAGTCAGGCAGCAAAGTGTCAGGTGGAAAAGTGTCAGGCAGAAAAGTGTCAATCGGAAACATGTCAGGTGGAAAAGTATCAGACAGAAATGTGTCAGGCAGAAAAGTGTCAGTTGGATAAATGTCAGTCGTAAAAGTGTAAGGCAGAAAAATGTCATTCGGAAAAGTTTCTGTCAGAATGGAGTCAGGCGGAAAAGTGTCAGGCGGAAATGTGCCATGTGGATAAGTGTCAGTCGGAAAAGAGTCGGGCAGAAAAGTGTCCGTTAGAAAAGTGGCATGCAAAAAAATCTCTGTTGGCAAAGTATCAGGTGGTAAAGTGCCAGGCGGAAATGTGTTAGTTGGATAAGTGTCAGGTGGAAGAGTGTGAGGTGGAAGAGTGTCAGGCAGAAGAGTATCAGGTGGATGACTGTCATGCGGAAAGGTGTCTGGCAGAAATGTGTCAGGTGGAAAAGTGTCAGCCAGAAAAGTGTCATTCGGAACACTGTCAGGCAGAATAGTGTCAGTTGGAAAAGTGTCAGGCGGAGTAGCAACAGACAGAAAAGTGTCAGTCAGATAAGTCACAATGAACAGTGTCAGGCGGAAAAGTATCAGTCAGAAAAGTGTCAGTCGGAAAAGTGTCAGGAGAGTAGAGACAGGTGGAAAAGTGTCATTTGAATATGTCAGGCAGAAAAGTGTCAGGAGTAACAGTGTCAGGTGGAATAGTGTCAGCCGGAAATGTGGCAGGCGGAAAATATCAGGCTGATATATATAAGCCAGAAAAGTATCAGTCAGAGAAGTGTCAGGCGGAAAAGTGTCAGTCGGAGAAATTCCAGGCAGAAAGTGACAGGCAGAAAATTGCCAGTGGGAAAAGTGTCAGGCAGAAAAGGTCAGGCGGAAAAGTGCCAGTCGGAAAAGTGTCAGGCGGAAAATGTCAGGCGGAAAAGTGCCAGTCGGAAAATTGTCAGGCGGAAAAGTGTAATTCAGAAAAGTATCAGGCGGAAAAGAGTCAGGCGGAATAATGTCAGTCCGAATAGTGTCAGGTGGAAAAGAGTCAGGCGGAAAAGTGTCAGGCAGAAAAGTGTCAATCAGAAACATGTCAGGCAGAAAAGTGTCAAACGGAAAATGTCAGGTGGAAAAATGCTTGTCGGAAAGTTGTCAGGCGGAAAAGTGTCAGTCGGAAAAGTGTCAGGCGGAAAAGTGACAGCCGGAAAATTGTCAGGCGGAAAAGTGTCATTCAGAAAAGTATCAGGCGGAAGAGAGTCAGGTGGAAAAATGTCAGTCCGAATAGTGTCAGGTGGATAAGAGTCAGGCAGAACAGTGTGAATCGGAAACATGTCAGGCAGAAATGTGTCAGTCAGTAAACTGTCAGGCAGAAAATTATCAGTCGGAAACATGTCGGTCGGAAAGGTATCAGGCAGAAAAGTGTCATTCGGAAAAGTGTCAGTCTGAAAAGTTTCAGTCGGAAAAGTGTCAGGTGCAGTAGTGACAGGCAGAAAAGTGTCAGTCGTATAAGTCAGGTGGAACATTGGTCATGTGGATAAGTGTCAGTTGGAAATGTTTCAGGTGGAAAAGCATCAGTCGCAATAATGTCAGGTGTAAAAGTGTCAGGCAGAAAAGTGTCAGACAGAAATGTGTCGGGTGGAAAAGTGTCAGTCAGAAAACTGTCAGGCAGAAAAGTGTCAGTCGGAAAAGTGTCAGGTGGAATATTGACAGCTGGAATATTGTCAGTCTGAAAAATGTCACGTGGAAAAACTGTCAGGCAGATAAGTGTCAGGCGGAAAAGTATCAGGCAGATAAGCATCAGTCGGAAAAGTGTCAGGCCGAAAAGTGTCAGGTGGAAAAGTGTCAGGCGGAATAGTGAGAGGTGGAATATTGTCAGTCTGAAAAGTGTCAGGTGGAAAACGTGTCAGGCGGATAACTGACAGGCGCAAAAGTGACAGGCAGATAAGCGTCAGTCGGAAAAGTGTCAGTCGCATAAATGTCAGTCGGAAAAGTGTGAGGCAGAAAAGTGTCAGGCGGAGTAGTGACAGGCGGAAAAGTATCAGGCATAAATGAGTCAGGCGGAAAAGTGTCAGTTGGGAAAGTGTCAGTCAGAAAAGGGTCAGGTGGAAAAGTGTCATGCTGATAACTGTCAGCCAGAAAAGTGTCATTCGGAAATGTGTCAGATGGAAAATTGCCAGTTGGAAAAGTGTCAGGCAGATAAGTGTCAGGCGGAAAAGTATCAGGCAGATAAGCATCAGTCGGAAAAGTGTCAGGCCGAAAAGTGTCAGGTGGAAAAGTGTCAGGCAGAATAGTGAGAGGTGGAATATTGTCAGTCTGAAAAGTGTCAGGTGGAAAACGTGTCAGGCGGATAACTGACAGGCGCAAAAGTGACAGGCAGATAAGCGTCAGTCGGATAAGTGTCAGTCGCATAAATGTCAGTCGGAAAAGAGTGAGGCAGAAAAGTGTCAGGCGGAGTAGTGACAGGCGGAAAAGTATCAGGCATAAATGAGTCAGGCGGAAAAGTGTCAGTTGAGAAAGTGTCAGTCAGAAAAGGGTCAGGTGGAAAAGTGTCATGCTGATAACTGTCAGCCAGAAAAGTGTCATTCGGAAATGTGTCAGATGGAAAATTGCCAGTTGGAAAAGTGTCAGGCGGAAAAGTGTCAGGCGGAAAAGTGTCAGTTGGAAAAGAGCCAGTCAGAAAAGGGTCAGGCGGCAAAGTGTCAGGTGGAAAAGTGTCAGGCAGAAAAGTGTCAGGAGAAAAAGTGTCAGTCGGAAATGTTTCAGGCGGATAAGTGTTGGTCGGAAAAGTGTCGGTCGGAACAGTGTCGTTCGGAAAAGTGTCTGGCGAAAAAGTGTCAGTCTGAAAACTGTCAGGAGAAAAAGTGTCACTCGGAAAAGTGCCAGTCGGAAAAGAGTGAGGCGGAAAAGTGTCAGTCGCAAAAGTATCAGGTTGAAAAGTGTCAGGCGGAATAGTGTCAGTCAGAATAGTGTCAGGCAGAAAAGTGTCAATCGGAAACTTGTCCCTTGCTGTTTGTGATCTACATAAATGATTTGGATGAGAATGTAAAAGGTATGATTAGTAAGTTCGCAGATGACACGAAAATTGGTGGGGTGGTAAATTGTGAGGAGGAAAGCCTCAGGCTACAGGACGATATAAACGGGCTGGTCAGATGGGCGGAAAAGTGGCAAATGGAATTTAACCCTGAAAAGTGCGAGGTGATGCATTTTGGATGGACAAATAAGGCAAGGGAATACAGAATGAGTGGTAGGACCCTAGGAAGTACAGAGGTTCAGAGGGAACTTGGTGTACATGTACATAGATCCCTGAAGGCAGCGGAACAGGTAGATAAGGTGGTTAAAAAGGCATATGGGATACTTGCCTTCATTAGCCGAGGCATAGAATATAAGAGCAGGGAGGTTATGATGGAGCTGTACAAAATGCTGGTGAGGCCACAGCTGGAGTACTGTGTGCAGTTCTGGTCTCCTCACTATAGGAAGGATGTGATTGCTTTGGAGAGGGTGCAGAGAAGATTCACCAGGATGTTACCTGGGATGGAGCGCCTCAGCTATGAAGAAAGGCTAAACAGGCTGGGGTTGTTTTCCTTGGAGCAAAGAAGGCTGAGGGGGGACCTGATTGAGGTGTACAAAATGATGAGGGGCATAGATAGGGTAGATAAAGAGGAACTTTTCCCCTTAGTAGGGGGTCAATAACAAGGGGGCATAGATTCAGGGTAAGGGGCAGGAGATTTAGAGGGGATTTGAGGAGGAACTTTTTCACCCAGAGGTTGGTTGGAATCTGGAACTCACTGCCTGAAAGGGTGGTAGAGGCAGGAACCCTCACAACATTCAAGAAGCATTTGGATGAGCACTTGAAATGCCATTGCATACAAGGCTATGGACCAAATGCTGGAAAATGGGATTAGACTGGACAGGGATTGATGGACGGCGCAGACACATTGTGCCGAAGGTCCTCTTTCTGTGCTGTAAAGCTCTATGAAATCTATGAAAAGTTTCAGTCAGAAAAGTGTCAGACAGAAAAGTTTCAGTCGTGAAAATGACATTTGGAAAAGTGTCTGTCAGAAAAGATTCAAGTGGAAAAGTGTCAGTCGGAAAAGTGTCAGGCAGAAAAGTGTCAATCGGAAACATGTCAGGCGGAAAAGTATCAGTCAGAAAATTGTCAGGCAGAAAAGTGTCAGTCGGAAAAATGTCAGTCGGAAAAGTGTCGGGCAGAAAAGTGTCATTCGGAGAAGTGTCTATCAGAAAAGAGTCAGGCAGAAAAGTGTCAGGCAGAAATGTGGCAGACGGGTAAGTGTCTGTCGGATAAGTGTCTGTCAGAAAAGTTTCAGTCGGAAAAGTGTCGGTCGGAAAAGTGTCAGGCGAAAAAGTGTCAGTTGGAAAAGTATCAGGTGGTAAAGTACCAGGCGGAAAAGTGTCAGTTGGAAAAGTGTCAGGCGGAAGAGTATCAGTCAGAAGAGTGTCTTGCGGAAATGTGTCTGGCGGAAATTTGTCAGGTGGAAAAGTGTCATTCAGAAAAGTGTCTGTCAGAAAATAGTCAGGCGGAAAAGTGTCCGGCGGAAAAGTGTCAGGTGGAAATGTGTCAGTCAGAAAAGAGTCAGGCAGAATAGTGTCAATTGGAAACATGTCAGGCTGAAAAGTATCAGTCAGAAAAGTGTCAGGCAGAATAGTGTCATTCGGAAAAATATCAGTCGGAAAAATGAGAGGCAGAAAAGTGTCATTCAGAAAAGTGTCTGTCTGAATAGTGTCAGGCGGAAAAGTGTCAGGCGGAAATGTGCCTGGCGGATGAGTGTCGGTCGGAAAAGTGTCGGTCAAAAAAGTGTCTGTCGGAAAAGTGTCAGGCTAAAAAGTGCCAGTTGGAAAATTATCAGGTGGTAACGTGTCAGGCGCAAAAGTGTCAGTCGGAAAAGTGTCAGGTGGAAGAGTGTCAGGCGGAGTAGTGAAAGGCAGAAAAGTGTCAGTCGGATAAGTCAGGCTGAATAGTGTCAGGCAGAAATATATCAGTCAGAAAAGTATCAGTCAGAAAAGTGTCAGAAAGAGCAGTGACAGGTGGAAACGTGTCAGTTGGATAAGTCAGGTGGAAAAGTGTCAGGAGTAACAGTCATAGAGTCATAGAGTCATAGAGTTATACAAGCACAGAACGAGGCCCTTCGGCCCATCGCGTCTGCGCCGTCCATCGATCCCTGTCCAGTCTAATCCCATTTTCCAGCATTTGGTCCATAGCCTTGTATGCAATGGCATTTCAAGTGCTCATCCAAATGCTTCTTGAATGTTGTGAGGGTTCCTGCTTCTACCACCCTTTCAGGCAGTGAGTTCCAGATTCCAACCACTCTCTGGGTGAAAAAGGTCCTCCTCAAATCCCCTCTAAATCTCCTGCCCCTTACCCTGAATCTATGCCCCCTTGATATTGACCCGCCTACTAAGGGGAAAAGTTCCTCTTTATCTACCCTATCTATGCCCCTCATCATTTTGTACACCTCAATCAGGTCCCCTCTCAGTCTTCTTTGCTCCAAGGAAAACAACCCCAGCCTGTTTAGTCTTTCTTCATAGCTGAGGCGCTCCATCCCAGGTAACATCCTGGTGAATCTTCTCTGCACACTCTCCAAAGCAATCACATCCTTCCTATAGTGAGGCGACCAGAACTGCACACAATGCTCCAGCTGTGGCCTCACCAGCGTTTTGTACAGCTCCATCATAACCTCCCTGCTCTTATATTCTATGCCTCGGCTAATGAAGGCAAGCATCCCATATGCCTTTATAACCACCTTATCTACCTGTTCCGCTGCCTTCAGGGATCTATGTACATGTACACCAAGGTCCCTCTGACCTTCTGTACTTCCTAGGGTCCTACCACTCATTGTGTATTCCCTTGCCTTATTTGTCCATCCAAAATGCATCACCTCGCACTTTTCAGAGTTAAATTCCATTTGCCACTTTTCCGCCCATCTGACCAACCCGTTTATATCGTCCTGTAGCCTGAGGCTTTCCTCCTCGCAATTTACCACCCCACCAATTTTCGTGTCATCTGCGAACTTACTGATCATACCTTTTACATTCTCATCCAAATCATTTATGTAGATCACAAACAACAAGGGACCCAGCACCGAACCCTGAGGTACCCCACTGGACACAGGCTTCCAGTCACAAAAGCAACCTTCGAACATCACCGTCTGCCCCCTGCCACTCAGCCAGTTTAGGATCCAACACGCCAAGGCACCCTGGATCCCATGGGCTCTTACCTTCTTGACCAGTCTCCTATGCGGGACTTTGTCAAAAGCTTTACTGAAGTACATGTAAACCACATCCACAGCATTTCCCTCATCCTCCCCCCTAGTCACCCCCTCGAAAAATTCAATCAGATTTGTCAGGTGGAGAAGTGTCAGTCAGAAAAGTGACAGGTGGAAAATATCAGGCTGATTAATACCAGCCAGAAAAGTGTCAGTCAGAGAAGTGTCAGGCGGAAAAGTGTCAGGCGGAAATGTGTCTGTTGGAAAAGTGTCATGCGGAAAATGTCAGGCGGAAAAGAGCCAGTCGTAAAAGTGTCAGGCGGAAAATGTCTGGCGGAAAAGTGCCAGTCAGAAAAGTGTCAGGCAGAAAAGTGTCGGTCGGAATAGTGCTGGTCGGAATAGTGTCGGCCGGAAAAGTGCCAGTCAGAAAACGGTCAGGCAGCAAAGTGTCAATTGGAAAAGTGTCAGGCAGAAAAGTGTCAGTCGTAAAAGTGTCAGTCGGAAGTGTGTCAGGCGGATAAGTGTCGGTCGGAAAAGTGTCGGTCGGAAAAGTGTCAGTTGAAAATGTGTCGGTCAGAAAAGTGTTGGTCGGAAAAGTGTCTGGTGAAAAAGTGTCAGTCTGAAAATTGTCAGGTGGATAAGTGTCACTCGCAAAAGTGCCAGTCGGAAAAGAGTGAGGCGGAAAAGTGTCAGTTGGAAAAGTATCAGGCGGAAAAGAATCAGGCGGAAAAGTGTCAGTATGAAAAGTGTCAGGCAGAAAAGTGTCAATCGGAAACATGTCAGGCAGAAAAGTATCATTCAAAAAAGTGTCAGTCAGAAGATTGTCAGTCGGAAAAATGTCAGTCGGAAAAATGTCAGGCAGAAAGGTGTCATTCGGAAAAGCGTCTGTCCGAAAGGAGTCAGGCGGAAAAGTGTCAGGCGAAAATCTGCCAGGCGGATAAGTGTTGGTCGGAAAAGTGTCGGTCAGAAAAGTGTCGGTCGGAAAAGTGGCAGGCAAAAAAGTTTCAGTCGGAAAATTATCAGGTGGTAAAGTGCCAGGCAGAAAAGTTTCAGTCAAAAAAGTGTCAGGCGGAAGAGTGTCAGGCGGAAGAGTGTCAGGCGGAAGAGTATCAGATGGAGGAGTGTCATGCGGAAATGTGTCAGGAGGAGTAGAGACATATGGAAATGTGTCAGTTGGATATGTCAGGCGGAAAAGTGTCAGGAGTAACAGTGTCAGGTTGAAAAGTGTCAGTCGGAAATGTAGCAGACAGGAAATATCAGGCTGATATATATAAGCAACAGAAGTATCAGTCAGAGATGTGTCAGGCGGAAAAGTGTCAGGCGGAAAAGTGTCTGGCGGAAAATGTCAGGCAGAAAAGTGCCAGTTGGAAAAGTGTCAGATGGAAAATGTCAGGCAGAAAAGTGCCAGCCTGAAAATTGTCAGGTGGAAAAGTGTCATTCAGAAAAGTAACAGGCGGAAGAGAGTCAGGCGGAAAAATGTCAGTCTGAAAAGTGTCAGGTGGAAAAGAGTCAGGCAGAAAATTGTCAGGCGGAAATGTCTCAGGTGGAAAAATGTCAGGCAGATAAGTGTCAATCAGAAACATGTCAGGCGGAAAAGTGTCAGGCGTAAAATATCAGGCGGATAAGTGCCAGTCGGAAAATTGTCAGGCAGAAAAGTTTCAGTCGGGAAAATGACATTTGGAAAAGTGTCTGTCAGAAAAGTTTCATGTGGAAAAGTGCCAGGCGGAAAAGTGTCGGGCGGAAATGTGTCAGTCGGAAAAGTGTCAGGCAGGAAATTGTCAATCGGAAAAATGTCAGGTGGAAAAGTATCAGTCACAAAAGTGTGAGGCAGAAAAGTGTCAGTAGGAAAAATGTCAGTCGGAAAAGTGACATGCAGAAAAGTGTCATTCAGAAAAGTGTCTATCAGAAAAGAGTCAGACGGAAAAGTGACAGATATGTGCCAGATGGATAAGTGATTGTCGGAAAAGTGTCAGGTGGAAGAGTGTCAGGCGAAAGAGTGTCAGGCGGAAGAGTATCAATCGGAAGTGTGTCAGGCGGAAGAGTGTCAGGCGGAAGAGTATCAGGCGGAAGAGTGTCATGCGGAAATGTGTCTGGCAGAAATGTGTCAAGTGGAAAAGTGTCCGTCAGAAAAGAGTCAGGCGGAAAAGTGTCCGGCGGAAAAGTGTCAGTTAAAATTTGTCAGTCTGAAAAGTGTCAGGCAGAATAGTGTCAATCGGAAACATGTCAGGCTGAAAAGTATCAGTCAAAAAGTGTCAGGTGGAAAAGTGTTAGGTGGAAAAGTGTCAGGCGGAAATGTGCCAGGCGGATGAGTGTCAGTTGGAAAAGTGTCGGTTGGAAAAGTGGCAGGCAAAAAAGTGTCATTTGGGAATGTGTCAGGTGGTAAAGTGCCAGGCGGAAAAGTGTCAGTCGGAATAGTGTCAGGCGGAAGAGTGGCAGGCAGAAGATTGTCAGGCGGAAGAGTATCAGGCCGAAGAGTGTCATGCGGAAATGTGTCTGGCAGAAATGTGTCAGGTGGAAAAGTGTCAGTCGGAAAAGTGTCAGTTGGAACAGTTTCAGGCAGAAAAGCGTCAATCGGAAAAATGTCAGGCGGAAAAGTATCAGTCAGAAAATTGTCAGGCATAGAAATGTCCGTCGGAAAAATGTCAGTCGGAAAAGTTTCAGGCATAAAAGTGTCATTCGGAAAAGTGTCTGTCAGAAAGGAGTCAGGCGGAAAAGTATCAGGCAGAAATGTGCCAGGAGGATAAGTGTCGGTCGGAAAAGTGTCGGTCAGAAAAGTGTCCATCGGAAAAGTGGCAGGCAAACAAGTGTCAGTTGGAAAAGTATCAGGAGGTAAAGTGCCAGGCGGGAAAGTGTCAGGCGGAACAGTGTCAGGTGGAAGAGTGTCAGGCGGAAGAGTATCAGGCAGAAGATTGTCCTGCGGAAATGTGTCTAGCGGAAATGTGTCAGGTGGAAAAGTGTCAGTCGGAAAAGTGCCAGTCGGAAGAGTGTCAGGCAGAATAGTGTCAGTTGGAAAAGTGTCGGGCGGAGTAGTGACAGGCAGAAAAGTGTTAGTCGGATAAGTCAGAATGAACAGTGTCATGCGGAAATGTAGCAGTCAGAAAAGTGTCAGTCAGAAAAGTGTCAGGAGGAGTAGAGACAGGTGGAAAAGTGGTAGTTGGATATGTCAGGTGGAAAAGTGTCAGTCGCAAATGTGGCAGGCAGAAAATATCAGGCTGATATATATAAGCCAGAAAAGTATCAGTCAGAGAAGTGTCAGGCTTAAAAGTGTCAGTCGGAGAAGTGTCAGGTGGAAAATGTCAGGCAGAAAAGAGCCAGTGGTAAAAGTGTCAGGCAGAAAATATCAAGCGGAAAAGTGCCTGTCGGAAAATTGTCAGGCGGAAAATGTCAGGAGGAAAAGTGCCAGTCCGAAAATTGTCAGGCGGAAAAGTATCATTCAGAGAAGTATATTGTGAAAGAGAGCCAGGCGGAAAAATGTCAGTCGCAATAGTGTCAGGTGTAAAAGTGTCAGGGAGAAAAGTGTCAGTCAGAAACGTGTCAGGTGGAAAAGTGTCACTCAGAAAAATGTCAGACAGAAAAGTGTCATTTGGAAAAGTGTCAGGCAGAATATTGACAGATAGAATATTGTCAGTGTAAGGCGGATAAGTGTCAGGCGGAAAAGTGTCAGGCAGATCAGCATCAGTCAGAAAAGAGTCAGTCGGAAAATGGTCAGTCAGAAAAGTGTGAGGTGGAAAAGTGTCAGACGGAGTAGTGAGAGGCGGAAAAGTGTCAATCGGAAACATGTCAGGCGGAAATGTGTCAGTCAGAAAATAGTCAGGCAGAAAAGAGCCAGTCGGAAAAATGTCGGTCGGAAATGTGTCAGGCAGAAAAGTGTCATTTAGAAAAGTGTCAGTCCAAATAGTGTCAGGTGGAAAAATGTGAGGCGGATGAGTGTCAGGCAGAAACATCTCAGGTGGAACAGTGTCAGTCGGAAAAGTGTCAGTTGTAAAAGTGTCAGGCAGAATAGTGAATGTCAGAAAACTGTCAGGCAGAGTAGTGACGGGTGGAAAAGTGTCTGTCGGATAAGTGAGTCGGAACAGTGTCAGGCAGAAAAGTATCAGACGGTGTAGTGACAGGTGGAAAAGTTTCAGTCAGATAAGTCAGGCGGAAATGAGTCAGTCGGAAGAGTGTCAGGCAAAAACGTGTCAGGCGGAAAAGTGTCAGTCAGAAAAGTGTCAGGCGGAAAGGTGTCAGGCGGAAAATTGTCAGTCGGAAAAGTATCATGCAGAAAAGTGTCAGGCAGAAAAGTGTCAGGCAGAGAAGCATCAGGTGGAAAGTGTCAGGCGGAATAGTGTCGGTTGGATAAGTGTTGGTCGGAAAAGTGTCGGTCGGAAAAGTGCCAGTCAGAAAAGGGTCAGGCGGCAAAGTGTCAGGCGGAAATGTGTCAGGCAGAAAAGTGTCAGGCGGAAAAGTGTCAGTCAGAAATGTGTCAGGCGGATAAGTGTCGGTCGGAAAAGTGTCGGTCGGAAAAGTGTCGGTCGGAAAAGTGTCGGTCAGAAAAGTGTCGGTCAAAATGAGTCGGTCGGAAAAGTGTCACTCGGAAAAGTGCCAGTCGGAAAAGAGTCAGGCGGAAGAGTGTCAGGCGGAAATGTGTCAGTCGGAAAAGAGTCAGGCAGAAAAGTGTCAGGTGGAGAAGCATCAGGTAGAAAACTGTCAGGCGGAAAAGTGTCAGTCGGAAAAGTGTTGGTTGGCAAAGCGCCTTTCAGAAAAGTGTCAGGCGGCAAAGTGTCAGGAGGAAGAGTGTCAGGTGGATAAGTGATAGATGTAAAAGTGTCAGTTGAAACAGTGTCTGTCGGAAAAGTTTCAGGCGGAAAAGTGTCGGCAGAAAAGTGTCAGGCGGAAAAGTGTCAGTCGGAAATTTGTCAGGCAGATAAGGGTCAGGTGGAAAATTTTCTGTCGGAAAAGTGTCAATCGGAAAAGCGTCAGTCGGAAAAGTGTCAGACGGATAATTATCAGTCGGAAAAGTGTGAGTCGGAACAGTTTCAGGCTGAGTAGTGACAGGCAGAAAAGTTTCAGGCGGAAATGAGTCAGGCAGAAAGGAGCCAGTAGGAAAAGTGCCAGGCAGAAAATGACAGGCGGAAAAGTGATTGTCGGAAAAGTGTTGGTCGGCAAAGTGCCTGTCAGAAAAGTGTCAGGCTGCAAAGTGTCAGGTGGAAAAGTGTCAGGCGGAAAAGTTTCAGTCGTAAAAGTGTCAGTTGAAACAGTGTCTGTTGGAAAAGTTTCAGGCGGAAAAGTGTCAGGCAGAAAAGTGTCAGGCGGAAAAGAGTCAGTCGGAAATTTGTCAGGCGGATAAGGGTCAGGTGAAAATTTTCTGTCGGGAAAGAGTCAGTCGGAAAAGCGTCAGTCGGAAAAGTATCAGTCGGATAATTGTCAGCCGGAAAAGTGTGAGTCGGAACAGTTTCAGGCAGAGTAGTGACAGGCGGAAAAGTTTCAGGCGGAAATGAGTCTGGTGGAAAAGTGTCAGTTGGATAAGTGTCAGTCAGAAAAGGGTCAGGTGGAAAAGTGTCATGCTGATAATTGTCAGTCGGAAAAGTGTCATTCGGAAATGTGTCAGATGGAAAATTGTCAGTTGGATAAGTGTCAGGCGGAAAGGTGTCTGGCGGAAAATTGTCAGTCTGAAAAGTATCAGGCAGAAAAGTGTCAGGCAGAAAAGTGTCAGGCAGAGAAGCATCAGGTGGAAAGTGTCAGGCGGAATAGTGTCGGTTGGATAAGTGTTGGTCGGAAAAGTGTCGGTCGGAAAAGTGCCAGTCAGAAAAGGGTCAGGCGGCAAAGTGTCAGGCGGAAATGTGTCAGGCAGAAAAGTGTCAGGCGGAAAAGTGTCAGTCAGAAATATGTCAGGCGGATAAGTGTCGGTCGGAAAAGTGTCGGTCAGAAAAGTGTCGGTCAGAAGAGTGTCGGTCGGAAAAGTGTCGGTCAGAAATGTGTCGGTCGGAAAAGTGTCACTCGGAAAAGTGCCAGTCGGAAAAGAGTGAGGTGGAAAAGTGTCAGTCGGAAAAGTATCAGGTGGAAAAGTGTCAGGTGGAAAAGTGTCAGGTGACAATGTGTCAGTCGGAAAAGTGTCAGGCAGAAAAGTGTCAATCGGAAACATGTCAGGTGGAAAATATCAGTCAGAAAAGTGTCAGGCATAAAAGTGTCAGTTGGAAAAATGTCAGGCGGAAGAGTGTCACGCGGAAGAGTATCAGGCGGATGAGTGTCATGCGGAAATGTGTCTGGCGGAAATGTGTCAGGTGGAAAAGTGTCATTCAGAAAAGTGTCTGTCAGAAAAGAGTCAGGCAGAAAAGTGTCTGGCGGAATAGTGTCAGGGGTAAATGTGTCAGTCGGAAAATTGTCAGGCAGAAAAGTATCAGTCAGAAAAGTGTCAAGCAGAAAAGTGTCAGTCGGGAAAAATATCAGTCGGAAAAGTGTCAGGCAGAAAAGTGTCATTCGGAAAAGTGTCTGTCAGAAAAGTGTCAGGCGGAAAAGTGTCGGTCGGAAAAGTGGCAGGCAAAAAAGTGTCAGTTGGAAAAGTATCAGGTGGTAAAGTGCCAGGCAGAAAAGTGTCAGTCGGAAAACAGTCAGGCGGAAGAGTGTCAGGCGGAAATGTGTCAGGCGGAAAAGAGTCAGGCAGAATAGTGTCAGGTGGAGAAGCATCAGGTAGAAAACTGTCAGGCGGAAAAGTGTCGGTCGGAAAAGTGTTGGTCTGCAAAGTGCCTGTCAGAAAAGTGTCAGGCGGCAAAGTGTCAGGAGGAAGAGTGTCAGGTGGATAAGTGACAGTCGTAAAAGTGTCAGTTGAAACAGTGTCTGTCGGAAAAGTTTCAGGTGGAAAAGTGTCGGCAGAAAAGTGTCAGGCGGAAAAGTGTCAGTCGGGAAAAATATCAGTCGGAAAAGTGTCAGGCAGAAAAGTGTCATTCGGGAAAGTGTCTGTCAGAAAAGTGTCAGGCGGAAAAGTGTCGGTCGGAAAAGTGGCAGGCAAAAAAGTGTCAGTTGGAAAAGTATCAGGTGGTAAAGTGCCAGGCAGAAAAGTGTCAGTCGGAAAAGAGTCAGGCGGAAGAGTGTCAGGCGGAAATGTGTCAGGCGGAAAAGAGTCAGGCAGAATAGTGTCAGGTGGAGAAGCATCAGGTAGAAAACTGTCAGGCGGAAAAGTGGCGGTCGGAAAAGTGTTGGTCGGCAAAGTGCCTGTCAGAAAAGTGTCAGGCGGCAAAGTGTCAGGAGGAAGAGTGTCAGGTGGATAAGTGACAGTCGTAAAAGTGTCAGTTGAAACAGTGTCTGTCGGAAAAGTTTCAGGTGGAAAAGTGTCGGCAGAAAAGTGTCAGGCGGAAAAGTGTCAGTCGGAAATTTGTCAGGCGGATAAGGGTCAGGTGGAAAATTTTCTGTCGGAACAGTGTCAATCGGAAAAGCGTCAGTCGGAAAAGTGTCAGGCGGATGAGTGTCAGGCGGAAGATTGTCAGGCGGAAGAGTATCAGGCAGAAGAGTGTCATGCGGAAATGTGTCTGGCGGAAATGTGTCAGGTGGAAAAGTGTCAGTCGGAAAAGTGTCAGTTGGAACAGTGTCAGGCAGAAAAGTGTCAATCGGAAACATGTCAGGCGGAAAAGTCTCAGTCAGAAAAGTGTCAGGCAGAGAAGTGTCAGTCGGAAAAATGTCAGTCGGAAAACTTTCAGGCAGAAAAGTGTCATTTGGAAAAGTGTCTGTCAGAAAGGAGTCAGATGGAAAAGTGTCAGGCGGAAATGTGTCAGGCGGATGAGTGTCGGTCGGAAAAGTGTCGGTCAGAAAACTGTCCATCGGAAAAGTGGCAGGCAAAAAAGTTTCAGTTGGAAAAGTATCAGGTGGAAAAGTGCCTGGCGGAAAAGTGTCAGGCAGAAGAGTGTCAGGCGGAAGAGTGTCAGGTGGAAGAGTATCAGGCAGAAGAGTGTCATGCGGAATTATGTCTGGCGGAAATGTGTCAGGTGGAAAAGTGTCAGTCGGAAAAGTGTCAGTCGGAAGAGTGTCAGGCAGAATATTGTCAGTTGGAAAAGTGTCAGGTGGTGTAGTCACAGGCAGAAAAGTGTCAGTTGCATAAGTCAGAATGAACATTGTCAGGCGGAAAGTATCAGTCAGAAAAGTGTCAGTCGGAAAAGTGTCAGGAGGTGTAGAGACAGGTGGAAAGGAGGTAGTTGGATATGTCAGGTGGAAATGTGTCAGTCGGAAATGTGTCAGTTGGAAAAGTGTCAGGCAGAATAGTGAATGTCGGAAAAGTGTCAGGCAGAGTAGTGACAGGTGGAAAAGTGTTTGTCGGTTAAGTGAGTCGGAACAGTGTCAGGCAGAAATGTATCAGTAAGAAAAGTGTCAGTCGGAAAAGTGTCAGTCTGTGTCGTGACAGGTGGAAAAGTGTCAGTCGGATAAGTCAGGCGGAAAAGAGTCAGTCGGAAAAGTGTCAGGCGAAAAAGTGTCAGGCGGAAAAGTGTCAGTCAGAAAAGAGTCAGTCGGAAAAATATCAGTCGGAAAATTGTCAGGAAGAAAATTGTCTGTCGGAAAATTGTCAGGCTTAAAAGTATCAGTCGGAAAATTGTCAGGCAGAAAAGTGTCAGGCAGAAAAGTGCCACTCGGAAAAGTGTCAGTCCGAAAAGTGTCAGTCCGAAAAGTGTCAGGTGGAGTAGTGACAGGCGGAAAAGTGTCATTCGTATAAGTCAGGTGGAACAGTGTCAGGTGGATAAGTGTCAGTTGGAAATGTTTCAGGCAGAAGTGCATCAGTCGCAATAGTGTCAGGTGTAAAAGTGTCAGGCAGAAAAGAGTCAGTCAGAAAAGTGTCAGGCGGAGTATTGACAGGTAGAATATTGTCAGTCTGAAAAGCGTCGGGTAGAAAAAGTGTCAGGCAGATAAGTGTCAGGCGGAAAAGGGTCAGGCAGATAAGCGTCAGTCGGAAAACTGTGAGGCGGAAAACCATCAGGAAGAGTAGTGACAGGCGGAAAAGTGTCAGGCGGAAATGAGTCAGGCGGAAAAGTGTCAGGTGGAAAAGTGTCAGTCAGCAAAGTGTCAGTTGGAAAGTGTCATGCTGATAAATGCCAGTCGGAAAATTGTCAGTCGGAAATGTGCCAGACGGAAAATTGTCAGTTGGAAAAGAGTCAGGTGGAAAAGTGTCAGGCGGAAATGTGTCAGTCGGAAAAGAATCAGGCAGAAAAGTGTCAGGCGGAGAAGCATCAGGTGGAAAAGTTTCAGGCGGAATTTGTCAGGCAGAAAAATGTCAGGCGGAAAAGTGTCAGTCGGAAATTTGTCAGGCAGATAAGGGTCAGGTGGAAAGTTTTCTGTTGGAAAAGTGTCAGTCGGAAAGTCGTCAGTAGGAAAAGTGTCAGTCGGATAATTGTCAGTCGGAAAATTGTGAGTCGGAACAGATTGAGGCGGAGTAGTGACAGGCGGAAAAGTTTCAGGCAGAAATGAGTCAGGTGGAAAAGTGTCAGTTGGAAAAGTGTCAGTCAGAAAAGGGTCAGGTGGAAAAGTGTCATGCTGATAAATGTCAGTCGGAAAGGAGTCATTTGGAAATGTGTCAGATGGAAAATTGTGAGTTGGAAAAGTGTCAGGCGGAAAAGTGTCAGGTGGAAAATTGTCATTCGGAAAAGTGTCAGGCAGATAAGTGTCAGGTGGAGAAGCATCAGGTGGAAAAGTTTCAGGCGGAAAAGTATCAGTCGGAAAAGAGTCAGGCAGAAAAGAGTCAATCGGAAACATGTCAGGAGGAAAAGTGTCAGTCAGAAAAGTTTCAGTCGGGAAAATGGCATTTGAAAAAGTGTCTGTCAGAAAAGTTTCATGTGGAAATGTGTCAGGCGGAAAAGTGTCAGGCGGAAATGTGTCAGTCGGAAAAGTGTCAGGCAGAAAAGTGTCAATCGGAAACATGTCAGGAGGAAAAGTATCAGTCAAAAAATTGTCAGGCAGAAAAGTGTCAGTTGGAAAAATGTCAGTCGGAAAAGTGTCAGGCAGAAAAGTGACATTTGGAAAAGTGTCTATCAGGAAAGAGTCAGACGGAGAAGTGTCAGGCGGAAATGTGCCAGACGGATAAGTGACTGTCGGTAAAGTGTCAGGTGGAAGAGTGTCAGGCGGAAGAGTGTAAGGCGGAAGAGTATCAGGCGGAAGAGGATCATGCGGAAATGTGTCAGGCAGAAAAGAGTCATTTGGAAAAGTGTCTATCAGAAAAGAGTCAGACGGAGAAGTGTCAGGTGGGAATGTGCCAGACGGATAAGTGACTGTCGGTAAAGTGTCAGGTGGAAGAGTGTCAGGCGGACGAGTGTCAGGCGGAAGAGTGTCAGGCGGAAGAGGGTCATGCGGAAATGTGTCTGGCGGAAATGTGTAAGGTGGAAAAGTATCATTCAAAAAAGAGTCTGTCAGAAAAGAGTCAGGCTGAAAAGTGTCCACGGAAAAGTGTCAGGTGGAAGTGTGTCAGTTGGAAAAGTGTCAGGCAGAATAGTGTCAATCGGAAACATGTCAGGCGGAAAAGTATCAGTCAGAAAAGTGTCATGCGGAAAAGTGTCAGGCGGAAATGTGCCAGGCGGATGAGTGTCGGTCAGAAAAGTGTTGGTCAGAAAAGTTGCATCAAAAAAGTGTCAGTTGGAAAAGTATCAGGTGGTAAAGTGACAGGCAGAAAATTGTCAGTCGGAGTAGTGTCAGGCGGAAGAGTGTCAGGCGGAAGATTGTCAGGCGGAAGAGTATCAGGCGGAAGAGTGTCATGCAGAAATGTGTCTGGCGGAAATGTGTCAGGTGGAAAAGTGTCAGTTGGAAAAATGTCAGTCGGAAAAGTGTCAGGCAGAAAAGTGACATTTGGAAAAGTGTCTATCAGAAAAGAGTCAGGCGGAAAAGTGTCAGGCGGAAATGTGCCAGGCGGATAAGTGTCGGTCAGAAAAGTGTCGGTCAGAAAAGTGTCCATCGGAAAAGTGGCAGGCAAAAAAGTGTCAGTTGGAAAAATATCAGGTGGTAAAGTGCCAGGCGGAAAAGTGTCAGGCGGAAGAGTGTCAGGCGGAAGAGTGTCATGCGGAAATGTGTCAGGCGGAAATGTGCCAGACAGATAAGTGACTGTCGGAAAAGTGTCAGGTGGAAGAGTGTCAGGCGGAAGAGTGTCAGGCGGAGGAGTATCAGGCGGAAGAGTGTCATGCGGAAAGGTGTCTGGCGGAAATGTGTCAGGTGGAAAGTGTCATTCAGAAAGGTGTCTGTCAGAAAAGAGTCAGGCGGAAAAGTGTCTGGCGGAAAAGTGTCAGGTGGAAATGTGTCAGACAGAAAAGTGGCTGGCAGAATAGTGTCAATTGGAAACATGTCAGGCGGTAAAGTATCTGTCAGAAAAGTGTCAGGTGGAAAAGTGTCAGGCAGAAATGTTCCAGGCGGATGAGAGTCGGTCGGAAAAGTGTCGGTCGGAAAAGTGACAGGCAAAAAAGTATCAGTTGGAAAAGTATCAGGTGGTAAAGTGCCAGGCGGATAAGTATCAGGCGGAAGGGTGTCAGGTGGAAGAGTATCAGGCAGAAGAGTGTCATGCGGAAATGTGTCAGGCGGATAATTGTCAGTCGGAAAAGTGTGAGTCAGAACAGATTCAGGCGGAGTAGTGACAGGCGCAAAAGTTTCAGGCGGAAATGAGTCAGGTGGAAAAGTGTCAGTTGGGAAAGTGTCAGTCAGAAAAGGGTCAGGTGGAAAAGTGTCATGCTGATAACTGTCAGTCGGAAAAGAGTCATTCGGAAATGTGCCAGACAGAAAATTGTCAGTTGGAAAAGAGTCAGGCGGAAAAGTGTCAGGTGGAAAATTGTCAGTCGGAAAAGTGTCAGGCAGAAAAGTGTCAGGTGGAGAAGCATCAGGTGAAAAAGTGTCAGGCGAAAAGTGTCGGTCGGAAAAGTGTTGGTCGGCAAAGTGCCTGCCATAAAAGTGTCAGTCCGAAAAGTGTCAATCGGAAAAGCATCAGTCGGATAAGTGTCAGTCGGATAATTGTCAGTCGGAAAAGTGTGAGTCGGAACAGTTTCAGGCGGAGTAGTGACAGGCGGAAAAGTTTCAGGCGGAAATGAGTCAGCCGGAAAAGTGTCCGTTGGAAAAGTGTCAGGTGGTAAAGTGACAGGCGGAAAAGTGTCAGTCGGAATAGTGTCAGGCGGAAGAGTGTCAGGCGGAAGATTGTCAGGCGGATGAGTATCAGGCGGAAGCGTGTCATGCGGAAATGTGTCTGGCGGAAATGTTTCAGGTGAATAAATGTCAGTCGGAAAAATGTCAGTTGGAACAGTGTCAGGCAGAAAAGTGTCAATCGGAAACATGTCAGGCGGAACAGTACCAGTCAGAAAAGTGTCAGGCAGAGAAGTGTCAGTCGGAAAAATGTCAGTGGGAAAAGTTTCAGTCAGAAAAGTGTCATTCAGAAAAGTGTCTGTCAGAAAGGAGTCAGGCGGAAAAGTGTCAGGCGGAAATGTGCCAGGCGGATAAGTGTCGGTAGGAAAAGTGTCGGTCAGAAAAGTGTCCATCGGAAAAGTGGCAGGCAAAAAAGTGTGAGTTGGAAAAGTATCAGGTGGTAAAGTGCCAGGCGGAAAAGTGTCAGGCGGAAGTGTGTCAGGCGGAAGTGTGTCATGCGAAAATGTGTCAGGCGGAAATGTGCCAGACAGATAAGTGACTGTCGGAAAAGTGTCAGGTGGAAGAGTGTCAGGTGGAAGAGTGTCTGGCGGAAGAGTATCAGGTGGAAGAGTGTCATGCGGAAATATGTCTGGCGGAAATGTGTCAGGTGGAAAAGTGTCATTCAGAAAAGTGTCTGTCAGAAAAGTGTCAGGCGGAAATGTGTCAGACAGAAAAGTGTCAGGCAGAATAGTGTCAATCGGAAACATGTCAGGCAGAAAAGTATCAGTCAGAAAAGTGTCAGGTGGAAAAGTGTCAGGCGGAAATGTGCCAGGCAGATAAGAGTCAGTCAGAAAAGTGTCGGTCGGAAAAGCGGCAGGCAAAAAAGTGTCAGTTGGAAAAGTATCAGGTGGTAAAGTGCCAGGCGGAAAAGTGTCAGGCAGAAGGGTGTCAGGCGGAAGAGAGTCAGGCGGAAGAGTATCAGGCAGAAGAGTGTCATGCGGAAAGTGTCTGGCGGAAATGTGTCAGGTGGAAAAGTGTCAGTCGGAAAAGTGTCAGTCGGAAGAGTGTCAGGCAGAATAGTGTCAGTTGGAAAAGTGTCAGGCGGAGTAGTGACAGGCAGAAAAGTGTCAGTCGGATAAGTCAGATTGAACAGTGCCAGGCGGAAAAGTATCAGTCAGAAAAGTGTCAGTCGGAAAATGTCAGGAGGAGTAGAGACAGGTGGAAAAGTGGTAGTTGGATATGTCAGGCGTAAAAGTGTCAGTCGGAAATGTGGCAGGCAGAAAATATCAGGCTGATATATATAAGCCAGAAAATATCAGTCAGAGAAGCGTCAGGCGGAAAAGTGTCAGTCGGAGAAGTGTCAGGCGGAAAATGTCAGGCAGAAAAGAGCCAGTGCGAAAAGTGGTAGGCAGAAAATTTCAGGCGGAAAAGCGCCTGTCGGAAAAGTGTCAGGCGGAAAATGTCAGGCAGAAAAGTGCCAGTCGGAAAATTGTCAGGCGGAAAAGTGTCATTCTGAAAAGTATATTGTGGAAGAGAGTCAGGCGGAAAAATGTCAGTCGCAATAGTGTCAGGTGGAAAAAGTGTCAGGCGGATAAGTGTCAGGCAGAAAGGTGTCAGGCAGATAACAATCAGTCGGAAAAGAGTCAGTCGGAAAATGGTCAGTCAGAAAAGTTTTAAGGTGGAATAGTGTCAGGTGGAGTAGTGAGAGGCGGAAAAGTGTTAATCGGAAACATGTCAGGTTGAAATGTGTCAGTCAGAAAACTGTCAGGCAAAAAAGTGTCAGTCGGAAAAGTGTCAGTCCGAAAAGTGTCAGTCCGAAAAGTGTCATGTGGAGTAGTGACAGGAGGAAAAGCATCAGTCATATAAGTCAGGTGGAACAGTGTCAGGTGGATAAATGTCAGTTGGAAATGTTTCAGGCAGAAAAGCATCAGTCGCAATAGTGTCAGGTGTAAAAGTGTCAGGCAGAAAAGTTTAAGGTAGAAATGTGTCAGGCGGAAAAGTGTCAGTCAGAAAGCTGTCAGGCAGAAAAGAGTCAGTCGGAAAAGAGTCAAGTGGAATATTGACAGGTCGAATATTGTCAGTCTGAAAAGTGTCAGGTGGAAAAAGTGTCAGGCGGAAATGAGACAGGCGGAAAAGTGTCAGTCAGCAAAGGGTCAGGTGGAAAAGTATCATGCTGATAACTGTCAGTCGGAAAATTGTCAGTCGGAAATGTGTCAGATGGTTAATTGTCAGTTGAAAAAGTGTCAGGCGGAAAATTGTCAGGCGGAAATGTGTCAGTCGGAAAAGAGTCAGGCAGAAAAGTGTCAGGCGGAGAAGCATCAGGTGGAAAAGTGTCAGGTGGAAAAGTGTCATTCGGAAAAGTGTTGGTCAGCAAAGTGCCTGTTAGAAAAGTGTCAGGCGGAAAAGTGTCAGGCGGAAAAGTGACAGTCGTAAAAGTGTCAGTTGAAACAGTATCTGTCGGAAAAGTTTGAGGCGGAAAAGTGTCAGGCAGAAAAGTGTCAGGCGGAAAAGTGTCAGTCTAAAATTTGTCAGGCGGATAAGGGTGAGGTGGAAAATTTTCTGTCGGAAAATAGTCAGTCGGAAAAGTGTCAGTCGGATAACTGTCAGTCGGAAAAGTGTGAGTCGGAACAGTTTCAGGCAGAGTAGTGACAGGCGGAAAAGTTTCAGGCGGAAATGAGTCAGGTGGAAAAGTGTCAGGCGGAAAAGTGTCAGTCAGAAAAGGGTCAGGTGGAAAAGTGTCATGCTGATAACTGTCAGTCGGAAAAGTGTCATTCGGAAATGTGTCAGACGGTAAATTGTCAGTTGGAAAATTGTCAGGCGGAAAAGTGTCAGGCAAAAAATTGTCAGTCGGAAAAGTGTCAGGCAGAAAAGTGTCAGGCAGAGAAGCTTCAGGTGGAAAAGTGTCAGGTGGATAAGTGTCAGTCAGAGAAGTGTCAGGCGGAAAATGTCAGGCAGGAATGAGCCAGTGGGAACAGTGTCAGGCAGAAAATGTCAGGCGGGAAAGTGCCTGTCGGAAAAGTGTTGGTCGGCAAAGTGCCTTTCAGAAAATTGTCAGGCGGCAAAGTGACAGGTGGAAAAGTGTCAGGCGGAAAAGTGTCAGTCGTAAAAGTGTAAGTTGAAACAGTGTCTGTCAGAAAAGTTTCAGGTGGAAAAGTGTCAGTCGGAAAAGTGTCAGTCGGATAATTGACAGTCGGAAAAGTGTCAGTCGGTACAGTTTCAGGCAGAGTAGTGACAGGCGGAAAAGTTTCAGACGAAAATGAGTCAGGCGGAAAAGTGTCAGTTGGATAAGTGTCAGCCAGAAAAGGGTCAGGTGGAAAAGTGTCATGCTGATAACTGTCAGTCGGAAAAGTGTCATTCGGAAATGTGTCAGACAGGAAATTATCAGTTGGAAAAGTGTCAGGCGGAAAAGTGTCAGGCGGAAAATTGTCAGTCGGAAAGTGGCAGGCAGGAAAGTGTCAGGCGGAGAAGCATCAGGCAGAAAAGTGTCAGGCGGAAAAGTGTCAGTCGGAAATGTGTCAGGCGGATAAGTGTCGGTCGGAAAAGTTTCGGTCGGAAAAGTGTCGGTCGGAAATGTGTCGGTCGGAAAAGTGTCGGTTGGAAAAGAGTCTGGCGAGAAAGTGTCAGTCTGAAAACTGTCAGTCTGAAAAGTGTCACTCGGAAAAGTGCCAGTCGGAAAAGAGTGTGGCGGAAGAGTGTCAGTCGGAAAAGTATCAGGTGGAAAAGGGTCAGGCTAAAAAGTGTCTGTCAAAAATGTCTCAGACAGAAAAGTGTCAACCGGAAACATGTCAGGAGGAAAAGTGTCAGTCAGAAAAGTGTCAGGCAGGAAAGTTTCAGTCAGGAAAATGATATTTGGAAAAGTGTCTGTCAGAAAAGTTTCATGTGGAAAAGTGTCAGGCGGAAAAGTGTCAGGCGGAAATGTGTCAGTCAGAAAAGTGTCTGGCAGAAAAGTGTCAATCGGAGACATGTCAGGCAGAAAAGTATCGGTCAGAAAAGTGTCAGGCAGTAAAGTGTCAGTTGGAAAAATGTCAGTCGGAAAAGTGTCAGGCAGAAAAGTGTCATTCGGAAAAGTGTCTATCAGAAAAGAGTCAGACGGAAAAGCGTCAGGTGGAAATATGCCAGACGGATAAGTGACTGTCGGAAAAGTGTCAGGCGGAAGAGTGTCAGGTGGAAGAGTGTCAGGCGGCAGAGTATCAGGCGGAAGAGTGTCATGCGGAAATGTGTGTTGTGGAAATGTGTCAGGTGGAAAAGTATCATTCAGAAAAGTGGCTGTCAGAAAAGAGTTAGGCGGAAAAGTTTCTGGCGGAAAAGTGTCAGGTGGAAATGTGTCTGTCGGAAAAGTTTCAGGCGGAAAAGTGTCAGCCGGAAAAGTGTCAGTCGGATAATTGTCAGTCGGAAAAGTGTCAGTCGGTACAGTTTCAGGCAGAGTAGTGACAGGCGGAAAAGTTTCAGACGAAAATGAGTCAGGCGGAAAAGTGTCAGTTGGATAAGTGTCAGCCAGAAAAGGGTCAGGTGGAAAAGTGTCATGCTGATAACTGTCAGTCGGAAAAGTGTCATTCGGAAATGTGTCAGACAGGAAATTATCAGTTGGAAAAGTGTCAGGCGGAAAAGTGTCAGGCGGAAAATTGTCAGTCGGAAAAGTGTCAGGCAGGAAAGTGTCAGGCGGAGAAGCATCAGGCAGAAAAGTGTCAGGTGGAAAAGTGTCCGTCGGAAATGTGTCAGGCGGATAAGTGTCGGTCGGTAAAGTTTCGGTCGGAAAAGTGTCGGTCGGAAATGTGTCGGTCGGAAAAGTGTCGGTTGGAAAAGTGTCTTGCGAGAAAGTGTCAGTCTGAAAACTGTCAGTCTGAAAAGTGTCACTCGGAAAAGTGCCAGTCGGAAAAGAGTGTGGCGGAAGAGTGTCAGTCGGAAAAGTATCAGGTGGAAAACTGTCAGGCGGAAAAGTGTCTGTCAAAAATGTCTCAGACAGAAAAGTGTCAACCGGAAACATGACAGGAGGAAAAGTGTCAGTCAGAAAAGTGTCAGGCAGGAAAGTTTCAGTCAGGAAAATGATATTTGGAAAAGTGTCTGTCAGAAAAGTTTCATGTGGAAAAGTGTCAGGCGGAAATGTGTCAGTCAGAAAAGTGTCAGGCAGAAAAGTGTCAATTGGAGACATGACAGGCAGAAAAGTATCGGTCAGAAAAGTTTCAGGCAGTAAAGTGTCAGTTGGAAAAATGTCAGTCGGAAAAGTGTCAGGCAGAAAAGTGTCATTCGGAAAAGTGTCTATCAGAAAAGAGTCAGACGGAAAAGTGTCAGGCGGAAATATGCCAGACGGATAAGTGGCTGTCGGAAAAGTGTCAGGCGGAAGAGTGTCAGGTGGAAGAGTGTCAGGCGGCAGAGTATCAGGCGGAAGAGTGTCATGCGGAAATGTATGTTGTGGTAATGTGTCAGGTGGAAAAGTGTCATTCAGAAAAGTGTCTGTCAGAAAAGAGTTAGGCGGAAAAGTTTCTGGCGGAAAAGTGTCAGGTGGAAATGTGTCTGTCGGAAAAGTGTCAGGCGGAAAAGTATCAGTCAGAAAAGTGTCAGGCAGAAAAGTGCCAGTCGGGAAAAATATCAGTCGGAAAAGTGTCAGGCAGAAAAGTGTCATTCGGAAAAGTGTCTGTCAGAAAAGTGTCAGGCGGAAAAGTGTCGGTCGGAAAAGTGGCAGGCAAAAAAGTGTCAGTTGGAAAAGTATCAGGTGGTAAAGTGCCAGGTGGTAAATTGTCAGTCGGAAAAGTGTCAGGCGGAAGTGTGTCAGGCAGAAGATTGTCAGGCAGAAGAGTATCAGTCAGAAGAGTGTCATGTGGAAATGTGTCTGGCAGAAATGTGTCAGGTGGAACAGTATCAGTCAGAAAAGTGTCAGTTGGAACAGTGTCAGGCAGAAAAGTGTCAATCATAAACATGTCAGGCGGAAAAGTATCAGTCGGAAAAGTTTCAGGGAGAAAAGTGTCATTTGGAAAAGTGTCTGTCAGAAAGGAGTCAGGCGGAAAAGTATCAAGCGAGAGTGTGCCAGGCGGATAAGTGTCGGTCGGAAAAGTGTCGGTCAGAAAAGTGTCCATCTGAAATGTGGCAGGCAAAAAAGTGTCAGTTGGAAAAGTATCAGGTGGTAAAGTGCCAGGCGGAAAAGTGTCAGGCGGAAGAGTGTCAGGCGGAAGAGTGTCAGGTGGAAGAGTATCATGCAGAAGAGTGTCATGCGGAAATGTGTCTGGCAGAAATGTGTCAGGTGGAAAAGTGTCAGTTGGAAGAGTGGCAGGCAGAATAGTGTCAGTTGGAAAAGAGTCAGGCGGAGTAGTGACAGGCAGGAAAGTGTCAGTCGGATAAGTGAGAATGAAAAGTTTTAGGCGCAAAAGTATCAGTCAGAAAAGTGTCAGTCGGAAAAGTGTCAGGAGGGGTAGAGACAGGTGGAAAAGTGGTAGTTGGATATGTCAGGTGGAAAAGTGTCAGTTAGAAATGTGGCAGGCAGAAAATATCAGGCTGATATATATAGCCAGAAAAGTATCAGTCAGAGAAGTGTCAGGCGGAAAAGTGCCAGTCAGAGAAGTGTCAGGCAGAAAATGTCAGGCAGAAAAGTGCCAGTGGGAAAAGTGTCAGGCAGAAAATGTCAGGCGCAAAAGTGCCTGTCGGAAAATTTTCTGGCGGAAAATGTCAGGCGGAAAAGTGCCAGTCGGAAAATTGTCAGACAGAAAAGTGTCATTCAGAAAAGTATATTGCGGAAGAGAGTCAGGCAGAAAAATGTCAGTCGCAATAGTGTCAGGTGAAAAAGTGTCAGGCAGAAAAGTGTCAGTCAGAAATGTGTCAGGTGGAAAAGTGTCAGTCAGGAAACTGTCAGGCAGAAAAGTGACAGTTGGAAAAGTGTCAGGCGGAATATTGACAGATAGAATATTGTCAGTCTGAAAAGCGTCAGGTGGAAAAAGTGTCAGGCAGATAAGTGTCAGGCAGAGAAGTGTCAGGCAGATAAGCGACAGTCGGAAAAGTGTCAGTTGGAAAATTGTAAGTCGGAAAAGTATGAGGCGGAAAACTGTCAGGCAGAGTAGTGACAGGCGGAAAAGTGTCAGGCAGAAATGAGTCAGGCGGAAAAGTGTCAGGCGGAAAAGTGTCAGTCAGCAAAGGGTCAGGTGAAAAGTGTCATGCTGATAACTGTCAGTTGGAAAAGTGTCAGTCGGAAATGTGTCAGACGGAAAATTGTCAGTTGGAAAATTGTCAGGCGGAATAGTGTCAGGCGGAAATGTGTCAGGCGGAAGAGTGTCAGGTGGAAGAGTATCAGGCGGAAGAGTGTCATGCGGAAAAGAGTCAGGCGGAAATGTGTTAGTCAGGAAAGAGTCAGGCAGAAAAGTGTCAGGCGGAGAAGCATCAGGTGGAAAAGTGTCAGGAGGAAAAGTGTCGGTCGGAAAAGTGTTGGTCGGCAAAGTGCCTGTCAGAAAAGTGTCAGGCGGCAAAGTGTCAGGCGGAAAAGTGTCAGGCAGAAAAGTGTCAGTCGTTAAAGTGTCAGTTGAAACAGTGTCTGTCAGAAAAGTTTCAGGCGGAAAAGTGTCAGGCAGGAAAGTGTCAGGCGGAAAAGTGTCAGTCGGAAGAGTGTCAGGCAGAAGAGCATCAGGTGGAAGACTGTCACGCGGAAAGGTGCCTGGCGGAAATGTGTCAGGTGGAAAAGTGTCTGTCGGAAAAGTGTCATTCGGAACAGTGTCAGGCAGAATAGTGTCAGTTGGAAAAGTGTCAGGCGGCGTAGTGACAGGCAGAAAAGTGTCAGTTAAATAAGTCACAATGAACAGTGTCAGGCGGAAAAGTATCAGTCAGAAAGCTGTCAGTCGGTAAAGTGTCAGGAGGAGTAGAGGCAGGTGGAAAAGTGTCAGTTGGATATGTCAGGTGGAAAAGTGTCAGGAGTAACAGATTCAGGTGGAATAGTGTCAGTCGGAAATGTGGCAGGCGGAAAATATCATGCTGATATATATAAGCCAGAAAGGTATCAGTCAGAGAAGTGTCAGGCGGAACAATGTCAGTCGAAGAAGTTTCAGGCGCAAAATGTCAGGCAGAAAATTGCCAGTGGGAAAAGTGTCAGGCAGAAAAGGTCAGGCGGAAAAGTGCCAGTCGGAAAAGTGTCAGGCGGAAAATGTCAGGCGGATAAGTGCCAGTCGGATAATTGTCAGGCGGAAAAGTGTAATTCAGAAAAGTATCAGGCGGAAAAGAGCCAGGTGGAAAAATGGCAGTCCGAATAGTGTCAGGTGAAAAAGAGTCAGGCGGAAAACTGCCAGGCAGAAACATCTCAGGTGTAAAAGTGTCAGTCAGAAAAGTGTCAATCAGAAACATGCCAGGCGGAAAAGTGTCAAACGGAAAATGTCAGGCGGAAAAGTGCCAGTCGGAAAGTTGTCAGGCGGAAAAGTGTCATTCAGAAAAGTATCAGGCCGAAGAGAGTCAGGCAGAAAAATGTCAGTCCGAATAGTGTCAGGTGGAAAAGATACAGGTGGAAAATTGTCAGGAGTAAGATTGTCAGGTAGAAAAGTGTCAGGCAGAACAGTGTCAATCGGAAACATGTCAGGCGGAAATGTGTCAGTCAGAAAACGGTCAGGCAGAAAAGTATCAGTCAGAAAAATGTCGGTCGGAAAGGTGTCAGGCAGAAAAGTGTCATTCGGAAAAGTGTCAGTCTGAAAAGTGTCAGTCGGGAAAGTGTCAGGTGGAGTAGTGACAGGTGGAAAAGTGTCAATCGTATAAGTCAGGTGGAACATTGTCAGGTGGATAAGTGTCAGTTGGAAATGTTTCAGGCGGAAAAGCATCAGTCGCAATAGTGTCAGGTGTAAAAGTGTCAGGCAGAAAAGTGTCAGGCAGAAATGTGTCGGGCGGAAAAGTGTCAGTCAGAAAACTGTCAGGCAGAAAAGTGTCAGTCAGAAAAGTGTCAGGCGGAATATTGACAGGTAGGATATTGTCAGTCTGAAAAATGTCAGGTGGAAAAAGTGTAAGGCGTTAAGCGTCAGTCGGAAAAGTGTCAGTCAGAAAACTGTCAGTCGGAAAAGTGTGAGGCGGAAATGTGACAGGCGGAGTAGTTGCAGGCAGAAAAGTGTCAGGTGGCAATGAGTCAGGCGGAAAAGTATCAGGTGGAAAAGTGTCAGTCAGAAAATGGTCAGGTGGAAAAGTGTCATGCTGATAACTGTCAGTCAGAAAAGTGTCAGTAGGAAATGTGTCAGACGGAAAATTGTCAGTTGGAAAAGCGTCAGGCAGAAAAATGTCAGGCGGAAAAGTGTCAGTCGGAAAAGAGTCAGGCACAAAAGTGTCAGGCGGAGAAGCATCAGGTGGAAAAGTGTCGGTCGGAAAAGTGCCTGTCAGAAAAGTGTCAGGCGGCAAAGTGTTAGGTGGAAAATTGTCAAGCGGAAACATTTCAGTCGTAAAAGTGTCAGTTGGAGAAGTGTCTGACGGAAAAGAGTCAGGCGAAAAAGTGTCAGGCGGAAAAGTGTCAGTCAGAAAAGTGTCAGTCGGAAAAGTGTCAAGTGGAAAAGTGTCAGGCGGTAAAGTGTCAGGTGGAAATATGCCAGACAGAAAATTGTCAGCCCGAAAAGTGTCAGGCGGAACAGTGTCAGGCGGAAAAGTGAGAGGTGGAATATTGTCAGTCTGAAAAGTGACAGGTGGAAAAATTGTCAGGCGGATAACTGACATGTGGAAAAGTGTCAGGCAGATAAGCGTCAGTCGGAAAAGTTCAGTCGGATAATTTTCAGTCGGAAAAGTGTGAGGCAAAAAGTGTCAGGCGGAGTACTGGCAGGTGGAAAAGATTCAGGTGGAATTGAGTCAGACGGAAAATTGCCAGTTGGAAAAGTGTCAGGTGGAAAAGTGTCAGTTGGAAAAGTGTCAGGCAGAAAAGTGTCAGACGGAGAAGCATCAGGCTGAAAATTTCAGGCAGAAAAGTGTCGGTCGGAAAAGTGATGGTCGGAAAAGTGTCGGTCGGAAAAGAGACCAGTCAGAAAAGGGTCAGGCGGAAAAGTGCCAGGCGGAAAAGTGTCGGTCGGTAATGTGTCGGTCGGAAATGTGTCGGTCGGAAAAGTGTCTATTGACAAAGTGTCAGTCTGAAAACAGTCAGGAGGAAAATTGTCACTCGTAAAAGTGCCAGGCGGAAAAGAGTGAGGCGGAAAAGTGTCAGTCGGAAAAGTATCAGGTGGAAATGAGTCAGGTGGAGAAGTGTCAGGCGGAGAAATGTCAGTCGGAAAAGTGTCAGGCAGAAAATTGTCAATCAGAAACATGTCAAGAGGAAAAGTGTCAGTCAGAAAATTGTCAGGCAGAAAAGTTTCAGTCGGGAAAATGATATTTGGAAAAGTCTCTGTCAGAAAAGATTAAAGTGGAAAACTGTCCGGCGGAAAAGTGTCAAGCGGAAATGTGTCAGTCGGAAAAGTGTCAGGCAGAAAAGTGTCAATCGGAAATATGTCAGGCGGAAAAGTATCAGTCAGAAAAGTGTCAGGCAGAAAAGTGTCAGTCGGGAAAATTACATTTGGAAAAGTGTCTGTCAGAAAAGATTCAAGTGGAAAAGTGTCAGGCGGAAAAATGTCAGGCGAAAATGTGTCAGTCGGAAAAGTGTCAGGCAGGAAAGTGTCAATCGGAAGCATGTCATGCGGAAAAGTATCAGACAGAAAAGTGTCAGGCAGAATAGTGTTGGTCGCAAAAGTGTCAGGTGGAAAAGTGTCAGGCGGAAATGTGTCAATCGGAAACATGTCAGGAGGAAAGTGTCAGTCAGAAAATTGTCAGGCAGAAAAGTTTCAGTCGGGAAAATGACATTTGGAAAAGTGTCTGTCAGAAAAGATTAAATTGGAAAAGTGTCAAGCGGAAATGTGTCAGTCGGAAAAGTGTCAGGCAGAAAAGTGTCAATCGGAAACATGTCAGGCGGAAACGTATCAGTCAGAAAAGTGTCAGGCAGGAAAGTGTCAGCCGGGAAAATTACATTTGGAAAAGTGTCTGTCAGAAAAGATTCAAGTGGAAAAATGTCAGGCGGAAATGTGTCAGGCAGAAAAGTGTCAATCGGCAACATGTCAGGTGGAAAAGTATCAGACAGAAAAGTGTGAGGCAGAATAGTGTCGGTCGCAAAATTGTCAGGCGGAAAAGTGTCAGGTGGGAATGTGTCAGGCGGAAAATACTAGGCTGATATATATAAGCCAGATAAGTATCAGTCAGAGAAGTGTCAGGCAGAAAAGTGTCAGTCGGAAAAGTGTCAGGCGGAAAATGTCAGGCAGAAAAGTGCCAGTTGGAACAGTGTCAGGCGGAACATGTCAGGCGGAAAAGTGCCAGGCGGAAAAGTGTCATTCAGAAAAGTATCAGGCGGAAGAGAGTCAGGCGGAAAAATATCAGTCCGCATAGATTCAGGTGGAATTAAGTCAGGCCGAGAAGTGTCAGGTGGAAACGTCTCAGGTGGAAAGGTGTCAGGCAGAAAAGTGTCAATCGGAACCATGTCAGGCGGAAAAGTGTCAGGCGGAAGAGAGCAGGTGGAAAAATGTCAGTCCGAATAGTGTTAGGTGGAAAGGAGTCAGGCAGATAATTGTCAGGAATAAGAATGTCAGGTGGAAAAGTGTCATGCAGAAAAGTGTCAATCGGAAACATGTCGACACTTCCGACTGACACTTTTCCACCTGACACTATTCAGACTGACACTTTTCCAAATGACACTTTTCTGCCTGATACCTTTCCGACTGACATTTTTCTGACTGACACTTTTCTGCCTGACAGTTTTCATAGAGTCATAGAGTCATAGAGTTATACAGCACAGAAAGAGGCCCTTCGGCCCATCGTGTCTGCGCCGCCCATCCATCCCTGTCCAGTCTAATGCTATTTTCCAGCATTTGGTCCATAGCCTTGTATGCAATGGCATTTCAAGTGCTCATCCAAATGCTTCTTGAATGTTGTGAGGGTTCCTGCCTCTACCACCCTTTTAGGCATGGAGTTCCACATTCCAACCACTCTCTGGGTGAAAAAGTTCCTCCTCAAATCCCCTCTAAATCTCCTGCCCCTTACCCTGAATCTATGCCCCCTAGTCATTGACCCCCCTACTAAGGGGAAAAGTTCCTCTTTGTCTACCCTATCTATGCCCCTCATCATTTTGTACACCTCAATCAGGTCCCCCCTCAGCCTTCTTTCCTCCAAGGAAAGCAACCCCAGCCTGTTTAGTCTTTCTTCATAGCTGAGGCGCTCCATCCCAGGTAACATCCTGGTGAATCTTCTCTGCACCCTCTCCAAAGCAATCACATCCTTCCTATAGTGAGGTGACCAGAACTGCACACAGTACTCCAGCTGTGGCCTCACCAGCGTTTTGTACAGCTCCATCATAACCTCCCTGCTCTTATATTCTATGCCTCGGCTAATGAAGGCAAGTATCCCATATGCCTTTTTAACCACCTTATGTACATGTTCCGCTGCCTTCAGGGATCTATGTACATGTACACCAAGGTCCCTCTGACCCTCTGTACTTCCTAGGGTCCTACCACTCATTGTGTATTCCCTTGCCTTATTTGTCCATCCAAAATGCATCACCTCGCACTTTTCAGGGTTAAATTCCATTTTCCACTTTTCCACCCAGCTGACCAACCCGTTTATATCGTCCTGTAGCCTGAGGCTTTCCTCCTCGCAATTTACCACCCCACCAATTTTCGTGTCATCTGCGAACTTACTGATCATACCTTTTACATTCTCATCCAAATCATTTATGTAGATCACAAACAACAAGGGACCCAGCACCGATCCCTGAGGTACCCCACTGGACACAGGCTTCCAGTCACAAAAGCAACTTTCGACCATCACCCTCTGCCTCCTGCCACTCAGCCAGTTTAGGATCCAACGCGCCAAGGCACCCTGGATCCCATGGGCTCTTACCTTCTTGACCAGTCTCCTATGCGGGACTTTGTCAAAAGCTTTACTGAAGTCCATGTAAACCACATCCACAGCATTTCCCTCATCCACCCCCCTAGTCACCCCCTCGAAAAATTCAATCAGATTTGTCAGACATGATTTACCCTTGACAAAGCCATGCTGACTATCCCCGATTAATCCTTGCCTCTCCAAGTGGAGACTAATTTTGTCCCTCAGAATTTTTACCAATAATTTCCCTACCACAGATGTTAGGCTCACTGGCCTGTAATTCCCTGGTTTATCCCTGCTACCCTTCTTGTATAATGGTGCTACATTAGCTGTTCTCCAGTCCTCTGGTACATCCCCTGTGGCCAGAGAGGTTCTGAAAATTTGTGTCAGAGCCCCTGCAATCTCCTCCTTTGCCTCCCACAGCAGCCTGGGATACATCTCGTCTGGGCCTGGGGATTTATCCACTTTTTGGCCTGCTAAAACCGCTAGTACCTCCTCCCTCTCGATGCTAATATGTTCAAGTATGTCACAGTCCCCTTGCCCGATTTCTATCTCCGCATCGTCTTTCTCCATAGTGAACACAGATGCAAAAAATTCATTTAGAACCCCGCCTACATCATCTGGCTCTACACACAGATTGGCACTTTGGTCCCTAATGGGCCCTACCCTTTCCCTGGTTATCCTCTTGCCCTTAATATACTTATAAAACAGCTTAGGATTTTCCTTTATTTTGCTCGCCAGTGTTATTTCATGGCCCCTCCTCGCCCTCCTAATTTCTTTTTTAAGTATGCCCCTGCACTTTTTATACTCCTCTAGGGCTTCTTCCGTCTTTAGTTTTTTGTAACTGCCAAAAGCCCCCCTTTTATTTCTAATGCATTTTTCTATATCCCTTGTCATCCAAGGTTCCCTTTGCTTGTTGGTCCCACCCTTGACCTTTACAGGAACATGTTGGCATTGTACTCTCTCTATTTCCCTTCTGAAAGTCTCCCACTGTTTTGATGTGGATTTTCCTATAAGTAGCTGCTCCCAGTCCACTTTGGCCAGATCCTGCCTTATCATATTAAAATCGGCCTTCCCCCAATTTAGAACCCTTATTTCCGGGCCGTCTTTGTCTTTTTCCATGACCACCTTAAATCTCACCGAATTATGGTCACTGTCGCCAAAATGCTCTCCTACTGACACTTCCACCACTTGCCCGGCTACATTCCCCAGAATTAGGTCCAGTACCGCCCCCTCTCTTGTAGGACTTTCTACATGTCGGCTCAAAAAGCTCTCCTGGATGCACTTTAAGAATTCTGCACCCTCTAAGCCTTTCACACTCTGACTATTCCAATTTATATTGGGGAAGTTGAAATCCCCCACTATTATTACCCTATTATTTTCACACTTCTCTGAGATTTGCCTACATATCTGTTCCTCGATCTCCCCCTGACTGTTTGGGGGCCTATAGTACACTCCCAGCAAAGTGCTTGCCCCTTTTTGTTTTTAAGTTCTACCCATAAGGCCTCATTAGAGGAACCGGCTAATATATCATCCCTCCTTACAGCAGCAATTGACTCCTTAATTAATATTGCAACACCCCCTCCCCTTTTACACCCCCCTCTGTCTCGCCTGAAGATTCTATACCCCGGAATATTGAGCTGCCATTCCTGACCCTCCCTCAACCATGTCTCCGTGATAGCAACAATATCGTACTCGCATGTGCTCAACAACAACTTCAGTTCATCCACCTTATTTGCAAGACTCCTTGCATTGAAATAAATGCCTTCCAGCCCTGCCATATTCCCTTTTGCCTTCACATATTTGCTCTGCCTTCCCAGCTGACTTGTTTTTTCCTCTGTATTTGGCTGTAAATCACCCCCTACTATAGCTCCACTCTGTACCCCATCCCCCTGCCAAGTTAGTTTAAACCCCCCCCAGCAGTGTTAGCAAACCTCCCCGCAAGGATATTGGTTCCCCTCTGGTTCAGGTTTAAACCGTCCGACTTGTGCAAGTCCCACGTTTCCCAGAAGCAGACCCAGTGATCCAGGAAACTAAAGCCCTCTCCCCTGCACCATCCCTTTAGCCACGCATTCATCTGTTCTATCTTCCTATACCTATACCCACTAGCACGTGGCACCGGGAGTAATCCAGAGATTACAACCTTTGAGGTCCTGCTCTTTAATCCTTCACCTAGCTCCCTAAATTCTTGCTGCAGAACCTCATCCCTCTTTTTACCTATGTCGTTGGTACCAATGTGGTCCACGACCTATGGCTGTTCGCCCTCCCCTTCCAGAATGCCCTGCAGCCGCTCAGTGATATCCTTGACCCTGGCACCAGGGAGGCAACAAACCATCCTGGATTCATGTCTACGGCCACAGAAACGCCTATCTGTTCCCCTTACTATAGAATCCCCTACCACTATTGCTCTCCCACTCTTTTTCACCCCTTCCTGGGCAGCAGGAGCACCCCCAGTGCCAGGAAGTTGGCTGCTGCTGCCTTCCCCTGGTGAGTCATCCCCCTCAACAGTATCCAAAGCGGTATACTTGTTTGAGAGGGGAATGGTCACAGGGGTCTCCTGCACTACCTACCTGCTTCTATTGCTCCACCCATTTCCTGTCTTCCTGTGCAGCCCTTCCCTGCGGTGTGACCAACTCACTAAACGTGCTATCCACGAACCTCTCAGCATCGTGAATGCTCAACAACCCATCCACCCGCAGCTCCAGTGCCTCAATGCGGTCTGCTAGTACCTGCAGATGGATGCATCTCTGGCACACGTGGTCATCAGGGGCACCGGGGTCCCTGAATTCCCACATAGAGCAAGAGGAGCATATCACGGGGCTGGGCTCACCTGGCATGACCTTCCCTTTACTTAATTTAAATTAATTTACAATCACCAATTAAAGATATCTCTAAGGCGCTTCTATAGTCTACCAACAGTCCCTGCTCTACCAGAAAAGACCCTAGTAACTATAAACTACAGAGTTAAAGTTTAAAAAAGAGAAATACTCACCAGCCAATCACTTACCTGCTCCCTGGTGACGTCACACTCTGATTACTTTTTACCTCTCTCCCCGCTGCTGAGTTGGTATGCCTCGCTGCTCTCTGGTTTTTATACCGGGCTCACCACGCTGCTCCCGCTGCTCCCGACTGGTCTCGGGCCTCGCTGCTCTCCGGTTTTTATACCGGGCTCACCACGCTGCTCCCGCTGGTCCCGACTGGTCTCGGGCCTCGCTGCTCTCCGGTTTTTATACCGGGCTCACCACGCTGCTCCCGCTGGTCCCGGGCCTGGCTGCTCTCCGGTTTTTATACCGGGCTCACCACGCTGCTCCCGCTGGTCCCGACTGGTCTCGGGCCTCGCTGCTCTCCGGTTTTTATACCGGGCTCAACACGCTGCTCCCGCTGGTCCCGACTGGTCTCGGGCCTCGCTGCTCTCCGGTTTTTATACCGGGCTCACCACGCTGCTCCCGCTGGTCCCGACTGGTCTCGGGCCTCGCTGCTCTCCGGTTTTTATACCGGGCTCACCACGCTGCTCCCGCTGGTCCCGACTGGTCTCGGGCCTCGCTGCTCTCTGGTTTTTATACCGGGCTCACCACGCTGCTCCCGCTGGTCCCGACTGGTCTCGGGCCTCGCTGCTCTCCGGTTTTTATACCGGGCTCACCACGCTGCTCCCGCTGGTCCCGACTGATACTTTTCCACCTGACACTGTTCAGCCTCACTTTTCCGACTGACACATTCCTGCCTGTCACTGCTCCGCATGACACTCTTCGGCCTGACACACTTCTGCCTGAAACTCTTCCGCCTGACACTTCTCCGACTAACACTTTTCCGCATTACACTTTTCCGCATTACACTTCTCTGACTGACATATTTCAGCCTGACTCTTTTCCACCTGACAATGTTACTCATAGTGTCATAGAGTTATACAGCATGGATAGGGGCCCTTCGGCCCATCGTGTCCATGCCGGCCATCAAGCCCTGTCTAATCTAATCCCATAGTCCAGCATTTGGTCCGTAGCCTTATATGTTATGGCATTTCAAGTGCTCATCCAAATGCTTCTTAAATGTTGTGAGGGTTCCTGCCTCCACAACCCTTTCAGGCAGTGAGTTCCAGACTCCAACCACCCTCTGGGTGAAAAAGTTCTTTCTCAAATCCCCTCTAAACCTCCCACCCTTTACCTTGAATCTATGCCCCCTAGTTATTGACCCTTCTACTAAGGGAAAAAGCTCCTCAGTATCCATCCTATCTATGCCCCTCATAATTTTGTATACCTCAATCATGTCCCCCCTCAGCCTCCTCTGCTCCAAGGAAAACAAACTCAATCTGCCCAGTCTTTCTTCATAGCTGAAGAGCTCCAGCCCTGGTAACATCCTGGTGAATCTCCTCTGCACCCTCTCCAAAGCAATCACATCCTTCCTGTAGTGTGGCGACCAGAACTGCACACAGTATTCCAGCTGTGGCCTAACCAGTGTTTTATACAGCTCCATCATAACCTCCTTGCTCTTATATTCTATGCCTCGGCTAATGAAGGCAAGTATCCCATATGCCTTCTTTACCACCTTATCCACCTGTTCCGCCGCCTTCAGGGATCTGTGTACTTGCACACCCAGATCCCTCTGCCCCTCCATGTTGCCTAGGGTCTTACCATTCATTGTGCATTCCCTTGCCTTGTTAGTCCCATCAAAGTGCATCTCCTCGCACTTTTCCGGGTTAAATTCCATTTGCCACTGTTCCGCCCATCTGACCAACCCATCTATATCGACCTGCAGACTGAGGTTACCCTCCTCGCTATTTACCACCCTACCAATTTTTGTATCATCCGCAAACTTACTGATCATACCTTTTACATTCATATCCAAGTCATTAATGTAGACCACAAACAGCAAGGGACCCAGCACCGATCCCTGTGGTACCCCACTGGCCACAGGCTTCCAGTCACAAAAACAACCTTCGACCATCACCCTCTGCCTTCTGCCACTAAGCCAGTTTTGTATCCAATGTGCCAAGGCACCCTGGATTCCATGAGCTCTTACCTTCTTGACCAGTCTCCTGTGCGGGACTTTATCAAAGGCCTTACTGAAATCCATGTATACCACATCCACTGCGTTACCCTCATCCACACACCTAGTCACCCCCTCAAAAAATTCAATCAAATTAGTCAGACATGATCTTCCCTTGACAAAGCCATGTTGACTATCCCTGATTAATCCTTGTCTCTCCAAGTGGAGACTAATTTTGTCCCCCAGAATTTTTTCCAATAATTTTCCTACCACTGATGTTAGGCTCACTGGCCTGTAGTTCCCCGGTTTTTCCGTACTTCCCTTCTTGAATAATGGTACTACATTAGCAGTTCTCCAGTCCTCTGGCACATCCCCTGTGGCCAGAGAGGTCCTGAATATATGTGTTAGAGCCCCCGCGTTCTCCTCCTTTGCCTCACACAGCAGCCTGGGATACATTTCGTCCGGGCCTGGGGATTTATCCATTTTTAGGCCTGCTAAAACCGCCAATACCTCCTCCCTCTCGATGTTAATATGTTCGAGCATATCACAGTCCCCCCACCCTATTTCTATGTCTACATCGTCCTCCTCCATAGTGAAAACAGATGCAAAAAATTCATTTAGGACCCCTCCTACATCTTCCGGCTCCACACACAGATAGCCACTATTGTCCCTAATGGGCCCTATTTTTTCCCTAGTTATCCTTTTACCCTTAATATACTTAGAAAACATCTTAGGATTTTCCTTTATTTTGCTCGCCAGTGTTATTTCATGGCCCCTCCTTGATCTCCTAATTTCTTTTTTATGTATCCCCCTGCACTTTTTGTACTTCTCTAGGGCTTCCTCTGTCTTTAGCCTTTTGTATCTGCCAAAAGCCCTCCTTTTTTTCCTAATCCATTCTCGTATATCCCCTGACATCCAAGGTTCCCTGTGGTTTTTGGAACCACCCTTGACCTTCACGGGAACATGTTGCCATTGTATGATCTCAATCTCCCTTCTGAAAGCCTCCCATTGCTCCAATGCGGATTATCCTACAAGTAGCTGATCCCAGTCCATTTTGGCCAGATCCTGCCTTATCCTATTAAAATCGGCCTTCCCCCAATTTAGAACCTTTATTTCCGGCCCATCCCTGTCCTTTTCCATGACCACCTTAAATCTCACCATATTATGGTCACTGTCACCAAAGTGCTCACCAATAGCACTTTTTCCACTTGGCCGACCACATTCCCTAGAATTAGGTCCAGTACCGCCCCCTCTCTTGTCGGACTTTCTACATGCTGGCTCATAAAGCTCTCCTGGATGCACTTTAAGACTTCTACACCCTCTGAGCCTTGCACACTTTGACTATCCCAGTTAATATTGGGGAAGTTGAAATCCCCCATTATTATTACCCTATTCTTTGCACATTTCTCTGAGATTTGCCTACATATCTGTTCCTCTATCTCCCCCTGACTGTTTGGAGGCCTATAGTACACTCCCAGCAAAGTGCTTGCCCCCTTTTTGTTTTTAAGCTCCACCCATATGGCCTCATTAGAGGAACCTGCTAATATATCATCCCTCCTTACTGCAGTAATTGACTCCTTAATTAATATTGCGACACCCCCTCCTCTTTTACCTCCCCCTCTGCCTCTCCTGACACTTTTCTGCCTGACTTTTCCAACTGACACTTTTCCACCTGTCACTACTCCTCCTGGCACTTTTCCGACTGACACTTTCCTGAGTGATACTTTTCTGCCTGACACTGTTCGGCCTGACTTATCCGACTGACACTTTTCTGCCTGTAACTACTCCGAATGACACTCTTTCACCTGACATTCTTCCACCTGACACGCTTCCACCTGACACTCTTCTGCCTGACACTCTTCCGCCTGACACTTTTCTGACTGACACTACTCCGACTGACACTTTTTTGCCTGAATCTTTTGCGACTGGCACTTTGCCGAGTGACACTTTTCCACCTGACAATTTTCAGACTGCCACTTTTTCACCTGCCACTTTTCCGAACGACACTTTTCAGACCGAAACTTTTCCGACCGACACTTTTCCGACTGACACTATTCTGCCTGACACTATTCCAACTGACACTTTTCTGCCTGACACTTTTCTGCCTGATAATTCTCCAACTGCCACTTTTCTGCCTGTCTTTTTTCTGACTGGCACTTTTCCGAGTGATACTTTTCCACCTGACAAATTTCAGACTGACATTTTTTTGACAGCCACTTTTCCAAACGACACTTATCCGCCTGACGCACTTCCGACTGACACTTTTCCACCTGACACTTTTCCGATAGACACTTTTCCGAATGGCACTTTTCTGCCTGACACTTTTCCGTCCGACATTTATCCGACTGACACTTTTCTGCCTGACAGTTTTCTGACTGACAATTTTTCGCCTGACGTGTTTCTGATTGACACTTTTCTGTCTGACACTTTTCCGACTGACACTTTTCCTCTTGATACTTTTGCGCCTGATAATTTTCTGACTGACACTTCTCTGCCTGTCTCTTTTCCGACTGGCACTTTTCTGAGTGACACTTTTCCACCTGACAATTTTCAGACTGACACTTTTTCGCCAGCCACTATTCCGACCAACACTTATCCGCCTGACACATTTTCAACTGCTACTTTTCCGCCTGACACTTTTCCGCCTGACACTTTTCCGACTGACATTTTGCTGACTGACTCTTTCCTGCCTGGCACTTATCCTGGTGACACTTTTCCGACTGACAATTTTCTGACTGAGACTCTTCCGACCGACACTATTTCGCCTGCTACTTTTCTGACTGATGATTGTCCGCCTCACACGTTTCCACCTGACACATTTCTGCCTGACACTTTAACGCCTGACACTTTTCCGCCTGACACTTTTCCGACTGGTACTTTTCCGACAGGCACTTTTCCGCCTGACATTTTCTGCCTGACACTTTTCTGACTGACGCTTTTCCACCTGATACTGTTGCTCCTTACACTTTTCCGGCTGACTTATCCAACTGACACTTGTCCACATGTCACTACTCCTCCTGACACTTTTCCGACTGGCACTTTTCCGCCTGACAATTTTCCGCCTGACACTTTTCCGCCTGACACTTTTTCGCATGTCACTTTTCTGACTGGCACTTTTCTGCCTGACATTTTTAGCCTGACACTTTTCTGACTGACACTTTTCCACCTGACACTGTTACTCCTGTCACTTTTTCGGCTGACTTATCCAACTGACACTTGTCCTCCTGTCACTACTCCTCCTGACACTTATCCGACTGACACTTTTCTGCCTGATACTTTTCCGACCGACCCTTTTCCGACCGACACTTTTCCAGCCGACACTTATCTGCCTGACACTTTTCCGACTGACGCTTTTCTGCCTGACACTTCTCTGACTGACATGTTTCAGCCTGATATTTTCCACCGGAGACATTTCCGACTGACACTTTTCCACCTGTCACTACTCCTGACACTTTTCTGACTGACACTTTTCTGACTGATACTTGTCTGCCTGACACTGTTCGGCCTGACTTATCCTACTGACATTTTTCTGCCTGTCACTACTCTGCATGACACTCTTCCGCCTGACACTCTTCTGCCTGACACTGTTCCGACTGACACGTTTCTGCCTAACACATTTCTGACTGACACTTTTCCGACTGACACTTTTTCGCCTGCCACTTTTCCGACCGACACTTTTCCGACTGACACTTTTCCGACTGACAATTTTCCACCTGACACTTTTCCGACTGACACTTTTTCACTTGGCACTTTACCACATGATACTTTTCCAACTGACACTTTTTCGGCTGTCACTTTTCGGACCGACACTTTTCCTTCCGACACTTTCCGAATGACAATTGTCCGCCTGCCACATTTCCACCTGACACTTTTCCGCCTGACTCTTTTCTGACAATCACTATTCCGAATGACACTTTTCTGCCTGACACTTTTCCGACTGACATTTTTCCATCTGACACTTTTCTGCCTGCCACTTTTACACCTGACATTATTGCGACTGAAGCTTTTCAGCCTGAAACATTTCCAACTGACACTTATCCACCTGACACTGTTCCACCTGACTTATCCGACTGACACTTTTCCAACTGTCACTACACCACCTGATACTTTTTGGACTGACACTTTTCAGACTGACACTTTCAAGCGTGACACTTTTCTGCCTAACAATTTTCCACCTGAAACTTTTCCGACTGACCCTTTTCCACCTGACCCTTTTCCAACTGACAATTTTCTTCCTGACAATTTTCCGACTGACATTTTTCTGACTGCCAAATTTTTGACTGACACTTTTCCGCCTTACACTTTTCCGTCTGACACTTTTCTGACTGACTCTTGTCCACCTCACTTATCCGACTGACTCTTTTCTGACTGATACTTTTCTTCCTGACTCTGTTCCGACTCACTTATCCGATTGACACTTTTCCGCCTGTCAGTACTCTGCCTGACACTTTTCCGACTGACACTATTGTGCCTGACACTTTTCCAACCGACACTTTTCCGACTGACACTGTTCCACCTGAGACGTTTCCACCTGACACTCTTCCGCCGACACTTTTCCACATGACACTATTCGGACTGGCACTTTTCCGCCTGACATTTTTGGCCAGACACTTATCCGACTGGCAGTTTTCTGCCTGATATTTTCCGCCTGCCACTTTTCCGACTGACACTTTACCACCTGACAATGTTACTCCTGACTCTTTTTTGCCTGACTTACCCAACTGACACTTTTCCACCTGTCAGTAGTCCTCCTGCCACTTTTCTGACTGAAACTTTTCTGCCTGACATTTTCCGCCTGACACTTTTCCGCCTGACACTCTTCTGCCTGACACTCTTCCACCTGACACTTCTCTGAATGACACTTTTCTGGCTGATATATATCAGCCTGGTATTTCCCGCCTGCTACTTTTCCGACTGGCACATTTCAACCTGACAATATTACTCCTGAATCATTTCTGCCTTACTTATCTGACTGACAGTTTTCTGCCTGTCACTACCCCGCCTGACACTTTTCCAACTGACACTATTATGCCTGACACTTTTCCAACTGACACTCTTCCGCCTGACACTCTTCTGCCTGACACTCTTCTGCCTGACACTCTTCCGACTGACACTTTTCCGACTGAAACTTTTCCGCCTGGCACTTTACCACCTGATACTTTTCCAAATGACAATTTTTCACCTGCCACTTTCCCGACCGTCAAATTTCCGACAGAAACTTTCCCGACAGACACTTATCCGCCTGACACATTTCCGCCTGACACTTTTCCGCCTGACTCTTTTCTGACAGACAATTTTCTGACTGACATTTTTCCGCCTGACATGTTTCTGATTGACACTGTTCTGCCTGACTATTTTCCAAATGACACTTTTCCGCCTGTCAGTTTTCCGCTGACACTTTTCCGCCTGACTTTTTTCTGACATACACTTTTCCGACCAACACTTTTCCGACTGACACTTATCCGCCTGATACATTTCCGACTGACACTTCTGCGCCTGACACTTTTCCACCTGACTCTTTTCTGGCAGACACTTTTCCAAATGTCACTTTTCTGCCTGACACATTTCCGACTGACATTTTTCCGACTGACACTTTTCTCCCTGACATTTTTCTGACTGACAATTTTCTGCCTGAATCTTTTCCACCTGACACTTTTCTGACAGACACTTCTGCGAAAGACACTTTTGTGCCTGATACTTTTCAGACTGACATTTTTCCGACTGACACTTTTCTGCCAAAACTTTTCTGACTGACACTTTTTTGCCTGCCACTTTTCCGACCGACACTTTTGAGACCGTCACTTTTCCGACCGACACTTTTCTGACTAACACTTATTCGCCTGACACATTAACGACTGACACTTTTCCGCCTGACACTTATCCGCCTGACACTTTTCCGCCTGACATGTTTCCGATTGACTCTTTCCCATCTGACACTTTTCCGACTGACACTTTTCCGCTTGACACTTTTCCGCCTGATAATTTTCCGACTGGCACTTTTCTACCTGTCTTTTTTCCGCCTGGCACTTTTCCGAGTGACACTTTTCCACCTGACAATTTTCAGACTGAAACTTTTTCGCCAGCCACTTTTCCGACCAAAACTTTTCCAACTGACACTTTTCTGAGTTGTACTTTTCCAACTGGCACTTTTCCGAATGACACTTTTCTGCAAACACTTTCCCGACCGACATTTTTCCGACTGACTCTTTTCTGCCTGAATCTTTTCTGACTGTCACTTTTCCACCTGACATGTTTCCGATTGACACTTTTCTGCCTGACACTTTTCTGACTGACACTTTTCTGCCTGACATTTTTCCGCCTGACACTTTTCCACCTGACACTGTTGCTCCTGACACTTTTCCGGCTGACATATCCAAATGACACTTGTCCACCTGTCACTACTCCTCCTGACTCTTTTCCGACTGGCACTTTTCCGCTTGACACTTTTCCGCCTGATAATTTTCCAACTGACACTTTTCCTCCTGTCTTTTTTCTGACTGGCACTTTTCCGAGTGACACTTTTCCACCTGACAATTTTCAGACTGACACTTTTTCGCCAGCCACTTTTCTGACTGACTCTTATCCGCCTGACACATTTCCGACTGACACTTTTCCACCTGTCACTTTTCGGACTGACATTTTTCCCACTGACACTTTTCTCACTGACAATTTTCCACCGGACATGTTTCCGATTGACACTTTTCTGCCTGGCACTTATCCTGCTGACACATTTCCCACAGACACTTTTCCAACTGACACTTTTCCACCTGATACATTTCCACCTGATTCTTTTCCACCTGACACTGTTCTGACAGACACTTTTCTGAAAGACACCTTTCGACCTGCCACTTTTCGGACCGAAACTTTTCTGCCTGAAACTTTTCTGACTGACACTTATTCGCCTGACACATTAACGACTGACACATTTCCGCCTGACACACTTCAGCCTGACACATTTCCGCCTGACACCTTTCTGACAGACACTTTTCCAAATGACACTTTTCTGCCTTACACTTTTCTGGCCGACATTATTCCGACTGACACTTGTCTGCCTGACTGTTTTCTGACTGACAATTTTCCGCCTGACACTTTTCTGACAGACACTTTTCCAAAAGACACATTACCGCCTGAAATTTTTCCGACTGACATTTTTCTGACTGACGCTTTTCTGCCTGAATCTATTCTGACTGACACTTTTCCTCCTGACATGTTTCTGATTGACACTTTTCTGCCTGACACTTTTCCAACTGACACTTTTCCGCCTGACACTTTTCCGCCTGATAATTTTCCAACTGACACTTTTCCGCCTGTTTTTTTTCCGACTGCCACTGTTCCGAGTGACACTTTTCCACCTGAAAATTTTATGACTGACACTTTTTCGCCAGCCACTTTTCTGACAGACTCTTCTCCGCCTGACACATTTCTGACTGACACTTTTCCGCCTGACACTTTTCCGCCTGACACTTTTCCGACAGGCACTTTTCCGAATGACACTTTTCTGACTGAGATTTTTCCAACTGACACTTTTCTGCCTGGAACTTTTCTGACTGACACTTTTCCACCTGACATGTTTCCGATTGACACTTTTCTATCTGACACTTTTCCGACTGACACTTTTCCGCTTGACACTTTTCCGCCTGATAATTTTCCGACTGACACTTTTCCGCCTGACACTTTTCTGCCTGAAAGTTTCCCGCCTGACACTTTAACGCCTGACACTTTTCCGCCTGACACTTTTCCGACTGACACTTTTCCACCTGACACTGTTGCTCCTGACACTTTTCCGGCTGACTTATCCAAATGACACTTGTCCACCTGTCACTACTCCTCCTGACTCTTTTCTGACTGGCACTTTTCCGCTTGACACTTTTCCGCCTGATCATTTTCCAACTGACACTTTTCCGCCTGTCTTTTAACCGACTGGCTCTTTTCCGAGTGACATTTTGCCACCTGACAATTTTCAGACTGACACTTTTCTGACTGACAATTTTCCGCCGGACATGTTTCTGATTGACACTTTTCTGCCTGGCACTTATCTTGCTGACACTTTTCCGACAGACACTTATCCAACTGTCGCTTTTCCACCTGATACTTTTCCACCTGAAACATTTCTGCCTGACACTGTTCTGACAGACACTTTTCCGAAAGACACCTTTCTACCTGAAACTTTTCTGACTGACACTTTTTTTGCCTGCCACTTTTCTGACCGACACTTTTCCGACCGACACCTTTCCGACTGACACTTATTCGCCTGACACATTAAAGACTGACACATTTCCGCCGGACACATTTCAGCCTGACACTTTTCCGCCTGACACTTTTCCGCCTGACACTTTCCCGCCTGAAACTTTCCTGCCTGACACTTTTCCGACTGACTATTTTCCAAATGACACTGTTGCTCCTGACATGTTTCCGGCTGACTTATCCAACTGACACTTGCCCACCTGTCACTACTCCTCCTGACTCTTTACCGACTGGCACTTTTCCACTTGACACTTTTCCGCCTGATAATTTTCCAACTGACACATTTGCGCCTGTCTTTTTTACGACTGGCACTTTTCCGAGTGACACTCTTCCACCTGTCAATTTTCAGACTGACCCTTTTTCGCCAGCAACTTTTCCGACCGACATTTATCCGCCTGACACATTTCCGACTGACACTTTTCCGCCTGACACTTTTCCGACAGACACTTTTCCAAATGACACTTTTATGCCTGACACATTTCCGACCGACATTTTTCCGACTGACACTTTTCTGCCTGACAGTTTTCTGACTGCCAATTTTCCGCCTGACTCTTTTCTGACAGACACTTTTCCAAATGACACTTTTCTGCCTGACACTTTTCCGACTGACATTTTTCCGACTGACACTTTTCTGCCTGAATCTTTCCTGACTCTCACTTTTCCGCCTGATATGTTTCCGATTGACACTTTTCTGCCTGACACTTTTCCGACTGACAGTTTTCCGCCTGACACTTTTCCGCCTGATAATTTTCCAACTGACACTTTTCCGCCTGTCTTTTGTTCGACTGCCACTGTTCCGAGTGACACTTTTCCAGCTGAAAATTTTATGACTGACTCTTTTTCGCCAGCCACTTTTCTGACTGACTCTTATCTGCCTGACACTTTTCCACCTGACACTTTTCCGACAGACACTTTTCCGAATGACACTTTTCTGCCTGACACTTTTCCGAATGACATTTTTCCGACTGACAATTTTCCGCCAGACATGTTTCCAATTGACACTTTTCTGCCTGACACTTATCCTGCTGACATTTATCCTGCTGACACTTTTCCGACAGACACTTTTCCAACTGACAGTTTAACACCTGACACTTTTCCACCTGATACTTTTCCGCCTGAAACTGTTCTGACAGACACTTTTCCGAAAGACACCTTCCTACCTGACACTTTTCCGACTGACATTTTTCCGAATGACACTTTTCTGCCTGAAACTTTTCCGACTGACATTTTTCCGAATGACACTTTTCTGCCTGAAACTTTTCTGACTGACACATTTTTGCCTGCCACTTTTCCGACCGACACTTTTCCGACCGACACTTTTCCGACTGACACTTTTCCAAATGACACTGTTGCTCCTGACACTTTTCCGGCTCACTTATCCAACTGACACTTGTCCACCTGTCACTACTCCTCCTGACTCGTTTCCGACTGGCTCTTTTGCGCTTGACACTTTTCCGCCTGATAATTTTCCAACTGCCACTTTTCCGCCTGTCTTTTTTCCAACTGGCACTTTTCCGAGTGACACTTTTCCACCTGACAATTTTCAGACCGACACTTTTTTGCCAGCCACTTTTCCGACCGACACTTTTCTGCCTGACACTTTTCCGACTGACATTTTTCCGACTGACACTTTTCTGCCTGACAGTTTTCTGACTGACAATTTTACGCCTGACACTTTTCTGACAGACACTTTTCCGAATGACACTTTTCTGCCTAACGCTTTTCCGACTGAAACTTTTCTGCCTGAATCTTTTCTGACTGACACTTTTCCACCTGACATGTTTCCGATTGACACTTTTCTGCCTGACACTTTTCCGACAGACACTTTTCCGCCTGACACTTTTCCGCCTGATAATTTTCCAACTGACACTTTTCCGCCTGTCTTTTTTCCGACAGGCACTGTTCTGAGTGACACTGTTCCACCTGAAAATTTTATGACTGACACTTTTTCGCCAGCCACTTTTCTGATTTACACTTACCCGCCTGACACATTTCCGACTGACACTTTTCAGCCTGACACTTTTCCGCCTGACACTTTTCCAACAGACACTTTTCCGAATGACACTTTTCTGCCTGACAATTTTCCGACCGACATTTTTCAGACTGACACTTTTCTGACTGACAATTTTCTGCCGGACATGATTCCGATTGACACTTTTCTGCCTGACTGTTATCCTGCTGACACTTTTCCGACAGATACTTTTCCAATGACACTTTTCCGCCTGACACTTTTTCCAAATGATACTTTTCTGCCTGACACTGATCTGACAGACACTTTTCCGAAAGACGCTTTTCTACCTGACACTTTTCCGACTGGCATTTTTCCAACTGTCACTTTTCTGACCGACACTTTTCTGACTGACACTTATTCGCCTGACACTATTCAACCTGACACTTTTCTTACAGACACTTTTCCGAATGACACTTTTCTGCCTGACACTTTCCTGCCTGAAACCTTTCTGACGCTTTTCCGCCTGACATGTTTCCGATTGACACTTTTCTGCCTCACACTTTTCCGACTGACACTTTTCCGCTTGACACTTTTCCGCCTGATAAATTCCAAATGACACTTTTCCGTCTGTCTCTTTTCCGACTGGCACTTTTCTGAGTGACACTTTTCCACCTTACTATTTTCAGACTGACACTATTTCGCCAGCCACTTTTCCAACAGACACTTTTCTGAATGACACTTTTCTGCCTGACACTTTGCCGACCGACATTCTTCCGACTGACACTTTTCTGCCTGACAATTTTCTGACTGACACTTTGCCGCCTGACATGTTTCCGATTGACACTTTTCTGCCTGACACTTATGCTACTGACACATTTCCGACTGACAATTTTCCGACTGAGAACTTTTCTGACTGACACTATTCCGCCTGCTACTTTTCTGACTGACGATTGTCGGCCTGACATGTTTCCGCCTGACACTTTCCACCTGACACTTTTCCGACTGACACTTTTCCGACTGACACATTTCTGCCTGACAGTTTTCTGACTGACAATTTTCCGCCAGACATGGTTCCGATTGACAATTTCCTCCCTGAAACTTATCCTGCTGACACTTTTCCGACAGACACTTTTCCAACTGACACTTTTCCGCCTGACACTTTTCCACCTGACACTTTTCCGCCTGACACTTTTCTGACAGACACTTTTCCGAAAGACACTTTTCTACCTGACACTTTTCCGACTGACAATTTTACAACTGACACTTTTCTGCCTGAAACTTTTCTGACTGACCCTTTTTTGCCTGCCACTTTTCCGACCGACACTTCTACGACCAATACTTTTCCGACCGACACTTTTCCGACTGACACTTATTCGCCTGACACATTAACGACTGAGTCTTTTCCGCCTGACACTTTTCCGACTGACATTTTTACGACTGACACTTTTCTGACTGAAAGTTTTCCGCCGGACATGTATCCGATTGACACTTTTCTGCCTGAAACTTAACCTGCTGACACTTTTCCGACAGACACTTTTCCAACTGACACTTTTCCGCCTGACACTTGTTCACCTGACACATTTCTGCCAGATACATTTCCGCATGACACTCTTCTGCCTGACACTCTTCCACCTGACAGTCTTCTGCATGACACTCTTCCGCCCGGCACTTTTCAGACTGACACTTTTCCGCCTGGCACTTTACCACCTGATACTTTTCCAACTGACACTTTTTCATCTGCGACTTTTCCGACCGACACTTTTCCGACCAACACTTTTCCGACCGACACTTATCCGCCTGACACATTTCTCTCTGACACTTTTGCACCTGACTCTTTTCTGACAGACACTTTTCTGAATGACACTCTTCCCCCTGACTCTTTTCCGCCTGATTCTTTTCCGACTGACACTTTTCCGCCTCACACTTTTCCGACTGGCACTTTTCCGAGTGACACTTTACCACCTGACAATTTTCATACTGACACTTATCCGTCTGATACAATTCTGACGGACACTTTTCCGCCTGACACTTTTCCGCCTGAAACTTTACCGCCTGAATCTTTTCTGCCTGACAGTTTTCTGACTGACACTTTTCCGCCTGACATGTTTCCGATTGACACTTTTCTGCCTGACACTTATCCTGCTGACACTTTTCCGACTGACAATATTCCGACTGAGACTATTCCGACCGACACTATTCCGCCTGCAACTTTTCTGGCTGATGCTTGTCCGCCTGACATGTTTCTGCCTGATACTTTTCCGTCTGACACATTTCCTCCTGACCCTTTTCCACCTGACACTTTTCCGCCAGGCACTTTTCTGCCTGACACTTTTCCGCCTGACACTTTACCGCCTGAAACTTTTCTACCTGACACTTTTCCGCCTGACACTTTTCCGACCGATACTTTTCCGACTGGCACTTTTCCAAGTGAGACTTTTCTGACCGACACTATTCCACAAGCTACTTTTCCGACTGACGCTTGTCCTCCTGACATGTTTCCGCCTGGCATGTTTCTGATTGACACTTTTCCGCCTGACACTTTTCTGCCTGACACTTTTCCGACTGGTACTTTTGCAACTGGCACTTTTCCGCCTGCCATTTTCCGCCTGACACTTTTCCGACTGACACTTTTTCACCTGACACTGTTACTCCTGACACTTTTCTGGCTGACTTATCCAACTGACACTTGTCCAGCTATCACTACTCCTCCTGACACTTTTCCGACTGAGACTTTTCTAACTGATACTTTTCCGCCTGACACAGTTTGGCCTGGCTTATGCGACTGACACTTTTCTGCCTGTCACTTCGCCGCATGAAACTCTTCCGCCTGAAACTCTTCTGTCTGAAACTCTTCCGCCTGACACTCTTCCGCCTGACACTCTTCCACCTGACACTTTTCCGACTGACACTTTTCCGACTGAAACTTTTCTACCTGACACTTTTCCGCCTGACACTTTTCCGACCGATACTTTTCCGACTGGCACTTTTCCAAGTGAGACTTTTCCGACCGACACTATTCCACAAGCTACTTTTCCGACTGACGCTTGTCCTCCTGACATGTTTCCGCCTGGCATGTTTCTGATTGACACTTTTCCGCCTGACACTTTTCTGCATGACACTTTTCCGACTGGTACTTTTGCAACTGGCACTTTTCCGCCTGCCATTTTCCGCCTGACACTTTTCCGACTGACACTTTTCCACCTGACACTGTTACTCCTGACACTTTTCTGGCTGACTTATCCAACTGACACTTGTCCAGCTATCACTACGCCTCCTGACACTTTTCCGACTGAGACTTTTCTAACTGATACTTTTCCGCCTGACACAGTTTGGCCTGGCTTATGCGACTGACACTTTTCTGCCTGTCACTTCGCCGCATGAAACTCTTCTGCCTGAAACTCTTCTGTCTGAAACTCTTCCGCCTGACACTCTTCCGCCTGACACTCTTCCACCTGACACTTTTCCGACTGACACTTTTCCGACTGACACTTTTTCGCCTGACTCTTTTCCGACTGGCACTTTTCCGAGTGAGACTTTTCCGACCGACACTATTCCGCAAGCTACTTTTCCGACTGACGCTTGTCCGCCTGACATGTTTCCGTCTGGCATGTTTCTGATTGACACTTTTCTGCTTGACATTTATCCTGCTGACAATTTTCCGACTGAGATTTTTCCGACCGACACTATTCCGCCTGCTAGTTTTCTGTCTGACGTTTGTCCGCCCGACATGTTTCCGCCTGACACTTTTCCGTCTGACACTTTTCTGCCTGACACTTTTCCACCTGACACTTTTCCGTCTGACACTTTTCTGCCTGACACTTTTCTGCCTGACACTTTCCCTCCTGGCACTTTTCCGCCTGACATTTTTCCGACTGGTACTTTTCCGAATGGCACTTTTCCGCCTTACTCTTTTCCGACTGACACTTTTCCGACTGACACTTTTTCGCCTGACTCTTTTCCGACAGGCACTTTTCCGAGTCAGACTTTTCCGACCGACACTATTCCGCAAGCTACTTTTCCGACTGACGCTTGTCTGCCTGACATGTTTCCGCCTGACATGTTTCCGATTGACACTTTTCTGCCTTACACTTTTCCACCTGACACTTTTCCGCCTGACAATTTTCTGCCTGACACTTTTCCGCCTGACACTTTTCCACCTGACACTTTTCCGCCTGACACTTTTCTGCCTGACACTTTTCCGCCTGGCACTTTCCCTCCTGGCACTTTTCCGCCTGACATTTTTCCGACTGGTACTTTTCCGTATGGCACTTTTCCACCCTACTCTTTTCTGACTGACACTTTTCCTCCTGACACTGTTACTCCTGACACTTTTCCAGCTGACTTATAAAAGTGACACTTTTCCAGCTGTCACTACTTCTGACACTTTTCCGCCATACACTTTTCTGACTGATACTTTTCCGCCTGACACTGTTTTGCCAGACTTATCCGACTGACTGTTTTCTGCCTGTCACTACTCCGCTTGACACTCTTCTGCCTGAAACTTCTGCATGACACTCTTCCGCCTGAAACTCTTCCGCCTGACACTCTTCCGCCTGTCACTTTTCCAACTGACACTTTTCCGACTGACACTTTTTTGCCTGACTCTTTCCCGACAGTCACTTTTCCGAGTGTCACTTTTCCACCCGACAATTTTCAGACTGACACTTTTCCGCCTGACACATTACCACCGGACTCTTTTCCTCCTGGTACTTTTCCGCCTGACACTTTTCCGACTGGCACTTTTCCGCCTGACATGTTCCGCCTGACACTTTTCCGACTTACACTTTTCCACCTGACACTGTTGCTCCTGACACTTTTCTGGCTGACTTATCCAACTGACACTTGTCCAGCTGTCACTACTCCTCCTGACACTTTTCTGACTGAGGCTTTTCCGACTGATACTTTTCCGCCTGAGACTGTTTGGCCTGACTTATGCGACTGACACTTTTCTGCCTGTCACTACTCCTCATGACACTCTTCCGCCTGAAACTCTTCCACCTGAAACTCTTCCACCTGACACTCTTCCGCCTGGCACTCTCCCGCCTGACACTTTTCCAACTGACACTTTTCCAACTGACACTTTTTCGCCTGACTCTTTTCCGACTGGCACTTTTCCGAGTCAGACTTTTCCGACCGACACTATTCCGCAAGCTACTTTTCCGACTGATGCTTGTCTGCCTGACATGTTCCGCCTGACATGTTTCCGATTGACACTTTTCTGCTTGACACTTAACCTGCTGACAATTTTCCGACTGAGACTTTTCCGACTGACACTATTCCGCCTGCTACTTTTCTGACTGACTCTTGTCTGCCTGACATGTTTCCGCCTTTCACTTTTCCATCTGACACTTTTCTGCCTGACACTTTTCCAGCGGACACTTTTCCGCCTGACACTTTTCTGCCTGACACTTTTCCGCCTGACACTTTCCCTCCTGGCACTTTTCTGCCTGACACTTTTCCGACTGGTACTTTTCCGACTGGCACTTTTCCGCCAGAATCTTTTCCGACTGACACTTTTCCACCTTTCACTGTTCCTCCTGAGGCTTTTCCAGCTGACTTATAAAAGTGACACTTGTCCAGCTGTCACTACTTCTGACATTTTTCCACCGTACACTTTTCTGACTGATACTTTTCCGCCTGACACTGTTTGGCCAGACTTATCCGACTGACTGTTTTCTGCCTTTCACTACTCCGCATGACACTCTTCTACCTGAAACTCTTCTGCCTGACACTCTTCCGCCTGACACTCTTCCGCCTGACATTCTTCCGCCTGTCACATTTCTGACTTACTCTTTTCTGACTGACACTTTTTCGCCTGACTCTTTCCCCACAGGCACTTTTCCGAGTGACACTTTTCCACCTGCCAATTTTCAGACTGACACTTTTTCGCCTGACAATTTTCTGACAGACACTTTTCCGAATGACACTTTTCTGCCTGGCACTTTTCCGACTGACATTTTTCTGCCTGAAATGTTTCCGATTGACACTTGTCTGCCTGACTCTATTCCGACTCACACTTTTCCGCCTGACACTTTTTCGTCTGATAATTTTCTGACTGACACTTTTAAGCCTGCCTCTTTTCCGACTGGCATTTTTCCGAGTGACACTTTTCCACCTGACAATTTTCAGATTGACACTTTTCCGCCTGACACTTCTCTGACTGACATATTTCAGCCTGACACTTTTCCACCTGACACTGTTACTCCTGACACTTTTCCACCTGACTTTTCCAACTGACACTTTTACACCTGTCTCTACTCCTCCTGGAACTTTTCCGACTGACACTTTTCTGATTGATACCTTTCCACCTGACACTGTTTGGCCTGACTTATCCGACTGACACTTTTCTGCCTGTCACTGCTCCGCATGACACTCTTCCACCTGACACTCTTCCGCCTGACACTTTTTCACCTGAAACTTTTCCGCCAGAAACTTTTCTGCCTGACAGTTTTCTGACTGACTCTTTTCCGCCTGACACTTATCCTGCTGACACTTTTCCGACTGATATTTTTCCGACTGAGAATTTTCCAACCAACACTATTCCGCCTGCTACTTTTCCGACTGATGCTATTCCGCCTGACACTTTTCTGTCTGACACTTTTCCGTCTGACACTTTTCTGCCTGACACTTTTCCGACTGGTACTTTTCCAACTGGCACTTTTCCGCCTGCCATTTTCCGCCTGACACTTTTCCGACTGACACTTTTCCACCTGACACTGTTACTCCTGACACTTTTCTGGCTGACTTATCCAACTGACACTTGTCCAGCTGTCACTTCTCCTCCTGACACTTTTCCAACTGAGACTTTTCTGACTGATTTTTTTCCACCTGACACTGTTTGGCCTGACTTATGCGACTGACACTTTTCTGCCTGTCACTACTCCGCATGACACTCTCCCGCCTGAAACTCTTCCGCCTGAAACTCTTCCGCCTGGCACTCTTCCACCTGACACTCTTCCACCTGACACTTTTCTGACTGACACTTTTCCGACTGACACTTTTTCGCCTGACTCTTTTCCAACTGGCACTTTTCGGAGTGAGACTTTTCCGACCGACACTATTCTGCCTGCTACTTTTCCGACTGATGGTTGTCCACCTGACATGTTTCCGCCTGACATGTTTCCAATTGACACTTTTCTGCTTGACACTTACCCTGCTGACAATTTTCCGACTGAGACTTTTCCGACCGACACTATTCCGCCTGCTACTTTTCTGACTGACGCTTGTCCACCTGACATGTTTCCGCCTGAATCTTTTCCGCCTGACACTTTTCTGCCTGACACTTTTCCGCCTGATACTTTCCCTCCTGGCAATTTTCTGCCTGACACTTTTCTGACTGGTACTTTTCCGACTCGCACTTTTCTGCCTGACACTTTTCCGCCTGACACTTTCCCTCCTGGCACTTTTCCAACTGACACTTTTCCGACTGGTACTTTTCCGACTGGCACTTTTCCGCCTGACATTTTCCACCTGACACTTTAAAGACTGACACTTTTCCCCCGACACTGTTACTCCTGACACTTTTCCAGCTGACTTATAAAAGTGACACTTGTCCAGCTGTCTCTACTTCTTCTGACACTTTTCCGCCGGACACTTTTCTGACTGATACTTTTCTGCCTGACACTGTTTGGCCAGACTTATCCGACTGACTCTTTTCTGCCTGTCACTACTCCGCATGACACTCTTCTGCCTGAAACTCTTCTGCCTGACAATCTTCCGCCTGACACTCTTCTGCCTGACACTCTTCCGCCTGACACTTTTCCGACTGACACTTTTCCGACTGACACTTTTTCGCCTGACTCTTTTCCGACTGGCACTTTTCCGAGTGACACTTTTCCACCTGTCAATTTTCAGACTGACACTTTTTCGCCTGACACTTTTCTGACCGACACTTTTCCGACCGACACTTATCCGCCTGACACATTTCCGACTGACACTTTTCCGCCTGACACTTTTCCGCCTGATACTTTTCCGCCTGACAATTTTCTGACAGACAATTTTCCGAATGACACTTTTCTGCCTGACACTTTTCCGACTGACATTTTTCGGGCTGACACTTTTCAGCCTGAAACTTTTCTGACTGACACTTTTCTGCCTGACATGTTTCCAATTGACACTTTTCTGCCTGACTCTTTTCCGACTCACACTGTTCCTCCTGACACTTTTCCGTCTGATAATTTTCTGACTGACACTTTTACGCCTCCCTCTTTTCCGACTGGCACTTTTCCGAGTGACACTTTTCCACCTGACAATTTTCAGACTGACACTTTTCCGCCTGACACTTCTCTGACTACCTGACACTGTTACTCCTGACACTTTTCTGCCTGACTTTAACAAAGTCAATTTCAATCTCAATATAATATTCTATCATATTATGGTCACTCTTCCCGAAATGCCCCTTTAGTACAAGGTTATTAATTAACCCTTTCTCATTACACAATACTAGATCCAAAATAGCCTGTTCTCTAGTTGGTCCCTCAACATACTGATGTAGAAAACTACCTTGCATACTTCCATGAATTCGTCCTCCACACTAAAACTGCAAATTTGGTTTGCCCAGTCGAAATTTAGATGAAAGTCCCCCATGATTACTGTATTAACTTTATTACATGCACCTCTAATTTCCTGATTTATACTCTGCCTTACATGACAACTACTGTTTAGGGGCTTATAAACTACTCTCACCAATGTTTGCTGTCCCTTGATGTTTCTTTTCTCCAAACAAACTGATTCTACTTCTTGATTTTTCAGAGCCAAGATCCTTTCTGTCTACTGAGTTGATCCCATCCTTTATTATCAGGGCTACCTGGCCTCCTTTTCGATTTTGCCTATCCCTTCAAGAAGTTTTCTAGCCTGGAATATTTGGTTCCCAACCTTGGCCACCTTGCAACTACATCTCCGTTATGGCTATTAGATCAAACCTGTTAATTTCTATCTGTACTAATAATTCATCTATTTTGTTGCGAATGCATCGCACATTCAGATATAATGCCTTTAGCATTGACTTATTTCTCTTCTTCCCCGAAGTCACCTTAGTCACTGATGCCTTATTATCTTTGTTACTCTCTCTGTCCCTTCCTGACACATTCTGTTTCTTTTTACCCAAAATTCTACTCTGCTCCAGAGCCTTGACATTTCTCTTGCTGCTTTAAAATTTACTCTTTCCTGAATCCTCCCACCCCCACCTTCATTAGTTTAAAGATCTGTCTACTGCCCTAGTTATTTGATTCGACAGTGCACTCGTCCCAGCCCCGTTTAAGTGGAGCCCGTCCCAGTGGAAAAGCTCCCTCTGTCCCCAGTAATCGTGCCAATGCCCCATGAACCGAAAGGCCTTCCTCTCAACACCATACTTTGAGCCACGGATATAAACCTCTAATCTGTTTGCCCATATGCCAACTTGCGTGTGTCTCAGGTAACAATCCAGAGATTATTACCTTTGAGGTCCTGCTTTTGGATTCTAATTTGGATCCTAGCTCCTCAAATTCCCTCAGCAGAATATCATTCCTAGCTCTACGTATGTCGTTTGTTCCTACGTGGACCATGACAACTGGATCCTCCCACGCCCACACCAAATTCTGTGTGTAACGCATTCTATATGCAGGAAGATATCAATGGACTGGTCAGGTGTGCAGAAAATGGGCAAATTGAATTCAATCGCTGAAGTGTGAGGTAATACATTTGGGAAGATCTAAAAAGGCAAGGGATCCCACTCTCACACACAAAGTGCCAGAGAGTGACCGACACAGACTGAATCCCACACTCTCACACTGTACCAGAGACTGACAGATACAGAATGAATCTCAAACTCACACAGAGTACCAGAGATTGACAGATACAGAATGAAGCTCACATTCTCACCCAGTACCAGAGACTGACAGATACTGATGAGTCCCACATTCACACACAGTACCAGAGAGTGACAGATACAAAATGAATTGCACACTCACACACAGTATCAGAGACTGACAGAAACAGAATGAATCCCACACTCACACACAGTAGCAGAGACTGACAGGTACAGAATGAATCCCACATTCACACACGGTACCAGCGACTGACAGATACAGAATGAATCCCAGACTCACACAATACCAGAGACTGACAGATACAAGATGCTTAGCAAAGCATATGGGATCTTGGGCTTCATAGATAGAGGTATTGAGTACAAAAGTAGAGAAGTTATGCTGAAAGTTTAAAAAGCGCTGGTTAGGTCACAACTGGAGTATTGTGTCCAGTTCTGGTCACCACGCTTTAGGAATGTTGTGAAGGCGCTTGAGAGGGTGCAGAGGAGATTTACCAGAATGGTTCTGGGGATGGGGGATTTAACTACAAGGACAGTTTGGAGAAGTTGGATTTGTTTTCATTAGAGCAAAGGAGGTTGAGCGGTGATTTAGTAGAAGTGTACAAGATTATGATGGGTTTGGATAGGCTATACGTGGAAAGGCTGTTCACACTATTTAATGGTAAAAGGAATAGGGGAAACAGAATAAAGATTTTTGGCAAGCAATACAGGGGGATGTGAGGAAAAACTTTTTTTATGCAGCGAGTGGTGAGGACCTGGAACTCACTGCTGACGGAAGTGGTGGAAGCAGAGACACTCAATTTTTTCAAGGGCAGACTGGATAAGCATTTGAGGGAAATAGACTTGCAGGGCTACGGGGATAGAGTGGGGGAGTAGGACTGACTGGATTATTCTACAGAGAGCCGGCACAGATTCGAGGGGCCAAATGGCCTCCTTCTGTGCCGTTATGAATCTAGGAAAGCAAGCATGGATGTGTTAATGGCAAATCATGTTTGACTAACTTTAATTGAGTTCTTTGATGAAGTAAGGAAGAGGGTGGATGAGGGTAGTGGAGTCGATATAGTGTAAATGGACTTTCAAAAGGTGTTTGATGAAGTGCCACACAATAGACTTGTTAGCAAAAGCCGATGGTGATAAAGGGGCAGTGGCTGTGTGGATACAACTTTGGCTGAGGATAGAAATCAGAGCGTCGTGGTGAACATTTGTTTTTTAGACTGGAGGGAAGTTTGCAGTGGTGTCACCCAGGGGTCAGTGTCAGGCCCAAATCCCTTTTTGATATATATTAATGAGCTAGACATACGCATACAGGCATCATTTCAGAGATTGCAGATGACACGACATTCGGAAATATCGTAAATAGTGCGGAGAGTAGTAACAGGCCTTTTTTTATTCTTTTTTTTAATTCATTGATGGGATGTGGGCTTCGCTGGCTAAGCCTCCATTTAGTGCCCATCCCTAATTGCCCTTGAGAAGATGATGGTGAGCCACCTTCTTGAACCGCTGCAGTCCATATGGTGTAGGTACACCCACAATGCTGTTAGGAAGGGAGTTCCAGGATTTTGGCCCAGTGACAGTGAAGGAACGGTGATACAGGTCCAAGTCAGGATGGTGTGTGGCTTTGAGGGGAACTTGTAAGTGGAGATGTTCCCATGCATCTGCTGCCCTTGTCCTTCTAATGGTAGAGGTCACGCGTTTGGAAGGTGCTGCTGAAGGAGCTTTGGCGAGTTGCTGCGAGTTGCAGGAGGTCAAAGACAGACTGGTGAAAAGGGCAGACACAGTCCAGACTAAATATAACAGAGAGAAGTGTGAAGTGATTCATTTTGGTAGGAAGAATAAGGAGAGGCAATATAAACTAAATGGTATAATTTTGAAGAGGGTGCAGGAACAGAGAGACCTGGGGGTGTACGGACACAACAGTTTGAAGGTGGCAGGACAGTTTCAGAAGGCTGTTAAAAAGACACACGGGATCCTTAGCTTTATATATGTAGGCAGCATACAAAAGCAAGGAAGCTATTCTAAATTTTATAAATCACTGGTTAGGCCACAGCTGGAATATTGTATCCAATTCTGGGCACCACTTTAGGAAGGGTGTTAATGCCTTGGAGAGGTTGTAGAGGAGATTTACTGGAATGGTACCAGGGATGAGGGACTGCAGTTACGTAAAGCGACTAGAGAACCTGGTGCCATTGGAGCAACGGTTTGAGAGGAGATTTGATAGAGTTGCTCAAAATCCTGAAGGGATTTGATAGAGTAGATAAGGAGAATCAATTTCTAGTGGCAGAAGGGTCAGTGACCAAAGGACACGGTGGCATAGTGGTTAGCACTGTTGCCTCACAATGCCAGGGACCCGGGTTCGAATCCGGCCTCGGGTGACTGTCTGTGTGGAGTTTGCACATTCTCCCCGTGTTTGCGTGGGTTTTCTCCGGGTGCTCCGGTTTCCTCCCACAGTCCAAAGATGTGCGGGTTAGGTTGATTGGCTATGATAAATTGACCCTTAGTGTTAGGGGGATTAAATACGTGGGGTTACGGGGATAGGGTGGGATATGTGTTACGGGGATCGGGTGGGATATGTGTCGGTGCAGGCTCGATGGGCCGAAATGGCCTCTATCTGCACTGTGGGGTTTCTGTGATTTCTGTGATTCTGTGACACAGATTTAAGGTAATTGACAAAAGAACCAGAGGCAACGTGAGGACATTATTTACGCAGCGAGTTGCTGTGATCTGGAATAAACTGCCTGAAAGGGTGCTGGAAACAGATTCAACAGGAACTTTCAAAAGGGAATTGGATAAATACTTGAAGCTGGAAAAGTTGCAGGGCTATGGGGAAAGAGCAGGGGAGTGGGACTAATTGGATAGCTCTTTAAAAGAGCTGGCACAGGCAGAGTGGGCCGAATGGGGTCCTCCTGGGCTGTATCATTCTATGATTCTATGAGGGGAGCGGGGTCTGAGACGGGGCTGATTGTACACCCTGTGTTCATGCCCAGTGAGACTGCACAGCTGGAGCCGAGCCTTGTCAATGTGACCCTGTGACACCTCGAATGGGAGGGGCTCCAGTCGCTTTGTGACATCACTCCTGGCTGCTGTGTGATTGGCACCCGGTTCCTGTGTGATGTCACCAGGAGACAGGTCCCCGCCCCTGGTTGTGGTACATCAGTGGGATGTCAGTGTGGGAGGAGCTGGAGTGACAGCTGACACTGGGAAGGAGTTTAGTCCCAATAAACAGGACAAACGGCAGAAAAGAACAATTTAATATTACGGTAAGTAATGAAGCACTCTCATTCGTTGCAAACATATTCAAATTAAATATAATGGTAGATGAGTGTAGTACATTTGATGTAGTGTATATGGACTTTAGCAAGGCTTTTCATAAGGTTTCACATGGCAGACTGGTCACGAAGTTGAAAGGCCATGGGATCCAAGGCAAAGTGTCAAGTTGGATTCCAAACAGTCTCGGAGACAGGAAGCAGAGGGTAATGGTTGATGGGTGCATTTGTGACTGGAAGGCTGTTTCCAGTGCGGTTCCACAAGGCTCAGTACTAGGCCCCTTGCTTTTTGTGGCACATATCAATGATCTTGACTTGAATATAGGGGGTATGATTAAGAAGTTTGCAGATGATACTAAAATCGGCTGTGTGTTTGATACTGAAGTAGGAAGCTGTAGACTGCAGGAAGATATAATTAAATTGGTCGGGTGGGCAGAGAAGTGGCAAATGGAATTCAATCCAGAGGAGAGTGAGGTAATGGGAAGGGCTAACAAGGAAAGGGAATACACATTAAATGGTAGGGCACTGAGTAGCATAGAGGAACAAAGGGACCTTAGAGTGCATGTCCACAGATCCCTGAAGGTAGCAGGCCAGGTAGATAAGGTGGTTAAGAGGGCATACGGAATGCTTGCCTTTATTAGCCGTGGCATAGAATAAAAGAGCAGGGGATTTAAGCTTCAACTGCATAAAACTCTAGTTAGGCCTCAGCTAGAGTACTGCGTGCAGTTCTGGTCACCACATTACAGGAAAGATGTGATTGCACTATAGAGGTTACAGAGGAGATTTACAAGGATGTTGCCAGGAGTAGGGAATCTTAGCTCTGAGGAAAGACTGGATAGGCTGGTTTTGTTTTCCTTGGAACAGAGGAGGCTGAGGGGAGACCAAATTGAGATTAATAAAATTACAAGGGGCATAGATAAAGTGGATACAGAGGACCTATTTCCGTTAGCAGAAGGTAAAGAAACCAGGGGTCACAGATTTAAAGTAATTGGTAGAAGGTTTAGAGGGGTTTTGAGGGTACATTTCTTCACCCAGAGGGTTGTGGGGGTCTGGAACTCACTGCCTGAAAGGGTGGTAGTGGCAGAAACTCTCACCACATTTAAAAAGTACCTGGATGTGCAGTTCGGATGCTGTAACCTGCAGGGCTACGGAGCAAGTGCTGGGAAGTGTGATTAGGCTGGATAGCTCTTTGTTGTCCGGTGTGGACACGATGGGCCGAAATGGCCTCCTTCCATGCTGTAACATTCTATGATTCGATAATCACTGTCTTAAAAACAGCGCCAGGTAGAGATTCTGGGATTAATATGGATCATTTTTCTATTGACAGTCTCTGGGAGTGAGATATATCTCAGGAAGTTGGAGAGAGACAATTCGAATCATCGCCACACTCACTGGGACTGGAGAAATATCGCTGGCTTCACAGAGCAGATCCGGCACGACCAAGACCCCCAGTGTCGGTGCCGGGATAAAACTGGAAGCTTCAACAATGATTGGAAAGGTGAGGAACTTTACTGAGAATCCAATCAGTCCCGGATTTTGCCGATTTGATTCTAACCAGATACTAAGAGCTGCTGCATATCTGCTGTTAGGCTCGGCCTTAGATGCGACAAGTTTTGTGGCGCTTAACTCAGAGATAAACATTGCCCATACCTCACCTGGGAATGTTTGACACTTAAATGTAGAGGGATCTTTTTTCACTCCATGGTGTAGCTGAGCTCGTGGTGCTTCATTGGGCAGTGTGAAGGGAGCTGTACGCTGCATCGAACGCATGCTCTATCTGAGTTGGATGTGCTTGATGAACCAAGTTAGAGCGAGATATACTCTATACCTAACCTGTGCTGTTCCTGCCCTGGGAGTGTTTGATGGGAGAGTGTAGAGGGAGCTTTACTCTGCACCTAACCCGTGCTGTTCCTGCCTTGGGAGTGTTTGATGGGACAGTGTAGAGGCAGCTTTACTCTGTATCTAACCCCGTGATGTACCTGCCCTGGGAGAGTTTGATGGGACAGTGTAGAGGGAGCTTTACTCTGCATCTAACCCGTGCTGTACCTGCCCTGCGAGTGTTTGATGGGACAGTGTAGAAGGAGCTTTACTCTGTATCTAACCCGTGCTGTACCTGCCCTGGCAGTGTCTGATGGGATAGTGTAGGGGGAGCTTTACTCTGTATCTAACCCGTGCTGTACCTGCCTTGGGTGTGTTTGATGGGACAGTGTAGAGGGAGCTTTACTCTGTATCTAACCCGTGCTGTACTTGCCCTGGCAGTGTTTGATGGGACAGTGTAGAGGGAGCTTTACTCTGTATCTAAATCGTACTGCACATGCCCTGGGAGTGTTTGATGGGGCAGTGTAGAGGGAGCTTTACACTGTATCTAAACCGCACTGTACCGGCCCTGCGAGTGTTTGATGGGGCAATGTAGAGGGAGCTTCACTCTGTTTCTAAACCGTACTGTACCTGCAGTGGGTGTGTTTCACTGGACAGTGCTGTGGTAGATTTACACTGCATCCAACCTGTACGATAGCTGGCCTAGGTGTTTTTGATGGGACAGTGTAGAGGCAGTTTTAATCTGTATCTAGCCATTGCTTTACCTGCCCTGTGAGTATTTGGTGGGACAGTGTAGAGGGAGCTTTACTCTGTATCTGAACCGTGCTGAACCTGCCCTGGGAGTGATTGATGAAACATTGTAGAGGGAGCTCTATTCTATATCTGCTGTACCTGCCCTGGGAACATTTGTATGGACAGTGTAGAGGAAGCTTTACTCTGTGTCTAACCCGTGCTGTACCTGCCCTGGGAGTGTTTGATGTGATTGTGTAGAGTGAGCTTTACTCTCTATCTAAACCATGCTGTACCTGCCCTGTGACTGTTTGATGGGGCAGTGTAGGTGTAGTCTGTATGTAACCTCTGCTGTAACTGCCCTGGGAGTGCTTGATGTGAATGTGTAGAGGAAGATTTACTCTATATCTAATCCGTGCTCTACCTGCCCTGGGTGTGCTTGATGTGTAGATGTAATAGCAGTTCCTCTCACTTTATACTCCTGTCCAGTAACTCTATTTATTCCTGGCCAATTTGAGACGATAACCAATACACAGAGCAATAAAGATGCAGTTAATTGTTACATTGGACATGATACCCAATACACAAGGTAATAAAGATGCAGTTACTTGTTAATTTGGACATGGTAACCAATGCACAGCGGATGAGCAGACATTTCCTGCAATTAAATATTGAGAACACTGATTCCATTGTCTCTGGTTCCCGCCACAAACTCCATTCCCTAATCAGTGACTCCATTCCTATTCCAAGCGATTGTCTGAGGCTGAATCAGACTGTTTCGAGGAACATAGGAGCAAGGATAAGAGGGCTTGGATTATCTGCAAACTAACTCCATATACACAGCTTTGCCCTATATTCTTCAAAACCTTTGGTTAACAACAATCTCTCAATCTCAGATTTAAATTTAACAATTGATCTATCATCAATGGCCGTTGGTGGAAGAGACCTCCAAACTTCGAGCACCCTTTGTGTGTAGAAGTGTTTCCTAATTTCACTCCTGAACGGTCTGGCTCTAATTTTTAACGATGGACCCTATTCATAGACTCCACAACCAGCGGAAATCGATTCTCTCTATCGACCCTATCAGTTACCCTAATATCTTGAAACGTTGATCAAATTACCCCTTGAGCCTTTAAATTTCAGAGAATGCAGCCCTAGTTGGTGCAATCTCCTCTCATGATTTAATCCATGGTGTCCAGGTTTCATTCTGGTAAATGTAGGCTACACTCCCTCCAAGGCCAGTATATCCTTCCAAATGTGTGCTGCCCAGACCTGTTCACAGTACCCCAGGTGTGGCCGAACCAGGGCTTTATATCGCTGCACAATAACTTCTGACCGCTTGTCTTCCAATCCTTTAGATATAACTGACAACGCTCCATTAGCTTTTTTGATTATTTTCCGTACCTGGCCATGACATTTTAATGATCTAAATATATGGAGCCCCAAGTGTCTTTGGAACCCCACTGTTATTAGCCTCGTAATTATTTAGAAAGTAACATGTTCTATCCTTTTAAGTTCAAACGTGGATGGAGCCCCCAGTGCTGAAACCTGGGGATGTCCACTGTATACCTCCCTCTAGATAGCAGTACTGAACCCTGGGGAACTCCACTGTATACATCCCTCCAGCCACCAGTACCGAACCCTGGTGAACAGCACTGTATACCTCCCGCCAGCCCCCAGTACTGAACCCTGGGGAATCCACTGTATACCTCCCGCCAGCCCCCAGTACTGAACCCTGGGGAATCCACTGTATACCTCCCTCCAGTCCCCACTACTGAACACTGGGGAACTCCACTGTATACCTCCTCCCAGCCCCCAGTACTGAACCCTAGGGAACTCCAATCTATACCTCCCTCCATCCCCCAGCATTGAACCCAAAGGAACACCACTGTATACCTCCCTCCAGATCTAAGTAATGAACCCTGCGGAATTCCACTGTTTCTCTCCCTAATGTCCCCATTACTGTACCCTGGGGATCTCCGCTATTTACCACACCCCAGACCCCAGTACTGAAACATGGGGAACTCCACTGTATACCTCCCTCCAGCCACCAGAACTGAACCCTGTGGAACTCCACTGTATACATCCCTCCAGCCCCCAGTGCTGAACCCTGGGGAATTCCAATGTATACATCTCTCCAGACCCCAGTATTGAACCCTGAGGAACTCCACTGTATACCTCTCTCCAGACCCCCAGTAACGAACCCTGGGGAAATCCACTGTATACCTCCCTCCAGCTCCCAGTACTGGAACCTGGGGATTTCCACTGTATACTTCCCTCCAGCACCTAGTACTGAACCCTGGGTAACTGCACTGTATACATCTCTCCAGCACCCAGTACTGAACCCTGGGGAACCCCACTGTATACATTCATCCAGCCCCAAGTACTGAACCCTGGTGAACTCCACTGTATACCTCGCTCCAGCTCCCAGTACTGAAACCTGGTGAACAGCAATGTACACCTCCCGCCAGCCCACAGTACTGAACCCTAGGGAATCCACTGTATACATCCCGCCAGCCCCCAGTACTGAACCCTGGGGAATCCACAGTATAGCTCCCAACAGACCCCAGTACTGAACCCTGGGGAACTCCACTTTATACCTCCTCACAGCCCCCAGTAATGAACCCTAGGGAACTCCACTCTATACTTCCCTCCATCCCTCAGTATTGAACCCAAAGGAACGCCAATGTATACCTCCCTCCAGATCCCAGTAATGAACCCTGGGTAACTCCACTGTTTCTCTCCCTCCAGCCCCCATTACTGTAACCTGGGGAACTCCACTATTTACCGCCCTCCACACCCCAGTACTGAACCTTGGGGAACTCCACTGTATACCTCCCCCCAGAGCCCAGTACAGAACCATGGGGAACTTCATTGTATACCTCCCTCCAGCCCCCAGTACTGAACTCTGGGGAACTGCACTGTATACCTCCCTCCAACCCCCAGTACTGAATCCTGGGGAACTCCACTGTATACCTCCCTCCAGACCCCAGTACTGATTCATGGGGAACTCCACTGTATACCTCCCTCCAGCCCCCAGCACTGAACACTGGGGAACTCCACTGTATACCTCCCTCCACCCCGCATTACTGAACCCTGGGGAAATCCAATGTACACCTCCCTCCAGCTCCCAGTACTGAACCATGGGGAACTCCACTGTATACCTCCCTCCAGCCACCTGTACTGAACCATGGGGAACTCCACTGTATACCTCCCTCCAGCCCCCAGTACTGAACCCTGGGGTTCTCTACTGGTTCTCTCCCTCCATCCCACAGTACTGAACCGTGGGAACTCCAATGAAAATCTCCCTCCAGCCCCTGCTACTTAGTTCTGGGCACCATCACTGTTTCTCTCCCTGCAGCCCCCAGGACAGAACCCTGGGGAACAGCACTGTATACCTCCCTTCATCCACCAGTAGAGAACACTGGGCAACCGCCATGTAATCCTCCCTCCAGACACCAGGACTGAACCCTGTGGTCCTCCAATGTATACGGCCCTCCATCCCCCAGTTCTGAAAACTGGGGGACTCCACTGCATACCTCCCTCCATCGCTTATTACTGAATCCAGGGGAACTCCACTGTATACCTCCCTCCAGCCCACAGCACTGAACCATGGAGAACTCCAATGTACACCTCCCTCCAGCTCTCAGTACTGAATCCTTTGGAACTCAACTGTATACCTCCCTCCAGCCCCCAGCATTGAACTCAGGGGAACTCCACTGTATACATCCCTCCAGACCCTGTTCTGAAAGCTGGGGAACTCCACTGTATACCTCGCTCCAGCCCCAGTACTGAACTCTGGGGAACTTCACTGTATATCTCCCTCCAGCCCCCGTACTGAACCCTGGGGAACTGCACTGTATACTTCCCTCCAGCCCCCTGTACTGAACCCTGGAGAACTCCACTGTATACCTCCCTACATCCCCCATTTATGTACACTGGAGAATTCCACTGTATACATCCCTCCAGTTCCCAGTACTGAACCCTGGGGCACACCACTGTATACCTCCCTCCAGACCCCAGTACTGATCTCTGGGGAACTCAACTGTATAACTCCGTCCAGCCCCAGGACTGAATCCTGCTGACCAGCACTGTATACATCCTTCCAGCCCCCAGTACTGAACCCTGGGAACTCCACTCTATACATCCCTCCAGCCCCCAGTACTGAGCCCTGGGGATCTCCTCTGTATACCTCCCTCCAGACCCCCAGTACCGAACCCTGGGGAACTCCACTGTATACCTCCCTCCAGCCCCCAGTACTGAAACCTGGGGAGCTCCACTATATACCTCCCTCCGGCACACAGTACTGAGCCCTGGGGAACTCCACTATATGCCTCCCTCCAGCCCCCAGTAATTAACCATAGTGAACTCCAGTGTTTAACACCCTCCAGCCCCCAGTACTGATCCCTGGGGAACATCACTGTATACCTCCCTCCAGCACCTAGTACTGAACCCTGAGGCACTCCAATGTATACCTCTCCCCAGACCCCAGTACTGAACCGTGAGGAACTGCACTGTATACCTCCCTCCAGCACCTAGTACAGAACCCTGGGGAACTCTACTGTATACCTCTCTCAAGCATCCAGAACTGCACCCTGCGGAACCCCACTGTATATCTCCTTCCAGCTCCCAGTACTGAAACCTGCGGAACTCCACTGTATCCCTCACTGCAGCCCCCAGTACTGAACCCTGGGAACTCCCCTGTATACTTCCCTCCAGCTCCCAGTACTGATTCATGGGGAACTCCACTGTATACCTCCCTCCAGCCCCCAGTACTGAACCCTGGGGAACTCCACTGTTTCTCTCCCTGCAGACCCCAGTACTGAAACATGGGGAACTCCAATGTATACCTCCCTCCAGCCCCTGCTGCTGAGCACTGGGTACCGTCACTGTTTATCTCCCTGCAGCCCCCAGGACTGAACCCTGCGAAACAGCACTGTATACTTCCCTTCATCCCCCAGTACAGAACACTGGACAACCGCCATGTAAACCTCCATCCAAACCCCAGGACTGAACCCTGTGGGACTCCACTGTATGCTGCCCTTCAGCCCACAGTACTGAAAACTGGGGAACTCCACTTTATACCTCCCTCCATCCCCCAGTACTGAACCCTGGGGAACTCCACTGTATACCTCCCTCCAGCCCCCAGTACTGAACCCTGGGGAACTCCACTGTATACCTCCCTCCAGCCCCCAGTACTGAACCCTGGAGAACTCCAATGTATACCTCCCTCCAGCTCTCAGTACTGAACCCTTTGGAAGTCCACTGCATTACTCCCTCCAGCCCCCATTAATGTACCCTCCGGAATTCCACTGTATACCTCCCTCCAGCTCCCTGTACCGAACCCTGTGGAACACCACGGTATACCTCCCTCCAGCTCCCAGTACTGAACTCTGGGGAACTCCACTGTATACCTCCCTCCAGCCCACAGCACTGAACCCTGGAGAACTCCAATGTATACCTCCCTCCAGCTCTCAGTACTGAATCCTTTGGAACTCAACTGTATACCTCCCTCCAGCCCCCAGCATTGAACCCAGGGGAACCCCACTGTATACATCCCTCCAGAGCCTGCTACTGAAAGCTGGGGAACTGCACTGTATACCTCCCTCCAGCCCCCAGTACTCAACCCTGGGGGACTCCACTGTATACCTCCCGCCAGCCCCCAGTACTGAAACCTGGGGAACTCCACTGCATAACTCCCTCCAGTCCCCAGTACTGAACCATGGGGAACTACAATGTATACCTCCCTCCAGCCCCCAGTACTGAACCCTGGGGAACTCCATTGTTTCTCTACCTCCAGCCCCCAACCCCCAGTACTGAACCCTGGGTATCTCCCCTGTATACCTCCCTCCAGCCCCAAGTACTGAACCCTGGAGAACTCCACTGTATACCTCCCTACATCCCCCATTTATGTACCCTGGGGAATTCCACTGTATACATCCCTCCAGCTCCCAGTACTGAACTCTGGGGAACACCACTGTATACCTCCCTCCAGACCCCAGTACTGATCTCTGGGGAACTCAACTGTATACCTCCCTCCAGCCCCCAAGACTGAATCCTGGTGAACAGCACTGTATACATCCCTCCAGCCTCCAGTACTGAACCCTGGGAACTCCACTCCATACCTCCCTCCAGACCCCCAGTACCGAACCCTGGGGTACTCCACGGAACACTTCCCTCCAGCCCCCAGTACTGAAACCTGGGGAACTCCACTATATACCTCCCTCCGGCACACAGTACTGAGCCCTGGGTAACTCCACTATATGCCTCCCTCCAGCCCCCAGTAATTAACCATAATGAACTCCAGTGTCTAACTCCCTCCAGCCCCCAGTACTGATCCGTGGGGAACATCACTGTATACCTCCCTCCAGCACCAATACTGAACCCTGAGGAACTCCAATGTATACCTCTCCCCAGACCCCAGTACTGAACCGTGAGGAACTGCACTGTATACCTCCCTCAAGCACCTAGTACTGAACCCTGGGGAACTCTACAGTATACCACTCTCCAGCATCCAGAACTGAACCCTGGGGAACCCCACTGTATATCTCCAGCCAGCTCCCAGTACTGAAACCACCGGAACTCCACTGTATACCTCCCTGCTGCCCCCAGTACTGAACCCTGGGAACTCCCCTGTATACCTCCCTCCAGCTCCCAGTACTGATTCATGGTGAACTCCACTGTATACCTCCCTCCAGCCACCAGAACTGAACCCTGTGGAACTCCACTGTATACCTCCCTCCAGCCGCCAGTGCTGAACCCTGGGGAATTCCAATGTGTACATCTCTCCAGACCCCAGTATTGAACCTTGAGGAACTCCACTGTATACCTCTCTCCAGACCCCCAGTAACGAACCCTGGGGAAATCCACTGTATACCTCCCTCCAGCTCCCAGTACTGGAACCTGGGGATCTCCACTGTATACCTCCCTCCGGCCTCCAGTACTGAAACCAGGGGATCTCCACTGTATACTTCCCTCCAGCACCTAGTACTGAACCCTGGGTAACTGCACTGTATACATCTCTCCAGCACCCAGTACTGAACCCTGGGGAACCCCAATGTATACATTCATCCAGCCCCAAGTACTGAACCCTGGTGAACTCCACTGTATACCTCGCTCCAGCTCCCAGTACTGAACCCTGGTGAACAGCAATGTACACCTCCCGCCAGCCCACAGTACTGAACCCTAGGGAATCCACTGTATACATCCCGCCAGCCCCCAGTACTGAACCCTGGGGAATCCACAGTATAGCTCCCAACAGACCCCAGTACTGAACCCTGGGGAACTCCACTTTATACCTCCTCACAGCCCCCAGTAATGAACCCTAGGGAACTCCACTCTATACTTCCCTCCATCCCTCAGTATTGAACCCAAAGGAACGCCAATGTATACCTCCCTCCAGATCCCAGTAATGAACCCTGGGTAACTCCACTGTTTCTCTCCCTCCAGCCCCCATTACTGTAACCTGGGGAACTCCACTATTTACCGCCCTCCACACCCCAGTACTGAACCTTGGGGAACTCCACTGTATACCTCCCCCCAGAGCCCAGTACAGAACCATGGGGAACTTCATTGTATACCTCCCTCCAGCCCCCAGTACTGAACTCTGGGGAACTGCACTGTATACCTCCCTCCAACCCCCAGTACTGAATCCTGGGGAACTCCACTGTATACCTCCCTCCAGACCCCAGTACTGATTCATGGGGAACTCCACTGTATACCTCACTCCAGCCCCCAGTACTGAACACTGGGGAACTCCACTGTATACCTCCCTCCACCCCGCATTACTGAACCCTGGGAACTAGACTGCATACCTCCCTCCAGCCGCCAGACCTGAACCCTGGGGCACTCCACTGTATACCTCCCTCCAGCCCCCAGTATTGAACCCTGGGGAAATCCAATGTACACCTCCCTCCAGCTCCCAGTACTGAACCATGGGGAACTCCACTGTATACCTCCCTCCAGCCACCTGTACTGAACCATGGGGAACTCCACTGTATACCTCCCTCCAGCCCCCAGTACTGAACCCTGGGGTACTCTACTGGTTCTCTCCCTCCATCCCACAGTACTGAACTGTGGGAACTCCAATGAAAACCTCCCTCCAGCCCCTGCTACTTAGCTCTGGGCACCATCACTGTTTCTCTCCCTGCAGCCCCCAGGACAGAACCCTGGGGAACAGCACTGTATACCTCCCTTCATCCACCAGTAGAGAACACTGGGCAACCGCCATGTAATCCTCCCTCCAGACACGAGGACTGAACCCTGTGGTCCTCCACTGTATACGGCCCTCCATCCCCCAGTTCTGAAAACTGGGGTACTCCACTGCATACCTCCCTCCATCGCTTATTACTGAATCCAGGGGAACTCCACTGTATACCTCCCTCCAGCCCACAGCACTGAACCATGGAGAACTCCAATGTATACCTCCCTCCAGCTCTCAGTACTGAATCCTTTGGAACTCAACTGTATACCTCCCTCCAGCCCCCAGCATTGAACTCAGGGGAATTCCACTGTATACATCCCTCCAGACCCTGCCACTGAAAGCTGGGGAACTCCACTGTATACCTCGCTCCAGCCCCAGTACTGAAACCTGGGGAACTCCACTGTATAACTCCCTCCAGTCCCCAGTACTGAACCGTGGGGAACTACAATGTATACGTCGCTCCAGCCCCCAATATTGAACCCTGGGGAACTCCACTGTATACCTCCCTCCAGCCCCCAGTACTGAACCCTGGGGAACTGCATTGTTTCTCTCCCTCCAGCCCCCAGTACTGAACCCTGGGTATCTCCCCTGTATACCTCCCTCCAGCCCCAAGTACTGAACCCTGGAGAACTCCACTGTATACCTCCCTACATCCCCCATTTATGTACCCTGGGGAATTCCACTGTATACATCCCTCCAGCTCCCAGTACTGAACTCTGGGGAACACCACTGTATACCTCCCTCCAGACCCCAGTACTGATCTCTGGGGAACTCAACTGTATACCTTCCTCCAGCCCCCAAGACTGAATCCTGGTGAACAGCACTGTATACATCCCTCCAGCCTCCAGTACTGTACCCTGGGAACTCCACTCCATACATCCCTCCAGCCCTCAGTACTGAGCCCTGGGGATCTCCACTGTATACCTCCCTCCAGACCCCCAGTACCGAACCCTGGGGTACTCCACGGAACACTTCCCTCCAGCCCCCAGTACTGAAACCTGGGGAGCTCCACTATATACCTCCCTCCGGCACACAGTACTGAGCCCTGGGGAACTCCACTATATGCCTCCCTCCAGCCCCCAGTAATTAACCATAATGAACTCCAGTGTCTAACTCCCTCCAGCCCCCAGTACTGATTCGTGGGGAACATCACTGTATACCTCCCTCCAGCACCAATACTGAACCCTGAGGAACTCCAATGTATACCTCTCCCCAGACCCCAGTACTGGACCGTGAGGAACTGCACTGTATACCTCCCTCAAGCACCTAGTACTGAACCCTGGGGAACTCTACAGTATACCACTCTCCAGCATCCAGAACTGAACCCTGGGGAACCCCACTGTATATCTCCATCCAGCTCCCAGTACTGAAACCACCGGAACTCCACTGTATACCTCCCTGCAGCCCCCAGTACTGAACCCTGGGAACTCCCCTGTATACCTCCCTCCAGCTCCCAGTACTGATTCATGGTGAACTCCACTGTATACCTCCCTCCAGCCCCCAGTACTGATCCCTGGGGAACTCCACTGTTTCTCTCCCTGCAGACCCCAGTACTGAACCAAGGGGAACTCCAATGTATACCTCCCTCGAGCCCCTGCTGCTGAGCACTGGGTACCGTCACTGTTTATCTCCCTGCAGCCCCCAGGACTGAACCCTGGGAAACAGCACTGTATACCTCCCTTCACCCCCCAGTACAGAACACTGGGCGACCGCCATGTAAACCTCCCTCCAAACCCCAGGACTGAACCCTGTGGGACTCCACTGTATGCCGCCCTCCAGCCCACAGTACTGAAAACTGGGGAACTCCACTTTACACCTCCCTCCATCCCCCAGTACTGAACCCTGGGGAACTCCACTGTATTTCTCCCTCCAGCCCCAGTACTGAACCCTGGAGAACTCCAATGTATACCTCCCTCCAGCTCTCAGTACTGAACCATTTGGAAGTCCACTGTATTACTCCCTCCAGCCCCCATTAATGTACCCTGGGGAATTCCACTGTATACCTCCCTCCAGCTCCCTGTACCGAACCCTGGGGAACTCCACTGTATACCTCCCTCCAGAACCCCAGTACCGAACACTGTGGAACTCCACAGTATACCTCCCTCCAGAACCCCAGTACCGAACACTGTGGAACTCCACAGTGTACCTCCCTCCAGTCCCTAGTACTGAAACCTGGGGAACTCCACTGTATAACTCCCTCCTTCTCCCAGTACAGAACCATGGGAAACTCCACTGTATACCTCCCTCCAGCCCCCAGTACTGAGCCCAGGGGAACTCCACTATATGCCTCCCTCCAGCCCCCAGGAATTAAACCATGGGAACTCCACTGTCTACCTCCCTCCAGCCCCCAGCAATGAATCCTGGGGAACATCACTGTATACCTCCTTCCAGCATCTAGTACTGAACCCTGGGGAACACCACTGTACACCTCCCTCCAGCACCCAGTGCTGAACCCTGAGGAAATCCAATGTATACCTCTCTCCAGACCCCAGTACTGACCCCTGTGGAACACCACTGTATAACTCCCTCCTTCTCCCAGTACTTGTTAGATCCGTGATTCGGAGAGTATGATTTTTTAAATAACCACACAGATGCTGTAACTTAACAATCAAGAGGTATTTACTGGAGTAGGGTAGTCTCAAGACTGGGGATACAGAGGCATGCTCAAGTCTTATATACAGGTGTGGTCACTGCCGGTACTACAGTATACAGGAGCTGTAAAAGTAGTTCTCTCTTAAAGGTACATACAGTACAATTCCTCCCCATTTAGATTAACATTACCCATAATATTCAAATAACAATTAACACTTTAACATGTACCTTAAACAACAATAGTCCATTTATAGATTCATCCTTTGGGGTGGCTTCCTGATCCTTTTGGGATAGCGCGTTTCCTGAGGTTCTTGTTCTTGGTGCGGAGGCAATTCTGGCCCCTTTTCGTCGGTTAGTTCATCGGTTTCCACTGCTACTGTTTCAGAGGTAGATGCTACCGCTATGTCGGGTTCATCCCCAGGTACGCGAGACATGGGGTTGACTCGTTCCTGTGACGCTAAGATCTGATCGACGTGGCGTCTCACAATGTTCTCCCCGACATCCACTGTGTACATTAATGGCCCCTGCCTTGTACATATCGTTCCGGGTTGCCATTTCTCTGTTCGGTAGTCACGGGCCAAGACTGGTTGTCCTACGTTGAAGCTCCTTGTCGGCTTCTCATTGATGTGCTGGAATTGTCCATCCTCAACATTTCTTCGCACATTTGGTCTGAGCAAGTCCAGACGAGATCTCAACCTTCGGTTAAAGAACATCATGGCCGGGGTCTGGTTGGTAACTGCATGTGTCGCGTTTTGGTAGGCTAATAAGAAATTGTCTACCTTATGCTGTAGTGGAATTTCATCGTCGCACATAGCCTTTATCGCCTTCTTAAAGGCTTGTACGAACCTCTCAGCCAATCCATTTGTGGCTGGATGATACGCGGCGGATGTGTAATGCCTTACCCCATTCCTTCTCATAATTTTTTGAAACTCTTCGGACACAAACTGTGGTCCATTATCAGAGCAAATCTGCTCTGGCAAGCCGTTCCTGGCAAATATTGTCTGTAGGACTGCAATCGTTTTCTCTGTAGTGGTTGAGGACATTTTTATCACCTCAAGCCATTTCGAATGAGCATCCACTGCCATTAAAAACATTGATTCCATGAATGGACCAGCAAAATCAATATGCCCCCTTTGCCATGGAGAGGAGGGCCACTCCCATGGGTGTAGAGGGGCATGTGGTGGTGCATTTTGGACCTTCTGGCATCCTGAGCAGCTTAGGTCTTCGATTTGTTGTTCGATTCCCGGCCACCACACATAAGCCCTAGCAAGGCTTTTTATTTTCACTCCCCTCAGATGACATTCATGAAGCTCATTTAGCTCCCACTCCCTTAACTTGGGTGGAATCACCACTCTGGATCCACACTTCACTGCCCCCTGCATACTGACAGCTGTTCTCTTCTGGCTGAGAATGCTGGCAACAGTGAGTCACCATGTGTTGGCCATCCCCTCACCGTCAAATCATATACCCGAGACAGCGTCGGATCATTGCAGGTCTCCTTCTCTATACCCGCGTTCGTTACTGGCAATCGCTCAATTATTGACGAATAAAATATCTCGATAGGGTCCACTGCTGTTGCTTCCTCCACAGTAGGCAGTGGCAAGCGCGATAGCCCATCAACGTTTCCATGCTGTTTCGTGCCTTTACATTCTATTTCACATTGATTCGCCCCTAGAAACAGGGACCATCTTTGTAACCGTTGTGCAGTCATCACTGGAACGACCTTCTTAGGATTAAAGATGGAGACAAGTGGTTGGTGGTCAGTCAGCAAGGTGAACTTCTGCCCATGCAGGTAGTGGTTGAATTTTTTTACTCCCCATACTAGGCTGAGGGCCTCCCTGTCAATCTGGGCGTAGTTGCGCTCGGCTGAGGTTAGTGACCGAGACGCAAAGGCTAGATCAATTTTGGTGAAGCGTTTACCTCCAGATAGCGAGGCAAAAATATTCTCAATTCGTGGAAGCGGATATTGTACCGTGTGAAGGATTGGGTTCACTGTCACCTTAAAATCCCCACAGATGCAGACCTTCTTTGGTTCCCCAGGGATATTACTCAACGACCTCTTCATTACAGGAACGATGGGTGTAGCCCACTCGCTCCAGTCTACTTTGGACAGTACTCCTGAACATTCCAACCCTTCCAGCTCTGCTTCGACAGCTGGTCTGATCGCATAAGGCACTGGTCTGGCCTTAAGAAACTTTGGGCTTGCATTTTCCTCTATTTTAATCGTTGCTGTTATGCCTTTTAGTGTTCCGATTCCCTCCTGGAACACTTCTTTTGCGTCAGTTAGCATTTTTGACAGTCGTCCAGGTGTGACGTCGTCATCCTTTTTGGCCTCAACCTTCAGTGCCTGTATGGAATGCCAGTCTAATTGTATCTTCCGGATCCATTCACATCCTAGCAGTGGTGGTCCTCCATCTGGCAATACATATATGTCCATTTTAGGTATTTCCTGGCCTTTGTATATCACTTTCACCCTTATTTTTCCTTTGGGGAAGACTTTTTGCCCCGTGTACGTCTTCAAGACAATCTCTGTAGCTTTCAAGGGTATATGTGAAAATAGCCGCTTGTAGTCCCTTTGGTTTATGACTGTTAGGGCTGATCCTGTTTCCCATTCCATTTTCACATGGACTCCGTCTATCTTGAGTGTAACCCAGATAGTCTGGTGATCCTCCATTTTAGTTACCTTATGTAGTTTCAGACAACCCAGCTCCTTGCTTCCAGAGTCTGTGTCACTTTTCTGTTCGTCTGAACTACTGTCCATCACCTTGTGTACGTTTTTGTACTTCTCCTGTGGAGATTTCTTGCTGTTGGTTTTCTTCCCAGACCTGCAGACTCTTGCTATGTGTTCTGCTTTTCCACACTGTCTGCACACTTGGTCCTTGAACCAACAATCCTTCTGGTTGTGTGTTGTTCTGCCGCAGCGATAACACTTCCCTGTTCCATAGGACATTTCATTGGTGCCATATTCTTGCGGTCTCCGTTGTATCTCTGCAGCACCCCGTGCAGCTGCTTTGTGTGACACTGCCATGCAGAAACCCTTGCCCAGCGTAAGGTCCTTTTCTGATAGAAGCCCTTTCTGGGTTCCTTCACTTTGCAGCCCACACACAAACTTGTCCCTTAACGTATCTGCTAGTCCCACTCCAATCTGGCAGTGTTTCGATAGCTTGCGCAGTTCCGTTAAGTACTCAGCATTGCTTTCGTCTGTGTGTTGGTTCCTTTAATGGAACTTAAATCGTTCTGCTATCAGCAGCGGTGTGGGGTTTACGTGGTCCTGTAGGATTTCGGCTAGGCTTTCGAAATTCTTGTTCACAGGCTTCTCTGGGGTTATTAGGTTTCGCAGTAAACCATAAGTTTTTGCACCCATGGAATTGAACAAAACCAGTGCTTTCCTAGCATCTGGCACTTCATTCGCCCTGCAGTACACCTCAATACGTTCCACATGTGTCGCCCAATCTTCGACTTCATTGTCGAACATAGAGATACTGCCACTCTTCGGCATCCCTGGGTGTGATTTAACTGTCAAAAATGGCATCTCCCGTGCTTTCCCTTCTTCTCCGCTGGCACAAAATGGCATCTCCCGTGCTTTCCTTTCTTCCCACGCTCGCCCTTCTTCTGTGCTGCGGCTTCTAAAAATGGTGCCTCCCGTGCTTTCCCTTCTTCTCCGCGGCTCAATGGCGTCTCCCGCGCTCTCCCTTGTTCTCCCTGTGGACACTGTTCAGCCCTTGAGCGCTGGCTGTGCTCTGCGCATTTTTTTTTTCTGTGCGCCTTTCCCGTTTCCGCCGCTCGGTCCTGAACCCGGCTGCTGCTTTACCCTCTCTCTCTCTGTTTTGTTTTACCTCGACGCCGCTCGGTTTTCAACCCCCGGCTGCACCCTGTGCGCTTCACCATCTATCTTACACCATCGACGCTGCTCGGCTTTTTCTCCGCCGTCGGTCGGCTCCAGCCGCTGCTGTCCAGGAAGGGTCTGCGCTGTACCTGTCATCAGTCTGTTGCTGATTGTCGTGGCTGGGGAACCAAGCCCGGCTCTCCACAGCCTCTCCTGCGATGTTCACTCTCTGTCGGACGACTGGGCGGTTGCTCATGGTCGACGCCCGTGCTTCTGGCCGCGACTTTCTTCCACCGCCCTCCCGGAGTGAATCCTCGAAGGGAAATGCAGAGTTGCAGGTAGATTCGAATCGACACTAGTCACCACTGTTAGATCCGTGATTCGGAGAGTATGATTTTTTTAAATAACCACACGGATGCTGTAACTTAACAATCAACAGGTATTTACTGGAGTAGGGTAGTCTCAAGACTGGGGGTAGAGAGGCATGCTCAAGGCTTATATACAGGTGTGGTCACTGCCAGCACTACAGTATACAGGAGCTGTCAAAGTAGTTCTCTCTTATAGGTACATACACTACAGTACTGAACCCTGGGGAACTCCACTGTATACCTCTCACCAGCACCTAGAACTGAACCCTGGGGAAACCCACAGTATACCTCCCTGCAGCCCCCAGTACTGAACCCTGGGAACTCCCCTGTATACTTCCCTCCAACTCCCAGTACTGATTCATGGGGAACTCCACTGTATACCTCCCTCCAGCCCCCAATACTGAACCCTGGGGAACTCCACTGTTTCTCTCCCTGCAGACCCCAGTACTGAAACATGGGGAACTCCAATGTATACCTCCCTCCAGCCCCTGCTGCTGAGCACTGGGTACCGTCACTGTTTATCTCCCTGCAGCCCCCAGGACTGAACCCTGCGAAACAGCACTGTATACCTCCCTTCATCCCCCAGTACAGAACACTGGACAACCGCCATGTAAACCTCCATCCAAACCCCAGGACTGAACCCTGTGGGACTCCACTGTATGCTGCCCTTCAGCCCACAGTACTGAAAACTGGGGAACTCCACTTTATACCTCCCTCCATCCCCCAGTACTGAACCCTGGGGTACTCCACTGTATACCTCCCTCCAGCCCCCAGTACTGAACCCTGGGGAACTCCACTGTATACCTCCCTCCAGCCCCCAGTACTGAACCCTGGAGAACTCCAATGTATACCTCCCTCCAGCTCTCAGTACTGAACCCTTTGGAAGTCCACTGTATTACGCCCTCCAGCCCCCATTAATGTACCCTCCGGAATTCCACTGTATACCTCCCTCCAGCTCCCTGTACCGAACCCTGGGGAACACCACGGTATACCTCCCTCCAGCTCCCAGTACTGAACTCTGGGGAACTCCACTGTATACCTCCCTCCAGCCCACAGCACTGAACCCTGGAGAACTCCAATGTATACCTCCCTCCAGCTCTCAGTACTGAATCCTTTGGAACTCAACTGTATACCTCCCTCCAGCCCCCAGCATTGAACCCAGGGGAACCCCACTGTATACATCCCTCCAGAGCCTGCCACTGAAAGCTGGGGAACTGCACTGTATACCTCCCTCCAGCCCCCAGTACTCAACCCTGGGGAACTCCACTGTATACCTCCCGCCAGCCCCCAGTACTGACACCTGGGGAACTCCACTGCATAACTCCCTCCAGTCCCCAGTACTGAACCGTGGGGAACTACAATGTATACCTCGCTCCAGCCCCCAGTACTGAACCCTGGGGAACTCCAATGTTTCTCTACCTCCAGCCCCCAACCCCCAGTACTGAACCCTGGGTATCTCCCCTGTATACCTCCCTCCAGCCCCAAGTACTGAACCCTGGAGAACTCCACTGTATACCTCCCTACATCCCCCATTTATGTACCCTGGGGAATTCCACTGTATACATCCCTCCAGCTCCCAGTACTGAACTCTGGGGAACACCACTGTATACCTCCCTCCAGACCCCAGTACTGATCTCTGGGGAACTCAACTGTATACCTCCCTCCAGCCCCCAAGACTGAATCCTGGTGAACAGCACTGTATACATCCCTCCAGCCTCCAGTACTGTACCCTGGGAACTCCACTCCATACATCCCTCCAGCCCTCAGTACTGAGCCCTGGGGATCTCCACTGTATACCTCCCTCCAGACCCCCAGTACCGAACCCTGGGGTACTCCACGGAACACTTCCCTCCAGCACCCAATACTGAAACCTGGGGAACTCCACTATATACCTCCCTCTGGCACACAGTACTGAGCCTTGGGGAACTCCACTATATGCCTCCCTCCAGCCCCCAGTAATTAACCATAATGAACTCCAGTGTCTAACTCCCTCCAGCCCCCAGTACTGATTCGTGGGGAACATCACTGTATACCTCCCTCCAGCACCAATACTGAACCCTGAGGAACTCCAATGTATACCTCTCCCCAGACCCCAGTACTGAACCGTGAGGAACTGCACTGTATACCTCCCTCAAGCACCTAGTACTGAACCCTGGGGAACTCTACAGTATACCACTCTCCAGCATCCAGAACTGAACCCTGGGGAACCCCACTGTATATCTCCAGCCAGCTCCCAGTACTGAAACCACCGGAACTCCACTGTATACCTCCCTGCAGCCCCCAGTACTGAACCCTGGGAACTCCCCTGTATACCTCCCTCCAGCTCCCAGTACTGATTCATGGTGAACTCCACTGTATACCTCCCTCCAGCCCCCAGTACTGATCCCTGGGGAACTCCACTGTTTCTCTCCCTGCAGACCCCAGTACTGAACCAAGGGGAACTCCAATGTATACCTCCCTCGAGCCCCTGCTGCTGAGCACTGGGTACCGTCACTGTTTATCTCCCTGCAGCCCCCAGGACTGAACCCTGGGAAACAGCACTGTATACCTCCCTTCACCCCCCAGTACAGAACACTGGGCGACCGCCATGTAAACCTCCCTCCAAACCCCAGGACTGAACCCTGTGGGACTCCACTGTATGCCGCCCTCCAGCCCACAGTACTGAAAACTGGGGAACTCCACTTTACACCTCCCTCCATCCCCCAGTACTGAACCCTGGGGAACTCCACTGTATTTCTCCCTCCAGCCCCAGTACTGAACCCTGGAGAACTCCAATGTATACCTCCCTCCAGCTCTCAGTACTGAACCATTTGGAAGTCCACTGTATTACTCCCTCCAGCCCCCATTAATGTACCCTGGGGAATTCCACTGTATACCTCCCTCCAGCTCCCTGTACCGAACCCTGGGGAACTCCACTGTATACCTCCCTCCAGAACCCCAGTACCGAACACTGTGGAACTCCACAGTATACCTCCCTCCAGTCCCTAGTACTGAAACCTGGGGAACTCCACTGTATAACTCCCTCCTTCTCCCAGTACAGAACCCTGGGAAACTCCACTGTATACCTCCCTCCAGCCCCCAGTACTGAGCCCAGGGGAACTCCACTATATGCCTCCCTCCAGCCCCCAGGAATTAAACCATGGGAACTCCACTGTCTACCTCCCTCCAGCCCCCAGTAATGAATCCTGGGGAACATCACTGTATACCTCCTTCCAGCATCTAGTACTGAACCCTGGGGAACACCACTGTACACCTCCCTCCAGCACCCAGTGCTGAACCCTGAGGAAATCCAATGTATACCTCTCTCCAGACCCCAGTACTGAACCCTGTGGAACTCCACTGTATAACTCCCTCCTTCTCCCAGTACTTGTTAGATCCGTGATTCGGAGAGTATGATTTTTTAAATAACCACACAGATGCTGTAACTTAACAATCAAGAGGTATTTACTGGAGTAGGGTAGTCTCAAGACTGGGGGTACAGAGGCATGCTCAAGTCTTATATACAGGTGTGGTCACTGCCAGTACTACAGTATACAGGAGCTGTAAAAGTAGTTCTCTCTTAAAGGTACATACAGTACAATTCCTCCCCATTTAGATTAACATTACCCATAATATTCAAATAACAATTAACACTTTAACATGTACCTTAAACAACAATAGTCCATTTATAGATTCATCCTTTGGGGTGGCTTCCTGATCCTTTTGGGATAGCGCGTTTCCTGAGGTTCTTGTTCTTGGTGCGGAGGCAATTCTGGCCCCTTTTCGTCGGTTAGTTCATCGGTTTCCACTGCTACTGTTTCAGAGGTAGATGCTACCGCTATGTCGGGTTCATCCCTAGGTACGCGAGACATGGGGTTGACTCGTTCCTGTGACGCTAAGATCTGATCGACGTGGCGTCTCACAATGTTCTCCCCGACATCCACTGTGTACATTAATGGCCCCTGCCTTGTACATATCGTTCCGGGTTGCCATTTCTCTGTTCGGTAGTCACGGGCCAAGACTGGTTGTCCTACGTTGAAGCTCCTTGTCGGCTTCTCATTGATGTGCTGGAATTGTCTATCCTCAACATTTCTTCGCACATTTGGTCTGAGCAAGTCCAGACGAGATCTCAACCTTCGGTTAAAGAACATCATGGCCGGGGTCTGGTTGGTAACTGCATGTGTCGCGTTTTGGTAGGCTAATAAGAAATTGTCTACCTTATGCTGTAGTGGAATTTCATCGTCGCACATAGCCTTTATCGCCTTCTTAAAGGTTTGTACGAACCTCTCAGCCAATCCATTTGTGGCTGGATGATACGCGGCGGATATGTAATGCCTTACCCCATTCCTTCTCATAATTTTTTGAAACTCTTCGGACACAAACTGTGGTCCATTATCAGAGCAAATCTGCTCTGGCAAGCCGTTCCTGGCAAATATTGTCTGTAGGACTGCAATCGTTTTCTCTGTAGTGGTTGAGGACATTTTTATCACCTCAAGCCATTTCGAATGAGCATCCAGTGCTATTAAAAACATTGAGTCCATGAATGGACCAGCAAAATCAATATGCCCCCTTTGCCATGGAGAGGAGGGCCACTCCCATGGGTGTAGAGGGGCATGTGGTGGTGCATTTTGGACCTTCTGGCATCCTGAGCAGCTTAGGTCTTCGATTTGTTGTTCGATTCCCGGCCACCACACATAAGCCCTAGCAAGGCTTTTTATTTTCACTCCCCTCAGATGACATTCATGAAGCTCATTTAGCACCCACTCCCTTAACTTGGGTGGAATCACCACTTCACTGCCCCCTGCATACTGACAGCTGTTCTCTTCTGGATGAGAATGCTGGCAACAGTGAGTCGCCATGTGTTGGCCATCCCCTCACCGTCAAATCATATACCCAAGACAGCGTCGGATCATTGCGGGTCTCCTTCTCTATACCCGCGTTCGTTACTGGCAATCGCTCAATTATTGACGAATAAAATATCTCGATAGGGTCCACTGCTGTTGCTTCCTCCACAGTAGGCAGTGGCAAGCGCGATAGCCCATCAACGTTTCCATGCTGTTTCGTGCCTTTACATTCTATTTCACATTGATTCGCCCCTAGAAACAGGGACCATCTTTGTAACCGTTGTGCAGTCATCACTGGAACGACCTTCTTAGGATTAAAGATGGAGACAAGTGGTTGGTGGTCAGTCAGCAAGGTGAACTTCTGCCCATGCAGGTAGTGGTTGAATTTTTTTACTCTCCATACTAGGCTGAGGGCCTCCCTATCAATCTGGGCGTAGTTGCGCTCGGCTGAGGTTAGTGACCGAGACGCAAAGGCTAGATCAATTTTGGTGAAGCGTTTACCTCCAGATAGCGAGGCAAAAATATTCTCAATTCGTGGAAGGATTGGGTTCACTGTCACCTTAAAATCCCCACAGATGCAGACCTTCTTTGGTTCCCCAGGGATATTACTCAACGACCTCTTCATTACAGGAACGATGGGTGTAGCCCACTCGCTCCAGTCTACTTTGGACAGTACTCCTGAACATTCCAACCCTTCCAGCTCTGCTTCGAGAGCTGGTCTGATCGCATAAGGCACTGGTCTGGCCTTAAGAAACTTTGGGCTTGCATTTTCCTCTATTTTAATCGTTGCTGTTATGCCTTTTAGTGTTCCGATTCCCTCCTGGAACACTTCTTTTGCGTCAGTTAGCATTTTTGACAGTCGTCCAGGTGTGACGTCGTCATCCTTTTTGGCCTCAACCTTCAGTGCCTGTATGGAATGCCAGTCTAATTGTATCTTCCGGATCCATTCACATCCTAGCAGTGGTGGTCCTCCATCTGGCAATACATATATGTCCATTTTAGGTATTTCCTGGCCTTTGTATATCACTTTCACCCTTATTTTTCCTTTGGGGAAGACTTTTTGCCCCGTGTACGTCTTCAAGACAATCTCTGTAGCTTTCAAGGGTATATGTGAAAATAGCCGCTTGTAGTCCCTTTGGTTTATGACTGTTAGGGCTGATCCTGTTTCCCATTCCATTTTCACATGGACTCCGTCTATCTTGAGTGTAACCCAGATAGTCTGGTGATCCTCCATTTTAGTTACCTTATGTAGTTTCAGACAACCCAGCTCCTTGCTTCCAGAGTCTGTGTCACTTTTCTGTTCGTCTGAACTACTGTCCATCACCTTGTGTACGTTTTTGTACTTCTCCTGTGGAGATTTCTTGCTGTTGGTTTTCTTCCCAGACCTGCAGACTCTTGCTATGTGTTCTGCTTTTCCACACTGTCTGCACACTTGGTCCTTGAACCAACAATCCTTCTGGTTGTGTGTTGTTCTGCCGCAGCGATAACACTTCCCTGTTCCATAGGACATTTCATTGGTGCCATATTCTTGCGGTCTCCGTTGTATCTCTGCAGCGCCCCGTGCAGCTGCTTTGTGTGACACTGCCATGCAGAAACCCTTGCCCAGCGTAAGGTCCTTTTCTGATAGAAGCCCTTTCTGGGTTCCTTCACTTTGCAGCCCACACACAAACTTGTCCCTTAACGTATCTGCTAGTCCCACTCCAATCTGGCAGTGTTTCGATAGCTTGCGCAGTTCCGTTAAGTACTCAGCATTGCTTTCGTCTGTGTGTTGGTTCCTTTAATGGAACTTAAATCGTTCTGCTATCAGCAGCGGTGTGGGGTTTACGTGGTCCTGTAGGATTTCGGCTAGGCTTTCGAAATTCTTGTTCACAGGCTTCTCTGGGGTTATTAGGTTTCGCAGTAAACCATAAGTTTTTGCACCCATGGAATTGAACAAAACCAGTGCTTTCCTAGCATCTGGCACTTCATTCGCCCTGCAGTACACCTCAATACGTTCCACATGTGTCGCCCAATCTTCGACTTCATTGTCGAACGTAGAGATACTGCCACTCTTCGGCATCCCTGGGTGTGATTTAACTGTCAAAAATGGCATCTCCCGTGCTTTCCCTTCTTCTCCGCTGGCACAAAATGGCATCTCCCGTGCTTTCCTTTCTTCCCACGCTCGCCCTTCTTCTGTGCTGCGACTTCTAAAAATGGTGCCTCCCGTGCTTTCCCTTCTTCTCCGCGGCTCAATGGCGTCTCCCGCGCTCTCCCTTGTTCTCCCTGTGGACACTGTTCAGCCCTTGAGCGCTGGCTGTGCTCTGCGCATTTTTTTTTTCTGTGCGCCTTTCCCGTTTCCGCCGCTCGGTCCTGAACCCGGCTGCTGCTTTACCCTCTCTCTCTCTGTTTTGTTTTACCTCGACGCCGCTCGGTTTTCAACCCCCGGCTGCACCCTGTGCGCTTCACCATCTATCTTACACCATCGACGCTGCTCGGCTTTTTCTCCGCCGTCGGTCGGCTCCAGCCGCTGCTGTCCAGGAAGGGTCTGCGCTGTACCTGTCATCAGTCTGTTGCTGATTGTCGTGGCTGGGGAACCAAGCCCGGCTCTCCACAGCCTCCCCTGCGATGTTCACTCTCTGTCGGACGACTGGGCGGTTGCTCATGGTCGACGCCCGTGCTTCTGGCCGCGACTTTCTTCCACCGCCCTCCCGGAGTGAATCCTCGAAGGGAAATGCAGAGTTGCAGGTAGATTCGAATCGACACTAGTCACCACTGTTAGATCCGTGATTCGGAGAGTATGATTTTTTTAAATAACCACACGGATGCTGTAACTTTACAATCAACAGGTATTTACTGGAGTAGGGTAGTCTCAAGACTGGGGGTAGAGAGGCATGCTCAAGGCTTATATACAGGTGTGGTCACTGCCAGCACTACAGTATACAGGAGCTGTCAAAGTAGTTCTCGCTTATAGGTACATACACTACAGTACTGAACCCTGGGGAACTCCACTGTATACCTCTCTCCAGCACCTAGAACTGAACCCTGGGGAAACCCACAGTATACCTCCCTGCAGCCCCCATTAGTGAACCCTGGGAACTCCACTGTATACATCCCTCCAGCTCCCAGTACGGAACCCTGGGGAACTCCACTGTATACCTCCCAACAGCCCCCAGTACTGAACAATGTGGAACTCCACTGTTTCTCTCCCTTCAGCCCCCAGTACTGAACCATGAGGAACTCCAACGTATACCTCCCTCCAGCCCCTGCTACTGAGCACTGGGTACCATCATTTTTTATCTCCCTCCAGCCCCCAGGACTGAACCCTGGTTAACAGCATTGTACACCTCCCTTCATCCCCAAGTACAGAACTCTGGCCAACCGCCATGTAAACCTCCCTCCAGACCCCAGGACTGAACCATGTGGGACTCCACTGTACACCGCCCTCCAGCCCAAAGTACTGAAATCTGTGGAACTCCACCTATACCTCCCTCCACCTCTCAGTACTGAACCCTTTGGATGTCCACTGTATTCCTCCCTCCAGCCACCAGTACTGAACCCTAGGGAACTCCACTGTAAACCTCCCTCCAGCCCCCAGTACTGAACACTGGGGAACTCCACTGCATACCTCCCTCCAGCCCCCAGTACAGAACCCTGGAGAACTCCACTGTATACCTCCCTCCATCTCTAAGTACTGAACCCTTTGGAAGTCCACTGTATTCCTCCCTCCAGCCACCAGTACTGAACTCTGGGGAACTCCACTGTAAACCTCCCTCCAGCCCCCGCCCTGAAACATGGGGAACTGCACTGTATACCTCCCTCAAGCCCCCAGTACTGAACCATGGGGAACTCCACTGTATACCTCCCTCCAGCACCCAGTACTGAACCCTGGGGAACTGCACAGTGTACCTCCCTCCAGCCTCCAGTGCTGAACCCTGGGGAACTCCACTGTATACCTCCCTCAAGCCCCAGTACTGAACCCTGGGGAACTATACTGTATACCTCCCTCCAGCCGCCAGTCCGTAATCCTGGGGAAATCCATTGTGCACCTCCCTCCAGCCCCCAGTGCTGAACCCTTGGAAACTCCAATGTATATCTCTCTCCAGCCCCCAGTACTGAGACCTGGGGAACTCCACTGCATACCTCCCTCCAGCACCTAGTACTGAACCATGGGGAACTCCACTGTATACCTCCCTCCATCCCCAGTACTGAACCCTGGGGAATAACACTGTTTCTCTCCCTCCAGCCCCCAGTACTGAACCATGGGGTACTCCAATGTATACCCCCCTCCAGCCTCTGCTACTGAGCACTGGGTGCCGTCACTGTTTATCTCCTTGCAGCCCCCAGAACTGAACCCTGGGAAACAGCACTGTGTACCGCACTCCAGACCCCAGTTCTGAAAACTGGGGGACTCCACTGTATACTTCCCTCCATCGCCCAGTACTGAACCCAGGGGAACTCCACTGAATACCTCCCTCCAGCCTCCAGTACTGAACCCTGGAGAACTACAATGTATACCTCCCTCCAGCTCTCAGTACTGAAACCTTTGGAACGCTACTGTATACCTCCCTCCAGCCCCCAGTACTGAACCATGGGGAACTCCACAGTTTCTCTCCCTCCAGCCCCCAGTACTGAACCATGGGGAGCTACAATGTATACCTCCCTCAAGCCCCTGCTACAGAGCACTGGGTACCGTCACTGTATATCTCCTTGCAGCCCCCAGGGCTTAACCCTGGGAAACAGCACTGTATACCTCCCTTCATCCCTCAGTACAGAACACTGGGCAACCGCCATGTAATCCTCCCTCCAGACCCCAGGACTGAACCCTGTGGAACTGCACTGTATTCCGCCCTCCAGCCCCAGTTCTGAAAACTGGGGGACTCCACTGTATACCTCCCTCCATCGCCCAGTACTGAACCCAGGGGAACTACACTGTATACCTCCCTCCAGCCCCCAGTACTGAACCCTGGAGAACTACAATGTATACCTCCCTCCAGCTCTCAGTACTGATCCCTTTGGAACTCCACTGTATACATCCCTCCAGCCCCCAGTACTGAACCCTGGGTAACTCCACTGTATACATCCCTCCAGTCCCTGCTACTGAACCCTGGGGAACTCCTCAATTTACCTCGCCCCAGCCCCAGTACTGAACCCTGGGGAACTTCACTGTATCTCTCCCTCCAGCCCCCGTACTGAACCCTGGGAAACTGCACTGTATACCTCCCTCCAGCCCCCGGTACTGAACCCTGGGGAACTCCACTGTATACCTCCCTCCAGCCCCCAGTACTGAACCCTGGGAAACTCCACTGTATACCTCACAACAGCCCCCAATATTGAACCCTGGGGAACTCCACTGTATACCTCCCTCCAGCCCCCAGTACTGAAATCTGGGGTACTCCACTGTTTCTCTCCCTCCAGCCCCCAGAACCTAACTCTGTGTATCTCCACTGTATACCTCCCTACAGCCCACAGTATTGAAACCTGGAGAACTCCACTGTATACCTCACTACAGCCCCCATTAATGTACCCTGGGGAACACCACTGTATACCTCCCTCCAGCCCCCAGTACTGAAATCTGGGGAACTCCACTGTATACCTCCCTCCAGCCCCCACTACTGAACCATGGTGAACAGCACTGTATACCTCCCTCCAGCCCCCAGTACTGAACCCTGGGGAACACCACTTTATACCTCCCTCAAGCCCCCAGTACTTAGCCCTGGGGTTCTCCACTGTATACCACCCTCCAGACCTCCAGAACCCAACCCTGGGGAACTCCACTGTATACCTCCCTCCAGCCACCAGTACTGAACCCTGAGGAACTCCACTGTATAACTCCCTCCATCCCGCAGTACTGAACCCTGTGGAACTCCTCTATATACCTCCCTCCAGCCCCCAGTATTGAGCCCTGGGGAACTCCACTATATGCCTCCCTCCGGCCCCCAGTAATTAATCCTGGGGAACTCCACTGTCTAACTCCCTTCAGCCCGCAGTGCCGAACCTTGGGGAACATCACTGTATATGTCCCTCCAGCACCTAGTACTGAACCCTGGGGAAATCCACTGTACAGCTCCCTCCAGCCCCCAGTGCTGAACCCTGAGGAACTCCAATGTATACTTCTCTCGAGACCCCAGTACTGAACCCTGAGTAACTCCACTGTATACTTCCCTCCAGCACCTAGTACTGAACCCTGGGGAACTCCACTGTATGCCTCTCTCCAGCACCCAGAACTGAACCCTGGGGAACCCCACTGTGTACCTCCATCCAGCCCCCAGTACTGAACCCTGGGGAACTCCACTGTATACCTCCCTGCAGCCTCCAGTACTGAACCCTGGGGAACTCCACTGTATACCTCCCTGCAGCCTCCAGTACTGAACCCTGGGAACTCCACTGTATAGCTCCCTTCAGCTCGCAGTACTGAACCCTGAGTAACTCCCCTGTATACATCCACCCAGCCCCCTGTTCTGAACCATGGGGAACTCCACTGTTTCTCTCCCTGCAGCCCCCAGTGCTGAACCATGGGGAACCCCAATGTATATCTCCCTCCAGCCCCTGCAACTGATCACTGGGTAGCATCACTGTTTATCTCCCTGCAGCCCCCAGGACTGAACCCTGGGAAACAACACTGTATACCTCCCTTCATCCCCCAGTACAGAACACTGGGCAACCGCCATGTAAACCTCCCTCTAGACCACAGGTCTGAACCCTGTGGGACTCCAATGTATACCACCCTCCAAACCACAGTACTGAAAACTGGGGAACTCCACTGTATACATCCCTTCATCCCTCAGTACAGAACCCTGGAGAACTCCACTGTATACCTCCCTCCAGCCCCCAGTACTGAACCCTGGAGAACTCCACTCTATAACTCCCTCCAGTCCCTGCTACTGAACCCTGGGGAACTACATTGTATACGTCTCTTCAGCCCCAGTACTGAACTCTTGGGAACGCCACTGTAAACCTCCCTCCAGCCCCCAGTACTGAATCATGGGGCACGCAAATGTATACCGACCTACAGCCCCCAGTACTGAACCCTGGGGAACTGCACTGTATACCACGCTCCAGCCCCGAGTACTGAACCCTGGGGAACTGAACTGTATATCTCCCTCCAGCCCCCAGTACTGAAGCCTCGGGAACTCCACTGTATATCTCCCTCCAGCCCCCAGTTCTGAACGCCGGGAACTCCACTTTTTCTCTCCCTCCAGCCACCAGCACTGAAACCTGGGTATCTCCACTGTTTACATCCCTCCAGCTCCCAGTACTGAACACTGGGGAAAAGCACTGTATACTTCGCTCCAGCCCACAGTACTGAACCCTGGGGTACTCCACTGTATACCTCCCTCCAGCCCCCAGTACAGAACCCTGTGGAACTCCACTGTTTCTCGCCCTCCAGATCCCCAGTACCGGAAGCTGGGGAACTCCACTGTTTACCTCCCTCCAGACCTGCAGTACCGGACCCTGGGAAAGTCCACTGTATACATCTCTCCAGCCCCCAGTACTGAACCCTGGGGAACTCCACTGTATACCTCCCTCCAGCGCCCAGTACTGAACCCTGGGGAACTCTACTATATATCTCCCCCCGGCCCGCAGTACTGAACCCTGGGGAACTCAACTGTATATATCCCTCCAGTCCCCAGTACTGATCCCTGGGGATCTCCACTGTATACCTCCCTCCAGCCCCCAGTACTGAACCCTGAGGAACTCCACTGCAAACCTCCCTCCACCCCTCACTACTGAACCCTGGGGAACTCCACTTTATACTTTGCTCCAGCCCCCAGTACTGAACCCTGGGGAACTCCATTATAAACCTCCCTCCAGCCCTCAGTACTGAACCCTGGAGAACACCACTGAATTCACCTGTCCAGCCCCCTGTACTCAACCCTGGGAAACTCCACCTTATTCCTCCCTCCAGCCCTCAGTACTGAACCCTGGGGAACTCCACTGTATACATCCCTCCAACCGCCAATGCTGAACCCTGGGGAACTCCACTGTATACCTCCCTGCAACACCCAGTACTGAACCCTGGGGAACTCCAATGTATACCTCACTCCAGCCCCCAGTACTGAACCCTGGGGAACACCAATGTATACCTCCAGCCAGCCCCCACCACTGAAACCTGGGAAACTCCACTGTATACCTCCCTCCAGCCCCCAGTACTGAACCCTGGCGAACTCCACTGTATACCTCCCTCCAGCACCTAGTACTGAACCCTGCGGAACTCCACTGCATACCTCCCTCCAGCATCCAGTCCTGGAACATGAGGAACTCCACTGTATACCTCCATTTTGACCCCAGTACTGAACCCTGGGGAACTCAACTGTAAACCTCTCTCCAGCCCCCAGTACTGAGCCCTGGGAAACTCCACTGTATACAGAATCACAGAAACCCCAACAGTGCAGATAGAGGCCATTTCGGCCCATCGAGCCTGCACCGACACATAAACCACCCGATCCCCGTAACCCCTACACCAACACATATCCCACCCTATCCGCTTAACCCCACGTATTTAATCCCCCTAACACTAAGGGTCAGTTTATCATAGCCAATCAACCTAACCCGCACATCTTTGGACTGTGGGAGGAAACCGGAGCACCCGGAGGAAACCCACGCAAACACGGTGAGAATGTGCAAACTCCACACAGTCAGTCACCCGAGGGCGGATTTGAACCCAGGTCCCTGGCGCTGTGAGGCAACAGTGCTAACCACTATGCCACCGTGCTATACCTCCCTACTGACCTCAGGGCTGTACCCTGTGGGACTCCACTGTATACCTCCCTCCAGCCCCCTGTACTGAACTCTGGGGAACTCCACTGTATACCTCCCTCCAGACCCGAATACTGAACCCTAGGGAACTCCAGTGTATACCTCCGTCCAGCCCCCAGTACTGAACACTGGGGAACTCCACTGTATACGTCCCTCCAGCCCCCAGTACTGAACCCTGGGGAACTCCACTATATACTTCCCTCCATACCCCAGTTCTGAAACCTGGGGAACTCCAGTTTATACCTCCCTCCAGCCCCCGGTGTTGAACCCTGGGGGAGTACACTGTATACCTCCCTCCAGCCCCCAGTAATGAACACTGGGGAACTCACTGAATACCTCCCTCCAGCCCCCAGTACTGAAACCTGGGGAACTCCACCGTATACCTCCCTCCAGACCCCAATACTGAAACCTGTGGAACTCCACTGTATTTTGCCCTCCAGCCCCAGTTCTGAAAACTGGGGGACTCCACTGTATACCTCCCTCCATCGCCCAGTGCTGAACCCAGGGGAACTACACTGTATACCTCCCTCCAGCCCCCAGTACTGAACCCTGGAGAACAACAATGTATGCCTCCCTCCAGCTCTCAGTACTGAACCCTTTGGAACTCCACTGTATACCTCCCTCCAGCACCCAGTACTGAACCCTGGGTAACTCCACTGTATACATCCCTCCAGTCCCTGCTAATGAACCCTGGGGAACTCCACAATTTACCTCGCTCCATCCCCAGTACTGAACCCTGGGGAACTTCACTGTATCTCTCCCTCCAGCCCCCGTACTGAACCCTGGGAAACTGCACTGTATACCTCCCTCCAGCCCCCGGTACTGAACCCTGAGGAACTCCACTGTATACCTGCCTCCAGCCCCCAGTAGTGAGCCCTGGGGAACTCCAGTGTATACTTCATTCCAGCCCCCAATATTGAACCCTGGGAAACTCCACTGTATACCTCCCTCCAGCCCCCAGTACTGAGCCCTGGGGCACTCCACTGTTTCTCTCCCTCCAGCCCCCTGAACTGAATCCTGTGTATCTCCAATGTATACCTCCCTCCAGCCCACAGTACTGAACCCTGGAGAACTCCACTGTATACCTCCCCACAGCCCCCATTAATGTACCCTGGGGAACACCACTGTATACCTCCCTCCAGCCCCCAGTACTGAACTCTGGGGAACTCCACTGTATACCTCCCTCCAGCCCCCAGTATTGAAGCATGGTGAACAGCACTGTATACCTCCCTCCAGCCCCCTGTACTGAACCCTGGGGAACTGCACTTTAATCCTCCCTCCAGCCCCCAGTACTGAGCCCTGGTGTTCTCCACTGTATACCACCCACCAGACCCCCAGAACCGAACCCTGGGGATCTCCACTGTATACCTCCCTCCAGCCCCCAGTACTGAACTCTGGGGAACTCCACTGTTTACCTCCCTCCAGACACGCAGTACCGGACCCTGGGGAAGTCCTCTGTATACATCTCTCGAGCCCCCAGTACTGAACCCTGGGGAACTCCACTGTATACCTCCCTCCAGCGCCCATTACTGGACCCTGGGGAACTCTACTATATACCTCCCCCCGGCCCGCAGTACTGAACACTGGGGAACTCAACTGTATATATCCCTCCAGTCCCCAGTACTGATCCCTGGGGATCTCCACTGTATACCTCCCTCCAGCCCCCAGTACTGAACCCTGAGGAACTCCACTTTATACTTTGCTCCAGCCCCCAGTACTGAACCCTGGGGAACTCCACTATAAACCTCCCTCCAGCCCTCAGTACTGAACCCTGGAGAACACTACTGAATTCATCTGTCCAGCCCCCTGTACTTAACTCTGGGAAACTCCACCTTATTCCTCCCTCCAGCCCTCAGTACTGAACCCTGGGGAACTCCACTGTATACCACCCACCAGACCCCCAGAACCGAACCCTGGGGTACTCCACTGTATACCTCCCTCCAGCCCCCAGTACTGAACTCTGGGCAACTCCACTGTTTACCTCCCTCCAGACCCGCAGTACCGGACCCTGGGGAAGTCCTCTGTATACATCTCTCCAGCCCCCAGTACTGAACCCTGGGGAACTCCACTGTATACCTCCCTCCAGCGCCCAGAACTGAACCCTGGGGAACTCTACTATATGCCTCCCCCCGGCCCGCTGTACTGAACCCTGGGCAACTCAACTGTATATATCCCTCCAGTACCCAGTCCTGATCCCTGGGGATCTCCACTGTATACCTCCCTCCAACCCCCAGTACTGAACCCTGAGGAACACCACTTTATACTTTGCTCCAGCCCCCAGTACTGAACTCTGGGGAAGTCCACTATAAACCTCCCTCCAGCCCTCAGTACTGAACCTTGGAGAACACCACTGAATTCATCTGTCCAGCCCCCTGTACTTAACCCTGGGAAACTCCACCTTATTCCTCCCTCCAGCCATCAGTACTGAACCCTGGGGAACTCCACTGTATACCACCCACCAGACCCCCAGAACCGAACACTGGGGAACACCACTTTATACCTCCCTTCAGCCCCCAGTACTGAACTCTTGGGAACTCCACTGTTTACTCCCTCCAGACCCGCAGTACTCGACCCTGGGGAAGTCCTCTGTATACATCTCTCCAGCCCCCAGTACTGAACCCTGGGGAACTCCACTGTATACCTCCCTCCAGCGCCCAGTACTGAACCCTGGGGAACTATATTATATACCTCCCCCCGGCCCGCAGTACTGAACCCTGGGGACCTCAACTGTATATATCCCTCCAGTCCCCAGTACTGATCCCTGGGGATCTCCACTGTATACCTCCCTCCAGCCCCCAGTACTGAACCCTGAGGAACTCCACTGTAAACCTCCCTCCAGCCCTCACTACTGAACCCTGGGGAACTCCACTTTATACTTTGCTCCAGCCCCCAGTACTGAACCCTGTGGAACCGCACTATAAACCTCCCTCCAGCCCTCGGTACTGAACCCTGGAGAACACTACTGAGTTCATCTGTCCAGCCCCCTGTACTTAACCCTGGGAACCTCCACCTTATTCCTCCCTCCAGCCCTCAGTACTGAACCCTGGGGAACTCCACTGTATACCTCCCTCCAACCACCAATGCTGAACCCTGGGGAACCCCACTGTATACCTCCCGGCAACACCCAGTACTGAACCCTGGGGAACTCCACTGTATACCTCACTCCAGCTCCCAGTACTGAACCCTGGGGAACACAATTGTATACCTCCCTCCAGCCCACAGTGCTGAACCCTGGGAACTCACAGTATATCCCCGTCCAGACCCCAGTACTGAACCCTGGGGAACTCAACTGTACACCTCCCTCCAGCCCCCAGTACTGAACCCTGGGGAACACCAATGTATACCTCCAGCCAGCCCCCACTACTGAACCCTGGGAAACTCCACTGTATACCTCCCTCCAACCCCCAGTACTGAACCCTGGCGAACTCCACTGTATACCTCCCTCCAGCACCTAGTACTGAACCCTGCAGAACTCCACTGCATACCTCCCTCCAGCATCCAATATTGAAACATGGGGAACTCCACTGTATACCTCCATTTTGACCCCAGTATTGAACCCTGGGGAACTCAACTGTAAACCTCTCTCCAGCCCCCAGTACTGAGCCCTGGGAAACTCCACTGTATACAGAATCACAGAAACACAGAAACCCCAACAGTGCAGATAGAGGCCATTTCGGCTCAACGAGCCTGCACCGTCACATATCCCACCTGATCCCCGTAACCCTTACACCAACACAAATCCCACCCTATCCCCTTAACCCCACGTATTTAATCCCCCTAACACTAAGGGTCAATTTATCATAGCCAATCAACCTAACCCGCACATCTTTGGACTGTGGGAGGAAACCGGAGCACGCGGAGGAAACCCACGCAAACACGGGGAGAATGTGCAAACTCCACACAGACAGTCACCCGAGGCCGGATTTTAACCCGGGTACCTGGCGCTGTGAGGCAACAGTGCTAACCACTATGCCACCGTGCTATACCTCCCTACTGACCTCAGGGCTGAACCCTGTGGGACTCCACTGTATACCTCCCTCCAGCCCCCTGTACTGAACCCTGGGGAACTCCACTGTACACCTCCCTCCAGCACCCAGTACTGAACCCTGGGAAACTCCACTGTATACTTCCTTCCAGCCCCCCGTACTGAACCCTGGGGAGCTCCATAGTATACCTCCCTCTAGACCCGAATACTGAAAAATAGGGAACTCCAGTGTATACCTCCGTCCAGCCCGCAGTACTGAACACTGGGGAACTCCACTATATAATTCCCTCCATACCACAGTTCTGAAACCTGGGGAACTCCAGTTATACCTCCCTCCAGCCCCCGGTGTTGAAGCCTGGGGGACTCCACTCTATACCTCCCTCCAGCCCCCAGTAATGAACACTGGGGAAACCAGTGAATACCTCCCTCCAGCCCCCAGTACACAAACCTGGGGAACTCCACTGTATACCTCCCTCCAGACCCCAATACTGAAACCTGTGGAACTCCACTGTATTTCGCCCTCCAGCTCCAGTTCTGAAAACTGGGGGTCTCCACTGTATATCTCCCTCCATCGCCCAGTACTGAACCCAGGGGAACTACACTGCATACCTCCCTCCAGCCCCCAGTACTGAACCCTGGAGAAATACAATGTATACCTCCCTCCAGCTCTCAGTACTGAACCCTTTGGAACTCCACTGTATACATCCCTCCAGCCCCCAGTACTGAACCTGGGTAACTCCACTGTATACATCCCTCCAGTCCCTGCTACTGAACCCTGGGGAACTCCACAATTTAACTCGCTCCATCCCCAGTGCTGAACCCTGGGGAACCTCGCTGTATATCTCCCTCCAGCCCTCGTACTGAACCCTGGGAAACTGCACTGTATACCTCCCTCCAGCCCCCGGTACTGAACCCTGGGGAACTCCACTGTATGCCTCCCTCCAGCCCGCAGTACTGAACCTTGGGGAACTCCACTGTATACTTCATTCCAGCCCCCAATATTGAACCCTGGGGAACTCCACTGTATACCTCCCCCCAGCCCCCAGTACTGAGCCCTGGGGTACTCCACTGTTGCTCTCCCTCCAGCCCCCAGAACTGAATCCTGTGTATCTCCAATGTATACCTCCCTCCAGCCCACAGTACTGAACCCTGGAGAACTCCACTGTATACCTCCCTACAGCCCCCATTAATGTACCCTGGGGAACACCACTATATACCTCCCTCCAGCCCCCAGTACTGAACTCTGGGGAACTCCACTGTATACCTCCCTCCAACCCCCAGTACTGAACCATGGTGAACAGCACTGTATACCTCCCTCCAGCCCCCAGTACTGAACCCTGGGGAACTGCACTTTAATCCTCCCTCCGGCCCCCAGTACTGAGCCCTGGTGTTCCCCACTGTATACAACCCTCCAGACCCCCAGAACCGAACCCTGGGGAACTCCACTGTATACCTCCCTCCAGCCCCGAGTACTGAACCCTGGGGAGCTCCACTGTATAACTCCCTCCATTCCCCAGTACTGAACCCTGTGGAACTCCTCTATATACCTCCCTCCAGCCCCCAGTACTGAGCCCTGGGGAACTCCACTATATACCTCCTTCCAGCCCCCAGTACAGAACCCTGGGGAACATCACTGTATAACTCCCTCCAGCACCAAGTACTGAACCCTGGGGAAATCCACTGTACAACTCCCTCCAGCCCCCAGTGCTGAACCCTGAGGAACTCCAATGTATACCTCTCTCCAGACCCCAGTACTGGACCCTGGGGAACTGAACTTTAATCCTCCCTCCAGCCCCCAGTACTGAGCCCTGGTGTTCTCCACTGTATACAAACCTCCAGACCCCCAGAACCGAACCCTGGGGAACTCCACTGTATACCTCCGTCCAGCCCCCAGTACTGAACACTGGGGAACTCCACTGTATACCTCCCTCCAGCCCCCAGTACTGAACCCTGGGTAACTCCACTATATCATTCCCTCCATACCCCAGTTCTGAAACCTGGGGAACTCCAGTTTTTACCTCCCTCCAGCCCCCGGTGTTGAACTCTCGGGGACTCCACTGTATACCTCCCTCCTGCCCCCAGTAATGAACACTGGGGAACTCACTTAATACCTCCTTCCAGCCCCCAGTACTGAAACCTGGGGAACTCCACTGTATACCTCCCTCCAGAACCCAATACTGAAACCTGTGGAACTCCAGTGTATTTCGCCCTCCAGCCCCAGTTCTGAAAACTGGGGGACTCCACTGTGTATCTCCCTCCATCGCCCAGTACTGAACCCAGGGGAACTACACTGTATGCCTCCCTCCAGCCCCCAGTACTGAACCCTGGAGAACTAGAATGTATACCTCCCTCCAGCTCTCAGTACTGAACGCTTTGGAACTCCACTGTATACCTACCTCCAGCCCCCAGTAGTGAACCTGGGTAACTCCACTGTATACATCCCTCCAGTCCCTGCTACTGAACCCTGGGGAACTCCACCATTTAACTCGTTCCATCCCCAGTACTGAACCCTGGGGAACTTCACTGTATCTCTCCCTCCAGCCCCCGTACTGAACCCTGGGAAACTGCACTGTATACCTCCCTACAGCTCCCGGTACTGAAACCTGGGGAACTCCACTGTATACTTCATTCCAGCCCCCAATATTGATCCCTGGGGAACTCCACTGTATACCTCCCCCCAGCCCCCAGTACTGAGCCCTGGGGAACTCCACTGTTTCTCTACCTCCAGCCCCCAGAACTGAATCCTGTGTATCTCCACTGTATACCTCCCTCCAGCCCACAGTACTGAACCCTGGAGAACTCCACTGTATACCTCCCTACAGCCCCCATGAATGTACCCTGGGGAACACCACTGTATACCTCCCTCCAGCCCCCAGTACTGAACTCTGGGGAACTCCACTGTATACCTCCCTCCAACCCCCAGTACTGAACCATGGTGAACAGCATTGTATACCTCCCTCCAGCCCTCAGTACTGAACCCTGGGGAACTGCACTTTAATCCTCCCTCCAGCCCCCAGTAGTGAGCCCTGGTGTTCTCCACTGTATACAACCCTCCAGACCCCCAGAACCGAACCCTGGGGAACTCCACTGTATACCGCCCTCCAGCCCCGGTACTGAACCCTGGGGAACTCCACTGTATAACTCCCTCCATTCCCCAGTACTGAACCCTGTGGAACTCCTCTATATACCTCCCTCCAGCCCCCAGTACTGAGCCCTGGGGAACTCCACTATATGCCTCCCTCCAGCCCCCAGTACAGAACCCTGGGGAACATCACTGTATACCTCCCTCCAGCACCTAGTACTGAACCCTGGGGAAATCCACTGTACACCTCCCTCCAGCCCCCAGTGCTGAACCCTGAGGAAATCCAATGTATACCTCTCTCCAGACCCCAGTACTGAACCTTGAGGAACTCCACTGTATACCTCCCTCCAGCACCCAGAGCTGAACCCTGGGGAACCCCACTGTATACCTCCATTTTGACCCCAGTACTGAACCCTGGGGATCTCAACTGTAAACTTCTCTCCAGCCTCCAGTACTGAGCCCTTGGAAACTCCACTGTATACAGAATCACAGAAACACAGAAACCCCAACAGTGCAGATAGAGGCCATTTCGGCCCATCGAGCCTGCACCGACACATATCCCACCTGATCCCCGTAACCCCTACACCAACACATAGAATCATAGACTCTTAGAGTAATACAGCACGGATAGAGGCCCTTCGGCCCATCGTGTCCGCACCGGCCATCAAGCCCTGTCTAATCTAATCCCACATTCCAGCATTTGGTCCGTAGCCTTGTATGCTATGGCACTTCAAGTGCTCATGCAAATACTTCTTAAATGTTGTGAGGGTTCCTGCCTCCACAACCCTTTCAGGCAGTGAGTTCCAGACTCCAACCACCCTCTGGGTGAAAAAGTTCTTTCTCAAATCCCCTCTAAACATCCCGCCCTTTACCTTGAATCTATGCCCCCTAATTATTGACCCCTCTACTAAGGGAAAAAGCTCCTCAGCATCCATCCTATCTATGCCCCTCATAATTTTGTACACCTCAATCATGTCCCCCCTCAGCCTCCTCTGCTCCAAGGAAAACAAAACCAATCTGCCCAGTCTCTCTTCATAGCTGAAGCGCTCCAGCCCTGGTAACATCCTGGTGAACCTCCTCTGCACCCTCTCTAACGCGATCACATCCTTCCTGTAGTGTGGCGACCAGAACTGCACACAGTATTCCAGCTGTGGCCTAACCAGTGTTTTATACAGCTCCATCATAACCTCCTTGCTCTTATATTCAATGCCTCGGCTAATGAAGGCAAGTATCCCATGTGCCTTTTTTACCACCTTATCCACCTGTTCCGCCTCCTTCAGGGATCTGTGCACTTGCACACCCAGATCCCGCTGACCCTCCATCTTGCCTAGGGTCTTTCCATTCATTGTATATTCCCTTGCCTTGTTAGTCCCCCCAAAGTGCATCACCTCGCACTTTTCCGGGTTAAATTCCATTTGCCACTGTTCCGCCCATCTGACCAACCCATCTATATCGTCCTGCAGACTGAGGCTACCCTCCTCACTATTTACCACCCTACCAATTTTTGTATCATCCGCGAACTTACTGATCATACCTTTTACATTCATATCCAAGTCATTAATGTAGACCACAAACAGCAAGGGACCCAGCACCGATCCCTGTGGTACCCCACTGGCCACAGGCTTCCAGTCACAAAAACAACCTTCGACCATCACCCTCTGCCTTCTGCCACTAAGCCAGTTTTGTATCCAATGTGCCAAGGCACCCTGGATTCCATGGGCTCTTACCTTCTTGACCAGTCTCCTGTGCGGGACTTTATCGAAGGCGTTACTGAAATCCATGTATACCACAGCCACTGAGTTACCCTCATCCACACACCTAGTCACCCCCTCAAACAATTCAATCAAATTAGTCAGACATGATCTTCCCTTGACATAGCCATGTTGACTATCCCTGATTAATCCTTGCCCCTCCAAGTGGAGACAAATTTTGTCCCTCAGAATTTTTTCCAATAATTTTCCTACCACTGATGTTAGGCTCACTGGCCTGTAGTTCCCCAGTTTTTCCCTACTACCCTTCTTGAATAATGGGACTACATTAGCGGCTCTGCAGTCCTCTGGCACATCCCCTGTGGCCAGAGAGGTTATGAATATATGTGTTAGAGCCCCCGCAATCTCTTCCTTTGCCTCACACAGCAGCCTGGGATACATTTCATCCGGGCCTGGGGGTTTATCCATTTTTAGGCCAGCTAAAACCGCCAATACCTCCTCCCTCTCGATGTTAATATGTTCGAGCATATCACAGCCCCCCCGCCCTATTTCTATGTCTACATCGTCCTTCTCCATAGTGAAAACAGATGCAAAAAATTCATTTAGAACCCCTCCTACATCTTCCGGCGCCACACACAGATTGCCACTTTTGTCCCTAATGGGCTCTATTTTTTCCCTAGTTATCCTCTTACCCTTAATATACTTATAAAACATCTTAGGATTTTCCTTTATTTGGCTCACCAGTGTTATTTCATGGCCCCTCCTTCATCTCCTAATTTCTTTTTTAAGTATCCCCCTGCACTTTTTGTACTCCTCTAGGGCTTCCTCCGTCTTTAGCCTTTTGTATCTACCAATAGCCCTCCTTTTTTTCCTAATCCATTCTCGTATATCCCCTGACATCCAAGGTTCTCTGCGGTTTTTGGAACCACCCTTGACCTTTACGGGAACATGTTGCCATTGTATGATCTCAATCTCCCTTCTGAAAGCCTCCCATTGCTCCGACCCTATCCCCGTAACCCCACGTATTTAATCCCCCTAACACTAATGGTCAATTTATCATAGCCAATCAACCTAACCCACAGATCTTTGGACTGTGGGAGGAAACCGGAGCACCCGGAGGAAACCCACGCAAACACGGGGAGAATGTGCAAACTCCACACAGACAGTCACCCGAGGCCAGATTTGAACCCAGGTTCCTGGCGCTGTGAGGCAACAGTGCTAACCATTATGCCACCGTGCTATTCCTCCCTACTGGCCTCAGGGCTGAACCCTGTGGGACTCCACTGTATACCTCCCACCAGCCGCCTGTACTGAACCCTGGGGAACTCCACTGTATACCTCCCTCCAGCACCCAGTACTGAACCCTGGGAAACTCCACTGTATCCTTCCTTCCAGCCCCCCGTACTGAACCCTGGGGAACTCCATAGTATACCCCCCTCTAGACCCAAATACTGAACCCTAGGGAACTCCAGTGTATCCCTCCGTCCAGCCCCAGTACTGAACACTGGGGAACTCCACTGTATACCTCCCTCCAGCCCCCAGTACTGAATCCTGGGGAACTCCACTATATACTTCCCTCCATACCCCAGTTCTGAAACCTGGGGAACTCCAGTTTATACCTCCCTCCAGCCCCCGGTGTTGAGCCCTGGGGGACTCCACTGTATACCTCCCTCCAGCCCCCAGTAATGAACACTGGGGAACTCACTGAATACTGTAGTGTCCGTGTGTAGATAAAGACACTGAAGACAGGAGTTGGTTCATAGGTATTTACTAAGCAAGTCTGGGGGGGGGTTTCTAAAGGATATACACAATACACAGGCTTATATAGCCCAAGTGGCAATTACCGGCATTACGCACACCTGGGGCTCTTAAAGGCACATACACCATAATTGCTCTTAAAGGCACATACACCACAATTCCTCCCCTTCTAGCTAACTAGTACATCATATTTTAAGTAATTATTAATTACATGTTTATGCAAAATAATATACATTGCTGTATTAATTAATTATAAGTTAGTCTCTCAGGAGGCTTCCTGACTTGGTCCGGATAAAGCCTCGGGGGTGTAGTAGTTTCTGGTGGTGTAGTAGTTTCTTCTGGCAAGGCTGATTCGGCTTGAAGGCCAGTGTCGGGTTCATCGGGCTCCAGTATCACCGGATCGGAGGTAGATATGGGTATCTCTACTTCATCGTTAGATGTATAGAGTGGTGGTGTAGGTTGTCCCTTTTCGGATGACTTGATGATTTGGTCAGCATGGTGCCTTATTATGCTGTCTCCGATGTCCACGGTATACATCAGTGGTCCTAATCGTGTGCAGATAGTTCCAGGCTGCCATTTCTCGGTACGGTAGTCCCGGGCCAAAACCGGTTGGCCTATCTGGAAGGCCCTAGTTGGCCTTTCATCCATGCCCTGAAACTGCCGGTTCTCCACGTCCCTTCGGATGTTGGGCTTGACCAAATCCAGCCGGCACCTTAGGTTTCTATTGTAGAACATCATGGCGGGAGTTTGATTAGTAACCATATGCGTTGCATTCCTATATGCAAATAAGAATTTATCCACCTTGTGCTGATGTTTTATGTCTTCATTACCCATGGCCTTGATGGCCTTCTTGAAGGTCTGGACAAACCTTTCAGCCAATCCATTGGTGGCGGGATGGTATGGGGCGGACGTGTAGTGCTTTACCCCATTGTTCTTTAAGAACTTTCTGAATTCTTCGGACACAAATTGCGGTCCATTATCAGAACATATCTGCTCCGGCAGCCCATTCCTGGCAAATATGGTCCTTAATACTGTGATGGTTTTTTCCGTGGTGGTGGAGGACATCTTTATTACCTCCGGCCACTTGGAGTGTGCATCAACTGCGATTAAGAACATTGAGTCCATAAATGGACCAGCAAAGTCGATGTGCACCCTTTGCCAGGGAGATGAGGGCCACTCCCATGGATGTAGAGGGGTCTGTGGCGGAGCATTTTGGACCTTCTGGCATCCTAGGCAGCTCTTTGTCATGCCTTCGATGTCTCCATCGATACCTGGCCACCATACAAACGCCCTAGCTAGGTTCTTCATTTTCACTCCACCCAGATGCCCCTCGTGAAGGTCCTTTAGCACTTTATCCTGGAGTTTGGGTGGAATCACCACTCTGGATCCACACATCAAGGTTCCTCGGCACACTGACAGCTGTTCTCTTCTTTGCGAGAATGCTGGCAACAGTGGTTCACCATGTGCTGGCCATCCCTTCACTGTTAAATTGTAGACCCGTGAGAGAGTAGGGTCATTTCTTGTCTCCCTTTCAATGGCAGAATTTGTCACCGGTAGACATTCCACTGTGGTAGAGTGGAATATCTCTACTGGGTCTACTGTAGGTGCCTCTTCTATCATTGGCAACGGTAGGCGTGATAAACCGTCAGCATTCCCAGGCTGTTTTGACCCTTTGTATTCAATGTTGTATTGGTGTGCCCCTAGAAAAAGGGACCACCTCTGTAGTCTTTGTGCCGTCATAATGGGGACACCTTTTTTAGGGTTGAATATGGAGATGAGGGGTTGATGGTCAGTCAGCAAAGTAAATTTTTGTCCGTGTAGGTAATGGTTGAATTTCTTCACTCCCCATACCAGGTTGAGTGCTTCCCTGTCTATCTGGGCATAGTTACGCTCAGCTGAGTTCAATGAGCGTGACGCAAAAGCTATCGGCCATTCCGAGCCATCAGGGAATCTATGGGACAATACCGCTCCTATGCCGTAAGGGGATGCATCGCACGCCAGTCTGATTGGTAGTGATGGGTTTTAATGAGCCAAAATTTTCTCGGATGTGATTAAGTCTTTACATTTATGGAAGGCACGTTTACAGTCTTCGTTCCATTTCCAAATCACTCCTGTCTGCAGAAGATCATTAAGAGGGTGTAGAATAGTTGATAAGTTCGGTAAAAATTTATGATAGTAATTTATTAATCCCAGGAATGACCTTAATTGTGAAACATTTTCAGGTGCTGGGGCTTTTATAACTGCTTCAATTTTTTCAGGTGACTTATGCAACCCTTCCTTATTAATTATGTGGCCACAATATATCTGATTTTGGAAAAATTCGCACTTGGGGCGATTTGCTCGTAGGCCCCGTTCTTTCAGCCTAGGTGCTCGTTGTCGTTTTCTCCTGTTATAAGGATGTCGTCTAGGTAGCATTGAGTCCCCGGAATCCCTTGCAGGACTTGCTCCATAGCTCTTTGCCAGATAGCTGGAGCTGATGCTATTCCAAAAACCAGTCGATTGTACTGGTACAGGCCTTTGTGTGTGTTTATTGTGAGATACTTTTTAGAGGTCTCCTCAACCTCCATCTGTAGATATGCCTGTGCCAAGTCAATTTTTGTGAAACGTTTCCCTCCGGATAGTGAGGCGAAAATAACTTCTATCCTCGGAAGAGGATACTGTACCGTGTGAAGGACCGGGTTTACAGTCACCTTAAAGTCCCCACAGATGCGAATTTTTTTCTGTTCCTCAGAGTTATTTTTCAATGTTTTTTTCATGACTGGAACAATGGGTGTTGCCCATTCGCTCCAATCTATTTTGGATAATACGCCTGCCTTTTCCAAATTCTTCAGCTCTGCCTCGACTGCCGGATGTATTGCGTATGGCACCGGTCTTGCCTTAAAAATTTTTGGAATTGCTGTATCTTCCACTTTTATTGAGGCGGTGATGCCTTTCAAGGTTCCTAGTTTCTCTTGAAACACTTCTTTGGCGTTGGCCAAGATGTCTTTTAATCGTTCAGGTATGATGTCATCATTGTTTTTTTCCTTACTGGTTACCGTCAGTGCCTGAATGGAGTGCCAGTCTAAACGTATCTTTCTTATTCATTCACGTCCCAACAACGGTGGACCACCATCTTGTAGAATGTATAAATACAACTTTTGTATTTCTTTGCCGTTGTATACCACAGGCACCCTTATTTTTCCTTTGGGGTAGACTTTCTGCCCCGTATATGTTTTTAAGATAATGGATGTGTCTTTTAGAGGTATATGCGAAAATAGCCTCTCGTAATCTCGTCGATTTATTATGGTTAGAGCTGATCCTGTATCTAGCTCCATTTTAACTGGGGACCCTGCTATTGTGAGGGTAACCCAAATGGTTTGGTAATCCTCTTTGGCAAGTACATTATGTAATTTGAGACAGCTTAGTCTCTTGTTTCCGGAGTCGCTATCGCTATTCTGGTCTTCAGAGCTATTGTCCATCATCATTTGTGCCTTCCTGTACTTTTCTTTATTGATTTTTTGTTTTCTGTCAGTGGATTTATTTTGTCCAGATTGGCATACCCGTGCAATGTGTCCAATCTTGCCACATTGCCTGCAAGCTTTGCCCTTGAACCAGCAGTCCCTCTGGTTATGGGTGGATCTGCCGCAGCGATAACATCTTCCGAACTCCTGTGTCATTTTATGGGTGCCGAAGTCCTGTGTCTCTTGTTGTATCTCTGCAGCTCCTTTTGCTGCTGCTTCGTATGATACAGCCATACTGAAAGCTTTGTCCAATGTTAAATCTTTTTCAGAAAGCAGTCTTTTTTGTGTTCCTTCACTTAAGAGACCGCAAACAAATTTGTCTCGAAGATAATCTGATAGTCCTGCTCCAAATTGGCAGTACTTTGATAGCTTTCTTAATTCGGTTAGGTAATCAGCGTTACTTTCATTCTTGTGTTGATTTCTCTTGAAGAACTTGAATCGTTCCGCTATCAGCAGCGGTGTTGGGTTTAAATGCTCCTGCAGGGTATCAACAATTTCTTTAAAAGTCTTGTCCTTTGGTTTGGCTGGAGTGATTACATTTCGTAACAGTCCGTATGTCTTCGCGCCCATTAAGTTCAGAAGTACTGAAGCTTTTTTTTCATCTGTTATTCCATTTGCAGTGCAATAAACCTCTACTCTTTCCATGTATGGGGTCCAATCTTCTATTTCGCCATCAAAAGCCTCAATATTACCAGATTTAGGCATTTCAGAAAAGATATGGCGCTTCCCGCACTTTTTTTTTTCTCTCTCTGTAGCAACGATATGGCGCTTCCCGCGCTTTCCCGCCGCTGCTACCGATAACAATGCTGTTTTACTGTGGTTCACTGTTGGAGACTCGTTCCCGATGGAGGTCTAAATGCTGACCTGCTTGCCGCGCCGGCGGTCTCTCGAGTGCACCCTCCCAGTCCGTTATTGCTTGCCTCCGATTTTGCTGCCTGTCTCAGCTGTAGAGCCCGCCGCTGGAGCTCCAGCCTGACGCCCAGGAAGGATTAGCGCAGTACCTGTCACCAGCTTGGCCAGCTGGTGAAACCACAGTTTCTCTTACTTCCTTGAGTCTTCTGGACGCTGGAGGAATCGATGTCCTTGAGGTGCTGCCGAATTGCAGGGAAGTCCGTTTCCACTTCGTCACCACCGTGTGTAGATAAAGACACTGAAGACAGGAGTTGGTTCATAGGAATTAACTAAGCAGGTCTGGGGGGGGGGTTTCTAAAGGATATACACAATACACAGGCTTATATAGACAAAGTGGCAATTACCGGCATTACGCACACCTGGGGCTCTAAAAGGCACATAAACCATAATTGCTCTTAAAGGCACATACACCACAAATACCTCCCTCCAGCCCCCAGTACTGAAACCTGTGGAACTCCACTGTATTTCGCCCTCCAGCCCCAGTTCTGAAAACTGGGGGACTCCACTGTATACCTCCATCCATCGCCCAGTACTGAACCCAGGGGAACGACACTCTATACCTCACTCCAGCCCCTAGTACTGAACCCTGGAGAACTACAATGTATACCTCCCTCCAGCTCTCAGTACTGAACCCTTTGGAACTCCACTGTATACCTCCCTCCAGCCCCCAGTACTGAACCTGGGTAACTCCACTGTATACATCCCTCCAGTCCCTGCTACTGAACCCTGGGGAACTCCACAATTCAACTCGCTCCATCCCCAGTACTGAACCCTGGGGAACTTCACTGTATCTCTCCCTCCAGCACCCGTACTGAACCCTGGGAAACAGCACTGTATACCTCCCTCCAGCCCCCGGTACTGAACCCTGGGGAACTCCACTGTATACCTCCCTCCAGCCCCCAGTACTGGACCCTGGGGAACTCCACTGTATACCTCCCTCCAGCACCCAGAGCTGAACCCTGGGGAACCCCGCTGTATACCGCCATCCTGCCCCCAGTACTGAACCCTGGGTCACTCAACTGTATACCTCCCTGCAGCCTCCAGCACTGAACCCTGGGAACTCCACTGTATAGCTCCCTCCAGCACCCAGTACTGAACCCAGGGGAACTCCACTGTAGACATCCATCCAGCCCCCTGTACTGAACCATGGGGAACTCCACTGTTTCTCTCCCTGCAGCCCCCAGAACTGAACCATGGGGAACTCCAATGTATACCTCCCTCCAGCCCCCAGTACTGAACCCTGTGGAACTCCTCTATATACCTCCCTCCAGCCCCCAGTAATGAGCCCTGGGGAACTCCACTATATGCCTCCCTCCAGCCTCCAGTACAGAACCCTGGGGAACATCACTGTATACCTCCCTCCAGCACCTAGTACTGAACCTTGAGGAACTCCACTGTATACCTCCCTCCAGCAGCCAGAACTGAACCCTGGGGAACCCCACTGTATAGCTCCATCCTGCCCCCAGTACTGAACCCTGTTGAACTCCACTGTATACCTCCCTGCAGCCTCCAGTACTGAACCCTGGGAACTCCACTGTATAGCTCCCTGCAGCTCCCAGCACTGAACCCTGGGGAACTCCACTGTATACAGCCATCCAGCCCCCTGTACTGAACCATGGGGAACACCACTGTTTCTCTCCCTGCAGCCCCCAGTACTGAACCATGGGGAACTCCAATGTATACCTCCCTCCAGCCCCTGCTACTGAGCACTGCGTACCATCACTGTTTATCTCCCTGCAGCCCCCAGGACTGAACCCTGGGAAACAGCCCTGTATACCTCCCTTCTTCCACCAATACAGAACACTGGGCAACCGCCATGTAATCCTCCCTCCAGACCGCCGGTCTGAACCCTGTGGGACTCCAGCGTAAACCGCCCTCCAACCCACAGTACTGAAAACTGGGGAACTCCACTGTATACATCCCTTCATCCCCCAGGACAGAACCCTGGGGAACTCCACTGTATACCTCCCTCCAGCCCCCAGTACTGAACGATGGAGAACTCCACTCTATAACTCCCTCCAGTCCCTGCTACTGAACCCGAGGGAACTCCAGTGTATACCTCCGTCCAGCCCCCAGTACTGAACACTGGGGAACTCCACTGTATACCTCCATCCAGCCCCCAGTACTAAACCCTGGGGAACTCCACTATATACTTCCCTCCATACCCCAGTTCTGAAACCTGGGGAACAATAGTTTATACCTCCCTCCAGCCCCCGGTGTTGAACGCTGGGGGCTCCAATGTATACCTCCCTCCAGCCCCCAGTAATGAACACTGGGGAACTCACTAAATACCTCCCTCCAGCCCCCAGTACTGAAACCTGGGGAACTCCACTGTATACCTCCCTCCAGACCCCAATACTGAAACCTGTGGAACTCCACTGTATTTCGCCCTCCAGCCCCAGTTCTGAAAAATGGGGGACTCCACTGTTTACCTCCCTCCATCGCCCAGTATTGAACCCAGGGGAACTACACTCTATACCTCCCTCCAGCCCCCAGTACTGAACCCTGGAGTACTACAATGTATACCTCCCTCCAGTTCTCAGTACTGAACCCTTTGGAACTCCACTGTGTACCTCCCTCCAGCCCCCAGGACTGAACCATGGGTAATTCCACTGTATACATCCCTCCAGTCCCTGCTACTGGACCCTGGGGAACTCCACAATTTACCTCGCTCCATCCCCTGTACTGAACCCTGGGGAACTTCACTGTATCTCTCCCTGCAGCCCCCGTACTGAACCCTGGAAAACTGCACTGTATACCTCCCTCCAGCCCCCAGTACTGAACCCTGGGGAACTCCACTGTATACCTCCCTCCAGCCCCCAGTACTGAACCCTGGGGAACTCCACTGTATACTTCATTCCAGCCCCCAGTATTGAACCCTGGGGAACACCGCTGTATACCTTCCTCCAGCCCCCAGTACTGAACGCTGGGGAACTCCACTGTATTTCTCCCTCAAGCCCCCAGCACTGAACCATGGTGAACAGCACTGTATACCTCCCTCCAGCCCCCTTACTGAATCCTGGGGAACTGCACTTTAATCCTCCCTGCAGCCCCCAGTACTGAGCCCTGGTGTTCTCCACTGTATACCACCCTCCAGACCCCCAGAATCGAAACCTGGGGAACTCCACTGTATACCTCCCTCCAGCCCCCAGTACTGAACCCTGGGGAACTCCACTGTATAACTCCCTCCATCCCCCAGTATTGAACCCTGTGGAACTCCTCTATATACCTCCGTCCAGCCCCCTGTACTGAGCCCTGGGGAACTCCACTGTATTTCTCCCTCCAGCCCCCAGTACTGAACCATGGTGAACAGCACTGTATACCTCCCTCCAGCCCCCAGTACTGAACCCTGGGGAACTGCAATTTAATCCTCCCTGCAGCCCCCAGTACTGAGCCCTGGTGTTCTCCACTGTATACCACCCTCCAGACCCCCAGAATCGATCCCTGGGGAACTCCACTGTGTACCTCCCTCCAGCCCCCAGTACTGAACCCTGGGGAACTCCACTGTATAACTCCCTCCATCCCCCAGTATTGAACCCTGTGGAACTCCTCTATATACCTCCCTCCAGCCCCCAGTACAGAACCCTGGGGAACATCACTGTATACCTCCCTCCAGCACCTAGTACTGAACCTTGAGGAACTCCACTGTATACCTCCCTCCAGCAGCCAGAACTGAACCCTGGGGAACCACACTGTATATCTCCATCCTGCCCCCAGTACTGAACCCTGGGGAACTCCACTGTATACCTCCCTGCAGCCTCCAGTACGGAACCCTGGGAACTCCACTGTATAGCTCCCTCCAGCTCCCAGTACTGAACCCTGGGGAACTCCACTGTATACATCCATCCAGCCCCCTACACTGAACCATGGGGAACTCCACTGTTTCTCTCCCTGCAGCCCCCAGTACTGAACCATGGGGAACTCCAATGTATACCTCCCTCCAGCCCCTGCTACTGAGCACTGCGTACCATCACTGCTTACCTCCCTGCAGCCCCCAGGACTGAACCCTGGGAAACAGCACTGTATACCTCCCTTCTACCCCAGTACAGAACACTGGGCAACCGCGAAGTAATCCTCCCTCCAGACCATCGGTCTGAACCCTGTGGGACTCCACTGTATACCGGCCTCCAACCCACAGTACTGAAAACTGGGGAACTCCACTGTATACATCCCTTCATCCCCCAGTACAGAACCCTGGGGAACTCCACTGTATACCTCCCTCCAGTCCCTGCTACTGAACCCTAGGGAACTCCAGTGTATTCCTCCGTCCAGCCCCCAGTACTGAACACTGGGGAACTCCACTGTATACCTCCATCCAGCCCCCAGTACTAAACCCTGGGGAACTGCACTATATACTTCCCTCCATACCCCAGTTCTGAAACCTGGGGAACTCCAGTTTATACCTCCCTCCAGCCCCCGGTGTTGAACCCTGGGGGACTCCACTGTATACCTCCCTCCAGCCCCCAATAATGAACACTGGGGAACTCACTGAATACCTCCCTCCAGCCCCCAGTACTGAAACCTGGGGAACTCCACTGTATACCTCCCTCCAGACCCCAATACTGAAGCCTGTGGAACTCCACTGTATTTCGCCCTCCAGCCCCTGTTCTGAAAACTGGGGGACTCCACTGCATATCTCCGTCCATCGCCCAGTACTGAACACAGGGGAACTACACTGTATACCTCCCTCCAGCCCCCAGTACTGAACCCTGGAGAACTACAATGTAAACCTCCCTCCAGTTCCTGCTACTGAACCCTTTGGAACTCCACTGTATACCTCCCTCCAGCCCGCAGGACTGAACCATGGGTAACTCCACTGTATACATCCCTCCAGTTCCTGCTACTGAACCCTGGGGAACTCCACAATTTACCTCGCTCCATCTCCAGTACTGAACCCTGGGGAACATCACTGTATCTCTCCCTCCAGCCCCGTACTGAACCCTGGGGAACTCCACTGTATACCTCCCTCCAGCCCCCAGTACTGAACCCTGGGGAACTCCACTGTATACTTCATTCCAGCCCCCAATATTGAACCCTGGGGAACTCCACTGTATACCTCTCTCCAGCCCCCAGTACTGAGCCGTGGGGTACTCCACTGTTTCTCACCCTCCAGCCCCCAGAACTGAATCCTGTGTATCTCCACCGTATACCTCCCTCCAGCCCACAGTACAGAACCCTGGAGAACTCCACTGTATAGCTCCCTACAGCCCCCATTAAAGTACCCTGGGGAACACCACTGTATACCTCCCTCCAGCCCCCAGTACTGAACTCTGGAGAACTCCACTGTATACCTCCCTCCAGCCCCAGTACTGAACCATGGTGAACAACACTGTATACCTCCCTCCAGCCCCCAGTACAGAACCCTGGGGAACTGCACTTTAATCCTCCCTCCATCCCCCAGTAATGAGCCCTGGTGTTCTCCGCTGTATACCACCCTCCAGACCCTTAGAATCGAACCCTGGGGAACTCCACTGTATAACTCCCTCCATCCCCCATTACTGAACCCTGTGGAACTCCTCTATATACCTCCCTCCAGCCCCCAGTACTGAGCCCTGGGGAACTCCACTATATGCCTCCCTCCAGCCCCCAGTACAGAACCCTGGGGAACATCACTGTATACCTCCCTCCAGCACCTAGTACTGAACCTTGAGGAACTCCACTGTGTACCTCCCTCCAGCAGCCAGAACTGAACCCTGGGGAACCCCACTGTATAGCTCCATCCTGCCCCCAGTACTGAACCCTGTGGAACTCCACTGTATACCTCCCTGCAGCCTCCAGTACTGAACCCTGGGAACTCCACTGTATAGCTCCCTCCAGCTCCCAGCACTGAACCCTGGGGAACTCCACTGTATACAGCCATCCAGCCCCCTGTACTGAACCATGGGGAACACCACTGTTTCTCTCCCTGCAGCCCCCAGTACTGAACCATGGGGAACTCCAATGTATACCTCCCTCCAGCCCCTGCTACTGAGCACTGCGTACCATCACTGTTTATCTCCCTGCAGCCCCCAGGACTGAACCCTGGGAAACAGCCCTGTATACCTCCCTTCTTCCCCCAATACAGAACACTGGGCAACCGCCATGTAATCCTCCCTCCAGACCGCCGGTCTGAACCCTGTGGGACTCCAGCGTAAACCGCCCTCCAACCCACAGTACTGAAAACTGGGGAACTCCACTGTATACATCCCTTCATCCCCCAGGACAGAACCCTGGGGAACTCCACCGTATACCTCCCTCCAGCCCCCAGTACTGAACCATGGAGAACTCCACTGTATAACTCCCTCCAGTCCCTGCTACTGAACCCTAGGTAACTCCAGTGTATTCCTCCGTCCAGCCCCCAGTACTGAACACTGGGGAACTCCACTGTATACCTCCATCCAGCCCCCAGTACTAAACCCTGGGGAACTGCACTATATACTTCCCTCCATACCCCATCTCTGAAACCTGGGGAACTCCAGTTTATACCTCCCTCCAGCCCCCGGTGTTGAACCCTGGGGGACTCCACTGTATACCTCCCTCCAGCCCCCAATAATGAACACTGGGGAACTCACTGAATACCTCCCTCCAGCCCCCAGTACTGAAACCTGGGGAACTCCACTGTATACCTCCCTCCAGACCCCAATACTGAAGCCTGTGGAACTCCACTGTATTTCGCCCTCCAGCCCCTGTTCTGAAAACTGGGGGACTCCACTGCATATCTCCGTCCATCGCCCAGTACTGAACACAGGGGAACTACACTGTATACCTCCCTCCAGCCCCCAGTACTGAACCCTGGAGAACTACAATGTAAACCTCCCTCCAGTTCTCTGTACTGAACCCTTTGGAACTCCACTGTATACCTCCCTCCAGCCCGCAGGACTGAACCATGGGTAACTCCACTGTATACATCCCTCCAGTTCCTGCTACTGAACCCTGGGGAACTCCACAATTTACCTCGCTCCATCTCCAGTACTGAACCCTGGGGAACATCACTGTATCTCTCCCTCCAGCCCCGTACTGAACCCTGGGGAACTCCACTGTATACCTCCCTCCAGCCCCCAGTACTGAACCCTGGGGAACTCCACTGTATACTTCATTCCAGCCCCCAATATTGAACCCTGGGGAACTCCACTGTATACCTCTCTCCAGCCCCCAGTACTGAGCCGTGGGGTACTCCACTGTTTCTCACCCTCCAGCCCCCAGAACTGAATCCTGTGTATCTCCACCGTATACCTCCCTCCAGCCCACAGTACAGAACCCTGGAGAACTCCACTGTATAGCTCCCTACAGCCCCCATTAAAGTACCCTGGGGAACACCACTGTATACCTCCCTCCAGCCCCCAGTACTGAACTCTGGAGAACTCCACTGTATACCTCCCTCCAGCCCCAGTACTGAACCATGGTGAACAGCACTGTATACCTCCCTCCAGCCCCCAGTACAGAACCCTGGGGAACTGCACTTTAATCCTCCCTCCATCCCCCAGTAATGAGCCCTGGTGTTCTCCGCTGTATACCACCCTCCAGACCCTTAGAATCGAACCCTGGGGAACTCCACTGTATAACTCCCTCCATCCCCCATTACTGAACCCTGTGGAACTCCTCTATATACCTCCCTCCAGCCCCCAGTACTGAGCCCTGGGGAACTCCACTATATGCCTCCCTCCAGCCCCCAGTACAGAACCCTGGGGAACATCACTGTATACCTCCCTCCAGCACCTAGTACTGAACCTTGAGGAACTCCACTGTATACCTCCCTCCAGCAGCCAGAACTGAACCCTAGGGAACCCCACTGTATAGCTCCATCCTGCCCCCAGTACTGAACCCTGTGGAACTCCACTGTATACCTCCCTGCAGCCTCCAGTACTGAACCCTGGGAACTCCACTGTATAGCTCCCTCCAGCTCCCAGCACTGAACCCTGGGGAACTCCACTGTATACAGCCATCCAGCCCCCTGTACTGAACCATGGGGAACACCACTGTTTCTCTCCCTGCAGCCCCCAGTACTGAACCATGGGGAACTCCAATGTATACCTCCCTCCAGCCCCTGCTACTGAGCACTGCGTACCATCACTGTTTATCTCCCTGCAGCCCCCAGGACTGAACCCTGGGAAACAGCCCTGTATACCTCCCTTCTTCCCCCAATACAGAACACTGGGCAACCGCCATGTAATCCTCCCTCCAGACCGCCGGTCTGAACCCTGTGGGACTCCAGCGTAAACCGCCCTCCAACCCACAGTACTGAAAACTGGGGAACTCCACTGTATACATCCCTTCATCCCCCAGGACAGAACCCTGGGGAACTCCACTGTATACCTCCCTCCAGCACCCAGTACTGAACCATGGAGAACTCCACTCTATAACTCCCTCCAGTCCCTGCTACTGAACCCGAGGGAACTCCAGTGTATACCTCCGTCCAGCCCCCAGTACTGAACACTGGGGAACTCCACTGTATACCTCCATCCAGCCCCCAGTACTAAACCCTGGGGAACTCCACTATATACTTCCCTCCATACCCCAGTTCTGAAACCTGGGGAACAATAGTTTATACCTCCCTCCAGCCCCCGGTGTTGAACGCTGGGGGCTCCAATGTATACCTCCCTCCAGCCCCCAGTAATGAACACTGGGGAACTCACTAAATACCTCCCTCCAGCCCCCAGTACTGAAACCTGGGGAACTCCACTGTATACCTCCCTCCAGACCCCAATACTGAAACCTGTGGAACTCCACTGTATTTCGCCCTCCAGCCCCAGTTCTGAAAAATGGGGGACTCCACTGTTTACCTCCCTCCATCGCCCAGTATTGAACCCAGGGGAACTACACTCTATACCTCCCTCCAGCCCCCAGTACTGAACCCTGGAGTACTACAATGTATACCTCCCTCCAGTTCTCAGTACTGAACCCTTTGGAACTCCACTGTGTACCTCCCTCCAGCCCCCAGGACTGAACCATGGGTAATTCCACTGTATACATCCCTCCAGTCCCTGCTACTGGACCCTGGGGAACTCCACAATTTACCTCGCTCCATCCCCTGTACTGAACCCTGGGGAACTTCACTGTATCTCTCCCTGCAGCCCCCGTACTGAACCCTGGAAAACTGCACTGTATACCTCCCTCCAGCCCCCAGTACTGAACCCTGGGGAACTCCACTGTATACCTCCCTCCAGCCCCCAGTACTGAACCCTGGGGAACTCCACTGTATACTTCATTCCAGCCCCCAGTATTGAACCCTGGGGAACACCGCTGTATACCTTCCTCCAGCCCCCAGTACTGAACGCTGGGGAACTCCACTGTATTTCTCCCTCAAGCCCCCAGCACTGAACCATGGTGAACAGCACTGTATACCTCCCTCCAGCCCCCTTACTGAATCCTGGGGAACTGCACTTTAATCCTCCCTGCAGCCCCCAGTACTGAGCCCTGGTGTTCTCCACTGTATACCACCCTCCAGACCCCCAGAATCGAAACCTGGGGAACTCCACTGTATACCTCCCTCCAGCCCCCAGTACTGAACCCTGGGGAACTCCACTGTATAACTCCCTCCATCCCCCAGTATTGAACCCTGTGGAACTCCTCTATATACCTCCGTCCAGCCCCCTGTACTGAGCCCTGGGGAACTCCACTGTATTTCTCCCTCCAGCCCCCAGTACTGAACCATGGTGAACAGCACTGTATACCTCCCTCCAGCCCCCAGTACTGAACCCTGGGGAACTGCAATTTAATCCTCCCTGCAGCCCCCAGTACTGAGCCCTGGTGTTCTCCACTGTATACCACCCTCCAGACCCCCAGAATCGATCCCTGGGGAACTCCACTGTGTACCTCCCTCCAGCCCCCAGTACTGAACCCTGGGGAACTCCACTGTATAACTCCCTCCATCCCCCAGTATTGAACCCTGTGGAACTCCTCTATATACCTCCCTCCAGCCCCCAGTACAGAACCCTGGGGAACATCACTGTATACCTCCCTCCAGCACCTAGTACTGAACCTTGAGGAACTCCACTGTATACCTCCCTCCAGCAGCCAGAACTGAACCCTGGGGAACCACACTGTATATCTCCATCCTGCCCCCAGTACTGAACCCTGGGGAACTCCACTGTATACCTCCCTGCAGCCTCCAGTACGGAACCCTGGGAACTCCACTGTATAGCTCCCTCCAGCTCCCAGTACTGAACCCTGGGGAACTCCACTGTATACATCCATCCAGCCCCCTACACTGAACCATGGGGAACTCCACTGTTTCTCTCCCTGCAGCCCCCAGTACTGAACCATGGGGAACTCCAATGTATACCTCCCTCCAGCCCCTGCTACTGAGCACTGCGTACCATCACTGCTTACCTCCCTGCAGCCCCCAGGACTGAACCCTGGGAAACAGCACTGTATACCTCCCTTCTACCCCAGTACAGAACACTGGGCAACCGCGAAGTAATCCTCCCTCCAGACCATCGGTCTGAACCCTGTGGGACTCCACTGTATACCGGCCTCCAACCCACAGTACTGAAAACTGGGGAACTCCACTGTATACATCCCTTCATCCCCCAGTACAGAACCCTGGGGAACTCCACTGTATACCTCCCTCCAGTCCCTGCTACTGAACCCTAGGGAACTCCAGTGTATTCCTCCGTCCAGCCCCCAGTACTGAACACTGGGGAACTCCACTGTATACCTCCATCCAGCCCCCAGTACTAAACCCTGGGGAACTGCACTATATACTTCCCTCCATACCCCAGTTCTGAAACCTGGGGAACTCCAGTTTATACCTCCCTCCAGCCCCCGGTGTTGAACCCTGGGGGACTCCACTGTATACCTCCCTCCAGCCCCCAATAATGAACACTGGGGAACTCACTGAATACCTCCCTCCAGCCCCCAGTACTGAAACCTGGGGAACTCCACTGTATACCTCCCTCCAGACCCCAATACTGAAGCCTGTGGAACTCCACTGTATTTCGCCCTCCAGCCCCTGTTCTGAAAACTGGGGGACTCCACTGCATATCTCCGTCCATCGCCCAGTACTGAACACAGGGGAACTACACTGTATACCTCCCTCCAGCCCCCAGTACTGAACCCTGGAGAACTACAATGTAAACCTCCCTCCAGTTCCTGCTACTGAACCCTTTGGAACTCCACTGTATACCTCCCTCCAGCCCGCAGGACTGAACCATGGGTAACTCCACTGTATACATCCCTCCAGTTCCTGCTACTGAACCCTGGGGAACTCCACAATTTACCTCGCTCCATCTCCAGTACTGAACCCTGGGGAACATCACTGTATCTCTCCCTCCAGCCCCGTACTGAACCCTGGGGAACTCCACTGTATACCTCCCTCCAGCCCCCAGTACTGAACCCTGGGGAACTCCACTGTATACTTCATTCCAGCCCCCAATATTGAACCCTGGGGAACTCCACTGTATACCTCTCTCCAGCCCCCAGTACTGAGCCGTGGGGTACTCCACTGTTTCTCACCCTCCAGCCCCCAGAACTGAATCCTGTGTATCTCCACCGTATACCTCCCTCCAGCCCACAGTACAGAACCCTGGAGAACTCCACTGTATAGCTCCCTACAGCCCCCATTAAAGTACCCTGGGGAACACCACTGTATACCTCCCTCCAGCCCCCAGTACTGAACTCTGGAGAACTCCACTGTATACCTCCCTCCAGCCCCAGTACTGAACCATGGTGAACAACACTGTATACCTCCCTCCAGCCCCCAGTACAGAACCCTGGGGAACTGCACTTTAATCCTCCCTCCATCCCCCAGTAATGAGCCCTGGTGTTCTCCGCTGTATACCACCCTCCAGACCCTTAGAATCGAACCCTGGGGAACTCCACTGTATAACTCCCTCCATCCCCCATTACTGAACCCTGTGGAACTCCTCTATATACCTCCCTCCAGCCCCCAGTACTGAGCCCTGGGGAACTCCACTATATGCCTCCCTCCAGCCCCCAGTACAGAACCCTGGGGAACATCACTGTATACCTCCCTCCAGCACCTAGTACTGAACCTTGAGGAACTCCACTGTGTACCTCCCTCCAGCAGCCAGAACTGAACCCTGGGGAACCCCACTGTATAGCTCCATCCTGCCCCCAGTACTGAACCCTGTGGAACTCCACTGTATACCTCCCTGCAGCCTCCAGTACTGAACCCTGGGAACTCCACTGTATAGCTCCCTCCAGCTCCCAGCACTGAACCCTGGGGAACTCCACTGTATACAGCCATCCAGCCCCCTGTACTGAACCATGGGGAACACCACTGTTTCTCTCCCTGCAGCCCCCAGTACTGAACCATGGGGAACTCCAATGTATACCTCCCTCCAGCCCCTGCTACTGAGCACTGCGTACCATCACTGTTTATCTCCCTGCAGCCCCCAGGACTGAACCCTGGGAAACAGCCCTGTATACCTCCCTTCTTCCCCCAATACAGAACACTGGGCAACCGCCATGTAATCCTCCCTCCAGACCGCCGGTCTGAACCCTGTGGGACTCCAGCGTAAACCGCCCTCCAACCCACAGTACTGAAAACTGGGGAACTCCACTGTATACATCCCTTCATCCCCCAGGACAGAACCCTGGGGAACTCCACCGTATACCTCCCTCCAGCCCCCAGTACTGAACCATGGAGAACTCCACTGTATAACTCCCTCCAGTCCCTGCTACTGAACCCTAGGTAACTCCAGTGTATTCCTCCGTCCAGCCCCCAGTACTGAACACTGGGGAACTCCACTGTATACCTCCATCCAGCCCCCAGTACTAAACCCTGGGGAACTGCACTATATACTTCCCTCCATACCCCATCTCTGAAACCTGGGGAACTCCAGTTTATACCTCCCTCCAGCCCCCGGTGTTGAACCCTGGGGGACTCCACTGTATACCTCCCTCCAGCCCCCAATAATGAACACTGGGGAACTCACTGAATACCTCCCTCCAGCCCCCAGTACTGAAACCTGGGGAACTCCACTGTATACCTCCCTCCAGACCCCAATACTGAAGCCTGTGGAACTCCACTGTATTTCGCCCTCCAGCCCCTGTTCTGAAAACTGGGGGACTCCACTGCATATCTCCGTCCATCGCCCAGTACTGAACACAGGGGAACTACACTGTATACCTCCCTCCAGCCCCCAGTACTGAACCCTGGAGAACTACAATGTAAACCTCCCTCCAGTTCTCTGTACTGAACCCTTTGGAACTCCACTGTATACCTCCCTCCAGCCCGCAGGACTGAACCATGGGTAACTCCACTGTATACATCCCTCCAGTTCCTGCTACTGAACCCTGGGGAACTCCACAATTTACCTCGCTCCATCTCCAGTACTGAACCCTGGGGAACATCACTGTATCTCTCCCTCCAGCCCCGTACTGAACCCTGGGGAACTCCACTGTATACCTCCCTCCAGCCCCCAGTACTGAACCCTGGGGAACTCCACTGTATACTTCATTCCAGCCCCCAATATTGAACCCTGGGGAACTCCACTGTATACCTCTCTCCAGCCCCCAGTACTGAGCCGTGGGGTACTCCACTGTTTCTCACCCTCCAGCCCCCAGAACTGAATCCTGTGTATCTCCACCGTATACCTCCCTCCAGCCCACAGTACAGAACCCTGGAGAACTCCACTGTATAGCTCCCTACAGCCCCCATTAAAGTACCCTGGGGAACACCACTGTATACCTCCCTCCAGCCCCCAGTACTGAACTCTGGAGAACTCCACTGTATACCTCCCTCCAGCCCCAGTACTGAACCATGGTGAACAGCACTGTATACCTCCCTCCAGCCCCCAGTACAGAACCCTGGGGAACTGCACTTTAATCCTCCCTCCATCCCCCAGTAATGAGCCCTGGTGTTCTCCGCTGTATACCACCCTCCAGACCCTTAGAATCGAACCCTGGGGAACTCCACTGTATAACTCCCTCCATCCCCCATTACTGAACCCTGTGGAACTCCTCTATATACCTCCCTCCAGCCCCCAGTACTGAGCCCTGGGGAACTCCACTATATGCCTCCCTCCAGCCCCCAGTACAGAACCCTGGGGAACATCACTGTATACCTCCCTCCAGCACCTAGTACTGAACCTTGAGGAACTCCACTGTATACCTCCCTCCAGCAGCCAGAACTGAACCCTAGGGAACCCCACTGTATAGCTCCATCCTGCCCCCAGTACTGAACCCTGTGGAACTCCACTGTATACCTCCCTGCAGCCTCCAGTACTGAACCCTGGGAACTCCACTGTATAGCTCCCTCCAGCTCCCAGCACTGAACCCTGGGGAACTCCACTGTATACAGCCATCCAGCCCCCTGTACTGAACCATGGGGAACACCACTGTTTCTCTCCCTGCAGCCCCCAGTACTGAACCATGGGGAACTCCAATGTATACCTCCCTCCAGCCCCTGCTACTGAGCACTGCGTACCATCACTGTTTATCTCCCTGCAGCCCCCAGGACTGAACCCTGGGAAACAGCCCTGTATACCTCCCTTCTTCCCCCAATACAGAACACTGGGCAACCGCCATGTAATCCTCCCTCCAGACCGCCGGTCTGAACCCTGTGGGACTCCAGCGTAAACCGCCCTCCAACCCACAGTACTGAAAACTGGGGAACTCCACTGTATACATCCCTTCATCCCCCAGGACAGAACCCTGGGGAACTCCACTGTATACCTCCCTCCAGCACCCAGTACTGAACCATGGAGAACTCCACTCTATAACTCCCTCCAGTCCCTGCTACTGAACCCGAGGGAACTCCAGTGTATACCTCCGTCCAGCCCCCAGTACTGAACACTGGGGAACTCCACTGTATACCTCCATCCAGCCCCCAGTACTAAACCCTGGGGAACTCCACTATATACTTCCCTCCATACCCCAGTTCTGAAACCTGGGGAACTCCAGTTTATACCTCCCTCCAGCCCCCGGTGTTGAACGCTGGGGGCTCCACTGTATACCTCCCTCCAGCCCCCAGTAATGAACACTGGGGAACTCACTAAATACCTCCCTCCAGCCCCCAGTACTGAAACCTGGGGAACTCCACTGTATACCTCCCTCCAGACACCAATACTGAAACCTGTGGAACTCCACTGTATTTCGCCCTCCAGCCCCAGTTCTGAAAACTGGGGGACTCCACTGTTTACCTCCCTCCATCGCCCAGTATTGAACCCAGGGGAACTACACTCTATACCTCCCTCCAGCCCCCAGTACTGAACCCTGGAGTACTACAATGTATACCTCCCTCCAGTTCTCAGTACTGAACCCTTTGGAACTCCACTGTGTACATCCCTCCAGCCCCCAGGACTGAACCATGGGTAATTCCACTGTATACATCCCTCCAGTCCCTGCTACTGAACCCTGGGGAACGCCACAATTTACCTCGCTCCATCCCCAGTACTGAACCCTGGGGAACCTCACTGTATCTCTCCCTGCAGCCCCCGTACTGAACCCTGGAAAACTGCACTGTATACCTCCCTCCAGCCCCCAGTACTGAACCCTGGGGAACTCCACTGTATACCTCCCTCCAGCCCCCAGTACTGAACCCTGGGGAACTCCACTGTATACTTCATTCCAGCCCCCAATATTGAACCCTGGGGAACACCGCTGTATACCTTCCTCCAGCCCCCAGTACTGAACGCTGGGGAACTCCACTGTATTTCTCCCTCAAGCCCCCAGCACTGAACCATGGTGAACAGCACTGTATACCTCCCTCCAGCCCCCTTACTGAACCCTGGGGAACTGCACTTTAATCCTCCCTGCAGCCCCCAGTACTGAGCCCTGGTGTTCTCCACTGTATACCACCCTCCAGACCCCCAGAATCGAAACCTGGGGAACTCCACTGTATACCTCCCTCCAGCCCCCAGTACTGAACCCTGGGGAACTCCACTGTATAACTCCCTCCATCCCCCAGTATTGAACCCTGTGGAACTCCTCTATATACCTCCCTCCAGCCCCCAGTACTGAGCCCTGGGGAACTCCACTGTATTTCTCCCTCCAGCCCCCAGTACTGAACCATGGTGAACAGCACTGTATACCTCCCTCCAGCCCCCAGTACTGAACCCTGGGGAACTGCAATTTAATCCTCCCTGCAGCCCCCAGTACTGAGCCCTGGTGTTCTCCACTGTATACCACCCTCCAGACCCCCAGAATCGATCCCTGGGGAACTCCACTGTATACCTCCCTCCAGCCCCCAGTACTGAACCATGGAGAACTCCACTCTATAACTCCCTCCAGTCCCTGCTACTGAACCCGAGGGAACTCCAGTGTATACCTCCGTCCAGCCCCCAGTACTGAACACTGGGGAACTCCACTTTATACCTCCATCCAGCCCCCAGTACTAAACCCTGGGGAACACCACTATATACTTCCCTCCATACCCCAGTTCTGAAACCTGGGGAACTCCAGTTTATACCTCCCTCCAGCCCCCGGTGTTGAACGCTGGGGGCTCCACTGTATACCTCCCTCCAGCCCCCAGTAATGAACACTGGGGAACTCACTAAATACCTCCCTCCAGCCCCCAGTACTGAAACCTGGGGAACTCCACTGTATACCTCCCTCCAGACCCCAATACTGAAACCTGTGGAACTCCACTGTATTTCGCCCTCCAGCCCCAGTTCTGAAAACTGGGGGACTCCACTGTTTACCTCCCTCCATCGCCCAGTATTGAACCCAGGGGAACTACACTCTATACCTCCCTCCAGCCCCCAGTACTGAACCCTGGAGTACTACAATGTATACCTCCCTCCAGTTCTCAGTACTGAACCCTTTGGAACTCCACTCTGTACATCCCTCCAGCCCCCAGGACTGAACCATGAGTAATTCCACTGTATACATCCCTCCAGTCCCTGCTACTGAACCCTGGGGAACGCCACAATTTACCTCGCTCCATCCCCAGTACTGAACCCTGGGGAACCTCACTGTATCTCTCCTTGCAGCCCCCGTACTGAACCCTGGAAAACTGCACTGTATACCTCCCTCCAGCGCCCAGTACTGAACCCTGGGGAACTCCACTGTATACCTCCCTCCAGCCCCCAGTACTGAACCCTGGGGAACTCCACTGTATACTTCATTCCAGCCCCCAATATTGAACCCTGGGGAACACCGCTGTATACCTTCCTCCAGCCCCCAGTACTGAACGCTGGGGAACTCCACTGTATTTCTCCCTCAAGCCCCCAGCACTGAACCATGGTGAACAGCACTGTATACCTCCCTCCAGCCCCCTTACTGAACCCTGGGGAACTGCACTTTAATCCTCCCTGCAGCCCCCAGTACTGATCCCTGGTGTTCTCCACTGTATACCACCCTCCAGACCCCCAGAATCGAAACCTGGGGAACTCCACTGTATACCTCCCTCCAGCCCCCAGTACTGAACCCTGGGGAACTCCACTGTATAACTCCCTCCATCCCCCAGTATTGAACCCTGTGGAACTCCTCTATATACCTCCCTCCAGCCCCCAGTACTGAGCCCTGGGGAACTCCACTGTATTTCTCCCTCCAGCCCCCAGTACTGAACCATGGTGAACAGCACTGTATACCTCCCTCCAGCCCCCAGTACTGAACCCTGGGGAACTGCAATTTAATCCTCCCTGCAGCCCCCAGTACTGAGCCCTGGTGTTCTCCACTGTATACCACCCTCCAGACCCCCAGAATCGATCCCTGGGGAACTCCACTGTATACCTCCCTCCAGCCCCCAGTACTGAACCCTGGGGAACTCCACTGTATAACTCCCTCCATCCCCCAGTATTGAACCCTGTGGAACTCCTCTATATACCTCCCTCCAGCCCCCAGTACTGAGCCCTGGGGAACTCCACTATATGCCTCCCTCCAGCCCCCAGTACAGAACCCTGGGGAACATCACTGTATACCTCCCTCCAGCACCTAGTACTGAACCTTGAGGAACTCCACTGTATACCTCCCTCCAGCAGCCAGAACTGAACCCTGGGGAACCACACTGTATATCTCCATCCTGCCCCCAGTACTGAACCCTGGGGAACTCCACTGTATACCTCCCTGCAGCCTCCAGTACGGAACCCTGGGAACTCCACTGTATAGCTCCCTCCAGCTCCCAGTACTGAACCCTGGGGAACTCCACTGTATTCATCCATCCAGCCCCCTGCACTGAACCATGGGGAACTCCACTGTTTCTCTCCCTGCAGCCCCCAGTACTGAACCATGGGGAACTCCAATGTATACCTCCCTCCAGCCCCTGCTACTGAGCACTGCGTACCATCACTGCTTATCTCCCTGCAGCCCCCAGGACTGAACCCTGGGAAACAGCACTGTATACCTCCCTTCTACCCTAGTACAGAACACTGGGCAACCGCCAAGTAATCCTCCCTCCAGACCATCTGTCTGAACACTGTGGGACTCCACTGTATACCGGCCTCCAACCCACAGTACTGAAAACTGGGGAACTCCACTGTATACATCCCTTCATCCCCCAGTACAGAACCCTGGGGAACTCCAGTGTATTCCTCCGTCCAGCCCCCAGTACTGAACACTGGGGAACTCCACTGTATACCTCCATCCAGACCCCAGTACTAAACCCTGGGGAACTGCACTATATACTTCCCTCCATACCCCAGTTCTGAAACCTGGGGAACTCAAGTTTATACCTCCCTCCAGCCCCCGGTGTTGAACCCTGGGGGTCTCCACTGTATACCTCCCTCCAGCCCCCAATAATGAACACTGGGGAACTCACTGAATACCTCCCTCCAGCCCCCAGTACTGAAACCTGGGGAACTCCACTGTATACCTCCCTCCAGACCCCAATACTGAAGCCTGTGGAACTCCACTGTATTTCGCCCTCCAGCCCCTGTTCTGAAAACTGGGGGACTCCACTGCATATCTCCGTCCATCGCCCAGTACTGAACACAGGGGAACTACACTGTATACCTCCCTCCAGCCCCCAGTACTGAACCCTGGAGAACTACAATGTAAACCTCCCTCCAGTTCTCTGTACTGAACCCTTTGGAACTCCACTGTATACCTCCCTCCAGCCCGCAGGACTGAACCATGGGTAACTCCACTGTATACATCCCTCCAGTTCCTGCTACTGAACCCTGGGGAACTCCACAATTTACCTCGCTCCAACTCCAGTACTGAACCCTGGGGAACATCACTGTATCTCTCCCTCCAGCCCCGTACTGAACCCTGGGGAACTCCACTGTATACCTCCCTCCAGCCCCCAGTACTGAACCCTGGGGAACTCCACTGTATACTTCATTCCAGCCCCCAATATTGAACCCTGGGGAACTCCACTGTATACTTCTCTCCAGCCCCCAGTACTGAGCCGTGGGGTACTCCACTGTTTCTCACCCTCCAGCCCCCAGAACTGAATCCTGTGTATCTCCACCGTATACCTCCCTCCAGCCCACAGTACAGAACCCTGGAGAACTCCACTGTATAGCTCCCTACAGCCCCCATTAAAGTACCCTGGGGAACACCACTGTGTACCTCCCTCCAGCCCCAGTACTGAACCATGGTGAACAGCACTGTATACCTCCCTCCAGCCCCCAGTACAGAACCCTGGGGAACTGCACTTTAATCCTCCCTCCATCCCCCAGTAATGAGCCCTGGTGTTCTCCGCTGTATACCACCCTCCAGACCCTTAGAATCGAACCCTGGGGAACTCCACTGTATAACTCCCTTCATCCCCCATTACTGAACCCTGTGGAACTCCTCTATATACCTCCCTCCAGCCCCCAGTACTGAGCCCTGGGGAACTCCACTATATGCCTCCCTCCAGCCCCCAGTACAGAACCCTGGGGAACATCACTGTATACCTCCCTCCAGCACCTAGTACTGAACCTTGAGGAACTCCACTGTATACCTCCCTCCAGCAGCCAGAACTGAACCCTAGGGAACCCCACTGTATAGCTCCATCCTGCCCCCAGTACTGAACCCTGTGGAACTCCACTGTATACCTCCCTGCAGCCTCCAGTACTGAACCCTGGGAACTCCACTGTATAGCTCCCTCCAGCTCCCAGCACTGAACCCTGGGGAACTCCACTGTATACAGCCATCCAGCCCCCTGTACTGAACCATGGGGAACACCACTGTTTCTCTCCCTGCAGCCCCCAGTACTGAACCATGGGGAACTCCAATGTATACCTCCCTCCAGCCCCTGCTACTGAGCACTGCGTACCATCACTGTTTATCTCCCTGTAGCCCCCAGGACTGAACCCTGGGAAACAGCCCTGTATACCTCCCTTCTTCCCCCAATACAGAACACTGGGCAACCGCCATGTAATCCTCCCTCCAGACCGCCGGTCTGAACCCTGTGGGACTCCAGCGTAAACCGCCCTCCAACCCACAGTACTGAAAACTGGGGAACTCCACTGTATACATCCCTTCATCCCCCAGGACAGAACCCTGGGGAACTCCACTGTATACCTCCCTCCAGCACCCAGTACTGAACCATGGAGAACTCCACTCTATAAATCCCTCCAGTCCCTGCTACTGAACCCGAGGGAACTCCAGTGTATACCTCCGTCCAGCCCCCAGTACTGAACACTGGGGAACTCCACTGTATACCTCCATCCAGCCCCCAGTACTAAACCCTGGGGAACTCCACTATATACTTCCCTCCATACCCCAGTTCTGAAACCTGGGGAACTCCAGTTTATACCTCCCTCCAGCCCCCGGTGTTGAACGCTGGGGGCTCCACTGTATACCTCCCTCCAGCCCCCAGTAATGAACACTGGGGAACTCACTGAATACCTCCCTCCAGCCCCCAGTACTGAAACCTGGGGAACTCCACTGTATACCTCCCTCCAGACCCCAATACTGAAACCTGTGGAACTCCACTGTATTTCGCCCTCCAGCCCCAGTTCTGAAAACTGGGGGACTCCACTGTTTACCTCCCTCCATCGCCCAGTATTGAACCCAGGGGAACTACACTCTATACCTCCCTCCAGCCCCCAGTACTGAACCCTGGAGTACTACAATGTATACCTCCCTCCAGTTCTCAGTACTGAACCCTTTGGAACTCCACTGTGTACATCCCTCCAGCCCCCAGGACTGAACCATGGGTAATTCCACTGTATACATCCCTCCAGTCCCTGCTACTGAACCCTGGGGAACGCCACAATTTACCTCGCTCCATCCCCAGTACTGAACCCTGGGGAACCTCACTGTATCTCTCCCTGCAGCCCCCGTACTGAATCCTGGAAAACTGCACTGTATACCTCCCTCCAGCGCCCAGTACTGAACCCTGGGGAACTCCACTGTATACCTCCCTCCAGCCCCCAGTACTGAACCCTGGGGAACTCCACTGTATACTTCATTCCAGCCCCCAATATTGAACCCTGGGGAACACCGCTGTATACCTTCCTCCAGCCCCCAGTACTGAACGCTGGGGAACTCCACTGTATTTCTCCCTCAATCCCCCAGCACTGAACCATGGTGAACAGCACTGTATACCTCCCTCCAGCCCCCTTACTGAACCCTGGGGAACTGCACTTTAATCCTCCCTGCAGCCCCCAGTACTGAGCCCTGGTGTTCTCCACTGTATACCACCCTCCAGACCCCCAGAATCGAAACCTGGGGAACTCCACTGTATACCTCCCTCCAGCCCCCAGTACTGAACCCTGGGGAACTCCACTGTATAACTCCCTCCATCCCCCAGTATTGAACCCTGTGGAACTCCTCTATATACCTCCCTCCAGCCCCCAGTACTGAGCCCTGGGGAACTCCACTGTATTTCTCCCTCCAGCCCCCAGTACTGAACCATGGTGAACAGCACTGTATACCTCCCTCCAGCCCCCAGTACTGAACCCTGGGGAACTGCAATTTAATGCTCCCTGCAGCCCCCAGTACTGAGCCCTGGTGTTCTCCACTGTATACCCCCTCCAGACCCCCAGAATCGATCCCTGGGGAACTCCACTGTATACCTCCCTCCAGCCCCCAGTACTGAACCCTGGGGAACTCCACTGTATAACTCCCTCCATCCCCCAGTATTGAACCCTGTGGAACTCCTCTATATACCTCCCTCCAGCCCCCAGTACTGAGCCCTGGGGAACTCCACTATATGCCTCCCTCCAGCCCCCAGTACAGAACCCTGGGGAACATCACTGTATACCTCCCTCCAGCACCTAGTACTGAACCTTGAGGAACTCCACTGTATACCTCCCTCCAGCAGCCAGAACTGAACCCTGGGGAACCACACTGTATATCTCCATCCTGCCCCCAGTACTGAACCCTGGGGAACTCCACTGTATACCTCCCTGCAGCCTCCAGTACGGAACCCTGGGAACTCCACTGTATAGCTCCCTCCAGCTCCCAGTACTGAACCCTGGGGAACTCCACTGTATACATCCATCCAGCCCCCTGCCCTGAACCATGGGGAACTCCACTGTTTCTCTCCCTGCAGCCCCCAGTACTGAACCATGGGGAACTCCAATGTATACCTCCCTCCAGCCCCTGCTACTGAGCACTGCGTACCATCACTGCTTATCTCCCTGCAGCCCCCAGGACTGAACCCTGGGAAACAGCACTGTATACCTCCCTTCTACCCCAGTACAGAACACTGGGCAACCGCCAAGTAATCCTCCCTCCAGACCATCTGTCTGAACACTGTGGGACTCCACTGTATACCGGCCTCCAACCCACAGTACTGAAAACTGGGGAACTCCACTGTATACATCCCTTCATCCCCCAGTACAGAACCCTGGGGAACTCCAATGTATTCCTCCGTCCAGCCCCCAGTACTGAACACTGGGGAACTCCACTGTATACCTCCATCCAGCCCCCAGTACTAAACCCTGGGGAACTGCACTATATACTTCCCTCCATACCCCAGTTCTGAAACCTGGGGAACTCCAGTTTATACCTCCCTCCAGCCCCCGGTGTTGAACCCTGGGGGACTCCACTGTATACCTCCCTCCAGCCCCCAATAATGAACACTGGGGAACTCACTGAATACCTCCCTCCAGCCCCCAGTACTGAAACCTGGGGAACTCCACTGTATACCTCCCTCCAGACCCCAATACTGAAGCCTGTGGAACTCCACTGTATTTCGCCCTCCAGCCCCTGTTCTGAAAACTGGGGGACTCCACTGCATATCTCCGTCCATCGCCCAGTACTGAACACAGGGGAACTACACTGTATACCTCCCTCCAGCCCCCAGTACTGAACCCTGGAGAACTACAATGTAAACCTCCCTCCAGTTCTCTGTACTGAACCCTTTGGAACTCCACTGTATACCTCCCTCCAGCCCGCAGGACTGAACCATGGGTAACTCCACTGTATACATCCCTCCAGTTCCTGCTACTGAACCCTGGGGAACTCCAATATTTACCTCGCTCCATCTCCAGTACTGAACCCTGGGGAACATCACTGTATCTCTCCCTCCAGCCCCGTACTGAACCCTGGGGAACTCCACTGTATACCTCCCTCCAGCCCCCAGTACTGAACCCTGGGGAACTCCACTGTATACTTCATTCCAGCCCCCAATATTGAACCCTGGGGAACTCCACTGTATACCTCTCTCCAGCCCCCAGTCCTGAGCCGTGGGGTACTCCACTGTTTCTCACCCTCCAGCCCCCAGAACTGAATCCTGTGTATCTCCACCGTATACCTCCCTCCAGCCCACAGTACAGAACCCTGGAGAACTCCACTGTATAGCTCCCTACAGCCCCCATTAAAGTACCCTGGGGAACACCACTGTATACCTCCCTCCAGCCCCCAGTACTGAACTCTGGAGAACTCCACTGTATACCTCCCTCCAGCCCCAGTACTGAACCATGGTGAACAGCACTGTATACCTCCCTCCAGCCCCCAGTACAGAACCCTGGGGAACTGCACTTTAATCCTCCCTCCATCCCCCAGTAATGAGCCCTGGTGTTCTCCGCTGTATACCACCCTCCAGACCCTTAGAATCGAACCCTGGGGAACTCCACTGTATAACTCCATCCATCCCCCATTACTGAACCCTGTGGAACTCCTCTATATACCTCCCTCCAGCCCCCAGTACTGAGCCCTGGGGAACTCCACTATATGCCTCCCTCCAGCCCCCAGTACAGAACCCTGGGGAACATCACTGTATACCTCCCTCCAGCACCTAGTACTGAACCTTGAGGAACTCCACTGTATACCTCCCTCCAGCAGCCAGAACTGAACCCTGGGGAACCCCACTGTATAGCTCCATCCTGCCCCCAGTACTGAACCCTGTGGAACTCCACTGTATACCTCCCTGCAGCCTCCAGTACTGAACCCTGGGAACTCCACTGTATAGCTCCCTCCAGCTCCCAGCACTGAACCCTGGGGAACTCCACTGTATACAGCCATCCAGCCCCCTGTACTGAACCATGGGGAACACCACTGTTTCTCTCCCTGCAGCCCCCAGTACTGAACCATGGGGAACTCCAATGTATACCTCCCTCCAGCCCCTGCTACTGAGCACTGCGTACCATCACTGTTTATCTCCCTGCAGCCCCCAGGACTGAACCCTGGGAAACAGCCCTGTATACCTCCCTTCTTCCCCCAATACAGAACACTGGGCAACCGCCATGTAATCCTCCCTCCAGACCGCCGGTCTGAACCCTGTGGGACTCCAGCGTAAACCGCCCTCCAACCCACAGTACTGAAAACTGGGGAACTCCACTGTATACATCCCTTCATCCCCCAGGACAGAACCCTGGGGAACTCCACTGTATACCTCCCTCCAGCACCCAGTACTGAACCATGGAGAACTCCACTCTATAACTCCCTCCAGTCCCTGCTACTGAACCCGAGGGAACTCCAGTGTATACCTCCGTCCAGCCCCCAGTACTGAACACTGGGGAACTCCACTGTATACCTCCATCCAGCCCCCAGTACTAAACCCTGGGGAACTCCACTATATACTTCCCTCCATACCCCAGTTCTGAAACCTGGGGAACTCCAGTTTATACCTCCCTCCAGCCCCCGGTGTTGAACGCTGGGGGCTCCACTGTATACCTCCCTCCAGCCCCCAGTAATGAACACTGGGGAACTCAATAAATACCTCCCTCCAGCCCCCAGTACTGAAACCTGGGGAACTCCACTGTATACCTCCCTCCAGACCCCAATACTGAAACCTGTGGAACTCCACTGTATTTAGCCCTCCAGCCCCAGTTCTGAAAACTGTGGGACTCCACTGTTTACCTCCCTCCATCGCCCAGTATTGAACCCAGGGGAACTACACTCTATACCTCCCTCCAGCCCCCAGTACTGAACCCTGGAGTACTACAATGTATACCTCCCTCCAGTTCTCAGTACTGAACCTTTTGGAACTCCACTGTGTACATCCCTCCAGCCCCCAGGACTGAACCATGGGTAATTCCACTGTATACATCCCTCCAGTCCCTGCTACTGAACCCTGGGGAACGCCACAATTTACCTCGCTCCATCCCCAGTACTGAACCCTGGGGAACCTCACTGTATCTCTCCCTGCAGCCCCCGTACTGAACCCTGGAAAACTGCACTGTATACCTCCCTCCAGCGCCCAGTACTGAACCCTGGGGAACTCCACTGTATACCTCCCTCCAGCCCCCAGTACTGAACCCTGGGGAACTCCACTGTATACTTCATTCCAGCCCCCAATATTGAACCCTGGGGAACACCGCTGTATACCTTCCTCCAGCCCCCAGTACTGAACGCTGGGGAACTCCACTGTATTTCTCCCTCAATCCCCCAGCACTGAACCATGGTGAACAGCACTGTATACCTCCCTCCAGCCCCCTTACTGAACCCTGGGGAACTGCACTTTAATCCTCCCTGCAGCCCCCAGTACTGAGCCCTGGTGTTCTCCACTGTATACCACCCTCCAGACCCCCAGAATCGAAACCTGGGGAACTCCACTGTATACCTCCCTCCAGCCCCCAGTACTGAACCCTGGGGAACTCCACTGTATAACTCCCTCCATCCCCCAGTATTGAACCCTGTGGAACTCCTCTATATACCTCCCTCCAGCCCCCAGTACTGAGCCCTGGGGAACTCCACTGTATTTCTCCCTCCAGCCCCCAGTACTGAACCATGGTGAACAGCACTGTATACCTCCCTCCAGCCCCCAGTACTGAACCCTGGGGAACTGCAATTTAATCCTCCCTGCAGCCCCCAGTACTGAGCCCTGGTGTTCTCCACTGTATACCCCCTCCAGACCCCCAGAATCGATCCCTGGGGAACTCCACTGTATACCTCCCTCCAGCCCCCAGTACTGAACCCTGGGGAACTCCACTGTATAACTCCCTCCATCCCCCAGTATTGAACCCTGTGGAACTCCTCTATATACCTCCCTCCAGCCCCCAGTACTGAGCCCTGGGGAACTCCACTATATGCCTCCCTCCAGCCCCCAGTACAGAACCCTGGGGAACATCACTGTATACCTCCCTCCAGCACCTAGTACTGAACCTTGAGGAACTCCACTGTATACCTCCCTCCAGCAGCCAGAACTGAACCCTGGGGAACCACACTGTATATCTCCATCCTGCCCCCAGTACTGAACCCTGGGGAACTCCACTGTATACCTCCCTGCAGCCTCCAGTACGGAACCCTGGGAACTCCACTGTATAGCTCCCTCCAGCTCCCAGTACTGAACCCTGGGGAACTCCACTGTATACATCCATCCAGCCCCCTGCCCTGAACCATGGGGAACTCCACTGTTTCTCTCCCTGCAGCCCCCAGTACTGAACCATGGGGAACTCCAATGTATACCTCCCTCCAGCCCCTGCTACTGAGCACTGCGTACCATCACTGCTTATCTCCCTGCAGCCCCCAGGACTGAACCCTGGGAAACAGCACTGTATACCTCCCTTCTACCCCAGTACAGAACACTGGGCAACCGCCAAGTAATCCTCCCTCCAGACCATCTGTCTGAACACTGTGGGACTCCACTGTATACCGGCCTCCAACCCACAGTACTGAAAACTGGGGAACTCCACTGTATACATCCCTTCATCCCCCAGTACAGAACCCTGGGGAACTCCAATGTATTCCTCCGTCCAGCCCCCAGTACTGAACACTGGGGAACTCCACTGTATACCTCCATCCAGCCCCCAGTACTAAACCCTGGGGAACTGCACTATATACTTCCCTCCATACCCCAGTTCTGAAACCTGGGGAACTCCAGTTTATACCTCCCTCCAGCCCCCGGTGTTGAACCCTGGGGGACTCCACTGTATACCTCCCTCCAGCCCCCAATAATGAACACTGGGGAACTCACTGAATACCTCCCTCCAGCCCCCAGTACTGAAACCTGGGGAACTCCACTGTATACCTCCCTCCAGACCCCAATACTGAAGCCTGTGGAACTCCACTGTATTTCGCCCTCCAGCCCCTGTTCTGAAAACTGGGGGACTCCACTGCATATCTCCGTCCATCGCCCAGTACTGAACACAGGGGAACTACACTGTATACCTCCCTCCAGCCCCCAGTACTGAACCCTGGAGAACTACAATGTAAACCTCCCTCCAGTTCTCTGTACTGAACCCTTTGGAACTCCACTGTATACCTCCCTCCAGCCCGCAGGACTGAACCATGGGTAACTCCACTGTATACATCCCTCCAGTTCCTGCTACTGAACCCTGGGGAACTCCAATATTTACCTCGCTCCATCTCCAGTACTGAACCCTGGGGAACATCACTGTATCTCTCCCTCCAGCCCCGTACTGAACCCTGGGGAACTCCACTGTATACCTCCCTCCAGCCCCCAGTACTGAACCCTGGGGAACTCCACTGTATACTTCATTCCAGCCCCCAATATTGAACCCTGGGGAACTCCACTGTATACCTCCCTCCAGCCCCCAGTCCTGAGCCGTGGGGTACTCCACTGTTTCTCACCCTCCAGCCCCCAGAACTGAATCCTGTGTATCTCCACCGTATACCTCCCTCCAGCCCACAGTACAGAACCCTGGAGAACTCCACTGTATAGCTCCCTACAGCCCCCATTAAAGTACCCTGGGGAACACCACTGTATACCTCCCTCCAGCCCCCAGTACTGAACTCTGGAGAACTCCACTGTATACCTCCCTCCAGCCCCAGTACTGAACCATGGTGAACAGCACTGTATACCTCCCTCCAGCCCCCAGTACAGAACCCTGGGGAACTGCACTTTAATCCTCCCTCCATCCCCCAGTAATGAGCCCTTGTGTTCTCCGCTGTATACCACCCTCCAGACCCTTAGAATCGAACCCTGGGGAACTCCACTGTATAACTCCCTCCATCCCCATTACTGAACCCTGTGGAACTCCTCTATATACCTCCCTCCAGCCCCCAGTACTGAGCCCTGGGGAACTCCACTATATGCCTCCCTCCAGCCCCCAGTACAGAACCCTGGGGAACTCCAATGTATTCCTCTCTCCAGACCCCAGTACTGAACCTTGAGGAACTCCACTGTATACCGCCCTCCAGCAGCCAGAACTGGACCCTGGGGAACCCCACTGTATACCTCCATGCTGCCCCCAGTAATGAACCCTGGGGAACTCCACTGTATACCTCCCAGCAGCATCCAGTACTGAACCCTGGGAACTCCACTGTATAGCTCCCTCCAGCTCCCAGTACTGAACCCTGGGGAACTCCACTGTATACGTCCATCCAGCCCTCTGTACTGAACCATGGGGAACTCCACTATTTCTCTCCCTGCAGCCCCCAGTACTGAACCATGGGGAACTCCAATGTATACCTCCCTCCAGCCCCTGCTACTGAGCACTGTGTACCATCACAGTTTATCTACCTGCAGCCCCCAGGACTGAACCCTGGGAAACAGCACTGTATACCTCCCTTCATCCCCCAGTACAGAACACTGGGCAACCGCCATATAAACCTCCCTCCAGACCACCGGTCTGAACCCTGTGGGACTCCACTGTATACCGCCCTCCAACGCACAGTACTGAAAACTGGTTAACTCCACTGTATACATCTCTTCATCCCCCAGTACAGAACCGTGGGGAACTCTACTGTATACCTCTCTCCAGCCCCAGTACTGAACTCTTGGGAACTCCACTGTAAACCTCCCTCTAGGCCCGTACAGAACCCTGTGGAACTGCACTGTATACCTCCCTCCAGCCCCCAGTACTGAATAATGTGGAACGCAACTGTATACCTCTCTACAGTCCCCTGTACTGAACCCTGGGGAACTGCACTGTATACCTCGCTCCAGCCCCTATTACTGAGCCCTATGGAACTGAACTGTATACCTCCCTCCAGCCCCCAGTACTGAACCCTGGGGAATTCCACTGTATATCTCCCTCCAGCCCCCAGTATTGAACCCTGGGGTACTCCACTGTAGAACTCTCTACAGCCCCCAGTTCTGAGCCCTGGGGAACTCCACTTTTTCTCTCCCTCCAGCCACCAGTACTGAAACCTGGGTATCTCCACTGTTTACATCCCTCCAGCTCCCAGTACTGAACACTGGGGAAAAGCACTGTATACCTCCCTCCAGCCCCCAGTACTGAGCCCTGGCGATCTCCACTGTATACCTCCCTCCAGCCCCCAGTACTGAAACTGGGGAACTGCACTCTATACCTCCCTCCAGCCCCCATTCGTGAACCCTGGGGAACTCCACTGTTTCTCTCCCTCCAGACCCCCAGTACCAGAACCTGGGGAATGCCACTCTTTACCTCGCTCCAGATCCGCAGTACCGGACCCTGGGGAAGTCCACTGTATACATCTCTCCAGCCCCCAGTATTGAACCCTGGGGAACTCCACTGTATACCTCCCTCCAGCGCCCAGTACTGAACCCTGGGGAACTCCACTATAAACCTCCCTCCAGGCCTCAGTACTGAACCCTGGAGAACACCACTGAATTCATCTTTCCAGCCCCCAGTACTGAACATCGGGGAACTCCACCTTATTCCTCCCTCCAGCCCTCAGTAGTGAACCCTGGGGAACTCCTATGCATACATCCATCCAGCCCCCTGCACTGAACCATCGGGAACTCCACTGTTTCTCTCACTGCAGCCCCCAGTACTGAACCATGGGGAAGTCCAATGTATACCTCCCTCCAGCCCCTGCTACTGAGCACTGCGTAACATCACTGTTTATCTCCCTGCAGCCCCCAGGACTGAACCCTGGGAAACAGCACTGTATACCTCCCTTCATCCCCCAGTACAGAACACTGGGCAAACGCCAAGTAATCCTCCCTCCAGACCACCGGTCTGAACCCTGTGGGACTCGACTGTATACTGCCCTCCAACCCACAGTACTGAAAACTGGGGAACTCCACTGTATACATCCCTTCATCCCCTAGTACAGAATCCTGGGGAACTCCACTGTATACCTCCCTCCAGCCCCCAGTACTGAACCCTGGAGAACTCCGCTGTATAACTCCCTCCAGTCCCTGCTACTGAACTCTTGGGAACTCCACTGTAAACCTCCCTCTAGGCCCGTACAGAACCCTGTGGAACTGCACTGTATACCTCCCTCCAGCCCCCAGTACTGAATAATGTGGAACGCAACTGTATACCTCTCTACAGTCCCCTGTACTGAACCCTGGGGAACTGCACTGTATACCTCGCTCCAGCCCCTATTACTGAGCCCTATGGAACTGAACTGTATACCTCCCTCCAGCCCCCAGTACTGAACCCTGGGGAATTCCACTGTATATCTCCCTCCAGCCCCCAGTATTGAACCCTGGGGTACTCCACTGTAGAACTCTCTACAGCCCCCAGTTCTGAGCCCTGGGGAACTCCACTTTTTCTCTCCCTCCAGCCACCAGTACTGACACCTGGGTATCTCCACTGTTTACATCCCTCCAGCTCCCAGTACTGAACACTGGGGAAAAGCACTGTATACCTCCCTCCAGCCCCCAGTACTGAGCCCTGGCGATCTCCACTGTATACCTCCCTCCAGCCCCCAGTACTGAAACTGGGGAACTGCACTCTATACCTCCCTCCAGCCCCCATTCGTGAACCCTGGGGAACTCCACTGTTTCTCTCCCTCCAGACCCCCAGTACCAGAACCTGGGGAATGCCACTCTTTACCTCGCTCCAGATCCGCAGTACCGGACCCTGGGGAAGTCCACTGTATACATCTCTCCAGCCCCCAGTATTGAACCCTGGGGAACTCCACTGTATACCTCCCTCCAGCGCCCAGTACTGAACCCTGGGGAACTCCACTATAAACCTCCCTCCAGGCCTCAGTACTGAACCCTGGAGAACACCACTGAATTCATCTTTCCAGCCCCCAGTACTGAACATCGGGGAACTCCACCTTATTCCTCCCTCCAGCCCTCAGTAGTGAACCCTGGGGAACTCCTATGCATACATCCATCCAGCCCCCTGCACTGAACCATCGGGAACTCCACTGTTTCTCTCACTGCAGCCCCCAGTACTGAACCATGGGGAAGTCCAATGTATACCTCCCTCCAGCCCCTGCTACTGAGCACTGCGTAACATCACTGTTTATCTCCCTGCAGCCCCCAGGACTGAACCCTGGGAAACAGCACTGTATACCTCCCTTCATCCCCCAGTACAGAACACTGGGCAAACGCCAAGTAATCCTCCCTCCAGACCACCGGTCTGAACCCTGTGGGACTCGACTGTATACTGCCCTCCAACCCACAGTACTGAAAACTGGGGAACTCCACTGTATACATCCCTTCATCCCCTAGTACAGAATCCTGGGGAACTCCACTGTATACCTCCCTCCAGCCCCCAGTACTGAACCCTGGAGAACTCCGCTGTATAACTCCCTCCAGTCCCTGCTACTGAACTCTTGGGAACTCCACTGTAAACCTCCCTCTAGGCCCGTACAGAACCCTGTGGAACTGCACTGTATACCTCCCTCCAGCCCCCAGTACTGAATAATGTGGAACGCAACTGTATACCTCTCTACAGTCCCCTGTACTGAACCCTGGGGAACTGCACTGTATACCTCGCTCCAGCCCCTATTACTGAGCCCTATGGAACTGAACTGTATACCTCCCTCCAGCCCCCAGTACTGAACCCTGGGGAATTCCACTGTATATCTCCCTCCAGCCCCCAGTATTGAACCCTGGGGTACTCCACTGTAGAACTCTCTACAGCCCCCAGTTCTGAGCCCTGGGGAACTCCACTTTTTCTCTCCCTCCAGCCACCAGTACTGAAACCTGGGTATCTCCACTGTTTACATCCCTCCAGCCCCCAGTACTGAACCATGGGGAAGTCCAATGTATACCTCCCTCCAGCCCCTGCTACTGAGCACTGCGTAACATCACTGTTTATCTCCCTGCAGCCCCCAGGACTGAACCCTGGGAAACAGCACTGTATACCTCCCTTCATCCCCCAGTACAGAACACTGGGCAAACGCCAAGTAATCCTCCCTCCAGACCACCGGTCTGAACCCTGTGGGACTCGACTGTATACTGCCCTCCAACCCACAGTACTGAAAACTGGGGAACTCCACTGTATACATCCCTTCATCCCCCAGTACAGAACCCTGGGGAACTCCAGTGTATTCCTCCGTCCAGCCCCCAGTACTGAACACTGGGGAACTCCACTGTATACCTCCATCCAGCCCCCAGTACTAAACCCTGGGGAACTGCACTATATACTTCCCTCCATACCCCAGTTCTGAAACCTGGGGAACTCAAGTTTATACCTCCCTCCAGCCCCCGGTGTTGAACCCTGGGGGTCTCCACTGTATACCTCCCTCCAGCCCCCAATAATGAACACTGGGGAACTCACTGAATACCTCCCTCCAGCCCCCAGTACTGAAACCTGGGGAACTCCACTGTATACCTCCCTCCAGACCCCAATACTGAAGCCTGTGGAACTCCACTGTATTTCGCCCTCCAGCCCCTGTTCTGAAAACTGGGGGACTCCACTGCATATCTCCGTCCATCGCCCAGTACTGAACACAGGGGAACTACACTGTATACCTCCCTCCAGCCCCCAGTACTGAACCCTGGAGAACTACAATGTAAACCTCCCTCCAGTTCTCTGTACTGAACCCTTTGGAACTCCACTGTATACCTCCCTCCAGCCCGCAGGACTGAACCATGGGTAACTCCACTGTATACATCCCTCCAGTTCCTGCTACTGAACCCTGGGGAACTCCACAATTTACCTCGCTCCATCTCCAGTACTGAACCCTGGGGAACATCACTGTATCTCTCCCTCCAGCCCCGTACTGAACCCTGGGGAACTCCACTGTATACCTCCCTCCAGCCCCCAGTACTGAACCCTGGCGAACTCCACTGTATACTTCATTCCAGCCCCCAATATTGAACCCTGGGGAACTCCACTGTATACCTCTCTCCAGCCCCCAGTACTGAGCCGTGGGGTACTCCACTGTTTCTCACCCTCCAGCCCCCAGAACTGAATCCTGTGTATCTCCACCGTATACCTCCCTCCAGCCCACAGTACAGAACCCTGGAGAACTCCACTGTATAGCTCCCTACAGCCCCCATTAAAGTACCCTGGGGAACACCACTGTATACCTCCCTCCAGCCCCAGTACTGAACCATGGTGAACAGCACTGTATACCTCCCTCCAGCCCCCAGTACAGAACCCTGGGGAACTGCACTTTAATCCTCCCTCCAATCCCCAGTAATGAGCCCTGGTGTTCTCCGCTGTATACCACCCTCCAGACCCTTAGAATCGAACCCTGGGGAACTCCACTGTATAACTCCCTCCATCCCCCATTACTGAACCCTGTGGAACTCCTCTATATACCTCCCTCCAGCCCCCAGTACTGAGCCCTGGGGAACTCCACTATATGCCTCCCTCCAGCCCCCAGTACAGAACCCTGGGGAACATCACTGTATACCTCCCTCCAGCACCTAGTACTGAACCTTGAGGAACTCCACTGTATACCTCCCTCCAGCAGCCAGAACTGAACCCTAGGGAACCCCACTGTATAGCTCCATCCTGCCCCCAGTACTGAACCCTGTGGAACTCCACTGTATACCTCCCTGCAGCCTCCAGTACTGAACCCTGGGAACTCCACTGTATAGCTCCCTCCAGCTCCCAGCACTGAACCCTGGGGAACTCCACTGTATACAGCCATCCAGCCCCCTGTACTGAACCATGGGGAACACCACTGTTTCTCTCCCTGCAGCCCCCAGTACTGAACCATGGGGAACTCCAATGTATACCTCCCTCCAGCCCCTGCTACTGAGCACTGCGTACCATCACTGTTTATCTCCCTGCAGCCCCCAGGACTGAACCCTGGGAAACAGCCCTGTATACCTCCCTTCTTCCCCCAATACAGAACACTGGGCAACCGCCATGTAATCCTCCCTCCAGACCGCCGGTCTGAACCCTGTGGGACTCCAGCGTAAACCGCCCTCCAACCCACAGTACTGAAAACTGGGGAACTCCACTGTATACATCCCTTCATCCCCCAGGACAGAACCCTGGGGAACTCCACTGTATACCTCCCTCCAGCACCCAGTACTGAACCATGGAGAACTCCACTCTATAACTCCCTCCAGTCCCTGCTACTGAACCCGAGGGAACTCCAGTGTATACCTCCGTCCAGCCCCCAGTACTGAACACTGGGGAACTCCACTGTATACCTCCATCCAGCCCCCAGTACCAAACCCTGGGGAACTCCACTATATACTTCCCTCCATACCCCAGTTCTGAAACCTGGGGAACTCCAGTTTATACCTCCCTCCAGCCCCCGGTGTTGAACGCTGGGGGCTCCACTGTATACCTCCCTCCAGCCCCCAGTAATGAACACTGGGGAACTCACTGAATACCTCCCTCCAGCCCCCAGTACTGAAACCTGGGGAACTCCACTGTATACCTCCCTCCAGACCCCAATACTGAAACCTGTGGAACTCCACTGTATTTCGCCCTCCAGCCCCAGTTCTGAAAACTGGGGGACTCCACTGTTTACCTCCCTCCATCGCCCAGTATTGAACCCAGGGGATCTACACTCTATACCTCCCTCCAGCCCCCAGTACTGAACCCTGGAGTACTACAATGTATACCTCCCTCCAGTTCTCAGTACTGAACCCTTTGGAACTCCACTGTGTACATCCCTCCAGCCCCCAGGACTGAACCATGGGTAATTCCACTGTATACATCCCTCCAGTCCCTGCTACTGAACCCTGGGGAACGCCACAATTTACCTCGCTCCATCCCCAGTACTGAACCCTGGGGAACCTCACTGTATCTCTCCCTGCAGCCCCCGTACTGAACCCTGGAAAACTGCACTGTATACCACCCTCCAGCGCCCAGTACTGAACCCTGGGGAACTCCACTGTATACCTCCCTCCAGCCCCCAGTACTGAACCCTGGGGAACTCCACTGTATACTTCATTCCAGCCCCCAATATTGAACCCTGGGAACACCGCTGTATACCTTCCTCCAGCCCCCAGTACTGAACGCTGGGGAACTCCACTGTATTTCTCCCTCAATCCCCCAGCACTGAACCATGGTGAACAGCACTGTATACCTCCCTCCAGCCCCCTTACTGAACCCTGGGGAACTGCACTTTAATCCTCCCTGCAGCCCCCAGTACTGAGCCCTGGTGTTCTCCACTGTATACCACCCTCCAGACCCCCAGAATCGAAACCTGGGGAACTCCACTGTATACCTCCCTCCAGCCCCCAGTACTGAACCCTGGGGAACTCCACTGTATAACTCCCTCCATCCCCCAGTATTGAACCCTGTGGAACTCCTCTATATACCTCCCTCCAGCCCCCAGTACTGAGCCCTGGGGAACTCCACTGTATTTCTCCCTCCAGCCCCCAGTACTGAACCATGGTGAACAGCACTGTATACCTCCCTCCAGCCCCCAGTACTGAACCCTGGGGAACTGCAATTTAATGCTCCCTGCAGCCCCCAGTACTGAGCCCTGGTGTTCTCCACTGTATACCCCCTCCAGACCCCCAGAATCGATCCCTGGGGAACTCCACTGTATACCTCCCTCCAGCCCCCAGTACTGAACCCTGGGGAACTCCACTGTATAACTCCCTCCATCCCCCAGTATTGAACCCTGTGGAACTCCTCTATATACCTCCCTCCAGCCCCCAGTACTGAGCCCTGGGGAACTCCACTATATGCCTCCCTCCAGCCCCCAGTACAGAACCCTGGGGAACATCACTGTATACCTCCCTCCAGCACCTAGTACTGAACCTTGAGGAACTCCACTGTATACCTCCCTCCAGCAGCCAGAACTGAACCCTGGGGAACCACACTGTATATCTCCATCCTGCCCCCAGTACTGAACCCTGGGGAACTCCACTGTATACCTCCCTGCAGCCTCCAGTACGGAACCCTGGGAACTCCACTGTATAGCTCCCTCCAGCTCCCAGTACTGAACCCTGGGGAACTCCACTGTATACATCCATCCAGCCCCCTGCCCTGAACCATGGGGAACTCCACTGTTTCTCTCCCTGCAGCCCCCAGTACTGAACCATGGGGAACTCCAATGTATACCTCCCTCCAGCCCCTGCTACTGAGCACTGCGTACCATCACTGCTTATCTCCCTGCAGCCCCCAGGACTGAACCCTGGGAAACAGCACTGTATACCTCCCTTCTACCCCAGTACAGAACACTGGGCAACCGCCAAGTAATCCTCCCTCCAGACCATCTGTCTGAACACTGTGGGACTCCACTGTATACCGGCCTCCAACCCACAGTACTGAAAACTGGGGAACTCCACTGTATACATCCCTTCATCCCCCAGTACAGAACCCTGGGGAACTCCAATGTATTCCTCCGTCCAGCCCCCAGTACTGAACACTGGGGAGCTCCACTGTATACCTCCATCCAGCCCCCAGTACTAAACCCTGGGGAACTGCACTATATACTTCCCTCCATACCCCAGTTCTGAAACCTGGGGAACTCCAGTTTATACCTCCCTCCAGCCCCCGGTGTTGAACCCTGGGGGACTCCACTGTATACCTCCCTCCAGCCCCCAATAATGAACACTGGGGAACTCACTGAATACCTCCCTCCAGCCCCCAGTACTGAAACCTGGGGAACTCCACTGTATACCTCCCTCCAGACCCCAATACTGAAGCCTGTGGAACTCCACTGTATTTCGCCCTCCAGCCCCTGTTCTGAAAACTGGGGGACTCCACTGCATATCTCCGTCCATCGCCCAGTACTGAACACAGGGGAACTACACTGTATACCTCCCTCCAGCCCCCAGTACTGAACCCTGGAGAACTACAATGTAAACCTCCCTCCAGTTCTCTGTACTGAACCCTTTGGAACTCCACTGTATACCTCCCTCCAGCCCGCAGGACTGAACCATGGGTAACTCCACTGTATACATCCCTCCAGTTCCTGCTACTGAACCCTGGGGAACTCCACAATTTACCTCGCTCCATCTCCAGTACTGAACCCTGGGGAACATCACTGTATCTCTCCCTCCAGCCCCGTACTGAACCCTGGGGAACTCCACTGTATACCTCCCTCCAGCCCCCAGTACTGAACCCTGGGGAACTCCACTGTATACTTCATTCCAGCCCCCAATATTGAACCCTGGGGAACTCCACTGTATACCTCTCTCCAGCCCCCAGTCCTGAGCCGTGGGGTACTCCACTGTTTCTCACCCTCCAGCCCCCAGAACTGAATCCTGTGTATCTCCACCGTATACCTCCCTCCAGCCCACAGTACAGAACCCTGGAGAACTCCACTGTATAGCTCCCTACAGCCCCCATTAAAGTACCCTGGGGAACACCACTGTATACCTCCCTCCAGCCCCCAGTACTGAACTCTGGAGAACTCCACTGTATACCTCCCTCCAGCCCCAGTACTGAACCATGGTGAACAGCACTGTATACCTCCCTCCAGCCCCCAGTACAGAACCCTGGGGAACTGCACTTTAATCCTCCCTCCATCCCCCAGTAATGAGCCCTGGTGTTCTCCGCTGTATACCACCCTCCAGACCCTTAGAATCGAACCCTGGGGAACTCCACTGTATAACTCCATCCATCCCCCATTACTGAACCCTGTGGAACTCCTCTATATACCTCCCTCCAGCCCCCAGTACTGAGCCCTGGGGAACTCCACTATAAGCCTCCCTCCAGCCCCAGTACAGAACCCTGGGGAACATCACTGTATACCTCCCTCCAGCACCTAGTACTGAACCTTGAGGAACTCCACTGTATACCTCCCTCCAGCAGCCAGAACTGAACCCTGGGGAACCCCACTGTATAGCTCCATCCTGCCCCCAGTACTGAACCCTGTGGAACTCCACTGTATACCTCCCTGCAGCCTCCAGTACTGAACCCTGGGAACTCCACTGTATAGCTCCCTCCAGCTCCCAGCACTGAACCCTGGGGAACTCCACTGTATACAGCCATCCAGCCCCCTGTACTGAACCATGGGGAACACCACTGTTTCTCTCCCTGCAGCCCCCAGTACTGAACCATGGGGAACTCCAATGTATACCTCCCTCCAGCCCCTGCTACTGAGCACTGCGTACCATCACTGTTTATCTCCCTGCAGCCCCCAGGACTGAACCCTGGGAAACAGCCCTGTATACCTCCCTTCTTCCCCCAATACAGAACACTGGGCAACCGCCATGTAATCCTCCCTCCAGACCGCCGGTCTGAACCCTGTGGGACTCCAGCGTAAACCGCCCTCCAACCCACAGTACTGAAAACTGGGGAACTCCACTGTATACATCCCTTCATCCCCCAGGACAGAACCCTGGGGAACTCCACTGTATACCTCCCTCCAGCACCCAGTACTGAACCATGGAGAACTCCACTCTATAACTCCCTCCAGTCCCTGCTACTGAACCCGAGGGAACTCCAGTGTATACCTCCGTCCAGCCCCCAGTACTGAACACTGGGGAACTCCACTGTATACCTCCATCCAGCCCCCAGTACTAAACCCTGGGGAACTCCACTATATACTTCCCTCCATACCCCAGTTCTGAAACCTGGGGAACTCCAGTTTATACCTCCCTCCAGCCCCCGGTGTTGAACGCTGGGGGCTCCACTGTATACCTCCCTCCAGCCCCCAGTAATGAACACTGGGGAACTCAATAAATACCTCCCTCCAGCCCCCAGTACTGAAACCTGGGGAACTCCACTGTATACCTCCCTCCAGACCCCAATACTGAAACCTGTGGAACTCCACTGTATTTAGCCCTCCAGCCCCAGTTCTGAAAACTGTGGGACTCCACTGTTTACCTCCCTCCATCGCCCAGTATTGAACCCAGGGGAACTACACTCTATACCTCCCTCCAGCCCCCAGTACTGAACCCTGGAGTACTACAATGTATACCTCCCTCCAGTTCTCAGTACTGAACCCTTTGGAACTCCACTGTGTACATCCCTCCAGCCCCCAGGACTGAACCATGGGTAATTCCACTGTATACATCCCTCCAGTCCCTGCTACTGAACCCTGGGGAACGCCACAATTTACCTCGCTCCATCCCCAGTACTGAACCCTGGGGAACCTCACTGTATCTCTCCCTGCAGCCCCCGTACTGAACCCTGGAAAACTGCACTGTATACCTCCCTCCAGCGCCCAGTACTGAACCCTGGGGAACTCCACTGTATACCTCCCTCCAGCCCCCAGTACTGAACCCTGGGGAACTCCACTGTATACTTCATTCCAGCCCCCAATATTGAACCCTGGGGAACACCGCTGTATACCTTCCTCCAGCCCCCAGTACTGAACGCTGGGGAACTCCACTGTATTTCTCCCTCAATCCCCCAGCACTGAACCATGGTGAACAGCACTGTATACCTCCCTCCAGCCCCCTTACTGAACCCTGGGGAACTGCACTTTAATCCTCCCTGCAGCCCCCAGTACTGAGCCCTGGTGTTCTCCACTGTATACCCCCTCCAGACCCCCAGAATCGATCCCTGGGGAACTCCACTGTATACCTCCCTCCAGCCCCCAGTACTGAACCCTGGGGAACTCCACTGTATAACTCCCTCCATCCCCCAGTATTGAACCCTGTGGAACTCCTCTATATACCTCCCTCCAGCCCCCAGTACTGAGCCCTGGGGAACTCCACTGTATTTCTCCCTCCAGCCCCCAGTACTGAACCATGGTGAACAGCACTGTATACCTCCCTCCAGCCCCCAGTACTGAACCCTGGGGAACTGCAATTTAATCCTCCCTGCAGCCCCCAGTACTGAGCCCTGGTGTTTTCCACTGTATACCCCCTCCAGACCCCCAGAATCGATCCCTGGGGAACTCCACTGTATACCTCCCTCCAGCCCCCAGTACTGAACCCTGGGGAACTCCACTGTATAACTCCCTCCATCCCCCAGTATTGAACCCTGTGGAACTCCTCTATATACCTCCCTCCAGCCCCCAGTACTGAGCCCTGGGGAATTCCACTATATGCCTCCCTCCAGCCCCCAGTACAGAACCCTGGGGAACATCACTGTATACCTCCCTCCAGCAGCCAGAACTGAACCCTGGGGAACCACACTGTATATCTCCATCCTGCCCCCAGTACTGAACCCTGGGGATCTCCACTGTATACCTCCCTGCAGCCTCCAGTACGGAATCCTGGGAACTCCACTGTATAGCTCCCTCCAGCTCCCAGTACTGAACCCTGGGGAACTCCACTGTATACATCCATCCAGCCCCCTGCCCTGAACCATGGGGAACTCCACTGTTTCTCTCCCTGCAGCCCCCAGTACTGAACCATGGGGAACTCCAATGTATACCTCCCTCCAGCCCCTGCTACTGAGCACTGCGTACCATCACTGCTTATCTCCCTGCAGCCCCCAGGACTGAACCCTGGGAAACAGCACTGTATACCTCCCTTCTACCCCAGTACAGAACACTGGGCAACCGCCAAGTAATCCTCCCTCCAGACCATCTGTCTGAACACTGTGGGACTCCACTGTATACCGGCCTCCAACCCACAGTACTGAAAACTGGGGAACTCCACTGTATACATCCCTTCATCCCCCAGTACAGAACCCTGGGGAACTCCAATGTATTCCTCCGTCCAGCCCCCAGTACTGAACACTGGGGAACTCCACTGTATACCTCCATCCAGCCCCCAGTACTAAACCCTGGGGAACTGCACTATATACTTCCCTCCATACCCCAGTTCTGAAACCTGGGGAACTCCAGTTTATACCTCCCTCCAGCCCCCGGTGTTGAACCCTGGGGGACTCCACTGTATACCTCCCTCCAGCCCCCAATAATGAACACTGGGGAACTCACTGAATACCTCCCTCCAGCCCCCAGTACTGAAACCTGGGGAACTCCACTGTATACCTCCCTCCAGACCCCAATACTGAAGCCTGTGGAACTCCACTGTATTTCGCCCTCCAGCCCCTGTTCTGAAAACTGGGGGACTCCACTGCATATCTCCGTCCATCGCCCAGTACTGAACACAGGGGAACTACACTGTATACCTCCCTCCAGCCCCCAGTACTGAACCCTGGAGAACTACAATGTAAACCTCCCTCCAGTTCTCTGTACTGAACCCTTTGGAACTCCACTGTATACCTCCCTCCAGCCCGCAGGACTGAACCATGGGTAACCCACTGTATACATCCCTCCAGTTCCTGCTACTGAACACTGGGGAACTCCAATATTTACCTCGCTCCATCTCCAGTACTGAACCCTGGGGAACATCACTGTATCTCTCCCTCCAGCCCCGTACTGAACCCTGGGGAACTCCACTGTATACCTCCCTCCAGCCCCCAGTACTGAACCCTGGGGAACTCCACTGTATACTTCATTCCAGCCCCCAATATTGAACCCTGGGGAACTCCACTGTATACCTCCCTCCAGCCCCCAGTCCTGAGCCGTGGGGTACTCCACTGTTTCTCACCCTCCAGCCCCCAGAACTGAATCCTGTGTATCTCCACCGTATACCTCCCTCCAGCCCACAGTACAGAACCCAGGAGAACTCCACTGTATAGCTCCCTACAGCCCCCATTAAAGTACCCTGGGGAACACCACTGTATACCTCCCTCCAGCCCCCAGTACTGAACTCTGGAGAACTCCACTGTATACCTCCCTCCAGCCCCAGTACTGAACCATGGTGAACAGCACTGTATACCTCCCTCCAGCCCCCAGTACAGAACGCTGGGGATCTGCACTTTAATCCTCCCTCCATCCCCCAGTAATGAGCCCTGGTGTTCTCCGCTGTATACCACCCTCCAGACCCTTAGAATCGAACCCTGGGGAACTCCACTGTATAACTCCCTCCATCCCCCATTACTGAACCCTGTGGAACTCCTCTATATACCTCCCTCCAGCCCCCAGTACTGAGCCCTGGGGAACTCCACTATATGCCTCCCTCCAGCCCCCAGTACAGAACCCTGGGGAACTCCAATGTATTCCTCTCTCCAGACCCCAGTACTGAACCTTGAGGAACTCCACTGTGTACCGCCCTCCAGCAGCCAGAACTGGACCCTGGGGAACCCCACTGTATACCTCCATGCTGCCCCCAGTAATGAACCCTGGGGAACTCCACTGTATACCTCCCTGCAGCATCCAGTACTGAACCCTGGGAACTCCACTGTATAGCTCCCTCCAGCTCCCAGTACTGAACCCTGGGGAACTCCACTGTATACGTCCATCCAGCCCCCTGTACTGAACCATGGGGAACTCCACTATTTCTCTCCCTGCAGCCCCCAGTACTGAACCATGGGGAACTCCAATGTATACCTCCCTCCAGCCCCTGCTACTGAGCACTGTGTACCATCACAGTTTATCTACCTGCAGCCCCCAGGACTGAACCCTGGGAAACAGCACTGTATACCTCCCTTCATCCCCCAGTACAGAACACTGGGCAACCGCCATATAAACCTCCCTCCAGACCACCGGTCTGAACCCTGTGGGACTCCACTGTATACCGCCCTCCAACGCACAGTACTGAAAACTGGGGAACTCCACTGTATACATCTCTTCATCCCCCAGTACAGAACCGTGGGGAACTCTACTGTATACCTCTCTCCAGCCCCAGTACTGAACTCTTGGGAACTCCACTGTAAACCTCCCTCTAGGCCCGTACAGAACCCTGTGGAACTGCACTGTATACCTCCCTCCAGCCCCCAGTACTGAATAATGTGGAACGCAACTGTATACCTCTCTACAGTCCCCTGTACTGAACCCTGGGGAACTGCACTGTATACCTCGCTCCAGCCCCTATTACTGAGCCCTATGGAACTGAACTGTATACCTCCCTCCAGCCCCCAGTACTGAACCCTGGGGAATTCCACTGTATATCTCCCTCCAGCCCCCAGTATTGAACCCTGGGGTACTCCACTGTAGAACTCTCTACAGCCCCCAGTTCTGAGCCCTGGGGAACTCCACTTTTTCTCTCCCTCCAGCCACCAGTACTGAAACCTGGGTATCTCCACTGTTTACATCCCTCCAGCTCCCAGTACTGAACACTGGGGAAAAGCACTGTATACCTCCCTCCAGCCCCCAGTACTGAGCCCTGGCGATCTCCACTGTATACCTCCCTCCAGCCCCCAGTACTGAAACTGGGGAACTGCACTCTATACCTCCCTCCAGCCCCCATTCGTGAACCCTGGGGAACTCCACTGTTTCTCTCCCTCCAGACCCCCAGTACCAGAACCTGGGGAATGCCACTCTTTACCTCGCTCCAGATCCGCAGTACCGGACCCTGGGGAAGTCCACTGTATACATCTCTCCAGCCCCCAGTATTGAACCCTGGGGAACTCCACTGTATACCTCCCTCCAGCGCCCAGTACTGAACCCTGGGGAACTCCACTATAAACCTCCCTCCAGGCCTCAGTACTGAACCCTGGAGAACACCACTGAATTCATCTTTCCAGCCCCCAGTACTGAACATCGGGGAACTCCACCTTATTCCTCCCTCCAGCCCTCAGTAGTGAACCCTGGGGAACTCCTATGCATACATCCATCCAGCCCCCTGCACTGAACCATCGGGAACTCCACTGTTTCTCTCACTGCAGCCCCCAGTACTGAACCATGGGGAAGTCCAATGTATACCTCCCTCCAGCCCCTGCTACTGAGCACTGCGTAACATCACTGTTTATCTCCCTGCAGCCCCCAGGACTGAACCCTGGGAAACAGCACTGTATACCTCCCTTCATCCCCCAGTACAGAACACTGGGCAAACGCCAAGTAATCCTCCCTCCAGACCACCGGTCTGAACCCTGTGGGACTCGACTGTATACTGCCCTCCAACCCACAGTACTGAAAACTGGGGAACTCCACTGTATACATCCCTTCATCCCCTAGTACAGAATCCTGGGGAACTCCACTGTATACCTCCCTCCAGCCCCCAGTACTGAACCCTGGAGAACTCCGCTGTATAACTCCCTCCAGTCCCTGCTACTGAACTCTTGGGAACTCCACTGTAAACCTCCCTCTAGGCCCGTACAGAACCCTGTGGAACTGCACTGTATACCTCCCTCCAGCCCCCAGTACTGAATAATGTGGAACGCAACTGTATACCTCTCTACAGTCCCCTGTACTGAACCCTGGGGAACTGCACTGTATACCTCGCTCCAGCCCCTATTACTGAGCCCTATGGAACTGAACTGTATACCTCCCTCCAGCCCCCAGTACTGAACCCTGGGGAATTCCACTGTATATCTCCCTCCAGCCCCCAGTATTGAACCCTGGGGTACTCCACTGTAGAACTCTCTACAGCCCCCAGTTCTGAGCCCTGGGGAACTCCACTTTTTCTCTCCCTCCAGCCACCAGTACTGACACCTGGGTATCTCCACTGTTTACATCCCTCCAGCTCCCAGTACTGAACACTGGGGAAAAGCACTGTATACCTCCCTCCAGCCCCCAGTACTGAGCCCTGGCGATCTCCACTGTATACCTCCCTCCAGCCCCCAGTACTGAAACTGGGGAACTGCACTCTATACCTCCCTCCAGCCCCCATTCGTGAACCCTGGGGAACTCCACTGTTTCTCTCCCTCCAGACCCCCAGTACCAGAACCTGGGGAATGCCACTCTTTACCTCGCTCCAGATCCGCAGTACCGGACCCTGGGGAAGTCCACTGTATACATCTCTCCAGCCCCCAGTATTGAACCCTGGGGAACTCCACTGTATACCTCCCTCCAGCGCCCAGTACTGAACCCTGGGGAACTCCACTATAAACCTCCCTCCAGGCCTCAGTACTGAACCCTGGAGAACACCACTGAATTCATCTTTCCAGCCCCCAGTACTGAACATCGGGGAACTCCACCTTATTCCTCCCTCCAGCCCTCAGTAGTGAACCCTGGGGAACTCCTATGCATACATCCATCCAGCCCCCTGCACTGAACCATCGGGAACTCCACTGTTTCTCTCACTGCAGCCCCCAGTACTGAACCATGGGGAAGTCCAATGTATACCTCCCTCCAGCCCCTGCTACTGAGCACTGCGTAACATCACTGTTTATCTCCCTGCAGCCCCCAGGACTGAACCCTGGGAAACAGCACTGTATACCTCCCTTCATCCCCCAGTACAGAACACTGGGCAAACGCCAAGTAATCCTCCCTCCAGACCACCGGTCTGAACCCTGTGGGACTCGACTGTATACTGCCCTCCAACCCACAGTACTGAAAACTGGGGAACTCCACTGTATACATCCCTTCATCCCCTAGTACAGAATCCTGGGGAACTCCACTGTATACCTCCCTCCAGCCCCCAGTACTGAACCCTGGAGAACTCCGCTGTATAACTCCCTCCAGTCCCTGCTACTGAACTCTTGGGAACTCCACTGTAAACCTCCCTCTAGGCCCGTACAGAACCCTGTGGAACTGCACTGTATACCTCCCTCCAGCCCCCAGTACTGAATAATGTGGAACGCAACTGTATACCTCTCTACAGTCCCCTGTACCGAACCCTGGGGAACTGCACTGTATACCTCGCTCCAGCCCCTATTACTGAGCCCTATGGAACTGAACTGTATACCTCCCTCCAGCCCCCAGTACTGAACCCTGGGGAATTCCACTGTATATCTCCCTCCAGCCCCCAGTATTGAACCCTGGGGTACTCCACTGTAGAACTCTCTACAGCCCCCAGTTCTGAGCCCTGGGGAACTCCACTTTTTCTCTCCCTCCAGCCACCAGTACTGAAACCTGGGTATCTCCACTGTTTACATCCCTCCAGCTCCCAGTACTGAACACTGGGGAAAAGCACTGTATACCTCCCTCCAGCCCCCAGTACTGAGCCCTGGCGATCTCCACTGTATACCTCCCTCCAGCCCCCAGTACTGAAACTGGGGAACTGCACTCTATACCTCCCGCCAGCCCCCATTCGTGAACCCTGGGGAACTCCACTGTTTCTCTCCCTCCAGACCCCCAGTACCAGAACCTGGGGAATGCCACTCTTTACCTCGCTCCAGATCCGCAGTACCGGACCCTGGGGAAGTCCACTGTATACATCTCTCCAGCCCCCAGTATTGAACCCTGGGGAACTCCACTGTATACCTCCCTCCAGCGCCCAGTACTGAACCCTGGGGAACTCCACTATAAACCTCCCTCCAGGCCTCAGTACTGAACCCTGGAGAACACCACTGAATTCATCTTTCCAGCCCCCAGTACTGAACATCGGGGAACTCCACCTTATTCCTCCCTCCAGCCCTCAGTAGTGAACCCTGGGGAACTCCTATGCATACATCCATCCAGCCCCCTGCACTGAACCATCGGGAACTCCACTGTTACTCTCACTGCAGCCCCCAGTACAGAACCATGGGGAAGTCCAATGTATACCTCCCTCCAGCCCCTGCCACTGAGCACTGCGGAACATCACTGTTTATCTCCCTGCAGCCCCCAGGACTGAACCCTGGGAAACAGCACTGTATACCTCCCTTCATCCCCCAGTACAGAACACTGGGCAAACGCCAAGTAATCCTCCCTCCAGACCACCGGTCTGAACCCTGTGGGACTCGACTGTATACTGCCCTCCAACCCACAGTACTGAAAACTGGGGAACTCCACTGTATACATCCCTTCATCCCCTAGTACAGAATCCTGGGGAACTCCACTGTATACCTCCCTCCAGCCCCCAGTACTGAACCCTGGAGAACTCCGCTGTATAACTCCCTCCAGTCCCTGCTACTGAACCCTAGGGAACTCCAGTGTATACCTCCGTCCAGCCCCCAGTACTGAACACTGGGGAACTCCAGTGTATACCTCCATCCAGCCCCCAGTACTAAACACTGGGGAACTCCACTATATACTTCCCTCCATACCCCAGTTCTGAAACCTGGGGAACTCCAGTTTATACCTCCCACCAGCCCCCGGTGTTGAACCCTGGGGGACTCTACTGTATACCTCCCTCCAGCCCCCAGTAATGAACACTGGGGAACTCACTGAATACCTCCCTCCAGCCCCCAGTACTCAAACCTGGGGAACTCCACTGTATACCTCCCTGCAGACCCCAATACTGAAACCTGTGGAACTCCACTGTATTTCGCCCTCCAGCCCCAGTTCTGAAAACTGGGGGACTGCACTGTATATCTCCCTCCATCGCCCAGTACTGAACCAGGGGAACTACACTGTATACCTCCCTCCAGCCCCCAGTACTGACCCCTGGAGAACTACAATGCATACCTCCGCCAGTTCTCAGTACTGGACCCTTGGGAACTCCACTGTATACCTCCCACCAGCCCCCAGGACTGAACCATGGGTAACTCCACTGTATACATCCCTCCAGTTCCTGCTACTGAACCCTGGGGAACTCCACAATTTACCTCGCTCCATCCCCAGTACTGAACCCTGGGGAACATCACTGTATCTCTCCCTCCAGCCCCCGTACTGAACCCTGGGAAACTGCACTGTGTTCCTCCATCCAGCCACCGGTACTGAACCCTCGGGAACTCCACTGTATACCTCCCTCCAGCACCCAGTACTGAACCCTGGGGTACTCCACTGTTTCTCACCCTCCATCCCCCAGAACTGAATCCTGTGTATCTCCACTGTATACCTCCCTCCAGCCCACAGTACTGAACCCTGGGGAACACCACTGTATACCTCCCTCCAGCCCCCAGTACTGAACTCTGGGGAACTCCACTGTATACCTCCCTCCGGCCCCCAGTGATGAACCACGGTGAACAGCATTGTATACATCCCTCCAGCCCCCACTACAGGACCCTGGGGAACTGCACTTTAATCATCCCTCCATCCCCCAGCACTGAGCCCTGGTGTTCTCCACTGTATACCAACCTCCAGACCCCCAGAATCGAACCCTGGGGAACTCCACTGTATAGCTCCCTCCAGCCCCCAGTATTGAACACTGGGGAACTCCAATGTATAACTCCCTCCATCCCCCAGTACTGACCCCTGTGGATCTCCTCTATATACCTCCCTCCAGCCCCCAGTACTGAGCCCTGGGGAACTCCACTATATGCCCCCCACCAGCCCCCAGTACAGAACCCTGGGGAACATCACTGTATACCTCGCTCCAGCACCTAGTACTGAACCCTGGGGAAATCCACTGTACACCTCCCTCCAGCCCCCAGTGCTGAACCCTGAGGAACTCCAATGTATACCTCTCTCCAGACCCCAGTACTGAACCTTGAGGAACTCCACTGTATACCTCCATCCAGCAGCCAGAACTGAACCCTGGGGAACCCCACTGTATACCTCCATCCTGCCCCCAGTAATGAACCCTGGGGAACTCCACTGTATACCTCCCTGCAGCTTCAAGTACTGAACCCTGCGAACTCCACTGTATAGCTCCCTCCAGCTCCCAGTACTGATCCCTGGGGAACTCCACTGTGCACATCCATCCAGCCCCCAGTACTGAACCATGGGGAACTCTAATGTATACCTCCCTCCAGCCCCTGCTACTGAGCACTGCGTGCCATTACAGTTTATCTCCCTGCAGCCCCCAGGACTGAACCCTTGGAAACAGCACTGTATACCTCCCTTCATCCCCCAGTACAGAACACTGGGCAACCGCCATGTAAACCTCCCTCCAGACCACCGGTCTGAACCCTGTGGGACTCCACTGTATACCGCCCTCCAACCCACAGTACTGAAAACTGGGGAACTCCACTGTATACATCCCTTCATCCCCCAGTACAGAACCCTGGGGAACTCCACTGTATACCTCCCTCCAGCCCCCAGTACTGAACCCTGGAGAACTCCACTGTATAACTCCCTCTAGTCCCTGCTACTGAACCGTGGGGAACTCCACTGTATACCTCTCTCCAGCCCCAGTACTGAACTCTTGGGAACTCCACTGTAAACCTCCCTCTAGGCCCGTACAGAAACCTGTGGAACTGCACTGTATACCTCCCTCCAGCCCCCAGTACTGAATAATGTGGAACGCAACTGTATACCTCTCTACAGCCCCCAGTACTGAACCCTGGGGAACTGCACTTTATACCTCGCTCCAGCCCCTATTAATGAACCCTGGGGAACTGAAATGTATACCTCCCTCCAGCCTCCAGTACTGAACCCTGGGGAATTCCACTGTATACCTCCCTCCAGCCCCCAGCACTGAGCCCTGGGGATCTCCACTGTATACCTCCCTCCAGCACCCAGTAATGAAACTGGGGAACTGCACTCTATACCTCCCTCCAGCCCCCATTCGTGAGCCCTGGGGATCTCCACTGTTTCTCTCCCTCCAGACCCCCAGTACCAGAACCTGGGGAACTCCACTGTTTACCTCCCTCGAGACCCGCAGTACTGGACCCTGGGGAACTCCACTGTATACCTCCCTCCAGCCCTCAGTACTGAACCCTGGAGAACTCCACTGTATACCTCCCTCCAACCGCCAATGCTGAACCCTGGGGAACTCCACTGTATACCTCCCTGCAGCACCCAGTACTGGACACTGGTGAACTCCACTGTATACCTCACTCCAGCCCCCAGTACTGAACCCTGGGGAACACAACTGTACACCTCCCTCCAGCCCACAGTACTGAAACCTGGGAACTCACAGTATAACCCCCTCCAGACCCCGGTACTGAACCCTGGGTAACTCAACTGTACACCTCCCTCCAGCCCCAATACTGAACCCTGGGGAACACCACTGTATTCCTCCAGCCAGCCCCCACTACTGAACCCTGGAAAACTCCACTGTATACCTCCCTCCAGCCCCCAGTACTGGACCCTGGCGAACTCCACTGTATACCTGCCTCCAGCACCTAGTACTGAACCCTGCAGAGCTCCACTGCATACCTCCCTCCAGCATCCAGTACTGAAACATGGGAAACTCCACCGTATACCTCCCTTTTGACCCCAGTACTGAGCCCTGGGAAACTCCACTGTATACCTCCCTACTGACCTCAGGGCTGAATCCTGTAGGACTCAACTGTATACCTCCCTCCAGCCCCCAGTACTGAACCGTGGGGAACTCCACTGTATACCTCCCTCCAGCACCCAGTGCTGAACCCTGGGGAACTCCACTGCATACTTCCTTCCAGCCCCCTGTACTGAACCATGGGGAACTCCACAGTATACCTCCCTCTAGACCCGAATACTGAACCCTAGGGAACTCCAGTGTATACCTCCCTCCAGCCCCCAGTACTGAACAATGCGGAACTCCACTGTATACCTCCCTCCAGCCCCCAGTACTGAACCCTGGGGAACTCCACTATATACTTCCCTCCATACCCCAGTTCTGAAACCTGGGGAACTCCACTTTATACCTCCCTCCAGCCCCCGGTGTTGAACCCTGGGGACCTCCACTGTATACCTCCCTCCAGCCCCCAGTAATGAACTCTGGGGAACTCACTGAATACCTCCCTCCAGCTCCCAGTACTGAAACCTGGGGAACTCAACTGTATACCTCCCTCAAGACCCCAATACTGAACCCTGTGGAACTCCACTGTATACCTCTCTCCAGCACCTAGTATTGAACCCTGGGGAACTGACTGTGTACCTCCCTCCGGCACCCAGTACTGAATACTAGGGAACGCCACGGTATATCTCCCTCCAGCCCACAGTACTGAACCCTGGGGAAGTCCACTGTTTCTCTCCCTCCAGCACCTATTATTGAACCCTGGGGAGCTCATTTGTATATCTCCCTCCAGCCACCAGTTCTGAACCCAGGGGAACTCCACTGTATACCTCCCCCAAGCCCCCAGTACTGAACCCTGGGGAACTCCACTGTATACCTCCCTCCAGCCCCCAGTACTGAACCCTGGGGAACTCCACTGTATACTTCATTCCAGCCCCCAATATTGAACCCTGGGGAACACCGCTGTATACCTTCCTCCAGCCCCCAGTACTGAACGCTGGGGAACTCCACTGTATTTCTCCCTCCAGCCCCCAGCACTGAACCATGGTGAACAGCACTGTATACCTCCCTCCAGCACCCTTACTGAACCCTGGGGAACTGGACTTTAATCCTCCCTGCAGCCCCCAGTACTGAGCCCTGGTGTTCTCCACTGTATACCACCCTCCAGACCCCCAGAATCGAAACCTGGGGAACTCCACTGTATACCTCCCTTCATCCCCCAGTACAGAACACTGGGCAACCGCCATGTAAACCTCCCTCCAGACCACCGGTCTGAACCCTGTGGGACTCCACTGTATACCGCCCTCCAACCCACAGTACTGAAAACTGGGGAACTCCACTGTATACATCCCTTCATCCCCCAGTACAGAACCCTGGGGAACTCCACTGTATACCTCCCTCCAGCCCCCAGTACTGAACCCTGGAGAACTCCACTGTATAACTCCCTCTAGTCCCTGCTACTGAACCGTGGGGAACTCCACTGTATACCTCTCTCCAGCCCCAGTACTGAACTCTTGGGAACTCCACTGTAAACCTCCCTCTAGGCCCGTACAGAAACCTGTGGAACTGCACTGTATACCTCCCTCCAGCCCCCAGTACTGAATAATGTGGAACGCAACTGTATACCTCTCTACAGCCCCCAGTACTGAACCCTGGGGAACTGCACTTTATACCTCGCTCCAGCCCCTATTAATGAACCCTGGGGAACTGAAATGTATACCTCCCTCCAGCCTCCAGTACTGAACCCTGGGGAATTCCACTGTATACCTCCCTCCAGCCCCCAGCACTGAGCCCTGGGGATCTCCACTGTATACCTCCCTCCAGCACCCAGTAATGAAACTGGGGAACTGCACTCTATACCTCCCTCCAGCCCCCATTCGTGAGCCCTGGGGATCTCCACTGTTTCTCTCCCTCCAGACCCCCAGTACCAGAACCTGGGGAACTCCACTGTTTACCTCCCTCGAGACCCGCAGTACTGGACCCTGGGGAACTCCACTGTATACCTCCCTCCAGCCCTCAGTACTGAACCCTGGAGAACTCCACTGTATACCTCCCTCCAACCGCCAATGCTGAACCCTGGGGAACTCCACTGTATACCTCCCTGCAGCACCCAGTACTGGACACTGGTGAACTCCACTGTATACCTCACTCCAGCCCCCAGTACTGAACCCTGGGGAACACAACTGTACACCTCCCTCCAGCCCACAGTACTGAAACCTGGGAACTCACAGTATAACCCCCTCCAGACCCCGGTACTGAACCCTGGGTAACTCAACTGTACACCTCCCTCCAGCCCCAATACTGAACCCTGGGGAACACCACTGTATTCCTCCAGCCAGCCCCCACTACTGAACCCTGGAAAACTCCACTGTATACCTCCCTCCAGCCCCCAGTACTGGACCCTGGCGAACTCCACTGTATACCTGCCTCCAGCACCTAGTACTGAACCCTGCAGAGCTCCACTGCATACCTCCCTCCAGCATCCAGTACTGAAACATGGGAAACTCCACCGTATACCTCCCTTTTGACCCCAGTACTGAGCCCTGGGAAACTCCACTGTATACCTCCCTACTGACCTCAGGGCTGAATCCTGTAGGACTCAACTGTATACCTCCCTCCAGCCCCCAGTACTGAACCGTGGGGAACTCCACTGTATACCTCCCTCCAGCACCCAGTGCTGAACCCTGGGGAACTCCACTGCATACTTCCTTCCAGCCCCCTGTACTGAACCATGGGGAACTCCACAGTATACCTCCCTCTAGACCCGAATACTGAACCCTAGGGAACTCCAGTGTATACCTCCCTCCAGCCCCCAGTACTGAACAATGCGGAACTCCACTGTATACCTCCCTCCAGCCCCCAGTACTGAACCCTGGGGAACTCCACTATATACTTCCCTCCATACCCCAGTTCTGAAACCTGGGGAACTCCACTTTATACCTCCCTCCAGCCCCCGGTGTTGAACCCTGGGGACCTCCACTGTATACCTCCCTCCAGCCCCCAGTAATGAACTCTGGGGAACTCACTGAATACCTCCCTCCAGCTCCCAGTACTGAAACCTGGGGAACTCAACTGTATACCTCCCTCAAGACCCCAATACTGAACCCTGTGGAACTCCACTGTATACCTCTCTCCAGCACCTAGTATTGAACCCTGGGGAACTGACTGTGTACCTCCCTCCGGCACCCAGTACTGAATACTAGGGAACGCCACGGTATATCTCCCTCCAGCCCACAGTACTGAACCCTGGGGAAGTCCACTGTTTCTCTCCCTCCAGCACCTATTATTGAACCCTGGGGAGCTCATTTGTATATCTCCCTCCAGCCACCAGTTCTGAACCCAGGGGAACTCCACTGTATACCTCCCCCAAGCCCCCAGTACTGAACCCTGGGGAACTCCACTGTATACCTCCCTCCAGCCCCCAGTACTGAACCCTGGGGAACTCCACTGTATACTTCATTCCAGCCCCCAATATTGAACCCTGGGGAACACCGCTGTATACCTTCCTCCAGCCCCCAGTACTGAACGCTGGGGAACTCCACTGTATTTCTCCCTCCAGCCCCCAGCACTGAACCATGGTGAACAGCACTGTATACCTCCCTCCAGCACCCTTACTGAACCCTGGGGAACTGGACTTTAATCCTCCCTGCAGCCCCCAGTACTGAGCCCTGGTGTTCTCCACTGTATACCACCCTCCAGACCCCCAGAATCGAAACCTGGGGAACTCCACTGTATACCTCCCTTCATCCCCCAGTACAGAACACTGGGCAACCGCCATGTAAACCTCCCTCCAGACCACCGGTCTGAACCCTGTGGGACTCCACTGTATACCGCCCTCCAACCCACAGTACTGAAAACTGGGGAACTCCACTGTATACATCCCTTCATCCCCCAGTACAGAACCTTGGGGAACTCCACTGTATACCTCCCTCCAGCCCCCAGTACTGAACCCTGGAGAACTCCACTGTATAACTCCCTCTAGTCCCTGCTACTGAACCGTGGGGAACTCCACTGTATACCTCTCTCCAGCCCCAGTACTGAACTCTTGGGAACTCCACTGTAAACCTCCCTCTAGGCCCGTACAGAAACCTGTGGAACTGCACTGTATACCTCCCTCCAGCCCCCAGTACTGAATAATGTGGAACGCAACTGTATACCTCTCTACAGCCCCCAGTACTGAACCCTGGGGAACTGCACTTTATACCTCGCTCCAGCCCCTATTAATGAACCCTGGGGAACTGAAATGTATACCTCCCTCCAGCCTCCAGTACTGAACCCTGGGGAATTCCACTGTATACCTCCCTCCAGCCCCCAGCACTGAGCCCTGGGGATCTCCACTGTATACCTCCCTCCAGCACCCAGTAATGAAACTGGGGAACTGCACTCTATACCTCCCTCCAGCCCCCATTCGTGAGCCCTGGGAATCTCCACTGTTTCTCTCCCTCCAGACCCCCAGTACCAGAACCTGGGGAACTCCACTGTTTACCTCCCTCGAGACCCGCAGTACTGGACCCTGGGGAACTCCACTGTATACCTCCCTCCAGCCCTCAGTACTGAACCCTGGAGAACTCCACTGTATACCTCCCTCCAACCGCCAATGCTGAACCCTGGGGAACTCCACTGTATACCTCCCTGCAGCACCCAGTACTGGACACTGGTGAACTCCACTGTATACCTCACTCCAGCCCCCAGTACTGAACCCTGGGGAACACAACTGTACACCTCCCTCCAGCCCACAGTACTGAAACCTGGGAACTCACAGTATAACCCCCTCCAGACCCCGGTACTGAACCCTGGGTAACTCAACTGTACACCTCCCTCCAGCCCCAATACTGAACCCTGGGGAACACCACTGTATTCCTCCAGCCAGCCCCCACTACTGAACCCTGGAAAACTCCACTGTATACCTCCCTCCAGCCCCCAGTACTGGACCCTGGCGAACTCCACTGTATACCTGCCTCCAGCACCTAGTACTGAACCCTGCAGAGCTCCACTGCATACCTCCCTCCAGCATCCAGTACTGAAACATGGGAAACTCCACCGTATACCTCCCTTTTGACCCCAGTACTGAGCCCTGGGAAACTCCACTGTATACCTCCCTACTGACCTCAGGGCTGAATCCTGTAGGACTCAACTGTATACCTCCCTCCAGCCCCCAGTACTGAACCGTGGGGAACTCCACTGTATACCTCCCTCCAGCACCCAGTGCTGAACCCTGGGGAACTCCACTGCATACTTCCTTCCAGCCCCCTATACTGAACCATGGGGAACTCCACAGTATACCTCCCTCTAGACCCGAATACTGAACCCTAGGGAACTCCAGTGTATACCTCCCTCCAGCCCCCAGTACTGAACAATGCGGAACTCCACTGTATACCTCCCTCCAGCCCCCAGTACTGAACCCTGGGGAACTCCACTATATACTTCCCTCCATACCCCAGTTCTGAAACCTGGGGAACTCCACTTTATACCTCCCTCCAGCCCCCGGTGTTGAACCCTGGGGACCTCCACTGTATACCTCCCTCCAGCCCCCAGTAATGAACTCTGGGGAACTCACTGAATACCTCCCTCCAGCTCCCAGTACTGAAACCTGGGGAACTCAACTGTATACCTCCCTCAAGACCCCAATACTGAACCCTGTGGAACTCCACTGTATACCTCTCTCCAGCACCTAGTATTGAACCCTGGGGAACTGACTGTGTACCTCCCTCCGGCACCCAGTACTGAATACTAGGGAACGCCACGGTATATCTCCCTCCAGCCCACAGTACTGAACCCTGGGGAAGTCCACTGTTTCTCTCCCTCCAGCACCTATTATTGAACCCTGGGGAGCTCATTTGTATATCTCCCTCCAGCCACCAGTTCTGAACCCAGGGGAACTCCACTGTATACCTCCCCCAAGCCCCCAGTACTGAACCCTGGGGAACTCCACTGTATACCTCCCTCCAGCCCCCAGTACTGAACCCTGGGGAACTCCACTGTATACTTCATTCCAGCCCCCAATATTGAACCCTGGGGAACACCGCTGTATACCTTCCTCCAGCCCCCAGTACTGAACGCTGGGGAACTCCACTGTATTTCTCCCTCCAGCCCCCAGCACTGAACCATGGTGAACAGCACTGTATACCTCCCTCCAGCACCCTTACTGAACCCTGGGGAACTGGACTTTAATCCTCCCTGCAGCCCCCAGTACTGAGCCCTGGTGTTCTCCACTGTATACCACCCTCCAGACCCCCAGAATCGAAACCTGGGGAACTCCACTGTATACCTCCCTCCAGCCCCCAGTACTGAACCCTGGGGAACTCCACTGTATAACTCCCTCCATCCCCCAGTATTGAACCCTGTGGAACTCCTCTATATACCTCCCTCCAGCCCCCAGTACTGAGCCCTGGGGAACTCCACTGTATTTCTCCCTCCAGCCCCCAGTACTGAACCATGGTGAACAGCACTGTATACATCCCTCCAGCCCCCAGTACTGAACCCTGGGGAACTGCACTTTATACCTCGCTCCAGCCCCTATTTCTGAACCCTGGGGAACTGAAATGTATACCTCCCTCCAGCCCCCAGTACTGAACCCTGGGGAATTCCACTGTATACCTCCCTCCAGCCCCCAGCACTGAGCCCTGGGGATCTCCACTGTATACCTCCCTCCAGCATCCAGTACTGAAACTTGGGAACTGCACTCTATACCTCCCTCCAGCCCCCATTCGTGAGCCCTGGGGATCTCCACTGTTTCTCTCCCTCCAGACCCCCAGTACCAGAACCTGGGGAACTCCACTGTTTACCTCCCTCGAGACCCGCAGTACTGGACCCTGGGGAACTCCACTGTATACCTCCCTCCAGCCCTCAGTACTGAACCCTGGAGAACTCCACTGTATACCTCCCTCCAACCGCCAATGCTGAACCCTGGGGAACTCCACTGTATACCTCCCTGCAGCACCCAGTACTGGACACTGGTGAACTCCACTGTATACCTCACTCCAGCCCCCAGTACTGAACCCTGGGGAACACAACTGTATACCTCCCTCCAGCCCACAGTACTGAAACCTGGGAACTCACAGTATAACCCCCTCCAGACCCCGGTACTGAACCCTGGGTAACTCAACTGTACACCTCCCTCCAGCCCCAATACTGAACCCTGGGGAACACCACTGTATTCCTCCAGCCAGCCCCCACTACTGAACCCTGGAAAACTCCACTGTATACCTCCCTCCAGCCCCCAGTACTGGACCCTGGCGAACTCCACTGTATACCTGCCTCCAGCACCTAGTACTGAACCCTGCAGAGCTCCACTGCATACCTCCCTCCAGCATCCAGTACTGAAACATGGGGAACTCCACCGTATACCTCCCTTTTGACACCAGTACTGAGCCCTGGGAAACTCCACTGTATACCTCCCTACTGACCTCAGGGCTGAATCCTGTAGGACTCAACTGTATACCTCCCTCCAGCCCCCAGTACTGAACCGTGGGGAACTCCACTGTATACCTCCCTCCAGCACCCAGTGCTGAACCCTGGGGAACTCCACTGAATACTTCCTTCCAGCCCCCCGTACTGAACCATGGGGAACTCCACAGTATACCTCCCTCTAGACCCGAATACTGAACCCTAGGGAACTCCAGTGTATACCTCCCTCCAGTCCCCAGTACTGAACACTGCGGAACTCCACTGTATACCTCCCTCCAGCCCCCAGTACTGAACCCTGGGGAACTCCACTATATACTTCCCTCCATACCCCAGTTCTGAAACCTGGGGAACTCCACTTTATACCTCCCTCCAGCCCCCGGTGTTGAACCCTGGGGAACTCCACTGTATACCTCCCTCCAGCCCCCAGTAATGAACTCTGGGGAACTCACTGAATACCTCCCTCCAGCTCCCAGTACTGAAACCTGGGGAACTCCACTGTATACCTCCCTCAAGACCCCAATACTGAACCCTGGGGAACTCCACTGTATACCTCTCTCCAGCACCTAGTATTGAACCCTGGGGAACTGACTGTGTGCCTCCCTCCGGCACCCAGTACTGAATCCTAGGGAACGCCACAGTATATCTCCCTCCAGCCCACAGTACTGAACCCTGGGGAAGTCCACTGTTTCTCTCCCTCCAGCACCTATTATTGAACCCTGGGGAGCTCATTTGTATATCTCCCTCCAGACACCAGTTCTGAACCCAGGGGAACTCCACTGTATACCTCCCTCCAGCCCCCAGTACTGAACCCTGGGGAACTCCACTGTATACCTCCCTCCAGCCCCCAGTACTGAACCCTGGGGAACTCCACTGTATACTTCATTCCAGCACCCAATATTGAACCCTGGGGAACACCGCTGTATACCTTCCTCCAGCCCCCAGGACTGAACGCTGGGGAACTCCACTGTATTTCTCCCTCCAGCCCCCAGCACTGAACCATGGTGAACAGCACTGTATACCTCCCTCCAGCCCCCTTACTGAACCCTGGGGAACTGGACTTTAATCCTCCCTGCAGCCCCCAGTACTGAGCCCTGGTGTTCTCCACTGTATACCATCCTCCAGACCCCCAGAATCGAAACCTGGGGAACTCCACTGTAAAGCTCCCTCCAACCCCCAGTACTGAACGCTGGGGAACTCCACTGTATAACTCCCTCCATCCCCCAGTATTGAACCCTGTGGAACTCCTCTATATACCTCCCTCCAGCCCCCAGTACTGAGCCCTGGGGAACTCCACTGTATTTCTCCCTCCAGCCCCCAGTACTGAACCCTGGGAACTCCACTGTATACATCCATCCAGCCCCCTGCACTGAACCATGGGGAACTCCACTGTTTCTCTCCCTGCAGCCCCCAGGACTGAACCCTGGGAAACAGCACTGTATACCTCCCTTCAACCCCAGTACAGAACACTGGGCAACCGCCAAGTAATCCTCCCTCCAGACCATCGGTCTGAACCCTGTGGGACTCCACTGTATACCGGCCTCCAACGCACAGTACTGAAACTGGGGAACTCCACTGTATACCTCCCTCCAGCCCCCAGTACTGAACCCTGGAGAACTCCACTGTATAACTCCCTCCAGTCCCTGCTACTGAACCCTAGGGAACTCCAGTGTATTCCTCCGTCCAGCCCCCAGTACTGAACACTGGGGAACTCCACTGTATACCTCCATCTAGCCCCCAGTACTAAACCCTGGGGAGCTCCACTATATACTTCCCTCCATACCCCAGTTCTGAAACCTGGGGAACTCCAGTTTATACCTCCCTCCAGCCCCCGGTGTTGAACCCTGGGGGACTGCACTGTATACCTCCCTCCAGCCCCCAATAATGAACACTGAGGAACTCACTGAATACCTCCCTCCAGCCCCCAGTACTGAAACCTGGGGAACTCCACTGTATACCTCCCTCCAGACCCCAATACTGAAACCTGTGGAACTCCACTGTATTTCGCCCTCCAGCCCCTGTTCTGAAAACTGGGGGACTCCACTGCATATCTCCGTCCATCGCCCAGTACTGAACACAGGGGAACTACACTGTATACCTCCCTCCAGCCCCCAGTACTGAACCCTGGAGAACTACAATGTAAACCTCCCTCCAGTTCTCAGTACTGAACCCTTTGGAACTCCACTGTATACCTCTCTCCAGCCCCCAGGACTGAACCATGGGTAACTCCACTGTATACATCCCTCCAGTTCCTGCTACTGAACCCTGGGGAACTCCACAATTTACCTCGCTCCATCTCCAGTACTGAACCCTGGGGAACATCACTGTATCTCTCCCTCCAGCCCCGTACTGAACCCTGGGGAACTCCACTGTATTCCTCCCTCCAGCCCCCAGTACTGAACCCTGGGGAGCTCCACTGTATACTTCATTCCAGCCCCCAATATTGAACCCTGGGGAACTGCACTGTATACCTCTCTCCAGCCCCCAGTACTGAGCCGCGGGGTACTCCACTGTTTCTCACCCTCCAGCCCCCAGAACTGAATCCTGTGTTTCTCCACCGTATACCTCCCTCCAGCCCACAGTACAGAACCCTGGAGAACTCCACTGTATAGCTCCCTACAGCCCCCATTAAAGTACCCTGGGGAACACCACTGTATACCTCCCTCCAGCCCCCAGTACTGAACTCTGGAGAACTCCACTGTATACCTCCCTCCAGCCCCAGTACTGAACCATGGTGAACAGCACTGTATCCCTCCCTTCAGCCCCCAGTACAGAACCCTGGGGAACTGCACTTTAATCCTCCCTCCATCCCCCAGTAATGAGCCCTGGTGCTCTCCGCTGTATACCACCCTCCAGACCCTTAGAATCGAACCCTGGGGAACTCCACTGTATAACTCCCTCCATCCCCCATTACTGAACCCTGTGGAACTCCTCTATATACCTCCCTCCAGCCCCCAGTACTGAGCCCTGGGGAACTCCACTATATGCCTCCCTCCAGCCCCCAGTACAGAACCCTGGGGAACATCACTGTATACCTCCCTCCAGCACCTAGTACTGAACCCTGGGGAAATCCACTGTACACCTCCCTCCAGCCCCCAGTGCTGAACCCTGAGGAACTCCAATGTATTCCTCTCTCCAGACCCCAGTACTGAACCTTGAGGAACTCCACTGTATACCTCCATCCAGCAGCCAGAACTGGACCCTGGGGATCCCCACTGTATACCTCCATGCTGCCCCCTGTACTGAACCCTGGGGAACTCCACTGTATACCTCCCTGCAGCCTCCAGTACTGGACCCTGGGAACTCCACTGTATAGCTCCCACCAGCTCCCAGTACTGAACCCTGGCGAACTCCACTGTATACGTCCATCCAGCCCACTGTACTGAACCATGGGGAACTCCACTATTTCTCTCCCTGCAGCCCCCAGTACTGAACCATGGGGAACTCCAATGTATACCTCCCTCCAGCCCCTGCTACTGAGCACTGCGTACCATCATAGTTTATCTACCTGCAGCCCCCAGGACTGAACCCTGGGAAACAGCACTGTATATCTCCCTTCATCCCCCAGTACAGAACACTGGGCAACCACCATATAAACCTCCCTCCAGACCACCGGTCTGAACCCTGTGGGACTCCACTGTATACCGCCCTCCAACGCACAGTACTGAAAACTGGGGAACTCCACTGTATACATCTCTTCATCCACCAGTACAGAACCCTGGGGAACTCCACTGTATACCTCTCTCCAGACCCCAGTACTGAACCCTGGAGAACTCCACTGTATAACTCCCTCCAGTCCCTGCCACTGAACCGTGGGGAACTCTACTGTATACCTCTCTCCAGCCCCAGTACTGAACTCTTGGGAACTCCACTGTAAACCTCCCTCTAGGCCCGTACAGAACCCTGTGGAACTGCACTGTATACCTCCCTCCAGCCCCCAGTACTGAATAATGTGGAACGCAATTGTATACCTCTCTACAGTCCCCAGTACTGAACCCTGGGGAACTGCACTGTATACCTCGCTCCAGCCCCTATTACTGAGCCCTGGGGAACTGAACTGTATACCTCCCTCCAGCCTCCAGTACTGAACCCTAGGGAATTCCACTGTATATCTCCTTCCAGCCCCCAGTATTGAACCCTGGGGTACTCCACTGTAGAACTCTCTACAGCCCCCAGTTCTGAGCCCTGGGGAACTCCACTTTTTCTCTCCCTCCAGCCACCAGTACTGAAACCTGGGTATCTCCACTGTTTACATCCCTCCAGCTCCCAGTACTGAACACTGGGGAAAAGCACTGTATACCTCCCTCCAGCCCCCAGTACTGAGCCCTGGGGATCTCCACTGTATACCTCCCTCCAGCCCCCATTCGTGAACCCTGGGGAACTCCACTGTTTCTCTCCCTCCAGACCCCCAGTACCAGAACCTTGGGAATGCCACTCTTTACCTCCCTCCAGATCAGCAGTACCGGACCCTGGGGAAGTCCACTGTATACATCTCTCCAGCCCCCAGTATTAAACCCTGGGGAACTCCACTGTATACCTCCCTCCAGCGCCCAGTACTGAACCCTGGGGAACTCCACTATAAACCTCCCTCCAGGCCTCAGTACTGAACCCTGGAGAACACCACTGAATTCATCTTTCCAGCCCCCAGTACTGAACATCGGGGAACTCCACCTTATTCCTCCCTCCAGCCCTCAGTACTGAACCCTGGGGAACTCCTATGTATACATCCATCCAGCCCCCTGCACTGAACCATCGGGAACTCCACTGTTTCTCTCACTGCAGCCCCCAGTACTGAACCATGGGGAAGTCCAATGTATACCTCCCTCCAGCCCCTGCTACTGAGCACTGCGTACCATCACTGTTTATCTCCCTGCAGCCCCCAGGACTGAACCCTGGGAAACAGCACTGTATACCTCCCTTCATCCCCCAGTACAGAACTCTGGGCAAACGCCAAGTAATCCTCCCTCCAGACCACCGGTCTGAACCCTGTGGGACTCGACTGTATACTGCCCTCCAACCCACAGTACTGAAAACTGGGGAACTCCACTGTATACATCCCTTCATCCCCCAGTACAGAACCCTGGGGAACTCCACTGTATACCTCCCTCCAGCCCCCAGTACTGAACCCTGGAGAACTCCGCTGTATAACTCCCTCCAGTCCCTGCTACTGAACCGTAGGGAACTCCAGTGTATACCTCCGTCCAGCCCCCAGTACTGAACACTGCGGAACTCCAGTGTATACCTCCATCCAGCCCCCAGTACTAAACACTGGGGAACTCCACTATATACTTCCCTCCATACCCCAGTTCTGAAACCTGGGGAACTCCAGTTTATACCTCCCTCCAGCCCCCGGTGTTGAACCCTGGGGGACTCTACTGTATACCTCCCTCCAGCCCCCAGTAATGAAAACTGGGGAACTCACTGAATACCTCCCTCCAGCCCCCAGTACTCAAACCTGGGGAACTCCACTGTATACCTCCCTGCAGACCCCAATACTGAAACCTGTGGAACTCCACTGTATTTCGCCCTCCAGCCCCAGTTCTGAAAACTGGGGGACTGCACTGTATATCTCCCTCCATCGCCCAGTACTGAACCAGGGGAACTACACTGTATACCTCCCTCCAGCCCCCAGTACTGACCCCTGGAGAACTACAATGCATACCTCCGCCAGTTCTCAGTACTGGACCCTTGGGAACTCCACTGTATACCTCCCTCCAGCCCCCAGGACTGAACCATGGGTAACTCCACTGTATACATCCCTCCAGTTCCTGCTACTGAACCCTGGGGAACTCCACAATTTACCTCGCTCCATCCCCAGTACTGAACCCTGGGGAACATCACTGTATCTCTCCCTCCAGCCCCCGTACTGAACCCTGGGAAACTGCACTGTGTACCTCCATCCAGCCACCGGTACTGAACCCTCGGGAACTCCACTGTATACCTCCCTCCAGCCCCCAGTACTGAACCCTGGGGAACTCCACTGTGTACTTCATTTCAGCCCCCAATATTGAACCCTGGGGAACTCCACTGTATACCTCTCTCCAGCCCCCAGTACCGAGCCCTGGGGTACTCCACTGTTTCTCACCCTCCATCCCCCAGAACTGAATCCTGTGTATCTCCACTGTATACCTCCCTCCAGCCCACAGTACTGAACCCTGGGGAACACCACTGTATACCTCCCTCCAGCCCCCAGTACTGAACTCTGGGGAACTCCACTGTATACCTCCCTCCAGCCCCCAGTGCTGAACCACGGTGAACAGCATTGTATACATCCCTCCAGCCCCCAGTACTGAACCCTGGGGAACTGCACTTTAATCCTCCCTCCATCCCCCAGCACTGAGCCCTGGTGTTCTCCACTGTATACCACCCTCCAGACCCCCAGACTCGAACCCTGGGGAACTCCACTGTATACCTCCCTCCAGCCCCCAGTACTGAACCCTGGGGAACTCCAATGTATAACTCCCTCCATCCCCCAGTACTGACCCCTGTGGAACCCCTCTATATACCTCCCTCCAGCCCCCAGTACTGAGCCCTGGGGAACTCCACTATATGCCTCCCACCAGCCCCCAGTACAGAATCCTGGGGAACATCACTGTATACCTCCCTCCAGCACCTAGTACTGAACCCTGGGGAAATCCACTGTACACCTCCCTCCAGCCCCCAATGCTGAACCCTGAGGAACTCCAATGTATACCTCTCTCCAGACCCCAGTACTGAACCTTGAGGAACTCCACTGTATACCTCCCTCCAGCAGCCAGAACTGAACCCTGGGGAACCCCACTGTATACCTCCATCCTGCCCCCAGTAATGAACCCTGGGGACCTCCACTGTATACCTCCCTGCAGCCTCCAGTACTGAACCCTGCGAACTCCACTGTATAGCTCCCTCCAGCTCCCAGTACTGATCCCTGGGGAACTCCACTGTATACATCCATCCAGCCCCCAGTACTGAACCATGGGGAACTCTAATGTATACCTCCCTCCAGCCCCTGCTACTGAGCACTGCGTGCCATTACAGTTTATCTCCCTGCAGCCCCCAGGACTGAACCCTTGGAAACAGCACTGTATACCTCCCTTCATCCCCCAGTACAGAACACTGGGCAACCGCCAGGTAAACCTCCCTCCAGACCACCGGTCTGAACCCTGTGGGATTCCACTGTATAGCACCCTCCAACCCACAGTACTGGAAACTGGGGAACTCCGCTGTAGACATCCCTTCATCCCACAGTACAGAACCCTGGGGAACTCCACTGTATACCTCCCTCCAGCCCCCAGTACTGAACCCTGGAGAACTCCACTGTATAACTCCCTCTAGTCCCTGCTACTGAACCGTGGGGAACTCCACTGTATACCTCTCTCCAGCCCCAGTACTGAACTCTTGGGAACTCCACTGTAAACCTCCCTCTAGGCCCGTACAGAACCCTGTGGAACTGCACTGTATACCTCCCTCCAGCCCCCAGTACTGAATAATGTGGAACGCAACTGTATACCTCTCTACAGCCCCCAGTACTGAACCCTGGGGAACTGCACTTTATACCTCGCTCCAGCCCCTATTACTGAACCCTGGGGAACTGAAATGTATACCTCCCTCCAGCCCCCAGTACTGAACCCTGGGGAATTCCACTGTATACCTCCCTCCAGCCCCCAGCACTGAGCCCTGGGGATCTCCACTGTATACCTCCCTCCAGCACCCAGTACTGAAACTTGGGAACTGCACTCTATACCTCCCTCCAGCCCCCATTCGTGAGCCCTGGGGATCTCCACTGTTTCTCTCCCTCCAGACCCCCAGTACCAGAACCTGGGGAACTCCACTGTTTACCTCCCTCGAGACCCGCAGTACTGGACCCTGGGGAACTCCACTGTATACCTCCCTCCAGCCCTCAGTACTGAACCCTGGAGAACTCCAATGTATACCTCCCTCCAACCGCCAATGCTGAACCCTTTGGAACTGCACTGTATACCTCCCTCCAGCCCCCAGTACTGAATAATGTGGAACGCAACTGTATACCTCTCTACAGTCCCCAGTACTGAACCCTGGGGAACTGCACTGTATACCTCGCTCCAGCCCCTATTACTGAGCCCTGGGGAACTGAACTGTATACCTCCCTCCAGCCCCCAGTACTGAACCCTGGGGAATTCCACTGTATATCTCCCTCCAGCCCCCAGTATTGAACCCTGGGGTACTCCACTGTAGAACTCTCTACAGCCCCCAGTTCTGAGCCCTGGGGAACTCCACTTTTTCTCTCCCTCCAGCCACCAGTACTGAAACCTGGGTATCTCCACTGTTTACATCCCTCCAGCTCCCAGTACTGAACACTGGGGAAAAGCACTGTATACCTCCCTCCAGCCCCCAGTACTGAGCCCTGGGGATCTCCACTGTATACCTCCCTCCAGCCCCCAGTACAGAACCCTGGGGAACTGCACTTTAATCCTCCCTCCATCCCCCAGTAATGAGCCCTGGTGTTCTCCGCTGTATACCACCCTCCAGACCCTTAGAATCGAACCCTGGGGAACTCCACTGTATAACTCCCTCCATCCCCCATTACTGAACCCTGTGGAACTCCTCTATATACCTCCCTCCAGCCCCCAGTACTGAGCCCTGGGGAACTCCACTATATGCCTCCCTCCAGCCCCCAGTACAGAACCCTGGGGAACATCACTGTATACCTCCCTCCAGCACCTAGTACTGAACCCTGGGGAAATCCACTGTACACCTCCCTCCAGCCCCCAGTGCTGAACCCTGAGGAACTCCAATGTATTCCTCTCTCCAGACCCCAGTACTGAACCTTGAGGAACTCCACTGTATACCTCCATCCAGCAGCCAGAACTGGACCCTGGGGATCCCCATTGTATACCTCCATGCTGCCCCCTGTACTGAACCCTGGGGAACCCCACTGTATACCTCCCTGCAGCCTCCAGTACTGGACCCTGGGAACTCCACTGTATACGTCCATCCAGCCCACTGTACTGAACCATGGGGAACTCCACTATTTCTCTCCCTGCAGCCCCCAGTACTGAACCATGGGGAACTCCAATGTATACCTCCCTCCAGCCCCTGCTACTGAGCACTGCGTACCATCATAGTTTATCTACCTGCAGCCCCCAGGACTGAACCCTGGGAAACAGCACTGTATACCTCCCTTCATCCCCCAGTACAGAACACTGGGCAACCGCCATATAAACCTCCCTCCAGACCACCGGTCTGAACCCTGTGGGACTCCACTGTATACCGCCCTCCAACGCACAGTACTGAAAACTGGGGAACTCCACTGTATACATCTCTTCATCCACCAGTACAGAACCCTGGGGAACTCCACTGTATACCTCTCTCCAGACCCCAGTACTGAACCCTGGAGAACTCCACTGTATAACTCCCTCCAGTCCCTGCCACTGAACCGTGGGGAACTCTACTGTATACCTCTCTCCAGCCCCAGTACTGAACTCTTGGGAACTCCACTGTAAACCTCCCTCTAGGCCCGTACAGAACCCTGTGGAACTGCACTGTATACCGCCCTCCAGCCCCCAGTACTGAATAATGTGGAACGCAACTGTATACCTCTCTACAGTCCCCAGTACTGAACCCTGGGGAACTGCACTGTATACCTCGCTCCAGCCCCTATTACTGAGACCTGGGGAACTGAACTGTATACCTCCCTCCAGCCTCCAGTACTGAACCCTAGGGAATTCCACTGTATATCTCCTTCCAGCCCCCAGTATTGAACCCTGGGGTACTCCACTGTAGAACTCTCTACAGCCCCCAGTTCTGAGCCCTGGGGAACTCCACTTTTTCTCTCCCTCCAGCCACCAGTACTGAAACCTGGGTATCTCCACTGTTTACATCCCTCCAGCTCCCAGTACTGAACACTGGGGAAAAGCACTGTATACCTCCCTCCAGCCCCCAGTACTGAGCCCTGGGGATCTCCACTGTATACCTCCCTCCAGCCCCCAGTACTGAAACTGGGGAACTGCACTCTATACCTCCCTCCAGCCCCCATTCGTGAACCCTGGGGAACTCCACTGTTTCTCTCCCTCCAGACCCCCAGTACCAGAACCTGGGGAATGCCACTCTTTACCTCCCTCCAGATCCGCAGTACCGGACCCTGGGGAAGTCCACTGTATACATCTCTCCAGCCCCCAGTATTAAACCCTGGGGAACTCCACTGTATACCTCCCTCCAGCGCCCAGTACTGAACCCTGGGGAACTCCACTATAAACCTCCCTCCAGGCCTCAGTACTGAACCCTGGAGAACACCACTGAATTCATCTTTCCAGCCCCCAGTACTGAACATCGGGGAACTCCACCTTATTCCTCCCTCCAGCCCTCAGTACTGAACCCTGGGGAACTCCTATGTATACATCCATCCAGCCCCCTGCACTGAACCATCGGGAACTCCACTGTTTCTCTCACTGCAGCCCCCAGTACTGAACCATGGGGAAGTCCAATGTATACCTCCCTCCAGCCCCTGCTACTGAGCACTGCGTACCATCACTGTTTATCTCCCTGCAGCCCCCAGGACTGAACCCTGGGAAACAGCACTGTATACCTCCCTTCATCCCCCAGTACAGAACTCTGGGCAAACGCCAAGTAATCCTCCCTCCAGAGCACCGGTCTGAACCCTGTGGGACTCGACTGTATACTGCCCTCCAACCCACAGTACTGAAAACTGGGGAACTCCACTGTATACATCCCTTCATCCCCCAGTACAGAACCCTGGGGAACTCCACTGTATACCTCCCTCCAGCCCCCAGTACTGAACCCTGGAGAACTCCGCTGTATAACTCCCTCCAGTCCCTGCTACTGAACCCTAGGGAACTCCAGTGTATACCTCCGTCCAGCCCCCAGTACTGAACACTGGGGAACTCCAGTGTATACCTCCATCCAGCCCCCAGTACTAAACACTGGGGAACTCCACTATATACTTCCCTCCATACCCCAGTTCTGAAACCTGGGGAACTCCAGTTTATACCTGCCTCCAGCCCCCGGTGTTGAACCCTGGGGGACTCTACTGTATACCTCCCTGCAGCCCCCAGTAATGAAAACTGGGGAACTCACTGAATACCTCCCTCCAGCCCCCAGTACTCAAACCTGGGGAACTCCACTGTATACCTCCCTGCAGACCCCAATACTGAAACCTGTGGAACTCCACTGTATTTCGCCCTCCAGCCCCAGTTCTGAAAACTGGGGGACTGCACTGTATATCTCCCTCCATCGCCCAGTACTGAACCAGGGGAACTACACTGTATACCTCCCTCCAGCCCCCAGTACTGACCCCTGGAGAACTACAATGCATACCTCCGCCAGTTCTCAGTACTGGACCCTTGGGAACTCCACTGTATACCTCCCTCCAGCCCCCAGGACTGAACCATGGGTAACTCCACTGTATACATCCCTCCAGTTCCTGCTACTGAACCCTGGGGAACTCCACAATTTACCTCGCTCCGTCCCCAGTACTGAACCCTGGGGAACATCACTGTATCTCTCCCTCCAGCCCCCGTACTGAACCCTGGGAAACTGCACTGTGTACCTCCATCCAGCCACCGGTACTGAACCCTCGGGAACTCCACTGTATACCTCCCTCCAGCCCCCAGTACTGAACCCTGGGGAACTCCACTGTGTACTTCATTTCAGCCCCCAATATTGAACCCTGGGGAACTCCACTGTATACCTCTCTCCAGCCCCCAGTACCGAGCCCTGGGGTACTCCACTGTTTCTCACCCTCCATCCCCCAGAACTGAATCCTGTGTATCTCCACTGTATACCTCCCTCCAGCCCACAGTACTGAACCCTGGGGAACACCACTGTATACCTCCCTCCAGCCCCCAGTACTGAACTCTGGGGAACTCCACTGTATACCTCCCTCCAGCCCCCAGTGCTGAACCACGGTGAACAGCATTGTATACATCCCTCCAGCCCCCAGTACTGAACCCTGGGGAACTGCACTTTAATCCTCCCTCCATCCCCCAGCACTGAGCCCTGGTGTTCTCCACTGTATACCACCCTCCAGACCCCCAGACTCGAACCCTGGGGAACTCCACTGTATACCTCCCTCCAGCCCCCAGTACTGAACCCTGGGGAACTCCAATGTATAACTCCCTCCATCCCCCAGTACTGACCCCTGTGGAACCCCTCTATATACCTCCCTCCAGCCCCCAGTACTGAGCCCTGGGGAACTCCACTATATGCCTCCCACCAGCCCCCAGTACAGAATCCTGGGGAACATCACTGTATACCTCCCTCCAGCACCTAGTACTGAACCCTGGGGAAATCCACTGTACACCTCCCTCCAGCCCCCAATGCTGAACCCTGAGGAACTCCAATGTATACCTCTCTCCAGACCCCAGTACTGAACCTTGAGGAACTCCACTGTATACCTCCCTCCAGCAGCCAGAACTGAACCCTGGGGAACCCCACTGTATACCTCCATCCTGCCCCCAGTAATGAACCCTGGGGAACTCCACTGTATACCTCCCTGCAGCCTCCAGTACTGAACCCTGCGAACTCCACTGTATAGCTCCCTCCAGCTCCCAGTACTGATCCCTGTGGAACTCCACTGTATACATCCATCCAGCCCCCAGTACTGAACCATGGGGAACTCTAATGTATACCTCCCTCCAGCCCCTGCTACTGAGCACTGCGTGCCATTACAGTTTATCTCCCTGCAGCCCCCAGGACTGAACCCTTGGACACAGCACTGTATACCTCCCTTCATCCCCCAGTACAGAACACTGGGCAACCGCCAGGTAAACCTCCCTCCAGACCACCGGTCTGAACCCTGTGGGATTCCACTGTATAGCACCCTCCAACCCACAGTACTGGAAACTGGGGAACTCCGCTGTAGACATCCCTTCATCCCGCAGTACAGAACCCTGGGGAACTCCACTGTATACCTCCCTCCAGCCCCCAGTACTGAACCCTGGAGAACTCCACTGTATAACTCCCTCTAGTCCCTGCTACTGAACCGTGGGGAACTCCACTGTATACCTCTCTCCAGCCCCAGTACTGAACTCTTGGGAACTCCACTGTAAACCTCCCTCTAGGCCCGTACAGAACCCTGTGGAACTGCACTGTATACCTCCCTCCAGCCCCCAGTACTGAATAATGTGGAACGCAACTGTATACCTCTCTACAGCCCCCAGTACTGAACCCTGGGGAACTGCACTTTATACCTCGCTCCAGCCCCTATTACTGAACCCTGGGGAACTGAAATGTATACCTCCCTCCAGCCCCCAGTACTGAACCCTGGGGAATTCCACTGTATACCTCCCTCCAGCCCCCAGCACTGAGCCCTGGGGATCTCCACTGTATACCTCCCTCCAGCAACCAGTACTGAAACTTGGGAACTGCACTCTATACCTCCCTCCAGCCCCCATTCGTGAGCCCTGGGGATCTCCACTGTTTCTCTCCCTCCAGACCCCCAGTACCAGAACCTGGGGAACTCCACTGTTTACCTCCCTCGAGACCCGCAGTACTGGACCCTGGGGAACTCCACTGTATACCTCCCTCCAGCCCTCAGTACTGAACCCTGGAGAACTCCAATGTATACCTCCCTCCAACCGCCAATGCTGAACCCTTTGGAACTGCACTGTATACCTCCCTCCAGCCCCCAGTACTGAATAATGTGGAACGCAACTGTATACCTCTCTACAGTCCCCAGTACTGAACCCTGGGGAACTGCACTGTATACCTCGCTCCAGCCCCTATTACTGAGCCCTGGGGAACTGAACTGTATACCTCCCTCCAGCCCCCAGTACTGAACCCTGGGGAATTCCACTGTATATCTCCCTCCAGCCCCCAGTATTGAACCCTGGGGTACTCCACTGTAGAACTCTCTACAGCCCCCAGTTCTGAGCCCTGGGGAACTCCACTTTTTCTCTCCCTCCAGCCACCAGTACTGAAACCTGGGTATCTCCACTGTTTACATCCCTCCAGCTCCCAGTACTGAACACTGGGGAAAAGCACTGTATACCTCCCTCCAGCCCCCAGTACTGAGCCCTGGGGATCTCCACTGTATACCTCCCTCCAGCCCCCAGTACTGAAACTGGGGAACTGCACTCTATACCTCCCTCCAGCCCCCATTCGTGAACCCTGGGGAACTCCACTGTTTCTCTCCCTCCAGACCCCCAGTACCAGAACCTGGGGAATGCCACTCTTTACCTCCCTCCAGATCCGCAGTACCGGACCCTGGGGAAGTCCACTGTATACATCTCTCCAGCCCCCAGTATTGAACCCTGGGGAACTCCACTATAAACCTCCCTCCAGGCCTCAGTACTGAACCCTGGAGAACACCACTGAATTCATCTTTCCAGCCCCAGTACTGAACATCGGGGAACTCCACCTTATTCCTCCCTCCAGCCCTCAGTACTGAACCCTGGGGAACTCCTATGTATACATCCATCCAGCCCCCTGCACTGAACCATCGGGAACTCCACTGTTTCTCTCACTGCAGCCCCCAGTACTGAACCATGGGGAAGTCCAATGTATACCTCCCTCCAGCCCCTGCTACTGAGCACTGCGTACCATCACTGTTTATCTCCCTGCAGCCCCCAGGACTGAACCCTGGGAAACAGCACTGTATACCTCCCTTCATCCCCCAGTACAGAACTCTGGGCAAACGCCAAGTAATCCTCCCTCCAGACCACCGGTCTGAACCCTGTGGGACTCGACTGTATACTGCCCTCCAACCCACAGTACTGAAAACTGGGGAACTCCACTGTATACATCCCTTCATCCCCCAGTACAGAACCCTGGGGAACTCCACTGTATACCTCCCTCCAGCCCCCAGTACTGAACCCTGGAGAACTCCGCTGTATAACTCCCTCCAATCCCTGCTACTGAACCCTAGGGAACTCCAGTGTATACCTCCGTCCAGCCCCCAGTACTGAACACTGGGGAACTCCAGTGTATACCTCCATCCAGCCCCCAGTACTAAACACTGGGGAACTCCACTATATACTTCCCTCCATACCCCAGTTCTGAAACCTGGGGAACTCCAGTTTATACCTCCCTCCAGCCCCCGGTGTTGAACCCTGGGGGACTCTACTGTATGCCTCCCTCCAGCCCCCAGTAATGAAAACTGGGGAACTCACTGAATACCTCCCTCCAACCCCCAGTACTCAAACCTGGGGAACTCCACTGTATACCTCCCTGCAGACCCCAATACTGAAACCTGTGGAACTCCACTGTATTTCGCCCTCCAGCCCCAGTTCTGAAAACTGGGGGACTGCACTGTATATCTCCCTCCATCGCCCAGTACTGAACCAGGGGAACTACACTGTATACCTCCCTCCAGCCCCCAGTACTGACCCCTGGAGAACTACAATGCATACCTCCCTCCAGTTCTCAGTACTGGACCCTTGGGAACTCCACTGTATACCTCCCTCCAGCCCCCAGGACTGAACCATGGGTTACTCCACTGTATACATCCCTCCAGTTCCTGCTACTGAACCCTGGGGAACTCCACAATTTACCTCGCTCCATCCCCAGTACTGAACCCTGGGGAACATCACTGTATCTCTCCCTCCAGCCCCCGTACTGAACCCTGGGAAACTGCACTGTGTACCTCCATCCAGCCACCGGTACTGAACCCTCGGGAACTCCACTGTATACCTCCCTCCAGCCCCCAGTACTGAACCCTGGGGAACTCCACTGTGTACTTCATTTCACCCCCAATATTGAACCCTGGGGATCCCCACTGTATACCTCCATCCTGCCCCCAGTAATGAACCCTGGGGAACTCCACTGTATACCTCCCTGCAGCCTCCAGTACTGAACCCTGCGAACTCCACTGTATAGCTCCCTCCAGCTCCCAGTACTGATCCCTGGGGAACTCCACTGTATACATCCATCCAGCCCCCAGTACTGAACCATGGGGAACTCCAATGTATACCTCCCTCCAGCCCCTGCTACTGAGCACTGCGTGCCATTACAGTTTATCTCCCTGCAGCCCCCAGGACTGAACCCTTGGAAACAGCACTGTATACCTCCCTTCATCCCCCAGTACAGAACACTGGGCAACCGCCATGTAAACCTCCCTCCAGACCACCGGTCTGAACCCTGTGGGACTCCACTGTATACCGCCCTCCAACCCACAGTACTGAAAACTGGGGAACTCCACTGTATACATCCCTTCATCCCCCAGTACAGAACCCTGGGGAACTCCACTGTATACCTCCCTCCAGCCCCCAGTACTGAACCCTGGAGAACTCCACTGTATAACTCCCTCCAGTCCCTGCTACTGAACCCTAGGGAACTCCAGTGTATACCTCCGTCCAGCCCCCAGTACTGAACACTGGGGAACTCCAGTGTATACCTCCATCCAGCCCCCAGTACTAAACACTGGGGAACTCCACTATATACTTCCCTCCATACCCCAGTTCTGAAACCTGGGGAACTCCAGTTTATACCTCCCTCCAGCCCCCGGTGTTGAACCCTGGGGGACTCTACTGTATGCCTCCCTCCAGCCCCCAGTAATGAAAACTGGGGAACTCACTGAATACCTCCCTCCAACCCCCAGTACTCAAACCTGGGGAACTCCACTGTATACCTCCCTGCAGACCCCAATACTGAAACCTGTGGAACTCCACTGTATTTCGCCCTCCAGCCCCAGTTCTGAAAACTGGGGGACTGCACTGTATATCTCCCTCCATCGCCCAGTACTGAACCAGGGGAACTACACTGTATACCTCCCTCCAGCCCCCAGTACTGACCCCTGGAGAACTACAATGCATACCTCCCTCCAGTTCTCAGTACTGGACCCTTGGGAACTCCACTGTATACCTCCCTCCAGCCCCCAGGACTGAACCATGGGTTACTCCACTGTATACATCCCTCCAGTTCCTGCTACTGAACCCTGGGGAACTCCACAATTTACCTCGCTCCATCCCCAGTACTGAACCCTGGGGAACATCACTGTATCTCTCCCTCCAGCCCCCGTACTGAACCCTGGGAAACTGCACTGTGTACCTCCATCCAGCCACCGGTACTGAACCCTCGGGAACTCCACTGTATACCTCCCTCCAGCCCCCAGTACTGAACCCTGGGGAACTCCACTGTGTACTTCATTTCACCCCCAATATTGAACCCTGGGGATCCCCACTGTATACCTCCATCCTGCCCCCAGTAATGAACCCTGGGGAACTCCACTGTATACCTCCCTGCAGCCTCCAGTACTGAACCCTGCGAACTCCACTGTATAGCTCCCTCCAGCTCCCAGTACTGATCCCTGGGGAACTCCACTGTATACATCCATCCAGCCCCCAGTACTGAACCATGGGGAACTCCAATGTATACCTCCCTCCAGCCCCTGCTACTGAGCACTGCGTGCCATTACAGTTTATCTCCCTGCAGCCCCCAGGACTGAACCCTTGGAAACAGCACTGTATACCTCCCTTCATCCCCCAGTACAGAACACTGGGCAACCGCCATGTAAACCTCCCTCCAGACCACCGGTCTGAACCCTGTGGGACTCCACTGTATACCGCCCTCCAACCCACAGTACTGAAAACTGGGGAACTCCACTGTATACATCCCTTCATCCCCCAGTACAGAACCCTGGGGAACTCCACTGTATACCTCCCTCCAGCCCCCAGTACTGAACCCTGGAGAACTCCACTGTATAACTCCCTCTAGTCCCTGCTAATGAACCGTGGGGAACTCCACTGCATACCTCTCTCCAGCCCCAGTACTGAACTCTTGGGAACTCCACTGTAAACCTCCCTCTAGGCCCGTACAGAACCCTGTGGAACTGCACTGTATACCTCCCTCCAGCCCCCAGTACTGAATAATGTGGAACGCAACTGTATACCTCTCTACAGCCCGCAGTACTGAACCCTGGGGAACTGCACTTTATACCTCGCTCCAGCCCCTATTACTGAACCCTGGGGAACTGAAATGTATACCTCCCTCCAGCCCCCAGTACTGAACCCTGGGGAATTCCACTGTATACCTCCCTCCAGCCCCCAGCACTGAGCCCTGGGGATCTCCACTGTATACCTCCCTCCAGCACCCAGTACTGAAACTGGGGAACTGCACTCTATACCTCCCTCCAGCCCCCATTCGTGAGCCCTGGGGATCTCCACTGTTTCTCTCCCTCCAGACCCCCAGTACCAGAACCTGGGGAACTCCACTGTTTACCTCCCTCGAGACCTGCAGTACTGGACCCTGGGGAACTCCACTGTATACCTCCCTCCAGCCCTCAGTACTGAACCCTGGAGAACTCCACTGTATACCTCCCTCCAACCGCCAATGCTGAACCCTGGGGAACTCCACTGTATACCTCCCTGCAGCACCCAGTACTGGACACTGGTGAACTCCACTGTATACCTCACTCCAGCCCCCAGTACTGAACACTGGGGAACACAACTGTGTACCTCCCTCCAGCCCACAGTACTGAAACCTGGGAACTCACAGTATAACCCCCTCCTGACCCCGGTACTGAACCCTGGGTAACTCTACTGTACACCTCCCTCCAGCCCCAATACTGAACCCTGGGGAACACCACTGTATTCCTCCAGCCAGCCCCCACTACTGAACCCTGGAAAACTCCACTGTATACCTCCCTCCAGCCCCCAGTACTGGACCCTGGCGAACTCCACTGTATACCTGCCTCCAGCACCTAGTACTGAACCCTGCAGAGCTCCACTGCATACCTCCCTCCAGCATCCAGTACTGAAACATGGGGAACTCCACCGTATACCTCCCTTTTGACCCCAGTACTGAGCCCTGGGAAACTCCACTGTATACCTCCCTACTGACCTCAGGGCTGAATCCTGTAGGGCTCAACTGTATACCTCCCTCCAGCCCCCAGTACTGAACCGTGGGGAACTCCACTGCATACTTCCTTCCAGCCCCCCGTACTGAACCATGGGGAACTCCACAGTATACCTCCCTCTAGACCCGAATACTGAACCCTAGGGAACTCCAGTGTATACCTCCCTCCAGCCCCCAGTACTGAACACTGCGGAACTCCACTGTATACCTCCCTCCAGCCCCCAGTACTGAACCCTGGGGAACTCCACTATGTACTTCCCTCCATACCCCAGTTCTGAAACCTGGGGAACTCCACTTTATACCTCCCTCCAGCCCCCGGTGTTGAACCCTGGGGAACTCCACTGTATACCTCCCTCCAGCTCCCAGTAATGAACTCTGGGGAACTCACTGAATACCTCCCTCCAGCTCCCAGTACTGAAACCTGGGGAACTCCACTGTATACCTCCCTCCAGACCCCAATACTGAACCGTGGGGAACTCCACTGTATACCTCTCTCCAGCACCTAGTATTGAACCCTGGGGAACTGACTGTGTACCTCCCTCCGGCACCCAGTACTGAATCCTAGGGAACGCCACGGTATATCTCCCTCCAGCCCACAGTACTGAACCCTGGGGAAGTCCACTGTTTCTCTCCCTCCAGCACCTATTATTGAACCCTGGGGAGCTCATTTGTATATCTCCCTCCAGCCACCAGTTCTGAACTCAGGGGAACTCCACTGTATACCTCCCTCCAGCCCCAATACTGAACACTGTGGAACTCCAATGTTTCTCTCCCTCCAGCCCCCAGTACTGAACCATGGGGAACTCCACTGTACACCTCCCTCCAGCCCCCAGTACTGAACCCTGTGGAACTCCACTGTATACCTCACTCCAGCCCTCAGTACTGAACCCTAGGGAGCTCCACTGTGTACCTCACTCCAGCCCCCAGTACTGAACACTGCGGAGCTCCACTGTATACCTCCCTCCAGCCCCAGTATTGAACACTGGCGATCTCTACTGTATACCTTCCTCCAGACCCAGTACTGAAAACTGGGGAACTGCTTTGTATACCTCCCTCCAGTCCCCAGTATTGAAGACTGGGGAACTCCACTGTTTCTCTCCCTCCAGCACCTAGTACTGAACCCTGGGGAATTCCTTTGTATAACTCCCTCCAAACAACAGTACTGAACCTGGGGAACTCCACTGTATTCCCTCCTCCAGCCCCCAGTAATGAACCCTGGGGAACTCCACTGTATTCCCTCCTCCAGCCCCCAGTAATGAACCCTGGGGAACTCCACTGTATTCCCTCCTCCAGCCCCCAGTAATGAACCCGGGGGAACTGCACTATTTACCTCCTTCCAGCCCGAAGACAGCCATTCAGCACAATTCCGTGCTTTCTGTGCCTGATCCAGTTTTGTATCCATGCTGCTACTGACTTTTATAACCCATGGGCTTAAATTTAGCTAACAACCCTCATATGTATAATTTTATCAAACGCCTTTTGAACGTCCGTATACAGAACCTTAACTGCACAGCCCCCATCAACCATGTTATTTCATCAAAACTTCCAATCATTTTAGGCAAACATGGTTTGCCTTCAACTAATCTCGGCTGGCTCTCCCTGATAACTAAGACACAGAGGAATATAGATTCAGTTAATTGGCTAATTGGGCTTGATCAGCAAGATGCACGGGAATAAATTTACCATTAATTGTTATCTTGAACATGACAAACAACACAGAGGGGAACAGAGCTAGAGATTTCTCATCTGCATGTTGCCCTTGGAGAAATCATCTCAAAACATGGCATCAGTTTCCACATGTACGCTGATGACACCCAGCAATACCTCACTACCTCTTCCCTTGAACCCTCCACAGTGTCTAAATTGTCAGAATGCTTGTCTGACATACAGTTCTGGATGAGCTAACATTTTCTCCAATTATATATTGGGGAGGCCGAAGCCATTGATTGCGGTCCCCGCCATGAACTCTGTTCCCTTGCCACTGACTACATCCCACTCCCTAACATCTGTCTGCGGCTGAACCGCACTGTTCGCAACATTGGTGTAATATTTGAGCCTGAAATGACCTTCCGAGCACATATCCGCAGCATAACAAAAATCGCCTACTTCCACCTCCATAACATCGCCCGTCTCCGCCCTTGCCTCATCTCATCCGCTGCTGAAACCCTCATCCATGCCTTTGTTACTTCTAGACTTGACTATTCCAATGCAGTCCTGGCTGGCCTCCCACATTCCACCCTATGTAAACTTGAGGTCATCCAAAACTCGGCTGCACGTGTTGTAACTCACACCAAGTCCCGTTCGCACAACATCCCTGTGCTCGCTGACCTACATTGGCTCCCGGTTAAGTTGCACTTCAATTTCAAAATTTTCTTCCTTGTTTTCAATCCCCTCCATGGCCTCGCCCCTTCCTATCTCTGTAATCTCCTTCATCCCCAAAACCCCACGAGATATCTGCACTCCTCTAATTCTGCTCTCTTGAGCTTCCCTGATTATAATCGCTCAACCTTTGTTGGCCGTGCCTTCTGTTGCCCAGGCCCTCAGCTCTGGAATTCCCTGACTTAACCTTTCTGCCTTGCTGCCTCTCTTTCCTCCTTTAAGATGCTTGTTAAAACCTACCTTTTTGTCCCAGCTTTTGGTCACCGGCCCTAATTTATCCTTATGTTGGATCGGTGTCACTTTTGTGACTTAAAATATTCCTGGGCAGTGCCTTGGGATTTTTTACGTTAAAGGCACTATATTATTACAAGTTATTGTTGTTGTTGTAGAAATGGTATTACATTGAAAGTGGTAACAATAACACTGAGGAACAATGGCACAGTTTATTGACACATTGGATATGTAAACTAATACACAGTTTGCAGAGCACGCTCGAGAGGCTGTATGATCTACTCCTGCTGTTATTTATTATTTTATTTAGCACATTGCAGTTAATTGTAAAAATGGACATATTAAGCAACAGATGGGAAACAAGAGCTACAGTTATTTAAATTTGACATAATAAATAATACACTACTGCATAAAGTTAGTTAATTGTTAAATTGGGTATGATAACCGATACACAGGGTAAATCTGTCACAGTTAATTGTTAAATTGGGTATGATAACCAATGCACAGGGTAAAACTGTCACAGTTAATTGATAAATTGGGTATGATAACCAATGCACAGGGTAAAACTGTCACAGTTAATTGATAAATTGGGTATGATAACCAATACACAGGGTAAAACTGTCACAGTTAATTGATAAATTGTGTATGATAACCAATGCAGAGGGTAAAACTGTCACAGTTAGTTGTTAAATTGGGTATGGTAACCGATAAACAGGGTAAAACTGTCACAGTTAATTGCTAAATTGGGTATGATAACCAATACACAGGGTAAAACTGTCACAGTGAATTGTTAAATTGGGTATGATAATCAATACACAGCGTCAAACTGTCAGTTAATTGTTTAATTGCGTATGATAACCAATACACAGAGTAAAACTGTCACAGTTAATTGTTAAATTGGGTATGATAACCATTACACAGGGTAAAACTGTCACAGTTAATTGTTAAATTGGGTATGATGGCCAATAAACAAAGGAGTAAAGTTTATTGTTAATTCTTAAATTGGACATAAGCATTAAACAACAACAACAACGTGTAATTATATAGCGCCTTTAAAGTAGTAAAACGCCCCATGGCGCTTCACAGGAGTGCTAACAAACAACATTTGACACCGAGACACATAAGGAGGTATTTGGGCAGATAACCAAAAGCTTGGTAAAAGAGGGAGGTTTTATGGAGTGTCTTGATGAAGGAGAGAGAGGCACAAAGGTTTACCGACAGAATTCCAGAGCTCAGGGACCAGGCAGCTGAAGGCATGGCCAACAATGGTGGAGCGATTAAAATCGAGATAAATTGAGAGGGACATGGTCTGAAACATAGAGCGAGACATAGAGCGAAACATTGTGATGGACATTGGGAAGGCCATAGGGAGCGAAATAGAGAGGGCCAGAGACAGGCAGAGACGCAGGCAGAAAGAGAAACAAATAGCGTGGGCAGTTGGAGAGATAGAAACAGAGAGACAGGCAGACAGGTGTGAGCTAGAGACAGAGACAGACAGAGCGGTGGAGAGAGGCAGAGAGATAAAGGGAAGAGTATGACAGTGATAGATAGTGAGAGTTAGAGCATAGGAACGTAAGAAATTGTAGCAGAAATAGATCATTCGGCCCAGTGATTCTGCCCTGCCATTCACTAAGATCGTGGCTGATCTTCTACCTCAACTCGACTTTGCTGACTATCCCCATGTCCCTTGCTTCCCTTAATATCCAAAAATCTATCAATCTCTGCCTTGAATATACTCAGTGACTGTACGTCCACAGACCTCTGTGCTAGATAATTGCAAAGATTCACCACCCTCCGAGTGAAGAAATTTCTTCACATCTAGGTTCTAACTAGCCGACCCTTATTCTGAGACTGTGAACCCTGGTTCTAGACTCCCCAGCCAGGAGAAACATCCTCCCTGCATCTACCCTGTTAAGTCCTGTAAGAATTGCATATGTTTCCATGAGATCACCTCTCATTCTTCTGAATTCTAGAGAATATATGCCTAGTCTACTCAATCTCTTGTCACTGGACAATCCCTCCATCCCAGGAACCAGTCTGGTGATCCTTCGTTGCACTCCCTCTTTGGCAAGTATATCCTTCCTTAGGGAAGGAATATGCAATACTCCACGTATGGTCTCACCAGGGCCCTAAATAATTGCAGTAAGACGTCTTTACTCTTGTACTCAAATGCTCTTGTAATAAAGTCCAACATTCCATGTGCTTTCCTAATTGCCTGCTGTACCTGCATCTTAACATTCAGTGATTCATGTACAAGGATGCACAAATACCTCTGAACACCAGCATTTCCAAATTTCTCACCAACTATAAAATGCTCTGCTTAACTATTTTTCCTAACTGCACATTTCTCCACATTATATTCCATTTTCCATGTTCTTGCCCACTCACTTGTCCTGTCTTTATCTCCTTCAAGCCTCCTTGCATCCTCCACACAACTTACATTCCCACACAGCTGTGTATCATCAGCAAACTGGGATATATTGCATTTGGACCCCTCATCCAAATCATTGATATAGACTGTGAATAGCTGAGGCCAAAGCACTGATCCTTGCGTTACCCCACTAGTTACAGCCTGCCAAACCGAAAATGACCCGTTTATTGCTACTCTCTGTTTTCTGTCCGTTAACCAATCCTCAAACCATGCTAGTATACTAGCCCCAATCCCATTTTGTTTAAAAACCTCTTGTGTGGCACCTTATCGAATGCCTTCTGAAAATCCAAACACACAACATCTATTCGCTCTCCCTGATCTATTCTGCTGGTTACAACCTCAAAAAACTCAAACAGATTCGTCAAACAGGATTTCCCTTTCATACATCAGTGTTGACTCTGCCCAATCCTATTATAATTTTCTAAATGTCCTGTTACCACGTCCTTAATAATGTATTTCCCTGCTACTGGTGTCAGGATAACTGGTCTGTAGTTCTCCGTTTTCTCTCTCCCTCCTTTCTTAAATAGTGGGGCTACATTTGCTACATTCCAATCTGCAGTAACCGTTCTAAAATCTATGCAATTTATGGAATTTCATCTGCCATCTATATTGTTTTTCTTTTTTATTAATTCATGGGATGTGGCCATGTGGCATGGCTAGCATTTATTGCCCATCCCTAGTTGCCTTTGAGAAGGTGGTGGTGAGCCGCCTTCTTGAACCGCTGCAGCCCATGAGGTGAAGGTACTCCGAGTGTGCTGTTATGGAGGGAGTTCCAGGATTTTGACCCAGTGACAATGTAGGAACGGCGTTATACGTCCAAGTCAGGATAGTATGTGACTTGGAGGTAAAGTTACAGGTGCTGGTCTTCCCATGCTCCAGCTACCGCTGTCCTTCTAAGTGGTAGAGGCCGTGGGTTTGGGAGGTGCTGCCGCAGAAACGTTGGTAAATTGCTGCAGTGCATCTTGTAGATGGTACACACTGCAGCCACGGTACGCCTGTGGTGGAGGGAGTGAATGTTTAAGGTGCTGGATGGTGTAACAATCAAGTGGGCTGGTTTGTCCTGGATGATGTCAAGCTTCTTAAATGTTGTTGGAGCTGCACTCACCGAGACAAGTGGAGATAATTCTTTCACATTCCTGACGTGTGCCTTGTTGATTGTGGAAAGGCATTGTGGAGTCTGGAGGTTGGTCACTCGCCGCAGAACACCGAGCCTTGACCTGCTCTTGTAGCCACAGTATTTATATGGCTGGTCCAGTTAAGGTTCTGGTCAACGGCACATCCCAGGATACTGATGGTGGTGGACTTGGCGATGGTAATTCCATTGAATTTGAAGGGGATGTGGCTCTTGTTGGAGATAGTCATTGCCTGGAACTTGTGTGGCGTGATTATTACTTGTCACTTATCAGCCCAAGGCTGAATCTCATCCAGGTCTTGCTGAATGCGGGCATGGACTGCCTCATTATCTGAGGAGTTGCAAATGGAAAAGAACACTGAGCAATCATCAGCAAACAGCCCCATTTCTGACCATCGGCTGAAGGGAATGTCATTGATGAAGTAGTTGAAGATGTCTGGGCCGAGGACACTGCCCTGATGTACTCATGCAGCGAAGTCCTGGGGCTTTGATGATTGTCATCCACAAACCACAACCATCTTCCTTAGTGCTGGGTATGACTCGAGCCAGTGGAGAGCTTTCCCCCTGCTTCCCATTGACTTCCATTTTCCTAGGGCTCCTTTATGCCACACTTAGTCAAATTCTGCGTTGATATCAAGAGCAGTCACTCTCGCCTCACCTCTGGAATTCAGCTCTTTTGACCATGTTTGGACCAAAGCTGTAATGAGGCCTGGAGAGGAGTGGTCGTGGTGGAACCCAAACTGAGCATAGGTGAGCAGGTTATTGGAGTGTAAGTATCAATTAATAGCAGTATCGACGAAAACTTTCATCACTTTGCTCATTTCACCAGTCTGTCTATGTCCTCGTGAATCCTACTACTATCCCGTTCAGTGTTTACTACATATCCGAGTTTCGTTTCATCTGCAAACGTTTAAATTATGCCATTTATATAAGTCTATATGATTAATATATATCAAAAAGTGCAGTGGTCCGAATAGCGACCCCTGGGGGTTAACATTGTACACTTCCCTCCAGTCTGAACAACAACCGTTCAACGTTACTATCTGTTTTCTGTCCCTTAGCCAATGTCAGATCCCCACTGCCACTGTCGCTTTGGTCCTAACAAATCTATTCAATTGCACTTTATCAAATGCATTTTTAAAGTCCATATACACAACAAGAACTGCACTACCCTCATCAACCCCTTCCGTTAATCATCACAGAATTCAATCAGTTTTGTGAGACACACTTTGCCATTAACATATCTGTGCTGGTTGTCATTTATTAATCCATGTTTTTTCCAAAAACAGATCATGTTCTCCGGGAAAATGGCCTCTAGTTGTTTCCCCACCACTGGCGTTAGTGACTGGCCTGCAGTTACAGGGTTTAACCCTCTCTACCTTTTTAAACAGGTTGTAACATTTGCAACCCTCCAGTCCTCTGATACAACTCCCATATCCAAGGATGCTTGAAATATTCTGTCCAAGAGCGTGTGCTATTTCCACCATTCCTTCCCTCAGCAACCCTCATATATCCCATCCGGACCAGGCCAATGTTCTACTTTACTGTGGTACAAAGAGTGCTGGATTGAAAGGGGTGCACTGAATCTGTTTGTTCAGTGATTGTATTTAATGTCAGTCTCCACGGGTTAATTGAAGTTGTTTGTTCAGTGACTGTAATTAATGTCAGTCTCCACGGGTTAACTGAATCTGTTTGTTCAGTGACTGTAATAAATGTCAGTCTCCATGGATCCTAATTGTTTCAGTGCAGGGTTTCCCTCTTCTATTAATAAGGGACTCCTTTCAATGTGTTATCCCATAGTGTCAGTGAGAGCATCACCTCCGGTACTGACAGGGATCAGCGCGCTGCTCCACACAGAGAGAGAGTGTCAGAATCTGAGAACAGTAGATTGGAATGCTGCAACAATGGGTCGAAATCTGAGAGCAGTTTATTGGAATGTTACAACAATGGGTCGGAATCTGAGAACAGTAGATTGGAATGTTACAACAATGGGTCTGAATCTGAGAACAGTAGATTGGAATGTTACATCAATGGGTCGGAATCTGAGAACAGTAGATTGGAATGTTACAACAATGGAGGGTGTTTGAATATCTTTCAGGATATTATCATGGAATATCATTAGACAATCGGATACTTTTGGCACTTCAGTTTATTCAATACATTTATTATCCCCTCCTTGCGGCTGTTGGTGTCCCTGGTAAGACTCTCTATCCAGCTCTGCTGTTAAGCATGTTTTACTGTAATACTGTTCTTGTCATTTACTCTCCCCTCCTTGCTGCTGTTGTTGTTCCTGGTAAGTGTCTCTATCCTACTATTAACTCTGCAAATATTTGCTAACTCTATTACTATTCTTCATTCTTTGCTGCTGATGGTGTCCTTGGTAAGTCTTTATATCCAGAAATTGGATCTGTAAAACACATTTTGCTGTATTACTATTTGTCATTTAAATCGTGGGAAGAGCAAAGCCATTGTCTTCTGTCCTCGTCACAAACTCCATTCTCTATCTATCGATTCACCCCCCTACCTGGGCAATGTCTGAGGCTGAACCAAGCTGTTTGCAACCTCGGCAATTTCTTTGTCCCTGAGCTGAGTTCCGAACTCATATCCTCTGAATCACCAGTCATGCTGACTTCCACCTAAAACTGGAGCTCATCCAAAACTCTGCTGCCCATATCCGAATATGCACGAAGTTCCGTTCACCCATCACACCAGTGCTCACTCCCATTCTGGCAACAACTCGATTTTAATATCCTCATCCTTAAAATCTAATCCGACCATGGCCTCACCCCTACAATTAGTCCCATTCCCTACTCATTTCCCATAGTCCTGCAAATTGTTCCCCTTCAAGTCTTTATCCAATTCCCATTTTAAAGTTAATGCCTTTCCCTCTGCACCTCTCCCAGTCATTCTGTATCTATTTTACTTTCTCAATTACTTTCTCTCTCTTCTCACTCTCTTTCTCTTGCTCAAAGAATCATCGAATGGCACAGCACAGGAAGAGACCATTCGGCCCATCATGTCTGTGCCATCTCTTGGAAAGAGCTATCTAAATAGCCCTACTCTTTAGCCAGCGTCCTGTAAATCTTCCCCTTCAACTAATTATCCAATTCTCTTTCAAAAGTTACTATTGAATCTGCTTCCACCACGTTCTCAGACAGTGCATTCCAGATCACAGCAACTAGCTGCATAAAGAAAGTTCTCATCATCTCTCCTCCAGTTCTTTAAACAATTACCTTAAATCTGTGCCCTCTGGTTACCCACCATTCTGCCACTGGAAACTGACTTACTCTATCAAAAGCCAGCATGATTTTCAATATCTATATTGAATCTCCCCTTATGGAAAAGGTCAATGATAGACCAGGTGTAGAAGTTCTCAATTGGGGAAAGGCCAATTTTACTAAGCTGAGATGTGATTTTACAAAAAAGGATTGGAAACAGCTATTTGAAGGGAACTCAGTGTCAGAGCAATGGGAGGCAGTCAAAGAGGAGATTGTCAGGCTTCAGAACAAATATGTTCCTAAAAATATAAAAGGAAGGGACTCCCAAATGTAGAGCCCCCTGAATGGAAAGGAGCATACGGGCAAAAGGCAAAAAAGAGCAGCTTTTAACAGATACCGATTGCTCAATACAACAGAAAGCCGAGATGAGTATAGAAAGTGCAGAGGTGAATTTAAAGAAAGGAAGCTAGGAAAGCACAGGGAGGGCAGCAAAAATATTGGCAAAGTAAAATCAAGGAAAATAAAGATGTTTTATAAATACATAAAGAGCAAGAGGATTACTAAGGAAGGATTGGGCCTATTAGAGACCAAAGAGGTAACATGAATATGAAAGCGGAAGACGTGGGTATGGATCTAATAAATACTTTATCTCTCTTCACAGCAGAGAGGCACGATGTAGACATTGTAGTTAAGGAGGAGGAGTGTGAAATATTGGATGTTATAAACTTAGTGAGAGGAAACATTAAGGTGTTCCGTATCTTTGAAAACAGCTAAATCTCGAGGGCTAGATGAAATGTATCCCAGGCTGTTAAGAGAGGCATAGGAGGAAATAGCAAAGGCTCAGACCATCATTTCCCAATCCTCTCTGGCTGCTGACATGGTCAGGAAGACTGGAGTACTGCTAACCTTGTGGCAAATGGAGAAAGGGATAGACCGAATAATTACAGGCCAGTCAGCTTATCCTCGGTGGTAAAAAATTATTGCAAAAGTTCTGATGGCCAATATAAATCGACTTTTAGAAAGTCATGGATTAATCAAGGACAGACAGCATGGATTTGTTAAGGGAAGGCCGTGCATGAGTAAATTGATTCAGTTTTTTGAGAATGCAATGAGGAGGGTCGATGAGGGTAGTGCATTTGATGTAGTTCATCTAGGTATTAGCAACACCTTTAACAAGGTCCCAAATGACAGGTTGGTCAAAAAGTAAAAACCCATGGCATCCAAGGGAAAGTGGCAAGTTAGATCCAAAATGTGCTCAGTGTCAAATAGCAAAGGGTAATGGGCGACAGATGTTTTTGTGGCTGGAAGGCTGTTTTCAGTGGGGTTCCGCAGGGCTCAGTACCAGGTCCCTTTCTTTTTGCGGTATAGATCAATGATTTAGACTTCTGTGTTTGTGCCACGATTAAGAAGTTTGCTGATGACACAAAATTGGCCGTGTGATTGATAATGAAGAAGAAAGCTGTAGATTGCAGGAAGATATCAATGGACTGATCTGTTGGGCAGAAAATTGGCAAATGGAATCAATCCAGAGAGGTGAGAGATAATGCATTTGAGGAGGGCTAGCAAGTCAAGGGGATAACACAATAAATGTTAAGGGTAATGAGACATGTAGAGCAACAGAGGGACATTGGAGTTAATGTCCACAGATCCCTGAAGGTATCGGGACAGGTAGATAAGGTGGTTCAGAAGGCATACAGGGCACATTCATTTAATAGCCGAGATATAGATTTTATGAGCAGGGAGGTTATGCTAGAACTATAAAAAAACACAAGTTTAACGACAGCTACAGTACTGTGTACTGTCCAGTCATCACATTACAGATGATGTGATTGCACTAGAGAGGGTACAGAGGAGATTTATGATTTTGTAGCCAGGCCTGTTGAATATTAGCTATGAGGAAAGATTGGGTAGGCTGGGGTTGTTTTCTTTGTAACAGAGCATGAGATTTAATTGAGGTGAATAAAATTATGAAGGGCCTCATTAGAATCGATAGGAAGGACATATTTCCCTTCGCAGAGAGGTTAATAACCAGGGGGCACAGATTTAAAGTAATTGGTAGAAGCATTAGAGGGGAGATGAGGCGAACCTTTCACCCAGAGGGCGGTGGGGCTCTGGAACTCAATGCCGGAAAGGGTGGTATAAGCAAAAACTCTCATCACATTTAAAAAGTACCTGGATGTCCACTTGAAGTGCCACAACCTACAGGACTATGGAACAAGAGCTGGCGAGTGGAATTATGGTGGATAGCACTTTTAAAACCAGCACAGATTCGATGGGCTGAAATAACTCCTTCTGTGCCATAAATGGCTAGGATTGTATAATTCTATATATCTTAAGCTTCCCTGCTCTAAAAATAACACATACTACATTCACTGGTTCCCGTTAATCTACACTGCTAGTTACATCCTCGAAAAACTCTAGTATATTTGTCAAACACGATTTCCCTTTCATAAAACCATGTTGACTCTGCCTAATCATGTTATGATGTTCTAAGTGACTTGATGCCACTTCCTTAACAATGGATTCCAGCATTTTCCTGATGACTTATGTCAGGTTAACTGGCCTGTACTTCCCTGTTTTCTCTCTCCCACCTTTGCGACCTTCCAATCCGCTGGGACCATTGTAGAATCTAGGGAAGATCAAAAGCAATGCATCCACTATCTCTTCAGCCACCTCTTTTAGAACCCCAGGATTTAGGTCGTCAGGTCCAGGGGATTTGTCAACATTTAGTCCCATTGTTTTCTCTAGTAATCTTTCTCTGCTTACATTAATTTCATTAAGTTCCTCACCCTCATTAGACCAAGAGGATTGGAGGACAGCTAACATAGTACCATTATTCAAGAAGGATAGTAGGAATAAAGCAGGGAATTTCGGGTCAGTGAGCCTAACAACACTGGTAGGGATATTATTGGAAAAAAATCTGAGGGACAGAATTAGTCTCCACTTAGAGAGGCAAGGATTAATCAAGGATAGTCAGCATGGCTTTGTCAGAGGGAGATCATGTCTATACAATTTGATTGAATTTCTCGAAGGGGTTACTAGGTGTGTGGATAAGGGTAGTGCAGTTGATGTAGTCTACATTGAATTCAGTAAGGCTTTTGACAAAGTCACAATGGGAGACTGGTCAACAAGTTCAGAGCCCATGGGGTCCAGGGAAACTTGGCAAATTGGATCCAAAATTGGCATAATTGCAGGAGGCAGACGGTGATGGTCGAAGGTTGTTTTTGTGACTGGAGGCCTCTGTCCAGTGGTGTACCACAGGGATCGGTGCTGGGTGTTTTGCTGTTTGTAGTCTACATTAATGATTTAGATATGAATGTAGGAGGTATGATCAGCAAGTTCGCAGATGACAGGAAAATTGGTGGAGTGGTAAATAGCGAGGAGGGAAGCCTCAGGCTACAGGGTGATATAGGCGCGTTGGGCAGATGTGCAGAACAGTGGCAAATGGAACATAACCCTGAAAAGTGTGAGGTGGTGCATTTTGGGAGGGCTAACAAGGCAAGGGAAAATACAATGAATTCTAGGACACTAGGAAGGACAGAGGATCAGAAGGACCTTGGTGTACATGTACATAGATCCCTGAAGGCAGCAGGACAGGTAGATAAGGTATATAAAAGGCATATGGGATACTTGCCTTCATTAGCCGAGGTGTAGTATATAAAAGCAGGGACGTTATGATGGAGCTGTAAAAAACGCTGGTTTGGCCACAGCTGGAATAATGTGTGCAGTTCTGCTCGCCACACTATAGGAATGATGTGATTGCTTTGGAGAGGGAGCAGAAGGGATTCACCAGGATGTTACATATGCTGGCATGCTTCAGCTATGATGAGAGACTGGACAGGCTGGGATTGTTTTCCTTTGATCAGAGAACGCTGAGGGGGACCTGATTGAGGTTTACAAAATTATGAGGGGCATAGATAGGGTAGATAGAAAGGAACTTTTCCCCTTAGTAGAAGGGTCAATAACCAGGGGATATAGTTTCAAGTTAAGGGATAGGATGTTTAGAGGGGATTTGAGGAAAAATGATTTCACCCAGAGGGCGGTTGAAATCTGGAACTCACTGCCTGAAAGTTTGGTAGAGGCATGAACCCTCACAGCATTGAATAAGCATTTAGATGAGCACTTGAAACGCCATAGCATACAAGGCTACGGACCAATGGCTGGAAAATGGGTTTAGAATAGACAGGGCATGATGGCCGGTGCAGGCACGATGGGCCAAAGGACCTCTTTCTGTGCTCTATATAACTCTATGAGTCTATGACTATGAGCCTTGGTTCCCATCATTCTTGGTATGCTTTTTGTGTCTTCTACTTTGAATACAGATACAAAATATTTGTTTAACATTTCGACAATTGCCTTATTCCCCATATTTCTCCTGTCTCAGCCTCTAAGGGACCAATGTTTACTTTTGCTAATCAATTCCTTTTTACATACTTGTAGAAACTCTTACAATCTGCTTTTATATTTATTGCTAGTTTCCCCCTCATGACCCAGAGTATAATTTGAGCCCTTTCTGCTCTCGTTCATCCCATCAACTGGTGTTCATCATGAAGATGTGCTGAGTGAGGGCGGTAGGTGGTTATCAGCAGGAAGTCGCCTTGCCCATGTCTGACTGGAAGCCATGAGACTTCATTATACTTTTAGGCAATTTTGAGTACTTGCCTTGTTTCGCCCACGCGACTCTCTGTCACTGTGACCCCAACACGGGTTGGCCTGTGCTGCCAGTGGAACAGGACACAGCCTGGGATGGTGAAGGAGGATTCGGGAATGTTGACTGATAGTTATGGTTCTGTCAGTATGACTATGCGAGAATTCAATGTTTCCCGAGCGTTTCATGGTGTATTAAGTGCTTACAAGGTATTTATCTCGTTGGTTAATATTTTAAATGTTTTCCTCTGATCCCTTGGTATCAACGCTTTGCCCCTTTTAATTTTTCTTCACCTCGGTCAAACACCATGTCATGTTTGACTGGGTAAGATCACTCTTTATAAATATGTTGTCTTTATTCCTGTTCTCGTTTCAGGCAACAGAGAAATGAACTGGGAATGAAATTCCTGAACTGAGGCGGGAGCAGTTTTATCTAGGCGCCCCTGGGAATTAAATTCTTGGATTCAGGCGGGAGCAGTGTAATCTTGGTAGCCCTGGGAATTAAATTCCTGGATTGAACCGGGAATAGTTTAATCTAGGCAGCCCTGGGAATGAGATTCCTAAACTGAGGTGGGAGCAGTGTAATCTAGGCGGCCCTGGGAATGAAATTCATAGACTGAGGTAGGAGCAGTGGAACCTAGCTGGCCATGGGAAGGAAATTCCTGAACTGAGATGGGTGCAATGTAAACTAAGCAGCTCTGTGAATTAAATTCCTGGACTGACGTGGGAGAAGTGTAATCAATCATCCCTAGGGATTGAATTCCTGGACTGAGGCGGGAGCAGAGTAAACTAGGCAGCCCTGGGAATTGAATTCCTGGGCTCAGGCTGGAGCAGTGTAATCTAGGCGGCCCTGGGAATTGAATTCCTGGGATGAGGCTGGAGCAATGTTATATAGGCGGCCCTGGCAATTGAATTCCTGGACTGCGGCAGAATCAGTGCAATCTAGGCGGCATTGGGAAAAAAATTCGTGGATTGAGGCGGGAGCAGTGTAACCTAGGTGGCCGTGGGACTGAAATTCCTGGACTGAGGCGGGAACAGTGTAATCTAGTCAGCCTGGAATGAAATTCCTGGACTGAGGTGGGAGCAGAGTAATCTAGGCAGTCCTGGGAAAGAAATTCCTGAATTGAGGTGGGAGCAGTTTAAGCTAGGTGGCCCTGGGAATTAAATTCCTGGACTGAGGCGGGAACAGTGTAATCTAGGCAGCACTGGGAATTAAATTCCTGGTTTGAGGTTGGAGCAGTGTCAACTGGGCGCCCTTGGGAATGAAACTCCTGCTTTGAGGTGGGAGCAGTGCGAATTAGCTGGCCCTGGGAATTACATTCCTGGAGTGAGGTGGGTGCAATGTCATGCAGGCGAGTCCCATTGTTCCATCACTGGGATCATCTCTCAGATCTTTTCATTTAGCACTATTTATTTGTTGTTATTTTATTATCCTGAAGGCCTGGTATGGAATAAATCAGAGAACATGAGTGGGGAAATGCATTTTTTTCAGTGGCCTGCACAGAGTGATCCTAAAAGGAGTGGTTCCAAACATAGTACTAAGTTTGTGAATTTGGAGAGAATAGGAATTAGGGGCAGAGTGGACAGAAGGAGAGAATGAAAGGAGCGGCCAGAGATAAAAGTAGACCAGAAAACCCGGAGCTGGTAGCGAGTGCAAGGGAATGAGATAAGTGATGTCAGTAAAAGGGAAGGCGCTGAAAAGAAAAGTAAGAGTAAGCAGATGGTGATTTTTTTTAAATCTTGAGTTTAATTCTGCTATGTTAGTTAATAGTCTATTAAAGAGACATGGCAGATCACCTCAGTCCCGTGGAATGCACATCTTGTGCCATGTGGGAACTCCAGGACACTTCCCAAGAGTTTCTGAGCTTGCGCAGCAGCTGGCATCACTGCAGTGCATCCGTGAGGCTGAGAGCTCCGTGGATAGCACGTTTCAGGAGGTGGTCCCCTCACAGCATAAGATTGTGTGGGCAGAGAGGGAATGGGTGACCCCCAGACAGACAAGGAGGGCCAGGCAGGTAGTGCAGGAGTGCCCTGAGTGCATCTCACTCTCTAACTGGTATCCGATGGTTCTTTTGGGGAGTACAGCCAGAACCAAGTCCACAGCACAACGGGTGGCTCAGCTGCAGGTCGATAGAGGAGTAAGATCGGGAAAGCAATAGCTTAGATAGTTAATGGAACAGACAGTCATTAGTTCGGCCGTAGACGTGACTCCAGGATGATATGTTGCCTCCCTGGTGCCAGGGTCAAGGATGTCACTTTGTGACAGCAGGACATTTTGAGGGGGGAGTGTAAACAGGCTGAGGTCATGTTCTACATTGGTATCAACAATATAGGTCGAACGAGGGATGTGATCCTGCAGGCAGGTAATAGGGAGCCAGGAAAGTGTTTAAAAATCAGGAACTCGAAGGAAGTAATCTCCAATTACACCCAGTGCCACGAGGTAGTGAGTACAGAAAGAGGAGGATAGAGCAGATGAAAGTGTGGCTGGAGAGATGGTGCAGGAGGGAGGGCTTCAGATTCCTGGGCCATTGGGACCCGTTCGGGGGAGGTGGGCCCTGTACAGGATGGACGGGTTGCACCTCAACAGAGCCGGAACCAGTATACTCACGATGGGAGGGGGGGGGGTCATTGCTAACGCTGTTGGAGAACGTTTAAACTAATCTGCCATGGGGATGGGCACCTGGATGTGGAATTAGAAAAGATTAGCAAGGTGCACAAAGGATCTGGAGAGACAGATAGCAGTAGAGTATGACATAGCATGGTATTAATTGGGGTCATAGAGTCATTGAGTTACACAGCACAGAAAGAGGCCCTTCGGCCCATCGCTTGTGCGCCGGCCATCAAGCCCTGTCTAATCTAATCCCATTTTCCAGCATTTGGTCCATAGCCTTGTATGCCATGGCATTTCAAGTGCTCATCCAAATGCTTCTAGAATGTTGTGAGGGTTCCTGCCTCTGCCACCCTTTCAGGCAGTGAGTTCCAGATTCCAACCACACTCTGGGTGAAAAAGTTCTTCCTCAATTCCCCTCTAGTCCTCCTGCCCCTTACCTAGAATCTATGCCCTCTTGTCATTGACCGCTCTACGAAGGGAAAACGTTCCTTTCTATTTACCCTATCTATGCCCCTCATAATTTTGTACACCTCAATCAGGTCCCCCCTCAGCCTTCTCTGCTCCAAGGAAAACAACCCCAGCCTGTCCAGTCTTTCTTCATAGCTGAAGCACTCCAGCCCAAGTAACATCCTGGTGAATCTCCTCTGCACTCTCTCCAAAGCAATCACATCCTTCCTATTGTGTGGCGACCAGAACTGCACACAGTATTCCAGCTGTGGACTAACCAACGTTTTGTACAGCTCCATCATAACCTCCCTGCTCTTATATTCTATGCCTCGACTAATGAAGGCAAGTATCCCATATGCCTTTTTAACCACCTTATCCACCTGCTCTGCTGCCTTCAGTCATCTATGTACATGCACACCAGGGTCCCTCTGATTTTTTGTCTTTCCTAGGGTCTTACCATTCATTGTGTATTCCCTTGCCTTGTTAGTCCCTCCAAAATGCATCACCTCACACTTTTCAGGGTTAAATTCCATTTGCCACTGTTCCGCCCATCTGACCAACCCATCTATATCGTCCTGCGGACTGAGGCTACCCTCCTCGGTATTTACCACCCCACCAATTATCGTGTCGTCTGCGAACTTACTGATCATACCTTTTACATTCACATCCAAATCATTAATGTAGACCACAAACAGCAAGGGACCCAGCACCGAAACCTGTGCTACCCCACTGGACACAGGCTTCCAGTCACAAAAACAACCTTCGACCATCACCCTCTGCCTTCTGCCACTAAGCCAGTTTTGGATCCAATGTGCCAAGGCACCCTGGATCCCATGGGCTCTTACGTTCCTGACCAGTCTCCTATGCGGGACTTTATCAAAAGCCTTACTAAAATACATGTATACCACATCCACTGCACTACACTCATCCACACACCTAGTCACCCCCTCAAAAAATTCAATCAAATTAGTCAGACATGATCTTCCCTTGACAAAGCCATGCTGACTACTCCTGATTAATCCTTGCCTCTCCAAGTGGAGATTAATTCTGTCCCTCAGAATTTTTTCCAATAATTTCCCTACCACTGATGTTAGGCTCACTGGCCTGTAATTCCCTGGTTTATCCCCACCACCCTTCTTGAATAATGGCACTACGTTAGCTGTTCTCCAATCCTCTGGCACTTCCCCTGTGGCCAGAGAGGTTTTGAAAATTTGTGTCCGAGCCCCTGCAATCTCCTCCATTGCCTCACACAGCAGCCTGGGATACATTCCGTTCGGGCCTGGGGATTTTTCCACTTTTAAGCCTGCTAAAACCGCTACTACCTCCTCCCTCTCGATGCTAATATATTCAAATATATCACAGTCCCCCTGCCCGATTTCTATGGCTACATCGTCCTTCTCCATAGTGAACACAGACGCAAAACATTCATTTAAACCCCCACCTACATCTTCTGGCTCCACACACAGATTGCCATTTTGGTCCCTAATGGGCCCCACTCTATCCCTCGTTACCATCTTGCCCTTAATATACTTATAAAGCACCTTAGGATTTTCCCTTATTTTGCTCGCCAGTGTTATTTCATGGCCCCTCCTTGCTCTCCTAATTTCTTTTTTAAATATCCCCCTGCACTTTTTATACTCTTCTAGGGCTTCCTCTGTCTTTAGTCCTTTGTATCTGCTAAAAGCCCTCCTTTGTTTCCTAATCCATTCTCGTATATCCCTTGACATCCAAGGTTCCCTGGACTTGTTGGTCCCACCCTTGACCTTTACGGGAACATGTTGCCATTGTACTCTTTCAATTTCCTTTCTGAAAGACTCCCATTGCTCCGATGTGGATTTATCTACAAGTAGATGATCCCAGTCCACTTTGACCAGATTCTGACTTATCATATTAAAATCGGCTTTCCCCCATTTTAGATCCTTTGTTTCCGGTACATCTCTGTACTTTTCCATGACTACGTTAAATCTCACCGAATTATGGTCACTGTCACCAAAGTGCTAATCTACTAACACTTCTACCACTTGCCCGGCCACATTCCCTAGAATTATCTCCAGTGCCGCCACCTCTCTTTCTACGTGCTGGCTCAATAATCTCTCCAGGATGCACTTTAAGAATTCTGCACCCTCCAAGCCTTTCACACACTGACTATCCCAGTTAATATTGGGGAAGTTGAAATCCCCCACTATTATTAACCTATTATTTGCACACTTCTATGAGATTTGCCTACATATCTGTTCCTCTATCTCCCCCTGACTGTTTGGGGGCCTCTAGTACACTCACAGCAAGTGCTTGCCCCCTTTTTGTTTTTAAGATCTACCCATATGGCCTCATTAGGGGAACCTGTTAATATATCATCCCTCCTTACAGCAATAATTGACTCCTTAATTATTATTGCAACACCCTCTCCTCTTTTACCGACCCCCCCACTCTGTCTCGCCTGAAGATTCTATACCCCGGAATATTGAGCTGCCAGTCTTGCCCCTCCCTCAACCATGTCTCCGTGAAAGCAACAATATCATACTCCCATGTGTTCATCAACGCCTTCAGTTCATCCACCTTATTCGCAAGGCACCTTGCATTAAAATAAATGCCAACCAGCCTTGCCCTACTCCCTTGTGCCGTTACATATTTGCTCTGCCTTCCAAGCTGATTTGTTTTTTCCTCTATATTTGGCTGTACATCACCCCCGATTATAGCTCCACTCTGTATCTCATCCCCCTGCCAAGTTAGTTTAAACCCCCCCGAAAAGTGCTAGCAAATCTCGCCGCAAGGATATTTGTCCTGTTCTGATTCAGGTGCAACCTGTCCAACTTGTACAAGTCCCACCTTCCCCAGAAGCAGACCCAGTGATCCAGGAAATTAAAGCCCTCCCTCCTGCACCAACTCTTAAGCCACGCATTCATCTTCACTATCCTCCTATTCCTATACTCACTAGCATGTGGCACCGGCAGTAATCCAGAGATTACTACATTTGAGCTCCTGCTCTTTAATCTGACAAAGAAATAATCCTTGAAGGACTTAGATAGAAACAGAAAATACTGGAAACACTCTGCAGGTCAGGCAGCATCCTTGGAGAGAGAAACAGAGTTAATGTTTCAGGCCTGTGACCCTTCATCAGAAGTTGAAATGTTGGAGATGTAACAGGTTTTATGCAGGTGAATGGGCAGGGGAAGATAGAAGGAGAGGAAATAACAAAAGGGACGGTCTGTGATAGGGTGGGAGGCAGGAGTCGTTAAATGTTGCAAATGGGGATAGCAGAATCATTGGGCAGCCAATTTTTCACAGCAAGCTCGCACAAACAGCAATGTGATAATGATCAGATAAACTGTTTGTGTTTTGTTAATTGAGGGATATATATTGACCAAGACACCGGGGATAACTCCATTACTCATCTTCAAACTAGTGGAATGGGATCTTTTTACATCAGCCTGAGATAGCAGACAGGGCATCGGTTTAACATCTCATCTGAAAGACGGCAACTCCAACAGAGCAGCACTCCCTCAGTATTTCATTGGAGTGTCAGCCTAGATTTATGGGCTCAATTCACTGGAGTGAGACTTGGAAACCACAACCTTCTGATTGAGGATAATGTGCTACGAACTGAGCCACAGCTGGCACTGTCAGATAGGTTTACAGTCCATGTGTGTAAATGCACTAAGCATGGTAAATAAAGTTGGTGAGCCACAGGCACAAATAGCCACATAGGAACATGATGTAGTGGCAATAACGAAGAACTGGCTCAAAAGAGGCAGGATTGGGTACTAAATATTCCTGGATAGATGTTCTGGAAAGATGGGGAAGGAAATACAGGAGGTGGGTAGCAGTATTGTTTAAGGAGAATATTACAGTGCTGGACAGAGAGGATGTCTTGGAGGGATCAAGGACAGAATCTATATGTTTAGAGTTAAGGATCAATAGAGGATCCATTACACTACTAGGTGTGTTCTATAGGCCACCAACCACTGGGAAGGATATAGAGGAGCAAATTTGCCGGGAAATTAAAGTGAGGTGGAAGAAATATAGCGTAGTAATAATGGGGGACTTCAGTTTTCCTAATATAGACTGGGATAGTAATAGTAAAAAGGGCAGAGAGGGGGAAGAATTTCTGAAGTGATTTCAAGAGAACTTTCTTGATTGGTGCATTTATGACTCAAAGAGGAAGGAGGCATTGCTGGATCTGATTCTGAGGAAAGAGGTAGGTGAAGTGGAGCAAGTGTCAGTAAGGGAACATTTAGGGAACGGTGATCATAATATAATAAACTTTAGACTAGCTATGGAAAAGGACAAGGAGAAATCTAGAGTAAATATACTTAGTTGGGGGAGGACCAATTTCAGTGGGTTGAGAACGGTGCTGGCTTGGGTAAATTGGAATCAAAGATTTGCATGCAAAACTCTAATCGACAATGGGCCACCTTTGAAAAGAGATGATTCAGGTACAGTTCTCTGCACTCATGAGGACGGCCTCAACGGGGATCTTCGGTTCGTGTCATCTGACATAGAGTCATCCAGGCTCGAGTCATCGTTGGCTTGTTCTCTCTGCACAGATGCGGCCGGACCTGCTGTGATTTCAGGTTCAGAAAACAAGTGAGAACCAGGCTGAATATAGAAAGTTCAGAGAGGAAGTGAAAAAGGAAAAAGAAGTACAAAGGGAGCGTATGTGAATAGATTGGCTGCAAACATAAAATGGATCCAAAAGTCATCGAAAGGAATATAAATGTTAAACGGGCAGGAAGAGGAAGGGTGGGGCCGATTAAGGACCAAAAAGGAGATCTACAAATGGAGGCAGAGGGCATGGATGAGACACTAAATTAATACTTTGCCAAATTCATAGTGAAAGAGGAGGTAGATGAGATACTGGATGGGCTAAAAATTTATAAAGACGAGGTACTAGAAAGGCTGGCTGCACTTAAAGTAGTTAAGTCACCAGTAGCGGATGGGATGCATCCTCAGATGCTGAGGGAGGTAAGGGTGGAAATTGCAGAGGTGCTGGCCATAATCTTCCAATCATCCTTAGATACGATGTGGTGCCAGACGACTGGAGAATTGCAAATGTTACAACCTTGTTCAAGGGTAAACCCAGCGACTATAAGCCAGTCCGTTTAAACTAGGCAGTTGGGAAGCTTTTAGAAACGATCATCCGGGACAAAATTAACAGGACTTGGACAAGTGTGGATTAATTAAGGAAAGCCAGCACGGATTTGACATAGGCAAATCTTGTTTTAACTAACTAGATCGTGTTTTAACTAACTTGATCGTGATTTTTTGATGATTTAACAGAAAGGGTTGATGAGCGCAATGCAGTACGTGTGGTGTAGAAGGACGTCAAATCGTCGTGAATAAAGTGACACATAATTAATTTGCCAGCAATGTTGAAGCCCATGGAATAAAAGGGACAGTGGCAGCATGGACATGAATTTGACTAAGTGACAGGAAACTGAGAGTGGTGGTGAACGGTTGTTTTCCAGACGGGAGGAAGTTATACAGTGGTATTCCCCAGGGGTCAGTATAAGGAACAGTGCTTTTCTTGATGTATATTAATGACTTGGACTTGGGTGTACAGGGCACAATTTCGAAATTTGCAGATGGCACAAATCTTGGAAGGATAGTGAACAGTGAGGAGGATAGTGCTGGACTTGAAGAGGACATAGACATGCTGGTAGAATGGGCAGACACGTGGCAGATGAAATTTAATACAGAAAATTGTGAAATGATACAATTTGGTAGGACGAATGAGGAGAGACAATATAAACTAAAGGGTACAATTCTAAAAGGGGTGCATGAACAGAGAGACCTGGGGGCATATGTGCACAAATCATTGAAGGTTGCAGGGCAGGTTGAGAAAGCGCTTTAAAAAGCATACAGGATCATGGGCTTCATAAATAGAGACATAGAGTGCAGAAACAAGGAAGATATGATGAACTTTTATAAAACACTGGTTTGGCCTCGACTGGAGTATTGTGTCCAATTGGGGCACCGCACTTTAGGAAGGATGTGAAGGCCTTAGAGAGGGTGCAGAAAGGAATTACAAGAATGGTTCCAGGGATGAGGGACTTCAGTTACGTGGATAGACTGGAGAAGCTTGAATTGTTAGCCTTAGAGCGGAGAAGGTTGTGAGGAGATTTGATGGAGGTGTTTAAAATCAGGAGGGATCTGGACAGATTAGATAGAGAGAAACTGTTCCCATTGGTGGAAAGGTCACGATTCAGAGGGCACAAATTTAATGTGATTGGCAGAATAACCAAAGGACACGTAAGAAAAAACTTTTTTACGCAGCGAGTGGTTAGGATCTGGAATGCAATGCCATAAAGGGTGGTGGAGGTCGATTCAATCGTGGCTTTCAAATGGGAGTTGGATACGTACCTGAAGGAAAATACATTGCAGGACTATAGGGAAAAGGTGAAGAAGTGGGACTTGCTGAATGCTCCTGCAGAGAGCCGGCACGGGCTCGATGGGCCGAATGGCCTCCTTCTGCGTTGTAACTATTTTATGATTCTATCTTATAAGAAAGTAAGACTTGCATTTATATAGCACCTTTCACAAACACCGGACATCTCAAAGTGCTTTACAGCCAATGAAGTACTTTCAGAAGTGTAGTCACTGTTGTAATGTGGGAAATGCCGCAGCCAATTTGCTCAGAGCAAGCTCCCACAAACAGAAATGTGATAATGACCAGATAATCTGTTTCTGTTAAGTTGATTGCGGGATCAATATTGGCCATGAAACCGGGGATAACTCCCTTGTTCTTCTTGAAAATACGGCAATGGGATCTTTTATGTCCACCTGAGAGTGCAGATGGGGCCTTGGATTAACGTCTCACCTGAAAGGCGGCAACTCCGACAGTGCAGTTCTACCTCAGCACTGCACTGGCGTGCTAGCCTAGATTTATGTGTTACAAGTCCCTGGAGTGGGACATAAACCCAAAAACCTTCTGACTCACAGCTGACACATTGTGCCTTCCTTTTTTCTGTGACTTTCTCGCCTTTTGTTCTCAGCTTTAGATCAATACAGGAAGAGAAACTCCCTTCTCTCTCTTCTGGCCTCAGTATTTTTGGACTCTACTGGAATCAAGGGTTGAAGGGGTGGGGAGGATATGGATTTGAGGTCGAAGATCAGCCATGATCTTATTGAATGGTGGAGCAGGCTCGAAGGGCCGTAAAGTCTACTCCTGGTCCTAATTCTTATATTCTTATGTTTATGGACGGGTGAAATATTGCGTATTCGCTCACTTTTAATTTAAAACTGTGTACAAAAAGGTGAGCTAGATTGTGTCGCAGTAAAGAGTAATGGTGACAGTTGTTCAATGAGTCTGTTTGTTCAATGAATTTAATTAATGCCAGTCACATTCAGGCCTAATGATGTCACTCGGGGATTTCCCGCTGCTCTAAATAAGGAGCTCCCTTCACTGTGTCACCTCACGCAGTCCGCGCGCTGCCCCCAGCACAAAGACCACCAGACACTAACAGAAGGTTATGCATGGATTAGGGTGCAGTGTTTTGCATGTTAGGAATATGTTATGGTATACAATGTATGTACTGTCCCCTCCTCATTGCTGTTGGTGTCCATAGTAAGGATCTATGTCCAGTTATTAATTCTAATAATGGAGAGGCCCAGAGAAAGAGATGGGCACTTCTGAGATGAAGCATTGGTGGCTCGCATTGGCGCTGTGGAACGGCGATGGGCAGTGTTGTTCCCTGAGAGTGGCAGGAGACCATTGCCCTGTGAGTTTAGAAGTTGTGGAGGGAGGTGGCTCAGCAAGTCTCCTTGAGGAGCCTGGTGCCGAGGAACCACACCCAATGTTGAAAGAAGTTCACCGACCTCACTCGTGTGGTCAGGGTGACTACCTGCTTTCAATACATCTACATCCCTCCATCTCAACTTCACTCTGTGCCCAGAGGGTTTACAAACCCAAATATCCAACACTCATCCAAGACCTATGGCCATCTCATAAATCACACATGCACATCTCACACCCTGCACACATTAACGGCTATTCAACTATGAGTGGCACATTTGCCAAACATTTGCCTGTACACAATAACGGCTATTCAACTATGGGCGGCACAATTGCCAAACATATGCCTGCACACAATAACGACTATTCAACTATGGTAGGCACATCTGCCAAACAATTGCCTGAACACTCACACACACGCTTTCCTTTTTCTTGCAGGCCAAACTCTCTCATAACAGACGGAAGCAGCAATGTGCGGGAGGAGGACTGGCGGACCTACAACCCCTGGCTGAGTTGGAGGGCAGAGTGCACAGGATCGTTGCCAGCTAGGTCACAGGTGCCATGGCCGCTGGAGAGGTCAGCCCCCTTGGGACAGCAATGGTATGTTCATCAGCTTTCTCTCCTCTCTCATATCACTTCCCTCTCACAACACCATTCTTTTACACTTTCAAACCAACTAACTGTCTCCAGTACTTGCTCCCTCCCTGCCCCCTTGCCCTCCCGCTAAAGCCACTTTTTTACCTTCCTGCTTTCAGCCTCTCCCTCAGCCTGCCAGTGGCATCGATACGCCAGATGAGGAGGAAGAGGAAGCCAAAGAATCAACACCTGTAGCTCCCGAGGGTGACACATCAGACACAGGGGCAAAGCCTTCGCTGTGTCTGGTGAAGGCGAAGCTCCTGGACCCAGCAGGTTGCAGCAACGCCATGGGGGAAGGGAAACTGAGGGGCCATTTCCCCGGTGGGTGAGTAGGCACGCGAGTTCTGCTGCACAGGACTCCACTGAGGACCTCGACATCGTGGCCATGAAATCCCAGGTCTTGAGCAAGCACACTGAGCTAATGGGTGCAATGATAAGGGTGCCCGACAGCATGGATGCACTGGCTAGGAGCGTGGAGGATTCTGCCCCTAGCACAGGTGTCATCTGTGCTCAATCCCTTCAGCTCACCCTTGCTTGTTGCAGAGGATCGTTGAAATGCCAGCCATCCATTGTGAACCTAAGCCCATGCCTGGTGTAATGGGTGAGGTGGCACGATCCATTGTAGCTCAGGCCAACGCAACACAATGGCTTAGTGCTGCAATTGAGTCATTGGCTGGTGCCATGCAGACTCAGACTGCTCTGATGCAGTCTCAGATTGATGACACGCAAGCACTGACTGCTGCTATCATCGCTGGGTCGCCCACAGTCCCCCAAGCATCTCACAGTACCGCAGCAGACCAGCGATCTGTGCTCGAGCGGATTTCTCCGGATGCTGAGTTTCTGCCCCGGGAGAGTGGCAGTGTGTCGGTCGAGCAGGGAGGTGCTGTCCTCTCTCAGGATGACAGCATTCCTTCTCCCACACTGCTACTTATACATTGCACTTGGCACGGCCTACAACACAGACAGCCCAGACTGCTGCCGCCCTTGCAGAGTTGGTGCTGCCTATAGCCGGGCCCTCCAGGTCCAGAGCTTGTCGAGGGCGTTCTTCAAGTCAACTTTTGGATCCAGCATTCAGCAGCTTTCTGCCAGCCTTGTTGCAGCCACTGGGGCCACATTAGGAGGAGCAGAAGGGTGGGAAGGGGGGAATACGCAGGGGATGGCAGCCACCCTCGAAGGCCCAACTGTAGAATCTGTAAATAAATCGGGGGAATGTTTGTGATAAAGGTCAAGGTTCATGTAATTATATTTGTTTACTGTTTTGCCATTAATCTCCATGTTGTGAGAACGAGTTTTGTTAGTTCATGAATTGTTGGGTTTGTATCTAAATGTTTGTCCTGAAGAAATGACAGAGATTGTAACATAAATTATTTTTTTTATTGTTACTTTACATCTTTACTGATTTGACTCATTGCAGCTTTGCCCGGCAACAGGGAGTGCAGGATGCTTTCAATGATGTTTTTCTTCATCCCAGAAGCCATCTTCTCAGTAAGGGGTTAGAATCGGTGTCTTATGAGACATTCACGGATGGCCCTTGCAGTGGCAACAGTATGCAGCTCCCTCCCACGTTGGTGCTGCTGATCCTCCTCTCCCTCTTCCTCCTCCTCCTCTTCCTCTTCCTCCTCCTCCTCCTCCTCAGGTGGTGCACCAAACCCTGGTGTTAATGGCTGGGTCCTTAAGATTGCCATTTTATGAAGCATGCAGCACACAACAATGAAGAGGGTGACTAGCTCGGGAGAGAACTGCAGGGCCCCTCCTGAGTTGTCCAGACACCAGAACCATTGTTTCAAGACACCGATCGTCTGCTCTATGAGGTTCCTGCTGGTGCTATGGCTCTCATTGTGTTGCAGATCGGCAGGTGTGTTGGGGTTACGGAGCGGAGTCATCAGCCAGCTGCAGAATGGATAACCCTTGTCTCCGAGGAGCCATCCACTAGGTTGACATAGTGGTTGGAAGAGGTCCGTGACACCGATCTGGCGCAGGATAAAAGTATCGTTCCTGCTGCCAGGATAGTGGGCATTGATGGCGAGTATGCGCTGTCTGTGGTTACAGACCAACTGGACATTCAGAGAGTGGAAGCCCTTGTGGTTCTGGAAAACCTCTGCATTCTCATGAGGAGCCCACAATGACACATGCCTGCAGTGAATGGTGCCCTGAACCATGGGGAAGCCCACTATCCTCACAAACCCACATGAGCATTCGTGCTTTTTCCGGGGTCATGGGGAGAGAGATACTGGCGTCTCAACTTCTACAAAGCCTTTGTCACTTTCAGGATGCAACAATGAAAAGCGAACTGGGGGATATTCACTATGACCCCAGTAGAAGCCTGAAATGAACCGCTGTCTTAGAAATTCAGAGCCACTGTCACCTTCACTTCCAGCGACAGAGATGCCCTGGTCCTGAGCTGAGGCTGCCTGTCTGATTGCACGGGGTGACAGTGCTCAGAGACCACATCCTTGCTGAAGTGCTTGGAAACAGTGCTCATCAGACAAATGGATATAGGGGGTGTCTTGCTCCCTGAATACCCTGGGAGGGTGAGGTCTCCTGTGCAGAGACCTGTTGGCCCTCCTCCCTCTGGCAATGCTTGCCACTCTCTCTCTCTGTGTCTCTGCTGCCTCCGAAGTTGAAGCTGGATGACGATGACGCCCCGATTTAGTGCAGTCCCCAGCGAAGATTCTAAACATCATTAGAAGGAAGGTGAAATAAAAATGAACCTGGAAAGTGGTGCTGAGGACCCGAAACTACTTTGGTCATCGCCGAATCCCTCCAGACGGCTCTCTCCCACTCAACCTGCATGTAGCAAATATTTTGCGGACAAGAAAACGCAGGAAACGGCCGCCATTAAATATGTGCTTCTCCAGCCCCTTCCCGACTTGAAAATGTTCCCCTCTACCTGTCGTTCATAGCGGCAGGTGCAAAGGCAGGGGACATGACTCAATATATGTTCCAGGGCGTTGCACGCTCACATGATATCATGATGTGTGGGGGCCGGAGATTTTGTCGGTGGTCTTTAGCGCCGCTGCAAAATGACAGGCCAATTTTGAGAGTGGCGTTAGAATAGCCACGCACGGGCACTAATCATCTAGCACCCCATTAGGGGCCCCTGAAGTCGCTATGGGGCAGCGCTAACCAACTGACATTTTCCCGTCATATTTAACTGTGTTTCTCTCTTTGTCGTTCCCCATCCCATCCAAGCTGCTGACAGCTATTGTTTCTGAAGTTGATATCGTGCTACTAAGATTCAAATGTTCGGTATTCAACTCCAGCAAATTTATTGGAGGTGACGCTTTTTTAACGAATTTCAGTCTAGACATTAGTATCAGATCAGATGAATGCTGTCTTGGTTTAGGAGACTTTTCATCTAATGTCGAAAGATCATCGACCTGAAAAGTTAACTCTGTTTCTCGCTCTCTCCACAGATGCTGCCTGACACGCTGTGTATTTCCACCATTTTCTGTTCTCATTTCAGATTTCCCGTATCCACAGTATTTTGCTTTTGTTTTCACCTTACGCTCGGTATGGTTACTTACAGAGTCACAGGAACAAATCCTGGCAGATCACGTTCACATCTTTAAACGCCTGAAATCTCCACTAATCATTCAGTTCCAGTCAGTATGATAGCAAAATACTGCAGATGTTGGAAATCCGAAATAACAACAGAAAATGCTGGAAAAACTCAGCAGGTTAGGCAACATTCGTGGAGAGAAATTTGAGTTGAGTTTCGGGTCGAACCCTTCTTCAAAACTGGAAAGAATAGAAAATAGATCAAAGGCAGGGCTACGATCGGACAAAAGAAGTGAAAGAAACAGCAGAAGTAAATGAGACAATAAAAGGTGTTCAAAGCTAGACGACATGGTAATAGGCTGAGATTAGGTGTGAAGTGTACTGGCAGGGCAAGAGATAGCTGCCAGGTGTGAGAGAGAAACTAATGGAAACGGGGGGGGGAAAGGAGTGGAAATATTACGAGTAAAAATGTGAAAGAGGCTGAGGTTATGATCTGAAATTGTTGAACTCGATATTGAGTCCGGAAGGCTGCAGAGTGCCTAATCGGAAGATGAGGTGCTGTTCCTCGAGTTTACGTTGAGCTTCCGTGGAACAATACAAGAGGCCAAGGACGGTGAGGTCCGAGTGGGAATGGAGCGGTGAATTGAAGTGACAGGCGACCAGAAGCTCGGGGTCACCCTTACGGATTGAATGGAGGTGTTCCGCAAAGCGGTCACCCAATCAGCGTTTGGTCTCACCAATGTAGAGGAGACCACATCGTGAGCAGCGAATACAGTATACTAGATTGCGAGAAGTACAAGTAAATCGCTGTTTCACCTGGAAGGGGTGTTTGGGTCCCTGGATAGTGGGAAGGGGGGAGGCATAGGGGCGGTTGTTACATCTCCTCCGCTTGCACGGGAAGGTGCCAGGCGAAGGGGAAGGGCTGTTTGGGGTGATAGAGGAGTGCACTAGGGTGTCTCAGAGGGAGCGGTCCATACGGAATGCTGAAAGGGGAGGGGAGGGGAATATATGTTTGGTGGTGGGATCACTTTGGAGGTAGCGGTAATGCTGGAGGATGATTCATTGAATGTGGAGGCTGGTGGGTTGAAAGGTGAAGACAAGGGGAACCCTATCGTGGTTCCGGGAGGGAGGGGCAGGGGTGAGGACATGGTCGAGGGCAGTGTCAACCACGGTAGAGGGGAATCCTCGGTTGTGGAAAAAGGAAGACATGTCTGAAGCACTGGTGTGGAAGGTGGAATCATCGGAGCAGATACCGCGGAGACAGAGAAACTGGGAGAATGGAATAGAGTCCTTACAGGAGGCAGGGTGGGAGGAAGTTTAGTCCAGGTAGATGTGGGAGTCAGTGGGCTTGTATTGAATATTGGTCGATAACCTATCCCCAGAGATGGAGATGGAGAAGTCGAGGAAGGGAAGGGAAGAGTCAGGGATGGACCATGTGAATGTGAGGGAAGGGTGGAAACTGGAGGCAAAGTGAATGAAATTGTCAAGTTCGGGGCGAGAGCAGGAAACGGCACCGATACCGTCATCAATGTATCGAAAAAGAGGTGAGGGAGGTGTTGTGTCCGGGTATAATAAGACACAGACTGCAGGAGAAACGGTACAACAGGTGTTTACTAAACGTGGCTCACACTGGAACTGCCTGTACAGATTATTACACAGTGCTATATACAGGTGTCGTCACTGCCAGTACTAAGGCAGTGCAGAGCTGTACAAAGTAGTTCCCCCCTTAAAGATATATACATTACAATTCCTCCCCTTTTAGTTTAACAGTACCATAACACTCATTTAACAATTAAATATCAAACTAATTACAATTAACACTTTTAACATGCAACATTAGCTGAAAATAGTCTATTTATATATTCAGTCTTTGGGGAGGCCTCCTGATCCTTTCTGGATAGTGCCTTTCCCGAGTTTCGTGCTCTTGGTGCGGAGGCGATTCTGGCCCCCTGTCGTCGGTTGGTTCATCAGCTTCCGATGCTACTGTTTCTGGGGTAGATGCGACCTGTACGTCGGGTTCATTACCAGGTACGTAGGTGCGAGGCATGGGGTTGACTTGTTCCTGTGACTCTAGGATCTGGTCAGCATGGTGTCTCACGATGCTCTCCCCAACGTCCACTGTGTACATTAGTGGCCCCTGCCGTGTGCATATCGTTCTAGCTGCCATTTTTCTGTTTGGTAGTCGCGTTCCAAGACTGGTTGCCCTACATTGAAGCTCCTTGTTGGCTTCTCATGGATGTGCTGGGATTGCTTACTCTGAGAATCACTTCGTGCATTTGGTCTGAGCAAATCCAGGTGAGATCTAAACCTTCGTTTAAAGAACATCATGGCTGGGGCCTGGTTGGTGACTGCATGTGTCGCATTCCGGTAGGCGAACAGGAAATTGTCCACCTTGTGCTGCAGTGGAATGTTGTCATTGTACATAGCCTTTATTGCCTTCTTAAAGATTTGTACGAACCTCTCAGCCAATCCATTTGTGGCTGGATGATATGGGGCGGATGTGTAATGCCTTACCCCATTCTTTTTCAAGAACCTCCGGAACTCTTTGGACACAAACTGTTGTCCGTTGTCAGAGCAAATCTGTTCTGGCAAGCCATTCCTGGCAAACCTGGTCCGTAGGACTGCAATAATTTTCTCCGTGGTGGTGGAGGACATTTTGATGACCTCAGGCCATTTCGAGTGCACATCCATAGCTATTAAAAACATTGAGTCCATGAATGGACCAGCAAAATCAATATGCACCTTTGCCATGGAGATGAGGGCCACTCCCATGGGTGTAGAGGGGCCTGTGGTGGTGCATTTTGGACTTTCTGGCATCCTGAGCAGCTCTTACTCAGGTCCTCGATTTGTTTATCGATTCCCGGCCACCACACATAAGCCCTGGCTAGGCTATTCATTTTTATCCCTCCCAGATGACCCTCATGAAGCTCATTGAGCACTCTATCCCTTAACTTGGGTGGAATTACCACTCGGGATCCACACATCAAGGTCCCCCGGCACACTGACAGCTGTTCTCTCCTTGTCGAGAATGCTGGCAACAGTGAGTTGCCATGTGCTGGCCATCCCTTCACCGTCAAATCATATACCCGAGACAGTGTCGGGTCATTTCAGGTTTCCTTTTCGATACAAGCGTTAGTTACTGGTAGATATTCAACTATAGTCGAATGGAATATTTCGACAGGATCCACTGCTGGTGCTTCCTCTGCAGTAGGCAGTGGCAGGCGTGATAGGCCATCAGCATTTCCATGCTGTTTTGTGCCATTATATTCAATCTCATAGTGGTGCGCCCCTAGCAAAAGTGACCATCTTTGTAGTCATTGCAGAGTCATCACCGGAACGCCCTTCTTCGGATTAAAAATGGAGACAAGAGGCTGGTGATCATTCAGCAAGGTGAATTTCTGCCCGTGCAGATAGCGATTGAACTTTTTCACTCCCAACACTAGGCTGAGGGCCTCCCTGTCAATCTGGGCATAGTTACGCTCGGCTGAGGTTAGTGATCATGACGCAAAGGCTATTGGCCTCTCTGAGCCGTCCGAGAATTTGTGCGACAGCACCGTTCCAATGCCGTAGGGTGACGCATCACATGGCAACCGAATTGGTAATGCTGTGTTGTAATGGGCTATACTACTTTCGATGTGATTAGTGTTTTGCTCTTCTGGAAAGTTCGTCTACATTCGTCACTCCACTTCCATGGCACCCCAGTTTGCAGTAGGGTGTTCAGTGGGTGTAATATTGTAGTATTGTAGACAAATTTGGCAAGTACTTATGCTAGTAGTTTACCAGCCCGAGGAACGACCTCAGTTGTGACACATTTTCCGGTGCTGGAGCCTTTACTACTGCCTCAATCTTCTCTGGGGACTTATGTAACCCCTCTTTATCGATAACGTGGCCACAATACGAGATCTGTTTTCTAAAAACTCGCATTTGGGGCGGTTAGCTTGGAGCCCATATTCCTGCACTCTAGTGAGCACCTGCTCCAGGTTGGCAAGGTGATCACTGCCATTTTCGCCCGTGACCAGGATGTCATCCAAATAATACTGGGTCCCTTGGATCCCTTGCAGGACTTGTTCCATTGCCCTCTGCCAAATAGCCAGAGCTGATGCTACCCCGAATACCAGCCGGTTGTATTGGTAGAGACCTTTATGGGTGTTGATTGTGAGGTTTTTTTTATGCTTCTTCTACCTCCATTTGCAGATACGCCTGGGCCAAATCAATCTTAGTGAAGCGTTTTCACAGAAATCACAGAATCACAGAAACCCCACAGTGCAGATAGAGGCCATTTCGGCCCATCGAGCCTGCACCGACACATATCCCACCCGATCCCCGTAACCCCTACACCAACACATATCCCACCCTATCCCCGTAACCCCATGTATTTAATCCCCCTAACACTAAGGGTCAATTTATCATAGCCAATCAACCTAACTCGCACATCTTTGGACTGTGGGAGGAAACTGGAGTACCCGGAAGAAACCCACGCAAACACGGGGAGAATGTACAAACTCCACACAGACAGTCACCCGAGGCCGGATTCGAACCCGGTCCCTGGCGCTGTGAGGCAACAGTGCTAACCACTATGCCACCGTGCTGCCCTTTTCCTCCAGATAGCGAGGTGAAAATATCTACAATCCGCAGAGGTGGATATTGTATGGTGTGAAGGACCGGGTTCACTGGTACCTTAAAGTCCCCACAGATGCGAACCTTCCTTAGTTCCCCAGGCGTGCTGCACAACGACTTTTTCATCACAGGGACGATGGATGTAGCTCCCTCGCTCCAGTCTACCTTGGACAGTACACCTGAATGTTCCAGACTCTCCAGCTCTGCTTTGATGGCTGGGCGGATCGACTGGCCATAAAAAATGTTGGGCTTGCGTTTTCTTCAATTTTGCTCTTCACTGTCATGCCTTTTATTGTTCTGAGTCCTTGCTGGAACACTTCTTTCACATCAGTTAGGATCTTTGACAGTCGCCCAGGTGTGACGTCATCATCCTTTTTGTCAGCCACAGTCAGTGCCTGTATGGAATGCCAATCCAGTTGTATTTTCCGGATCAATTCACGTCCCAGTAATGGTGGTCCTCCATCTTGCAATACATACAGGTCTAGTTTTGGTGTTTCCTTACCGTTATATATAACGGTCACACTTATTTTTCCTTTGGGGTAGACTTTTTGGCCCGTGTACACCTTCAAAATAATTTTTGTGTCTCTGAAGAGTATGTGTGAGAATAGCTGCTTGTACTCCCGTCGGTTTATGACTGTTGGGCATCGGCAGCGGGTGGAGGCGGACCAGCACGGCAGAGCGACTACAAGAGGCCCCAGAGGCTCAGGTAGGCCTCCATGCGGCATCGGCAGTGGATGGAGGCGGAGCAGTGCGGCAGAGCGACTACAAGAGGCCCCAAAGGCTCAGGTAGGCCTCTGTGTGACATCGGCAGTGGGTGGAGGCGGAGCAGCGCGGCAGAGCAACTACAAGAGGTCCCAGAGGCTCAGGTAGGCCTCAGTGCGGCATTGGCAGCGGGTGGAGGTGGAGCAGCACGGCAGAGCGACTACAAGAGGCCCCAGGGGCTCAGGTAGGCCTCCGTGTGGCATCGGCAGCGGCTGGAGGCGGAGCAGCGCGGCAGAGCGACTACAAGAGGCCCCAGATGATCAGGTAGGCCTCCGTGCGGCATCGGCAGTGGGTGGAGGTGGAGCAGCGCGGCAGAGCGACTACAAGAGGCCCAAGGGGCTCAGGTAGGCCTCAGTGCAGCATCGGCAGCGGGTGGAGGTGGAGCAATGCGGCAGAGCGACTACAAGAGGCCCCAGAGGCTCAGGTAGGCCTCAGTGCGGCATCGGCAGCGGGTGGAGGCGGAGCAGCACGGCAGAGCGACTGCAAGAGGCCCCAGAGGCTCAGGTAGGCCTCAGTGCGGCATCGGCAGCGGGTGGAGGCGGAGCAGCACGGCAGAGCAACTACAAGAGGCCCCAGAGGCTCAGGTAGGCCTCAGTGCGGCATCGGCAGCGGCTGGAGGCAGAGCAGTGCGGCAGAACGACTACAAGAGGCACCAGAGGCTCAAGTAGGCCTCAGTGCGGCATTGGCAGTGGGTGGAGGTGGAGCAGTGCGGCAGAGCAACTACAAGAGGCCCCAGAGGCTCAGGTAGGCCTCACCAATCTCCAATCTCAGGCAAGGAGGTAGGTGATTGGTTGGAGTATTTCTCTCGTTTTAAAATTATAAATCTGTGGTTTATAGTTTTTAAGGTTGCTGTGGTGTACCAAGGCCTTTCTGGTGCAGAGTGACTTTTGGTAAACCATATAACTGGTGTAACTAGAGGGATTGATTTAATTTAAATTCAATTAATTAAAGGGGATACTAGCATCTAAAATCGGGCAGAGGGTGTCCATAACTAACAATAAAAAATTTAATTAATTAAATAGAATGGAGCAGGTGATGTGTTACTGTTGCGAGATGTGGGAGCCGGTGAACCCCATTGAGGCTCATGGTGATTACGTCTGTGACAAGTGTCTGCTGCTACAGGAACTCCAGCTCCATGTTGATGAGCTGGAGTCTGAGCTTCAGACACTGCAACACATCAGGGAGGGGGAGAAGTACCTGGACTCTGTGTATCAGGAGGTGGTCACACCTATGAAGTTAAGTAATTCAGATGTAGCCCATGGTCAGGGACAGGATGGTGTGACTACGAGTGAGGCAGGTACGGGGATCCAGGAGGTAGAGCTGGAGGAGCCGCAGCCCTTGCTCTTGACCAACAGGTTCGAGGTTCTTACTCCCTGTGGGGACAGGAGCAGGGACTGCAGGGAGGATGAGCAACCTGGCCACAGCACCGTGGAACGGGGGGCCATTCAAGAGGGGGGAGTAAAGAGAAATGTTGTAGTGGTAGGGGATAGTATTATTAGGGTGATAGATAGAGTTCTCTGCAGCCGAGAGCGAGAGTCCCGAAGGCTGTGTTGCCTACCCGGTGCCAGGGTTAAGGACATCTCCTCTGGGCTGGAAAGAAACTTGCAGTGGGAGGGGGTGGATCCAGTTGTCATGGTCCATGTTGGTACAAACGACGTAGATAGGACTCGGAAGCCGGTTCTGTTAAAGGAGTATGAGCAGCTAGGGGTCAAATTAAAAAACAGAACCTCAAGGGTAATAATCTCTGGATTATTACCTGAGCCACGAGCGAATTTGGCTAGGACAAATCAAATTAGAGAGTTAAATGCGTGGCTCATAGACTGGTGTGGGAGAAATGGGTTTTGCTTCCTGGGACACTGGCGCCAGTACTGGGGCAGGAGGGAGCTGTTCCGTTGGGACGGGCTTCACTTGGCCAGTGCTGGGACTAGAGTCCTGGCGGATCATATAACTAGGGCTGTAGAGAGGGCTTTAAACTAACTAGTCGGTGGGAGGATCCTAGAAAGCAAATAATAAACATGACAACAGAGAAGGTCATAGACTTAGGTAGCAGTGGGGAAATTAAAAACCAGAGTGTGTCAAGAAGGGGCAGAAGGTATGGAGTAAAAGTTAAAGTAATAAAAAGGGCAAAAGCAGGAACTAAGTGTCACAAAACATATTTAAAAGTTTTCTATCTGAATGCACGTAACATTCATAACAAAATAGACGAGTTAATGGCACAAATAACTACATATGGGTATGATCTTGTGGCCATTACAGAAACATGGCTGCAGGGTGACAATGCCTGGGAATTAAACATACCAGGTTATTTAACAATCAGGAAGGACAGGCAGGAAGGAAGGAATCACTGTAATACTGAGAAATGATATTGGGTCAAAAGATCAGGATAATGAAACAGTTTGGGTGGAGGTAAGGAATAATAAGGGGAAAAAAACACTAGTGGGCGTAGTCTATAGGCCTCCGAACAGTTGCAACTCTGTTGGATGGAGTATCAATCAGGAAATAGTTGAGGCTTGTAATAAGGGAACATCTATAATTATGGGGGATTTTAACTATCATATTAATTGGACAAATCAAATTGGGCAGGGCTGCCTTGAGGATGAGTTCATTGAGTGTATTAGGGATGGGTTTCTTGAGCAGTATGTAACTGAACCGACCGGGGGCAAGCAACCTTAGATCTGGTCCTGTGTAACGAGACAGGATTAATTAAAAATGCCCTAGTAAAGGATCCCCTTGGAATGAGTGACCATAACATGGTTGAATTCCATATTCAATTACAGGGTGAGAAGGTTGGATCTCAAACAAGCGTGCTAAGCTTGAATAAAGGAGACTATGAAGGTATGAGAGCGGAATTGAGTAGAGGGGATTGGGAAAATAGATTAAAGTGTAAGACGATACATGATCAGTGGTGTACATTTAAGGAGTTATTTTACAACTTCCAAAAAATATATATTCCACTGAGAAGAAAAGGGTGTAAAAGAAAAGACAGCCATCCGTGGCTAAGTAAAGAAATTAAGGATAGTATTCGACTAAAAACAAGGGCATATAAGGTAGCCAAATCTAGTGGGAGGATAGAGGATTGGGAAAACTTTAAAAGACAGCAAAAAGTAACAAAAAGATTGATTAAGAAAGGGAAGATAGATTATGAAAGTAAATTAGCAAAAAATATAAAAACAGATAGTAAGAGTTTTTATAGTTATATAAAAAGAAAAAGGGTGGCTAAAGTAAATGTTGGTCCCTTAGAGGATGAGACCGGGAAATTAATGGTGGGAAATATGGAGATGGCAAAAGCACTAAATGAATATTTTGTATCAGTCTTTACAGTAGAAGACACTAAGAATATCCCAACACTGGACAAACAGGGGGCTATAGGGGGGGAGGGGCTAAACACGATCAAAATCACTAAGGAAGTGGTACTCGCTAAAATAATGGGACTCAAGGCGGATAAATCGCCTGGACCTGATGGCTTACATCCTAGGGTCTTGAGGGAAGTGGCGGTAGGGATTGTGGATGCATTGGTAATAATTTTCCAAAACTCCCTGGAATCAGCAAAGTTCCCGGCAGACTGGAAAACTGCTAATGTAACACCCTTATTTAAAAAGGGCAGTAGACAGAAGGCTGGAAACTATAGACCGGTTAGCCTAACATCTGTGGTAGGTAAAATATTGGAGTCCATTATTAAGGAAACAGTAACAGGACATTTGGATAATCATAATTTAATAGGACAAAGTCAGCATGGTTTTATGAAGGGGCAGTCATGTTTGACAAATTTGCTGGAGTTCTTTGAGGAAGTAACATATAGGGTGGATAAAGGGGAACCAGTGGACGTAGTGTATTTAGACTTCCAAAAGGCATTTGACAAGTTGCCACACAAAAGATTATTGCTTAAGATAAAAAATCACGGGATTGGGGGTAATATTCTGGCATGGATAGAGGATTGGCTATCTAACAGAAAGCAGAGAGTTGGGTTAAATGGCTCATTCTCGGACTGGCAATCAGTAACTAGTGGTTTTCCACAGGGGTCAGTGCTGGGTCCCCAACTCTTTACAATCTATATTAACGATTTGGAGGAGGGGACCGAGTGTAACATATCAAAGTTTGCAGATGACACTAAGATGGGAGGGAAAGTAGTGAGTGAGGAGGACATAAAAAACCTGCAAGGGGACATAGACAGGCTAAGTAAGTGGGCAGAGATTTGGCAGATGGAATACAATACTGGAAAGTGTGAGGTTATGCACTTTGGCAGGAAAAATCGTAGAGCAAGTTATTATCTTAATGGCAAGAAACTGGAAAGTACTGAAGTACAAAGGGATCTGGGGGTCCTGGTGCACGAAACTCAAAAGGTTAGTATGCAGGTGCAGCAAGTGATTAAGAAGGCCAATGGAATGTTGGCTTTCATTGCTAGGGGGATAGACTATAAAAATAGGGAGGCATTGCTTCAGTTGTACAAGGTATTGGTGAGACCGCGCCTGGAATACTGCATACAGTTTTGGTGTCCATACTTAAGAAAAGACATACTTGCTCTCGAGTCAGTACAAAGAAGGTTCACTCGGTTAATCCCGGGGGTGAAGGGATGGACATATGAGGAGAGGTTGAGTAGATTGGGACTCTACTCATTGGAGTTCAGAAGAATGAGAGGCGATCTTATTGAAACATTTAAGATTGTGAAGGGGTTGGATTGGGTGGATGTGGGGAGGATGTTCCCGATGATGGGTGAAACTAGAACTAGGGGGCATAGTCTAAGAATAAGGGGCTGCTCTTTCAAAACTGAGATGAGGAGGAACTACTTCACTCAGAGGGTGGTAGGTCCATGGAATATGCTGCCCCAAAAAACTGTAGAAGCTACATCATTACATAAATTTAAAACAGAAATAGACAGTTTCCTAGAAGTAAAGGGAATAAAGGGTTATGGGGAACGGGCAGGAATTTGGACATGAGTCTAGGTTCGGATCGGTCATGGACCTAAGGGTAGCGGAGCGGGCCCAGGGGCCATGTAGCCTGATCCTGCTCCTATTTCATGTGTCTAATTCTGTTAGATTCAGGAGATGGTTCAGTGATAGTAGATTGGCGGATAGGATCAGATCAGCCATGATCTTATTGAATGGTGGAGCAGGCTCGAGGGGCTGAATGGCCTACTCCTGCTCCTATTTCTTATGTTCTTATGTATGTTCTTATGTTAGGGCTGATCCTGTGTCCAATTCCATCTTTACCTGGACTCCTGCTATCTTGAGAGTTACACAAATGGTTCGGTGATTCTCCATTGTGATCAAATTATGTAGTTTCAGACAACTCAGTTCCCTGCTTTCGGAGTCATTATCACTCTTTTGTTGGTCTGAACTATTCTCCATCATCTTATGTACCTCCTTGTACTTTCCTTTGGTAGGTTTCTTATTGCTGGTTTTCTTTCCCGACCTGCAGACTCGTGCTATGTGTCCTACTTTTCCACACTGTCTGCACACTTTGCCTTTGAACCAGCAATCATTCTGGTCGTGTGCTGTTCTGCCGCAGCGATAGCACTTCTCGGTTCCTTATGACAATTCGTTTGTGCCATATTCTTGCGGTCTCTGTTGTATCTCTGCCGCGCCCCGTGCTGCTGCTTCATATGATACCGCAATGCTGAAAGCCTTTTCCAGCATAAGGTCCTTTTCAGACAAAAGCCGTTTCTGGGTTCCTTCACTTTGAAGCCCACACACAAACTTGTCCCTTAAGGTATCTGCCAGTCCCGCTCCAAACTGGCAGTGTTTCGATAGTTTGCACTGTTCTGTTAAATAATCAGCATTTCTTTCATCCTTATGCTGGTTCCGTTTGTGAAACTTGAATCTTTCTGCTATCAGCAGCGGTGTGGGGTTTAAATGTTCCTGTAATATCGTTACTATGTCTTCAAACTCTTTTCCATTGGCTTCGTTGGGGTTACTAGATTTTGTAATAAACCATACGTCTTTGCACCCATTAAATTTAACAATACTGACGCTTTCTTGTCATCTGACACTTCATTTGCTTGCAGTACACCTCTATTCGTTCGACATATCTAGTCCAATCTTCGACTTCATTGTCAAATGCGGTGATACTGCCACTCTTCGGCATTTTGGGTGTGGTTTACAATGGCATCTCCCAATGGCTTAAAATGGCGTCACCCATGCTTTCCTTCCTCCCCCGCTGCTGCCAACGCTGCTCCCGGCGGTTCTCGTGGCAATGGCGGCGCCTTGTAGGTTTTGCGCGCTTCTCCTGCGCTGCTGCCAACGCTGCCATTGGCGGTCCTCGTGGCAATGGCGGCGTCTCGCGGGTTTCTGCGCATCTCTCTCTTCCTCTCTTCGACGCTGCTCGGCCCCTGAACACCGGCTGCGCCCTGTGCGCTCTGGCATCTCTCTCTCTCCCCCGTCGACGCTGCTCGGCCCTTTGCTGTGCTGCTCGGTCGGGCTCTAGCCCACTGCTGTCCGGGAAGGGTCTGCACACTACCTGTTGCCAGCCCATTTCGCTGGACCACCTCGACTGTAAAGCCAAGCCTGGCACTCGACAGCCTCCCGCGCAATTCTCGAGTCTCTGCTGGATGACTGGGCGGTTGCCCGTGGTCGACGCCCGAGTCTCTGGCCTTGACGTCCAATCCACTGATCTCCAGGAATGAATCCCCGGGAGGTGATGCAGAGTTGCAGGTAGTTTCGAACTTGCCTTGTCGACAATGTTGTGTCCGGGTATAATAAGTCACAGACTGCAGGAGAAACGGTACAACAGGTGTTTACTAAACATGGCTCACACTGGAACTGCCTGTGCAGATTACTACTCAGTGCTATGTACAGGTGTGGTCACTGCCGGTACTACAGTATACATGAGCTGTAAAAAGTAGTTCCACCCTTAAAGGTATATACATTACAGGAGGGGATCCGAGTAGGACTGGAACAAAGATTGTTCCACATAGCCCACAAAAAGGCAGGCATAGCTAGGACCCATACGAGTCAGTGTCTCCTTTGCCACACTCTCCAGTTCTGCATTAGTGGCACTGCTTCTGATGGGTAAAGTAGGATTACAAGGATAATTTACATTCTCACAGGACGTTCATTCAGCCAGATTTCAATACATTTATTTCCAATCTTTGTTTACAATTCACAATTGGACTCCATGCCCGTCTGTCACAGTTCAGTGTATCTGTCAGAGAGACCCAGAGTAATTCTCTATTGCCTCCCTGCTGTACTGCAGGATAACCAATCCCAGCCGATTGTAACTGAAGCACTGAGGCTAAGAATCATTTGATAGTTTGTCACTAATATTCTCTGCACAAGATGGAAACAACAGGTGAAAAAGTACAAGGATAAATCTCTTCCATTTCTGTTCAGATACTTTACAACAGCATTTGGCGGCACTTTGCCTGTGGGATAAATCGTCTGATTTCGATGCTGATAAATACATTTAGTGAGACATTAGCTGGTCAATAAGCTCTATTTATTTTAATTCAGTGTCCATTCTTATTGATGAAATTTTCAATGTTATTTGGAAAATCTTCCTTTCATTGTGCGATGGTTTGTGTATTTCAACAAAAATGTGTTAAACTCAATCTTCAAAATACTTCTGAGAGCACAGTTATCTTTATAACTGCAGTGCACTTGTATGTATTATCATAGCATTGTCATATTACATCCATACATTATACATACAATTGCCTGTAATTATTGCATGCCAAGGTTGCAGTTTCTGCATTTTGCTGTTGCATTCATTTTCATTTCTAAATAGAACGGACATTTTCAACAGGAGCAGGAATCCAAGTGGGATTTCCCTCTCCCTAACACAGGGGCACGGAAGCGAACATCCCCGCTCCAAATGCTGACTGATCCCGAGACACGACATCTTCCTGAGAGGTTCTGGTCGTTTGTGTCCTGGGTACCTCGGGTGGTGCTTTTGTCTGTTGGGCTAAAGGTAGGTTGATCATTTAATCCCTCATTGATCAAACATCTGTTATTTTCCTGTCATAGAGTCATAGAGTCATAGAGTTATACAGCACGGATAGAGGCCCTTCGGCCCATCGTGTCCGTGCCGGCCATCAAGCCCTGTCTAATCTAATCCCATATTCCAGCATTTGGTCCGTAGCCTTGTATGCTATGGCATTTCAAGTGCTCATCCAAATGCTTCTTGAATGTTGTGAGGGTTCCAGCCTCCACAACCCTTTCAGGCAGTGAGTTCCAGACTCCAACCACCCTCTGGGTGAAAAAGTTCTTTCTCAAATCCCCTCTAAACCTCCCGCCCTTTACCTTGAATCTATGCCCCCTAGTTATTGACCCTTCTACTAAGGGAAAAAGCTCCTTAGTATCCATCCTATCTATGCCCCTCATAATTTTGTACACCTCAATCATGTCCCCCCTGAGCCTCCTCTGCTCCAAGGAAAACAAACCCAATCTGCCCAGTCTCTCTTCATAGCTGAAGCGCTCCAGCCCTGGTAACATCCTGGTGAATCTCCTCTGCACCCTCTCCAAAGCTATCACATCCTTCCTGTAGTGTGGCGACCAGAACTGCACACAGTATTCCAGCTGTGGCCTAACCAGTGTTTTATACAGCTCCATCATAACCTCCTTGCTCTTATATTGTATGCCTCGACTAATGAAGGCAAGTATCCCATATGCCTTTTTTACCACCTTACCCACCTGTTCCGCCACCTTCTGGGATCTGTGTACTTGCACACCCAGATCCCTCTGACCCTCCGTCTTGCCTAGGGTCTTACCATTCATTGTGTATTCCCTTGCCTTTTTAGTCCCGCCAAAGTGCATCACGTCGCACTTTTCCAGGTTATATTCCATTTGCCACTCTTCCGCCCATCTGACCAACCCATCTATATCGTCCTGCAGACTGAGACTACCCTCCTCGCTATTTACCACCCTACCAATTTTTGTATCATCTGCGAAGTTACTGATCATACCTTTTACATTCATATCCAAGTCATTAATGTAGACCACAAACAGCAAGGGACCCAGCACCGATCCCTATGGTACCCCACTGGCTTCCAGTCACAAAAACAACCTCCGACCATCACCCTCTGCCTTCTGCCACTAAGCCAGTTTTGTATCCAATGTGCCAAGGCACCCTGGATTCCATGGGCTCTTACCTTCTTGACCAGTCTCCTGTGCGGGACTTTATCGAAGGCCTTACTGAAATCCATGTATACCACATCCACTGCGTTACCCTCATCCACACACCTAGTCACCCCCTCAAAAAATTCAATCAAATTAGTCAGACATGATCTTCCCTTGACAAAGCCATGCTGACTATCCCTGATTAATCCTTGCCTCTCCAAGTGGAGACTAATTTGGTAGTCATTGCAATTTTATTTGTTGATTCCACAATGTATTCCCAATTATCCTCAACAATAAATCCTGTATTCAGCTCCACAGGCAATAGAATTAGATGAGTTGCAGAATTCCAACAAATTGCTGCTTTTGCTCCCAGCCCGATGTATAACTTGTGTTTATTTCCCTTCCTCACAGTGAACTTAGTGACGATTGTGATCCTGTCTCGGGGAAAGTGCGGTCTCTCCAAATCTGTCACTCGCTACCTGGTGGCCATGGCAACGGCGGATCTACTGGTTGTTATCATCGACCTGATATTGAGGCACATTCCGATTGTTTATTGGGAACAGTTTGATTTCCTGAGGTTTCTCCTCCTGTGTAATATCCACGCTGTCCTGCTGTTCGCAGCCACAGATTGTTCTGTCTGGTTCACCGTCACTTTCACCTTTGATCGATTTGTGGTCATTTGTTGCCAGAAGCTGAAAACTAAATATTGCACCGAGAAAACGGCGGCTGTGGTTTTGGGAACAGTGACTGTACTGAGCGGTTTAAAGAACATCACCTGGTATTTTATGTTCACAGGTCAGTATTGGCTTGCGAACAGCCCCTGGTTTTGTGAGTTCAAAATGGTTGTTCTGAATTCACGGGTCTGGGGAACAATCGAGTTCCTTCATTATGTTCTCACCCCGTGTGTCCCATTTGTCGATATCCTGCTGCTCAATGCTGTCACCGTCAGACACATTTTAGTGTCCAACAGAGCCCGCAGGAGACTCCGGGGTCCCAGCAGTGGAGAGAGTCCCAGAGACCCAGAGATGGAGAGCCGCAGGAAATACATCATTTTACTGCTTGTTATCTCCGGCAATTTCATTCTGTTATGGGCAGTGTTTATGTTGTATTCCATTTGGAGCCGGATGTGGCATTTGGGGTATCAGTCTGTATTTCTACCTAATTATGTACAGGAACTGGGATTCATGCTGCAGCTGCTGAGTTGCTGCACAAACACTGGGATTTACGCTGTGACCCAGACTAAGTTCAGAGAGCAGTTGATGATTGTGGGGAAATATCCCTTTACTCTGATTATAAAATTAATTAAAGGATGAGAAGAAGCGAAGATTTTGCAGCCTGAGAGTTGAAAGATTCCATGGCCTGCTATTGTGGTGCCCCGCAAAAAGATGGCAGCAATGCCACCCAGCACAAACGTGGCAGCTCTTGAGACCCGCAAAAAGATGGCGGCTCTAGCGCCCCAGAGAAAACTGGCGGCTTTCAGGCACTGTACAATGATGGCGGCTCTAGGGGCACTGCACAATGATGGTGGCTCCAGGGCTCCACAGAAAACTGGGGGCTTTGGGGCTCCGCACAAAAATTGCGGCTCCGGGCTGGTGCACAGAAATGATGGCTCCGGTGCCACGCACAAAGATGGCGGCTCTGGGGCCCTGCACAAAAATGGCAGCTCTGGGATACCACACAAATATGACGGCTAAGGGGCCCCACACAAAATTGGCAGCTCTTGTTACCAGCACAAATGTGGCGGCTCTCTGCCACTGCACAAAGACAGCAGCTGCGGCGGTCCCCGCACTAAAATGGAGGTTCTGGGGCACTGCACAATGATGGCGGCTCTGGGGCCCAGCAGAAAGATGGCGGCTCTGGTGCCCCGCACAAAAATAGCGGCAACTGTTGCACGCAAAAAAGTAATGGGTCTGGGGACCAGCACAAAGATGGATGCTCTGGGGACTTGCACAAATATGGTGGCTCTGCCACCATGCACAAAAATGGCGGCTCTGGGAACCTGCAGAAAGATGGCGGCTCCGGGGCCCACACAAATATTGCGTCTCCGGGGTCCCACAAAAAAACTGTGGCTCTGGCGCCCGCACAAAAATTGCGGCTCCCAGGCACCACCCAAAGAAGGTGGCACCGGGGGCACCACAAAAAGATGGTGGCTACTGGGCTTTGCAGAAAACATGGCAGCTCTGGGTCTCTGCACAAAGATGGCAGCACCCGTGCCCCGCAATAAAACGGCAGCTCCGGGGCCCCGCACAAAAATCACACATCTGGGGACCCGCACAAAATTGATGGCTCCAGGGCCCCGCACAAAGATTGTGTTTCCAGTGCCACGCACAAAGATGGCAGTTCCAGTGGCATGCACAAAGATGACGGCTCTGGGGTCCTGCTTAAATATGGCAGCTGCTGGGCCCCTCACAAAAATGGCAACTCCAAGGCCACTCACAAAGATGGTGGCTCCGAGGGCCCTGCACAAAGATGGCGGATCCCGGGCCTCGCACAAAGGTGGTGGCTTGGGAACCGGCACAAAGATGGCAGCTCTGGGGCCAAGAAGATAAATGGTAGCTCCGATGCCCCGCGCAAAGATAGCGGCATCCGTGGCACGCACCAAAATGGTGGCTCTGGGGTCCAGCTCAATGATGGATGCTCTGGGGATCTGCAAAAAGATGGCGGATGTGGTGCCATGTACAAAGATGCCAGCTTTGGTGACAACCACAAAGATGGCGGCACCCAGTTTCTGCACAAAGATGGCAGAATCCGCATTCCACACAATGATGGCGCCCATGGCGCCTACACAAAGATGGCATCTCTGGTGTCACGCACAAAGTTGGTGGCTCTGCAGTCCCGCATAAATATTTGCCTCCCGGGCCCCACAGAAACATGGCAGTTCTGTGGTCCCACACAAATATGGCAGCTCTCAGACACTGCCCAAAAATGGCTGCTTTGGGTGCACAACACAAAGATGGTGGCTCCCGGGTTCTGCAGAAAAATGCGTGGCTTTGGGTCTCTGCACAATGATGGCGGCACTCACGCCCCGCACAAAAATGGCGGCTCCGGGGCTCCGAACGAAGATGGTGGCTCCGGTGCCATACACAAACATGGCGGTTCCAGTGGCACACACAAAGATGATGGCTCTTGTGCCCTGCATAAAAATGGCGGCTCACAGGCCTTGCAAAATTTTGGGGGCTCTGGGCTGCACAAAAAGTAGGCGGCTCTGGGGGCACTGCACAAAGATGGCAGCTCTGGGAACAGGCACAAAGTTGGTGGCTCTGGCCACTGCACAAAGATAGTGGCTCCGGGGGGCCCCCACACTAAAATGGCGGTTCTGGTGCTCCGCACAATGATGGAAGCTCTGGGGCCCAGCACAAAGATGGCTGCACTGGTGCCCGGCACAAACATTATGGCAACCGATGCACGCAGAAAAATGGCGGCTCTGGGGACCAGCACAAAAAAGGATGCTCTGGGGAACTGCACAAAGATAGTGGCTCTGGCGCCCCACACAAAGATGAGGGCTCTCAGGCACCACCCAATGATGGTGGATCCGGGGGCAGTGCACAAACATGGTGGCTAACAGGCTCTGCAGAAAAATGGGCGGCGTTGGGTCTCTGCGCAAAGATGGTGGCTCTGGGGCCCCGCACAAATATGGTGGCTCTGGTGGCACGCAAAAAAATGGTGGCTCTGGGGCCCCACACAAAGATCGCACATCTGGCGTCCACACAAAAATGGCGGCTCTGGGGCCCCACACAAAGATGGCGGCTCCGATGGCACGCACAATGATGACGGCTCTGGAGCCCGGCAAAATGATGTTGATCCCGGGCCCTGCACAAAAAGGGCGGCTCCCGGGCCGTGCACAAAGTTGGTGGTTCAAGGGGCCCTGCACAAAGATGGCAGCTCCGGGACACACACAAAGAAGACAGCTCCTGTGCCTCGCAAAAAGATGTCGCCTCTGGGGCACCACGCAAAGATAATGGCTCTGGGATGCCCCCGCACTAAAATGGTGGTTTGGGCGCTCCACACAATGATAGAGGCTCTGTGGCCCAGCACAATGATGGTAGATCTTGTGCCCCACACAAAGATAGTGGGAACCACGCCATGTGCATAAATGGCGGCTCTGGGGACCAGCACAAAGATGGATGCTCTGGGGACATGCACAAAGATGGTGGCTGTGGCGCCACATACAAAAATGTCAGCTATGGGGACATGCACAAAGAAGATGGCATCCGCGCCACACACAAAGATGATGACCCTGGGCCCTGCACAACAGTGTCATCTCTGGGGCAACGCACAAAGACGGCGGCTCTCTGGACACACAAAAAATGGCGGCTCTGGGGAACCGCATAAAGATGGCGGCTCTGGGAACCAGCACAAAGATGGCAGCTGCTGGGCCATGTACAAACATGGGGGCTTTGGGGCCCAACAGAAAGATGGCGACTCTGAGGCCCCTCACAAAGATGCCGAATCTGGTGCACTGCAGAAAGATGTCGGCTCCCGAGGCCCCACAAAAAATGGCGGTTTTGGGGCCCAGCAGAAAAATGGCAGCTCTGGCAACCCGCTCAATGATTGTGTTTCTGTCACCACGTATGAAAATGGCAGCTCTGGGGACACCTACAAAGACAGCGTCTCTTGGGTCCCCAAACAAATTGGCGGCATCCGCACCCCACAGAGCGATGCCGTCTCTGCCCAACCCCTAGCCTAGCAGAAAAATGGCTGCACTGTGGAACCACACAAATATGGCAGCTCCGGGACACGAAAAAGAGATCGTGCATCCGGGGACCCGCACAAAAATGGCAGCTCCAGGGATCCGCACAAAGATGGTGGCTCCCATGCCATGCAAATACAAGGTGGCTCCGGTGGCAAGTGCAAAGATGGTGGCTCTGGTGTCCTGCATAAAAATGGCAGCTTCCAGGCCTTGCACAATTTTGGCGGCTCTGGGCCACACAAAATGATGCTGGCTCCGGGGGCCCTGCACAAAGATGGCAGCTCTGGGAACAGGCACAAAGTTGGTAGCTCTGTGCACTGCACAATGATAGTGGCTCTGTGGGGCCCCCGCACTAAAATGGTGGTTCTGGTGCTCCGCAAAATGATGGAGGCTCAGGGGCCCAGCACAAAGGTGGCTGCGCTGGTGCCCCGCACAAACATTATGGCAACCGTGGCACACAGAAAAATGGCGGCTCTGGGGACCAGCACAAAAATGGATGCTCTGGGGACCTGCACAAAGATAGCAGCACTGGCACCCGACACAAAGATGGGGCTCTCAGGCACCGTCCAAGGATGGTGGCTCCGGGGTCACTGCACAAAGATGGTGGTTACCAGGCTCTGCGGAAAAATGAGCGGCACTGGGTCTCTGCTCAAAGATGGTGGCTCCGGGGCCCCGCACAAAGATGGCAGCTCCGGTGCCACGCACAAAAATGGTGGCTCCAGGGCCCCGCACAATGAATGCGCATCTGGGGACCATACAAACATGGCGGCTCTGGGGCCCCGCACAAAGTTGGTGGCTCCGGTGACACGCACAATTATGACGGCTCTGGGGCCCTGCATAAAGTTGGCGGCTCCTGGGCCCCGCACAACAATGGTGGTTCCCGGGCCGCGCACAAAGATGGCGGTTCCAGGGGCCCCGCACAAAGATGGCGGCTCCGGGACCCGCACAAATATGGCGGCTCCTGGCCCGTGCAAAAAGATGTCAGCTCTGGGGCATCATGCAAAAATAATGGCTCTGGGAGGCCCCCAAACTTAAATGGCAGTTCGGGTGCTCTGTACAATGATGGAGGCTCTGGGGCCCAGCAGAATGATGGCAGATCTGGTGCCCCACACAAAGATAGCGGCAACCACGCCATGCGCATAAATGGCGGCCCTGGGGAACAGCACAAAGATTAATGCTCTGGGGACCTGCACAAAGATGGCAGCCGTGGTGCCATATACAAAAATTTCAGCTTTGGCGACATGCACAAGATGGCGGCATTCGCGCCCCGCACAAAGATGACGACCCTGGGCCCCGCACAAAGGTGGCATCTCTGGGGCAACGCACAAAGACGGTGGCTCTGTGGACACGCAAAAAGATGGCGGCTCTGTGGAACCGCATAAAGATGGCGGCTCTGGGAACCAACACAAAGATGGAGCTCCTGGGCCAAGTACAAACATGGGGGCTTTGGGGCCCAACAGAAAGATGGCGACTCTGATGCCCCTCACAAAGATGCCGGATCTGGTGCACTGCAGAAAGATGTCGGTTTTGGGACCCAGCACAAAAATGGCGGGTCTGGGACCCCGCACAATGATGGTGGTTCTGTCACCACGTATGAAGCAGGCAGCTCTGGGGACACCCACAAAGACGGCATCTCCTGGGGCCCCAAACCAATTGGCAGCATCCGCGCCCAACAGAGTGATGGAGTGTCTGCCCACCTCCTAGCCTAGCACAAAAATGGCTGCACTGTGGACCCAAACAAAGATGGCAGCTCCGGGGCTCTGAACAAAGATTGTGGCTCTGGGGCACCGCACAACGTTAACGGATCTGAGGGGACCCGCACTAAAATGAGGGTTCTGCGGCACCACACAAAGATGGCAGCTCCATGGCCCTGCACAAGGATGGCGGCTCTGGGGCACCACACAAAGTTAGCTGCTCCGGTAGGGCCTGCAATAAAATGACAGTTCTGTGGCGCCACACAAAGATTGCAGCTCCGTGGTCCTGCACAAAGCTGCCGGATCTGGTGCACTGCACAAAGATGGCGGCTCTGGGGCCACGCACAAAGATGGCGGCTCTGCGGCACCATATAATCTACCAGCTCCAGGGAGCCACACAATGATGGCCGCTCCGGGATCATGCACAAAGATGGCGGCTCTGGGGCCACAGAAAAAGTTGGTGACTCTGGGGCACTGCTTCATATACCGGCTCTGGGGAGCCACACAATGATGGCCACTCCGGGACCACGCACAAAGATGGCGGCTTTGCGGCCCTGCCACAGGATGGCGGCTCTGGGGCACCGCATAAAGATGGAGGCTCTGGGGGGCCCACACAAAAATTGTGGTTCTCGGGCACTGCTTGAAGTAGGTGGCTCCGGCACCATGCAAAAAGATGGCAGCTCTGTGTTCCCGCATAATGATGGCAGCTCCTGGACCCCACACAAATATGGCATCTCCCGGGCCCCGTACAAAAATGGTGGCACTGGGGGCCCCGCAAAAGGATGGCAGCTCTGGGAACACGCACAAAGTTGGTACCTCTGGGGCACTGCACAAAGATAGCAGCTCCGGGGGGCCCCTGCACTAAAATGGTGGCTCTGGGGTTCCGCGCAATGATGGCAGCCCTAGGTCCCAGCACAAAAGTGGCGGCTCTGCTGCCCCATAGTAAGATAGCAGCAACCGTGCAACTCACAAAAATGGAGGCTCTGGGGACCAGCACAAAAATGGCGGCTCTGGGGACCCGCAAAATGATGGCGGCTCACGGCCACCGCACAAAGATGGTGGTGTTGGGGCCCCACAGAAAAATGGCGGCTCGGGGGCCGTGCACAAAAATGGCAGATCTGGTGCACTGCAGATTGATGTCGTCTCCGGGGGCCCCACACAAAATAGGCAGTTTTGTGACACAACACAAAGATGGCGGCTCCAGAGCTCCACTCAAAAATGGCGGGTCTGGGGCCCAACACAAAAATGGCGGCTCTGGGGACCCGCACAAAAATTGCGATTCTGGCACCATGTACAAAGATGGCGGCCCTGGGGACACCCAAAAAAATGGCGGCTCTGGGGACACAAACAAAATGGCGGCATGTGCGCGCCACAGAACGATGGCGTCTCAGCCTAATCCCTAGCCCAGCACAAAAAGTGGCGCCAGTGGGGACAAACACAATGATGGCGGCTCTGCAGCCACGCACTACGATGGCCGTTCTGGGGCACTGCATAAATCTGCCGGCTCTGACGAGCCACACAATGAAGGCAGCACCAGGACCATGCACAAAGAAGGCAGCTCTGGGGACCCTCACAAAGATGGAGGCTACGCAGGCCCCACACAAAAATGGCGGTTCTGGTACCCCGCAAAAAGATAGCGGCAACTGCGTCATGCACAAAAGTGGCTGGTCTGGGGGCCTGCACAAAGATGGCGGCTCTGGGGCACCGCAAAATGTAGGCAGCTCCTGTGTCTCTCAAAAAGATGGCAGCTCTGGGGCTCTGATGACCCGCATAATGATGGTGTCTCCCGGGCTCGGCACAAAGATGTCGGCTCCCTGCCCCGCACAATGATGGCAGTTACGAGGGCAATGCGCAAAGATGGCGGGTCTGGGGAACCTGGCCAAAGATGGTGACTCCCGGGCCTCGCACAAACATGGCAGCTCTGGGAACACGCTCAAAAATGGTGGCTTGGGGCCCAGCACAAATATTGCTTCTCTGGTGCGCCGCACAAAGATAGAGGCAACCACACCACGCACAGATATGGCTTCTCTGGGGAGCAGCACAAAAATGGAGGCTCTGGGGACCTGCACAAAGATGGCAGCTCTGGCATCACGTACAAAGGTGTCAGCTCTGGGGACACCCACAATGTTGGCGGCACCCAGGCCCTGATCAAAGATGGTGGTATCCGCACCCCGCACAAATATGGCGATTCTGGGCCCCGCACAAAGATGGCATTTCTGGGGCCACACATGAAGATCGCAGCTCTGCGGCCATGCACAAAATGGCGGCTTCCGCTCCCCGCAGAAAGATGGTGGCGTTGCTGCCCCACAGAAAGATAGCGGATCGCAGGCCCCGCACAAAAATGGAGGCTCTGAAGCACCACACAAATATAGCAGCTCCGGGGGGCCCCTGCACTAAAATGGTGGTTCTCGGGCTCCGCACAATGATGGCAGCTCTGGGGACAAACACAAAAATGGCAGCTCTGGTGCACCGCACATAGTTTGCGGCAACCACATCAGACACAAATGTGGCGGCTCGGGGGTTCATCACGAAGACGTATGCTCTGGGGTCCTGCACAAAGAAGGCGGATCTGGCAAAATGTACAAAGATGTCAGCTCCGGTGACACCCACAAAGATGGCGGCATCTGCGCCCCGCACAAAGATGGTGACCCTGGGCCCCACACAAAGATGGTATCTCTGGGGCCCCGCATAATGATGGCGGCTCCCAGGCCCCGCACAAAGATGCTGGCTTCTGGGCCCTGCACAATTTTGGAAGCTCGGGGGGCCGCGCACAAAGATGACAGTTGCAGGGATCCGCAAAATGATGGCGGCTCCCGAGCCCTGTACAAAGATGGCGGCATCCGTGCCCATACAATAATAGCGACCCTGGGCCCCGCACAAAGATGGCATCTCTGGGGCCACACACAAAGATGGCGGCTCTGGGGCCACACACAAAGATGGTGGCACTCGTGCCCCGCAAAAAGATAGCGGCAACTGCGCCATGCTCAAAAGTGGCTGTTCTGGGGATCAGCACAAAGATAGATGCTCTGCGGACCTGCACATAGATGGTGGCTCTGGCTCCATGTACAAAAATGTCAGCTCTGGGGACAGCCACAAAGATGGCGGCATGCAGGCCCTGTACAAAGATGGTGGAATCCGTGCCCATACAAAAATGTCGACCCTGGGCCTCGCACAACGATGGCATCTCTGGGGCCACACACAAAGATGGCAGCTCTGGGGCCACGCACAAAAATGGCGGCTCTGGGGCCACACACAAAGATGGTGGCTCTGGGGACCCACACAAAGATGGCAGCATGCAGGCCCCGTACAAAGATCGTGGCATCTGCGCCCATACAAAAATGGCGACCCTGGGCCCTGCACAAAGATGTCAGCTCTGGGGCCACGCACAATGAAGGCGACTCTGGGGCCACGCACAATGATGGTGGCTCTGGGGCCATGCACAAAGATGGCGGCTCTGGGGACCCAACAGATAGATTGTGGGTCTGGGGACACACACAAAGATGGCGGATCTGTTGTAGCGCAGAAAGATGTCATCTCGGGGGCCCTGCACAAAAATGGTGGTTTTGGGGCGCCGCACAAGGAAGGTGACTCTGTGGCTCTGCAAAAAAATGGCGGCTCTGGGGACCCGCACAAAGATGGCGGTTCTGGTACCATGTACAAAGATGGCGGCTCTGGGGACACCTGCAAAAATGGCTTCTCTGTAGTCCCCAAAAAAATGGCAGCATGCGCACCACCTGGAACGATGGCATCTCTACACAATCCCAAGCCAAGCACTAAAATAGCAGCACTGGGGACACACACAAAGATGACAGCTCCGGGGCCCTGCACAAAGCTGCCAGCTCCGGTGCCACACAAAAAAATGGCGGCTCTGGGGCCACGTGCAAAAATGGTGGCTCTGGGGCCATGTGCAAAGATGGCGGCTCTGGTGCCGCACACTCGGATGGCGACTCTGGGGCACCGCATAAATCTGCCGGCTCTGTGGAACCACTCAATGATGGCAGCTCCTGGGCACCCAACAAATGTGGCGGCGCTGGGGTCCCGCACAGCAATGGCGGCTTTGGAGATCCGCACAAAGATGGAGGCTCCAATGGCCTCACTCAAAAATGGCGGTTCTGGACAGCGCACAAAGATTGTGGCTCAGGGGCTCCGCACAAAAATGGCGGCTCTGGGACTTCGCAGAAAGATGGCTCTGGGACCATGCAAAAATATGGCAGCTCTGGAGCCCAGCACAATGATCGCGGCTCAGGGGCTACGCATAAAGACGGCGGCTTCTGTGCCCCGAACAAATATGGTGGCTCTGGGGCCATGCACAACGATGGCGGCTCTCGGGCCCAACATGAAGTTGATGGCTCCAGGGACTCGCACAAAGATGGCGGCTCCTGGGCACTTGGCAAAAATGGTGGCCTGGGGGTCTCCGCAAAATTATGGTGGCTCTGGGGCACCGCACAAAGATGGCGGCTCCAGGGCCACACCAGAAGATGGCAGCACTGGGGCCCAGCACAAAAATGGTGGCTTTGCGGCCCTGCACAATATCCGGCTCCGGGACCAAGCACAAATTTGGTGTCTCTGGGGCCAAGACCAACGAAGGCAGCTCAGTGGCCCAGCACAAAGATGCGGCACCCACTCCCAGCACAAAGATGGTGGCTCTGGAGCCTCACGCAAAGATGATGGTAACCACTCCATGACCATAGATGATGGCTCTTTGGACCTGCACAAATATTACGGGTCTGGGATCCAGCACAGAGATGGCGGCTCCGGTGCTACGCACAAAGATGGCGGCATCCATGCCACGCACAAAGATGGCGTCACTGGGGTACAAACAAAGATGGCGGCACCCACGCCCCGCAGAACAATGGCATTACTGAGCCCCCTTGCCCAGCACAAAAAACGCCAGCTCTGGGGACCCGCACAATGATGGCGGCACTGCAAACCCCGCACAATGATGGCAGGTCTGGGGAACTGCACAAAGATGGCGGCACTGCAGACCCCGCACAATGATGGCAGCTCTGGGGACCCCCACAAAGATGGCGCATCTGAAGTTCCGCGCACAGATGGTGGCTCTGGGGCCCCGCCCTTTAAAGTTGGCGGCTCTGCGGGTCCCACCCAAAGTTTGCGTCTTTGAAGCCCCACGCAAAGCTGGCGGCTCTGGGGGCTCGGCATAAAGATGGCGGCTCTGGGGCCCTGCACAAAGATGGCGGTTTGGCGCCCCATACATAGATACATAGATACATAGAAGATAGGAGCAGGAGTAGGCCATTCGGCCCTTCGTGCCTGCTCCGCCATTTAATGAGATCATGGCTGATCCTTTAATTCAGTATCCCGTCCCCGCCTTCTCTCCGTAACCCTTAACCCCTTTTGCCCGTAGAAATATATCTAATTCCCTCTTAAATATATTTAATGAGCTGGCGTACACTGCCCTCTGTGGCAATGAGTTCCACAGGTTCACCACTCTCTGAGTGAAGAAATTCCCCCTCATCTCTGTCCTAAATGGTTTAGCCCTTATCCTTAAATTATGTCCTCTAGTTCTGTTCTCACCCGCCAAGGGAAACATTCCTTCTGCATCCAGTCTGTCTAGACCTGTCAGAATTTTATACACTTCTATGAGGTCCCCTCTCAATCTTCTAAACTCCAGTGTGTACATCCCTAAACTACATAGTCTCTCCTCATAGGTCATTCCCGCCATTCCTGGTATCAGCCTGGTGAATCGCCGCTGCACCCCCTCCATGGCAAGAACATCCTTCCTCAGATGAGGCGACCAAAACTGTACACAGTACTCGAGGTGTGGTCTCACCAGTGCCCTGTACAGCTGCAGCAAGGTATCCCTGTTCCTGTATTCTAACCCTTTTGCTATGAAGGCCAGCATACCGTTTGCCTTCTTGACCGCCTGTTGCACCTGCATGCTCGCCTTCAGTGACTGGTGTACAAGAACACCCAGGTCTCTCTGTACTTCCCCCTCTCCCAATCTATTGCCATTTAAATAATAATTTGCCCTCCCGTTCCTGCACCCAAGGTAGATAACTTCGCACTTGTCCACATTATAGTGCATCTGCCATTTATCCGCCCAATCGCCCAGTCTGTCCAAATCGCTCTGGAGCTTCCTGGTCTCTTCCTCTGAGCCCACCCCACCTCCTAGTTTAGTGTCGTCTGCAAATTTGGAAATGCTGCATCCGACTCCCTGATCCAGGTCATTAATGTAAATTGTGAACAGCTGGGGGCCCAGGACAGATCCCTGTGGTACCCCACTTGTTACTGCCTGCCATTCAGAAAATGAGCCGTTTATTCCAACTCTCTGTTTTCTATCTGACAGCCAGTTCCCTATCCACGCCAAAACTTTCCCCTTTATCCCATGAGCCTCAATTTTCCATGCTAATCTTTTATGTGGGACCTTATCGAAGGCCTTTTGGAAGTCCAGGTACACCACATCTACTGGCTCTCCCCCATCTATTCTACCAGTTACTCCCTCAAAAAATTCCAATAGATTAGTCAAGCACGATTTACCCTTTGTAAATCCATGTTGACTCTGTCCTATCCTGTCCCCATTTGCTAAGTGCTCCGCTATTTCATCCTTAATGATGGACTCCAGCATTTTGCCCACAACTGATGTAAGGCTTACAGGTCTGTAATTACCTGCTTTTTCCCTACCCCCCTTTTTGAATAGTGGGGTAACGTTAGCTACCCTCCAATCCATCGGCACTGTTCCCGAGTCTAATGAATTCTGAAAAATCATCCTTAGTGCATCCGCTATCTCTAGGGCCACCTCCTTCAGTACCCTAGGATGCATGTTATCAGGCCCTGGGGATTTGTCCACCTTCAATCCCTTTAGCTTCCTTAACACCATATCCTTAGAGATATTGATTTGCGTCAGTTCCTCCTTTGCCAATGTCCCTATTTTTCCCGATATCCCAGGGAGGTTTTTTGTGTCTTCCTTCGTAAAGACTGACCCAAAGTATGCATTTAGTTGATCTGCCATTTCCTTATTTCCCATTATATATTCCCCCGTATCTGACTGCAATGGACCAACTTTGGTTTTCACCAGTCTTTTCCTTTTGATATATTTATAAAAGCTTTTGGAGTTAGTTTTTATATTTTCCGCCAGCTTGTTTTCGTAAGCTATTTTGCCCCTCTTGATCATGCCCTTTGCCCTCCTTTGCTCTATCTTAAACTGTTCCCAATCTTCCGCTCTGGCGCTTTTTTTGGCTATTTTATACGCCCTATCTTTGGATTTTATGCTGTCTCTAATTTCCCCTGTTATCCACGGTTGAGTCACCTTTTTAGATTTCCTTTTATGCCAGATTGGTATAAACAATTTTTGCAATTTGCATCATACAAAAATGGCGGCTCTGGTGCCCTGCACTAAAATGGCGGCTGTCTCTTGCGACCTTGCCCTGGCGGCGGGAGGCAGGCATCCGGGGTGCGGCAGCAGCTGGGGTTCCGGTAACCAACCAAGGAAGCCTGAGCAGCCCAGCACGGGGAGGAGAAGGCCTGCCACCAGGATTTTATTAATCATTATAACCCTTTATAATGCTTTAAAATCATTACAGCAGTTTAGAGTTCTTTATAACCCTTTGTGAAATATTATAACCATTGATAAAACATTATGACGCTTTTAAAATCATTATGACACTTAATAAATCATTTTTCTAATTAATTCTTGGGATGTGGGCGTCGCTGAGAAGGCCAGCATTTATTGCCCATCACTATTTGCCCTGTAGAAGGTGCTGGTGGGCCGCCTGAGGCAAGCAAATGTCTTGCTGGGCCTTTTCAGAGGCCAGTTAAGAGTCAATCACATTACAGTGGGTCTGCAGTCACATTTCAGCCAAACCAGGTAAGGACGGTAGATTTCATTCCCTAAAAGATGCCACTAGTGAACCAGATGTATTTTTGCGACATGATACTTTCATGGTCACTATTACTGACACTGGCTTCTTATTCCAGATTTGTTTAATTAATTGAATTAAAATTCCCCAGCTGGTGGGATTTGAACTCTGGATATACCAAAAATTAAGCCCACAGGATTAAACTGGCAGTGACAACAGTGAGTGGTGTGGGGTACATCAGTATTTCAGTAAGAGGTATGGAATATAGCAGAGAGTGTAACAGTGAGGGGATTGGGGTATATCAATGTGTTACATTAAGGGATGTGGGGTTTTTCAGCGATTTACATTGAGGAGTTTGGTGTATATCAGAGATATATAGAAGCATAAAAACATAGAAGATAGGAGCAGGAGTAGGCCATTTGGCCAATCGAGCCTGCTCCACCATTCAACGAGATCATGGCTGATCATCCAAATTCAGTACCCTTTTCCTGCCTTCTCTCCATATCCCTTGATCCCTTTAGCCTTAATAAATATATCCAACTCCTTCTTGAATAGATACATTGGGTCGTGTGGGATATAGTGCTATTGATTTGATTTAAATTAATTTAGATTAATTAAAGCGTAAGTCATGGAAGGACAGCTTGGCCCCGTGGCATACTGCTCCTGCACTATGTGGGAAATCAGGGAAACTTTCTGTGTCCCTGACGACCATGTGTGCGGGAAGTGCATCAAGCTGCAACTACTGACAGACCGCATTGCAGCGCAGGAGCTGCGAATGGATACATACTGGAGCATTCACGATGCTGAGGCCATCGTGGATAGAACGGTTAGGGAGTTGGTCACACCACAGGTAAAGTCTGCACAGGCAGCATGGGAATGGGTGACCACCAGGCAGAGTAGAAGGCGCAGTCATGTAGTGCAGGGGTCCCCTGTGGCCATCCCCCTCTCAAACAGATATACCAATTTGGATATTGTTGAGGGAGATGGCATATCGGGGGAAGGCAGCAGCAGCCATCTTCCTGGCACCAGGGGTGGCTCTGCTGCACAGGACGGGAGGAAAAAGAGGGGGAGAGCTATAGTAATAGGAAATTCTATTGTAAGAGGAATAGATAGGCCTTTCTGCGATCGCAAACAAGACTCCAGAATGGTATGTTGCCTCCCTGGTGCAAGGGTCAATAATGTCTCGGAGTGGCTGCAGGGCATTCTGGGGGGGTGGTGAACAGCCAATTGTTGTAGTGCATATAGGTACCAATAATGTAGTTAAAAACCGGGATGTGGTCCTAAAAGCTAAATATAGGGTGTTAGGAGGTAAATTAAAAAACAGGCATCAAAGCTAGTAATCTCACGATTGCTACCAGTGCCATGTGCTAGTCAGAGTTGAAATATAAAGATATTTCAGATGAATACGTGGCCAGAGGAGAGGTGCAATGTGGAGGGATTCAAATTCCAGGGACTTTGGATCCGGTTCTGGGGGAGGGGGGACCAGTACACACTGGACAGATTGCAACTGGGCAGGACCAGGACCGATATCCTAGAGGGAGTGTATGCCACTGCTCCTGGGGAGGGTTTAAACTAAAATGGCAGGGGCTTGGGATCCTGTGCAGGGACACAGAGGCAAGGGAAGCAAGGATAGAAGCAAAAGACAGGAAGGAGAAAAGCAAAAGTGTCAGTCAGCGAAATCAAGTGCATAAAACAAACATGGCCACAGTAAATAGTAATTCTAAAAGGTCTAAGAGTGTTAAAAAAAGTGCCTGGAGGCTTTGTGTTTAATGCAAGGAGCATTCCTAATAAGATGGATGAATTAGCTGTGCAAATAGATATAAACGGATATGATACAATTGGGATTACGGAGACTTGGGTCCAGGGTGACCAAGGCTGGGAATTCAACATCCAGGGGTATTCAATATTCAGGAAAGACAGGCAAAAAGGCAAAGCAGGTGGATTAGCATTGCTAGTTAAAGAGGTGATTAAAACAATAGTGCAGAAGTATATTAGCTCTGATGATGCGGAATCTGTATGGGTAGAGCTGAGAAATACCAAGGGGCAGGAAACGTTAGTGGGATTTGTATACAGACCCCCAAACAGTAATGCGGAGGTTGGGAATGTCATTAAATGGGAAATTAGAGATGTGTGCAATAAGGGAACAGCAATTCAATTTCAATTTCAATATTATTTGTCACATAACCAAATACAACAAGTGAAATCCAGTCAGTGAAATGCTTTTTTCTTAACTAGCCGAGCGCACCAAGCAGCACGCATAGTTTGAGGCCTGGTATGCATGGAGCCCGCAAGGACGGCAGCCATCTTCATCGGTGATTTTAGGGTGACTTTAATCACCATATAGATTGGGCTAACCAAATTTGTAACAATACTGTGGAGGAGGAATTCCTGGAGTGTGTACGGGATGGTTTCCTGGACAAATATGTTGAGGAACCAACTAGAGATCAGGCCATCTTAGACTGGGTATTAAGTAATGAGAAAGGATAAATTAGCAAACTTATTGTGTGAGGCCCCTTGGGGCGAAGCGATCATAATATGATCGAATTTTTCATTAAGATGGAGAGTGAAGTATTTGACTCAAAGACCAGGGTCCTGAATTTAAATAAAGGAAACTACGATGGTATGAGGCGCAAGTTGGCTAGGATGGATTGGGGAACGTTACTTAAAGGGTTGACGGTGGATAGGCAATGGCAAACATTTAAAGATCGCATGGATGAACTACAGAATTTGTTCATCCCTGTTTGGCATAACAATAAAACGAAAAAGGTGACTCAACCGTGGCTAACAAGGGAAATTAGGGATAGCATAAAATCCAAGGAGAGGACATATAAATTGGCCAGACAAAGCAACAAACCTGAGGATTGGGAGCAGTTTAAGATTGAGCAAAGGAGGAAAAAGGGATTAATTAAGAGGGGGAAAATAGAGAATGAGAGAAAGATGCAGGGAACATAAAAACTGACTGTAAAAGCTTCTAGAGATAGGTGAAGAGAAAAAGATTAGTGAAGTCAAGCGTAGGTCCCTTGCAGTCAGAATGAGGGGAATTATAATGGGGAACAAAGAAATATCAGGCCAATTAAATACATACTTTAGTCCTGTCTTGCGAAAGGAAGACACAAATAACCTCCCAGAGATGTCGGGGAACATAGGGTCTAATGAGAGGGAGGAACTGAATGAAATCCGTACTTGTACAGAAATGTTGTTAGGGAAATTGAAGGCCGAAAAAACCCCAGGGCCTGATAATCTACATCATAGGGTTCTTAAAGAAGTTGACCTAGAAATAATAGATGCATTGCTGGTCATCTTCCAAAATTCGATAGACTCTGGAACAGCTCCCATGGGTTGGAGGGTAGCTAATGTTACCCCACTATAAAAAAAAACGTGGTAGAGATAAAACGGGGAATTATAGAACGGTAAGCCTGACACCGGTAGTGCGGAAAATGCTCCAGTCCATTATAAAAGATGTAATAGCAGAGCGTTGTAAAACAGTGACAGGATAGGTCAAAGTCAACATGGATTCACAAAAGGTAAATCGTGCATGACTAATCTACTGGAATTTTTTGAGGATGTAACTGGTAGAATAGATAAGGGAGAACCAGTAGATGTGGTGTATTTAGACTTCCAGAAAGCTTTCGATAAGGTCCTGCATAAGAGATTAGCGTGTAAAGTTAAAGCAAATGGGATTGGGATAAGGTACTGACTTGGATGGAGAAGTGGTTGGCAGACAGGAAGCAAAGTGTTGGAATAACTGGGTCTTTTTCTGAGTGGCAGGCAGTGAGTAGTGGGCTACCGCAGGGATCGATGCTAGGACCCCAGCTTTTCACAATATATATTAATGATCTAGACGAGGCAACCAAATGTAATATCTCCAAGTTTACAGACGACATAAAGCTGGGTGGGCGTGTGTGCTGTGAGGAGGATGCCGAGAAACTCCAGTGTGATTTGTACAGATTGGGTGATTGGGCAGATGCTTGACAGATGCAGTATAATATGGATAAAGGCGAGGTTATGCACTTTGGTGGCAAAAATAGGAAGGTTGCTAATTATCTGAACGGCAATAGATTGGGAGAAGGGGGAGTGCAATGAGATCTGGGTGTCCTTGTGCACCAGTCGCTGCAGGTGCAGCAGGCGGTTAAGAAGGCAAATGCTATGTTGGCTGTCGTAGCGAGAGGATTCGTGTAAAGGAGCAAGGATTTCTTGCTGCAGTTGTAGCCTTATCTGAGGAAGAATGCTCTTGCCTTCGAGGGAGTGCAGCGAAGATCCACCAGACGGCTACCTGGGAAGGCAGGAATGACGTATGAGGAGAGATTGGGTCGATTGGGCTTATATTCGCTGGAGTTTAGAAGAATGAGAGGGGGTCTCATTGAAACTTATACAATTCTAACAGGACTAGACAGACTAGATGCAGGAAGGATGTTCCCAATGGCGAGTGAATCCAGAAGCAGTGGTCACAGTCTAAAGATAAAATGTAAGCCATTTAGGACAGAGATGAGGAGTAATTTATTCACCCAGAGAGTGGTGAATCTGTGGAATTCTCTACCACAAAAGGCCGTTGAGGCCAATTCATTAAACACATTCAAGAAGGATTTAGATACATTTCTTAAAGCTAAAGGCATCAAGGGATATGGGACGAAAACAGGGACAGGGTACTGGATTTGGATGATCAGCCATGATCTCATTAAATGGTGGAGCATGCTCGAGGGGCCGAATGGCCTACTCCTGCTCCTATCTTCTATGTTTCTGTATGTTTCTATATATGAAAGAGTTAGTGTGAGAGGTGGCGGGTATATCAACGTGTTAGGTTGAGGTGTGTGGTGTATATCAGAGTATTACAGTGAGGGGTGTAGGGTTTACCAGAGTTTTACAGTGAGGAGTTTGGGATAAATTACATTGTTACAGCGAGGGATGTGGGCCATATCACTGATAAAGTGAGGTGTGTAGGCTATATCAGTGTGTTACAGTGAGATGTGTGGGGTATATCAGAGTGTTAAAGTGAGGGGTGTAGGGTATATCAGAGTGTTACAGTGAGGAGTGTGGGATAAATTACAGTGTTACAGCGAGGGATGTGGGCCATATCACTGAAAAGCTGAGGGGTGTGTGGTATGTCACTTTTACAGTGAGGTGTTTGGGGTATATCAAAGTCTTAAAATGAGTGGTGTGTGTTATATCAGAGTCTTACAGTGAGTGGTGTGGTGTATATCACAGTGTTACAGCGAGGGGTGTGCGGTGTATCAGAGTGTTACAGTGAGCTGTGTGGGGTATATCAGAGTGCTACATTGATGGGTGTGGAATATATCAGTGTATTAAAGTGAGGTGAGTGGGGTATATCGGTGGGTCACAGTGAGAGCTTTGGGATAAGTAAGAGAGGATTAAAGTGTGGTGTATATCAGAGTGTTACAGTGAATGGTGTGGCGTATATCAGAGTGTTACCGTGAGATGTGTGTTGTATGTTGGTGTATTACAGTGTTGGGTGTGCAGTATATCGATGTGTTACAGTGAGGGGTGTGGTGTTTATCAGAGTGCCAAGTTGAGTTGTGTGGGGTATATCAGAGTGTTACAATGAGCGGTGCAGCGTATCAGAGTGTTACATTTAGGGGTGAGTGTTATATCTGAGTGTTAAAGTGTGTGGAGTGTGGTATTTCAGTGCATCACAGTGAGAGGTTTGGGACATGTAAGAGAGGATTAAAGAGAAGTGAATATCTGAGTGTTGCTGTGAGGGGTGAGGGGTATATCGATGCATTACAGTGAGGGGTGTGGTGTATACCAGAGTGTTACAGTGAGTGGTGTGGGGTATAACAGTGTGTTATAGTGAGGGGTGTGTGGGTTATAATAGAGTGCCAATATGAGGGGTGTTGGTTATACCAGAGTGGTGTGTGATATATCGGTGTGTTACATTGAGGGGTGTGTGGGGTATATCAGTGAGTTACATTGAAGGGTGTGTGGGGTATATCAGTGAGTTACATTGGGTGTTATGGGTGTATCAGCGTAATGCAATGAGTGGTGTGGATTATCTCAGAGAGTTACAGTGAGGGTTGTGGGGTATATTAGAGAATTACATTGAGGGGTGTGGGGTATATCAGAGAGTTACAGTGAGTGGTGTGGGGTATAACAGTGTTACAGTGAGGGGTGTGGGGTATAACAGTGTTACAGTGAGGGGTGTGGGGTATAACAGTGTTACAGTGAGGAGTGTTGGGTATATCAGAGTGTTACAGTAGCAGGTGTTGTGTATATCGGTGAGTTACAGTGAGGGGTTTTGTGTATATCACAGTGTTAAAGTGAGGCGTGTGGGTATATCAGAGTGTTACAGTGGGGTGTGTTGGGTATATCACAGTGTTACAGTGAGGGGTGAGGGGTGAGGGGTGTGGTGTATATCAGAGTGTTACAGTGAGGCGTGTGGGTTATATCAGAGTTTTACAGTGAGCGATGTGGTGTCTATCGGTCTGTTACAGTAAGCAGTGTGGGTTATATTGGTGTGATACATTGAGGGGTGTGAGGTATATCAGTGTTATACTGAGGGGTGTGGGATATATCAATGCTACAGTGAACGGTGTGGGGTACTGTAGGGGGGCATCTTTTACCTAGTTTATGGTAATTTACCTGGTCAAGCAGCCTTTTCGTTTCACAGACTGAGACCAATACCAAACAGCGGTTTCGAATCGCTAAACCCACCCTTCCAGTTCTGACTGGAGGAACTTATAATTAAAGATATATTAAAACAGACAAAATGGTCTGGATGTGAGAAAATTAAACTTTATTAACTGAAGAAAACTACACCACACGATCAAAGTAATAAAGAGACTACACCACACGATTAATGTAAAATTGCTTAACAGGGAAAGGCAGACGGCAAAAACGAGGGATAAATGGCTACAATGTACGTCTTACAATCTTAGCAATTTCCCTTAAATTACCACCCCTCTAACTCCTTACTAGATTGCCTTGCTGAGGAGTCAGAAACCTGCTCACCTATGTTCCAAAGAGAGAGAAGATCTCACCTGCAGTCCAAGGAAAAAGAGAGAGATACTTCTGAGAAGCTATCTTTATATCTTGTGAGCTCCTGCTGTTTGGCGCTGAAAAGGTCTGTGTGCAAATTCGCGCCGAAGAGTTTGAATACACAAGAGAAAGGCCATGATTGGGTGATTCAAACAGGCTATTTCACAGTGGCCAAACTGCTCCCTTTGTCTAGAATGGGTGATTCAAACCCATTACTTCTTAAACTGTACCCTTTCTCAGTTTGAGTGTCTTTTCTGTAGTTTCAGTGTGTTCTCATTGTGTGTTGGGCTTTGAATGGAGTTGGATTACTATGTAAACAGAAACCCATTCATTGTGGTCACTGAAACTGCAGTCTCAAGTGATTTAATCCCTTATGTCAACAAGGTAACAGTTTCCAGTAAACAAACATTGCCTCTGTAGGGAAGGGAAACTCCCTGTTTTTGATTGACAGAATCTGACTACCACTGCTGGATCCTCCCACTTTTCACAGACCTACACGACCTGTATTCCAAGCCCTATTGTCCTTGGCCATGCTTTTCTGACGGCCATTTTTAAACCTTTGCAATTTACACAACTCAAGGGTAGTAATTTTTAATAAAATGTGCTGTCTTAAAGTGTGCGAATTTTTCCACGAAGTTCCTCTGTTCCGGTGTTGTCCACGTGCTGCCCAACCCAACGCAGCCCTCCTGCGATTCTGGTTATGTTTAAAACATTGTCGAAGCCAGAGGCAATTTCCACGGTGTAGATTAATATCTCCAGTATCTTCGGGGCTGAGGGATTTTGCGAACCCCTACAGTATATCGGTGTATTACAGTGAGGGCTGTGCGGGGTATATCAGATTGCCAATTTGGGGGGTCTTGGGTATATCAGAGTGGTGTGGAGTATATCAGAGTTGTGTGGGGTATATCAGAGTGTTACTGCGAGGGGTGTGGGATATACCAATGTGTTACAGTGAGATGTGTGGTGTATATCAGAGTAATAAAGTGAGTGGTGTGGGTTATCTCAGAGCGTTACAGTGAGTGGTGTGGGGTATATCAGAGTGTTAGATTGAGTGCTGTCCGGTATATCAGAGTGTTACAGTGAGAAGTGTGGGATGCATCAGACTGTTACAGTGAGCGTTGTGGGTTGTATCAGCATAATGCAATGAGTGGTGTGGGTTATCTCAGGGTGTCACAGTGAGTGGGTTGGGGTAGGGTTTTTCAGAGTGTTACAGTGAGTGGTGTAGGTTATATCAGAGAGTTACATTTAGGTTTGTGGAGTATATCAGAGTGTTACTGAGAGAGGTGTGGGTTATATCCGTGTTTTAGTGTGAGCGGTGAGGGGTGAGGGGAGAGGGGAGAGGGGTGAGGGGAGAGGGGTGAGGGATATCGGGTGTATCAGAGTGTTACAGTGAGGGGTGTTGTGTAGATCGGAGTATTATAGTGAGAGGTTTGGGCTATGTAAGAGAGTGGGATGTATTTGCATGTTTAAGTGAGGGGTGCTGGGCATATCAGAGTGTAGTGAGGTATATCAGAGTGTAGTGAGGTATATCAGTGTGTTGAAGTGATGGTGTGGGGCATATCAGAATGTTGCAGTGAAGCTGTGGGGTATATCAGAATGTTGGGGTGATTGTGTGGGGTATATCAGAGTGTTACAATGAGAGATGTCGGGTATGTCAGTGATCCTGTGAGTTGCGCCATGTATAGAAGTATCACAGAAGCCTGAATGGGGTATTACAGTGACGGGTGTGGGGTATATACGAATGTTACTGTGAGGGTGTGGGGTATATCAGAGTGTTACAGTGAGGGGTGTGGGGTATATCCGAGTGTTACTGTGAGAGTGTGGGGTATGTCAGTGAGTGTTAGAGTGAGGATTTGGGTTAAAACAGAGAGCGTTAGAGTTAGTGGTGTGGGGTATATCAAAGATACAGTATTGGTGCCATGTATATCAATATTACAGAAGCGTTTTTGGGGTGTTACAGTGACGGGTGTGGGATATCAAAGGGTTTCAATGAGGGGTGTGTGTGGTATATCAGAGTGTTACAGTGACGGGTGTGGGCTATATCAGAGTGTTACAGTGAGGTGTGTGTGGTGTTTCAGTGTGTTACTGTGAGGGGTGTGGGGTATATCAGTGTGTTACAGTGAGGGGTGTGAGTGAATCAGAGTGTTACAGTGAGGGTTGTGGGGTACATCAGTGTGTTGGTGTGAGGGGTTTCCGGTATATCAGTGTGTTACAGTGAGGGGTGTGGGATATATCAGTGTTAGAGTGAGGAGTGTGGGGTATATCAGAGTGTTACACTGAGGGTGTGTGTGGTATAGCAGTGTGTTACAGTGAGGGGTGTGTGGTATATCAGAGAGTTACAGCGAGTTATACCTGTAACTGGGGTATTGAATACATTTTTAAATTAATTAAAGGAGTAAGTCATGGCAGGAGAGCTCAGACCCATGTTCTGCTCCTCTTGCTCCATGTGGGAAATCAGGGATGCTGCCAGTGTCCCTGACGACCATGTGTGCGGGAAATGCATCCAGCTGCAGCTACTTGTAGACCGCATTGTGGCGCTCGAGCTGCGGGTGGATGAATTCTGGATCATGCGCGATGCTGAGAGGGTCGTGGATAGCACGTTTAGCGAGTTCTTCACGCCTCAGGGTAGGGCTGCACAGGGGGTGACCATCAGGCGGAGCAACAGAGGCAGGCAGGAAGTGCAGGGAACCCCTGCGGACGTCCCCCTTTCAAACAAGTATACCAAGTTGGATACTGTTGAGGGGGATGACTCACCAGGGGAAGGCAGCAGCAGCCAGCTTCCTGGCACCAGGGACGCTTCTGCTGCTCAGAAAGGGAGGAAAAAGAGTGGGAGAGCAATAGTTGTAGGGGATTCTATCGTAAGGGGAACAGATAGGCGTTTCTGTGGCCGCAAACGTGACTCCAGGATGGTTTGTTGCCTCCCTGGGGCCAGGGTCTGGGATGTCACTGAGCGGCTACAGGGCATTCTTAAGGGGGAGGGTGAGCAGGCAGAGGTCGTGGTCCACATTAGGACCAACGACATAGGAAGGAAGGGGGATGAGGTCCTGCATCAAAAATTTAGGGAGCTAGGTAACAGATTAAAGAGCAGGGCCTCAAAGGTTGTAATCTCTTGATTACTCCCAGTGCCACGTGCTAGTAAGTATAGGAATGGGAGGATAGAGCAGATGAATGCGTGGCTAAAGAGTTGGTGTAGGGGGGAGGGTTTTACTTTCCTGGATCACTGGGCCTGCTTCTGGGAAAGGTGGGACTTGTACAAGTCGGACGGGTTGCACCTGAACCAGAGCGGGACAAATATCCTTGCGGGGAGGTTTGCTAGCACTGTTGGGGGGGGGTTTAAGCTAACTTGGCAGGGGGATGGGATACAGAGGGGAGCTGAAATAGGGGGGGATGTGCTGCCAATTATAGAGAAAAAAACAAGTCAGCTTGGTAGACAGGGCAAATATATAAGGGCAAGGCTGGATGGCATCTATTTTAATGCAAGGCGTCTTGCAAATAAGATGGATGAACTGAAGGTGTTGATAAACACATGGGAGTATGATATTGTTGCTATCACGGAGACATGGTTGAGGGAGGGGCAAGACTGGCAGCTCAATATTCCGGGGTACAGAATCTTCAGGCGAGACAGAGGGGGAGGTATAAGAGGAGGGGGTGTCGCAATATTAATTAAGGAGTCAATTACTGCAGTAAGGAGGGATGATATATTAGCAGGGTCCTCTAATGAGGCCATGTGGGTGGAGCTTAAAAACAAAAAGGGGGCAAGCACTTTGCTGCGAGTGTACTATAGGCCTCCAAGCAGTCAGGGGGAGATAGAGGAACAGATATGTAGGCAAATCTCAGAGAAATGTGCAAATAATAGGGTAATAATAATGGGGGATTTCAACTTCTCCAATATTAACTGGGATAGTCAGAGTGTGAAAGGCTCAGAGGGTGTAGAATTCTTAAAGTGCATCCAGGAGAGCTTTTTGAGCCAGCATGTAGAAAGTCCGACAAGAGAGGGGGCGGTACTGGACCTAATTCTAGGGAATGTGGCCGGCCAAGTGGAAAAAGTGCTAGTAGTTGAGCACTTTGGTGATAGTGACCATAATATGGTAAGATTTAAGGTGGTCATGGAAAAGGACAGGGATGGGCCGGAAATAAAGGTTCTAAATTGGGGGAAGGCCGATTTTAATAGGATAAGGCAGGATCTGGCCAAAATGGACTGGGATCAGCTACTTGTAGGAAAATCTGCATCGGAGCAATGGGAGGCTTTCAGAAGGGAGATTGAGATCATACAATGGCAACATGTTCCCGTAAAGGTCAAGAGTGGTTCCAAAAACCACAGGGAACCGTGGATGTCAGGGGATATACGAGAATGGATTAGGAAAAAAAGGAGGGCTTTTGGTAGATACAAAAGGCTAAAGACGGAGGAAGCCCTAGAGGAGTACAAAAAGTGAAGGGGGATACTTAAAAAATAAATTAGGAGATCAAGGAGGGGCCATGAAATAACACTGGTGAGCAAAATAAAGGAAAATCCTAAGATGTTTTATAAGTATATTAAGGTTAAGAGGATAACTAGGGAAAAAATAGGGCCCATTAGGGACAAAAGTGGCAATCTGTGTGTGGAGCCGGAAGATGTAGGAGGGGTTCTAAATGAATTTCTTGCATCTGTTTTCACTATGGAGAAGGACGATGTAGACATAGAAATAGAGCGGGGGGACTGTGATATGCTCGAACATATTAACATCGAGAGGGAGGAGGTATTGGCGGTTTTAGCTGGCCTAAAAATGGATAAATCCCCAGGCCCAGATGAAATGTATCCCAGGCTGCTGTGTGAGGCAAAGGAGGAGAATGCGGGGGCTCTAACACATATATTCAGGACCTCTCAGGCCACAGGGGATGTGCCAGAGGACTGGAGAACCGCTAATGTAGTACCATTAAGAAGGGTAGTAGGGAAAAACCGGGGAGCTACAGGCCAGTGAGCCTAGCATCAGTGGTTGGAAAATTATTGGAAAAAATCCTGAGGGACAAAATTTGTCTCCACTTGGAGAGGCAACGATTAATCAGGGATAGTCAACATGACTTTCTCAAGGGAAGATCATGTCTGACTAATTTGATTGAATTTTTTGAGGGGGTGACTAGGTATGTGGATGAGGGTAACGCAGTGGATGTGGTAAACATGGATTTCATTAAGGCCTTCGATAAAGTCCCGCACAGGAGACTGGTCAAGAAGGTAAGAGCCCATGGAATCCAGGGTGCCTTGGCACGTTGGATACAAAACTGGCTTAGTGGCAGAAGGCAGAGGGTGATGGTCGAAGGCTGTTTTTGTGACTGGAAGCCTGTGGCCAGTGGGGTACCACAGGGATCGGTGCTGGGTCCCTTGCTGTTTGTGGTCTACATTAATGACTTGGATATGAATGTAAAGGGTATGATCAGTAAGTTCGCGGATGATACAAAAATTGGTAGGGTGGTAAATAGTGAGGAGGGTAGCCTCAGTCTGCAGGACGATATAGATGGGTTGATCAGATGGGCGGAACAGTGGCAAATGGAATTTAACCCGGAAAAGTGCGAGGTGATGCACTTTGGGGGGACTAACAAGGCAAGGGAATACACAATGAATGGTAAGACCCTAGGCAAGACGGAGGGTCAGAGGGATCTGGGTGTGCAAGTACACAGATCCCTGAAGGCGGCGGAACAGGTGGATAAGGTGGTAAAAAAGGCATATGGGACACTTGCCTTCATTAGCCGAGGCATTGAATGTAAGAGCAAGGAGGTTATGATGGAGCTGTATAAAACACTGGTTAGGCCACAGCTGGAATAATGTGTGCAGTTCTGGTCGCCACACTACAGGAAGGATGTGATCGCGTTAGAGAGGGGGCAGAGGAGGTTCACCAGGATGTTACCAGGGCTGGAGCGCTTCAGCTATGAAGAGAGACTGGGCAGATTGGGTTTGTTTTCCTTGGAGCAGAGGAGGCTGAGGGGGGACATGATTGAGGTGTACAAAATTATGAGGGGCATAGATAGAATGGATGCTGAGGAGCTTTTTCCCTTAGTAGAAGGGTGAATAACTAGGGGGCATAGATTCAAGGTAAAGGGCGGGAGGTTTAGAGGGGATTTGAGAAAGAACTTTTTCACCCAGAGGGTGGTTGGAGTCTGGAACTCACTGCCTGAAAGGGTTGTGCAGGCAAAAACCCCCACAACATTTAAGAAGCATTTGGATGAGCACTTGAAATGCCATAGCATACAACGCTACGGGCCAAATGCTGGAATATGGGATTAGATTAGACAGGGCTTGATGGCCGGCGCGGACATGATGGGCCGAAGGGCCTCTATCCGTGCTGTATTACTCTATGACTCTATGACTCTATGACTCTATAACTCTAGGTGTGTGTGGTATAGCAGTGTGTTACAGGAAGGGGTGTGTGGAATATCGGAGTATTACAGGAAGGGGTGTGTGGTATATCTGAGAGTTACAGTGAGGGGTTTGGATATATTAGATTGTTACATTGGGGGCGACTTAGAGAGTGTTGCGTGACAACACACAAGCAACACTCCCCACAAACAAACACTCCTCCCGCCCGCGCACCTCTCAAGAGGCAGATGCCTCGCCCCGCACACCTCTACACACACACACCCCTCCCCCACACTCAACCCAACCCACACACACAACCCTCCCCACACACTCACCCCTCCCCACACACACCCATCCCCCATACACAAACCAACCCACACACATTGCCCTCCCCACACACTCACCCCTCCCCACACAGACACACATCCCCAACAGACACCACTCCCCACACATACACCTTCCCCACACACACACCTCACCACACATACCCCACCCCACACACACAACTCACCACACACACCCCTCCCCAAACACACCTCTCCCCCACACACACCCTTCCGCACATACACACCTCTCCCCACACACTCACCCCTCCCCACACAGGCACCCCTCCACACACAGACCCCTCCCCACACACACACCCCTCCCCTCACACTCACCCCTCTACACACACACCCCTCCCCACACACACACCCCTCCCGACACACACACACACCTCCCCACACAAGCACAGCCCTCCCCCACACACACCACTCCCCACACACACACCACTCCCCACACACACCCCTTCCCACTCACACCCCTCCCCACACACACACCCCTCCCCACACACACCTCTCCCCACACACACCCCTCCCCACACAAACCCCTTCCCACACACACACCTGCCTCACACGACCCCCTCCCCACACATAAACTCCTCCCCATACACACCCCTCCCCACACACATCCCTCCCCACACACACACCCCTCCCCACACAGACACCCCTCCCCACACACACCCCTTCCCCACACACACCCAACACCACACACACACTCCTCCCCACACACATCCCTCCCCCACACACACCCCTCCCCCACACACAACCCTCCCCACAAACACATCCCTCCCCCACACACCACTCCCCCACACACACACCTCCCCACACTAACCCGTCCCCACACACACCTCCCCACACACACATCTCCCCCCACACACACACCTCCCAACACACTCACCCCTCCCCAAACACACACCTCCCCACACACACACTCCTCCCCAAACACACACCTCCCCACACACACACCCCTCCCGATGCACACACCCATCCCAACACAAACATTCCCCTCCCCCACACACACCCCTCCCCACACACACCCCTTCCCCACACACATCCCTCACCACACACACACTCCTTCCAACACACACTCCTCCCCACACAACTCACACCCCCACACACAACCCTCCCCACACACACCCCTCCCAACACACACATCCCTCCCCCACACACACACCTCCCCCACACACACACCTCCCCACACAATTCACAATTCACAATTCAAATCGCTTTATTGGCATGATAAGTTACATCTTATGTTGCCAAAGCATCAAAATACATTTATGGTTTAGCACATAAACGCAGTTCTATTCATACAGTGTATAAACAGGTATATCCCTGAGTGTATAAATATACATTCGCAATATTTATATATATTCTTTTCTTAGTTTACTGGTTGTCCCTCTGTTCATGGCAAGCTGTAACATAGTGTGCCGCCAGTGTTATACAGCTTCTCTCCTCTCCCAGTAGGAATGGGAGTTTTTGGTTGTCATTCAGATTTCTGAAATCAGGGCATATTTGTGAGAATTTTTGGTAGAAATTCTCCCTGATGCCCTGATATTTTCCACAAGCTGTGAGGAAGTTCATCTCTGTCTCCACCACTCCCTGACTGCAGTGAGAGCATATCCTGTCCTCTCTTGGCAGCCTGGTCTGCCTGTGTCTGCCTTTTTCGATCGCTAGGCTATGTTCGCTAAGTCTGTACCTTGTCAAGGTTCTTCTCAGTTTGTTATCCTTTACCATGGTCAGGTAATCAGCTGTCCCCAGACACACACCCGTCCCCACACACTCACCTCACCCACACACACCCCTCCCCCCACACACACCCCTCCCCACATACACCCCTCCCCACAGACACCCTTCCCCACACACACACCCCTCCCTGCACACACACCTCCCCACACACACCCCTCCCCACACACACCCCTCCCCACACACACACCCCTCCCTCACCCGACCCTCTCCCCACACACACACTACTCCCCACACAAACCCCTCCACACACACACCCCTCCCCACACACAAACCTCCCCACACACACAAACCCTCCCCACACACACACACCTCCCCACACAGACACCCCTCCCCACACAGATACCCATCACCACACACTCCCCTGCCCACACACACCCCTTCCCCACACACACCCATCACCACACACACACTCCTCCCCACCTACACTCCTCCCCACATACATCCCTCCCCAACACACACACCTCCCCCCACACACACCTCCCCACACACACCCATCCCCACACACACACCACTCCCCACACCCACCCCTCCCCTCACACACCCCCACACAGACACCCCTCCCCACACACTCACCCCTCCGCATACATACCCCTCCCCACACACACAACCCTCCCCACAAAGGCTCCCCTCCCCACACACACACCTCCACACACACACTCCTCCCGGCACACACATACCCCTCCCCACACAAACACACCCCTCCCCCACACACACACACCACACACACACACACCACTCCATATACACACCCCTCCCACACACACTCCTCCCACACACACACACCTCCCCACACACACACCTCCCCACACACACACCCCTCCCCACACACACACCCCTCCCCACACAGACACCCCTCCCCACACAGATACCCCTCCATGCACACTCCCCTGCCCACACACATCCCTTCCACATACACACCCCTCACCACACACACACTCCTCCCCACACACACTGCTCCCCACACACATCCCTCCCCGACACACATCCCTCCCCCACACACACCACTCCCGCACACACAACCCTCCCCACAAACACATTCCTCCCCCACACACCGCTCCCCCACACACACACCTCCCCACACTAACACGTCCCCACACACACCTCCCCACACACACTCCTCCCCCCACCCACACATCTCCCCACACACTCACCCCTCCCCACACACACAGCTCCCCACACACACACTCCTCCCCACACACACCCCTCCCCACACACACAACACTCCCACACACACACCCCTCCCCACACTCACACCTCCCCACACACACACCCCTCCCGATGCACAAACCCCTCCCAACACAATCATTCCCCTCCCTCACACACACACCCCTCCCCACACACACACCACTCCCCACACACATCCCTCCCCACACACACCCCTTCCCCATACACACCCCTCACCACACACACTCCTTCCAACACACACTCCTTCCCCACACACACCCCTCCCAACACACACATCACTCCCCCACACACACACTTCCCCCACACACACACCTCCCCACACACACCCGTCCCCACACACTCAACTCACCCACACACACGCCTCCCCCCACACAAACCCCTCCCCACACACACCCCTCCCCACACACATCCCTCCCCACACACACACCCCTCCCCACACACACACCTCCCCACACACACCCCTCCCTACACACACCCCTCCCCACACCCACACCCCTCCCTCACACAACCCTCTCCCCCCACAAACACCCCTCCCCACACATACATCCCTCCCCCACACACACTCCTTCCCCACGCACACACCTCCCCACACAAACCCGTCCCCACACACACACCTCCCCACACACACCCCTCCCCACACACACACCACTCCCCACAGACAACCCTCCCCACACACACACCCATCCACACACACACCACTCCCCACACAAAAAACCCACCCCACACACACACCCCTCCCTACACACACACCTCCCCACACACACACCCCTCCCGACACACCCCACTCCCCACACAAACATACCCCTCTCCCACACACACACACCTCCCCACGCAGACACACCACTCCCCATTCACACCCCTCCCACACACACTCCCACCCACACACACCCCTCCCCACACACACCCCTCCCCACACACACACACCCTTCCCCACACACACATCTCCCCACACACACCTCTCCCCACACTCACCCTTCCCCACACACCCTCATCCCCACACACACACCTCCCGCACACGACACCCTCCCCACACACACACACAACCCTCCCAACACACACCCCTCCCCACACACACACCCCTCCCCACACACACAGCCCTCCCCCACACACACCCCTTCCCCACACACACAGCTCCCCACATACACACCTCCCACACACACACTCACCCCTCCTCACACACACACATCTCCCGCACACACACACATCCACACACAAACCCCTCCCCACACACCCCTCCCCACACAAACAATCCTCCCCACACACACACCCCTCACAACACACACACCTCAGAACACACACACCCACTCTGACACACACACACCCCTCCCCACACACCCCCTTCCCCACACACCCACCTCCCCACACACACCCCTCCCCACACACACCCCTCCCCAGACACACACACACCTCCCCACACACACCCATCTCCAAACACACCCCTCCAGACACACACCCCTCCCCCACAATCACCCCTCCCCCCACACACCCTTGCCCCACACACACCCCTCCCCAAACACACACCACACGCCACATACACACAGCCCCACACACAAACCCCTCACCACACACAACCCTGACACACAGACACACCTCCCCAAACACACACCCCTCCCAAATCACACACCCCTCTCCACACACACCCTTCCCCACACACACACCACCCCACATACACATCGCTCCCCACAAACATGCTCCTCCCCACACACACCCCTCCCCACACACACAGCCCAGCCCCACACACACCCCTTCCCCACGCACACACTCCCCACACACACATGTCCCGCACACACACTCACCCCTCCCCACGCACACACCTCCCCCACACAGACACCCCTCCCCACACACACACCACTCCCCACACACACACCTCCCCACACACACCACTCCCCACACACACCCCTCCCCACACACACAACCTTCCCCACACAAACACCCCTCCCCACACACACACCTTTCCCCATACACACATACCGCTCCCCACACAAACCCCGCCCCACACCCATTCCTCCCCCACACATACCCCACCCCCACACAAACACCTCCCCACACACAAACGTCCCTACACACACCACTCCCCCCACAGACCCCTCCCCCACACACACACCTCCCCACACACATACGCATCCCCACACACACATCCCTCACCACACAGAGACCCCTCCCCACACACACCCCTCCCCACACACACGCATCCCTCCCCACAAAGAGCTCTCCCCACACACACACCCATCCCGACACACACACACCCCTCCCCACACAAACACACTCCTCCCTCACACACAAACCCATCCCCACACACATACCACACCCCACACACACTCCTCTCCACACACACCCCTCCCCACACACACACCCCTTCCCACACACACCTCTCCCCACACACATACACATCTCCCCCCACACACATACCCCCAAAACATACCCGTCCGCACACACACCCCTCCCCAAACCCCTCTCCCCACAAACAACCCTCCCTCACACGACCCCCTACCCACACACCCACCCCTCGCCACACACACCCCTCCCAACACGCACACACCTCCCAACACACACACCCCTCCCAACACACAACCTCCCCACACACACTCCTCCCACACAAACCCCTCCACAAACCCGCACCTCCCCCACTCACAACCCAACCCACATACACAAACCTCCCCACACACACCCCTCCCCACACACACAACACACCCCACACAAACACACCACTACCCACACACACCCCACCCGAAACACACACCACCACACTCACCCCTTCCCACGCACACCCCTCCCCATCACACACCCCTCTGCCACAAACACACCTCACCACACACAGCCTTCCCCACACACACCCCGCCCCACACACACCCCTCCGCACACACACCACTCGCTCAGACGACCCCCTACCCACACACACCCCTCCCAACAAACACCCCTCCCCACACACACACCCCTCCCCACACACACACCTCCCACACACACACACACCCCTCCCCACACATACCTCTACCCGCACACACTCCTCCCCACACACAACCCTCCCCCACACACACCCCTCCCCACACACACCCCTGCCCCACACACACCCCTCCACATACACACACCCCTCCCCACATACACACCCCCCAAACAAAAACCCCTCCCCACACACACTGCTGACACATACACACACCTCTGCAAACACATACCCCTCCCCACTGACAAACCCCTCCCCGCACAAACCCCTCCCCACAGACATTCCCCTACCCATGCACACCCATCCCCCCACACACACCGATACCCACACACAAGCCTCCCCCACACACACCGCTCCCCACACAATACCCTCACCACACACACACCCCTCCCCACACACTCAGCCCTCCCCCACACACACCCATTCACCACACACACAACTCCCGAAACACACACCTCCCCAACACACACTCACCCCTCCCCACTTACACACACCTCCCACACAAACACACCCCTCCCCCACACACACAACCCTCCCCACGCACACACCCCTCCCCTCATACACTACCCTCCCCACTCACACACCTCCCCACACACACACACCTCCCCACACACACCCCTCCCCACACACACCCCTCCCCACACGCACCCCTCCCCACACAAACACCCCTGCCCACAAACACACCCCTCCCCACACAGATACCCTTCCCCAAACACACCCCTCCCCACTCAAACCCCTGCCCACACACACACCTCCCCTCACACATACCCCTCCCCACACACATCACTACCCACTCACACTCCCCTCCCCACACATACCCTTCCCGACACACACCCCTCCCCACACACACTCACCCCTCCCCACACAAACACATCCCACACACACACACCCCTCCCCACACACACACCCCTCCCCACACACACACCCCTCCCAACACACCCACCCCCCTCCACACACACACCTCCCCACACATACACCCTTCCCCACACACACACCCCACCACACACATACACCCTTACCCATACACACACCCATCCCCACACACACACCCCTCCCCACACACCATCCCCACACACACACATCCCTCCCCACACACACACCCCACCACACACATACACCCTTACCCATACACACACCCATCCCCACACACACTCCCATCCCAACACACACACACCCCTCCCCACACAAACACACTCCTCCCCGCACACACATACCCCTCCCCACACAAACACACCCCTCCCCCACACACACACACCACACACACACACACACCACTCCATATACACACCCCTCCCACACACACTCCTCCCACACACACACACCTCCCCACACACACACCTCCCCACACACACACCCCTCCCCACACACACACCCCTCCCCACACAGACACCCCTCCCCACACAGATACCCCTCCATGCACACTCCCCTGCCCACACACATCCCTTCCACATACACACCCCTCACCACACACACACTCCTCCCCACACACACTGCTCCCCACACACATCCCTCCCCGACACACATCCCTCCCCCACACACACCACTCCCGCACACACAACCCTCCCCACAAACACATTCCTCCCCCACACACCGCTCCCCCACACACACACCTCCCCACACTAACACGTCCCCACACACACCTCCCCACACACACTCCTCCCCCCACCCACACATCTCCCCACACACTCACCCCTCCCCACACACACAGCTCCCCACACACACACTCCTCCCCACACACACCCCTCCCCACACACACAACACTCCCACACACACACCCCTCCCCACACTCACACCTCCCCACACACACACCCCTCCCGACGCACAAACCCCTCCCAACTCAATCATTCCCCTCCCTCACACACACACCCCTCCCCACACACACACCACTCCCCACACACATCCCTCCCCACACACAACCCTTCCCCATACACACCCCTCACCACACACACACCACTCCCCACAGACACCCCTCCCCACACACACACCCATCCACACACACACCCCTCCCCACACAAAAAACCCACACCACACACACACCCCTCCCTACACACACACCTCCCCACACACACACCCCTCCCGAAACACACCCCCCCTCCCCACACAAACACACCCCTCCCCCACACACACACACCTCCCCACACACACACACCACTCTGCATACACACCCCTCCCACACACACTCCCCCCACACACACCCCTCCCCACACACACCCCTCCCCACACACACACACCCCTCCCCACACAAACATCTCCCCACACACCCCTCTCCCCATGCACTCCCTTCCCCACACACCCTCATCCCCACACACACCCCTCCCTCACACGACACCCTCCCCCCACAAACACATCCCTCTGAACGCACCCCCCTCCCCACGCACACACCCCTCCCCACACACACAGCCCTCGCCCACACACACCCCTTCCCCACACACACAACTCCCCACATACACACCTCCCACACACACACTCACCCCTCCCCACACACACACATCTCCCGCACACACACACATCCACACTCAAACCCCTCCCCACACACACCCCTCCCCGCACACACAACCCTCCCCACACACACCCCTCACAACACACACACCTCCGAACACACACATCCCTCCCGACACGCACACCCCTCCCCACACACACCCTTCCCCACACACCCACCTCCCCACACACACACCTCCCTCACACGACCCACACCCCACAAATAAACACCTCCCAACACACACCCCCCACACACACCCCTCCCCACACACACACACCTCCCCACACACACCCATCCCCACACACACCCCTCCACACACACACCCCTCCCCCACAAACACCCCTCCCCATACACACCCCTCCCCATACACACCCCTCCCCAAACACACACCACACCCCACATACACAAACCCCCACACACAAACCCCTCACCACACACAACCCTGACCCACAGACACACCTCCCCAAACACACACCTCTCCCCACACACACAGCCCAGCTCCACACACACCCCTTTCCCACACACACAACTCCCCACACACACATGTCCCCCATCCACACTCACCCCTCCGCACACACACACCTCCCCCACACACACTACCCTCCCCACACACACACCACTCCCCACACACACACCTCCCCACACACACCACTCCCCACACACACCACTCCCCACACACACACCTTCCCCACACAAACACCCCTCCCCACACACACACCCTTCCCCATACGCACACCCCTTCCCACTGACACACCACTCCCAACACACACCCCTTCCCACTCACACACACCACTCCCCAAATACACCACTCCCCACATACATTCCTCCCCCACACACACCCCTCCCCCACACGCACACCTCCCCACACACAAATGTCCCTACACACATACCCCTCCCCACACACAACCCTCCCCACACACACCCCTCCCCACACACAACCCTCCCCACACACACACCACTCCCCCCATACACCCCTCCCCCACACACACCCCTCCCCACACACATACGCATCCCCACACACACAGCCTTCCCCCACACACACCCCTTCCACACACACACAACTCCCCACATACACACACCTTCCCGCACACACAACCCTCCCCACACACACACCCCTCACAACACACACACCTCCGAACATACACATCACTCCCGACACACACACCCCTCCCCACACACACCCTTCCCCACACACCCACCTCCCCACACACACACCTCCCTCACACGAGCCCCTCCCCACAAACAAACACCTCCCAACCCAAACCCCCCCACACACACCCCTCCCCACACACACACACACCTCCCCACACACACCCATCCGCACACACACCCCTCCGCACACACACACCTCCCCCCAAACACCCCTCCCCACACACACCCCTGCCCCACACACACCCCTCCATAAACACACACCACACCCCACAGACACACACCCCGACACACAAACCCCTCACCACACACATACCTGACCCAGAGACACACCTCCCCAAACACATACCCCTCACAAATCACACACCCCTCCCCACATACACCCTTCCCCACACACACCCCTCCCCACACACACAGCCCAGCCCCACACACACCCCTTCCCCACACACACAACTCCCCACACACACACGTCCCCCACACGCACTCACCCCTCCCCACACACACACCTCCCCCACACACACACACCTCCCCACACACACCCCTCCCCACACACTCACCTCCCCACACACACCCCTCCCCACGCACACACCTCCCCACACACTCCCCTCCCCACACACACCCCTCCCCACACACACAACACTCCCTCACACAACACTCTCCCCACACACGCACTCCTTCCCACACTAACCACTCCACACACACACCCCTCCCACACACACACCCCTCTCCACACACACCCCTCCCCCACACACACCCCTCCCCACACATACATCCCTCCCCCACACACACTCCTTCCCCACGCACACACCTCCCCACACAAACACGTCCACACACACACACCTCCCCACACAAACACCTCCCCACACACACACCACTCCCCACAGACAACCCTCCCCACACACACACCCATCCACACACACACCCCTCCCCACACAAAAAATCCACCCCACACACACACCCCTCCCTATACACACACCTCCCCACACACACACCCCTCCCGACACATCCCCCCACCCCACACAAACACACACCTCCCCCACACACACACACCTCCCCACGTACACACACCACTCCCCATTCACACCCCTCCCACACACACTACCCCCACACACACCCCTCCCCACACACACACACCCCTCCCCACACACACATCTCCCCACACACACCTCTCCACACACTCACCCTTCCCCACACACCCTCATCCCCACACACACACCACCCTCATACGACACCCTCCCCACACACACACAACCTTCCCAACACAAATCCCTCCCCACACACACACCCCTCCCCACACACACAGCCCTCCCCCACACACACCCCTTCCCCACACACACAACTCCCCACATACACACCTCCCACACACACACTCACCCCTCCTCACGCACACACATCTCCCGGACATACACACATCCACACACAAACCCCTCCCCACATACACCCCTCCCCACACACACAATCCTCCCCACACACACACCCCTCACAACACACACACCTCCAAACACACACACCCCTTCCGACACACACACACCCCTCCCCACACACACACTTCCCCACACACCCACCTCCCCACACACACACCTCCCTCACACGACCCACACCCCACAAATAAACACCTCCCAACACACACCCCCCACACACACCCCTCCCCACACACACACACCTCCCCACACACACCCATCCCCACACACACCCCTCCACACACACACCCCTCCCCCACAAACACCCCTCCCCATACACACCCCTGCCCCATACACACCCCTCCCCAAACACACACCACACCCCACATACACAAACCCCCACACACAAACCCCTCACCACACACAACCCTGACCCACAGACACACCTCCCCAAACACACACCTCTCCCCACACACACAGCCCAGCTCCACACACACCCCTTTCCCACACACACAACTCCCCACACACACATGTCCCCCATCCACACTCACCCCTCCGCACACACACACCTCCCCCACACACACTACCCTCCCCACACACACACCACTCCCCACACACACACCTCCCCACACACACCACTCCCCACACACACCACTCCCCACACACACACCTTCCCCACACAAACACCCCTCCCCACACACACACCCTTCCCCATACGCACACCCCTTCCCACTGACACACCACTCCCAACACACACCCCTTCCCACTCACACACACCACTCCCCAAACACACCACTCCCCACATACATTCCTCCCCCACACACACCCCTCCCCCACACGCACACCTCCCCACACACAAATGTCCCTACACACATACCCCTCCCCACACACAACCCTCCCCACACACACCCCTCCCCACACACAACCCTCCCCACACACACACCACTCCCCCCATACACCCCTCCCCCACACACACCCCTCCCCACACACATACGCATCCCCACACACACAGCCTTCCCCCACACACACCCCTTCCACACACACACAACTCCCCACATACACACACCTTCCCGCACACACAACCCTCCCCACACACACACCCCTCACAACACACACACCTCCGAACATACACATCACTCCCGACACACACACCCCTCCCCACACACACCCTTCCCCACACACCCACCTCCCCACACACACACCTCCCTCACACGAGCCCCTCCCCACAAACAAACACCTCCCAACCCAAACCCCCCCACACACACCCCTCCCCACACACACACACACCTCCCCACACACACCCATCCGCACACACACCCCTCCGCACACACACACCTCCCCCCAAACACCCCTCCCCACACACACCCCTGCCCCACACACACCCCTCCATAAACACACACCACACCCCACAGACACACACCCCGACACACAAACCCCTCACCAAACACATACCTGACCCAGAGACACACCTCCCCAAACACATACCCCTCACAAATCACACACCCCTCCCCACATACACCCTTCCCCACACACACCCCTCCCCACACACACAGCCCAGCCCCACACACACCCCTTCCCCACACACACAACTCCCCACACACACACGTCCCCCACACGCACTCACCCCTCCCCACACACACACCTCCCCCACACACACACACCTCCCCACACACACCCCTCCCCACACACTCACCTCCCCACACACACCCCTCCCCACGCACACACCTCCCCACACACTCCCCTCCCCACACACACCCCTCCCCACACACACAACACTCCCTCACACAACACTCTCCCCACACACGCACTCCTTCCCACACTAACCACTCCACACACACACCCCTCCCACACACACACCCCTCTCCACACACACCCCTCCCCCACACACACCCCTCCCCACACATACATCCCTCCCCCACACACACTCCTTCCCCACGCACACACCTCCCCACACAAACACGTCCACACACACACACCTCCCCACACAAACACCTCCCCACACACACACCACTCCCCACAGACAACCCTCCCCACACACACACCCATCCACACACACACCCCTCCCCACACAAAAAATCCACCCCACACACACACCCCTCCCTATACACACACCTCCCCACACACACACCCCTCCCGACACATCCCCCCACCCCACACAAACACACACCTCCCCCACACACACACACCTCCCCACGTACACACACCACTCCCCATTCACACCCCTCCCACACACACTACCCCCACACACACCCCTCCCCACACACACACACCCCTCCCCACACACACATCTCCCCACACACACCTCTCCACACACTCACCCTTCCCCACACACCCTCATCCCCACACACACACCACCCTCATACGACACCCTCCCCACACACACACAACCTTCCCAACACAAATCCCTCCCCACACACACACCCCTCCCCACACACACAGCCCTCCCCCACACACACCCCTTCCCCACACACACAACTCCCCACATACACACCTCCCACACACACACTCACCCCTCCTCACGCACACACATCTCCCGGACATACACACATCCACACACAAACCCCTCCCCACATACACCCCTCCCCACACACACAATCCTCCCCACACACACACCCCTCACAACACACACACCTCCAAACACACACACCCCTTCCGACACACACACACCCCTCCCCACACACACACTTCCCCACACACCCACCTCCCCACACACACACCTCCCTCACACGACCCCCTCCCCACACACAAACACCTCCCAACACACACTCCCCCACACACACACACCCCTCCCCACACACACCCCACCCAACGCACACACACACCTTCCCACACACACCCATCTCCACAAAAACCTTCCACACACACACCCCTCCCCCACAATCACCCCTCCCCACACACACCCCTGCCCCACACACACCCCTCCCCAAACAGACCCCACACGCCACATACACACACCCCCACACACAAACCCCTCACCACACACAACCCGGACACACAGACACACCTCCCCAAACACACAACCCTCCCAAATCACACACCCCTCCCCACACACACCCTTCCCCACACACACACCTCCCCACACACACATCCCTCCCCACAAACACGCCCCTCCCCACACACACGCCTCCCCACACACACAGCCCAGCCCCACACACACCCCTTCCCCATAAACAGTACTCCCCACACACACACGTCCCCCACACACACTCACCCCTCCCCACGCACACACCTCCCCCACACACACCCCCCTCCCCACACACACACCACTCCCCACACACACCTCCCCACACACACCACTCCCCACACACACCCCTCCCCACACGCACACCTTTCCCCATACACACACCCCTTCCCACACACACACCACTCCCCACACACACCCCTCCACACACACACACCCCTCCCCACACAAACCCCGCCCCACACACATTCCTCCCCCACACTCACCCCTCCCCCACACGAACACCTCCCCACACACAAACGTCCCTACACACATACCCCTCTCCACACAAAACCCTCCCCACACATACCCCTCCCAACACACACCCCTCCCCACACACACACCACTCCCCCCACACACCCCTCCCCCACACACACCCCTCCCCACACACATACGCATCCCCACACACACATCCCTCACCACACAGAGATCCGTCCCCACACACACCCCTCCACACACACACACCCCTCCCCACACACACACCCCTCCCCACACACACATCCCCACATACACCCATCCCCACACACACACCCCTCCCTGCACACACCCCCCCCACACACACCCTTCCCCACACACACCCATCCCCACACACACACCCCTCCCTCACACGACCCTCTCCCCACACACACACTCCTCCCCACACAAACCCCTCCACACACACACCCCTCCCCACACACACCCCTCCCCACACACAAACCTCCCCACACACACAAACCCACCCCACGCACACACACCTCCCCACACAGACACCCCTCCCCAAACAGATACCCATCCCCACACACTCCCCTGCCCACACACACCCCTTCCCCACACACACCCATCACCACACACACACTCCTCCCCACACACAATTCACAATTCACAATTCAAATCGCTTTATTGGCATGATAAGTTACATCTTATGTTGCCAAAGCATCAAAATACATTTATGGTTTAGCACATAAACGTAGTTCTATTCATACAGTGTATAAACAGGTATATCCCTGAGTGTATAAATATACATTCGCATTGTTTATATATATTCTTTTTTTAGTTTACTGGTTGTCCCTCTGTTCATGGCAAGCTGTAACATAGTGTGCCACCAGTGTTTTCCAGCTTCTCTCCTCTCCCAGTAGGAATGGGAATTTTTGGTTGTCATTCAGATTTCTGAAATCAGGGCATATTTGTGAGAATTTTTGGGAAAAATTCTCCCTGATGCCCTGATATTTTCCGCAGGCTGTGAGGAAGTGCATCTCTGTCTCCACTACTCCCTGACTGCAGTGAGAGCATATCCTGTCTTCTCTTGGTAGCCTGGTCTGCCTGTGTCTGCCTTTTTCGATCGCTAGGCTATGTTCGCTAAGTCTGTACATTGTCAAGGTTCTTCTCAGTTTGTTATCCTTTACCATGGTCAGGTAATCAGCTATGTTGTATTGTCTGTTTAGGGCCAAGTAGCAATTGAGTTTGCTTTGGGTTTTTGTTGTTTCTGCCCAATATGTCAGATATTTTTCCTTTTGCTTAGCGACGATTGTGTTGGGTCGAATTCTTTGTGTTACCCTGTCACTGTCCTGGGGCTGGTTATTGTTAGTATTGTTAGTAGTTACTTCACTGAGTCACAGGACTAGTTGACTGAGGGTATTCTTCTTTATGATCAGTTCTTGGCATTTCAGGGCGTCGTAGTGATAGCATTGGGGATTGCTCATTTGTAGGTGATTCCAAAATTTGGTGGCTCTTTTTTGGATAGTGATTATTCATGGATATTGACCTAGTTCCACCCTGCATGCGTTGTTTACTGTTTTCCTTTGAGTCCGGAGGATACTTTTACAGAATTCTGCATGTAGGATCTCAATTGGGTGTTTGTCCCATTTTGCAAATTCTTTTTGAGTTAGCGGTCCCCATACCTCACTGCCATAGAGTGCAATTGGTTCAATTACTGATTTGAAAATTTTGAGCCAAATGCTAATTGGGATTTCTATTTGGATTGATTTTTTGATGGCATAGAAAGCCCTTCTTGCTTTCTCTTTCAGTTCATTCACAGCCAGTTTGAAGTTTCCCATAGAACTGATTTTTAAGCCCAAGTATGTGTAGTTAGTGGTTTGTTCAATTTTGGTTGTTCCTACTGTGAAATTTATTTTGGGTCCCTGATGTTTGGATCTTTGCTGGAACACAAGGACTTTGGTTTTTTGGGGATTTATTGTCAGGGCCCAAGTCTGGCAGTACGACTCCAGCAGGTCCAGGTTTTGCTGTAGCCCCTCTTTAGTAGGTGACAGCAGAACCAGGTCGTCTGCATAGAAGAGGAATTTAACCTTGGATTCATATAGGGTGAGGCCGGGTGCTGTAGATTGTTCAAGTAGTTTTGCCAATCCATTTATGTAAATATTAAAGAGTGTCGGTGAGATTGGCGAGCCCTGCGTCACTCCCCGCCCCTGTGGGAAGTATTTTGTTTGTTTGTCTCCAATTTTAACTGCACATTTGTTGTTTGTATACATTGATTTAATTACATCATATGTTTTCCCTCCTACCCCGCTTTCGATAAGTTTCAGGAATAAACCGTCATGCCAGATGGAGTCGAAAGCCTTCTGGAAATCTACAAAGCATGCGTAGATTTTGCTTTTGTTAGGTGAACGTGTTTGTCAATTAGGGTCTGTAGGGTGAAGATATGATCGGATGTTCCATAGTTTGGCAGGAATCCAATTTGGCTTTTACTCAAGACATTGTGCTCCTCAAGGAAGTTTATAAGTCTTTTGTTTATGATGCTACAGAATACCTTCCCCAGGTTACTGTTTACACAGATGCCTCGATAGTTGTTTGGGTCGATTTTGTCCCCACTTTTGTATATGGGCGTTATGAGTCCTTTGTTCCAGATATCAGGGAAATAACCGACACTCAGAACCAAGTTGAAGAGTTTTAGGATAGCCAGTTTCATTTTGTTGTCTGTGTGTTTAATCATCTCGTTTAGTATGCCGTCTGTCCCGCAGGTTTTCCTGGTCGCAGGTCCTTGAGTTTTTCAAGAAGTTCTTTTTCTGTTATTATGGCGTCCAGTGGGTTTTGGTTATCTTTTATGGCCATTTCTAGCTTTTCCAGTTTTTTGCATATTTGGTGTTGCTCTGGTCTTAGTGTGTTTTTCTGGTATAATTTTTCAAAGTGGTTTACCCATGTGTCCCCATTTTGAATGGCCAAATCGTCGTGTTGTTTTTTGTGTAGTTTCTTCAAGTTTTCCCAGAAACAATTGGAATCAACGGATTCCTCCATGGAGCTGAGTGTATTCTTAATATATTGCTCTTTTTTGGTTCTGAGTGTGTTTCTGTATTGTGTTAGTGTCTGACAATAAGTAAGGCGTAGTTCCTCGTTTTCTGGATGTCTGTGTTTTTGGTTTGATATTTTTCTAAGTTTTTTCCTCATGTTATGGCAATCTCGGTCAAACCATTTTTCATAGTTTTTTGTTTTGGGTTTGTTCTTGCGAGCTTTCAAGTTTGCATTTGTTGCCAAATTATCAAAAATATTGTTTAGTTTACTAACTGCCCGGTTTACGCCTTCTTTATTGTGAGTGTATATGTTATCCAGAAAGGTGTCTAAGAGAGCTTGAGTTGATGCATTGCTAATTGTTTTCTGGTATTTTTCCATGTCGTTTTTGGCCCATCTGTACGATTTTTTGGTGTTGTACAGTTTACTGGGTTGTGTTTCTATGTTGTTTGTTTCTGTCTTTTTGAGGAACATAGTAATTTGATTGTGATCTGAAAGTGTTGTTTGTGGTTTGACTGTGAATGCTCTGAAAGAGGATGGGTCTAAGTCTGTATATAGGCTACTGCGCTGCAGCCAAGAGTTGAGCAATAGGTCGATCTTCCTAGGAGGTCTCCTATGAACCTACCATTGACAATGTACAGACCCAGGTTTCGACAGAGCTGCAGTAGCTGTTTTCCGTTGGTATTTGACTGCTTGTCGCAGTTATGCCTGTATGGAAGGGAAGGGATGTCAAAGTGGTTATTCCCGAAAACGTAATTGTTTCCCTGATTATTGGTGAAGTCTGGTTCTTCGCCCGTTCTTGAATTGAGGTCCCCACAGATCAACACGTTCCCCTGGGCCTGGTATTGGATAATTTCCCCCTCCATGTTGGAGAAGGTGTCCTCTTTAAAGTACGGGGAATCGATTGGAGGGATATAAAGTGCGCAAATGTAAACATCTTGGGTGTTTGAGATAATCTCCCTCTCAAGTTTGAGCCACATATGGTTTTCGCCCTTTTTTATAAATTTGATGTAATTCTTAAGTTTTGTTTTAAACCAGATCAGTATGCCTCCGGAGTCTCTGCCTTGGGTTACACGTGGTAACTTATCGGAGGGGACCACCAGCTCAGTGTACCCTTGGGGACAGCCAGTGTGTCCTTTTCCTTTATACCAAGTTTCCTGTAAAATGATAATATCTAGGTCTTTAGTTTCATCTATGAACTCTGGGGTCCTACTTTTCACTTCTCGCAGTGAAGAGCATAGACCTTGGATATTCCAGGTCGAAATATATAAGGATTTCATGTTAAGTTTGATCTTTTACTATGATAGGTTAAAGAGTGGTACGTGTTTGTCGTGTCTAAGTGTGGGAAAAAAAAGATCACATCAGTTGTCTATAAAAGTTAATACAATTTGGTTACAGTTCTTTCTATTAATTAGTCCTTGATCCATAAGGCGGAAGTAGATGCTGCTGCACATCTGCTTATTGTCTCTTAATGGATTGTTTCTGTCTGAGGTATTGCGTACGTCCTGTGCATCTCTCCCTCTGTCTGGCTGGGAGCGGTCCTATTCCCCTGTGGGACAGGAGTGGTGCAGGTCTGATATTGTTGTTTTGCATGGGGATCCTCTCTGGTCTCGGTTGGTGTGTTGGTGGTCCTTGTAGTTTTCCTGATATGTACCCCGCTGATCTCTGCTGGTCGGGGGGGGGGTTCTCTTGGAGTCTGAGTATGGACCCGGTTAAAAGCGACGTCCTTCAGGGCTCTAGCAAAGATCGATATTCTTTGCCTTTGGATGTGGACGTGGTCGTAAAGACATTCCTCATCGAGGGTGGAGTGTTGGGCCAGGTGTACGTTGTGGTTTGATTCGCAGTCTCTTGCTATGCTGGCATTTATCTCATGAATTGTGTTGTTGTTGAAGTCTGTTCTCGGCAATATTGTGGAAACAGTGATTCTAGTGTTTGGAAATGTACTGCTTGCTTTCCTAATCATTGCTCTGAGCGATGTTGCTACTTCTTTCTGTTGGGTCTTTAGGTCATTTGTGCCCGTGTGTATTATTATGTGTTGGGGGGAGCCTAATCTGGATTTGGTCAGCCATCCCATGGCTCTGTTTGTTGTTGGGCACCAGATCTTTTCTACTTTACTTCTAGGGAATAGCTTTTTTTCCCATAGAAATTTCCCATTTGAGTCTTTGAGTATTACGACGTCAGCCTTGTTTGTGCTTACTGTCTGGTGGCTTTCGCTTGGACTCATAGTGTGTGTGCTGGGCTGGGGTGTCTGGTGTGTGCGTACCTCTTGTGAGCGGCCCGCTTGTGGTTCCACGGTGGTGGGGGAAGATTGCGAATCAGTATGCTGGTCGGTCTGTGTGGCACCCCTTGTATTGTGTGTCTGTTGCTTTTGTTCCGTGTGGGAGTGCAGCCGTTCCGTCCGGCTCTGTCTTGTCTTATCTCTAGCCTCTGGTTGCTGGTCTAATGGTGTTATCTCTCCTCTATGGCTCTCTTCTTTTTCCTGCAGCTCTTTCACCTGATTCCTAAGTAGATTCACCTGGTTCTCAAGTAGCTTCAGCTCTCTCTTGTGTCCCTCCCTCTCCTGATTTTGATCGTCATTCATTTTGAGGACCTCCTCTCTAAGTTTAACCATCTCTATCTCTAATTGATTAAATTTATCTTTTGGTTGTATCTGGCTGTGTGATCCCGGGGTATGTGTCTGGTCGGCCCTGGAAGGCTCACTCACTTCCTGGCTAGGCTGGTCGGCCCTGGAGGGCTCACTCACTTCCTGGCTATGCTGCTCTTCTCTTGGTGAGCTGGGAATGGTAGGGGGCTATGTGTGGCTTCCTCCCTGGTAGTTATGCTGGGGTTTGTCAGTTGTATCGTGTGGCTGTGGTTCCCCGGGGTTAGTGTCTGGTTTGAACTGTGTGGCTCGTTCACCTCCTGACCAGGCAGATTTTCTCCTGGTAAGTTGTCAATGTTGGGGGGAGTGCGGGCCACTCTGGGGCTGTTCCTTCTCCACTTAGTTAATTTTTTCAGTGTCCTGAAGGCCGTTGCAAATTTGTCGAGGTTGCCTTGCATTAATATTGTACGCGTTGACCGTCGTAGTTGAACTGTCTCCTGGTGTGTTAATTTTCATTATGGACCCATTTGCGGTATTTTCTAGCTTAACATTGGTATAGTGTGATTTTATTGCTGTGATCCAAGCCACTGGCTGATCTGAGTAGAAAATGAGGTTACTTTTTGTACCATTGTTGTAACAGTCAGCAAAAAGTGTTTCTGGTTTTTCTCTCATCTGCTCATGCTTGATCGCTTTTATAGCTTTTTTTGCGGTGTTGGGGGGAATCTGGATGCGGGGCTGTTGTGGATCTTCTGATTCGCTCATTTTTGGTAAAGTATTGTTGATCTTAGAATAAACTTTTCTGGGGCCCCGGGTTTGGTGTTTCCCTCTCCCTGTTCGCGAACTTTCCCGGTCCCCCTCTCTGACCCCGTGGTCCCTGGGCTTCTGGGTTCACCCTTCTCAGGTCTGGGTCTTTGAGCCGCTGTTTCCCGGTGCCTTCACGCTGTTCCCCTCCCCCTCAGAGGTCTCTGTGCCTCTGCCTCGGCCTGGCTCCTCGGGCCTTTCCCTGGCTTCAGTCTCCCTCCCTGGGCCCTGTACTCACAGTCTTGGTTTGCTTCTGGAAGCCTTCTGGTTGCTCCCCTTCTCCTCAGAGGTCTCTGGGCCTGGCTCCTCGGGCCTTTCCCGGGCTTTCTAGCCCAGCCACCGCTCGGGCTGTGCCTCGTTCGCCGTTCGGGTGCTGGACTGCGGTCGTCGCTCGGGTGCTGGACTGCGGCCGTCGCTCGGGTGCTGGACTGCGATCGTCGCTCGGGTGCTGGACTGTGGCCGCCGATCGGGCCGTGTCTCGTTCGCCGCCCGGGCTCCCCGAGTCACCTCGTTCCGGCTGCCGCTGCGTCTCCGTGCGGCCTCCCCGATTCGCCTCGTTTCCCGAAGCGGCCTCCCCGAGTCTCCTCGCTCCAGCTGCCGCTGCGTCTCCGTGCGGCCTTCGCGCCTCGGATCCCGATGCGGCTGAGTCACCTCGCTTCTGCTGCTGCTGTGGCCCCGTGCGGCCGCTGTTCTTTGGTTTGTATATATTTTTTTCCCTTATTTCTTTTTTTTCTTTGGCTTTTTTTTTCTAATTTCCTCTGGTTTTTCTTTTTTTCCTTTGGTGGTCTTTTCCTTCCTTACTTAATCTAGACTAAACTAAACTTAAACTTAACTAAACAAACTAAACTAACTTAACTAGAACTAAATTTAACTTTAAAACCTTTTTAAACTTGAAATGAACCTTTTTTCCCCCCACTTTAAACACTAAAAACACTAAAAATTCAGCAACCCATCTTCAGCGTGTGTATTCACTCTGTCTGGCTGTCTCCTCCCCACATACATCCCTCCCCCACACACACACCTCCCCCCACACACCCCTCCCCACACACACCCCTCCCCACACACACACCACTCCCCACACCCACCCCTCCGCTCACACCCCCCCCACACAGACACCCCTCCCCACACACTCACCCCTCCACATACACACCCCTCCCCACACACACAATCCTCCCCACAAACGCTCCCCTCCCCACACACACACCTCCACACACACACTCCTCCCGACACACACATACCCCTCCCCACACAAACACACCCCTCCCCCACACACACACACCACTCCATATACACACCCCTCCCACACACACTCCTCCCACACACACACACCTCCCCACACACACACCTCCCCACACACACACCCCTCCCCACACACACACCCATCCCCACACAGACACCCCTCCCCACACAGATACCCCTCCATGCACACTCCCCTGCCCACACACATCCCTTCCCCACACACACCCCTCACCACACACACACTCCTCCCCACACACACTGCTCCCCACACACATCCCTCCCCCACACACATCCCTCCCCCACACACACCACCCCCCCACACACAACCCTCCCCACAAACACATTCCTCCCCCAAACACCACTCCCCCAGACACACACCTCCCCACACTAACACGTCCCCACACACACCTCCCCACACACACACCTCCCCCCACACACACACCTCCCCACATACTCACCCCTCCCCACACACACAGCTCCCCACACACACACTCCTCCACACACACACCCCTCCCCACACACACAACACTCCCACACGCACACCCCTCCCCACACTCACACATCCCCACACACACACCCCTCCCGACGCACAAACCCCTCCCAACACAAACATTCCCCTCCCTCACACACACACCCCTCCCCACACACACACCACTCCCCACACACATCCCTCCCCACACACACCCCTTCCCCATACACACCCCTCACCACACACACTCCTTCCAACACACACTCCTCCCCCACACACACCCCTCCCAACACACACATCACTCCCCCACACACACACCTCCCCCACACACACACCTCCTCACACACACCCGTCCCCACACACTCAACTCACCCACACACATGCCTCCCCCACACAAACCCCTCCCCACACACACCCCTCTCCACACACATCCCTCCCCACACACACCTCCCTACAAACACCCCTCCCCACACACACACCTCTCCCTCACACAACCCTCTCCCCCCACAAACACCCCTCCCCACACATACATCCCTCCGCCACACACACTCCTTCCCCACGCACACACCTCCCCACACAAACCCGTCCCCACACACACACCTCCCCACACACACCCCTCCCCACACACACACCACTCCCCACAGACAACCCTCCCCACACACACACACATCCACACACACACCACTCCCCACACAAAAAACCCACCCCACACACACACCCCTCCCTACACACACACCTCCCCACACACACTCCCCTCCCGACACACACCCCCTCCCCACACAAACACACCCCTCTCCCACACACACACACCTCCCCACGCAGACACACCACTCCCCATTCACACCCCTCCCACTCACACTCGCCCCCACACACACCCCTCCCCACACACACCCTTCCCCACACACCCTCATCCCCACACACACACCTCCCGCACACGACACCCTCCCCACACACACACACAACCCTCCCAACACACACCCCTCCCCACACACACACCCCTCCCCACACACACAGCCCTCCCCCACACACACCCCTTCCCCACACACACAACTCCCCACATACACACCTCCCACACACACACTCACCCCTCCTCACACACACACATCTCCCGCACACACACACATCCACAAACAAACCCCTCCCCACACACACCCCTCCCCACACACACAATCCTCCACACACAGACACCCCTCACAACACACACACCTCCGAACACACACACCCACTCCGACAGAGACACACCCCTCCCCACACACCCCCTTCCCCACACACCCACCTCCCCACACACACACCTCCCTCACACGACCCCCTCCCCACACACAAACACTCCCAACACACAACCCCCCACACACACACACCCCTCCCCACACACACCCCTCCCCACACACACACACACCTCCCCACAGACACCCATCTCCACACACACCCCTCCAGACACACACCCCTCCCCCACAATCACCCCTCCCCACACACACCTTTGCCCCACACACACCCCTCCGCAAACACACCCCACACGCCACATACACACAGCCCCACACACAAACCCCTCACCACACACAACCCTGACACACAAACACACCTCCCCAAACACACACCCCTCCCAAATCACACACCCCTCCCCACACACACCCTTCCCCACACACACACCTCCCCACACCCACCGCTCCCCACAAACACGCTCCTCCCCACACACACCCCTCCCCACACACACAGCCCAGCCCCACACACACCCCTTCCCCACGCACACAACTCCCCACACACACACGTCCCACACACACACTCACCCCTCCCCACACACACACCTCCCCCACACACACCCCTCCCCACACACACACCACTCCCCACACACACACCTGCCCACACACACCACTCCCCACACACACCCCTCCCCACACACACACCCTTCCCCACACAAACAGCCCTCCCCACAAACACACCCTTCCCCATACACACACACCACTCCCCACACAAACCCCGCCCCACACACATTCCTGCCCCACACATACCACTCCCCCACACGAACACCTCCCCACACACAAACGTCCCTACACACACCACTCCCCCCACACACCCCTCCCCCACACACACACCTCCCCACACACATACGCATCCCCACACACACATCCCTCACCACACAGAGACCCCTCCCCACACACACCCCTCCCCACACACACACATCCCTCCCCACAAAGAGCTCTCCCCACACACACAACCATCCCGACACACACATACCCCTCCCTACGCAAACACACTCCTCCCTCACACACAAACCCATCCCCACACACATACCACACCCCACAAAGACTCCTCTCCACACACACCCCTCCCCACACACACACCCCTCCCAACACACAATACAATACAATACAAATCGCTTTATTGGCATGATAAGGTACATCTTATGTTGCCAAAGCATCAAAATACATTTATGGTTGAACACATAAACGCGGTTCCATTCATACAGTGTATAAACAGGTATATCCCTGAGTTTATAAATAGATTTTCGCCTTGTTTATATATACTCTTGTCTTAGTTTACTGGTTGTCCCTCTGTTCATGGCAAGCTGTAACATAGTGTGCCGCCAGTGTTACACAGCTTCTCTCCTCCCCCAGTAGGAATGGGAGTTTTTGGTTGTCAGTCAGATTTCTGAATTCAGGGCATATTTGTGAGAATTTTTGATAGAAATTCTCTCTGATGCCCTGATATTTTCCACAGGCTGTGAGGAAGTGCATCTCTGTCTCAACTACTCCCTGACTGCAGTGAGAGCATATCCTGTCTTTTCTTGGCAGCCTGGTCTGCCTGTGTCTGCCTTTTTCGATCGCTAGGCTATGTTCGCTAAGTCTGTACCTTGTCAAGGTTCTTCTCAGTTTGTTATACATAGATATACATAGAAGATAGGAGCAGGAGTAGGCCATTCGGCCCTTCGTGCCTGCTCCGCCATTCGATGAGATCATGGCTGATCCTTTAATTCAGTATCCCGTCCCCGCCTTCTCTCCGTAACCCTTAACCCCTTTTGCCCGTAGAAATATATCTAATTCCCTCTTAAATATATTTAATGAGCTGGCGTACACTGCCCTCTGTGGCAATGAGTTCCACAGGTTCACCACTCTCTGAGTGAAGAAATTCCCCCTCATCTCTGTCCTAAATGGTTTAGCCCTTATCCTTAAATTATGTCCTCTAGTTCTGTTCTCACCCGCCAAGGGAAACATTCCTTCTGCATCCAGTCTGTCTAGACCTGTCAGAATTTTATACACTTCTATGAGGTCCCCTCTCAATCTTCTAAACTCCAGTGTGTACATCCCTAAACTACATAGTCTCTCCTCATAGGTCATTCCCGCCATTCCTGGTATCAGCCTGGTGAATCGCCGCTGCACGCCCTCCATGGCAAGAACATCCTTCCTCAGATGAGGCGACCAAAACTGTACACAGTACTCGAGGTGTGGTCTCACCAGTGCCCTGTACAGCTGCAGCAAGGTATCCCTGTTCCTGTATTCTAACCCTTTTGCTATGAAGGCCAGCATACCGTTTGCCTTCTTGACCGCCTGTTGCACCTGCATGCTCGCCTTCAGTGACTGGTGTACAAGAACACCCAGGTCTCTCTGTACTTCCCCCTCTCCCAATCTATTGCCATTTAAATAATAATTTGCCCTCCCGTTCCTGCACCCAAGGTGGATAACTTCGCACTTGTCCACATTATAGTGCATCTGCCATTTATCCGCCCAATCGCCCAGTCTGTCCAAATCGCTCTGGAGCTTCCTGGTCTCTTCCTCTGAGCCCACCCCCCCTCCTAGTTTAGTGTCGTCTGCAAATTTGGAAATGCTGCATCCGACTCCCTGATCCAGGTCATTAATGTAAATTGTGAACAGCTGGGGGCCCAGGACAGATCCCTGTGGTACCCCACTTGTTACTGCCTGCCATTCAGAAAATGAGCCGTTTATTCCAACTCTCTGTTTTCTATCTGACAGCCAGTTCCCTATCCACGCCAAAACTTTCCCCTTTATCCCATGAGCCTCAATTTTCCATGCTAATCTTTTATGTGGGACCTTATCGAAGGCCTTTTGGAAGTCCAGGTACACCACATCTACTGGCTCTCCCCCATCTATTCTACCAGTTACTCCCTCAAAAAATTCCAATAGATTAGTCAAGCACGATTTACCCTTTGTAAATCCATGTTGACTCTGTCCTATCCTGTCCTCATTTGCTAAGTGCTCCGCTATTTCATCCTTAATGATGGACTCCAGCATTTTGCCCACAACTGATGTAAGGCTTACAGGTCTGTAATTACCTGCTTTTTCCCTACCCCCCTTTTTGAATAGTGGGGTAACGTTAGCTACCCTCCAATCCATCGGCACTGTTCCCGAGTCTAATGAATTCTGAAAAATCATCCTTAGTGCATCCGCTATCTCTAGGGCCACCTCCTTCAGTACCCTAGGATGCATGTTATCAGGCCCTGGGGATTTGTCCACCTTCAATCCCTTTAGCTTCCTTAACACCATATCCTTAGAGATATTGATTTGCGTCAGTTCCTCCTTTGCCAATGTCCCTATTTTTCCCGATATCCCAGGGAGGTTTTTTGTGTCTTCCTTCGTAAAGACTGACCCAAAGTATGCATTTAGTTGATCTGCCATTTCCTTATTTCCCATTATATATTCCCCCGTATCTGACTGCAATGGACCAACTTTGGTTTTCACCAGTCTTTTCCTTTTGATATATTTATAAAAGCTTTTGGAGTTAGTTTTTATATTTTCCGCCAGCTTGTTTTCGTAAGCTATTTTGCCCCTCTTGATCATGCCCTTTGCCCTCCTTTGCTCTATCTTAAACTGTTCCCAATCTTCCGCTCTGGCGCTTTTTTTGGCTATTTTATACGCCCTATCTTTGGATTTTATGCTGTCTCTAATTTCCCCTGTTATCCACGGTTGAGTCACCTTTTTAGATTTCCTTTTATGCCAGATTGGTATAAACAATTTTTGCAATTTTGTCATTCTATCTTTAAATGTTTGCCATTGTTTATCTACCTCCAGTCCTCCCAGGAACGTTGTCCAATCAGACCTACTCAGTTCCCGTCTCATGGCATCATAATTCCCCTTGTTTAAATTCAGGACCTTAGTCTCTGAGTCAATTTCTTCGCTCTCCATTTCGAGTGAGAAATCGATCATGTTATGATCGCTCTGACCCAAGGGTCCCCGTACAACAAGATTACTGATTAGTCCCTTCTCATTGCACAGTACCCAGTCCAATATAGCCTGTTCCCGAGTTGGTTCCTCGACATATTGATCCAGATAACCATCCCTTAAACACTCAAGGAATTCCTCCTCCTCATTATTTTTACTGATTAGGCTAGTCCAATCTATATGTAAGTTAAAGTCACCTATGATGACAGCTGTGCTCTTATTGCACGCTTCTCTAATTTCCCTCGTGATGCCCTCCCTAACCTCTATTTTACTATTTGGAGGCCTATATACCACTCCTATTAATGTTTTTCGCCCCTCGCTATTTCTTAGCTCCACCCATATAGATTCTGTATTAACTGAGTTAATATCCTTCTTTTCAATTGCATTTATCCCCTCTTTTACTAGCAATGCTACCCCTCCTCCCTTTCTTTTTTGTCGATCCTTCCTAAATACTGAATACCCCTGTATGTTAAGCTCCCAGCCCTGCTCACCCTGCAACCATGTTTCCGTAATCCCAATTAGATCATAATTATTAACCTCTATTTCCACAGCTAATTCATCTACCTTGTTCCTGATGCTTCTCGCATTAAGGTATAAAACCCTCAGGCTTTTTTTATGCTCACATTTTTTATGAATTAGTTTGGCCCTTTGTTTTTTGTTCCTCACCCTTTTACCATTTATTTCTGTCTGCCTTTCACTTTCCTCTATTTCACTACATAGGTTTCTAGCCCCCTGCCATACTAGTTTAAATGCTCCCGAACTGCTTTATCAAAAATTACCCCGAGAACATCAGTTCCATCTCTGCACAGGTGTAGACCGTCCCTTTTGTATAGGTCACACCTACCACAAAACTGGTTCCAATGCCTCAAAAATTTAAAACCCTCCCTCTTACACCACTGCTCAAGCCACGTATTTAGCCTAACTATCCTGTTCTCTGTACTCTTACTAGCACGTGGCACTGGTAGTAATCCAGAGATTACTACCTTCGAGGTCCTACTTTTTAGCTTGGCTCCTAACTCCCTAAATTCTACTTGTAGGACCTCTTCCCTTTTTTTAGCTACGTCGTTGGTACCAACATGTATCACGACAACTGGCTGTTCCCCCTCCCCCTCCAGAATGTTCTGCACCCGCGCCGAGACATCCTTGACCCTTGCACCAGGGAGGCAACATACCATCCTGGAGTCTCGGTCGCGACCACAGAAACCCCTATCTATTCCCCTTACAATCGAATCCCCTATTACTATAGCCCTGCCACTCTTTTTCCCTCCCTTCTTTGCAACAGAGCCAGTCATGGTGCCATGAGCCTGGCTGCTGGTGCCTTCCCCCGATGCGCCACCCCCCCCGACAACAGTACCTAAGACGGTGAACCTGTTGCTAAGGGAGACAACCCCAGGGGATTTCTGCACTACCTTCCTGCCCTTGCTCTGCCTTTTGGTCACCCATGTACTGTCTACGCTGGCCTTAACCTGCGGTGTGACCAACTCGCTAAATGTGCTATCCACACCCCTCTCAGAACCATGGTCAGGTAATCAGCTATGTTGTATTGTCTGTTTAGGGCCAAGTAGCAATTGAGTTTGCTTTGGGTTTTTGTTGTTTCTGCCCAATATGACAGATATTTTTCCTTTTGCTCAGCGACGATTGTGTTGGGTCGAATTCTTTGTGTTACCCTGTCACTGTCCTGGGGCTGGTTATTGTTAGTATTGTTATTAGTTACTTTATTGAGTCCCAGGACTAGTTGACTGAGGGTATTCTTCTTTATGGTCAGCTCTTGGCATTTCAGGGCGTCGTAGTGATAGCATTGGGGGTTGCTCATTTGTCGGTGATTCCAAAATTTGGTGTCTCTTTTTTGGATAGTGATTATTAATGGGTATTGGCCTAGTTCCGCCCTGCATGCGTTGTTTACTGTTTTCCTTTGAGTCCGGAGGATACTTTTACAGAATTCCGCATGTAGGATCTCAATTGGGTGTTTGTCCCATTTTGCAAAATCTTGTTGTGTTAGTGGTCCCCAGACCTCACTGCCATAGAGTGCAATTGGTTCAATTACTGATTTGAAAAGTTTGAGCCAAATGCTAATTGGGATTTCTATTTGGATTGATTTTTTGATGGCATAGAAAGCCCTTCTTGCTTTCTCTTTCAGTTCATTCACAGCCAGTTTGAAGTTTCCCGTAGAACTGATTTTTAAGCCCAAGTATGTGTAGTGAGTGGTTTGTTCAATTTTGGTTGTTCCTACTGTGAAATTTATTGTGGGTCCATGTTGTTTGGATCTTTGCTGGAACACAAGGACTTTGGTTTTTTGGGGATTTATTGTCAGGGCCCAAGTCTGGCAGTACGACTCCAGCAGGTCCAGGTTCTGCTGTAGACCCTCCTTAGTTGGTGACAGCAGAACCAGGTCGTCGGCATAGAGGAGGAATTTAACCTTGGATTCATATAGGGTGAGGCCGGGTGCTGTAGATTGTTCAAGTAGTTTTGCCAATCCATTAATGTAAATATTAAAGAGTGTCGGTGAGATTGGCGAGCCCTGCGTTTCCCCCCGCCCCTGTGGGAAGTATTTTGTTTGTTTGTCTCCAATTTTAACTGCACATTTATTGTTTGTATACATTGATTTAATTACATCATATGTTTTACCTCCTACCCCGCTTTCGATAAGTTTCAGGAATAAACCGTCATGCCAGATGGAGTCGAAAGCCTTCTGGAAATCTACAAAGCATGCGTAGATTTTGCTTTTGTTATGGTGAACGTGTTTGTCAATTAGGGTCTGTAGGGTGAAGATATGATCGGATGTTCTATAGTTTGGCAGGAATCCAATTTGGCTTTTACTCAAGACATTGTGCTCTTCAAGGAAGTTTATAAGTCTTTTGTTTATGATGCTACAGAATACCTTCCCCAGGTTACTGTTTACACAGATGCCTCGATAGTTGTTTGGGTCGATTTTGTCCCCACTTTTGTATATGGGTGTTATGAGTCCGTTGTTCCAGATGTCAGGGAAATAACCGACACTCAGAACCAAGTTGAAGAGCTTTAGGATAGCCAGTTTCATTTTGTTGTCTGTGTGTTTAATCATCTCTATTAGTATGCCGTCTGTCCCGCAGGCTTTTCCTGGTCGCAGGTCCTTGAGTTTTTCAAGAAGTTCTTTTTCTGTTATTATGGCGTCTAGCGGGTTTTGGTTATCTTTTATGGCCATTTCTAGCTTTTCCAGTTTTTTGCATATTTGGTGTTGCTCTGGCCTTAGTGTGTTTTTCTGGTATAATTTTTCAAAGTGGTTTACCCATGTGTCCCCATTTTGAATGGCCAAATCGTCGTGTTGTTTTTTGTGTAGTGTTTTCAAGTTTTCCCAGAAACAATTGGAATCAATGGATTCCTCCATGGAGCTGAGTGTATTCTTAATATATTGCTCTTTTTTGGTTCTGAGTGTGTTTCTGTATTGTGTTAGTGTCTGACAATAAGTAAGGCGTAATTCCTCGTTTTCTGGATGTCTGTGTTCTTGGTTTGATATTTTTCCAAGTTTTTTCCTCATGTTATGGCAATCTCGGTCAAACCATTTTTCATAGTTTTTTGTTTTGGGTTTGTTCTTGCGAGCTTTCAAGTTTGCATTTGTTGCCAAATTATCAAAAATATTGTTTAGTTTAATAACTGCCCGGTTTACGCCTTCTTTATTGTGAGTGTATATGTTATCCAGAAAGGTGTCAAAGAGAGCTTGAGTTGATGCATTGCTAATTGTTTTCTGGTATTTTTCCGTGTCGTTTTTGGCCCATCTGTACGATTTTTTGGTGTTGTACAGTTTACTGGGTTGTGTTTCTATGTTGTTTGTTTCTGTCTTTTTGAGGAACATAGTAATTTGACTGTGATCTGACAGTGTTGTTTGTGGTTTGACTGTGAATGCTCTGAAAGAGGATGGGTCTAAGTCTGTAATCATATAGTCTACTGTGCTGCAGCCAAGAGGTGAGCAATAGGTCGATCTTCCTAGGAGGTCTCCTATGAACCTACCATTGACAATGTACAGACCCAGGTTTCGACAGAGCTGTAGCAGCTGTTTTCCGTTGGTATTTGAGTGCTTGTCGCAGTTATGCCTGTATGGAAGGGAAGGGATGTCAAAGTGGTCATTCCCGAAAACTTAATTGTTTCCCTGATTATTGGTGAAGTCTGGTTCTTCGCCCGTACGGGGAATCGATGGGCCGAAATGGCCTCTATCTGCACTGTGGGGTTTCTGTGATTCTGTGATTCTGTGATATAAAGTGCGCAAATGTAAACATCTTGGGTGTTTGAGATAATCTCCCTCTCAAGTTTGAGCCACATATGGTTTTCGCCCTTTTTTATAAATCTGATGTAATTCTTAAGTTCTGTTTTAAACCAGATCAGTATGCCTCCGGAGTCTCTGCCTTGGGTTACACTTGGTAATTTATTGGAGGGGACCACCAGCTCAGTGTACCCTTGGGGACAGCCAGTGTGTCCTTTTCCTTTATACCAAGTTTCCTGTAAAATGATAATATCTAGGTCTTTAGTTTCATCTATGAACTCTGGGGTCCTACTCTTCACTTCTCGCACTGAAGAGCGTAGACCTTGGATATTCCAGGTCGAAATATATAAGGATTTCATGTTAAGTTTGATCTTTTACTATGATAGGTTAAAGAGTGGTACGTGTTTGTCGTGTCTAAGTGTGGGAAAATAAAAGATCACTTCAGTTGTCTATAAAAGTTAATACAATTTGGTTACAGTTCTTTCTATTAATTAGTCCTTGATCCATAAGGCGGAAATAGATGCTGCTGCACATCTGCTTATTGTCTCTTAATGGATTGTTTCTGCCTGAGGTATTGCGTACGTCCTGTGCATCTCTCCCTCTGTCTGGCTGGGAGCGGTCCTATTCCCCTGTGGGACAGGAGTGGTGCAGGTCTGATATTGTTGTTTTGCATGGGGATCCTCTCTGGTCTCGGTTGGTGTGTTGGTGGTCTTTGTAGTGTTCCTGATATGTACCCCGCCGATCTCTGGTGGTCGGGGGGGGGTCCTCTTGGAGTCTGGGTATTTATACCCAGTTAAAAGCGACGTCCTTCAGGGCTTTAGCAAAGATCGATATTCTTTGCCTTTGGATGTGGACGTGGTCGTAAAGACATTCCTCATCGAGGGTGGGGTGTTGGGCCAGGTGTACGTTGTGGTTTGATTCGCAGTCTCTTGCTATGCTGGCATTTATCTCATGAATTGTGTTGTTGTTGAAGTCTGTTCTCGGCAATATTGTGGAAACAGTGATTCTAGTGTTTGGAAATGTACTGCTTGCCTTCCTAATCATTGCTCTGAGCGATGTTGCTACCTCTTTCTGTTGGGCCTTTAGGTCATTTGTGCCCGTGTGTATTATTATGTGTTGGGGGGAGCCTAATCTGGCTTTGGTCAGCCATCCCATGGCTCTGTTTGTTGTTGGGCACCAGATCTTTTCTACTTTACTTCCAAGGAAAAGCTTTTTCTCCCACAGAAATTTCCCATTTGAGTCTATGAGTATTACGACGTCAGCCTTGTTTGTGTTTACTGTCTGGTGGCTTTCGCTTGGACTCATAGTGTGTGTGCTGGGCTGGGGTGTCTGGTGTGTGCGTATCTCTTGTGAGCGGCTCGCTTGTGGTTCCACGGTGGTGGGGGAAGATTGCGAATCAGTATGCTGGTCGGTCTGTGTGGCACCCCTTGTATTGTGTGTCTGTTGCTTTTGTTCCGTGTGGGAGTGCAGCCGTTCCGTCCGGCTCTGTCTTGTCTTATCTCTAGCCTCTGGTTGCTGGTCTAATGGTGTTATCTCTCCTCTATGGCTCTCTTCTTTTTTCTGCAGCTCTTTCACCTGATTCCTAAGTAGATTCACCTGGTTCTCAAGTAGATTCAGCTCTCTCTTGTGTCTCTCCCTCTCCTGCTTTTGTTCGTCATTCATTTTGAGGAACTCCTCTTTAAGTTTAACCATCTCTATCTCTAATTGATTAAATTTACCTTTTGGTTGTATCTGTCTGTGTGATCCCGGGGTATGTGTCTGGTCGGCCCTGGAAGGCTCACTCACTTCCTGGCTAGGCTGGTCGGCCCTGGAAGGCTCACTCACTTCCTGGCTATGCTGCTCTTCTCTTGGTGAGCTGGGAATGGTAGGGGGACTATGTGTGGCTTCCTCCCTGGTAGTTATGCTGGGGTTTGTCAGTTGTGTCGTGTGGCTGTGGTTCCCCGGGGTTAGTGTCTGGTTTGAACTGTGTGGCTCGTTCACCTCCTGACCAGGCAGATTTTCTCCTGGTAATTTGTCAATGTTGGGGGGAGTGCGGGCCACTCTGGGGCTGTTCCTTCCCCCCTTAGTTAATCTTTTCAGTGTCCTGAAGGTCGTTGCAAATCTGTCGAGGTTGCCTTGCACTAATATTGTTCCGGTATTGTATGCGTTGACCATCGTGGTTGAACTGTCTCCTGGTGTGTTAATTTTCATTATGGACCCATTTGCGGTATTTTCTAGTTTAACATTGGTATAGTGTGATTTTATTGCTGTGATCCAAGCCGCTGGCTGATGTGAGTAGAAAATGAGGTTACGTTTTGTCCCATTGTTGCAACAGTCAGCAAAAAGAGTTTCTGGTTTTTCTCTCATCTGATCATGCTTGATCGCTTTTATAGCTTTTTTTGCGGTGTTGGGGGGAATCTGGAAGCGGGGCTGTTGTGGATCTTCTGATTCGCTTATTTTTGGTAAAGTATTGTTGGTCTTAGAATAAGCTTTTCTGGGGCCCCGGGTTTGGTGTTTCCCTCTCCTAGTTCGCGAACTTTCCCGGTCCCCCTCTCCGACCCCGTGGTCCCTGAGCCTCGGCTCCTGAGTTCACCCTTCTCAGGTCTGAGTCTGTGAGCCGCTGTTTCCCGGTGCCTTCGGGCTGTTCCCCTCCCCCTCAGAGGTCTCTGCGCCTCTGTCTCGGCCTGGCTCCTCGGGCCTTTCCCTGGCTTCAGTCTCCCTCCCTGGGCCCTGTACTCACAGTCTTGGATTGCTTCTGGGAGCCTTCTGGTTGCTCCCCTTCTCCTCCGAGGTCTCTGGGCCTGGCTCCTCGGGCCTTTCCCGGGCTTTCTATCCCAGCCGCCGCTCGGGCTGTGCCTCGTTCGCTGTTCGGGTGCTGGACTGCGGCCGTCGCTCGGGTGCTGGACTGCGGCCGTCGTTCGGGTGCTGGACTGCGGCCGTCGCTCGGGTGCTGTACTGCGGCCGTCACTCGGGTGCTGGACTGCTGCCGTCGCTCGGGTGCTGGACTGCGGCCGTCGCTCGGGTGCTGGACTGCGGCCGTCGCTCGGGTGCTGGACTGCGGCCATCGCTCGGGTGCTGGACTGCGGCCGCCGATCGGGCCGTGTCTCTTTCGCCGCTCGGGCTCCCCGAGTCACCTCGCTCCGGCTGCCGCTGCGTCTCCGTGCGGCCTACCCGATTTGTCTCGCCTCGTTTCCTGAAGCGGCCTCCCCGAGTCACCTCGCTCCGGCTGTCGCTGCGTCTCCGTGCGGCCTTCGTCGAGTCACCTCGCTTCCGTCCCCGATGCGGCCGAGTCACCTCGCTTCTGCTGCTGCTGTGGCCCCGTGCGGCCGCTGTTCTTTGGTTTGTATATTTCTTCCCTTATTTCTTTTTTGCTTTGGCTTTTTTTTTCTAATTTCCTCTGGTTATTTTTTTTTTTCCTTTTGTGGTCTCTTTGGCGGTCTGTTCCTTCCTTACTTAATCTAGACTAAACTAAACTTAAACTTAACTAAACAAAACTAAAGTAACTTAACTAGAACTAAATTTAACTTTAAAACTTTTTAAAATTGAAATGAACCTTTTTTTCCCCACTTTAAACACTAAAAACACTAAAAATTCAGCAGCCCATCTTCAGCGTGTGTATTCACTCTGTCTGGCACTTGTCCACCCTCCCCACACACACACCTCTCCCCACACACACACCTCCTCACACACGCCACTCCCCACACACACACTCTTCCCCACACACACACCCCTCCCCACACATACAACTCCCCACACACACCTCCCCCACAGACACTCACCCCTCCCCACACACACACACCTCCCCCACACACACACTCCTCCCAACACACACCCCTCCCCAAACCCACACTCCCCACACACACACCCCTCCCCACACACACACCTCCACACACACACCACTCCCCACACACCCCCCTCCCCACACACACACCTCCCCACACACACCCCTCCCCACACACACCCCTCCCCACACACACACCATTCCCCACACACACACCACCCCACACACATACACCCCTCCCCCACACACTGAAGGTGTTGATAAACACATGGGGGTATGATATTGTTGATATCACGGTTGAGGGAGTGGCAAGACTGGCAGCTCAATATTCCGGGGTACCGAATCTTCAGGCAAGACAGAGGGGGAGGTATAAGAGGAGGGGGTGTGGCAATATTAATTAAGGAGTCAATTAGTGCAGTAATGAGGGATGATATATTTGCAGGTTCCTCTAATGAGGCCATATGGGTGGAGCTTAAAAACAAAAAGGGGGCAAGCACGTTGCTGGGAGTGTACTATAGGCCTCCAAACAGTCAGGGGGAGATAGAGGAACAGATATGTAGGCAAATCTCAGAGAAATGTGCAAATAATAGGGTAATAATAATGGAGGCTTTCAACTTCCCCAATATTAACTGGGATAGTCAGAGTGTGAAAGGCTCAGAGGGTGTAGAATTCTTAAAGTGCATCCAGGAGAGCTTTTTGAGCCAGCATGTAGAAAGTCCTACAAGAGAGGGAGCGGTACTGGATCTAATTCTAGGGAATGTGGCCGGCCAAGTGGAAAAAGTGCTAGTAGGTGAGCACTTTGGTGACAGTGACCATAATATGGTGGGATTTAAGGTGGCCATGGAAAAGGACAGGGATGGGCCGGAAATAAAGGTTCTAAATTGGGGGAAGGCCGATTTTAATAGGATAAGACAGGATCTGGCCAAAATGGACTGGGATCAGCTACTTGTAGGAAAATCTGCATCGGAGCAATGGGAGGCTTTCAGAAGGGAGATTGAGACCATACAATGGCAACATGTTCCCGTAAAGGTCAAGGGTGGTTCCAAAAACCACAGGGAACCTTGGATGTCAGGGGATATACGAGAATGGATTAGGAAAAAAAGGAGGGCTTTTGGCAGATACAAAAGGCTAAAGACCGAGGAAGCCCTAGAGAAGTACAAAAAGTGCAGGGGGATACTTAATAAAGAAATTAGGAGATCAAGGAGGGGCCATGAAATAACACTGGCGAGCAAAATAAAGGAAAATCCTAAGATGTTTTATAAGTATATTAAGGGTAAGAGGATAACTAGGGAAAAAATAGGGCCCATTAGGGACAAAAGTGGCAATCTGTGTGTGGAGCCGGAAGACGTAGGAAGGGTTCTAAATGAATTTTTTGCATCTGCTTTCACTATGGAGAAGGACGATGTAGACATAGAAATAGGGCGGGGGGACTGTGATATGCTCGAACATATTAACATCGAGAGGGAGGAGGTATTGGCGGTTTTAGCAGGCCTAAAAATGGAGAAATCCCCAGGCCCAGACGAAATGTATCCCAGGCTGCTGTGTGAGGCAAAGGAAGAGATTGTGGGGGCTCTAACACATATATACAGGACCTCTCTGGCCACAGGGGATGTGCCAGAGGACTGGAGAACCGCTAATGTAGTACCATTATTCAAGAAGGGAAGTAGGGAAAAACTGGGGAACTAAAGGCCAGTGAGCCTAACATCAGTGGTAGCAAAATTATTGGAAAAAATTCTGAGGGTCAAAATTTGTCTCCACTTGGAGAGGCAAGGATTAATCAGGGATAGTCAACATGGCCATGTCAAGGGAAGATCATGTCTGACTAATTTGATTGAATTTTTTGAGGGGGTGACTAGGTGTGTGGATGAGGGTAACGCAGTGGATGTGGTATACATGGATTTCAGTAAGGCCTTCGATAAAGTCCCGCACAGGAGACTGGTCAAGAAGGTAAGAGCCCATGGAATCCAGGGTGCCTTGGCACATTCGATACCAAACTGGCTTAGTGGGAGAAGGCAGAGGGTGATGGTCGAAGGTTGTTTTTGTGACTGGAAGCCTGTGGCCAGTGGGGTACCAAAGGCATCGGTGCTGGGTCCCTTGCTGTTTGTGGTCTACATTAATGACTTGGATATGAATGTAAAAGGTATGATCATTAAGTTTGCGGATGATACAAAAATTGGTAGGGTGGTAAATAGCGAGGAGGGTAGCCTCAGTTTGCAGGACGATATAGATGGGTTGGTCAGATGGGCGGAACAGTGGCAAATGGAATTTAACCCGGAAAAGTGTCGGGACCAGCGGGAGCAGCGAGGAGGAGCTCGGGAGAAAACCCGGCGACCAGCGAGGCCCGAGACCAGTCAGGAGCAGCGTGGTGAGACCGGTATAAAAACCGGAGAGAGGCGAGGCCTGAGACCAGTCGGGACCAGCAGTAGCAGCGAGGAGGAGCTCGAGAGAAAACCCAGCGACCAGCGAGGCCCGAGACCAGTTGGGAGCAGCGTGGTGAGACCGGTATAAAAACCGGAGAGAGGCGAGGCCCGAGACCAGTCGGGACCAGCAGGAGCAGCGAGGAGGAGCTCGGGAGAAAACCCGGCGACCAGCGAGGCCCGAGACCAGTTGGGAGCAGCTTGGTGAGACCCGTATAAAAACCGAAGAGAGGCGAGGCCCGAGACCAGTCGGGACCAGCGGGAGCAGCGAGGAGGAGCTCGGGAGAAAACCCGGCGACCAGCGAGGCCCGAGACCAGTCGGGAGCAGCGTGGTGAGACCGGTATAAAAACCGGAGAGAGGCGAGGCCCGAGACCAGTCGGGACCAGCCGGAGCAGCGAGGAGGAGCTCGGGAGAAAACCCGGCGACCAGCGAGGCCCGAGACCAGTCGGGAGCAGCGTGGTGAGCCCGGTATAAAAACCGGAGAGAGGCGAGGCCCGAGACCAGTCGGGACCAGCGGGAGCAGCGAGGGGGAGCTCGGGAGAAAACCCGGCGACCAGCGAGGCCCGAGACCAGTTGGGAGCAGCGTGGTGAGACCGGTATAAAAACCGGAGAGAGGCGAGGCCCGAGACCAGTCGGGACCAGCGGGAGCAGCGAGGAGGAGCTCGGGAGAAAACCCGGCGACCAGCGAGGCCCGAGACCAGTCGGGAGCAGCGTGGAGAGACCGGTATAAAAACCGGAGAGAGGCGAGGCCCGAGACCATTCGGGACCAGCGGGAGCAGCGAGGAGGAGCTCGGGAGAAAACCAGGCGACCAGCGAGGCCCGAGACCAGTCGGGAGCAGCGTGGTGAGACCGGTATAAAAACCGGAGAGAGGCGAGGCCCGAGACCAGTCGGGACCAGCGGGAGCAGCGAGGAGGAGCTCGGGAGAAAACCCGGCGACCAGCGAGGCCCGAGACCAGTCGGGAGCAGCGTGGTGAGACCGGTATAAAAACCGGAGAGAGGCGAGGCCCGGGACCATTCGGGACCAGCAGGAGCAGCGAGGAGGAGCTCGGGAGAAAACCCGGCGACCAGCGAGGCCCGAGACCAGTCGGGAGCAGCGTGGTGAGACCGGTATAAAAACCGGAGAGAGGCGAGGCCCGGGACCATTCGGGACCAGCAGGAGCAGCGAGGAGGAGCTCGGGAGAAAACCCGGCGACCAGCGAGGCCCGAGACCAGTTGGGAGCAGCGTGGTGAGACCCGTATAAAATCCGGAGAGAGGCGAGGCCCGAGACCAGTCGGGACCAGCGGGAGCAGCGAGGAGGAGCTCGGGAGAAAACCCGGCGACCAGCGAGGCCCGAGACCAGTCGGGAGCAGCGTGGAGAGACCGGTATAAAAACCGGAGAGAGGCGAGGCCCGAGACCATTCGGGACCAGCGGGAGCAGCGAGGAGGAGCTCGGGAGAAAACCAGGCGACCAGCGAGGCCCGAGACCAGTCGGGAGCAGCGTGGTGAGACCGGTATAAAAACCGGAGAGAGGCGAGGCATACCAACTCAGCAGCGGGGAGAGAGGTAAAAAGTAATCAGTGTGTGACGTCACCAGGGAGCAGGTAGGTGATTGGTTGGTGAGTATTTCTCTTTTTTCAATACAAGCTTGAATTCTGTGGTGTTAAATTTCTGTGGTGTAGTGGGGATAGTTGGTAAATAAAGCGCCCTTGAGCATACCTGTAACTGGGGTATTGAATAAATTTTTTAAAGTAATTAAAGGAGTAAGTCATGGCAGGAGAGTTCAGACCCGTGTTCTGCTCCTCCTGCTCTATGTGGGAAGTCAGGGATGCTGCCAGTGTCCCTGGCGACCATGTGTGTGGGAAATGCATCCAGCTGCAGCTACTTGTAGACCGCATTATGGCGCTCGAGCTGCGGGTGGATGAATTTTGGAGCGTGCGCGATGCTGAAAGGCTCGTGGATAACACGTTTAGCGAGTTGTTCACGCCTCAGGGTAGGGCAGCACAGGGGGTGACCATCAGGCGGAGCAACAAAGGCAGGCAGGTAGTGCAGGGAACCCCTGCGGACATCCCCCTTTCAAACTAGTATACCGCTTTGGATACTGTTGAGGGGGATGACTCACCAGGGGAAGGCAGCAGCAGCCAACTTCCTGGCACTGGGGGTGCTCCTGCTGCCCAGGAAGGGGGGAAAAGAGTGGGAGAGCAATAGCGGTAGGGGATTCTATAGTAAGGGGAACAGATAGGCGTTTCTGTGGCCGTAGACGTGAATCCAGGATGGTTTGTTGCCTCCCTGGTGCCAGGGTCAAGGATGTCACTGAGCGGCTGCAGGGCATTCTGGAGGGGGAGGGTGAACAGCCAGTGGTCGTGGTCCACATTGGTACCAACGACATAGGTAAAAAGAGGGATGAGGTCCTGCAGCAAGAATTTAGGGAGCTAGGTGAAGGATTAAGAAGCAGGACCTCAAAGGTTGTAATCTCTGGATTACTCCCGGTGCCACGTGCTAGTAAGTATAGGAATAGGAAGATAGAACAGATGAATGCGTGGCTAAAGGGATGGTGCAGGGGGGAGGGCTTTAGTTTCCTGGATCACTGGGTCTGCTTCTGGGAAAGGTGGGACTTGTACAAGTCGGACGGTTTAGACGTGAACCAGAGGGGAACCAATATCCTTGCGGGGAGGTTTGCTAGCACTGCTGGGGAGGGTTTAAACTAACTTGGCAGGGGGTTGGGGTACAGAGTGGAGCTATAGTAGGGGGTGATTTATGGCCAAATACAGAGGGAAAAACAAGTCAGCTGGGAAGGCAGAGCAAATATGTGAAGGCAAAAGAGAATATGGCAGGGCTGGAAGGCATTTATTTTAATGCAAGGAGTCTTGCAAATAAGGTGGATGAACTGAAGTTGTTGTTGAACACATGGGAGTACGATATTGTTGCTATCACAGAGACATGGTTGAGGGAGGGTCAGGACTGGCAGCTCAATATTCCGGGGTATAGAATCTTCAGGCGAGACAGAGGGGGGTGTAAAAGGGGAGGGGGGTGTTGCAATATTAATTAAGGAGTCAATTACTGCTGTAAGGAGGGATGATATATTAGCGGGTTCCTCTAATGAGGCCATATGGGTAGAACTTAAAAACAAAAAGGGGGCAAGCACTTTGCTGGGAGTGTACTATAGGCCCCCAAACAGTCAGGGGGAGATAGAGGAACAGATATGTAGGCAAATCTCAGAAAAGTGCGAAATTAATAGGGTAATAATAGTGGGGGATTTCAACTTCCCCGATATAAATTGGGACAGTCAGAGTGTGAAAGGCTCAGAGGGTGCAGAATTCTTAAAGTGCATCCAGGAGAGCTTTTTGAGCCAACATGTAGAAAGTCCTGCAAGAGAGGGGGCGGTACTGGACCTAATTCTGGGGAATGTAGCCGGGCAAGTGGTGGAAGTGTCAGTAGGGGAGCATTTTGGCGACAGTGACCATAATTCGGTGAGATTTAAGGTGGTCATGGAAAAAGACAAAGACGGCCCGGAAATAAGGGTTCTAAATTGGGGGAAGGCCGATTTTAATATGATAAGGCAGGATCTGGCCAAAGTGGACTGGGAGCAGCTGCTTATAGGAAAATCCACATCAAAACAATGGGAGACTTTCAGAAGGGAAATTGAGAGAGTACAACGCCAACATGTTCCTGTAAAGGTCAAGGGTGGGACCAACAAGCAAAGGGAACCTTGGATGACAAGGGATATACAAAAATGCATTAGAAATAAAAGGGGGGCTTTTGGCAGTTACAAAAGACTAAAGACGGAGGAAGCCCTAGAGGAGTATAAAAAGTACAGGGGCATACTTAAAAAAGAAATTAGGAGGGCGAGGAGGGGCCATGAAATAACACTGGCGAGCAAAATAAAGGAAAATCCTAAGATGTTTTATAAGTATATTAAGGGCAAGAGGATAACCAGGGAAAGGGTAGGGCCCATTAGGGACCAAAGTGGCAATCTGTGTGTAGAGCCAGAGGATGTAGGCGGGGTTTTAAATGAATTTTTTGCATCTGTGTTCACTATGGAGAAAGACGATGCAGACATAGAAATCGGGCAAGGGGACTGTGACATACTTGAACATATTAGCATCGAGAGGGAGGAGGTGCTAGCGGTTTTAGCAGGCCAAAAAGTGGATAAATCCCCAGGCCCGGACGAGATGTATCCCAGGCTGCTGTGGGAGGCAAAGGAGGAGATTGCAGGGGCTCTGACACTAATTTTCAGAGCCTCTCTGGCCACAGGGGATGTACCAGAGGACTGGAGAACAGCTAACGTAGTACCATTATTCAAGAAGGGTAGCAGGGATAAACCAGGGAATTACAGGCCAGTGAGTCTAACATCTGTGGTGGGGAAATTATTGGAAAAAATTCTGAGGGACAAAATTAATCTCCACTTGGAGAGGCAAGGATTAATCGGGGATAGTCAGCATGGCTTTGTCAAGGGTAAATCATGTCTGACAAATCTGATCGAATTTTTCGAGGGGGTGACTAGTGGGGTGGATGAGGGAAATGCTGTGGATGTGGTTTACATGGACTTCAGTAAAGCTTTTGACAAAGTCCCGCATAGGAGACTGGTTAAGAAGGTAAGAGCCCATGGGATCCAGGGTGCCTTGGCGCATTGGATCCTAAACTGGCTGAGTGGCAGGAGGCAGAGGGTGATGGTTGAAGGTTGCTTTTGTGACTGGAAGCCTGTGTCCAGTGGGGTACCTCAGGGATCGGTGCTGGGTCCCTTGTTGTTCGTGATCTACATAAATGATTTGGATGAGAATGTAAAAGGCATGATCAGTAAGTTCGCAGATGACACGAAAATTGGTGGGGTGGTAAATTGCGAGGAGGAAAGCCTCCGGCTACAGGACGATATAAACGGGTTGGTCAGATGGGCGGAAAAGTGGCAAATGGAATTTAACCCTGAAAAGTGCGAGGTGATGCATTTTTGACGGACAAGTAAGGCAAGGGAATACACAATGAGTGGTAGGGCCCTAGGAAGTACAGAGGGTCAGAGGGACCTTGGTGTACATGTACATAGATCCCTGAAGGCAGTGGAGCAGGTAGATAAGGTGGTTAAAAAGGCATATGGGATACTTGTCTTCATTAGCCGAGGCATAGAATATAAGAGCAGGGAGGTTATGATGGAGCTGTACAAAATGCTGGTGAAGCCACAGCTGGAGTACTGTGTGCAGTTCTGGTCGCCTCACTATAGGAAGGATGTGATTGCTTTGGAGAGGGTGCAGAGAAGATTCACCACGATGTTACCTGGGATGGAGCGCCTCAGCTATGAAGAGAGGCTGGGCAGGCTGGGGTTGTTTTCCTTGGAGCAGAGAAGGCTGAGGGGGGACCTGATTGAGGTGTACAAAATGATGAGGGGCATAGATAGGGTAGATAAAGAGGAACTTTTCCCCTTAGTGGGGGGGGTCAATAACAAGGGGGCATAGATTCAGGGTAAGGGGCAGGAGATTTAGAGGGGATTTGAGGAGGAACTTTTTCACCCAGAGGGTGGTTGGAATGTGGAACTCAATGCCTGAAAGGGTGGTAGAGGCAGGAACCCTCACAACATTCAAGAAGCATTTGGATGAGCACTTGAAATGCCATTGCATACAAGGCTATGGACCAAATGCTGGAAAATGGGATTAGACTGGACAGGGATGGATGGGCGGTGCAGACACGATGGGCCGAAGGGCCTCTTTCTGTGCTGTAAAACTCTATGACCCTATGACTCTAAAAGTGTGAGGTGATGCACTTTGGGGGGACTAACAAGGCAAGGGAATACACAATGAATGGTAAGGCCCTAGGCAAGACGGAGGGTCAGAGGGATCTGGGTGTGCAGGTACACAGACCCCTGAAGGCGGCGGAACAGGTGGATAAGGTGGTAAAAAAGGCATATGGGATACTTGCCTTCATTAGCCGAGGCATAGAATATAAGAGCAAGGAGGTTATGATGGAGCTGTATAAAACACTGGTTAGGCCACAGCTGGAATACTGTGTGCAGTTCTGGTCGCCACACTACAGGAAGGATGTGAACGCTTTGGAGAGGGTGCAGAGGAGATTCACCAGGATGTTACCAGGGCTGGAGCGCTTCAGCTATGAAGAGAGACTGGGCAGATTGGGTTTGTTTTCCTTGGAGCAGAGGAGGCTGAGGGGGGACATGATTGAGGTGTACAAAATTATGAGGGGCATAGATAGGATGGATACTGAGGAGCTGTTTCCCTTCGTAGAAGGGTCAATAACTAGGAGGCATAGATTCAAGGTAAAGGGCGGGAGGTTTAGAGGGGATTTGAGAAAGAACTCTTTCAGCCAGAGGGTGGTTGGAGTCTGCAATTCACTGCCTGAAAGGGTTGTGGAGGCAGAAACACTCACAACATTTAAGAAGCATTTGGATGAGCACTTGAAATGCCATAGCATACAAGGCTACGGACCAAATGCTGGAATATGGGATTAGATTAGACAGGGCTTGAAGGCTGGCGCGGATATGATGGGCCGAAGGGCCTCTATCTGTGCTGTATAACTCTATGACTCTATGACTCTATGACACACACCTCCCCACACACACCCCTCCCCACACACACCCCACCCCACACACACCGCTCCCACACACACGCCTCCCCACAGATACACCTCACAACACACACACTCCACCCCACACACAATCCTCCCCACATACACAACCCTCCCCAGACACACCCCCCCCCACACACACAACACACCCCACACTAACACCTTCCCACACACACCCCTCCCCACACACACAACACACCCCACACACACACCTCCCCCACACACAACCCAACCCAAACACACAACCCTCTCCAAACACTCATCCCTCCCCACACACACACATCCCCACACACACACACCACCCCACACACAACCCTCCCCACATACACAACCCTCCCCACACACAACACACCCCACACAAACACCTCCCCACATACAAAACCCTTCCCACACACACCCCTCCCCACACACACAACACACCCCACACAAAGTTCTCCACACACACACAACCCTCCCCACACTCTCCCCTCCCCACACACACCCCTCCCCACACACAAACCCCACCCCACACACAACCCTCCCCACATACATAACCCTCCCCACACACACCCCTTCCCACACACACCCCTTCCCACACACACAACACACCCCACACAAACACTTCCCCACACACACAACCCTCCCCACACACACCCCTCCCCCACACACACACCCCTCCCCACACACACACACCACAACCCACACACACCCCACCCCACCCCCCCCCCCCCCACACACACACCCCTCCCCAAGCACACCCCTCCCAAACACACACCCCTCCCCGAGAAACACACTGCCCCACACACACCCCTCCCCACACACACCCCTCCCTCACACGGCCCGTCCCCACACACACAGCCCTCCCAACAAACACCCCTCCCCACACACACACCCCTCCCCACACACACACCTCCCCACACACACACACCCCTCCACACACACACCTCTCCCCACACACACCCCTCCCCACACACAACCCTCCCCCACACAAACCACTCCCCACACACACCCCTGCCCGACACACACCCCTCCCCAAACACACACCCCTCCCCACATACACACACCCCCACACAAAAACCCCTCCCCACACACCCTGCTGACCCACACACATACCTCCACAAACACATACCCCTCCCCACTCACACACCACTCCCCACACAAACACCTCCCCACAGACATTCTCCTACCCACGCACACCCTTCCCCACACACACCCCTCCCCACACACACACATCCCCCACACACACACACCTCCCCACACACACTCCCCTCCCCACACACACACCCCTCCCAACACACACACCTCCCCACACATACACCCCTCCCCACACACACACCTCCCCACACACACACCACGCCCCAAACACACCCCTCCCCACACATACACCCCTCCCCACACATTCACCCTTCCCCATACACACACCCATCCTCACATACACACCCCTCCCCACACACCATCCCCACACACACACACCCCTCCCCACACACACCCCTCCCCACACACACCCTTCCCCACACACACCCCTCCCCACACACACCCCTCCCCACACACACACATCACCCCCACACACACCACTCCCCACACACACTCCCCTCCCCACACACACACATCCCCCACACACACACCCCTCCCCACACACCATCCTCACACACACACACCCCTCCCCACACACACCCCTCCCCACACACACCCTTCCCCACACACACCCCTCCCCACACACACACATCCCCCCACACACACCCCTCCCCACACAAAAACCCCTCCCCACACACCCTGCTGACCCACACACATACCTCCACAAACACATACCCCTCCCCACTCACACACCACTCCCCGCACAAACCCCTCCCCACAGACATTCTCCTACCCACGCACACCCTTCCCCACACACACCCCTCCCCACACACACACATCCCCCACACACACACCCCTCCCCACACACACTCCCCTCCCCACACACACACCCCTCCCAACACACACACCTCCCCACACATACACCCCTCCCCACACATACACCTCCCCACACACACACCACGCCCCAAACAAACCCCTTCCCACACATACACCCTTCCCCACACACACACCCCTCCCCACACATTCACCCTTCCCCATACACACACCCATCCCCACATACACACCCCTCCCCACACACCATCCCCACACACACACCCCTCCCCACACACACCCCTCCCCACACACACCCTTCCCCACACACACCCCTCCCCACACACACACATCCCCCCCACACACACCCCTCCCCACACACACTCCCCTCCCCACACACACACCCCTCCCAACACAGACACCTCCCCACACACACACCCCTCCCCCCACACACACACCCCACTCACACCACTCCCCACACACACCCCTCCCACACATACACCCTTCCCCACACGCACACCCCTCCCCACACATGCACCCTTCCCCATACACACACCCATCCCCACATACACACCCCTCCCCACACACCATCCCCACACACACACACCCCTCCCCACACACACATTCCTCCCCCACACACACCCCTCCCCCACACACACCCCTCCCCACACACACATTCATCCCACACACACACCCCTCCCCACACACTCACCACTCCCCACACACACCTCTGCCCCACACACACCCCTCCCCACACACATCCCCATCCCCACACACACATCCCTCACCACACACACACCCCTCACCAGAAACACCCCTCGCCACACACACATACCCCTCCCCACACACACACCCCTCCCCACACACACACCCCTCCCCACACACACACCCCTCCCCACACACACCACTCCCCACACACAGACACCAATCCCCAACACACACACCTCCCCACACACAGCCCTCCCCACACACAACACTCCCCACACAACCCCCTCCCCACACATACCCCTCCCTCACACAAACCCCTCCCCACACACCCTTCCCACCCCACACACACCCCTCCCCACACACACCCCTCCCCACACACACCACTGCCCACACACACCCCTCCCACACACACCCCGCCCCACACACACACGTCCCCCACACACAACCCAACTCAAACACATAACCCTCCCCAAACACTCACCCCTCCCCACACGCACTTATCCCCACACACATACCCCACCTCACACACACATCCCTCCCAACACAGACACCCATCCACACACAGACACCCCTCCCCACACACTCCTCACCCCACACACACCCCTTCCCCACACACACCCCTCACCACACAAACACTCCAACCCACACACATCCCTCCCACACACGCACCACTCCCCAGACACACCCCTCCCCACACACACACCCCTCCCCACACGAACACCCCTTACTCATACACACTGCTCCCCCACACACACTCCTCCCCACACACACCCTTCCCCAAACACAAACCCCACCCAAGACACACCCCTCTCAAGAAACACACCTCCCCACACACACACCCCTCCCCACACACACACCTCCTCACACACGCCACTCCCCACAAACACCCCTCCCCACACACACACCCTTCCCCACAAACACACCCCTCCCCACACATACAACTCCCAACACACACCTCCCCCACACACACTCACCCCTCACCACACACACACACCACCCCCAGACACACACTCCTCCCCACAAACACAGCCTTCCCCAAACCCACACCCACCACACACACACCCCTCCCCACACACAACCCTCCCCACACACACCACTCCCCACTCACACCGCTCCCCACACACACACCTCCCCACAAACACCCCTCCCCACACACACCCCTCCCACACACAACCCTCCCCACACACACACCCCTCCCCACACACACACCCCTCCCCACACACACCCCTCCCCACACAGCCACCCATCCCCACACACACACAACCCTCCCCACACAATCACACTCCTCCCCCGCACACACACCCTTCCCCACACACACACCACTCCCCATACACACACTCCACCCCACATACACCCCTCCCCACACACATACCCCTCCCCACACACACAAACCTCCCCCCACACACACCCCTCCCGACACACACACACACCTCCCCACACAAACACAGCCCTCCCCCACACACACCACTCCCCACACACCCCCCTCCCCACACACACACCTCCCCACACACACCCCTCCCCACACACACCCCTCCCCACACACATACACCCCTCCCCCACACACTGAAGGTGTTGATAAACACATGGGGGTATGATATTATTGATATCACGGTTGAGGGAGTGGCAAGACTGGCAGCTCAATATTCCGGGGTACAGAATCTTCAGGTGAGACAGAGGGGGAGGTATAAGAGGAGGGGGTGTCGCAATATTAATTAAGGAGTCAATTAGTGCAGTAATGAGGGATGATATATTAGCAGGTTCCTCTAATGAGGCCATATGGGTGGAGCTTAAAAACAAAAAGGGGGCAAGCACTTTGCTGGGAGTGTACTATAGGCCTCCAAACAGTCAGGGGGAGATAGAGGAACAGATATGTAGGCAAATCTCAGAGAAATGTGCAAATAATAGGGTAATAATAATGGGGGCTTTCAACTTCCCCAATATTAACTGGGATAGTCAGAGTGTGAAAGGCTCAGAGGGTGTAGAATTCTTAAAGTGCATCCAGGAGAGCTTTTTGAGCCAGCGTGTAGAAAGTCCTACAAGAGAGGGAGCGGTACTGGATCTAATTCTAGGGAATGTGGCCGGCCAAGTGGAAAAAGTGCTAGTAGGTGAGCACTTTGGTGACAGTGACCATAATATGGTGGGATTTAAGGTGGCCATGGAAAAGGACAGGGATGGGCCGGAAATAAAGGTTCTAAATTGGGGGAAGGCCGATTTTAATAGGATAAGACAGGATCTGGCCAAAATGGACTGGGATCAGCTACTTGTAGGAAAATCTGCATCGGAGCAATGGGAGGCTTTCAGAAGGGAGATTGAGACCATACAATGGCAACATGTTCCCGTAAAGGTCAAGGGTGGTTCCAAAAACCACAGGGAACCTTGGATGTCAGGGGATATACGAGAATGGATTAGGAAAAAAAGGAGGGCTTTTGGAAGATACAAAAGGCTAAAGACCGAGGAAGCCCTAGAGAAGTACAAAAAGTGCAGGGGGATACTTAATAAAGAAATTAGGAGATCAAGAAGGGGCCATGAAATAACACTGGTGAGCAAAATAAAGGAAAATCCTAAGATGTTTTATAAGTATATTAAGGGTAAGAGGATAACTAGGGAAAAAATAGGGCCCATTAGGGACAAAAGTGGCAATCTGTGTGTGGAGCCGGAAGACGTAGGAAGGGTTCTAAATGAATTTTTTGCATCTGCTTTCACTATGGAGAAGGACGATGTAGACATAGAAATAGGGCGGGGGGACTGTGATATGCTCGAACATATTAACATCGAGAGGGAGGAGGTATTGGCGGTTTTAGCAGGCCTAAAAATGGATAAATCCCCAGGCCCAGACGAAATGTATCCCAGGCTGCTGTGTGAGGCAAAGGAAGAGATTGTGGGGGCTCTAACACATATATACAGGACCTCTCTGGCCACAGGGGATGTGCCAGAGGACTGCAGAGCCGCTAATGTAGTACCATTATTCAAGAAGGGAAGTAGGGAAAAACTGGGGAACTAAAGGCCAGTGAGCCTAACATCAGTGGTAGCAAAATTATTGGAAGAAATTCTGAGGGACAAAATTTGTCTCCACTTGGAGAGGCAAGGATTAATCAGGGATAGTCAACATGGCCATGTCAAGGGAAGATCATGTCTGACTAATTTGATTGAATTTTTTGAGGGGGTGACTAGGTGTGTGGATGAGGGTAACGCAGTGGATGTGGTATACATGGATTTCAGTAAGGCCTTCGAAAAAGTCCCGCACAGGAGACTGGTCAAGAAGGTAAGAGCCCATGGAATCCAGGGTGCCTTGGCACATTCGATACCAAACTGGCTTAGTGGCAGAAGGCAGAGGGTGATGGTCGAAGGTTGTTTTTGTGACTGGAAGCCTGTGGCCAGTGGGGTACCACAGGCATCGGTGCTGGGTCCCTTGCTGTTTGTGGTCTACATTAATGACTTGGATATGAATGTAAAAGGTATGATCATTAAGTTTGCGGATGATACAAAAATTGGTAGGGTGGTAAATAGCGAGGAGGGTAGCCTCAGTTTGCAGGACGATATAGATGGGTTGGTCAGATGGGCGGAACAGTGGCAAATGGAATTTAACCCAGAAAAGTGTCGGGACCAGCGGGAGCAGCGAGGAGGAGCTCGGGAGAAAACCCGGCGACCAGCGAGGCCCGAGACCAGTCGGGAGCAGCGTGGTGAGACCGGTATAAAAACCGGAGAGAGGCGAGGCCCGAGACCAGTCGGGACCAGCGGTAGCAGCGAGGAGGAGCTCGAGAGAAAACCCAGCGACCAGCGAGGCCCGAGACCAGTTGGGAGCAGCGTGGTGAGACCGGTATAAAAACCGGAGAGAGGCGAGGCCCGAGACCAGTCGGGACCAGCAGGAGCAGCGAGGAGGAGCTCGGGAGAAAACCCGGCGACCAGCGAGGCCCGGGACCAGTTGGGAGCAGCTTGGTGCGACCCGTATAAAAACCGAAGAGAGGCGAGGCCCGAGACCAGTCGGGACCAGCGGGAGCAGCGAGGAGGAGCTCGGGAGAAAACCCGGCGACCAGCGAGGCCCGAGACCAGTCGGGAGCAGCGTGGTGAGACCGGTATAAAAACCGGAGAGAGGCGAGGCCCGAGATCAGTCGGGACCAGCCGGAGCAGCGAGGAGGAGCTCGGGAGAAAACCCGGCGACCAGCGAGGCCCGAGACCAGTCGGGAGCAGCGTGGTGAGCCCGGTATAAAAACCGGAGAGAGGCGAGGCCCGAGACCAGTCGGGACCAGCGGGAGCAGCGAGGGGGAGCTCGGGAGAAAACCACACCCCACACACACCCCTCCCCACACACACCACTCCCCACACACACACCACACCCCACACACACCCCTCCCCACTCACACCCTTCCCCACACACACACCCCTCCCCACACACACCCCTCCCCCACAGAAACACCTCCCCACTCACACCCCTCCCCACACACTCCCCTCCCCACACACCCCCCTCCCCACATACACACCTCCTTCACATGACCCCCTCCCCACACGTAAACTCCTCCCCATAAACACTCAACCCCACACACACAGCCTTCCCCACACACACCCCTCCCCACACACACCCCTCCCCACACAACGCCCTCCCCCACACACAAAACCCTCCCCACAAAGTCACCCCTCCCCACACACACACCTCCCCACACACACCCCTCCCCCACACACATCCCTCCCCCACTCACACCCCTCCCCCACACACAACCCTCCCCACAAACACATCCCTCCCCCACACACCACTCCCCCACACACACACCTCCCCACACTAACCCGTCCCCACAAACACCTCCCCCCACACACAACTCCCTCCACACACACACCTCCTCACACACACACATCCCCACAAACACACCCCTCCCCTCACACACCCCTCTCCACACACACACCCCTCCCCACACACATACCACTCCCCACAAATACACCTCCCCACACACACAACACTCCCGACACACACACCCCTCCCAACACAAACATACCCCTCCCCCACACACACATCCCTCCCCATACACACACACCACTCCCCACACATACCCCTATCCACACACCACCCCCCACACAGACACCCCTCCCCACACAGACTCCCATCCCCGCACAGACACCCCTCTCCGCACACACCCCTTCCCCACACACACCCCTCATCACACACACACTCCTTTCAACACACACTCCTCTCCACACACATCACTCCCCCATAAACACCCCTCATCCACACAATGCAATACAATACAATACAAATCGCTTTATTGGCATGATAAGGTACATCTTATGTTGCCAAAGCATCAAAATACATTTATGGTTGAACACATAAACGCGGTTCCATTCATACAGTGTATAAACAGGTATATCCCTGAGTTTATAAATATACATTCGCCTTGTTTATATATACTCTTGTCTTAGTTTACTGGTTGTCCCTCTGTTCATGGCAAGCTGTAACATAGTGTGCCGCCAGTGTTACACAGCTTCTCTCCTCCCCCAGTAGGAATGGGAGTTTTTGGTTGTCAGTCAGATTTCTGAATTCAGGGCATATTTGCGAGAATTTTTGGTAGAAATTCTCTCTGGTGCCCTGATATTTTCCACAGGCTGTGAGGAAGTGCATCTCTGTCTCAACTACTCCCTGACTGCAGTGAGAGCATATCCTGTCTTCTCTTGGCAGCCTGGTCTGCCTGTGTCTGCCTTTTTCGATCGCTAGGCTATGTTCGCTAAGTCTGTACCTTGTCAAGGTTCTTCTCAGTTTGTTATCCTTTACCATGGTCAGGTAATCAGCTATGTTGTGTTGTCTGTTTAGGGCCAAGTAGCAATTGAGTTTGCTTTGGGTTTTTGTTGTTTCTGCGCAATATGACAGATATTTTTCCTTTTGCTTAGCGACGATTGTGTTGGGTCGAATTCTTTGTGTTACCCTGTCACTGTCCTGGGACTGGTTATTGTTAGTATTGTTATTAGTTACTTTATTGAGTCCCAGGACTAGTTGACTGAGGGTATTCTTCTTTATGGTCGGCTCTTGGCATTTCAGGGCGTCGTAGTGATAGCATTGGGGGTTGCTCATTTGTAGGTGATTCCAAAATTTGGTGGCTCTTTTTTGGATAGTGATTATTAATGAGTATTGGCCTAGTTCCGCCCTGCATGCGTTGTTTACTGTTTTCCTTTGAGTCCGGAGGATACTTTTACAGAATTCCGCATGTAGGATCTCAATTGGGTGTTTGTCCCATTTTGCAAAATCTTGTTGTGTTAGTGGTCCCCAGACCTCACTGCCATAGAGTGCAATTAGTTCAATTACTGATTTGAAAATTTTGAGCCAAATGCTAATTGGGATGTCTATTTGGATTGATTTTTTGATGGCATAGAAAGCCCTTCTTGCTTTCTCTTTCAGTTCATTCACAGCCAGTTTGAAGTTTCCCGTAGAACTGATTTTTAAGCCCAAGTATGTGTAGTGAGTGGTTTGTTCAATTTTGGTTGTTCCTACTGTGAAATTTATTGTGGGTCCATGTTGTTTGGATCTTTGCTGGAACACAAGGACTTTGGTTTTTTGGGGATTTATTGTCAGGGCCCAAGTCTGGCAGTACGACTCCAGCAGGTCCAGGTTCTGCTGTAGACCCTCCTTAGTTGGTGACAGCAGAACCAGGTCGTCGGCATAGAGGAGGAATTTAACCTTGGATTCATATAGGGTGAGGCCGGGTGCTGTTGATTGTTCAAGTAGTTTTGCCAATCCATTAATGTGAACATTAAAGAGTGTCAGTGAGATTGGCGAGCCCTCCGTCACCCCCCGCCCCTGTGGGAAGTATTTTGTTTGTTTGTCTCCAATTTTAACTGCACATTTATTGTTTGTATACATTGATTTAATTACATCATATGTTTTCCCTCCTACCCCGCTTTTGATAAGTTTCAGGAATAAACCGTCATGCCAGATGGAGTCGAAAGCCTTCTGGAAATCTACAAAACATGCGTAGATTTTGCTTTTGTTATGGTGAACGTGTTTGTCAATTAGGGTCTGTAGGGTGAAGATATGATCGGATGTTCTATAGTTTGGCAGGAATCCAATTTGGCTTTTACTCAAGACATTGTGCTCTTCAAGGAAGTTTATAAGTCTTTTGTTTATGATGCTACAGAATACCTTCCCCAGGTTACTGTTTACACAGATGCCTCGATAGTTGTTTGGGTCGATTTTGTCCCCACTTTTGTATATGGGTGTTATGAGTCCTTTGTTCCAGAAGTCAAGGAAGTAACCGACACTCAGAACCAAGTTGAAGAGTTTTAGGATAGCCAGTTTCAGTTTGTCGTCTGCGTGTTTAATCATCTCGTTTAGTATGCCGTCTGTCCCGCAAGCTTTTCCTGGTCGCAGGTCCTTGAGTTTTTCAAGAAGTTCTTTTTCTGTTATTATGGCGTCTAGCGGGTTTTGGTTATCTTTTATGGCCATTTCAAGCTTTTCTAGTTTTTTGCGTATTTGCTGTTGCTCTGGTCTTAGTGTGTTTTTCTGGTATAATTTTTCAAAGTGGTTTACCCATGTGTCCCCATTTTGAATGGACAAATCGTCGTGTTGTTTTTTGTGTAGTGTTTTCAAGTTGTCCCAGAAACAATTCGACTCAATGGATTCCTCCATGGAGCTGAGTGTATTCTTAATAAATTGCTCTTTTTTGGTCCTGAGTGTGTTTCTGTATTGTGTTAGCGTCTGACAATAAGTAAGGCGTAATTCCTCATTTTCTGGATGTCTGTGTTTTTGGTTTGATAGTTTTCTAAGTTTTTTCCTCATGTTATGGCAATCATGGTCAAACCATTTTTCATAGTTTTTTGTTTTGGGTTTGTTCTTGCGAGCTTTCAAGTTTGCATTTGTTGCCAAATTATCAAAAATATTGTTTAGTTTACTAACTGCCCGGTTTACACCTTCTTTATTGTGAGTGTATATGTTATCCAGAAAGGTGTCTAAGAGAGCTTGAGTTGATGCATTGCTAATTGTTTTCTGGTATTTTTCCGTGTCATTTTGGCCCATCTGTACGATTTTTTGGTGTTGTACAGTTTACTGGGTTGTGTTTCTATGTTGTTTGTTTCTGTCTTTTTGAGAAACATAGTAATTTGGCTGTGATCTGACAGTGTTGTTTGTGGTTTGACTGTGAATGCTCTGAAAGAGGATGGGTCCAAGTCGGTAATCATATAGTCTACTGTGCTGCAGCCAAGAGGTGAGCAGTAGGTCGATCTTCCTAGGAGGTCTCCTATGAACCTACCATTGACAATGTATAGACCCAGGTTTCGACAGAGCTGTAGTAGCTGTTTACCGTTGGTATTTGACTGCTTGTCGCAGTTATGCCTGTATGGAAGGGAAGGGATGTCAAAGTGGTTATTCCCGAATATGTAATTGTTTCCCTGATTATTGGTGAAGTCTGGTTCTTCGCCCGTTCTTGAATTGAGGTCCCCACAGATCAACACGTTCCCCTGGGCCTGGTATTGGATAATTTCCCCCTCCATGTTGGAGAAGTACGGGGAATCGATTGGAGGGATATAAAGTGCGCAAATGTAAACATCTTGGGTGTTTGAGATAATCTCCCTCTCAAGTTTGAGCCACATTTGGTTTTCGACCTATTTTATAAATTTGATGTAATTCTTAAGTTCTGTTTTAAACCAGATCAGTATGCCTCCGGAGTCTCTGCCTTGGGTTACACTTGGTAACCTCCCCCACAAACACCCCTCACCACACACACCCCTGCCCTATACACACCCCTCCCCACACACACCCCTCCCCCACTCACACCCCCCCCACACACACACCCCTCCCCACAGACACACACCTCTCCAGACACACACCCCTCCCGCACAGGCACCACTCCACACAAAGACACCGCTCCCCCACACACACCCATCCCCACACACACCCCTCCCCAAACACACACCTCCTGAAACAGAACCTCCCCACACACACACCCCTCCCCACACACACACCCCTCCCCACACACACAACCCTCACCCCATACACACCCCTCCCCACACACACACACTTCCCCCAGACACACCCCTCCCCAAACACACACCCCTCCCCACACACACCCCAACACCCCACACACAACCCTCCCCCACACACTCCCCTGCCCACACACACCCCTGCCCTACACACACCCCGCCCCACACACACACACCTCCCCACACACACCACTCCACATACACACCCCTCCCCCACACAACCCCCACCCCTGGCACACGCCTCCCTCACAATTATCCCAACCCCACACGCAATCCCCTCCACACACACACCCCTCCCCACACACAACCCTGCACTACACACACCCCTCCCCACACACAACCCTCCCCACACACACCACTCCCCCCACACACAAACTTCCCCACACACACCCCTCCCCAAACAAACACCCAACCCCACACACACCGCTCCCGCACACACACCCCTCCCGACACACAACCCTCCCCCACACATATATTAAGGGCAAGAGGATAACCAGGGAAAGGGTAGGGCCCATTAGGGACCAAAGTGGCAATCTGTGTGTAGAGCCAGATGATGTAGGCGGGGTTTTAAATGAATTTTTTGCATCTGTGTTCACTATGGAGAAAGACGATGCAGACATAGAAATCGGGCAAGGGGGCTGTGACATACTTGAACATATTAGCATCGAGAGGGAGGAGGTGCTAGCGGTTTTAGCAGGCCAAAAAGTGGATAAATCCCCAGGCCCAGACGAGATGTATCCCAGGCTGCTGTGGGAGGCAAAGGAGGAGATTGCAGGGGCTCTGACACAAATTTTCAGAACCTCTCTGGCCACAGGGGATGTACCAGAGGACTGGAGAACAGCTAACGTAGTACCATTATTCAAGAAGGGTAGCAGGGATAAACCAGGGAATTACAGGCCAGTGAGCCGAACATCTGTGGTAGGGAAATTATTGGAAAAAATTCTGAGGGACAAAATTAGTCTCCACTTGGACAGGCAAGGATTAATCGGGGATAGTCAGCATGGCTTTGTCAAGGGTAAATCATGTCTGACAAATCTGATTGAACTTTTCGAGGGGGTGACTAGGGGGGTGGATGAGGGAAATGCTGTGGATGTGGTTTACATGGACTTCAGTAAAGCTTTTGACAAAGTCCCGCACAGGAGACTGGTCAAGAAGGTAAGAGCCCATGGGATCCAGGGTGCCTTGGCGCGTTGGATCATAAACTGGCTGAGTGGCAGGAGGCAGAGGGTGATGGTCGAAGGTTGCTTTTGTGACTGGAAGCCTGTGTCCAGTGGGGTACCTCAGGGATCGGTGCTGGGTCCCTTGTTGTTTGTGATCTACATAAATGATTTGGATGAGAATGTAAAAGGTATGATCAGTAAGTTCGCAGATGACACGAAAATTGGTGGGGTGGTAAATTGTGAGGAGGAAAGCCTCAGGCTACAGGACGATATAAACGGGTTGGTCAGATGGGCGGAAAAGTGGCAAATGGAATTTAACCCTGAAAAGTGCGAGGTGATGCATTTTGGACGGACAAATAAGGCAAGGGAATACACAATGAGTGGTAGGACCCTAGGAAGTACAGAGGGTCAGAGGGACCTTGGTGTACATGTACATAGATCCCTGAAGGCAGCGGAACAGGTAGATAAGGTGGTTAAAAAGGCATATGGGATACTTGCCTTCATTAGCCGAGGCATAGAATATATGATCAGGGAGGTTATGATGGAACTGTACAAAACGCTGGTGAGGCCACAGCTGGAGTACTGTGTGCAGTTCTGGTCGCCTCACTATAGGAAGGATGTGATTGCTTTGGAGAGGGTGCAGAGAAGATTCACCAGGATGTTACCTGGGATGTAGCGCCTCAGCTATGAAGAGAGGCTGGACAGGCTGGGGTTGTTTTCCTTGGAGCAAAGATGGCTGAGGGGGGACCTGATTGAGGTGTACAAAATGATGAGGGGCATAGATAGGGTAGACAAAGAGGAACTTTTCCCCTTAGTAGGGGGGTCAATAACAAGGGGGCATAGATTCAGGGTAAGGGGCAGGAGGTTTAGAGGGGATTTGAGGAGGAACTTTTTCACCCAGAGGGTGGTTGGAATGTGGAACTCAATGCCTGAAAGGGTGGTAGAGGCAGGAACCCTCACAACATTCAAGAAGCATTTGGATGAGCACTTGAAATGCCATTGCATACAAGGCTATGGACCAAATGCTGGAAAATGGGATTAGACTGGACAGGGATGGATGGGCGGCGCAGACACGATGGGCCGAAGGGCCTCTTTCTGTGCTGTAAAACTCTATGACTCTATGACTCTATGATACCCCTCCCCCACAAACACAACTCCCCACACACACACCCCTCCCCACAAACACCCCACCCCACACACGCACCCCTCCCCCACACACAACACTCACACACACATACCCCTCCCCCACATACACCCCTCCCGACACACACCCCTCCCCCACACACAGCCCTCCCCCACAAACACACCTCCCCACACACACACCCCTCCCCACACACACCACTACCCACAGACACTCCTCCCCACACACACACCCATCCACACACACACACCTCCCCACAAACATACACCACTCCCCATACACAATAATACAATACAATACAAATCGCTTTATTGGCATGATAAGGTACATCTTATGTTGCCAAAGCATCAAAATACATTTATGGTTGAACACATAAACGCGGTTCCATTCATACAGTGTATAAACAGGTATATCCCTGAGTTTATAAATATATTTTCGCCTTGTTTATATATATTCTTGTCTTAGTTTACTGGTTGTCCCTCTGTTCATGGCAAGCTGTAACATAGTGTGCCGCCAGTGTTACACAGCTTCTCTCCTCCCCCAGTAGGAATGGGAGTTTTTGGTTGTCAGTCAGATTTCTGAATTCAGGGCATATTTGTGAGAATTTTTGATAGAAATTCTCTCTGATGCCCTGATATTTTCCACAGGCTGTGAGGAAGTGCATCTCTGTCTCAACTACTCCCTGACTGCAGTGAGAGCATATCCTGTCTTCTCTTGGCAGCCTGGTCTGCCTGTGTCTGCCTTTTTCGATCGCTAGGCTATGTTCGCTAAGTCTGTACCTTGTCAAGGTTCTTCTCAGTTTGTTATCCTTTACCATGGTCAGGTAATCAGCTATGTTGTATTGTCTGTTTAGGGCCAAGTAGCAATTGAGTTTGCTTTGGGTTTTTGTTGTTTCTGCCCAATATGACAGATATTTTTCCTTTTGCTTAGCGACGATTGTGTTGGGTCGAATTCTTTGTGTTACCCTGTCACTGTCCTGGGGCTGGTTATTGTTAGTATTGTTATTAGTTACTTTATTGAGTCCCAGGACTAGTTGACTGAGGGTATTCTTCTTTATGGTCAGCTCTTGGCATTTCAGGGCGTCGTAGTGATAGCATTGGGGGTTGCTCATTTGTAGGTGATTCCAAAATTTGGTGGCTCTTTTTTGGATAGTGATTATTAATGGGTATTGGCCTAGTTCCGCCCTGCATGCGTTGTTTACTGTTTTCCTTTGAGTCCGGAGGATACTTTTACAGAATTCCGCATGTAGGATCTCAATTGGGTGTTTGTCCCATTTTGCAAAATCTTTTTGTGTTAGTGGTCCCCAGACCTCACTGCCATAGAGTGCAATTGGTTCAATTACTGATTTGAAAATTTTGAGCCAAATGCTAATTGGGATTTCTATTTGGATTGATTTTTTGATGGCATAGAAAGCCCTTCTTGCTTTCTCTTTCAGTTCATTCACAGCCAGTTTGAAGTTTCCCGTAGAACTGATTTTTAAGCCCAAGTATGTGTAGTGAGTGGTTTGTTCAATTTTGGTTGTTCCTACTGTGAAATTTATTGTGGGTCCATGTTGTTTGGATCTTTGCTGGAACACAAGGACTTTGGTTTTTTGGGGATTTATTGTCAGGGCCCAAGTCTGGCAGTACGACTCCAGCAGGTCCAGGTTCTGCTGTAGACCCTCCTTAGTTGGTGACAGCAGAACCAGGTCGTCGGCATAGAGGAGGAATTTAACCTTGGATTCATATAGGGTGAGGCCGGGTGCTGTAGATTGTTCAAGTAGTTTTGCCAATCCATTAATGTAAATATTAAAGAGTGTCGGTGAGATTGGCGAGCCCTGCGTCACCCCCCGCCCCTGTGGGAAGTATTTTGTTTGTTTGTCTCCAATTTTAACTGCACATTTATTGTTTGTATACATTGATTTAATTACATCATATGTTTTACCTCCTACCCCGCTTTCGATAAGTTTCAGGAATAAACCGTCATGCCAGATGGAGTCGAAAGCCTTCTGGAAATCTACAAAGCATGCGTAGATTTTGCTTTTGTTATGGTGAACGTGTTTGTCAATTAGGGTCTGTAGGGTGAAGATATGATCGGATGTTCTATAGTTTGGCAGGAATCCAATTTGGCTTTTACTCAAGACATTGTGCTCTTCAAGGAAGTTTATAAGTCTTTTGTTTATGATGCTACAGAATACCTTCCCCAGGTTACTGTTTACACAGATGCCTCGATAGTTGTTTGGGTCGATTTTGTCCCCACTTTTGTATATGGGTGTTATGAGTCCTTTGTTCCAGATGTCAGGGAAATAACCGACACTCAGAACCAAGTTGAAGAGTTTTAGGATAGCCAGTTTCAGTTTGTCGTCTGCGTGTTTAATCATCTCGTTTAGTATGCTGTCTGTCCCGCAAGCTTTTCCTGGTCGCAGGTCCTTGAGTTTTTCAAGAAGTTCTTTTTCTGTTATTATGGCGTCTAGCGGGTTTTGGTTATCTTTTATGGCCATTTCAAGCTTTTCAAGTTTTTTGCGTATTTGGTGTTGCTCTGGTCCTAGTGTGTTTTTCTGGTATAATTTTTCAAAGTGGTTTACCCATGTGTCCCCATTTTGAATGGACAAATCGTCGTGTTGTTTTTTGTGTAGTGTTTTCAAGTTGTCCCAGAAACAATTCGACTCAATGGATTCCTCCATGGAGCTGAGTGTATTCTTAATAAATTGCTCTTTTTTGGTCCTGAGTGTGTTTCTGTATTGTGTTAGCGTCTGACAATAAGTAAGGCGTAATTCCTCGTTTTCTGGATGTCTGTGTTTTTGGTTTGATAGTTTTCTAAGTTTGTTCCTCATGTTATGGCAATCATGGTCAAACCATTTTTCATAGTTTTTTGTTTTGGGTTTGTTCTTGCGAGCTTTCAAGTTTGCATTTGTTGCCAAATTATCAAAAATATTGTTTAGTTTACTAACTGCCCGGTTTACGCCTTCTTTATTGTGAGTGTATATGTTATCCAGAAAGGTGTCTAAGAGAGCTTGAGTTGATGCATTGCTAATTGTTTTCTGGTATTTTTCCGTGTCGTTTTTGGCCCATCTGTACGATTTTTTGGTGTTGTACAGTTTACTGGGTTGTGTTTCTATGTTGTTTGTTTCTGTCTTTTTGAGAAACATAGTAATTTGGCTGTGATCTGACAGTGTTGTTTGTGGTTTGACTGTGAATGCTCTGAAAGAGGATGGGTCCAAGTCTGTAATCATATAGTCTACTGTGCTGCAGCCAAGAGGTGAGCAGTAGGTCGATCTTCCTAGGAGGTCTCCTATGAACCTACCATTGACAATGTACAGACCCAGGTTTCGACAGAGCTGTAGTAGCTGTTTACCGTTGGTATTTGACTGCTTGTCGCAGTTATGCCTGTATGGAAGGGAAGGGATGTCAAAGTGGTTATTCCCGAATCCGTAATTGTTTCCCTGATTATTGGTGAAGTCTGGTTCTTCGCCCGTTCTTGAATTGAGGTCCCCACAGATCAACACGTTCCCCTGGGCCTGGTATTGGATAATTTCCCCCTCCATGTTGGAGAAGGTGTCCTCTTTGTAGTACGGGGAATCGATTGGAGGGATATAAAGTGCGCAAATGTAAACATCTTGGGTGTTTGAGATAATCTCCCTCTCAAGTTTGAGCCACATATGGTTTTCGCCCTTTTTTATAAATTTGATGTAATTCTTAAGTTCTGTTTTAAACCAGATCAGTATGCCTCCGGAGTCTCTGCCTTGGGTTACACTTGGTAATTTATTGGAGGGGACCACTAGCTCAGTGTACCCTTGGGGACAGCCGGTGTGTCCTTTTCCTTTATACCAAGTTTCCTGTAAAATGATAATATCTAGATCTTTAGTTTCCTCTATGAACTCTGGGGTCCTACTCTTCACTTCTCGCACTGAAGAGCGTAGACCTTGGATATTCCAGGTCGAAATATATAAGGATTTCATGTTAAGTTTTATCTTTTTCTATGATAGGTTAAAGAGTGGTACTTGTTTGTCGTGTCTAAGTGTGGGGAAAGAAAATATCACCCCAGTTGTCTACAAAAGTTAATACAATTTGGTTACAGTTCTTTCTATTAATTAGTCCTTGATCCATAAGGCGGAAGTAGATGCTGCTGCACATCTGCTTATTGTCTCTTAATGGATTGTTTCTGTCTGAGGTATTGCGTACGTCCTGTGCATCTCTCCCTCTGTCTGGCTGGTAGCGGTCCTATTCCCCTGTGGGACAGGAGTGGTGCAGGTCTGATAATGTTGTTTTGCATGGGGATCCTCTCCGGTCTCGGTTGGTGTGGTGGTGGTCTTTGTAGTGTTCCTGATATGTACCCCGCTGATCTCTGGTGGTCGGGGGGGGTCCTCTTGGAGTCTGGGTATGGACCCGGTTAAAAGCGACGTCCTTCAGGGCTTTAGCAAAGATCGATATTTTTTGCCTTTGGATGTGGACGTGGTCGTAAAGACATTCTTCATCGAGGGTGGGGTGTTGGGCCAGGTGTACGTTGTGGTTTGATTCGCATTCTGTTGCTATGCTGGCATTTATCTCATGAATTGTGTTGTTGTTGAAGTCTGTTCTCGGCAATATTGTGGAAACAGTGATTCTAGTGTTTGGAAATGTACTGCTTGCCTTCCTAATCATTGCTCTGAGCGATGTTGCTACCTCTTTCTGTTTGGCCTTTAGGTAATTTGTGCCCGTGTGTATTATTATGTGTTGGGGGGAGCCTAATCTGGCTTTGGTCAGCCATCCCATGGCTCTGTCTGTTGTTGGGCACCAAATCTTTTCTACTTTACTTCTAGGGAAGAGCTTTTTCTCCCATAGAAATTTCCCATTTGAGTCTATGAGTATTACGACGTCAGCCTTGTTTGTGTTTACTGTCTGGTGGCTTTCGCCTGGACTCATAGTGTGTGTGCTGGGCTGGGGTGTCTGGTGTGTGCGTACCTCTTGTGAGCGGCTCGCTTGTGGTTCCATGGTGGTGGGGGAAGATTGCGAGTCAGCATGCTGGTCGGTCTGTGTGGCACCCCTTGTATTGTGTGTCTGTTGCTTTTGTTCCGTGTGGGAATGCAGCCGTTCCGTCCGGCTCTGTCTTGTCTTATCTCTAGTCTCTGGTTGCTGGTCTAATGGTGTTTTCTCTCCTCTATGGCTCTCTTCTTTTTCCTGCAGCTCTTTCACCTGATTCTTAAGTAGATTCACCTGGTTATCAAGTCTATTCAGCTCTCTCTTGTGTCTCTCCCTCTCCTGCTTTTGTTTGTCATTCAATTTGAGGACCTCCTCTCTAAGTTTAACCATCTCTATCTCTAATTGATAAAATTTATCTTTTGGTTGTATCTGGCTGTGTGATCCCGGGATATGTGTCTGGTCGGCCCTGGAAGGCTCACTCACTTCCTGGCTAAGCTGGTCGGCCCTGGAAGGCTCACTCACTTCCTGGCTATGCTGCTCTTCTCTTGGTGGGCTGGGAATGGTAGGGGAACTATGTGTGGCTTCCTCCGTGGTAGTTATGCTGGGGTTTGTCAGTTGTATCGTGTGGCTGTGGTTCCCCGGGGTTAGTGTCTGGTTTGAACTGTGTGGCTCGTTCATCCCTTGACCATGCAGATTTTCTCCTGGTAAGTTGTCAATGTTGGGGTGAGTGCGGGCCACTCTGGGGCTGTTCATTCCCCTCGTAGTTGATCTTTTCAGTGTCCTGAAGGCCGTTGCAAATTTGTCGAGGTTGCTTTGCACTAATATTGTTCCGGTATTGTACGCGTTGACAGTCGTGATTGAACTGTCTCCTGGTGTGTTAATTTTCATTATGGACCCATTTGCGGTATTTTTTAGCTTAACACTGGTATAGTGTGATTTTATTGCTCTGATCCAAGCCGCTGGCTGATCTGAGTAGAATATGAGGTTACTTTTTGTCCCATTGTTGTAACAGTCAGTAAAGAGAGTTTCTGGTTTTTCTCTCATCTGAGCATGCTTGATCGTTTTTATAGCTTTTTTTGTGGTGTTGGGGGGAATCTGGAAGCGGGGCTGTTGTGGATCTTCTGATTCGCTCATTTTTGGTAAAGTATTGTTGATCTTAGAATAAGCTTTTCTGGGGCCCCGGGTTTGGTGTTACCCTCTCCCTGTTCGCGAACTTTCCCGGTCCCCCTCTCCGACCCCGTGGTCCCTGGGCCTCGGCTCCTGGGTTCACCCTTCTCAGGTCTGAGTCTGTGAGCCACTGTTTCCCGGTGCCTTCGGGCTGTTCCCCTCCCCCTCAGAGGTCTCTGGGCCTCTGTTTCGGCCTGGCTCCTCGGGCCTTTCCCTGGGCCTCCCTCCCTGGGCCCTGTACTCACGGTCTTGGTTGCGAGCCTTCTGGTTGCTCTCCTTCTCCTCAGAGGTCTCTGTGCCTGCTGGCCTGGCTCCTCGGGCCTTTCCCGTGCTGGATTGTTGGGCTGTGGCCCGAGTCCCCTCGGCTGTGCTGATTGCTGGATTTCCGGGCTGCGTTCCGAATCTCCTCGGCTGTGCCGATTTCTGCGATGCGGCCCGAGTCCTCTCCGCTGTGCCGATTGCCGGGCTGCGTTCCGGATCTCCTCGGCTGTGCCGATTTCTGGGATGCGGCCCGAGTCCTCTCCGCTGTGCCCATTGCCGGGCTGCGTTCCGATTTCTGGGATGCGGCCCGAGTCCTCTCGGCTGTGCCGGTTGCTGGACCGCTGGGCTGCGGCCCGAGTCACCTCGCCTCCTCGAACTCGGTCCCGATGCCGCCGACTCAACCACCGCTGCTGAAGCCCCGTGTGGCTGCCGTTCACTGGTTTGTGTAGTTCTTCTCTTGTTCCTTTTTTTTTTTTGCTTTGGCTTTTTTTTTCCTCTATTTTCCTCTGGGTTTTTTTTTCTTTGGTAGTCTTTCTGGCGGTCTTTTCCTTCTCTGCTTTGTCTAGGCTAATCTAAACTTAAACTAACCTAAACTAAACTAACTTAACTAGAACTAAATTTAATTTTAAAACCTTTTTAAAAATTGAAATGAAATGAAACTTTTTTTCCCCACTTTAGACACTAAAAACACTAAAATCTCAGCAGCCCATCTTCAGCATGTGTATTCACTCCGTCTGCAATTCTCTCTCCCGTTTGCTATCCCCTGCCCGGACATGACCAGTGCCACGGTCATTAAATCTCTGAACAGCCTCTTCACCCTGTTCGGTTTCCCCAGCTATATCCATAGCGACCGGGGCTCATCGTTTATGAGCGACGAACTCCGCCAGTACCTGCTCGCTAGGGGTATAGCCACAAGCAGGACCACCAGTTACAACCCCCGGGGGAACGGACAGGTGGAAAGAGAGAATGCAACTGTTTGGAAGGCCGCCCTACTAGCCTTAAAGTCTAGGGGCCTTCCGACCTCCCGCTGGCAGGAGGTGCTCCCCGATGCGCTCCACTCGATTCGGTCACTTCTCTGCACTGCCACCAATGCCACCCCTCACGAGAAAATGTTTGTCTTCCCAAGGAAGTTCACATCGGGGACATCGTTACCGCCATGGCTGACGTCCCCAGGGCCGGTACTACTGAGAAGACACGTGAGGGCCAATAAAATGGACCCCCTGGTCGAGAGGGTCGACCTCCTCCACGCCAACCCCCAGTACGCTTACATTGCGTACCCGGACGGGCGGGAGGACACAGTCTCCATACGAGACCTCGCACCTTCGGGGACCACTGTAACCCACTACCCATTACCACCCCCCCCCACGACCCGATATCCAACCCCAGCAGCCGGCTCGCCTTGGACCATCACCCACGAGGACTACACTCCAGGGCCCCAGCCTACACGGGACGCGACGCCGGAAGCTCCACCACCCCTGCCGTCGCCACGTCGATCACAGCGGCAGACAAGACCTCCGGAGAGACTCCAATACACAAACTTTTAAATACACTTCACCCCGCCGGACTCATTTTTAAACAAGGGGTGAATGTGGTAAACCACTGTCATACCTGTCTGTGTCTGTATGTGTATTCCACTAGGTGCAGGTCTGGACATGCCTCGGCTGACTCCTCCCACTATTCCAGGTATATAAGTGACTACCTCCCAGTCCCTTAGTATTCTGGACGGGTCGACCACTCGAGACAAGACCTTCATTCTTTAGTTAATAAAAGCCTGATTGTTACTCGCTTAACCTCAGTCTTTTGAGTAATTGATGGCGCATCACACACCACTCCAACACACACACACCCCTCCCCACAGACACCACTCCCCACACACACACACCCCTCCACACACACACATCGCCCTGCACACACCTCTCCCCACACACACCATTCCCCACACACCCTCATCCCCACCCACATCGCTCCCTCACACGACACCCTCCCCACACACACACAACCCTCGCAACACACATCCCTCCCCACACACACACCCCTCCCCACACACACCCCTCCCCACACACACCTCCCCACCTACACACACATACACCTCCCCACACACACCCCTCCCCACAATCACCCCTGCCCCACACACACCACTCCCCAAACACACCCCACACCCCACACACACCCCTCCACACACAAACAGCCCTCCCCCACACACACCCCTTCCCCACACACACAATTCCCCACATACACACCTCCCCCACACACACTCACCCCTCCCCACACACACACATCTCCCCACACACACACATCCACATACAAACCCCTCCCCACACACACACCTCCGCAAACACACAATCCTCCCCACACACACACCCCTCGCAACACACACACCTCCGAACACACACACCCATCCCGACACCCACACACCCCTCCCCACACACACCCTTTCCCACACAACTCCCTCCCCACACACACACCTCCTCACACACGCCACTCCCCACACACACCCCTCCCCACACACACACCCTTCCCCACACACACACACCTCCCCACACATACAACTCCCAACACACACCTCCCCCACACACACTCACCCCTCACCACACACACACACCTCACCCACACACACACTCCTCCCCACAAACACACCCCTCCCCACACACAAATCCCTCCCCATTCACACCCCTCCCTCAACACACACACTTCCCCACACACACACCCCTCCCAACACACAAGCCTCCCCACACACACACCTCCCCACACACACACACTTCCCCCACACACACCCCTCCCCAAACACACACCCCTCCCCACACACACCCCAACCCCCCACACACACACCTCCCCCACACACACACCCCTCCCCCACACACTCCCCTCCCCACACACACACACCTCCCCACACACACCACTCCACACACACACCCCTACCCCACACACACACCCCTCCCCCACACACTCCCCTCCCCACCAACACCCCTGCCCTACACACACCCCTCCCCACAAACACACACCTCCCCACACACACCACTCCTCACACACACCCCTCCCACACAATACAATACAATACAATACAAATCGCTTTATTGGCATGATAAGGTACATCTTATTTTGCCAAAGCATCAAAATACATTTATGGTTGAACACATAAACGCGGTTCCATTCATACAGTGTATTATCAGGTATATCCCTGAGTTTAAAAATATACATTCGCCTTGTTTATATATACTCTTGTCTTAGTTTACTGGTTGTCCCTCTGTTCATGGCAAGCTGTAACATAGTGTGCTGCCAGTGTTACACAGCTTCTCTCCTCCCCCAGTAGGAATGGGAGTTTTTGGTTGTCAGTCAGATTTCTGAATTCAGGGCATATTTGCGAGAATTTTTGGTAGAAATTCTCTCTGATGCCCTGATATTTTCCACAGGCTGTGAGGAAGTGCATCTCTGTCTCAACTACTCCCTGACTGCATTGAGAGCATATCCTGTCTTCTCTTGGCAGCCTGGTCTGCCTGTGTCTGCCTTTTTCGATCGCTAGGCTATGTTCGATGAGTCTGTACCTTGTCAAGGTTCTTCTCAGTTTGTTATCCTTTACCATGGTCAGGTAATCAGCTATGTTGTATTGTCTGTTTAGGGCCAAGTAGCAATTGAGTTTGCTTTGGGTTTTTGTTGTTTCTGCCCAATATGACAGATATTTTTCCTTTTGCTTCGCGACGATTGTGTTGGGTCGAATTCTTTGTGTTACCCTGTCACTGTCCTGGGACTGGTTATTGTTAGTATTGTTATTAGTTACTTTATTGAGTCCCAGGACTAGTTGACTGAGGGTATTCTTCTTTATGGTCGGCTCTTGGCATTTCAGGGCGTCGTACTGATAGCATTGGGGGTTGCTCATTTGTAGGTGATTCCAAAATTTGGTGGCTCTTTTTTGGATAGTGATTATTAATAAGTATTGGCCTAGTTCCGCCCTGCATGCGTTGTTTACTGTTTTCCTTTGAGTCCGGAGGATACTTTTACAGAATTCTGCATGTAGGATCTCAATTGGGTGTTTTTCCCATTTTGCAAAATCTTGTTGTGTTAGTGGTCCCCAGACCTCACTGCCATAGAGTGCAATTGGTTCAATTACTGATTTGAAAATTTTGAGCCAATTGCTAATTGGGATTTCTATTTGGATTGATTTTTTGATGGCATAGAAAGCCCTTCTTGCTTTCTCTTTCAGTTCATTCACAGCCAGTTTGAAGTTTCCCGTAGAACTGATTTTTAAGCCCAAGTATGTGTAGTGAGTGGTTTGTTCAATTTTGGTTGTTCCTACTGTGAAATTTATTGTGGGTCCATGTTGTTTGGATCTTTGCTGGAACACAAGGACTTTGGTTTTTTGGGGATTTATTGTCAGGGCCCAAGTCTGGCAGTACGACTCCAGCAGGTCCAGGTTCTGCTGTAGACCCTCCTTAGTTGGTGACAGCAGAACCAGGTCGTCGGCATAGAGGAGGAATTTAACCTTGGATTCATATAGGGTGAGGCCGGGTGCTGTTGATTGTTCAAGTAGTTTTGCCAATCCATTAATGTGAACATTAAAGAGTGTCGGTGAGATTGGCGAGCCCTCCGTCAACCCCCGCCCCTGTGGGAAGTATTTTGTTTGTTTGTCTCCAATTTTAACTGCACATTTATTGTTTGTATACATTGATTTAATTACATCATATGTTTTCCCTCCTACCCCGCTTTTGATAAGTTTCAGGAATAAACCGTCATGCCAGATGGAGTCGAAAGCCTTCTGGAAATCTACAAAACATGCGTAGATTTTGCTTTTGTTATGGTGAACGTGTTTGTCAATTAGGGTCTGTAGGGTGAAGATATGATCGGATGTTCTATAGTTTGGCAGGAATCCAATTTGGCTTTTACTCAAGACATTGTGCTCTTCAAGGAAGTTTATAAGTCTTTTGTTTATGATGCTACAGAATACCTTCCCCAGGTTACTGTTTACACAGATGCCTCGATAGTTGTTTGGGTCGATTTTGTCCCCACTTTTGTATATGGGTGTTATGAGTCCTTTGTTCCAGAAGTCAAGGAAGTAACCGACACTCAGAACCAAGTTGAAGAGTTTTAGGATAGCCAGTTTCAGTTTGTCGTCTGCGTGTTTAATCATCTCGTTTAGTGTGCCGTCTGTCCCGCAAGCTTTTCCTGGTCGCAGGTCCTTGAGTTTTTCAAGAAGTTCTTTTTCTGTTATTATGGCGTCTAGCGGGTTTTGGTTATCTTTTATGGCCATTTCAAGCTTTTCTAGTTTTTTGCGTATTTGCTGTTGCTCTGGTCTTAGTGTGTTTTTCTGGTATAATTTTTCAAAGTGGTTTACCCATGTGTCCCCATTTTGAATGGACAAATCGTCGTGTTGTTTTTTGTGTAGTGTTTTCAAGTTGTCCCAGAAACAATTCGACTCAATGGATTCCTCCATGGAGCTGAGTGTATTCTTAATAAATTGCTCTTTTTTGGTCCTGAGTGTGTTTCTGTATTGTGTTAGCGTCTGACAATAAGTAAGGCGTAATTCCTCATTTTCTGGATGTCTGTGTTTTTGGTTTGATAGTTTTCTAAGTTTTTTCCTCATGTTATGGCAATCATGGTCAAACCATTTTTCATAGTTTTTTGTTTTGGGTTTGTTCTTGCGAGCTTTCAAGTTTGCATTTGTTGCCAAATTATCAAAAATATTGTTTAGTTTACTAACTGCCCGGTTTACGCCTTCTTTATTGTGAGTGTATATGTTATCCAGAAAGGTGTCTAAGAGAGCTTGAGTTGATGCATTGCTAATTGTTTTCTGGTATTTTTCCGTGTCATTTTGGCCCATCTGTACGATTTTTTGGTGTTGTACAGTTTACTGGGTTGTGTTTCTATGTTGTTTGTTTCTGTCTTTTTGAGAAACATAGTAATTTGGCTGTGATCTGACAGTGTTGTTTGTGGTTTGACTGTGAATGCTCTGAAAGAGGATGGGTCCAAGTCGGTAATCATATAGTCTACTGTGCTGCAGCCAAGAGGTGAGCAGTAGGTCGATCTTCCTAGGAGGTCTCCTATGAACCTACCATTGACAATGTATAGACCCAGGTTTCGACAGAGCTGTAGTAGCTGTTTACCGTTGGTATTTGACTGCTTGTCGCAGTTATGCCTGTATGGAAGGGAAGGGATGTCAAAGTGGTTATTCCCGAATACGTAATTGTTTCCCTGATTATTGGTGAAGTCTGGTTCTTCGCCCGTTCTTGAATTGAGGTCCCCACAGATCAACACGTTCCCCTGGGCCTGGTATTGGATAATTTCCCCCTCCATGTTGGAGAAGTACGGGGAATCGATTGGAGGGATATAAAGTGCGCAAATGTAAACATCTTGGGTGTTTGAGATAATCTCCCTCTCAAGTTTGAGCCACATTTGGTTTTCGCCCTATTTTATAAATTTGATGTAATTCTTAAGTTCTGTTTTAAACCAGATCAGTATGCCTCCGGAGTCTATGCCTTGGGTTACACTTGGTAACCTCCCCCACAAACACCCCTCACCACACACACCCCTGCCCTATACACACCCCTCCCCACACACACCCCTCCCCCACTCACACACCCCCCCACACACACACCCCTCCCCACAGACACACACCTCTCCAGACACACACCCCTCCCGCACAGGCACCACTCCACACAAAGACACCGCTCCCCCACACACACCCATCCCCACACACACCCCTCCCCAAACACACACCTCCTGAAACAGAACCTCCCCACACACACACCCCTCCCCACACACACACCCCTCCCCACACACACAACCCTCACCCCATACACACCCCTCCCCACACACACACACTTCCCCCAGACACACCCCTCCCCAAACACACAGCCCTCCCCACACACACCCCAACACCCTACACACAACCCTCGCCCACACACTCCCCTCCCCACACACACCCCTGCCCTACACACACCCCGCCCCACACACACACACCTCCCCACACACACCACTCCACATACACACCCCTCCCCCACACAAACCCCACCCCTGGCACACGCCTCCCTCACAATTAGCCCAACCCCACACGCAATCCCCTCCACACACACACCCCTCCCCACACACAACCCTGCACTACACACACCCCTCCCCACACACAACCCTCCCCACACACACCACTCCCCTCACACACAAACTTCCCCACACACACCCCTCCCCAAACAAACACCCAACCCCACACACACCGCTCCCGCAGACACACCCCTCCCGACACACACCCCTCCCCCACACATACCCCTCCCCCACAAACACAACTCCCCACACACACACACCTCCCCACACACACCCCACCCCACACACGCACCCCTCCCCCACACACAACACTCACACACACATACCCCTCCCCCACATACACCCCTCCCGACACACACCCCTCCCCCACACACAGCCCTCCCCCACAAACACACCTCCCCACACACACACCCCTCCCCACACACACCACTACCCACAGACACTCCTCCCCACACACACACCCAGCCACACACACACACCTCCCCACAAACATACACCACTCCCCATACACACCACTCCAACACACACACACCCCTCCCCACAGACACCACTCCCCACACACACACACCCCTCCACACACACACATCGCCCCGCACACACCTCTCCCCACACACACCATTCCCCACACACCCTCATCCCCACCCACATCGCTCCCTCACACGACACCCTCCCCACACACACACAACCCTCGCAACACACATCCCTCCCCACACACACACCCCTCCCCACACACACCCCTCCCCACACACACCTCCCCACCTACACACACATACACCTCCCCACACACACCCCTCCCCACAATCACCCCTGCCCCACACACACCACTCCCCAAACACACCCCACACCCCACACACACCCCTCCACACACACACAGCCCTCCCCCACACACACCCCTTCCCCACACATACAATTCCCCACATACACACCTCCCCCACACACACTCACCCCTCCCCACACACACACATCTCCCCACACACACACATCCACATACAAACCCCTCCCCACACACACACCTCCGCAAGCACACAATCCTCCCCACACACACACCCCTCGCAACACACACACCTCCGAACACACACACCCATCCCGACACCCACACACCCCTCCCCACACACACCCTTTCCCACACAACTCCCTCCCCACACACACACCTCCTCACACACGCCACTCCCCACACACACCCCTCCCCACACACACCCCCTTCCCCACACACACACACCTCCCCACACATACAACTCCCAACACACACCTCCCCCACACACACTCACCCCTCACCACACACACACACCTCACCCACACACACACTCCTCCCCACAAACACACCCCTCCCCACACACAAATCCCTCCCCATTCACACCCCTCCCTCAACACACACACTTCCCCACACACACACCCCTCCCAACACACAAGCCTCCCCACACACACACCTCCCCACACACACACACTTCCCCCACACACACCCCTCCCCAAACACACACCCCTCCCCACACACACCCCAACCCCCCACACACACACCTCCCCCACACACACACCCCTCCCCCACACATTCCCCTCCCCACACACACCCCTGCCCTACACACACCCCTCCCCACACACACACACCTCCCCACACACACCACTCCACACACACACCCCTACCCCACACACACACCCCTCCCCCACACATTCCCCTCCCCACAAACACCCCTGCCCGACACACACCCCTCCCCACAAACACACACCTCCCCACACACACCACTCCTCACACACACCCCTCCCACACAATACAATACAATACAATACAAATCGCTTTATTGGCATGATAAGGTACATCTTATTTTGCCAAAGCATCAAAATACATTTATGGTTGAACACATAAACGCGGTTCCATTCATACAGTGTATTATCAGGTATATCCCTGAGTTTAAAAATATACATTCGCCTTGTTTATATATACTCTTGTCTTAGTTTACTGGTTGTCCCTCTGTTCATGGCAAGCTGTAACATAGTGTGCCGCCAGTGTTACACAGCTTCTCTCCTCCCCCAGTAGGAATGGGAGTTTTTGGTTGTCAGTCAGATTTCTGAATTCAGGGCATATTTGCGAGAATTTTTGGTAGAAATTCTCTCTGATGCCCTGATATTTTCCACAGGCTGTGAGGAAGTGCATCTCTGTCTCAACTACTCCCTGACTGCATTGAGAGCATATCCTGTCTTCTCTTGGCAGCCTGGTCTGCCTGTGTCTGCCTTTTTCGATCGCTAGGCTATGTTCGATGAGTCTGTACCTTGTCAAGGTTCTTCTCAGTTTGTTATCCTTTACCATGGTCAGGTAATCAGCTATGTTGTATTGTCTGTTTAGGGCCAAGTAGCAATTGAGTTTGCTTTGGGTTTTTGTTGTTTCTGCCCAATATGACAGATATTTTTCCTTTTGCTTCGCGACGATTGTGTTGGGTCGAATTCTTTGTGTTACCCTGTCACTGTCCTGGGACTGGTTATTGTTAGTATTGTTATTAGTTACTTTATTGAGTCCCAGGACTAGTTGACTGAGGGTATTCTTCTTTATGGTCGGCTCTTGGCATTTCAGGGCGTCGTACTGATAGCATTGGGGGTTGCTCATTTGTAGGTGATTCCAAAATTTGGTGGCTCTTTTTTGGATAGTGATTATTAATAAGTATTGGCCTAGTTCCGCCCTGCATGCGTTGTTTACTGTTTTCCTTTGAGTCCGGAGGATACTTTTACAGAATTCCGCATGTAGGATCTCAATTGGGTGTTTGTCCCATTTTGCAAAATCTTGTTGTGTTAGTGGTCCCCAGACCTCACTGCCATAGAGTGCAATTGGTTCAATTACTGATTTGAAAATTTTGAGCCAAATGCTAATTGGGATTTCTATTTGGATTGATTTTTTGATGGCATAGAAAGCCCTTCTTGCTTTCTCTTTCAGTTCATTCACAGCCAGTTTGAAGTTTCCCGTAGAACTGATTTTTAAGCCCAAGTATGTGTAGTGAGTGGTTTGTTCAATTTTGGTTGTTCCTACTGTGAACTTTATTGTGGGTCCATGTTGTTTGGATCTTTGCTGGAACACAAGGACTTTGGTTTTTTGGGGATTTATTGTCAGGGCCCAAGTCTGGCAGTACGACTCCAGCAGGTCCAGGTTCTGCTGTAGACCCTCCTTAGTTGGTGACAGCAGAACCAGGTCGTCGGCATAGAGGAGGAATTTAACCTTGGATTCATATAGGGTGAGGCCGGGTGCTGTTGATTGTTCAAGTAGTTTTGCCAATCCATTAATGTGAACATTAAAGAGTGTCGGTGAGATTGGCGAGCCCTCCGTCACCCCCCGCCCCTGTGGGAAGTATTTTGTTTGTTTGTCTCCAATTTTAACTGCACATTTATTGTTTGTATACATTGATTTAATTACATCATATGTTTTCCCTCCTACCCCGCTTTCGATAAGTTTCAGGAATAAACCGTCATGCCAGATGGAGTCGAAAGCCTTCTGGAAATCTACAAAACATGCGTAGATTTTGCTTTTGTTATGGTGAACGTGTTTGTCAATTACGGTCTGTAGGGTGAAGATATGATCGGATGTTCTATAGTTTGGCAGGAATCCAATTTGGCTTTTACTCAAGACATTGTGCTCTTCAAGGAAGTTTATAAGTCTTTTGTTTATGATGCTACAGAATACCTTCCCCAGGTTACTGTTTACACAGATGCCTCGATAGTTGTTTGGGTCGATTTTGTCCCCACTTTTGTATATGGGTGTTATGAGTCCTTTGTTCCAGAAGTCAAAGAAGTAACCAACACTCAGAACCAAGTTGAAGAGCTTTAGGATAGCCAGTTTCAGTTTGTCGTCTGCGTGTTTAATCATCTCGTTTAGTATGCCGTCTGTCCCGCAAGCTTTTCCTGGTCGCAGTCCTTGAGTTTTTCAAGAAGTTCTTTTTCTGTTATTATGGCGTCTAGCGGGTTTTGGTTATCTTTTATGGCCATTTCAAGCTTTTCTAGTTTTTTGCGTATTTGCTGTTGCTCTGGTCTTAGTGTGTTTTTCTGGTATAATTTTTCAAAGTGGTTTACCCATGTGTCCCCATTTTGAATGGACAAATCGTCGTGTTGTTTTTTGTGTAGTGTTTTCAAGTTGTCCCAGAAACAATTCGACTCAATGGATTCCTCCATGGAGCTGAGTGTATTCTTAATAAATTGCTCTTTTTTGGTCCTGAGTGTGTTTCTGTATTGTGTTAGCGTCTGACAATAAGTAAGGCGTAATTCCTCATTTTCTGGATGTCTGTGTTTTTGGTTTGATAGTTTTCTAAGTTTTTTCCTCATGTTATGGCAATCATGGTCAAACCATTTTTCATAGTTTTTTGTTTTGGGTTTGTTCTTGCGAGCTTTCAAGTTTGCATTTGTTGCCAAATTATCAAAAATATTGTTTAGTTTACTAACTGCCCGGTTTACGCCTTCTTTATTGTGAGTGTATATGTTATCCAGAAAGGTGTCTAAGAGAGCTTGAGTTGATGCATTGCTAATTGTTTTCTGGTATTTTTCCGTGTCATTTTGGCCCATCTGTACGATTTTTTGGTGTTGTACAGTTTACTGGGTTGTGTTTCTATGTTGTTTGTTTCTGTCTTTTTGAGAAACATAGTAATTTGGCTGTGATCTTACAGTGTTGTTTGTGGTTTGACTGTGAATGCTCTGAAAGAGGATGGGTCCAAGTCGGTAATCATATAGTCTACTGTGCTGCAGCCAAGAGGTGAGCAGTAGGTCGATCTTCCTAGGAGGTCTCCTATGAACCTACCATTGACAATGTATAGACCCAGGTTTCGACAGAGCTGTAGTAGCTGTTTACCGTTGGTATTTGACTGCTTGTCGCAGTTATGCCTGTATGGAAGGGAAGGGATGTCAAAGTGGTTATTCCCGAAAACGTAATTGTTTCCCTGATTATTGGTGAAGTCTGGTTCTTCGCCCGTTCTTGAATTGAGGTCCCCACAGATCAACACGTTCCCCTGGGCCTGGTATTGGATAATTTCCCCCTCCATGTTGGAGAAGTACGGGGAATCGATTGGAGGGATATAAAGTGCGCAAATGTAAACATCTTGGGTGTTTGAGATAATCTCCCTCTCAAGTTTGAGCCACATTTGGTTTTCGCCCTATTTTATAAATTTGATGTAATTCTTAAGTTCTGTTTTAAACCAGATCAGTATGCCTCCGGAGTCTCTGCCTTGGGTTACACTTGGTAACCTCCCCCACAAACACCCATCACCACACACACCCCTGCCCTATACACACCACTCCCCACACACACCCCTCCCCCACTCACACACCTCCCCACACACACACCCCTCCCCACAGACACACACCTCTCCAGACACACACCCCTCCCGCACAGGCACCACTCCACACAAAGACACCGCTCCCCCACACACACCCATCCCCACACACACCCCTCCCCAAACACACACCTCCTGAAACAGAACCTCCCCACACACACGCCCCTCCCCACACACACACCCCTCCCCACACACACAACCCTCACCCCATACACACCCCTCCCCACACACACACACTTCCCCCAGACACACCCCTCCCCAAACACACACCCCTCCCCACACACACCCCAACCCCCCACACACAACCCTCCCCCACACACTCCCCTCCCCACACACACCCCTGCCCTACACACACCCCGCCCCACACACACACACCTCCCCACACACACCACTCCACATACACACCCCTCTCCCACACAAACCCCACCCCTGGCACACGCCTCCCTCATAATTAGCCCAACCCCACACGCAATCCCCTCCACACACACACCCCTCCCCACACACACCCCTGCACTACACACACCCCTCCCCACACACAACCCTCCCCACACACACCACTCCCCCCACACACAAACTTCCCCACACACACCCCTCCCCAAACAAACACCCAACCCCACACACACCGCTCCCGCACACACACCCCTCCCGACACACACCCCTCCCCCACACATACCCCTCCCCCACAAACACAACTCCCCACGCACACACCCCTCCCCACACACAACCCACCCCACACACGCACCCCTCCCCCACACACAACACTCACACACACATACCCCTCCCCCACATACACCCCACCCGACACACACCCCTCCCCCACACACAGCCCTCCCCCACAAACACACCTCCCCACACACATACCCCTCCCCACACACACCACTACCCACAGACACTCCTCCCCACACACACACCCATCCACACACACACACCTCCCCACAAACATACACCACTCCCCATACACACCACTCCAACACACACACACCCCTCCCCACAGACACCACTCCCCACACACACACACCCCTCCACACACACACATCGCCCCGCACACACCTCTCCCCACACACACCATTCCCCACACACCCTCATCCCCACCCACATCGCTCCCTCACACGACACCCTCCCCACACACACACAACCCTCGCAACACACATCCCTCCCCACACACACACCCCTCCCCACACACACCCCTCCCCACACACACCTCCCCACCTACACACACATACACCTCCCCACACACACCCCTCCCCACAATCACCCCTGCCCCACACACACCACTCCCCAAAAACACCCCACACCCCACACACACCCCTCCACACACACACAGCCCTCCCCCACACACACCCCTTCCCCACACACACAACTCCCCACATACACACCTCCCCCACACACACTCACCCCTCCCCACACACACACATCTCCCCCACACACACACATCCACATACAAACCCCTCCCCACACACACACCTCCGCAAACACACAATCCTCCCCACACACACACCCCTCGCAACACACACACCTCCGAACACACACACCCGTCCCGACACCCACACACCCCTCCCCACACACACCCTTTCCCACACAACTCCCTCCCCACACATACACCTCCTCACACACGCCACTCCCCACACACACCCCTCCCCACACACACACCCCACCCCACACACACACACCTCCCCACACATACAACTCCCAACACACACCTCCCCCACACACACTCACCCCTCACCACACACACACACCTCACCCACACACACACTCCTCCCCACACACACCCATCCCCAAACCCACACCCACCACACACACACACCTCCCCACACAGAACCCTCCCCACACACACCATTCCCCACTCACACCGCTCCCCACACACACACCTCCCCACAAACACCCCTCCCCACACACACACCCCTCCCACACACAAAACTCCCCCACACACACCCCTCCCCACACACACACCCCTACCCTCAAACACCCCTCCCCACACACCCACCCATCCCCACACACACACACCCCTCCCCACACAATCAAACTCCTCCCCCGCACACACACCCTTCCCCACACACACACCACTCCCCATACAAAGACTCCACCCAACACACACACCTCCCCACACAAATACCCCTCCCCACACACACAAACCTCCCCACACACACAACCCTCCCGACACACACAAACCTCCCCACACACACACCCCTCCCGACACACACACACAACTCCCCACTCAAACTCAGCCCTCCCCCACACACACCACTCCCCACACACACACCACTCCCCACCATCACCCCTCCCCAATCACACCCCTCCCCACACACACACCCCTCCCCACACACACACCCCTCCACACACACCCCTCCCCCACAGAAACACCTCCACACACACACCCCTCCCCACACACACCCCTCCCCACACACCTCCGTCCCAACATACACACCTCCCTCACATGACCCCCTCCCCACACGTAAACTCCTCCCCATAAACCCCCCTCCACACACACACAGCCTTCCCAACACACACCCCTCCCCACACACACCCCTCCCCACGCAAACCCCTCCCCCACACACAAAACCCTCCCCAAACAGTCACCCCTCCCCCACACACACCTCCCCACACATACACCCCTCCCCACACAGACAACCCTCCCCACACACACCCCTTCAACACACACACCCCTCACCACACACGCACTCCTCCCGACACACACCCCTCCGCCACACACATCCCTCCCCCACACACACCCCTCCCCCACAGACAACCCTCCCCACAAACACATCCATCCCCCACACACACCACTCCCCCACACACACACATCCCCTCACTAACCCGTCCTCACAAACACCTCCCCATACACACAACTCCCCCCACACACGCACCTCCTCACACACACACCTCCCCACAAACACACCCCTCCCCACACACAACCCTCCCCACACACACACCCCTCCCCACACACACACCCCTCCCCACACATACACCTCCCCACACACACACCCCTCCCAACACAAACATACCCCTCCCCCACACTCACACCCCTCCCCACACACACACACCACTCCCCACACATACCCCTACCCACACACCACCCCTCACACCGACACACCTCCCCACATAGACACCCATCCCCACACAGACACCCCTCTCCGCACACACTCCTACCCCACACACAACCCTCACCACACACACACTCCTTTCAACACACACTCCTCTCCACACACATCACTCCCCCACAAACACCACTCATCCACACACACCCCTCCCAACACACACATCCCTCCCCCACACACAAACCTCCCCCACACACACACCTCCCCACACACACCCGTCCCCACACACTCACCTCACCCACACACACCCCTCCCCCCACACACACCCCTCCCCACACACACACCCTTTCCCACACACACACCTCCCCACACACACCCCACCCCCCAGACATCCCTCCCCACACACACACCCCTCCCTCACACGATCCTCTCCCCACATACACACCACTCCCCCCACATACCCCTCCACACACACATCCCTCCCCACACACAGCCCTCCCCACACACACACCTCCCCACACACCTCCCCACACATACACCCCTCCCCACACAGACACCCCTCCCCACACAGATACCCCTCCCCACACATTCCCAGCCCACACACACCCCTTCCCCACACACACCCCTAACACACACACACTCCTCCCCACACACACTGCACTCCACACACATCCGTCCCCCACACACACCGCTCCGCCACACACAGCCCTCCCCACACACACACTCCCCTTCCCACACACACACCACTTCCCACACAACCCCCTCCCCACACACACACCTCCTCACACACGCCACTCCCCACACACACCCCTCCCCACACACACACCCCTCCCCACACACACACCCCTCCACACACACCCCTCCCCCACAGAAACACCTCCCCACACACACTCACCCCTCACCACACACACACACCTCCCTCACACACACACTCCTCCCCACACACGCTCACCCCTCACCACACACACACACCTCCCTCACACACACACTCCTCCCCACACACACACCCTTCCCAAAACCCACACCCCTCCCCCACAGAAACACCTCCCCACACACACTCACCCCTCACCACACACACACACCTCCCTCACACACACACCCCTCCCCACACTCAACCCTCCCCACACACACACCCCTCCCCACACACACACCCCTCCCCACAAACACCCCTCCCCACACAAAACCACCCATCCCCACACACACCCACCCCTCCCCACACAATCACACTCCTCCCCCGCACACACACCCTTCCCCACACACACACCACTCCCCATACACACACTCCATCCCACACACACCCCTCCCCACACACACACTCCTCCCGACACACACACACACCTCCCCACACACACCCCACTCCCCATACACACACTCCACCCCACACACACCCCTCCCCACAGACACACCACTCCCCACACACATCCCTCCCCAATCACACCCCTCCCCACACACATACCCCCCCAATCACACCCCTCCCCACACCCATACCCCCCCCACACACACCAACCTCCCCACACACACACCCCTCCCGACACACATACACACCTCCCCACACAAGCACAGCCCTCCCCCACACACACCACTCCCCACACACACACCACTCCCCACACACATCCCTCCCCAATCACACCCCTCTCCGCACACACACCCCTCCCCACACACACCCCTCCCCCACAGAAACACCTCCCCACACACACCCCTCCCCACACACACCCCTCCCCACACCTCCCCTCCCCACTTACACACATCCCTCACATGACCCCCTCCCAACATGTAATCTCCTCCCCATAAACACCCCTCCCCACACACACGGCCTTCCCCACACACAACCCTCCCCACACACACCCCTCTCCACAGAAACCCCTCCCTCACACACAAAACCCTCCCCACACAGTCACCCCTCCCCCACACACACCTCCCCACACATACACCCCTCCCCACACAGACAACCCTCCCCACACACATCCCTTCCCCAAACACACCCCTCACCAAACTCACACTCCTCCCAAACACACCCCTCCCCCACACACATCCCTCCCCCACACACACCCCTCCCCCACACACAACACTCCCCACAAACACGTCCCTGCCCCACACACCACTCCCCCACACACTCACCTCCCCACAATAACCCGTCCCCACAAACACCTCCCCACACACACAACTCCCCCCACACACACACCTCCTCACACACACACCTCCCCACAAACACACCCCTCCCCACACACACCCCTCCCCACACACACATCCCTCCCCACACACACACCCCTCCCCACACATACACCTCCCCACACACACACCCCTCCCGACACACAGCCCTCCCAACACAAACATACCCCTCCCCCACACACACACACCTCCCCACACACACACACCACTCCCCACACATACCACTACCCACACACCACCCCCACACAGACACCCCTCCCCACACAGACACCCATCCCCACACAGACACCCCTCTCCGCACACACCCCTTCCCCACACACAACCCTCACCACACACACACTCCTTTCAACACACACTCCTCTCCACACACATCACTCCCCCAGTAACACCCCTAATCCACACACACCCTCAAACAACACACGCATCCCTCCCCCACACACAAAACTCCCCCACGCACACTACTCCCCACACTCACCCGTCCCCACACACTCACCTCACCCACACACACCCCTCCCCCCACACACACCCCTCCCCACACACACACCCTTTCCCACACACACACCTCCCCACACACACCCCTCCCCCCACACATCCCTCCCCACACACACACCCCTCCCTCACACGACGCTCTCCCCACACACACACCCCTCCCCACACAAACCCCTCCACACACACATCCCTCCCCACACACACCCCTCCCCACACACACACCTCCCCACACACACACACCTCCCCACACATACACCCCTCCCCACACAGACACCCCTCCCCACACAGATACCCCTCCCCACACACTCCCCTGCCCACACACACCCCTAACACACACACACTCCTCCCCACACACACTCCACCCCACACACATCCCTCCCCCACAGACACCGCTCCTCCACACACACCGCTCCTCCACACACACCCCTCCCCACACACACACTCCCCTCCCCACACACACACACCACTTCCCACACCCACCCCTCCCTACACACACCAACCCACACAGACACCCCTCCCCACACACACACCATTCCACACACACACCCCTCCCCACACACAGAACCCTCCCCACAACACTCCCCTCCCCACACACACACCTCCAAACACACATCCCTCCCGACACACACATACCCCTCCCCACACAAACACACCCATCCCCCACACACAAACACTACCCACACACACACACCACTCCCCATACACACCCCTCCCACACACACTCCCCCCACACACACACCCCTCCCCACACAAACACCACCCCACACACACACCCCTCCCCACACACACACCCCTCCCCACATGGATACCCCTCCCCACACAGTTACCCCTCCACACACACTCCCCTGCCCACACACATCACTTCCCCACACACAGCCCTCCCCACAAATACATCCCTCCCCACACACACCCCTCCGACACGCATACACCTCCCCACACACACCCCTCCCTACACACACACTCCACTCCCCACACAAACACACCCCTCCCCCACACACACACACCTCCCCCCACACACACACCACTCACCATACACAACCCTCCCTCACACACTACCCTCACACACACACCCCTCCCCACATACGCCCATCCCCACACACACTCACCCCTCCACACACACATATCTCCCCACACACACCTCTCCCCAGACACACCCTTCCCCACACACCCTCATCCACACACACATCCCTCCCTCACACGAAAGCCTCCCCACACTCACACAACCCTCCCAAAACACATTCCTCCCCACACACACACCCCTCCCCACACACACCCCTCCCCACACACATACCACCCCTACCCACACACACCCCTCACCACACACACCCCTGGCCCACACACACCACTTCCCAAACACACCCCACACCCCACATACAACCCCCCACACACAAACACCTCCCCACACACACCCTTGACACACTCACGCACCTCCCCAAACAAATACCCCTCCGCTCTCACACACCCCTCCCCACACACACACTTCCCCACACACACCCCTCTCCACACACAAACACCTCCCCACACTACCCGTCCCCCACACACACCCCCCCCCACACAAACCTCTGCCCACACACACATCCCTCCCCACAAAAACACCCGTCCCCACCCACGCCCCTCCCCACACACACAGCCGTCCCCCACACACACCCCTTCCCCACACACACAACTCCCCACATACACATCTCCCACACACACACTCAACCCTCCCCACACACACACATCTCCCGCACACACACACATCCACACACAAACCCCTCCCCACACACACCCCTCCCCACACACACTCCTCCCCACACACACAAACCTCCCCACACACACACCCCTCACAACACACACACCTCCGAACACACACACCCATCCCGATACCCACACACCCCTCCCCACACACACCCTTTCCCACACAACCGCCTCCCCACACACACACCTCCCTCACACGACCCCCTCCCCACACACAAACACCTCCCAACACAAATCCCTCCACACACACACCCCTCCCCACACACTCCCCTCCCCACACACACACACACCTCCCCACACACACGCATCCCCACACACTCCCCTGCACACGCACACCCCTCTCCCACAAACACCCCTCCCCACACACAACCCTGCCCCACACACACACCTCCCCAAACGCACACCACACCCCACATACACACACCACCACACACAAACCCTTCACCACACACATCCCTGTCCCACACACACACCCCTCCCAACTCACACACACCTCCCCACACACACCCTTCCCCACACACACCACTCCCCACACACACATCACTCCCCACAAACACGCCCCTCCCCACACACCCCCCCCCCACACACACAGCCCAGCCCCACACACATCCCTTCCCCACACACATAACTCCCCACACACACACCTCCCCCACATACACACACCCCTCCCCACACAATTCACTATTCACAATTCAAATCGCTTTATTGGCATGATAAGTTACATCTTATGTTGCCAAAGCATCAAAATACATTTAAGGTTTAGCACATAAACGCAGTTCTATTCATACAGTGTATAAACAGGTATATCCCTGAGTGTATAAATATACATTTGCATTGTTTATATATATTCTTTTCTTAGTTTACTGGTTGTCCCTCTGTTCATGGCAAGCTGTAACATAGTGTGCCGCCAGTGTTATACAGCTTCTCTCCTCTCCCAGTAGGAATGGGAGTTTTTGGTTGTCATTCAGATTTCTGAAATCAGGGCATATTTGTGAGAATTTTTGGTAGAAATTCTGCCTGATGCCCTGATATTTTCCACAAGCTGTGAGGAAGTGCATCTCTGTCTCCACCACTCCCTGACTGCAGTGAGAGCATATCCTGTCGTCTCTTGGCAGCCTGGTCTGCCTGTGTCTGCCTTTTTCGATCGCTAGGCTATGTTCGCTAAGTCTGTACCTTGTCAAGGTTCTTCTCAGTTTGTTATCCTTTACCATGGTCAGGTAATCAGCTATGTTGTATTGTCTGTTTAGGGCCAAGTAGCAATTGAGTTTGCTTTGGGTTTTTGTTGTTTCTGCCCAATATGTCAGATATTTTTCCTTTTGCTTAGCGACGATTGTGTTGGGTCGAATTCTTTGTGTTACCCTGTCACTGTCCTGGGGCTGGTTATTGTTATTATTGTTAGTAGTTACTTCACTGAGTCCCAGGACTAGTTGACTGAGGGTATTCTTCTTTATGGTCAGCTCTTGGCATTTCAGGGCGTCGTAGTGATAGCATTGGGGATTGCTCATTTGTAGGTCATTCCAAAATTTGGTGGCTCTTTTTTGGATAGTGATTATTAATGGATATTGGCCTAGTTCTGCCCTGCATGCATTGTTTACTGTTTTCGTTTGAGTCGGGAGGATACTTTTACAGAATTCTGCATGTAGGATCTCAATTGGGTGTTTGTCCCATTTTGCAAATTCTTGTTGAGTTAGCGGTCCCCGTACCTCACTGCCATAGAGTGCAATTGGTTCAATTACTGATTTGAAAATTTTGAGCCAAATGCTCATTGGGATTTCTATTTGGATTGATTTTTTGATGGCATAGAAAGCCCTTCTTGCTTTCTCTTTCAGTTCATTCACAGCCAGTTTGAAGTTTCCCTTAGAACTGATTTTTAAGCCCAAGTAAGTGTAGTTAGTGGTTTGTTCAATTTTGGTTTTTCCTACTGTGAAATTTATTTTGGGTCCCTGATGTTTGGATCTTTGCTGGAACACAAGGACTTTGGTTTTTTGGGGATTTATTGTCAGGACCCAAGTCTGGCAGTACGACTCCAGCAGGTCCAGGTTTTGCTGTAGCCCCTCTTTAGTAGGTGACAGCAGAACCAGGTCGTCTGCATAGAGGAGGAATTTAACCTTGGATTCATATAGGGTGAGGCCGGGTGCTGTAGATTGTTCAAGTAGTTTTGCCAATCCATTTATGTAAATATTAAAGAGTGTCGGTGAGATTGGCGAGCCCTGCGTCACCCCCCGCCCCTGTGGGAAGTATTTTGTTTGTTTGTCTCCAATTTTAACTGCACATTTGTTGTTTGTATACATTGATTTAATTACATCATATGTTTTCCCTCCTACCCCACTTTCGATAAGTTTCAGGAATAAACCATCATGCCAGATGGAGTCGAAAGCCTTCTGGAAATCTACAAAGCATGCGTAGATTTTGCTTTTGTTATGGTGAACGTGTTTGTCAATTAGGGTCTGTAGGGTGAAGATATGATCGGATGTTCTATAGTTTGGCAGGAATCCAATTTGGCTTTTACTCAAGACATTGTGCTCCTCAAGGAAGTTTATAAGTCTTTTGTTTATGATGCTACAGAATACCTTCCCCAGGTTACTGTTTACACAGATGCCTCGATAGTTGTTTGGGTCGATTTTGTCCCCACTTTTGTATATGGGCGTTATGAGTCCTTTGTTCCAGATATCAGGGAAATAACCGACACTCAGAACCAAGTTGAAGAGTTTTAGGATAGCCAGTTTCATTTTGTTGTCTGTGTGTTTAATCATCTCGTTTAGTATGCTGTCTGTCCCGCAGGCTTTTCCTGGTCGCAGGTCCTTGAGTTTTTCAAGAAGTTCTTTTTCTGTTATTATGGCGTCCAGCGGGTTTTGGTTATCTTTTATGGCCATTTCTAGCTTTTCCAGTTTTTTGCATATTTGGTGTTGCTCTGGTCTTAGTGTGTTTTTCTGGTATAATTTTTCAAAGTGGTTTACCCATGTGTCCCCATTTTGAATGGACAAATCGTCGTGTTGTTTTTTGTGTAGTGTTTTCAAGTTTTCCCAGAAACAATTGGAATCAATGGATTCCTCCATGGAGCTGAGTGTATTCTTAATATATTGCTCTTTTTTGGTTCTGAGTGTGTTTCTGTATTGTGTTAGTGTCTGACAATAAGTAAGGCGTAGTTCCTCGTTTTCTGGATGTCTGTGTTTTTGGTGTGATATTTTTCTAAGTTTTTTCCTCATGTTATGGCAATCTGGGTCAAACCATTTTTCATAGTTTTTTGTTTTGGGTTTGTTCTTGCGAGCTTTCAAGTTTGCATTTGTTGCCAAATTATCAAAAATATTGTTTAGTTTACGAACTGCCCGGTTTACGCCTTCTTTATTGTGAGTGTATATGTTATCCAGAAAGGTGTCTAAGAGAGCTTGAGTTGATGCATGGCTAATTGCTTTCTGGTATTTTTCCGTGTCGTTTTTGGCCCATCTGTACGATTTTTTGGTGTTGTACAGTTTACTGGGTTGTGTTTCTATGTTGTTTATATCTGTCTTTTTGAGGAACATAGTAATTTGACTGTGATCTGACAGTGTTGTTTGTGGTTTGACTGTGAATGCTCTGAAAGAGGATGGGTCTAAGTCTGTAATCATATAGTCTACTGTGCTGCAGCCAAGAGGTGAGCAATAGGTCGATCTTCCTAGGAGGTCTCCTATGAACCTACCATTGACAATGTACAGACCCAGGTTTCGACAGAGCTGTAGTAGCTGTTTTCCGTTGGTATTTGACTGCTTGTCGCAGTTATGCCTGTATGGAAGGGAAGGGATGTCAAAGTGGTTATTCCCGAAAACGTAATTGTTTCCCTGATTATTGGTGAAGTCTGGTTCTTCGCCCGTTCTTGAATTGAGGTCCCCACAGATCAATACGTTCCCCTGGGCCTGGTATTGGATAATTTCCCCCTCCATGTTGGAGAAGGTGTCCTCTTTGAAGTACGGGGAATCGATTGGAGGGATATAACGTGCGCAAATGTAAACATCTTGGGTGTTTGAGATAATCTCCCTCTCAAGTTTGAGCCACATATGGTTTTCGCCCTTTTTTATAAATTTGATGTAATTCTTAAGTTCTGTTTTAAACCAGATCAGTATGCCTCCAGAGTCTCTGCCTTGGGTTACACTAGGTAATTTATTGGAGGGGACCACTAGCTCAGTGTACCCTTGGGGAGAGCCAATGTGTCCTTTTCCTTTATACCAAGTTTCCTGTAAAATGATAATATCTAGGTCTTTAGTTTCATCTATGAACTCTGGGGTCCTACTTTTCACTTCTCGCAGTGAAGAGCGTAGACCTTGGATATTCTAGGTCGAAATATATAAGGATTTCATGTTAAGTTTGATCTTTTACTATGATAGGTTAAAAAGTGGTACGTGTTTGTCGTGTCTAAGTGTGGGGAAAAAAAGATCACATCAGTTGTCTACAAAAGTTAATACAATTTGGTTACAGTTCTTTCTATTAATTAGTCCTTGATCCATAAGGCAGAAGTAGATGCTGCTGCACATCTGCTTATTGTCTCTTAATGGATTGTTTCTGTCTGAGGTATTGCGTACGTCCTGTGCATCTCTCCCTCTGTCTGGCTGGGAGCAGTCCTATTCCCCTGTGGGACAGGAGTGGTGCAGGTCTGATATTGTTGTTTTGCATGGGGATCCTCTCTGGTCTCGGTTGGTGTGTTGGTGGTCCTTGTAGTGTTCCTCATATGTACCCCGCTGATCTCTGGTGGTCGGGGGGGGGTCCTCTTGGAGTCTGGGTATGGACCCGGTTAAAAGCGACGTCCTTCAGGGCTTTAGCAAAGATCGATATTCTTTGCCTTTGGATGTGGACGTGGTCATAAAGACATTCCTCATCGAGGGTGGGGTGTTGGGCCAGGTGTACATTGTGGTTTGATTCGCAGTCTCTTGCTATGCTGGCATTTATCTCATGAATTGTGTTGTTGTTGAAGTCTGTTCTCGGCAATATTGTGGAAACAGTGATTCTAGTGTTTGGAAATGTACTGCTTGCTTTCCTAATCATTGCTCTGAGCGATGTTGCTACTTCTTTCTGTTGGGTCTTTAGGTCATTTGTGCCCGTGTGTATTATTATGTGTTGGGGGGAGCCTAATCTGGCTTTGGTCAGCCATCCCATGGCTCTGTTTGTTGTTGGGCACCAGATCTTTTCTACTTTACTTCTAGGGAATAGCTTTTTCTCCCATAGAAATTTCCCACACACACACCACTCCCCACACAAACTCCTCCCCACACACACCACTCCCCACACACACACCTCCCCACACACACACCCTTCCTCACAAACACAACCCTCCCCACACACACACCCTTCCCCATACACACACACCTCCCTACAAACACACACCACTTCCCACACCCACCACTCCGCACACACACTCCCCCACACAGACACCCCTCCCCACACACACACCCCTCCACACACACACCCCTCCCGACACACAAAACCCTCCCCATATACACTCCACTCCCCACACACACACCTCAACTCTCACACTCCTCCCGACACACACATACCCATCCCCACACAAACACACCCATCCCCCACACACACACACCACCCACACACACACCACTCCCCATACACATCCCTCCCACGCACACTCCGCACATACACACTCCCCTCCCCACACACACACAACCCCACACACACACCCCTCCCCACACACACACCCCTCCCCACACGGTCACCCCTCCCCACACAGATACCCCTCCACACACACTCCCCTGCCCACACACACCACTTCCCCACACACACCCCTCACCGCACACACACTCCTCCCCACACACACTCCTCCCCACCCACATCCCTCCCCCACACACACCCCTCCCCCACACACCCCTCCCCCACACACACACCTCCACACATATCCATCCCTCCCCTGCACACACCCCTCCCCCACACACACACCTCCCCACACAAACCCGTCCCCACACACACCCCTCCCCACACACACACCACTACCCACAGACATCCCTCCCCACACACACACCCATCCACACACACACACCTCCCCACACACATGCACCACTCCCCATACACACCACTCCCAAACACACTCCCCCCACACACACACCCCTCCCCACACACACCCCTCCCCACACACACACCCCTCCACACACACACATCTCCCCACATACACCTCTCCCCACACACACCATTCCCCACACACCCTCATCCCCACACACATCCCTCCCTCACACGACACCCTCCCCACACACACACAACCCTCGCAACACACATCCCTCCCCACACACACACCCCTCCCCACACACACCCCTCCCCACACACCCCACCCACCTACACACACATACACCTCCCCACACACACCACTCCCCACAAACACCCCTGCCCCACACACACCACTCCCCAACCACAACCCACATCCCACATACACACCCCCCACACACAAACACCTCCCCACACACACCCCTCCCCTCTCAAACACCCCTCCCCACACACACCCTTCCCCACACACACCCCTCCCCACACACACACACCTCCCCACACAAACCCTTCCATACACACACCTCCCCACACACACCCCTCCCCCACTCACATCCCTCCCCACAGACACACCCCTCCCCACCCACACCCCTCCCCACCCACACCCCTCCACACACACACAGCCCTCCCCCACACATACCCCTTCCCCACACACACAACTCCCCACATACACACCTCCCCCACACACACTCACCCCTCCCCACACACACACATCACCCGCACACATACACTTCCACATACAAACCCCTCCCCACACACTCACCTCCCCACACACACAACCCTCCCCACACACACACCCCTCGCAACACAAACATCTCCGAACACACACACCCATCCCGACACCCACACACCCCTCCCCACACGCACCCTTTCCCACACAACCCCCTCCCCACACACACACCTCCTCACACACGCCACTCCCCACAAACACCCCTGCCCCACACACACCACTCCCCAAACACACCCCACACCCCACATACACCCCCCCCACACACAAACACCTCCCCACACACATTACAATACAAATCGCTTTATTGGCATGATAAGGTACATCTTATGTTGCCAAAGCATCAAAATACATTCATGGTTGAACACATAAACGCGGTTCCATTCATACAGTGTATAAACAGGTATATCCCTGAGTTTATAAATATACATTCGCCTTGTTTATATATACTCTTGTCTTAGTTTACTGGTTGTCCCTCCGTTCATGGCAAGCTGTAACATAGTGTGCCGCCAGTGTTACACAGCTTCTCTCCTCCCCCAGTAGGAATGGGAGTTTTTGGTTGTCAGTCAGATTTCTGAATTCAGGGCATATTTGTGAGAATTTTTGTTAGAAATTCTCTCTGATGCCCTGATATTTTCCACAGGCTGTGAGGAAGTGCATCTCTGTCTCAACTACTCCCTGACTGCAGTGAGAGCATATCCTGTCTTCTCTTGGCAGCCTGGTCTGCCTGTGTCTGCCTTTTTCGATCGCAAGGCTATGTTCGCTAAGTCTGTACCTTGTCAAGGTTCTTCTCAGTTTGTTATCCTTTACCATGGTCAGGTAATCAGCTATGTTGTATTGCCTGTTTAGGGCCAAGTAGCAATTGAGTTTGCTTTGGGTGTTTGTTGTTTCTGCCCAATATGACAGATATTTTTCCTTTTGCTTAGCGACGATTGTGTTGGGTCGAATTCTTTGTGTTACCCTGTCACTGTCCTGGGACTGGTTATTGTTAGTATTGTTATTAGTTACTTTATTGAGTCCCAGGACTAGTTGACTGAGGGTATTCTTCTTTATGGTCAGCTCTTGGCATTTCAGGGCGTCGTAGTGATAGCATTGGGGGTTGCACATTTGTAGGTGATTCCAAAATTTGGTGGCTCTTTTTTGGATGTGATTATTAACGGATATTGGCCTAGTTCCGCCCTGCATGCATTGTTTACTGTTTTCCTTTGAGTCCGGAGGATACTTTTACAGAATTCTGCATGTAGGATCTCAATTGGGTGTTTGTCCCATTTTGCAAAATCTTGTTGTGTAAGTGGTCCCCAGACCTCACTGCCATAGAGTGCAATTGGTTCAATTACTGATTTGAAAATTTTGAGCCAAATGCTAATTGGGTTTTCTATTTGGATTGATTTTTTGATGGCATAGAAAGCCCTTCTTGCTTTCTCTTTCAGTTCATTCACAGCCAGTTTGAAGTTTCCCGTAGAACTGATTTTTAACCCCAAGTATGTGTAGTGAGTGGTTTGTTCAATTTTGGTTGTTCCTACTGTGAAATTTATTGTGGGCCCATGTTGTTTGGATCTTTGCTGGAACACAAGGACTTTGGTTTTTTGGGGAGTTATTATCAGGGCCCAAGTCTGGCAGTACGACTCCAGCAGGTCCAGGTTCTGCTGTAGACCCTCCTTAGTTGGTGACAGCAGAACCAGGTCGTCGGCATAGAGGAGGAATTTAACCTTGGATTCATATAGGGTGAGGCCGGGTGCTGTCGATTGTTCAAGTAGTTTTGCCAATCCATTAATGTAAATATTAAACAGTGTCGGTGAGATTGGCGAGCCCTGCGTCACCCCCCGCCCCTGTGGGAAGTATTTTGTTTGTTTGTCTCCAATTTTAACTGCACATTTATTGTTTGTATACATTGATTTAATTACATCATATGTTTTCCCTCCTACCCCGCTTTCGATAAATTTCAGGAATAAACCGTCATGCCAGATGGAGTCGAAAGCCTTCTGGAAATCTACAAAGCATGCATAGATTTTGCTTTTGTTATGGTGAACGTGTTTGTCAATTAGGGTCTGTAGGGTGAAGATATGATCGGATGTTCTATAGTTTGGCAGGAATCCAATTTGGCTTTTACTCAAGACATTGTGCTCTTCAAGGAAGTTTATAAGTCTTTTGTTTATGATGCTACAGAATACCTTCCCCAGGTTACTGTTTACACAGATGCCTCGATAGTTGTTTGGGTCGATTTTGTCCCCACTTTTGTATATGGGTGTTATGAGTCCTTTGTTCCAGATGTCAGGGAAATAACCGACACTCAGAACCAAGTTGAAGAGTTTTAGGATAGCCAGTTTCAGTTTGTCGTCTGCGTGTTTAATCATCTCGTTTAGTATGCCGTCTGTCCCGCAAGCTTTTCCTGGTCGCAGGTCCTTGAGTTTTTCAAGAAGTTCTTTTTCTGTTATTATAGTTTTGGTTATCTTTTATGGCCATTTCAAGCTTTTCCAGTTTTTTGCGTATTTGGTGTTGCTCTGGTCTTAGTGTGTTTTTCTGGTATAATTTTTCAAAGTGGTTTACCCATGTGTCCCCATTTTGAATGGACAAATCGTCGTGTTGTTTTTTGTGTAGTGTTTTCAAGTTATCCCAGAAACAATTCGACTCAATGGATTCCTCCATGGAGCTGAGTGTATTCTTAATAAATTGCTCTTTTTTGGTCCTGAGTGTGTTTCTGTATTGTGTTAGCGTCTGACAATAAGTAAGGCGTAATTCCTCATTTTCTGGATGTCTGTGTTTTTGGTTTGATAGTTTTCTAAGTTTTTTCCTCATGTTATGGCAATCATGGTCAAACCATTTTTCATAGTTTTTTGTTTTGGGTTTGTTCTTGCGAGCTTTCAAGTTTGCATTTGTTGCCAAATTATCAAAAATATTGTTTAGTTTACTAACTGCCCGGTTTACGCCTTCTTTATTGTGAGTGTATATGTTATCCAGGAAGGTGTCTAAGAGAGCTTGAGTTGATGCATTGCTAATTGTTTTCTGTTATTTTTCCGTGTCATTTTTGGCCCATCTGTACGATTTTTTGGTGTTGTACAGTTTACTGGGTTGTGTTTCTATGTTGTTTGTTTCTGTCTTTTTGAGATACATAGTAATTTGACTGTGATCTGACAGTGTTGTTTGTGGTTTGACTGTGAATGCTCTGAAAGAGGATGGGTCCAAGTCTGTAATCATATAGCCTACTGTGCTGCAGCCAAGAGGTGAGCAGTAGGTCGATCTTCCTAGGAGATCTCCTATGAACCTACCATTGACAATGTACAGACCCAGGTTTCGACAGAGCTGTAGTAGCTGTTTTCCGTTGGTATTTGACTGCTTGTCGCAGTTATGCCTGTATGGAAGGGAAGGGATGTCAAAGTGGTTATTCCCGAAAACGTAATTGTTTCCCTGATTATTGGTGAAGTCTGGTTCTTCGCCCGTTCTTGAATTGAGGTCCCCACAGATCAACACGTTCCCCTGGGCCTGGTATTGGATAATTTCCCCCTCCATGTTGGAGAAGGTGTCCTCTTTGTAGTACGGGGAATCGATTGGAGGGATATAAAGTGCGCAAATGTAAACATCTTGGGTGTTTGAGATAATCTCCCTCTCAAGTTTGAGCCACATATGGTTTTCGCCCTTTTTTTTAATTTGATGTAATTCTTAAGTTCTGTTTTAAACCAGATCAGTATGCCTCCGGAGTCTCTGCCTTGGGTTACACTTGGTAATTTATTGGAGGGGACCACTAGCTCAGTGTACCCTTGGGGACAGCCGGTGTGTCCTTTTCCTTTATACCAAGTTTCCTGTAAAATAATAATATCTAGATCTTTAGTTTCCTCTATGAACTCTGGGGTCCTACTCTTCACTTCTCGCACTGAAGAGCGTAGACCTTGGATATTCCAGGTCGAAATATATAAGGATTTCATGTTAAGTTTTATCTTTTTCTATGATAGGTTAAAGAGTGGTACGTGTTTGTCGTGTCTAAGTGTGGGGAAAAAAAAGATCACCCCAGTTTTCTACAAAAGTTAATACAATTTGGTTACAGTTCTTTCTATTAATTAGTCCTTGATCCATAAGGCGGAAGTAGATGCTGCTGCACATCTGCTTATTGTCTCTTAATGGATTGTTTCTGTCTGAGGTATTGCGTACGTCCTGAGCATCTCTCCCTCTGTCTGGCTGGTAGCGGTCCTATTCCCCTGTGGGACAGGAGTGGTGCAGGTCTGATAATGTTGTTTTGCATGGGGATCCTCTCCGGTCTCGGTTGATGTGGTGGTGGTCTTTGTAGTGTTCCTGATATGTACCCCGCTGATCTCTGGTGGTCGGGGGGGGGTCCTCTTGGAGTCTGGGTATGGACCCGGTTAAAAGCGACGTCCTTCAGGGCTTTAGCAAAGATCGATATTTTTTGCCTTTGGATGTGGACGTGGTCGTAAAGACATTCTTCATCGAGGGTGGGGTGTTGGGCCAGGTGTACGTTGTGGTTTGATTCGCATTCTGTTGCTATGCTGGTATTTATCTCATGAATTGTGTTGTTGTTGAAGTCTGTTCTCGGCAATATTGTGGAAACAGTGATTCTAGTGTCTGGAAATGTGCTGCTTGCCTTCCTAATCATTGCTCTGAGCGATGTTGCTACCTCTTTCTGTTTGGCCTTTAAGTCATTTGTGCCCGTGTGTATTATTATGTGTTGGGGGGAGCCTAATCTGGCTTTGGTCAGCCATCCCATGGCTCTGTCTGTTGTTGGGCACCAAATCTTTTCTACTTTACTTCTAGGGAAGAGCTTTTTCTCCCATAGAAATTTCCCATTTGTGTCTATGAGTATTACGACGTCAGCCTTGTTTGTGTTTACTGTCTGGTGGCTTTCGCCTGGACTCATAGTGTGTGTGCTGGGCTGGGGTGTCTGGTGTGTGCGTATCTCTTGTGAGTGGCTCGCTTGTGGTTCCATGGTGGTGGGGGAAGATTGCGAGTCAGTATGCTGGTCGGTCTGTGTGGCACCCCTTGTATTGTGTGTCTGTTGCTTTTGTTCCGTGTGGGAGTGCAGTCGTTCCGTCCGGCTCTGTCTTGTCTTATCTCTAGTCTCTGGTTGCTGGTCTAATGGTGTTTTCTCTCCTCTGTGGCTCTCTTCTTTTTCCTGCATCTCTTTCACCTGATTCTTAAATAGATTCACCTGGCTATCAAGTCTATTCAGCTCTCTCTTGTGTCTCTCCCTCTCCTGCTTTTGTTTGTCATTCAATTTGAGGACCTCCTCTCTAAGTTTAACCATCTCTATCTCTAATTGATTAAATTTATCTTTTGGTTGTATCTGGCTGTGTGATCCCGGGATATGTGTCTGGTCGGCCCTGGAAGGCTCACTCACTTCCTGGCTAAACTGGTCGGCCCTGGATGGCTCACTCACTTCCTGGCTATGCTGCTCTTCTCTTGGTGGGCTGGGAATGGTAGGGGAACTATGTGTGGCTTCCTCCGTGGTAGTTATGCTGGGGTTTGTCAGTTGTATCGTGTGGCTGTGGTTCCCCAGGGTTAGTGTCTGGTTTGAACTGTGTGGCTCGTTCATCCCTTGACCATGCAGATTTTCTCCTGGTAAGTTGTCAATATTGGGGGGAGTGCGGGCCACTCTGGGGCTGTTCATTCCCCTCGTAGTTGATCTTTTCAGTGTCCTGAAGGCCGTTGCAAATTTGTCGAGGTTGCCTTGCACTAATATTGTTCCGGTATTGTACGCGTTGACAGTCGTGATTGAACTGTCTCCTGGTGTGTTAATTTTCATTATGGACCCATTTGCGGTATTTTTTAGCTTAACACTGGTATAGTGTGATTTTATTGCTCTGATCCAAGCCGCTGGCTGATCTGAGTAGAATATGAGGTTACTTTTTGTCCCATTGTTGTAACAGTCAGTAAAGAGAGTTTCTGGTTTTTCTCTCATCTGAGCATGCTTGATCGTTTTTATAGCTTTTTTTGTGGTGTTGGGGGGAATCTGGAAGCGGGGCTGTTGTGGATCTTCTGATTCGCTCATTTTTGGTAAAGTATTGTTGATCTTAGAATAAGCTTTTCTGGGGCCCCGGGTTTGGTGTTACCCTTTCCCTGCTCGCGAACTTACCCGGTCCCCCTCTCCGACCCCGTGGTCCCTGGGCCTCAGCTCCTGGGTTCACCCTTCTCAGGTCTGAGTCTGTGAGCCGCTGTTTCCCGGTGCCTTCGGGCTGTTCCCCTCCCCCTCAGAGGTCTCTGGGCCTCTGGGCTTCTGTTTCGGCCTGGCTCCTCGGGCCTTTCCCTGGGCCTCCCTCCCTGGGCCCTGTACTCACGGTCTTGGTTGCGAGCCTTCTGGTTGCTCTCCTTCTCCTCAGAGGTCTCTGTGCCTGCTGGCCTGGCTCCTCGGGCCTTTCCCGTGCTGGATTGTTGGGCTGCGGCCCGAGTCCCCTCGGCTGTGCCGATTGCTGGATTTCCGGGCTGCGTTCCGAATCTCCTCGGCTGTGCCGATTTCTGGGATGTGGCCCGAGTCCTCTCCGCTGTGCCGATTGCCGGGCTGTGTTCCGGATCTCCTCGGCTGTGCCGATTTCTGGGATGCGGCCCGAGTCCTCTCCGCTGTGCCGATTGCTGGGCTGCGTTCCGGATCTCCTCGGCTGTGCCGATTTCTGGGATGCGGCCCGAGTACTCTCCGCTGTGCCCGTTGCCGGGCTGCGTTCCGATTTCTGGGATGCGGCCCGAGTCCCCTCGGCTGTGCCGATTGCTGGACCGCTGGGCTGCGGCCCGAGTCACCTCGCCTCCTCGAACTCGGTCCCGATGCCGCCGACTCAACCATCGCTGCTGAAGCCCCGTGTGGCTGCCGTTCACTGGTTTGTGTAGTTCTTCTCTTGTTTCTTTTTTTTTTGCTTTGGCTTTTTTTTCCATCTATTTTCCTCTGGGTTTTTTTTTCTTTGGTAGTCTTTCTGGCGGTCTTTCCATTCTCTACTTTGTCTAGCCTAATCTAAATTTAAACTAAACTAAACTAAACTAACTTACCTAGAACTAAATTTAATTTTAAAACCTTTTAAAAATTGAAATGAAATGAAACTTTTTTTCCCCACTTTAGACACTAAAAACACTAAAATCTCAGCAGCCCATCTCCAGCGTGTGTATTCACTCCGTCTGCTGGATCACACCACACCCCTCCCCTCTCAAACACCCCTCCCCACACACACCCTTCCCCACACACACCCCTCCCCACACACACACACCTCCCCACACAAACCGCTCCATACACACCCCTCCCCACACACACCCCTCCCCCACTCACATCCCTCCCCACAGACACACCCCTCCCCACCCACATACCCCTTCCCCACACACACAACTCCCCACATACAAACCTCCCCCACACACACTCACCCCTCCCCACACGCACACGTCTCCCGCACACACACACACATCCACATACAAACCCCTCCCCACACACTCACCTCCCCACACACACAACCCTCCCCACACACACACACCTCGCAACACAAACACCTCCGAACACACACACCCATCCCGACACCCACACACCCCTCCCCACATGCACCTTTTCCCACACAACCCCCTCCCCACACACACACCTCCTCACACACGCCACTCCCCACACACACCCCTCCCAACACACACACCTCCCTCAGACGACCCCCTCCCCACACACAAACACCTCCCAACACACACCCCTCCACACACACACACCCCTCCCCACACACACCCCTCCCCACACACACACACACCTCCTCACGCACACCCATCCCCACACACACCAACCCACACACACACCCCTCCCCCACAAACACCCCTCCCCACAAACACCCATGCCCCAAACACACCTCTCCCAAAACACACCACACACCCCACATATACACACCCCCACACACAAACCCCTCACCACACACAACCCTGACCCACAGACACACCTCCCCAAACACATACCCCTCCCAACTCACACACCCCTCCCAACTCACACACCCCTCCCCACACACACCCTTCCCCACACACACCCCTCCCCACACACACATCCCTCCCCACAAACACGTCCCTCCCCACACACACCCCTTCCCACACACACAGCCCAGCCCCACACACCCCTTCCCCACACACACAACTCCCCACACACACACCTCCCCACACACACCACTCCCCCACACACACACAGCTCCCCCACACACACACCCCTCCCCACACACACACCACTCCCCACACACACCCCTCCCCAAACACACATTCCACCCCCACACACACCCATCCCCCACACACACCCCTCCCCACTAACACATTCCACCCCACACACACCCCTCCCCACACACTCACCACTCACCACTCCCCTCACACACCTCTGCCCCACACACACCCCTCCCCACACACATACCCATCCCCACACACACATCCCTCACCACACACACCCCTCCCCCGAAACACCCCTCCCCACATACACACACTCCTCCCCACAAACACCCCTCCGCACACACATGCCCATCCCGACACACACACACCCCTCCCCACACAAACACACACCTCCCCCGCACACAAACCCCTCCCCACACACAAACCCCTTCCCACACACACCCCTCCCCACACACATACACCCCTCCCCCACACACACACCTCCCCACACAAACCCCTCCCCACACACAACCATCCCCACACAACGCCCTCCCAACACACACCCTTCACTCACACAAACCCCTCACCACACACCCTCCCCACCCCACACACACCCCTCCCCACACACACACCCCTCCCCACACACACCCCTGCCCACACACACCCCTCCCACACACACCCCTCCCCACACACACACGTCCCCACACACATCCCTCCCCCACACACAACCCTCCCCACACTCACCCCTTCCCACACACACAACCCTCCCCACACACTCCTCTCCCCACACCCACCCCTTCCCCACACACACCCCTCACCACACAAACACTCCAACCCACACTCATCCCTCCCCCACACACAACCCTCCCCACACACACCCCTCCCCACACATACACCCCTCCTACACGAATACACCTCCCCGACACACACTGCACCCCACACACACTCCTCCCCACACACACCCCTTCCAACACTCACCCCTCCCCACACACACCCCTCCCCACACACACCCCTCCCCAAACACAAACCCCACCAAAGACACACCCCTCCCAACACATACACCTCCCCACACAATTCACAATTCACAATTCAAATCGCTTTATTGGCATGAAAAGGTACATCTTATGTTGCCAAAGCATCAAAGTACATTTATGGTTGAACACATAAACGCGGTTCTATTCATACAGTTTATAAATATACATTCGCCTTGTTTGTATATATTCTTGTCTTAGTTTACTGGTTGTCCCTCTGTTCATGGCAAGCTGTAACATAGTGTGCCGCCAGTGTTACACAGCTTCTCTCCTCCCCCAGTAGGATTGGGAGTTTTTGGTTGTCATTCAGATTTCTGAATTCAGGGCATATTTGTGAGAATTTTTGGTAGAAATTCTCCCTGATGCCCTGATATTTTCCACAGGCTGTGAGAAAGTGCATCTCTGTCTCCACTACTCCCTGACTGCAGTGAGAGCATATCCTGTCTTCTCTTGGCAGCCTGGTCTGCCTGTGTCTACCTTTTTCGATCGCTAGGCTATGTTCGCTAAGTCTGTACCTTGTCAAGGTTCTTCTCAGTTTGTTATCCTTTACCATGGTCAGGTAATCAGCTATGTTGTATTGTCTGTTTAGGGCCAAGTAGCAAATGAGTTTGCTTTGGGTTTTTGTTGTTTCTGCCCAATATGTCAGATATTTTTCCTTTTGCTTAGCGACGATTGTGTTGGGTCGAATTCTTTGTGTTACCCTGTCACTGTCCTGGGGCTGGTTATTGTGAGTATTGTTTGTAGTTATTTCACTGAATCCCAGGACTAGTTGACTGAGGGTATTCTTTTTTATGGTCAGCTCTTGGCATTTCAGGCCGTCGTCGTGATAGCATTGGGGGTTGCTCATTTGTAGGTGATTCCAAAATTTGGGGGCTCTTTTTTGGATAGTGATTATTAATGCATATTGGCCTAGTTCTGCCCTGCATGCATTGTTTACTGTTTTCCTTTGAGTCCGGAGGATACTTTTACAGAATTCTGCATGTAGGATCTCAATTGGGTGTTTGTCCCATTTTGCAAATTCTTGTTGTGTTAGTGGTCCCCATACATCACTGCCATAGAGTGCAATTGGTTCAATTACTGATTTGAAAATTTTGAGCCAAATGCTAATTGGGATTTCTATTTGGATTGATTTTTTGATGGCATAGAAAGCCCTTCTTGCTTTCTCTTTCATTTCATTCACAGCCAGTTTGAAGTTTCACGTAGAACTCATTTTTAAGCCCAATTATGTGTAGTTAGTGGTTTGTTCGATTTTGGATGTTCCTACTGTGAAATTTATTTTGGGTCCCTGATGTTTGGATCTTTGCTGGAACACAAGGACTTTGGTTTTTTGCGGATTTATTGTCAGGGCCCAAGTCTGGCAGTACGACTCCAGCAGGTCCAGGTTCTGCTGTAGACCCTCTTTATTTGGTGACAGCAGAACCAGGTCGTCTGCAAAGAGGAGGAATTTAACCTTGGATTCATATAGGGTGAGGCCGGGTGCTGTCGATTGTTCAAGTAGTTTTGCCAATCCATTTATGTAAATATTAAAGAGTGTCGGTGAGATTGGCGAGCCCTGCGTCACCCCTCGCCCTGTCGGAAGTATTTTGTTTGTTTGTCTCCAATTTTAACTGCACATTTGTTGTTTGTATACATTGATTTAATTACATCATATGTTTTCCCTCCTACCCCGCTTTCGATAAGTTTCAGGAATAAACCGTCATGCCAGATGGAGTCGAAAGCCTTCTGGAAGTCTACAAAGCATGCATAGATTTTGCTTTTGTTGTGGTGAACGTGTTTGTCAATTAGGGTCTGTAGGGTGAAGATATGATCGGATGTTCTATAGTTTGGCAGGAATCCAATTTGGCTTTTACTCAAGACATTGTGCTCCTGAAGGAAGTTTATAAGTCTTTTGTTTATGATGCTACAGAATGCCTTCCCTAGGTTATTGTTTACACAGGTGCCGCGATAGTTGTTTGGGTCGATTTTGTCCCCACTTTTGTATATGGGCGTTATGAGTCCTTTGTTCCAGATATCAGGGCAATAACCGACACTCAGGACCAAGTTGAAGAGTTTTAGGATAGCCAGTTTCATTTTGTCGTCTGTGTGTTTAATCATCTCGTTTAGTATGCCATCTGTCCCGCAACCTTTTCCTGGTCGCAGGTCCTTGAGTTTTTCAAGAAGTTCTTTTTCTGTTATTATGGCTTCTAGCGGGTTTTGGTTATCTTTTGTGGCCATTTCTAGCTTTTCCAGTTTTTTGCATATTTGGTGTTGCTCTGGTCCTAGTGTGTTTTTCTGGTATAATTTTTCAAAGTGGTTTACCCATGTGTCCCCATTTTGAATGGCCAAATCGTCGTGTTGTTTTTTGTGTTGTGTCTTCAAGTTTTCCCAGAAACAATTGGAATCAATGGATTCCTCCATGGAGCTGAGTGTATTCTTAATATATTGCTCTTTTTTGGTTCTGAGTGTGTTTCTGTATTGTGTCTGTGTCTGACAATAAGTAAGGCGTAATTCCTCGTTATCTGGATGTCCGTGTTTTTGTTTTGATATTTTTCTAAGTTTTTTCCTCATGTTATGGCAATCTGGGTCAAACCATTTTTCATAGTTTTTTGTTTTGTGTTTGTTCTTGCGAGCTTTCAAGTTTGCACTTGTTGCCAAATTATCAAAAATGTTGTTTAGGTTAATAACTGCCCGGTTTAGGCCTTCTTTATTGTGAGTGTATATGTTACACACCGCTCCCCACACACACCCCTCCCCACACACACCCCTCCCCACACACACCCCTCCCCACACACACATTCCTCCCTCACACGACCCTCTCCCCACACACACACCCCTCCCCACACAAACCCCTCCACACACACATCCCTCCCCACACACACCCCTCCCCACACACACCCCTCCCCACACACACATTCCTCCCTCACATGACCCTCTCCCCACACACACACCCCTCCCCACACAAACCCCTCCACACACACATCCCTCCGCCACACACACCCCTCCCCACACACACACCTCCCCACACACACACACCTCCCCACACATACACCCCTCCCCACACAGACACCCCTCCCCACACAGATACTCCTCCCCACACACTCCCCTGCCCACACACACCCCTCCCCACACACACACACCCCTCCCCACACACACACACCACTTCCCACACACACCCCTCCCCACACCCCCCCCCACATAGACACCCCTCCCCACACACACACCCCTCCACACACACACCCCTCCCCACACACAGAACCCTCCCCACAAACACTCCCCTCCCCTCACACACACCTCCACACACACACTCATCCCAACACACACATACCCCGCCCCACACACACACACCCATCCTGCACACACACACACACCACCCACACACACACACCACTCCCCATACACACCCCTCCCACACACACTCCCCCAACACACACACCCCTCCCCACAAACACCCCTGCCCACACACACCCCTCCCACACACACCCCTCCCCACACACACACGGCCCCCACACACAACCCAACTCAAACACACAACCCTCCCCAAACACTCACCCCTCCCCACACACACATATCCCCACACACACACCCCACCCACACACACAGCCCTCCCAACACAGACACCCCTCCCCACACACACACTTCCCCACACACACCCCTCCCCACACACACACCACTACCCACAGACACCCCTCCCCACACACACACCCATCCACAAACACACCCCTCCCCACACAAAAAACCCACCCCACAAACACACCCCTCCCTACACACACACCTCCCCACACACACCCCTCCCGACACACACACACCACTCCCCACACAAACACACCCCTCCCCCACACACACACACCTCCCCACACACACACAGCACTCCCCATACACAACCCTCCCACAAACACTCCCCCCACACACACACCCCTCCTCACATACACACATCCCCACACACACACACACATCTCCCCACACACACATCTCCCCACACACACTTCTCCCCACACACACCCTTCCCCACACACCCTCACCCCCACACACATCCCTCCCTCACACGACACCCTCATCACACATACACAATCCTCCCAACACACATCCCGCCCCACACACACACCCCTCCCCACAAACACCCCTCCCCACACACACACCACCCCTACCCACACACAACCATCCCCACACACCTCCATCCCCACAAACAACCCTGGCCCATACACACCACTCCCCAAATACACCCCACACCCCACATACACCGCCCCACACACATACACCTCCCCACACACACCCTTGACACACACACTCACCTCCCCAAACACAAACCCCTCCCCTCTCACACACCCCTCCCCACACACACCCTTCCCCACACACACCCCTCCCCACACAGAAACACCTCCCCACACACACCCCTCCCCCAAACACACCACTCCCCACACAGATCTCTGCCCACACACACATCCCTCCCCACAAACTCACCCCTCCCCACCCACACCCATCCCCACACACACAGCCCTCCCCAACACACACCCCTTCCCCACGCACACAACTCCCCACATACACATCTCCCCCACACACACTCACCCCTCCCCACACACACACATCTCCCGCACACACACACATCCACGCAGAAACCCCTCCCCACACACACCCCTCCCCACACACACAAACCTCCCCACACACACACCCCTCACAACACACACACCTCCGAACAAACACACCCACCCCGACACCCACACACCCCTCCCCACACATACACTTTCCTACACAAACCCCTCCCCACACACACACCTCCCTCACACGGCCCCCTCCCCACACACAAACACCTCCCAACACACACCCCTCCACACACACACAATCCTCCCCACACACACGCATCCCCACACACACCCCTCCACACACACACCCCTCCCCCACAAACACCCCTCCCCACACACAACCCTGCCCCACTCACACACCTCCCCAAACGCACACCACACCCCACATACACACACCCCCACACACAAACCCCTCACCGCACACACCCCTCCCCACACACACATCCCTCCCCACAAACACGCCCCTCCCCACAAACACCCCTCACCACACACACAGCCCAGCCCCACACACACCCCTTCCCCACAGACACAACTCCCCACACACACACCTCCCACACCCACACTCACCCCTTCCCACACACACATACCTCCCCCACACACACCCCTCCCCCCGCACACACCACTCCCCACACACACTCCTCCCCACACACAGCACTCCCCACACACACTCCTCCCCACACACACTCCTCCCCACACACACCACTCCCCACACACACACCTCCCCACACACACACCCTTCCCCACACACACAACCCTCCCCACACACACACCCTTCCCCATACACACACCCTTCCCCACACACACACCACTCCCAGCACACACACCTCCCCACACACACACACCTCCACACACACGCACACCACTCCCCACACCCACCCCTCCCCACACACACACCCCCACACAGACACCCTCCCCACAGACACACCCCTCCACACACACACCCCTCCCCACACACACATCCCTCCCCACAAACACTCCCCTCCCCACACACACACCTCCACACTCACTCTCCTCCCGACACACACATACCCCCTACACAAACACACCCATCTCCCCCACACACACACCACCCACACACACACACTCCCCCCACACACACACCCCTTCCCACACAAACACCACACCACACACACACCCCTCCCCACACGCACACCCCTCCCCACACAGACACCCCTCCGCGCACACTCCCCTGCCCACACACACCACTTCCCCACACACACCCCTCACCGCACACACACTCCTCCCCACACACACTCCTCCCCACACACATCCCTCCCACACACACACCCTCCCCCACACACACCCCTCCCCACACAAACATCCCTCCGCCACACACACCCCTCCCCCACACACACCCCTCCCCACACAAACATCCCTCCGCCACACACACCCCTCCCCACACACACACCTCCCCACACACACACACCTCCCCACACATACACACCTCCCCACACAGACACCCCTCCCCACACAGATACTCCTCCCCACACACTCCCCTGCCCACACACACCCCTCCCCACACACACACACCCCTCCCCACACACACACACCACTTCCCACACACACCCCTCCCCACACACACCCCCCACATAGACACCCCTCCCCACACACACACCCCTCCACACACACACCCCTCCCCACACACAGAACCCTCCCCACAAACACTCCCCTCCCCTCACACACACCTCCACACACACACTCATCCCAACACACACATACCCCGCCCCACACACACACACCCATCCTGCACACACACACACACCACCCACACACACACACCACTCCCCATACACACCCCTTCCACACACACTCCCCCAACACACACACCCCTCCCCACAAACACCCCTGCCCACACACACCCCTCCCACACACACCCCTCCCCACACACGCACGGCCCCCACACACAACCCAACTCAAACACACAACCCTCCCCAAACACTCACCCCTCCCCACACACACATATCCCCACACACACACCCCACCCACACACACATCCCTCCCAACACAGACACCCCTCCCCACACACACACTTCCCCACACACACCCCTCCCCACACACACACCACTACCCACAGACACCCCTCCCCACACACACACCCATCCACAAACACACCCCTCCCCACACAAAAAACCCACCCCACAAACACACCCCTCCCTACACACACACCTCCCCACACACACCCCTCCCGACACACACACACCACTCCCCACACAAACACACCCCTCCCCCACACACACACACCTCCCCACACACACACAGCACTCCCCATACACAACCCTCCCACACACACTCCCCCCACACACACACCCCTCCCCACATACACACATCCCCACACACACACACCCCTCCACACACACACATCTCCCCACACACACTTCTCCCCACACACACCCTTCCCCACACACCCTCACCCCCACACACATCCCTCCCTCACACGACACCCTCATCACACATACACAATCCTCCCAACACACATCCCGCCCCACACACACACCCCTCCCCACAAACACCCCTCCCCACACACACACCACCCCTACCCACACACAACCATCCCCACACACCTCCATCCCCACAAACAACCCTGGCCCATACACACCACTCCCCAAATACACCCCACACCCCACATACACCGCCCCACACACATACACCTCCCCACACACACCCTTGACACACACACTCACCTCCCCAAACACACACCCCTCCCCTCTCACACACCCCTCCCCACACACACCCTTCCCCACACACACCCCTCCCCACACAGAAACACCTCCCCACACACACCCCTCCCCCAAACACACCACTCCCCACACAGATCTCTGCCCACACACACATCCCTCCCCACAAACACACCCCTCCCCACCCACACCCATCCCCACACACACAGCCCTCCCCAACACACACACCTTCCCCACACACACAACTCCCCACATACACATCTCCCCCACACACACTCACCCCTCCCCACACACACACATCTCCCGCACACACACACATCCACGCAGAAACCCCTCCCCACACACACCCCTCCCCACACACACAAACCTCCCCACACACACACCCCTCACAACACACACACCTCCGAACAAACACACCCACCCCGACACCCACACACCCCTCCCCACACATACACTTTCCTACACAAACCCCTCCCCACACACACACCTCCCTCACACGGCCCCCTCCCCACACACAAACACCTCCCAACACACACCCCTTCACACACACACACCCCTCCCCACACACAGCCCTCCCCACACACACACACACCTCCCCACACACACGCATCCCCACACACACCCCTCCACACACACACCCCTCCCCCACAAACACCCCTCTCCACACACAACCCTGCCCCACACACACACCTCCCCAAACGCACACCACACCCCACATACACACACCCCCAAACACAAACCCCTCACCGCACACACCCCTCCCCACACACACATCCCTCCACACAAACACGCCCCTCCCCACAAACACCCCTCACCACACACACAGCCCAGCCCCACACACACCCCTTCCCCACAGACACAACTCCCCACACACACACCTCCCACACCCACACTCACCCCTTCCCACACACACATACCTCCCCCACACACACCCCTCCCCCCGCACACACCACTCCCCACACACACTCCTCCCCACACACAGCACTCCCCACACACACTCCTCCCCACACACACTCCTCCCCACACACACCACTCCCCACACACACACCTCCCCACACACACACCCTTCCCCACACACACAACCCTCCCCACACACACACACTTCCCCATACACACACCCTTCCCCACACACACACCACTCCCAGCACACACACCTCCCCACACACACACACCTCCCCACACACGTACACCACTCCCCAGACCCACCCCTCCCCACACACACACCCCCACACAGACACCCTCCCCACAGACACACCCCTCCACACACACACCCCTCCCCACACACACATCCCTCCCCACAAACACTCCCCTCCCCACACACACACCTCCACACTCACTCTCCTCCCGACACACACATACCCCCTACACAAACACACCCATCTCCCCCACACACACACCACCCACACACACACACACCTCCCACACCCACACTCACCCCTTCCCACACACACATACCTCCCCCACACACACCCCTCCCCCCGCACACACCACTCCCCACACACACTCCTCCCCACACACAGCACTCCCCACACACACTCCTCCCCACACACACTCCTCCCCACACACACCACTCCCCACACACACACCTCCCCACACACACACCCTTCCCCACACACACAACCCTCCCCACACACACACCCTTCCCCATACACACACCCTTCCCCACACACACACCACTCCCAGCACACACACCTCCCCACACACACACACCTCCCCACACACGCACACCACTCCCCAGACCCACCCCTCCCCACACACACACCCCCACACAGACACCCTCCCCACAGACACACCCCTCCACACACACACCCCTCCCCACACACACATCCCTCCCCACAAACACTCCCCTCCCCACACACACACCTCCACACTCACTCTCCTCCCGACACACACATACCCCCTACACAAACACACCCATCTCCCCCACACACACACCACCCACACACACACACACCTCCCACACCCACACTCACCCCTTCCCACACACACATACCTCCCCCACACACACCCCTCCCCCCGCACACACCACTCCCCACACACACTCCTCCCCACACACAGCACTCCCCACACACACTCCTCCCCACACACACTCCTCCCCACACACACCACTCCCCACACACACACCTCCCCACACACACACCCTTCCCCACACACACAACCCTCCCCACACACACACCCTTCCCCATACACACACCCTTCCCCACACACACACCACTCCCAGCACACACACCTCCCCACACACACACACCTCCCCACACACGCACACCACTCCCCAGACCCACCCCTCCCCACACACACACCCCCACACAGACACCCTCCCCACAGACACACCCCTCCACACACACACCCCTCCCCACACACACATCCCTCCCCACAAACACTCCCCTCCCCACACACACACCTCCACACTCACTCTCCTCCCGACACACACATACCCCCTACACAAACACACCCATCTCCCCCACACACACACCACCCACACACACACACTCCCCCCACACACACACCCCTTCCCACAGAAACACCACACCACACACACACCCCTCCCCACACGCACACCCCTCCCCACACAGACACCCCTCCGCGCACACTCCCCTGCCCACACACACCACTTCCCCACACACACCCCTCACCGCACACACACTCCTCCCCACACACACTCCTCCCCACACACATCCCTCCCACACACACACCCCTCCCCCACACACACCCCTCCCCACACAAACATCCCTCCCCCACACACACCCCTCCCCCACGCACACACCTCCCCACACAAACCCATCCCCACACACACACCTCCCCACACACACACCTCCACACACACACACCACTACCCACAGGCTCCCCTACCCACACACACACCCATCCACACACACACACCTCCCCACACACATACACCACGCCCCATACACACCCCTCCAACACACACTCCCACCACACACACACCCCTCCCCACACACACCCCTCCCCACACAATACAATACAATACAATACAATACAAATCGCTTTATTGGCATGATAAGGTACATCTTATGTTGCCAAAGCATCAAAATACATTTATGGTTGAACACATAAACGCGGTTCCATTCATACAGTGTATAAACAGGTATATCCCTGAGTTTATAAAAATATTTTCGCCTTGTTTATATATACTCTTGTCTTAGTTTACTGGTTGTCCCTCTGTTCATGGCAAGCTGTAACATAGTGTGCCGCCAGTGTTACACAGCTTCTCTCCTCCCCCAGTAGGAATGGGAGTTTTTGGTTGTCAGTCAGATTTCTGAATTCAGGGCATATTTGTGAGAATTTTTGATAGAAATTCTCTCTGATGCCCTGATATTTTCCACAGGCTGTGAAGAAGTGCATCTCTGTCTCAACTACTCCCTGACTGCAGTGAGAGCATATCCTGTCTTCTCTTGGCAGCCTGGTCTGCCTGTGTCTGCCTTTTTCGATCGCTAGGCTATGTTCGCTAAGTCTGTACCTTGTCAAGGTTCTTCTCAGTTTGTTATCCTTTACCATGGTCAGGTAATCAGCTATGTTGTATTGTCTGTTTAGGGCCAAGTAGCAATTGAGTTTGCTTTGGGTTTTTGTTGTTTCTGCCCAATATGACAGATATTTTTCCTTTTGCTTAGCGACGATTGTGTTGGGTCGAATTCTTTGTGTTACCCTGTCACTGTCCCTCCACACCCCTCCACACACACACATCTCCCCACGCACACCTCTCCCCACACTCACCATTCCCCACACACCCTCATCCCCACACACTTCCCTGCCCACACACACCCCCTCCCCAAACACAAACACCTCCCAACACACACCCCTCCACACACAGACACCCCTCCCCACACACACCCCTCCCCACACACACACACACACTTCCCCACACACACCCATCCCCACACACACCCCTCCACACACACACCCCACCCACACAAATACGTCTCCCCACACACACCCCTGCCCCCCACACACCCCTTTCCAAAACACACCCCACACCCCACATACACGCACCCCCACACACAAACCCCTCACCACACACAACCCTGACCCACAGACACACCTCCCCAAACACACACCCCTCCCAACTCACACACCCCTCCCCACACACACCCTTCCCCACACACACCCCTCCCCACACACACATCCCTCCCCACAAACACGCGCCTCCGCACACTCACCCCTCCCCACACACACAGCCCAGCCCCACACACACCCCTTCCCCACACACACAGCTCCCCACACACACACACCACTCCCCACACACACACATCCCCACACACACACAATTCACAATTCAAATCGCTTTATTGGCATGATAAGTTACATCTTATGTTGCCAAAGCATCAAAATACATTTATGGTTTAGCACATAAACGCAGTTCTATTCATACAGTGTATAAACAGGTATATCCCTGAGTGTATAAATATACATTCGCATTGTTTATATACATTCTTTTCTTAGTTTACTGGTTGTCCCTCTGTTCATGGCAAGCTGTAACATAGTGTGCCGCCAGTGTTATACAGCTTCTCTCCTCTCCCAGTAGGAATGGGAGTTTTTGGTTGTCATTCAGATTTCTGAAATCAGGGCATATTTGTGAGAATTTTTGGTAGAAATTCTCCCTGATGCCCTGATATTTTACGAAGGCTGTGAGGAAGTGCATCTCTGTCTCCACTACTCCCTGACTGCAGTGAGAGCATATCCTGTCTTCTCTTGGTAGCCTGGTCTGCCTGTGTCTGCCTTTTTCGATCGCTAGGCTATGTTCGCTTAGTCTGTACCTTGTCAAGGTTCTTCTCAGTTTGTTATCCTTTACCATGGTCAAGTAATCAGCTATGTTGTATTGTCTGTTTAGGGCCAAGTAGCAATTGAGTTTGCTTTGGGTTTTTGTTGTTTCTGCCCAATATGTCAGATATTTTTCCTTTTGCTTAGCGACGATTGTGTTGGGTCGAATTCTTTGTGTTACCCTGTCACTGTCCTGGGGCTGGTTATTGTTAGTATTGTTAGTAGTTACTTCACTGAGTCCCAGGACTAGTTGACTGAGGGTATTCTTCTTTATGGTCAGCTCTTGGCATTTCAGGGCGTCGTAGTGATAGCATTGGGGATTGCTCCCCCACACACACACCCCTCCCCACACACACACCACTCCCCACACACACCTCCCCACACACACCACTCCCCACACACACACCTCCCCACACACATACCCTTCCCCACACACACACCCCTCCCCACACACACACCCTTCCCCATACACACACCACTCCCCACAAACACACCACTCCCCACACACATTCCTCCCCCACACACACACCTCCCCCACACGCACACCTCCCCACAGACAAACGTCCCTACACACACACCAATCCCCACACACAACCCTCCCCACATATACCCCTCCCCAAACACACCCCTCCCCACACACACACCACTCCCCACACACACCGCTCCCCCACACGCACCCCTCCCCACACACATACCCATCCCCACACACACATCCCTCCCCACACACACACCCTCCCAACACACACCCCTCCCCACACATACACCCCTCCCCAGACACACATCCTTCCCCACAAAGAGCTCTCCCCATACACACACCCATCCCGACACACACACCACACCCCACTCACACTCCTCTCCACACAAACCCCTCCCCACACACACACCCCTCCCCCACTCACACACCCATCCCCCCACACACACACCACACCCCACACACACTCATCTGCACACACACCCCTCCCCACACACACACCCCTCCCCACACACACCCCTCCCCCACACACACACCCCACACACACCCCCTCTCCCCACACACAACCCTCCCTCACACGACACCCTCCCCACACACCCACCCCTCCCCGCACACCCACCCCTCCCACACACGCCCCTCCACAATCACCCACCTCCCCCACTCACAATCCAACCCAAACAGACAACCCTCCCCACACACCCACCCCTCCCACACACGCCCCTCCACAATCACACACCTCCCCCACTCACAACCCAACCCAAACACACAACCCTCCCCACACACTCACCCCTCACCACACACACACCTCCCCACACACACACACCTCCCCACACACACTCCCCTCCCCACACAGACACCCTTCCCCACACAGTCACCGTCCCCACACACACCCCTCACCACACACATCCCTCCCCCACACACACCCCTCCCCCACACAACCCCCTCCCCACACATTCATCCCTCCACCACAAACACTACTCCCCACGCACACCCCTCCCCAAACACACACACCTCCCCCACAAACACACCTCCCCACACACACCCATCCCCACACACACCCCGCCCCACACACACCCCTCGCCACACACTCCCCTCCCTCACACGACCCCATCCCCACACACACACCCCTCCCAACAAACACCACTCCCCACACACACACTCCTCCCCACACTCACCTCTCCCCACACACACCCCTCCCCACACACAACCCTCCCCCACACACACCCCTCCCCACACACACCCCTGCCCCACACACACCCCTCCCCAAACACTCACCCCTCCCCACATACACACACCCCCACACAAAATCCCCTCCCCACACACACTGCTGACCCACACACACACCTCCGCAAGCACATACCCCTCCCCACTCACACACCCCTCCCCACACACACCGCTCCCCACACAAAACCCTCACCACACACACAGCCCTCCCCATACACTCAGCCCTCCCCACACAAACATCCCTCCCCACACACACCCCCCTCCACACACAGACAACCTTCCCCAAACACACCAGGGGCCCGCTTGGCCTTGCACCATATCAAGGAGGACATTGCCAAAGCCACCATGCACGCAGTGGACGAATCCATCCCCCTCCAGGTGGAAAGTGATGCGTCCGACTTCGCTCTGGCCGCCACCCTTAATCAGGCGGGGAGACCTGTGGCATTCTTCTCACGAACCCTCCAGGGCCCGGAGACCAGACACTCCGCGGTCGAGAAGGAGGCCCAGGCTATTGTGGAGGCTGTTCGTCATTGGAGGCACTACCTGGCCGGAAAACGATTTACCCTGCTCACTGACCAGCGTTCAGTTGCTTTTATGTTCAACAACAAGCAGAGGGGCAAAATCAAAAATGACAAAATCTTGAGCTGGAGATTCGAACTGTCCACCTACAACTACGAGATCTTGTACCGGCCTGTGAAGCTCAATGAACCCCCAGATGCCCTATCGCGTGGCACCTGCGCCAGCGCGCAGATCGATAGGCTGAGTGCCCTCAACAATGAACTCTGCCACCCGGGGGTCACCAGGTTCTTCCACTTCATCAAGGCCCACAACCTGCCTTACTCCATCGAGCAGGTCAGGACCATGACCAAGAACTGCCAAGTCTGCGCTGAGTGCAAACCGCACTTTTATAGACCAGACAGAGCCCACCTGATAAAAGCCACGCGCCCTTTCGAACGCCTGAGCATCGATTTTAAAGGGCCTCTCCCCTCCGCCGACCACAATGTGTACTTCCTCAACATCATTGACAAGTACTCCCGTTTCCCGTTCACTATCCCCTGCCCGGACATGACCAGTGCCACGGTCATTAATGTTTGAACAGCCTCTTCACCCTGTTCGGTTTCACCAGCTATATCCATAGCGGCCGGGGCTCATCTTTCATGAGCGATGAACTCCACAAGTATCTGCTCGCTAGGGGTATAGCCACAAGCAGGACCACCAGTTACAACCCCCGGAGGAATGGACAGGTGGAAAGAGAGAATGCAACAGTTTGGAAGGCCGCCCTACTAGCCTTAAAGTCTAGGGGCCTTCCAACCTCCCGCTGGCAGGAGCTGCTCCCCGATGCGCTCCACTCGATTCGGTCACTGCTCTGCACTGCCACCAATGCCACCCCTCACGAGAAAATGTTTGTCTTCCCAAGGAAGTCCACATCGAGGACAGCATTACCACCATGGCTGACGTCCCCAGGGCCGGTACTACTGAGAAGACACGTGAGGACCAATAAAACAGACCCCCTGGTCGAGAGGGTCGACCTCCTCCACGCCAACCCCCAGTACGCTTACATTGCATACCAGGACGGGCGGGAGGGCACAGACTCCATACGAGACCTCGCACCCTCGGGGACCGCTGTAACCCACTACCCATCACCACCCCCCCCACGACATCCTCGGGGACCGCTGTAACCCACTACCCATTACCAACCCCCCCATGACCCGATATCCAACCCCAGCAGCCGGCTCGCCTTGGACCGTCACCCACGAGGACTACACTCCAGTGCCCCAGCCTACACGGGCCATGACGCCGGAAGCTCCAGCACCCCTGCCATCGCCACGTTGATCACAGCGGCAGACAAGACCTCCGGAGAGACTCCAATACATGAACTTTTAAATACACTTCACCCCGTCGGACTCATTTTTAAACAAGGGGTGGATGTGGTAAACCACTGTTATACCTGTCTGTATGTGTATGTGTATTCCACTAGGTACAGGTCTGGACATGCCTCGGCTGACTCCTCCCACGATTCCAGGTATATAAGTGACTACCTCCCAGTCCCTTAGTATTCTGCACGGGTCGACCACTCGAGACTAGACCTTCATTCTTTAGTTAATAAAAGCCTGGTTGTTACTCGCTTAACCTCAGTCTTTTGAGTAATTGATGGTACATCACCTTCCCACAAACACACCCCTCCCCGCATACACACCCCTCCCCAATCAAACCCCTCCCCACACACACCACTCCCCACTCACACACACCTCCCCACACACACCCTTCGCCACACACACCCCACCCCAAAACACACACCCCTGCCCACACAATCACATCCCCCCACACACACACCCCTCCCCGCACACTCACACCTCCCCAAACACACACCCCTCCCAACACACACACCTCCCCAAACACACACCCCTCCCCACACACACCTCCCCACACACACATCTCCCCACACACACCCCTCCCCACACACACCTCCCCACACACACATCTCCCCACACTCACCACTCCCCACACACCCTCATTCCCACACACATCCCTCCCTCACACGACACCCGCCCCACACACACACAACCCTCACAACACACATCCCTCCCCACACACACACCCCTCCCCACACACACCCCTCCCCGCACACACCCCCACCTAACCACACACACCCCTCCCCACACATACCCCTCCCCACAAACACACCTGCCCCACACACACCACTCCCCAAACACACCGCACACCCCACATACACCCCCCCACACACAAACACCTCCCCACACACACCACTCCCCTCTCACACACCCATCCCCACACACACCCCTCCATACACACACCTCCCCACACACACCCGTCCCCACACAAACCTCTGCCCACACACATATCCCTCCCCACAAACACACCCCTCCCCACACACACAGCCCTCCCCCGCACACAACCCTTCCCCAAACACACAACTCCCCACATACACACCTCCCCCACACACACTCACCCCTCCCCACACACACACATCTCCCGCACACACACACATCCACACACAAACCCCTCCCCACACACACATCTCCGCACAAACACAACCCCCCCACACACACACCCCTCACAACACACACACCTCCGAACACACACACCCATCCCGACACCCACACACCCCTCCCCACACACACCCTTTTACACAGAACACCCTCCCCACACACACACCTCCCTCACACGACCCCCTCCCCACACACAAACACCTCCCAGCACACACCCCTCCACACACACACACCCCTCCCCACACACACCCCTCCCCACACACACACACACACTTCCCCACACACACCCATCCCCACACACACCCCTCCACACGCACACCCCACCCACACAAATACCCCTCCCCACACACACCCCTGCCCCACACACACCCCTTCCAAAACACACCCCACACCCCACATACACACACCCCCACACACAAACCCCTCACCACACACAACCCTGACCCAGAGACACACCTTCCCAAACACACACCCCTCCCAACTCACACATCCCTCCCCACAAACACGCCCCTCTGCACACACACCCCTCCCCACACACACAGCCAAGCCCCACACACACCCCTTCCCCACACACACACATCCCCACACACACACACCTCCCCCACACACACACACCTCGCCACACACACACCACTCCCCACACACCCTTCCCCACACACACCCCTCCCCACACACACATCCCTCCCCACAAACACGCCCCTCTGCACACACACCCCTCCCCACACACACAGCCAAGCCCCACACACACCCCTTCCCCACACACACACATCCCCACACACACACACCTCCCCCACACACACACACCTCGCCACACACACACCACTCCCCACACACACCTCCCCACACACACCATTCCCCACACACACACCTTCCCACACACACCCTTCCCCACACACATACCCCTCCCCACACACACACCCTTCCCCATACACACACCACTCCCCACAAACACACCACTCCCCACACACATTCCTCCCCCACACACACACCTCCCCCACACGCACACCTCCCCAGACAAACGTCCTTACACACACAACCCACCCCACACACAACCCTCCCCACATACACCCCTCCCCAAACACACCCCTCCCCACACACACACCACTCCCCACACATACCCCTCCCCCACACACACCCCTCCCCACACACATCCCCATCCCCACACACACATCACTCCCCACACACACACCCCTCCCAACACACACCCCTCCCCACACATACACCCCTCCCCACACACACATCCTTCCCCACAAAGAGCTCTCCCCATGCACACACCCATCCCGACACCCACACCACACCAGACTCACACTCCTCTCCACACACACCCCTCCCCACACACACACCCCTCCCCACACACACACTCCTCCCCCACTCACACACCCATCCCCCCACACACACACCACACCCCACACACACTCATCTGCACACACACCCCTCCCCACACAATTCACAATTCACAATTCAAATCGCTTTATTGGCATGATAAGTTACATCTTATGTTGCCAAAGCATCAAAATACATTTATAGTTTAGCACATAAACGCAGTTCTATTCATACAGTGTATAAACAGATATATCCCTGAGTGTATAAATATACATTCGCATTGTTTATATATATTCTTTTCTTAGTTTACTGGTTGTCCCTCTGTTCATGGCAAGCTGTAACATAGTGTGCCGCCAGTGTTATACAGCTTCTCTACTCTCCCAGTAGGAATGGGAGTTTTTGGTTGTCATTCAGATTTCTGAAATCAGGGCATATTTGTGAGAATTTTTGGTAGAAATTCTCCCTGATGCCCTGATATTTTCCGAAGGCTGTGAGGAAGTGCATCTCTGTCTCCACTACTCCCTGACTGCAGTGAGAGCATATCCTGTCTTCTCTTGGTAGCCTGGTCTGCCTGTGTCTGCCTTTTTCGATCGCTAGGCTATGTTCGCTAAGTCTGTACCTTGTCAAGGTTCTTCTCAGTTTGTTATCCTTTACCATGGTCAGGTAATCAGCTATGTTGTATTGTCTGTTTAGGACCAAGTAGCAATTGAGTTTGCTTTGGGTTTTTGTTGTTTCTGCCCAATATGTCAGATATTTTTCCTTTTGCTTAGCGACGATTGTGTTGGGTCGAATTCTTTGTGTTACCCTGTCACTGTTCTGGGGCTGGTTAGTGTTAGTATTGTTAGTAGTTACTTCACTGAGTCCCAGGACTAGTTGACTGAGGGTATTCTTCTTTATGGTCAGTTCTTGGCATTTCAGGGCGTCGTAGTGATAGCATTGGGGATTGCTCATTTGTAGGTGATTCCAAAATTTGGTGGCTCTTTTTTGGATAGTAATTATTAATGGATATTGGCCTAGTTACGCCCTGCATGCATTGTTTACTGTTTTCCTTTGAGTCCGGAGGATACTTTTACAGAATTCTGCATGCAGAATCTCAATTGGGTGTTTGTCCCATTTTGCAAATTCTTGTTGAGTTAGCGGTCCCCATACCTCACTGCCATAGAGTGCAATTGGTTCAATTACTGATTTGAAAATTTTGAGCCAAATGCTAATTGGGATTTCTATTTGGATTGATTTTTTGATACACACCCCTCCCCCACACACACTCGCCCCACACACCCCCTCTCCCCACACACAACCCTCCCTCACACGACCCCCTCCCCACACACCCACCCCTCCCCACACACCAACCCCTCCCACACACACCCCTCCACAATCACACACCTCCCCCACTCACAAACCAACCCAACACACACAACCCTCCCCACACACTCACCCCTCACCACACTCACACCTCCCCACACACACACACCTCCCCACACACACACCCCTCCCCACACAAACACACTTCCCCACACAGTCACCCTCCCCACACACATCCCTCCCCCACACACACCCCTCCCCCACACAAACCCCTCCCCGCACATTCATCCCTCCACCACAAACACCACTCCCCCACGCACACCCCTCCCCAAACACACACACCTCCCCCACAAACACACCTCCCCACACGCACCCTTCCCCACACACACCCCGCCCCACACACACCCCTCGCCACACACTCCCCTCCCTCACACGACCCCATCCCCACACACATACCCCTCCCAACAAACACCACTCCCCACACACACACCCCTCCCCACACACACCGCTCCCCACACACACCTCTCCCCACACACACCCCTCCCCACACACAACCCTCCCCCACACACACCCCTCCCCACAAACACCCCTGCCCCACACACACACCTCCCCAAACACACATCCCTCCCCACATACACACACCCCCACACAAAATCCCCTCCCCACACACACTGCTGACCCACACTCACACCTCCGCAAACACATACCCCTCGCCACTCACACACCCCTCCACACACACACCGCTCCCCACACAAAACCCTCACCACACACACAGCCCTCCCATACACTCAGCCCTCCCCCACACACGCCCCTTCACCACACACACAACTCCCGAAACACACACCTCCACACAAACACACCCCTCCCCCACAAACACACCGCTACCCACACACACACCAATCCCCTCATACACACCCCTCCCCATGCACACACAACCCCACACACACACCCCTCCCCACACACGCCACTCCCCACACACACCCCTCCCCAAACACACCCCTCCCCACACAAACACCCCTCCCCACACACACACCCCTCCCCACACAGACAACCTTCCCCAAACACACCAGGGGCCCGCTTGGCCTTCCACCGTATCAAGGAGGACATTGCCAAAGCCTCCATGCACGCAGTGGACGAATCCATCCCCTTCCAGGTGGAAAGCGATGCGTCCGACTTCGCTCTGGCCGCCACCCTTAATCAGGCGGGGAGACCTGTGGCATTCTTCTCACGAACCCTCCAGGGCCCGGAGACCAGACTCTCTGCGGTCGAGAAGGAGGCCCAGGCTATTCTGGAGGCTGTGCGTCATTGGAGGCACTACCTGGCCGGAAAACGATTTACCCTGCTCACTGACCAGCGTTCAGTTGCTTTTATGTTCAACAACAAGCAGAGGGGCAAAATCAAAAATGACAAGATCTTGAGGTGGAGATTCGAACTGTCCACCTACAACTACGAGATCTTGTACCGGCCTGTGAAGCTCAATGAACCCCCAGATGCCCTATCGCGTGGCACCTGCGCCAGCGCGCAGATCGATAGGCTGAGGGCCCTCCACAATGAACTCTACCACCCGGGGGTCACCAGGTTCTTCCACTTCATCAAGGCCCACAACCTGCCTTACTCCATCGAGGAGGTCAGGACCATGACCAAGAACTGCCAAGTCTGCGCTGAGTGCAAACCGCACTTTTATAGACCAGACAGAGCCCACCTGATAAAAGCCACGCGCCCTTTCGAACGCCTGAGCATCGATTTTAAAGGGCCTCTCCCCACCTCCGACCACAATGTGTACTTCCTCAACATCATTGACAAGTACTCCCGTTTCCCGTTCGCTATCCCCTGCCCGGACATGACCAGTGCCACGGTCATTAAATGTTTGAACAGCCTCTTCACCCTGGTCGGTTTCACCAGCTATATCCATAGCGGCCGGGGCTCATCGTTTATGAGCGACGAACTCCACCAGTACCTGCTCGCTAGGGGTATAGCCACATGCAGGACCACCAGTTACAACCCCCGGAGGAACGGACAGGTGGAAAGAGAGAATGCAACAGTTTGGAAGGCGGCCCTACTAGCCTTAAAGTCTAGGGGCCTTCCGACCTCCCGCTGGCAGGAGGTGCTCCCCGATGCACTCCACTCGATTCGGTCACTGCTCTGCACTGCCACCAATGCCACCCCTCACGAGAAAATGTTTGTCTTCCCAAGGAAGTCCACATCGGGGACAGCGTTACCACCATGGTTGACGTCCCCAGGGCCGGTACTACTGAGAAGACACGTGAGGACCAATAAAACCGACCCCCTGGTCGAGAGGGTCGACCTCCTCCACGCCAACCCCCAGTACACTTACATTGCGTACCCGGACGGGCGGGAGGACACAGACTCCATACGAGACCTCGCACCCTCGGGGACCGCTGTAACCCACTACCCATCACCACCCCCACCCCCCACGACACCCTCGGTGACCGCTGTAACCCACTATCCATTACCAACCCCCCCATGACCCGATATTCAACCCCAGCAGCCGGCTCGCCTTGGACCGTCACCAACGAGGACTACACTCCAGTGCCCCAGCCTACACGGGACATGACGCCGGAAGCTCCAGCACCCCTGCCATCGCCACGTTGATCACAGCGGCAGACAAGACCTCCGGAGAGACTCCAATACATGAACTTTCAAATACACTTTACCCCGTCGGACACATTTTTAAACAAGGGGTGAATGTGGTAAACCACTGTTATACCTGTCTGTATGTGTATGTGTATTCCACTAGGTACAGGCCTGGACATGCCTCGGCTGACTCCTCCCACGAATCCATGTATGTAAGTGACTACCTCCCAGTCCCTTAGTATTCTGGACGGGTCGACCACTCGAGACCAGACCTTCATTCTTTAGTTAATAAAAGCCTGGTTGTTACTCGCTTAACCTCAGTCTTTTGAGTAATTGATGGCACATCACCTACCCACAAACACACCCCTCCCCACATACACTCCCCTCCCCACTCAAACCCCTCCCCACACACACCACTCCCCACTCACACACCCCTCCCCACACACTCCCTTCGCCACACACAGCCCACCCCAAAACACACACCCCTGCCCACACAATCACATCCCCCACACACACACCCCTCCCTACACACTCACACCTCCCCAAAGACACACCTCCCCACACACACACCCCTCCCCACACACACCTCTCCCCACACACACCCCTCCCCACACACAACCCTCCCCCACACACACCCCTCCCCACACACACCCCTGCCCCACACACACCCCTCCCCAAACACACACCCCTCCCCACATACACACACCCCCACACAAAATCCTCCCCCACACACACTGCTGACCCACACACACACCTCCGCAAACACACCCCTCCCCACACAAACACCCCTCCCCACACACACACCCCTCCACACACAGACAACCTTCCCCAAACACACCAGGGGCCCGCTTGGCCTTCCGCCGTATCAAGGAGGACATTGCCAAAGCCACCATGCACGCAGTGGACGAATCCATCCCCTTCCAGGTGGAAAGCGATGCGTCCGACTTCGCTCTGGCCGCCACCCTTAATCAGGCGGGGAGACCTGTGGCATTCTTCTCACGAACCCTCCAGGGCCCGGAGGCCAGACACTCCGCGGTCGAGAAGGAGGCCCAGGCTATTCTGGAGGCTGTGCGTCATTGGAGGCACGACCTGGCCGGAAAACGATTTACCCTGCTCACTGACCAGCGTTCAGTTGCTTTTATGTTCAACAGCAAGCAGAGGGGCAAAATCAAAAATGACAAGATCTTGAGGTGGAGATTCGAACTGTCCACCTACAACTACGAGATCTTGTACCGGCCTGTGAAGCTCAATGAACCCCCAGATGCCCTATCGCGTGGCACCTGCGCCAGCGCGCAGATCGATAGGCTGAGGGCCCTCCACAATGAACTCTGCCACCCGGGGGTCACCAGGTTCTTCCACTTCATCAAGGTCCACAACCTGCCTTACTCCATCGAGGAGGTCAGGACCATGACCAAGAACTGCCAAGTCTGCGCTGAGTGCAAACCGCACATTTATAGACCAGACAGAGCCCACCTGATAAAAGCCACGCGCCCTTTCGAACGCCTGAGCATCGATTTTAAAGGGCCTCTCCCCACCTCCGACCACAATGTGTACTTCCTCAACATCATTGACAAGTACGCCCGTTTCCCGTTCGCTATCCCCTGCCCGGACATGACCAGTGCCACGGTCATTAAATGTTTGAACAGCCTCTTCACCCTGTTCGGTTTCACCAGCTATATCCATTGCGGCCGGGGCTCATCGTTTATGAGCGACGAACTCCACCAGTACCTGCTCGCTAGGGGTATAGCCACAAGCAGGACCACCAGTTACAACCCCCGGAGGAACGGACAGGTGGAAAGAGAGAATGCAACAGTTTGGAAGGCCGCCCTACTAGCCTTAAAGTCTAGGGGCCTTCCGACCTCCCGCTGGCAGGAGGTGCTCCCCGATGCACTCCACTCGATTCGGTCACTGCTCTGCACTGCCACCAATGCCACCCCTCACGAGAAAATGTTTGTCTTCCCAAGAAAGTCCACATCGGGGACAGCGTTACCGCCATGGTTGACGTCCCCAGGGCCGGTACTACTGAGAAGACACGTGAGCACAAATAAAACAGACCCCCTGGTCGAGAGGGTCGACCTCCTCCACGCCAAACCCCAGTACGCTTACATTCTGTACCCGGACGGGCGGGAGGACATAGACTCCATACGAGACCTCGCACCCTGGGGGACCGCTGTAACCCACTACCCATCACCACCCCCCCCCCACGACACCCTCGGGGACCGCTGTAACCCACTATCCATTACCAACACCACCATGACCCGATATCCAACCCCAGCAGCCGGCTCGCCTTGGACCGTCACCAACGAGGACTACACTCCAGTGCCCCAGCCTACACGGGACATGACGCCGGAAGCTCCAGCACCCCTGCCATCGCTACGTTGATCACAGCGGCAGACAAGACCTCCGGAGAGACTCCAATACATGAACTTTTAAATACACTTCACCCCGTCGGACTCATTTTTAAACAAGGGGTGAATGTGGTAAACCACTGTTATACCTGTCAGTATGTGTATGTGTATTCCACTAGGTACAGGTCTGGACATGCCTCGGCTGACTCCTCCCACGATTCCAGGTATATAAGTGACTACCTCCCAGTCCCTTAGTATTCTGCACGGGTCGACCACTCGAGACTAGACCTTCATTCTTTAGTTAATAAAAGCCTGGTTGTTACTCGCTTAACCTCAGTCTTTTGAGTAATTGATGGCACATCACCTACCCACAAACACACCCCTCCCCACATACACACCCCTCCCCACTCAAACCCCTCCCCACACACACCACTCCCCACTCACACACCCCTCCCCACACACACCCTTCGCCACACACACCCCACCCCAAAACACACACCCCTGCCCACACAATCACATCCCCCCACACACACACCCCTCCCCACTCAAACCCCTCCCCACACATACCACTCCCCACTCACACACCCCTCCCCACACATGCCCTTCGCCACACACACCCCACCCCAAAACACACACCCCTGCCCACACACTCACATCCCCCACACACACACCCCTCCCCACACACACACCCCTCCCCACACACACCTCTCCCCACACACACACCCCTCCCCACACACACACCCCTCCCCACACACACACCTCCCCAAACACACACACCCCTCCCCACACACACCTCTCCCCACACACACACCCCTCCCCACACACACCTCCCCACACACACACCTCCCCAAACACACACACCCCTCCCCACACACTCACCCCTCCCCACACACACACACCTCCCCACACACACCTCCCCACACACACACCTCCCCAAACACACACACCCCTCCCCACACACACACCCCTCCCCACACACACCACTCCCCACTCACACACCCCTCCCCACACACACCACTCCCCACTCACACACCCCTCCCCACACACACCACTCCCCACTCACACACCCCTCCCCACACATGCCCTTCGCCACACACACCCCTCCCCAAAACACACACCCCTCCCCACACACTCACCCCTCCCCACACACACCTCTCCCCACACACACACCCCTCCCCACACACACCTCCCCACACACACACCTCCCCACACACACACCTCCCCACACACACACCTCCCCACACACCCCTCCCCACACACTCACCCCTCCCCACACACACACACCTCCCCACACACACCTCCCCACACACACACCTCCCCAAACACACACACCACTCCCCACTCACACACCCCTCCCCACACATGCCCTTCGCCACACACACCCCACCCCAAAACACACACCCCTCCCCACACACTCACATCCCCCACACACACACCCCTCCCCACACACACACCCCTCCCCACACACACCTCTCCCCACACACACACCCCTCCCCACACACACCTCCCCACACACACACCTCCCCAAACACACACACCCCTCCCCACACACTCACCCCTCCCCACACACACACACCTCCCCACACATGCACCCTTCCCCATACACACACCCATCCCCACACACACCCCTCCCCCACACACACCCCTCCCCACACACATACCCATCACTACACACACATCCCTCACCACACACACACCCCTCCCCAGAAACACCCCTCCCCACACACATATTCCTCCCCCACACAGACCTCTCCCCCACACGCGCCCATCCCGACATACACACACCCCTCCCCACACACACACCCCTCCCCACACAAAAACACCCCTCCCCCACACACAAACCGCACCCATGCAAACACCCCTCCCTACACACATACCCATCCCCACACACACATCCCTCCACACACACACACCCCTCCCCACTCAGACACCCATCCCCACTCAGACATCCCTCCCCACACACTCCCCTCTCCACGCACACCCCTTCCCCACACACAACCCGCACCACACACACACTCCTCCCCAGCACACTCCACACCACATACATCCCTCCCCCACACACACCCCTCCCCCACACAAACCCCTCCCCACACATTTATCACTGCACCACACACACCTCCCCCCCACAAACACACCTCCCCACACACACCTTTCCCCACACACACCTTTCCCCACACACACCCCTTCCCACACACACCCCTCCCCACACACACCCCTCTGTCACACGACACCCTCCCCACACACACACCCCTCCCCACACACAGCCCTCCCCCACACACACCCCTTCCCCACACACACAACTCCCCACACACACCTCCCCCACACACACTCACCCCTCCCCAGACACACACCTCCACCACACACACACTCCTCCCCACACACACACCTCTCCCCACACACACACGCCTCCCAACACACACACCTCCCCACACACACACCCCTCCCCACACAGAGACCTCCCCACACACACCACTCCGCAAACGCAACCCTCCCCACATACACACAAAGTTCCCCACACACACATCCCTCCCTACACACACACCACCCCACACACACACCCCTCCCCACACAGATACTCATCCCCACACACACATCCCTCCCCACACACCCACCCCTCCCCACACACATCCCTCCCCACATACACACCTCTCCCCACACAAAAACCCCTCCCCACAAACAACCCTCCACACACACACCCATCCCGACACACACACACCCTTCCCCACACAAACACACTCCTCCCCCACTCACACACCCCTCCCCAAACACACACCACTCCCCACACACACACTCTTACCCACACACTCCTCTCCCCACACACATACACCCCTCCCCCACACACACACCTCTCCCCACACACACCCCTCCCCACATACAACCCTCCCTCACACGACTCCCTCCCCACACACTCACCCCTCCACACACACACCCATCCCCACACACACACCCCTCCCCACAACCAACCCTCCCCACACACCACCCTCCCCCACACACCCCTCCCCAAACACATACCTCACCCATACACAACCCAACCCAAACGCATAACCCTCCCCACAAACTCACCCCTTCTCACACACACACCTCCCCACACACACACACATCCCTCCACACACACCCCTCCCCCACACACATACCCCTCCCCCACACACTCCCCTCCCCACACACACCCCTGCCCTACACACACCCCTCCCCACACACACACACCTCCCCACACACACCACTCCACACACACATCCCTCCCCCACACACACACCCCTCCCCCACACGCTCCCCTCCCCACACACACCCCTGCCCTACACACACCCCTCCCCACACACACACACCTCCCCACACACACCACTCCACACACACACCCCTCCCACACAATACAATACAAATCGCTTTATTGGCATGATAAGGTACATCTTATGTTGCCAAAGCATCAAAATACATTTATGGTTGAACACATAAACGCGGTTCCATTCATAAATTGTATAAACAGGTATATCCCTGAGTTTATAAATATACATTCGCCTTGTTTATATATACTCTTGTCTTAGTTTACTGGTTGTCCCTCTGTTCATGGCAAGCTGTAACTTAGTCTGCCGCCAGTGTTACACAGCTTCTCTCCTCCCCCAGTAGGAATGGGAGTTTTTGGTTGTCAGTCAGATTTCTGAATTCAGGGCATATTTGTGAGAATTTTTGGTAGAAATTCTCTCTGATGCCCTGATATTTTCCACAGGCTGTGAGGAAGTGCATCTCTGTCTCAACTACTCCCTGACTGCAGTGAGAGCATATCCTGTCTTCTCTTGGCAGCCTGGTCTGCCTGTGTCTGCCTTTTTCGATCGCTAGGCTATGTTCGCTAAGTCTGTGCCTTGTCAAGGTTCTTCTCAGTTTGTTATCCTTCACCATGGTCAGGTAATCAGCTATGTTGTATTGTCTGTTTAGGGCCAAGTAGCAATTGAGTTTGCTTTGGGTTTTTGTTGTTTCTGCCCAATATGACAGATATTTTTCCTTTTGCTTAGCGACGATTGTGTTGGGTCGAATTCTTTGTGTCACTGTCCTGGGACTGGTTATTGTTAGTATTGTTATTAGTTACTTTATTGAGTCCCAGGACTAGTTGACTGAGGGTATTCTTCTTTATGGTCAGCTCTTGGCATTTCAGGGCGTAGTAGTGATAGCATTGGGGGTTGCTCATTTGTAGGTGATTCCAAAATTTGGTGGCTCTTTTTTGGATAGTGATTATTAATGGGTATTGGCCTAGTTCCGCCCTGCATGCCTTGTTTACTGTTTTCCTTTGAGTCCGGAGGATACTTTTACAGAATTCCGCATGTAGGATCTCAATTGGGTGTTTGTCCCATTTTGCAAAATCTTGTTGTGTTAGTGGTCCCCAGACCTCACTGCCATAGAGTGCAATTGGTTCAATTACGGATTTGAAAATTTTGAGCCAAATGCTAATTGGGATTTCTATTTGGATTGATTTTTTGATGGCATAGAAAGCCCTTCTTGCTTTCTCTTTCAGTTCATTCACAGCCAGTTTGAAGTTTCCCGTAGAACTGATTTTTAAGCCCAAGTATGTGTAGTGAGTGGTTTGTTCAATTTTGGTTGTTCCTACTGTGAAATTTATTGTGGGTCCATGTTGATTGGATCTTTGCTGGAACACAAGGCCTTTGGTTTTTTGGGGATTTATTGTCAAGGCCCAAGTCTGGCAGTACGACTCCAGCAGGTCCAGGTTCTGCTGTACACCCTCCTTAGTTGGTGACAGCAGAACCAGGTCGTCGGCATAGAGGAGGAATTTAACCTTGGATTCATATAGGGTGAGGCCGGGTGCTGTAGATTGTTCAAGTAGTTTTGCCAATCCATTAATGTAAATATTAAAGAGTGTCGGTGAGATTGGCGAGCCCTGCGTCACCCCCCGCCCCTGTGGGAAGTATTTTGTTTGTTTGTCTCCAATTTTAACTGCACAATTATTGTTTGTATACATTGATTTAATTACATCATATGTTTTCCCTCCTACCCCGCTTTCGATAAGTTTCAGGAATAAACCGTCATGCCAGATGGAGTCGAAACCCTTCTGGAAATCTACAAAGCATGCGTAGATTTTGCTTTTGTTATGGTGAACGTGTTTGTCAATTAGGGTCTGTAGGGTGAAGATATGATCGGATGTTCTATAGTTTGGCAGGAATCCAATTTGGCTTTTACTCAAGACATTGTGCTCTTCAAGGAAGTTTATAAGTCTTTTGTTTATGATGCTACAGAATACCTTCCCCAGGTTACTGTTTACACAGATGCCTCGATAGTTGTTTGGGTCGATTTTGTCCCCACATTTGTATATGGGTGTTATGATTCCTTTGTTCCAGATGTCAGGGAAATAACCGACACTCAGAACCAAGTTGAAGAGTTTTAGGATAGCCAGTTTCAGTTTGTCGTCTGCGTGTTTAATCATCTCGTTTAGTATGCCGTCTGTCCCGCAAGCTTTTCCTGGTCGCAGGTCCTTGAGTTTTTCAAGAAAGTTCTTTTTCTGTTATTATGGCATCTAGCGGGTTTTGGTTATCTTTTATGGCCATTTCAAGCTTTTCCAATTTTTTGCGTATTTGGTGTTGTTCTGGTCCTAGTGTGTTTTTCTGGTATAATTTTTCAAAGTGGTTTACCCATGTGTCCCCATTTTGAATGGACAAATCGTCGTGTTGTTTTTTGTGTAGTGTTTTCAAGTTGTCCCAGAAACAATTCGACTCAATGGATTCCTCCATGGAGCTGAGTGTATTCTTAATAAATTGCTCTTTTTTGGTCCTGAGTGTGTTTCTGTATTGTGTTAGCGTCTGACAATAAGTAAGGCGTAATTCCTCATTTTCTGGATGTCTGTGTTTTTGGTTTGATAGTTTTCTAAGTTTTTTCCTCATGTTATGGCAATCATGGTCAAACCATTTTTGATAGTTTTTTGTTTTGGGTTTGTTCTTGCGAGCTTTCAAGTTTGCATTTGTTGCCAAATTATCAAAAATATTGTTTAGTTTACTAACTGCCCGGTTTACGCCTTCTTTATTGTGAGTGTATATGTTATCCAGAAAGGTGTCTAAGAGGGCTTGAGTTGATGCATTGCTAATTGTTTTCTGGTATTTTTCCGTGTCATTTTTGGCCCATCTGTACGATTTTTTGGTGTTGTACAGTTTACTGGGTTGTGTTTCTATGTTGTTTGTTTCTGTCTTTTTGAGAAACATAGTAATTTGGCTGTGATCTGACAGTGTTGTTTGTGGTTTGACTGTGAATGCTCTGAAAGAGGATGGGTCCAAGTCGGTAATCATATAGTCTACTGTGCTGCAGCCAAGAGGTGAGCAGTAGGTCGATCTTCCTAGGAGGTCTCCTATGAACCTACCATTGACAATGTACAGACCCAGGTTTCGACAGAGCTGTAGTAGCTGTTTACCGTTGGTATTTGACTGCTTGTCGCAGTTATGCCTGTATGGAAGGGAAGGGATGTCAAAGTGGTTATTCCCGAATACGTAATTGTTTCCCTGATTATTGGTGAAGTCTGGTTCTTCGCCCGTTCTTGAATTGAGGTCCCCACAGATCAACACGTTCCCCTGGGCCTGGTATTGGATAATTTCCCCCTCCATGTTGGAGAAGGTGTCCTCTTTGTAGTATGGGGAATCGATTGGAGGGATATAAAGTGCGCAAATGTAAACATCTTGGGTGTTTGAGATAATCTCCCTCTCAAGTTTGAGCCACATATGGTTTTCACCCTTTTTTATAAATTTGATATAATTCTTAAGTTCTGTTTTAAACCAGATCAGTATGCCTCCGGAGTCTCTGCCTTGGGTTACACTTGGTAACCTCCCCCACTAACACCCCTCACCACACACACCCCTGCCCTATACGCACCCCTCCCCACACACACCCCTCCCCCACTCACACACCTCCCCACACACACACCCCTCCCCACACACACACACCTCTCCAGACACACACCCCTCCCGCACAGGCACCACTCCACACAAAGACACCGCACCCCCACACACACCCATCCCCGCACAAACCCCTCCCCAAACACACACCTACTGAAACAGAACCTCCCCACACACACACCCCTCCCCACACACACACCCCTCCCCACACACACACCTCTCACCCCATACACACCCCTCCCCACACACACACACTTCCCCCACACACACCGCTCCCCAAACACACACCCCTCCCCACACACACCCCAACCCCCCACACACAACCCTCCCCCACACACACACCCCTCCCCCACACACTCCCCTCCCCAAACACACCCCTGCCCTACACACACTCCTCCCCACACACACCCACCTCCCCACACACACCACTCCACATACACACCCCTCCCCCACACAAACCCCACCCCTGGCACACGCCTCCCTCACAATTACCCCAAACCCACACGCAATCCCCTCCACACACACCCCTCCCCACACACACCCCTGCACTACACACACCCTTCCCCACACAAACACTCCTCCCACACACACCACTACCCACACACACACCCCTCCCCCACACACAACCCTCCCCACACACACCACTCCCCCCCACACACAAACTTCCCCGCACACACCCCTCCCCAATCAAACACCCAACCCCACACACATCGCTCCCGCACACACACCCCTCCCGACACACACCCCTCCTGCACACATACCCCTCCCCCACAAACACAACTCCCCACACACACACCCCTCCCCACACACACCCCACCCCACACACGCACCCCTCCCCCACACACAACACTCACACATACGTACCCCTCCCCCACATACACCCCTCCCGACACACACCCCTCCCCCACACACAGCCCTCCCCCACAAACACACCTCCCCACACACAACACCCCTCCCCACACCCACCCCATCCCACACACACACGCCTTCCCCACACACACCCCTCACACACACACACCTCCCCCACACACACACATCCTTCCACAAACACACACCCCTCCCACACCCACACCTCCCACACACACACCCCTCCCACACACACACCTCCTCACACACACCCCTCCCCACACACACCCGTCCCCACACACACCCCTGTCCTACACACACCCCTCCCCACAAACACACTCCTCACCACACACCACTCCCCACACACACACCCCGCCCCCCCACACACAAACTTCCCCACACACACCCCTCCCCAAACAAACACCCAAACGCACACACACCCCTCCCCCACACACACCCCTCCCGACACACACCCCTCCCCCACACATACCCCTCTCCTACAAACACAACTCCACACAAACACAGCCCTCCCCCACACACACCCTTCACACACACATACCCCTCCCCCACACACACACATCCTTCCCCCACACACACCACTCCCCCACACACACCCCTTCCGACACACACCCCTCCCCCACACATACCCCTCCCCTACAAACACAACTCCACACAAACACAGCCCTCCCCCACACACACCCCTCACACACACACACTCCTCCCCACACACACCACTACCCACACACACACCCCTCCCCCACACACAAACCTCCCCACACACACCACTCCCCCCCACACACAAACTTCCCCGCACACACCCCTCCCCAAACAAACACCCAACCCCACACACACCGCTCCCGCACACACACCCCTCCCGACACACACCCCTCCCCCACACATACCCCTCCCCCACAAACACAACTCCCCACACACACACCCCTCCCCACACACACCCCACCCCACACATGCACCCCTCCCCCAGTCACAAAACTCACACACACATACCCCTCCCTAACATACACCCCTCCCGACACACACCCCTCCCCCACACACAGCCCTCCCCCACAAACACACCTCCCCACACACAAACCCCTCCCCACACACACTCCTCCCCACACACACACACCTTCCCCACACACACCCCTCACAGACACACACCCCTCCCCCACACACACAAACTTCCCCGCACACACCCCTCCCCAATCAAACACCCAACCCCACACACATCGCTCCCGCACACACACCCCTCCCGACACACACCCCTCCTGCACACATACCCCTCCCCCACAAACACAACTCCCCACACACACACCCCTCCCCACACACACCCCACCCCACACACGCACCCCTCCCCCACACACAACACTCACACATACGTACCCCTCCCCCACATACACCCCTCCCGACACACACCCCTCCCCCACACACAGCCCTCCCCCACAAACACACCTCCCCACACACAACACCCCTCCCCACACCCACCCCATCCCACACACACACGCCTTCCCCACACACACCCCTCACACACACACACCTCCCCCACACACACACATCCTTCCACAAACACACACCCCTCCCACACCCACACCTCCCACACACACACCCCTCCCACACACACACCTCCTCACACACACCCCTCCCCACACACACCCGTCCCCACACACACCCCTGTCCTACACACACCCCTCCCCACAAACACACTCCTCACCACACACCACTCCCCACACACACACCCCGCCCCCCCACACACAAACTTCCCCACACACACCCCTCCCCAAACAAACACCCAAACGCACACACACCCCTCCCCCACACACACCCCTCCCGACACACACCCCTCCCCCACACATACCCCTCTCCTACAAACACAACTCCACACAAACACAGCCCTCCCCCACACACACCCTTCACACACACATACCCCTCCCCCACACACACACATCCTTCCCCCACACACACCACTCCCCCACACACACCCCTTCCGACACACACCCCTCCCCCACACATACCCCTCCCCTACAAACACAACTCCACACAAACACAGCCCTCCCCCACACACACCCCTCACACACACACACTCCTCCCCACACACACCACTACCCACACACACACCCCTCCCCCACACACAAACCTCCCCACACACACCACTCCCCCCCACACACAAACTTCCCCGCACACACCCCTCCCCAAACAAACACCCAACCCCACACACACCGCTCCCGCACACACACCCCTCCCGACACACACCCCTCCCCCACACATACCCCTCCCCCACAAACACAACTCCCCACACACACACCCCTCCCCACACACACCCCACCCCACACATGCACCCCTCCCCCAGTCACAAAACTCACACACACATACCCCTCCCTAACATACACCCCTCCCGACACACACCCCTCCCCCACACACAGCCCTCCCCCACAAACACACCTCCCCACACACAAACCCCTCCCCACACACACTCCTCCCCACACACACACACCTTCCCCACACACACCCCTCACAGACACACACCCCTCCCCCACACACACACAACCTTTCACAATCAAACACCCCTCCCACACCCACACCTCCCACACACACACCACTTCCCCACACACACACCCCTCCCCACACACACCCCTCCCCACACACACCCCTCCCCACCCACACCCCTGCCCTACACACACCCCTCCCCACACACACACTCCTCACCACACACACCACTCCCCACACGCACATCCCTCCCCCACACACACCCCTCCCCACACACATCCCGCCCCCCCACACACAAACTTCCCCACACACACCCCTCCCGACACACACCCCTCCCCCACACATACCCCTCCCCCACAAACACAACTCCCCACAAACACACCCCTCCCCCACACACACCCCTCACACACACACCCCCCTCCCCCCCACACACACATCCTTCCCCCACAAACAACGCTCCCCCACTCACACCGCTCCCCACACACACCCCTCACCACACACACATCTCCCTAAACACAACCGCCCCACACACACACCCTTCCCCACACACACACCCCTCCCTACACATACAGCCATCACCACACACACATTCCTCCCCACACACACCCCTCCCCACACACACTACCCTCCACACACACACACACCTCCCCCACACACACCTCCGCCACACACTCACCCTTCCCCCACACACTTGCCCTTCCCCCACCCACACACCCCTCTCCCACACACACCCCTCCCGACACACACACCTCCCCACAATAACACCTCCACACACACACACCTCCCCACACACACACATTCCCCCCACACACCACTCCACAAACACCCCTCCCCAAACACACACCCCTCCCCCACACACACCCATTCCCCACACACACCCCTCCCCACACACACCACTCCCCATCACACACCCTCCCCCACCACACACCCCTCCCCACACACACACCACACCCCACACACACAACCCTCCCCACACACACACGCCTTCCCACACACACCCCTCCCCACTCACACACCACACCCATACACACACTCCTCCCCACACACAACTCTCCCCACCCACACACTACTCCCACACACACCCCTCCCCCCACACACACCCCTCCCCCACACACACCCTTCGCCATCAACAACGCCACACACACACCTCTCCCACACACATAACTCTCTCCACACACTCACCCCTCCCCATGCTCACCCATCGCCCCCACACACACACATCCCCACACACACACCTCCCCACACAATCACCCACCCCCACACACACCCCTCCCTCATACACACCTCTCCCCCACACACACCCCTCCCCACACACACATCCCTCCCCACACACACTCCGACTTACACACACCCCCCCCACACACAACCCTCTCACACACACACCCCTCCCCCACACACACGCCTCTCCCCACACACACCCCTCCCTTCACACACCCCTCCCCACACTCACACCCCACCCCCACACACACCCCTCCCACACACACACCCCTTCCCCACACACGCACCCCTCCGCACACATGCCCCTCCTCACACACATACCTCACCCAAACACACACCTCCCCCACACACACCCCTCCCCACACACAGACCTCCCCAAACAAACCCCTCCCCAAACACACACCCCTCCCCAAAAGCAACCTCCACACACACACACCCCTCGCCACACACACAACCCGCCCCACACATACACCCATCCCCACACACACAATCCTCCCCACACACAACCCTCCCCACAAACACACCCCTCCCCACAAACACACCCCTACCACACACACACCTCCCCCACACACTCAGCTTCCCCCACACACGCACCCTTCCCCCACACACACACCGCTCCCCACACACGCACCCCTCCCCTCACCCACACCTCCCCACTCACACACAACTCCACACACACACACACCTCCCCACACACACCTCTCACCACACTCACATCCCTCCCCCGCACACACCACACCCACACACCCCTCCCCACATACACACCCCTCCCCCACACACATCCCTCCCACACACACACCCCTTCCCTCAAACACCCCTCCCCACACACACAATCGTCCCCACACAGAACCCCCTCCTCACACAAATCCCTCCCCACACACACCCCTCCTCACACACACACCCCTCCCCACACACAAAGCTCTCCGCACACAAACACACACCTCCCCACACACACCCCTCCCGACACACACCCCTCCCCCACACATACCCCTCCCCCACAAACACAACTCCCCACACACACACCCCTCACCACACACACCCCACCCCACACATGCACCCCTCCCCCAGACACAAAACTCACACACACATACCCCTCCCTAACATACACCCCTCCCGACACACACCCCTCCCCCACACACAGCCCTCCCCCACAAACACACCTCCCCACACACACACCCCTCCCCACACACACTCCTCCCCACACACACACACCTTCCCCACACACACCCCTCACAGACACACACCCCTCCCCCACACACACACAACCTTTCACAATCAAACACCCCTCCCACACCCACACCTCCCACACACACACCACTTCCCTACACACACACCCCTCCCCACACACACCCCTCCCCACACACACCCCTCCCCACCCACACCCCTGCCCTACACACACCCCTCCCCACACACACACTCCTCACCACACACACCACTCCCCACACGCACATCCCTCCCCCACACACACCCCTCCCCACACACATCCCGCACCCCCACACACAAACTTCCCCACACACACCCCTCCCGACACACACCCCTCCCCCACACATACCCCTCCCCCACAAACACAACTCCCCACAAACACACCCCTCCCCCACACACACCCCTCACACACACACCCCCTCCCCCCCACACACACATCCTTCCCCACAAACAACGCTCCCCCACTCACACCGCTCCCCACACACACCCCTCACCACACACACATCTCCCTAAACACATCCGCCCCACACACACACCCTTCCCCACAAACACACCCCTCCCTACACATACAGCCATCACCACACACACATTCCTCCCCACACACACCCCTCCCCACACACACTACCCTCCACACACACACACACCTCCCCCACACACACCTCCGCCACACACTCACCCTTCCCCCACACACTTGCCCTTCCCCCACCCACACACCCCTCCCCCACACACACCCCTCCCCACACACACACCTCCCCACAATAACACCTCCACACACACACACCTCCCCATACACAAACATCCCCCCCACACACCACTCCACAAACACCCCTCCCCAAACACACACCCCTCCCCCACACACTCCCCTCCCCCACACACACCTCTTCCCTCACACACATCACTCGCCACACACACACCCCTCCCCACACACACACCACTCCCCCACACACACCCCTTCCCCACACACACCCCTCCCCACACACACCACTCCCCATCACACACCCTCCCCCACCACACACCCCTCCCCACACACACACCACACCCCACACACATAACCCTCCCCACACACACACGCCTTCCCACTCACACCCCTCCCCACTCACACACCACACCCATACACACACTCCTCCCCACACACAACTCTCCCCACCCACACACTACTCCCACACACACCCCTCCCCCCACACACACCCCTCCCCCACACACACCCCTCGCCATCAACAACGCCACACACACACCTCTCCCACACACATAACCCTCTCCACACACTCACCCCTCCCCATGCTCACCCATCGCCCCCACACACACACATCCCCACACACGCACCTCCCCACACAATCACCCACCCACACACACCCCTCCCTCATACACACCTCTCCCCCACACACACCCCTCCCCACACACACATCCCTCCCCACACACACCCCGACTTACACACACCCCCCCACACACAACCCTCTCACACACACACCCCTCCCCCACTCACACGCCTCTCCCCACACACACCCCTCCCTTCACACACCCCTCCCCACACTCACACCCCACCCCCACACACACCCCTCCCACACACACACCCCTTCCCCACACACGCACCCCTCCGCACACATGCCCCTCCTCACACACATACCTCACCCAAACACACACCTCCCCCACACACACCCCTCCCCACACACAGACCTCCCCCACACAAACCCCTCCCCAAACACACACCCCTCCCCAAAAGCAACCTCCACACACACACACCTCCCCACACACACAACCCGCCCCACACATACACCCATCCCCACACACACAATCCTCCCCACACACAACCCTCCCCACAAACACACCCCTCCCCACAAACACACCCCTACCCCACACACACCTCCCCCACACACTCACCTTCCCCCACACACGCACCCTTCCCCCACACACACACCGCTCCCCACACACGCACCCCTCCCCTCACCCACACCTCCCCACTCACACACAACTCCACACACACACACACCTCCCCACACACACCTCTCACCAAACTCACATCCCTCCCCCGCACACACCACACCCACACACCCCTCCCCACATACACACCCCTCCCCCACACACATCCCTCCCACACACACACCCCTTCCCTCAAACACCCCTCCCCACACACACAATCGTCCCCACACAGAACCCCCTCCTCACACAAATCCCTCCCCACACACACCCCTCCTCACACACACACCCCTCCCCACACACAAAGCTCTTCGCACACAAACACACACCTCCCCACACACACCCCTCCCCACAAACACACCCCTCCCCACACACAAATCCCTCCCCATTCACACTCCTCCCCCAACACACACACTTCCCCACACACACACCCCTCCCAACACACAAACCTCCCCACACACACCCCTCCCCACACACACACACTTCCCCCACACACACACCTCCCCAAACACACACCCCTCCCCACACACACCCCAACACCCACACACACCCCTCCCCCACACACACACCCCTCCCCCACACACACCCCTCCCCCACACACTCCCCTCCCCTCACACACCCCTGCCCTACACACACCCCTCCCCACACACACATACCTCCGCACACACAACACTCCACATACACACACCTCCCCCACACAAACCCCACCCCTCGCACACGCCTCCCCCACAAATACCCCAACCCCACACGCAATCCCCTCCACACACACACCCCTCCCCACACACACCCCTGCACTACACCCACCCCTCCCCTCACACACACTCCTCCCCACACACACCACTACCCACACACACACCCCTCCCCCACAGACAACCCTCCCCACACACACCAATCCCCCCCACACACAAACTTCCCCGCACACACCCCTCCCCAAACAAACACCTAACCCCACACACACCGCTCCCGCACACACACCCCTCCCGACACACACCCCTCCCCCACACATACCCCTCCCCCACAAACACAACTCCCCACACACACACCCCTCCCCACACACACCCCACCCCACACACGCACCCCTCCCCCAGACACAACAATCACACACACATACCCCTCCCCCACATACACCCCTCCCGACACACACCCCTCCCCCACACACAGCCTTCCCCCACAAACACACCTCCCCACACACGCACCCCTCCCCACACACACCCCTCCCCACACACACACGCCTTCCCCACACACACCCCTCACACACACACACCCCTCCCCCACACACACACACCCCTCCCCACACACACCCCTCCCCACACACACCCCTGCCCTACACACACCCCTCCCCACACACACCCCGCCCCCCCACACACAAACTTCCCCACACACCCCCCTCCCCAAACAAGCACCCAAACCCACACACACCGCTCCCCCACACACACCCCTCCCGACACACACCCCTCCCCACACACACCCCGCCCCCCCACACACAAACTTCCCCACACACCCCCCTCCCCAAACAAGCACCCAAACCCACACACACCGCTCACCCACACACACCCCTCCCGACACACACCCCTCCCCCACACATACCACTCCCCCACAAACACAACTCCCCACAAACACACCCCTCCCCCACACACACCCCTCACACACACACACCCCTCCCCACACACACATCTCCCTAAACACATCCTCCCCACACACACACCCCTCCCCACACGCACACCTCTCCCAACACATACACCCATCACCACACACACATTCCTCCCCACACACACACCCCTCCCCACACACACACCCCTCCCCACACACACACCCCTCTCAGCACATACACCCATCACCACACACACATTCCTCCCCACACACACCCCTCCCCACACACACTACCCTCCCCACACACACACACCTCCCCCACACACACCTCCCCCACACACTCACCTTCCCCCACACACTTACCCTTCCTCCACCCACACACCCCTCCCCCACACACACCCCTCCCCACACACACACCTCCCCACAATAACACCTCCCCACACACACACACCTCCCCACACACACATCACCCCCACACACACCACTCCCCAAACACCCCTCCCCACACACACACACCTCCCCCACTCACACCCCTCCCCCCCACACACCTCTGCCCCCACACACACACACCTCCCCACACATACATCCCCCACACACACCACTCCCCAAACACCCCTCCCCACACAAACACCCCTCCCCACTTACACACCCCTCCCCCACACACACCCCTTCCCCACACACACCCCTCCCCACACACACCACTCCCCATCACACACCCTCCCCCACCACACGCCCCTCCCCACACACACACCACTCCCCACACACACAACCCTCCCCGCACATACACGCCTTCCCACACAATACAATACAATACAATACAACACACCCCTCCCCACTCACACACCACACCCATACACACACGCCTCCCCGCACACAAATCTCCCCACCCACACACTCCTCCCACACACACCCCTCCCCCCACACACACCCCTCCCCCACACACACCCCTCGCCATCAACAACGCCACACACACACCTCTCCCACACACATAACCCTCTCCACACATTCACCCCTCCCCATGCTCACCCATCGCCCCCACACACACACATCTCCACACACACACCTCCCCACACAATCACCCACCCCCACACACACCACTCCACCACGAACAACCCTCCCCACACACACCCCTCCCTCATACACACCTCTCCCCACGCACACTCCGCCTCACACACACCCCTCTCCCACACACAACCCTCTCACACACACACCCCTCCCCCACACACACACCCCTCCCCACACACACACCCCTCCCTTCACACACCCCTCCCCACACACACACCCCACCCCCACACACACACCCACCCCACACACACCCCTTCCCCACACACGCACCCCTCCGCACACATGCCCCTCCTCACACACATACCTCACCCAAACACACACCTCCCTCACACACACCCCTCCCCACACACAGACCTCCCCCACACAAACCCCTCCCCAAACACACACCCCTCCCCAAAAGCAACCTCCACACACACACCCCTCCCCACACACACAACCCGCCCCACACATACACCCATCCCCACACACACAATCCTCCCCACACACAACCCTCCCCACAAACACACCCCTCCCAACAAACACACCCCTTCCCCACACACACCTCCCCCACACACTCACCTTCCCCCACACACGCACCCATCCCCCACACACACACCGCTCCCCACACACGCACCCCTCCCCACACCCACACCTCCCCACTCACACACAACTCCACACACACACACATCTCCCCACACACACCTCTCACCACACACACATCCCTCCCCCGCACACACCACTCCCCACACACCCCTCCCCACATACACACCCCTCCCCCACACACATCTTTCCCACACACACACCCCTTCCCTCAAACACCCCTCCCCACACACACAATCGTACCCACACACAACCACATCCTCACACACAAATCCCTCCCCACACACACCCCTCCCCACACACACACCCCTCCCCACACACAAAGCCCTCCGCACACAAACACACACATCCCCACACACACCCCTCCCCACAAACACACCTCCCCACACACACACCCCTCCCAACACACAAACCTCCCCACACACACCCCTCCCCACACACACAACCCTCCCCACACACAAACCCCTCCCCACAATCACCCCTCCCCATACATACAACCATCCCCCACACACACCCCTCCCCACACACAACCCCCCCCACACACCCACCCCCTCCCAACACACACACCCCTCCCAACACACACCCCTCCCCCACACACACCTCTCCCACACACACACCCCTCCCCACACACACACCCCTCCCCACACACAACCCGCCTCACACGCACGCCCCTCCCCCTCACACACAACCCTCTCACACACACACCCCTCCCACACACACACACCCCTCCCCAAACACACACTCCTCCCCTCACACACCCCCTCTCCACACACACACCCCGCCCCCACATACACCCCTTCCACTCACGCACCCCTTTCCCCACACATGCACCCCTCCACACACGCGCCCCTTCCCACACACACACCTCCCCCACACACAGCCCTCCCCACACACACACCTCCCCCACACACAGCCCTCCCCAAACACACACCCCTCCCCACACACACCCCAACCCCATACACACATCCCTCCCCCCACACATCCCCTCTGCACACATACAACACTACCCCACACACACACACCTCACCGCACACACACCCCTGCCCACACACACATATCTCCCCACACACACAACCTTCGCCACAAACACACCCCTCCCCACAGACACCACTCCCCACACAAACACTCCTTCCCACACCCACCCCTCCCCACACACACCCCTCCCAAAGACACACCCCTCCCCCACACACTCCCCTCCCCACAAACACAGCCCTCCCCACACACACACCCCTCCCCACACATACACCCTTCCCCACACACGCATTCCTGCCCACATACACCCCTCCCCACAAACACACCACTCCCCACACACACACCCCTCCCCACACATACACCCTTCCCCACACACGCATTCCTGCCCACATACACCCCTCCCCACAAATACACCACTCCCCACACACACACCCCTCCCCCACACACACCTCCCCCACACACTCACCTTCCCCCACACACTCACCCTTCCCCCACATACACACCCCTCCCCACACAGACACCCCTCCCCACACCCACCCCTCCCCACTCACACACCCCTCCCCACACACAATACAATACAATACAATACAAATCGCTTTATTGGCATGATAAGGTACATCTTATGTTGCCAAAGCATCAAAATACATTTATGGTTGAACACATAAACGCGGTTCCATTCATACAGTGTATAAACAGGTATATCCCTGAGTTTATAAATATATTTTCGCCTTGTTTATATATATTCTTGTCTTAGTTTACTGGTTGTCCCTCTGTTCATGGCAAGCTGTAACATAGCGTGCCGCCAGTGTTACACAGCTTCTCTCCTCCCCCAGTAGGAATGGGAGTTTTTGGTTGTCAGTCAGATTTCTGAATTCAGGGCATATTTGTGAGAATTTTTGATAGAAATTCTCTCTGATGCCCTGATATTTTCCACAGGCTGTGAGGAAGTGCATCTCTGTCTCAACTACTCCCTGACTGCAGTGAGAGCATATCCTGTCTTCTCTTGGCAGCCTGGTCTGCCTGTGTCTGCCTTTTTCGATCGCTAGGCTATGTTCGCTACGTCTGTACCTACACACCTCCCCACACACACCCCTCCCCACACACACCCCTCCCCCACACACACCCCTCCCCACAAACACACATCCCCACACTAACACCTCCCCAAGCACACACCCCTCCCCACACATACACCCCTCCCCCACACACACCACTCCCCACACACCCCTCCCCACATACACACCTCTCCCCCACACACACCCCTCCCCACACACACACACCTCCCCACACACACACACCTCCCCACACACACACACCTCCCCACACACACACCACTCCCCCACATACACACCCTTCACCCCACACACACCCCTGACCACACACACACGTCTCCCCATACACACACCCTGCACCACAAACACACCCCTCCCCACAGACACCACTCCCCACACAAACACTCCTTCCCACACACACCCCTCCCCACACACATCCCTGCCCCACACACACCACTCCTCCACACTCACCCCTCCCCACACACACCCTTGCCCTACACACACCCCTCCCCACACACACACACCTCCCCACACACACCCCTCCCCATACACACCCCTCCCCCACACAAACACCTCCCCTCACACACGCCTCCCCCACAAATACCCCACACCCACACGCAATCCCCTCCACACACACACCCCTCCCCACATACACCCCTGCCCTCCACACACCCCTCCCCAAACACACACTCCTCCACACACACACCACTCCCCACACACACACCCCTCCCCCACACACCCCTCCCCCCCACACACAAACTTCCCAGCACACACCCCTCACTAAAAAAACACCCAACCCCACACACACCGCTCCCCCACACACACCCCTCCCGACAGACAACCCTCCCCCACAAACACCCCTCCCCACAAACACAGCTCCCCACACACACACCCCTCCCCACATAGACCCCACCCCACACACACACCCCTCCCCCACACACATCCCCCTCACACACACACACACCCATCCACCCCCACACACACACATCCACACACACACACCCCTCCCCACACTCACCCCTCCCCACACACACATCCCTCCCCCACACACACCCCTCCCACACACACACACCTCCCGCACACACTCACCCCTCCCCACACACACCCCTCCCCACACACATCACTCCAACACAAACACCCCTCCCCCACACACACCCCTCCCCCATACACAACACTCCCCACACACATACACCACCCCAGACACACACCCCTCCTGCAAAGGTTCCACTCCACACAAAGGCACCGCTCCCTCACACAAACCCCTCCCCACACACACACTTCCGCAAACCCAACTTCCCCACATACACACCCCTCCCCACACACACACCCCTCCCCAAACACACACCCATCCCCACACAAACACCCCTCCCCCACACACAACTCCCCCACACACTCACCCGTCCCCCACACACTCACCCTTCGCCCACGCACACCCCTCCCCACACACACCCCTCCACACACACCCCTCAAACCCACACACACACTTCCGTGCACACACCCCTCCCCACACAAACATCCACCCCCACACACACCCCTCCCCCCCACACACCCCTCCTGACACACACACCTCTCCCGCACACACCCCTCCCCCAAAAACAAACCTCCCCACACACACACCCCTCCCCGCACATACACCCATCCCCACAAACACACTCCTCCCCGCACAAACCGCTCCCCACACACAACCTTCCACACACACCCCTCCCCCGCACACACCCCTCCCCCAAAAACAAAGCTCCCCACACACACACCCCTCCCCACACACACCCCTCCCCACACACACAACCCTCCCCCACACACACCCCTCACACTCACACACCCTCCCCCACATACACCCCTTCTGACAAACACCCTCCCCCACACACACCCTTCCCCACACACACCCTTCCCCACACACACCCCTCCTCACACACACACCCCTCCCGCACACACACCCCTCACACACACACACACCCCTCCCCCACACACACACACCCTCCCACACACACACACCCCTCCCCACACACACACATCACACACACACACCTCCCCCACACCCACATGCCTCCCCACACACACCCCTCCCCACACACATCACTCCCCCACAAACACCCCTCCCCCACTCACTCCCCTCCTCACAAACACCTCTCCCCACAAACACACCCCTCCCCACAAATACACCCATCCCCCACACACACCACTCCCCCACACACCCCTCCCCACACACATCCATCCCGCACAAACACCCCTCCCCCACTCACAACCCTCCCCACACACTCCCCTCCCCACACAGACACCTCCCCAAACACAGCCTCCCATACACACACCCCTCCCCAGACACACACCCCTACACACACACACACCCCTCCCCCAAACACACCCCTCCCCCACACACACCCCTCCCCACACACATACCCCTCCCCACACACTCACCCCTCCCCACACGCACAACCCTCCCCCACTCACACCCCTCCCCACACACACACTTCCCCACACACACACCTCCCCTACACAGCCTCCCCATACACACAGCCCTCCCCACACACAAACCCATCCCCACAATCACACCCCTCCCCACACACAAATCCCCCCCAACACACAACCCTCCCCACACACACACCTCCCCACACACACACCCCTCCCCACACACACATTCTCTCCCCACAAACACCCCTGCCCTACACACACACCTCCCCACACACACCCATCCCCATACACATCCCTCCCCCACACAAAGCTCTCCCCTCACACATGCCTCCCCCACAAATACCACACACTCACACGCAATCCCCTCCACACACACACCCCTCCCCACACACACCCCCTGCCCTACACACACCCCACGCCCCCACACACAAACTTCCCCGCACACACCCCTCCCAAAACAAACACCCAACCCCACACACACCACTCCCCCACACACACTCCTCCCGACACTCACCCCTCCCCCACACACACCCCTCCCCCACAAGCAAAACTCCCCACACACACACACACCCATCCCGCACACACACACACTTCCACACACACACCCATCTCCACACACATCCCTCCCCCACAAACACCCCTCCCCCACTCACACCCCTCCGCACAAACACACCCCTCCCCAACACACAGCGCTCCCCCACACAAACACCTCCCCGACACACACACCCCTCCCCACACACACACATCTCCACACACATTCCTCCCCCACAAACACCCCTCCCCCACTCACACCCCTCCGCACACACAACACTCCCCGCACACACACCTCCCCAGACACACACCCCTCCTGCAAAGGCTCCACTCCACACAAAGACACTGCTCCGTCAAACAAACACCTCCCCACACACACACCTCCGCAAACACAACCTCCCCACACACACACCGCTCCCCACACACTCACCCCTCCCCACACACACACCCCTCCCCCACACACACCCCTCACACACACACACACCCCTCACACACATACACTCCTCCCGACATACATCCCTCCCCCACACACACCCCTACCACAAACACACCTCCCACACACACACCCCTCCCCACACACAACCCTCCCCACTTACACACCCATCCCCCACACACACCCGTCACACACACACACACCCCTCCCCCCCAGACGCATACCCTTCCACACACACACCCCTCCGCACACGCACACCCCTCCCCACACACACACCCCTCCCCACACACACACACCCCTCCCCACACACGCACACCCCTCCCCACACACACACCCCTCCCCACACACACACACCCCTCCCCTCACACACACCCCTCCCCACACACACACCCCTCCCCACACACACACACCCCTCCGCACACACACAGCCCTCCCACACACACACACCTCCCACACACACACCTCCCACACACACACCTCCCACACACACACCTCCCACACACACACCTCCCACACACACACCTCCCACACACACACCTCCCACACACACACCTCCCACACACACACCTCCCACACACACACCTCCCACACACACACCTCCCACACACACACCTCCCACACACACACCTCCCACACACACACCCCCCACACACACACCCCTCCCCTCACACACACCCCTCCCCACACACACACCCCTCCCCACACACACACACCCCTCCGCACACACACACCCCTCCCACACACACACACCTCCCACACACACACCTCCCACACACACACCTCCCACACACACACCTCCCACACACACACCTCCCACACACACACACCTCCCACACACACACCTCCCACACACACACCTCCCACACACACACCTCCCACACACACACCTCCCACACACACACCTCCCACACACACACCTCCCACACACACACCTCCCACACACACAGCCCTCCCCACACACACACACCTCCCACACACACACCTCCCACACACACACCTCCCACACACACACCTCCCACACACACACCTCCCACACACACACCTCCCACAAACACACCCCTCCCCCACACACACACCCCTCCCCACACACACCCCTCCCCACACACAAACCTCCCCACACTCAGCCCTCCCCCACAAACACCCCTCCCCACACACACATTCCTCCCCACACACACCCCTGCCCACACACACACCACTCCCCACACACACACCCCTCCCCCACACACACCTCCCCCACACACTCACTCTGCCCCCACACATTCACACTTCCCCAACACACACACCCCTCCCCACACACACACCCCTCCCCACACACACACCTCCCCATACACACATCTCCCCCACACACACCCCTCCTCACACACACACCTCCCCACACACACACCCTTCCCCACACACACACATCCCCCACACACACACCCCTCCCCCACACACACCACTCCCCCACACACACCTCTTCCCTCACACACACCCCTCGCCACACACACAATCCTCCCCACACACTACCCCCTCCTCACACACAAATCTCTCGCCACACACACCCCTCCCCACACACACACCCCTCCCCACACACAAAGCCCTCTGCACATACACACAACCCTCCCCACACAAACCCCTCCCCACAAACACACCCCTCCCCACACACAAATCCCTCCCCACACACACCCCTCCCCCCACACACACACACCTCCCCACACACACACCTCCCAACACACAACCCTCACCACACACACACCTCCCCACACACACACCCCTCCCTACACACAAATCCCCTCCCCACAAACACCCCTCCCCACACACACACCCCTCCCCCACACACACCCCTCCCCACACAGTCCCCAACCCACACACACTCCTCCAACTCACACACCCTTCCCCACCACACAACCCTCCCCACACACACACCACTCCACACACACAACCCTCCCCGCACACACACCCATCCCCACACACACTCCTCCCCACTCACACTCCACACCCATACACACACCCTTCCCCACACACAACCCTCCCTACACACTCACCCCTCCCACACTCATCCCTCCCCCCACCACACACACCTCCCCACACACACACCACTCCCCACATACACAACCCTCCCCGAACACACACCCCTTCCCACACACACTTCTCCCCACTCACACTCCACACCCATACAAACACCTCTCCCCGCACACAACCCTCCCTACACACACACCCCTCCCACACACGTCCCTCCCCCCGCACACTCCCCTCCCCCACACACACCCCTCGCCATAAACAACACCACGCACACATCACTCCCCCACACATTCCCCTCTCCACACGCACACCCATCCCCACACATACCCCTTCCCCCACACACACATCCCCGCACACATCCCTCCCCACACAAACACCCACCCCCACACACACCACTCCCCCACGAACACACATCCCCACACACACCCCTCCCCCACACACCCCTCCCCCACACACACACCGCAGCCCTCACACACCCCTCCCCACACACACACCCCTCCCCCAAACACACGCCTCCCACACACACCCCTCCTCACACACACACAACCCTCCCCACACACACACATACCAAACACACACCACTCCCCACACACCCCTCCACACACACACACCCCTCCCCACACACACACCCCTCCCCCATACACACCACTCCCCCAAACACACCTCTTCCCTCACACACACCCCTCTCCACACACACAATCCTCCCCACACACTACCCCCTCCTCACACACAAATCTCTCGCCACACACACCCCTCCCCCCACACACACACACCTCCCAACATACAACCCTCACCACACACACACCTCCCCACACACACACCCCTCCCCCACACACACCACTCCCCCACACACACCTCTTCCCTCACACACACCCTTCGCCACACACACAATCCTCCCCACACGCTACCCCCTCCTCACACACAAATCTCTCGCCACACACACCCCTCCCCCCACACACACACACCTCCCAACATACAACCCTCACCACACACACACCTCCCCACACACACACCCCTCCCCCACACACACCACTCCCCCACACACACCTCTTCCCTCACACACACCCCTCGCCACACACACATTCCTCCCCACACACTACCCCCTCCTCACACACAAATCTCTCGCCACACACACCCCTCCCCACACACACACCCCTCCCCACACACAAAGCCCCCCGCACACACACTCAACCCTCCCCACACAAACCCCTCCCCACAAACACATCCCTCCCCACACTCACACCTCTCCCCCACACAAACTCCTCCCCCACACACACCCCTCCCCTACACACACCCCTCCCCAAAAACACACCGCTCCACACACACATACCACTCCCCACACACCCCATCCCCCACACACACACCCCTCCACACACACACCCCATCCCCACACACGTACCCAACCCCACACACACCCCTCTCCACACACACCACTCCCCACACACACACCCCTCACCACACTCACCGCACCCCACACACACCCCTCCCCACACACACCGCACCCCACACACACCCCTCTCCACACACATTCCTCCCCCACACTCACCCCTCCCCCACACATACCCCTCCCCACACACCCACCCCTCCCCACACACACACCCCTCCCCAGGCAAACACCCCTCCCCCACATGCACCACTCCCCACACACACACCCCTCCCCCACACACACCCCTCCCCACACATACACCTCCACAAACACAACCTCCCCACACACACACCCCTACCCACACACACCCCTCCACACACACAACCCTCCCCAAACACACACCCCTCCCCACACGCACACCGCTCCCAACCTACTCCCCCTTCCACCACACAGACTTGTCCCCTCATACAAAGCCATCCCCACACACACCACTCCTCACACACACCCCTCCCCACAAACACACCCATCCCTCACACGCACACCCCTCCTCACACACACCACTCCCCACACAGACACCCGTCCCCCACTCACAGCCCTGCCCACACACACCCCTCTACCACACCACCCCTCCCCCACACACACCCCTCCCCACAGGCACCCCTCCATCACACACTCCCCTCCCCACACAAATCTCTCCCCACACACACACCCCTCCCACACTTATACCCCTCCCTACACACAGCCCTCCCCACACACACACTCACCTTTCCCCGCACACACCCCTCCCACACACACACACACACCCCTCCCCCACGCAATCCCAGCCTGTCTAGTCTCTCTTTATAGCTGAAACGCTCCAGCACAGGCAACAACCTGGTGAAACTCCACTTCACCCTCTCTAATGCAAACACATCCTTCTTATTTAACAACACAAAATGCTGGAAATACTCAGCAGCCCAGGCAGCATCCGTGGAGCAAGAAAAACAGTGTTAACATTTCAGTTCTGGGACCCTTCATCAGCATTGTATAAAAAGCTGGAGATGTAACAGATATTAAGCAGGTGCAGTGACAGGAGGGGTGGATTCGGCGGGGAGGAAGGAATTGAAAGAACATACTGTAATTTTGTAAGTGTCAGGAAAGTTAAAATGTTGCATATGGGAATGGCAAAAATCATACAGCAAGAAAAATGGGGGCAGGGATTATTCTCTGAAATTGTTGAATTGGATGATCAGTCTGGAAGACTGTAAAGTGGCGAATCGAATGCTGAGGTGCTGTTACTTCAGCTTACGTTGAGCTTCATTGGACCAATGTAATAGGCCGAGGAGAGTGAGATCTGAGCGGGATTGAAGCGGAGAATTAAAGTGACAGACGACTGGAAGCTCAGGTTCAGCCTTACAGACTAAATGGAGGTGTTCCACAAAGCGATCGCCCAATCTGCGTTTGGTCTCCCCTATGTAGAGGAGACCGCATCGTGAGCAGCGAATACAGTATAATAAATTGCAAGAAGTACAAGTAAATTGCTGTTTCACCTGGAAGTGGTGTTTGGGGCCCTGGACACTGGGAAGGGAGGTGATAAATGGGCATGTTTTGCATATCCTGTGCTTGCACGGGAAGGTGCCAGGCGAAGGATAACGGCTGTTAGTGATGATTGAGGAGAGAGCCAGGGTGTCGCGGATGGAGTGGCCCCTTCAGAATGCTGAAGGAGGAGGTGAGGGGAAGATGTGTTTGGTGGTGGGAGCACGTTGGAGCTGGAGGAAATGGTGGTGGATGAGACCTTGAATGTGGAGGCTGGTGGGGTGAATGGTGAGGACAAGGGGAACACTATCGTGGTTATGGGAGGGAAGGGAAGGGATGAGAGCAGAAGTGCGGGAAATGGAATGGGCACAGTCAAGGGCCTTGTCAACCAGGGTAGTGGGGAATCCTCGGATGAGGAAAAAGGAAGACATCTCGGAAGCACTGGTATGGACGGTGGCATTTTCAGAACAGATGCGGTGGAGATGGAGAAACTGGGAGAATGGAATAGAGTCCTTGCGGGAAGTGGGGTGGGAGGAAGTGCAGTCCAGGTAGCTGTGGGAGTCAGTGGGCTTGTAGTGGATGCTTGTCCAAAGCTGATCACCAGATATGGAAATGGAGAAGTCAAGGAACGGAAGGGAAGAGTCGGCGATTGTCCATGTGAAGGTGAGCGAAGGGATGAAATTGGAAGTAAATTGAATGAACTTATCCATTTCAGGGCGAGAGCAGGAAACGGCACCAATACAGTCATCGATGTACCAGAAAAAGAGGTGAGGGAGGTGACCTGAGTAGGACTGGAACAAAGAATGTTCCACATATCCCATGAAGAGGCAGGCATAGCTAGGGCCCATGCGAGTTCCCATAGTAGCACCTTTAAATTGGAGGGAGTGAGTGGAGTCAGAGGAGAAGTTGTTCAATGTGAGAACAAGTTCAGCCAGGCAGAGGAGGGTGGTGGTGGTTGGGGACTGGTTGGGCCTCTGGTCAAGGAAGAAACGGAGTGCCCTCAGGCCGTCCTGGTGGGGGGTGGAGGTGTAGAGAGATTGGACGTCCATAGTGAAAAGGAGACGCTTGGGACCAGGAAACTGGAAACTGTTAAAGAGACGAAGGGAATCGGAGGAGTCGCAAATGTTGGTGGGAAGAGACTGGACAAGGGGAGAAAAAATAGAGTCGAGATAGGAAGAGATAAGTTCTGTGGGGCAAGAAAATGCTGAAACGATGTGTTTCCCTTGGGAGTCCTGTTGTGGATCTTGGGAAGGAGGTAGAAGCGGACTGGGCGGGGTTGGGGGACTATGAGTTTGGCGGCCATGGATGGAAGATCTCCAGAGCAGATGAGGTCTGTGACAGTCTTGGAAAAAATGGCTTCAGGTTTGCTAACGTTTTGTACTGCTCCATCATAACCTCCATGCTCTTATATTCTATGCCTCAGCTAATGAAGGTAAGTTCCCCATATGCCTTCTTAACAACCTTATCTACCTATCCTGCTGCATTCAGGTTCTTCTACATGCACACAAAGGCCCCTTTGCCCTCCATCCTTCCTAGGGTCCTACCATTCATTGTGCATTCCCTTGCCTTGTTAGTCCTCCTAAAGTGCATCACCTCACAGTTTTCAGTGTCAAATTCCATTTGCCAGTGATCTGCCCATCTCACCAACCCATCTATATTGTTCTGTAGCCTGAGGCTTCCCTCATCGCTATTTACCACTCCACCAATTTTCGTGCCATCTGCGAACTTACTGATCATAACTCCTACATTCATATCTAAATCATTGAAGTACACTGCAAACAGCAAGGGACGCAGCACAGATCCCTGCGGTACACCACTGGACACTGGCTTCCATTCACAAAATCAACATTCGACCATCACCCGCTGCCTCCTGCTCATAAGGCAATTTTGGATCCAATGTGCCAAATTGCCTTGGATCCCATGGGCTCTTACCTTCTTGACCAATCTACCCTGCTGGAATTTGCCAAAAGCCTTACTGAAGTCCATGTAGACTATATCAACTGCACTAGCCTCATCCACACACCTAGTCAGCCCCTCGAAAAATTCAATCAAATTGGGTAGACATGATCTCTCCTTGACAAAGCCATGCTGACTATTCTTGATTAATCCTTGCCTCTCCAAGTGGAGAGTAATTATGTCCCTGAGAATTTTTTCAAATCGTTTCCCTACAACTGATGTTAGACTCACTGGCCTATAATTCGCTGGTTTATCCCTACTACCCTTGTAGAATAATGGTACTACGTTAGCTGTCCACCAGTCATCTGGCAGCTCCCCTGTGGCCACAGGGGTTCTGAAAATTTGTATCAGAGGCCCTGCAATCTTCTCCCTTACCTCACACTGCAGCCTGGGACACATCTCGTCTCGGCCTGGGGACTTATCCAATTTTAAGCCCGCTAAAAGCGCTAGTACCTTCTCCCTATCAATGCTAAGTTGTTCAAGTATATCACAATACGTTGCTGATTTGTATGCCTACATCGTCCTTCTCCATAGTGAACACAGATGCAAAATATTCATTTAAAAACTCACCTACATATTCCGGCTCTACACACATATTGCCACTTTGGCCCCTAATGGGTCCTACTTTTTCCCTGGTTATCCTCTTGCCCTTAATATACTTATAAAACACCCTGTGATTTTCCTTTATTTTGCCTGCCAGTGTTTTTGCATGCCCCCTCTTTGCTCTCCTAATTTCTTTTTAAAGTACCCCTCTGTACATTCTTGACTCCTCTAGGGCTTCCACTGTTTTTAGTCCTTTGTATTTGCCAAAAGTATCCCTTTATTTCCTAATCCATTCTGGTATATCCCTTGACATCCAGGGTTCCCTGGACATGTTTGTCCCACCCTTGACCTTTACGGGAACATTTTGGCGCTGTACTCTCTCTAATTCCTTTCTGAATGACTCCAACTGCTCTGATGTGGATTTTAATACAAGCAGCTGATCCCAGTCCAATTTGGCCAGATCCTGCCTTATCCTATTAATATCAGCCTTCCCCCAATTTAGAACCTTTATTTCCAGGCTATTTTATCCTTTTCCATGACTCCTTAAATCTCACCGAATTATGGTCACTTTGACCAAAACGCTCTCCTACTGACACTTCTACCACTTGCCCAGCAACATTCGCTAGGCGTTCTACATACTGGCTCAAAAAGCTCTCCTGCGTGCACTTTAAGAACTCCACACCCTCTGAGCCTTTCACACTCCGATCACAGTTAATATTGGGGAAGTTGAAATCCCCTACTATTATTACACTAATTTTTCTACACTTCTCTAAAATTTTTCTACATACCTTTTCCTCTTTCTCCACCTGACTGTTTGGCAGCCAAAAGTACACTCCCAGCAAAGTGCTTGCACCCTTTTTGTTTATATGTTCTACACATATGGCCTAATTAGAGGACCCTGCTAAGATATCATCCCTCCTTACAGCAGTAATTGACTCCTTGAATAATATTACGACACCCACTCCTCTTTTACATCCCGCTGTGTCGCCTGAAGATTCTATACCCCGGAATATTGAGCTGTCAGTCCTGCCCCTCCCTCAATCATGTCTCTGTGATAGCAGCAATATCATACTCCCATGCGTCCATCTACGCCTTCAATTCAGCTGCCTTGCTGCAAGATTCCTTGCATTAAAATAAATGCCATCTAGCCTTGCCATACTCCCTGGTGCCATTACATACTTACTCTGCCTTCCAAACTGACTTGTTTTTTCCTCTGTATTTGGCCGTGCATCACACCCTACTATAGCTCCACTCCATATCCCATCCCACTCCGAAGTTAGTTACCCCCCCGCAACAGAATTAGCAAACCTCCCCGCAATGATGTTGGTCCCATTCAGGTTCAGGTGCATACCGTCCGAATTGTACAGGTCTCACGTTCCCCAGAAACAGACCCAGTGATCCAGAAATCTAAAGCCCTCCGTCCAGCACCAACTCTTTAGCCACGCAATAATTTGCTCTATCCTCCTATTCCTATACTCACTAGCATGTGCCACCAGGAGTAATCCACAGATTACAACCTTTGATGTCCTCCTTTTTAATCTGATACCTAGCTCCCTAAATTTGTATTGCAGGACCTCATCCCTCTTACTACCTATGCCATTGGTACCAATGTGAACCACGACCTCTGACTGTTCGCCCTCCCTCTTCAAAATGCCATGCTGCCGTTCAGTGACACCCTTGACCCAGGCACCAGGGAGGCAACATACCATCCTGGAGTCACGTCTGCGGCCACAGAAACGCCTGTCTGCACCCCTCACTAATGAGTCTCCTACCGCTATTGCCCATCCACTCTTACTCCTCCCACCTTGTACAGCTGAGCAATCCACAGTGCCCTGAACTTGGCTCTGGCTGCACTCCTCAGAGGAAACGTCACTTTCACCACTTTCCAACACAGAAAAACAGTTGTTGAGTGAGATGCGCTCTGAGGCTTTCCTGACTACCAGCCTGCCACACATTGTTCTGACTGGTGGTGAGCCATTCCCTCTGTAACTTCACTTTCTTAAGCTGCGGGGTGACCACGTCTATAAACGCGCTATCCACGTAACACTCAGCCTCGAGGATACAGCGCATTGCCTCCAGCAGGCGCTGGAGCTCCGAAAACCGGATCTCAATTTGGCCAAACCGTTGGGACTTACTGCACATGTGGTTATCCTGACTGCAAGAAGCGTCTACGAATTCCTGTCTTTTATGGCTGCCTTTCGTTCCTGCGGGAATGCCTTATACCCCTGGCTTATTTCGTGTCCTAGATACTTTACTTTGGACATCTGACCTGTTATTTTTAGGGGTTCCGTTTAAAGCCAGCTTTCTTAAGCGCCTGCAGCGTGGTTAGTAGTGCTCCACTCTGTCCTTTGGCGTTCTCTGACGCAATCATTATCTCATCGACATATTGCAGTAGGGCGCTTTGGTACTTTGATAGTTCTAACTCGTCTAAGACTTGAATCAGTACGCAGTGGAATATGTTTGGAATTTTGTGGAACCCCTGCGGGAGCCTGAATCCCTGTATTCTTTCTATCCCCGACGGTAAAGGCGAATTTCCCTTGTGATCCCTCTGCCAATGTTCTGGACCAGAACCAGTTCACTATATCCAAGACTGTAAATATCTTAAAGTATGGTTTCAGACCATTAAATATTGTAGAGTGACTTGCCACTATTGGGTGTTCTCGCGGAGTTACATTATTCAATTCGGTGTAATCTATAGTTAATCTGTACGTTCCGTTTGGTTTGCCTACCGGCCAAATTGGTCAGTTTTTGGTTGTGTCATGTCTTTTAACATTCCTTGTTTCACTAACTCGGATGCTATCCTGGATACAATCTCTTTGGCTGATGCTTTTATTGGGAATTGTCTATGCGCCTTGTGCTCCGGTCCGTGTGTCAAGATAGGGTTAATTTTAGTTAGTCCACAGTCCTGTTTAGAGGTGGCCCATACTCTTTCTACCGCCTAGCATAGGGCACCCCATAGTCCATCTTGTGCCCAATCCCATTCTAATTGTTTAATACTACCGACCATTGTCATATAACTGGCCATATTCCTGGCTTCAAATTTAACATCAATTATGCACTTCCGTAATACATCTATCACCAATTCAAGTTCACTTAGTATATCCACTCGTAAGATTGTTCCCTCTGGCTTATCACTTACCCATAACTGGACAGGGAGAAAAATTTATCCTAGTTCCAATAATTGTGTCTCACTTTTGTAAGCGCAAGTACTCTTCTCACCCAATCCTTGAATCAGTATTGAGGTTTTTGTGCGCAGGAGTTCCAAAATGGTTATAGACACTGATGCCCTATGTCAACTAACATTTCACACTGTCGGCCTCCTAACAGTGCTGTTAGATACAGACAGGGATCGGTGCCCGTACCGGGGGCTGATGCTACCTAGCGGGACTGTGACAGGGTTTTGATTAGTTCAATCAGTTGATTCTTATTCATATTGGCTATGTCCGTTATCTTCTGTCTACGAGCTGCCTCTTGTTGTTCTTGGGTCTTTGGCTGCCTTACCCCTCCCTGGGCCCAGCAGTCTTGCTGATCGTGTCCATGTTTATTACAGTTTCTACATCTTCTTCTTGTGTCTTTCCTAGGCAATGTGCATTCGTTACACTTGTGCCTAGGTTTATTGCAGTTGAAATACACTTCCATCTCTTTTTCTGCATCTACCTGTTCCTCCAAGGCATCCACCTTTCCTTTCTGCTGGCTGTCCACCTCGGTCGCCCATCTGATCAATTCATCAAAGGTCTGCATGGTGACCAGTCCAGTTTTTAATATGGCCTGATGGGTTCCACTCAGCCCTTCCTTGTACATTGTTAAAAATTCACAATTGTTTCGTTTTGTTGCTATTATACCTGAGTGGGCTACGAAGCTAGTCCAATTCCGTTCTCCATAGTCATGGGTGGACTCCCCTTTCCACTGATTAATTCCCATGACTAGTCCCCAGTTTACTGCTTCAAATTCCCAATAGTTTATGTAACAGCGGTCCTAAATATTGTATAATCCGCATCTCGTTCTTGGTTTGCAGAGGCTACATCGTGACACCATGCCCCGTCCCTGTATTGTTGAAGTAATTGGCCCCATATATCTTCGCTCATTTTTGCCATCACTAGTCCATCAACATCCCGGTTGTGTAAGTTGTGACATTTTATCATTTCATTAAGGTTCTGCCAGAATATGGCATTTTGCCGTTGGGGCTTTAGTTCGTGCAGTATTTGAAGCAACTTCAAATTGTCTCCTGGGGAAAAAGATACATAAGTGGTCTTTATCTGGGTTGGTACTGCTTCGATGGCTATGGCACCTGAGGGCTCCCCTGCTGGTATAGGCACCGCGAGGGTGCCCGTAATGAATTCCACCTTAAAGGTGCTGCTTTTGAATCATCATATGGGGGCGGGAATTCCCCATCATTAAAGTCGGGGGCATACTCAGTCACTTTTTGGACTAGCGCGTCCCATTTTATCCCATCCTCGTCGTCTCCTTTCACCTCCGATGGCGTTACAGGAGCTGTTGCCATTACTGGTACTTGGGTACAATTTTGGCATCCGTTTTTGGTCCATATTAGAGTACGTCAACTCAACTCATAATATGCGTGAGCCACTAAAATGATGGCCTTTTCTTCCATTAATTTTGTTTCTCTGGCCCATTGGCTGGTGGGTCTTTCGGTTGCCAATCATTTTTAACCATTTTGTCAATTAATCTTTTATCTTTTTCTACTAAATAGCGCATCAGAGATCCCACCAGTCCACGCTCGAGCTCTTCCCTTTTCCTGGCCGCCATTTTGTTAAGGTTATTTATTGTTAGAGTTATGCTTATACTTTACAGCAAAGTTAATGCACTACTTGCAACTTATACCACGCCTATGCTTCTGCGCATTTCGCCGGAACCCCAAGACCACTTGACTTATCGATTCATACCTTTTAGTTCTTTGATTCCAGAGGGGGCAGTCGACATGACACAGTGTTGCCTTGCCCTAACTGGACGTGGTAATTTAAAAGTACTTACGTTTTTTAGCTCGGCTTCACTCGCCCATGCCTCCCGTCTGTGTGGAGTCCTGTTCGTGACTCCAATTGATGCGGAGTATTTTAAACCAACACTCGACACAAAGTGTTCACATCAATAGTCAAGTAGCCTTTATTACACGGTGGGGAGACAATCTGCTCTGTCTTAGCCAGGCTACACCAAATTGGTACAGCAAGCCCTACATTTATATATATTCAAATAAAAATGGCGGCCTCATGCACAATTCATTCCCACAACCTGATTGAATCTTGGCCCGCATGCACCTTCTTGGAATGGATTACATGGCCTACGGTAAACATGTGTAAGCTGGATACTCAATTATTTGCCCAAACTGCTGAATATTGATTAAAAGATAACTTGGAAGTATTGTGACCAAGAAAACAAAACCCTAGGTGCAGCTGAAGCGCTAGACATCATGTCTCAACTGAGCTGTTTTTAGTCTCAAAGGTCTGTTATCTTGACCATACCTTATGGATGTGGTCTTTCATGTTAGCAGCTGTCTCTTACACTATTCTCTGAGCGGCCAGCAAAGGTTATTTTAACTCTTTCCCCACTTCACTTTGACTGTACAGCCCTGTGCCCCCACCTCGGGTTGGTCTGTGCAGAACCTGGGATAGTAATGGCGATGACGGGAATGTTGACTGATAGATATGATTCTGTGAGTATGACTTTGCGAGAATACCATGATTCCAGAGCGTTTCATGGAGTATTGAGGTGTTTACAGGATATTTATCTCATTGGTTAATAGTTTAAACGTTTTCCTGTGATTCCTTTGCATTAATCCTTTGATCATTTTAACTTTTCTTCCCCACAGTCAAACACCATGAAATGTTTGTCTGGGTAAGCTCACTCTTTAGAAGCATGTTGTTCTTGTTATTGTATTAGTTAAAGGCATAGATACATTAATAGTTAATTAAATTCCTTGACTGAGGCAGTGACGAGTAGGGAAACGCAGAGATCGGTCCTAGGACCCCAGCTATTCACAATATATATTAATGATCTAGAAGAGGGAACTAGATGTAATATCTCCAAGTTTGCAGACGACACAAAGCTGGGTGGGCGTGTGTGTTGTGAGAAGGAACGACACAAAGCTGGGTGGGCATGTGTGTTGTGAGAAGGATGCCGAGAAACTCAAGTATGATTTAAACAGGTTGGGTGATTGGGCAGATGTATGACAGATACAGTATAATGTGGACAAATGCGAGGTTATCCACTTTGGTAGCCAAAACAGGAAGGCAGGTTATTATCTGAATGGCAATAGATTGGGAGAAGGGGAAGATCAATGAGACCTGGGTGTACTTGTGCACCAGTCACTGAAGGTAAGCATGCAGGTGCAGCACGCGGATAAGCAGGCAAATGGTATGTTGGCCTTCGTATCGAGAGGATTCGTGTACAGGAACAAGGATGTCTTGCTGCAGTTGTACAGGGCTTTGGTGAGACCACACCTTGAGTATTGTGTGCAGTTTTTGTTGCCTTATCTGAGGAAGGATGTTCTTGCCATGGAGGGAGTGCAGCGAAGATTCACCAGACTGATACCTGGGATGGCAGGAATGACTTATGAGGAGAGATTGGGTCGATTGGCCTTATACTCACTGGAGTTTAGAAGAAAGAGAGGGGATCTCATTGTAACTTAAAAAATTCTAACAGGACTAGACAGTATAGATGCAAGAAGGATGTTCCCGATGGCGGGGGAGTGCAGAACAGGGGATCACAGTCTAAAGATAAGGGGTAAGCCACTTAGGACAGAAATGAGGAGGAATTTCTTCACCCAGAGATTGGTGAACCTGTGTAATTCTCTACCACAGAAGGCAGGTGAGGCCACTTCATTAAATATATTCATGAAGGAGTTAGATATATTTCTTAAGACTAAAGGGATCAAGGAATATGGGGAGAAGGCAGGGACAGGGTACTGAATTTGGATGATCAGCCATGATCTCATTGAATGGCGGAGCAGGCTAGAGGGGCCGAATGGCCTACTCCTGCTCCTATTTTGTACATTTCTATCTTTCTCTGTTAAAGGTAGGAAAGAGAACCCAGAGCTGGGAGCGAGCGTAAAGGAATGAGGTAATTGGCATTGCACAAGGGAAGGCCATGCAAAGTTTAAATTAACGAGTCATGGTGATAATGTTTCATTGCCGTGGGATCCAAATCTTGTGCTTCATAGTAACTCCAGGACACTTCCCATGGTTTCGGAGCTTGAGCAGCAGCTGGCGTCACTGCATTGCATCCGTGAGGCTGAGAGCGCCGTGGATAGCATGTTTCAGGAGGTGGTCACCCCACAGCTAAGGAGTGTGCAGGCAGAGAGGAAATGGGTGACTGTCAGACAGAAAAGGAGTACCAGGCAGGTAGTGCAGGAGTCCTCTTTTTGCATCTGGGGAGTACAGCGAGAGCCAAGTCCACGGCACCACGGGGCCTCAGCTGTGGGAGGGGTGCGGAGGAAAATTGGGAAGGCAATAGTGGTAGGGAATGAAATAGTTAGTGTAACAGACAGGCTTTTATCTGGCAGCAGATATGATTCAAGGATGATATTTTGCTTGCCTGGTGCCAGGGTCAAGGAAGTCACTGAGTGGCTGCAGGTCATTCTGAGGGGCGAGGCTGAACAGTGAGATGTTGTTGGAGTCGACAGAAATCAGCAGGCTGAGACTTTTCTTTGAGCAGGATCAAAATATTTCTCACTTTAATCACTCCCCACGAGGTCTGAAGGCTCAGCCCCGTGCAGGAGCTATGCCGTCATCACGCAACCGACGTCATGACGTCATCACGCTACAGACGCTCTTAAAGGGACCCTGCACCAATAACCCAACCCAGCATGTACATATCACCACATTGCGATACAAAGTGAATTGTGTTTAGTTACATATAACAGTATTGGCTATACATTGTGTTATTGTCCCTATGTGGCCTCCGCCACAATGTGGTGTTCCTTATCGTTATTATCAGTATAGATAGAAAGTGGGGTGTGATCCTGCAGGCAGATAATAGGGAGCTGGGAAAGAGTTTAAAAAGGAAGACCACTAAAGTAGTATTCTCCGGATTACTTCCGGTGCCACAAGTTGGTAAATATACAAATAGGAGGATGGAGCAGGCACACGAGCTCCCGGAGAGATGGCGCAGGAGTTAAGGCTTTTGATTCCACGGACATTGGGACAGGTTCTAGGGGAGGTGTGACCTGTGCAGGCCAGGCTGGTTGCATCTCAACAGAGCCTGGAACAATATACATACGAGAGGTGGCGGGGGTTGCAAGTGCTGTTGGGGAGGGTCTAAACTCATCTGCCAGGGGAATGCGCAACAGGATTTGGCATTAGAAAAAAGAAACAAGGTGCACAAAGACTGAGAGAGACATATAGCAGTAGAGTATGAAATAGTACGGTATTAGGTGGGGGCAGACTAAGAGAGAATCCAAGAAAGTCTAAGATAGATACAGAAAATGCTGCAAACACTCAGCAGGTCAGGCAGCATCGGTGGAGAGAGACACAAAGGTGGCGTTTCTGCTCCATGACACTTCACCAGAAATGGAAAAAGTAAGAGTTGTAACAGATTGTGAGGAGGTGCAGAGGCTGGGAAAGAGGGGAGGGGAGGAAAGAACAAAAGGGACGGCCTGTTATAGGGTGGGCAGCAGCAGTGAATAAATGAGCTGCAGTCAGAGTGGGAGTGGAGCGGAGAATGAAAGTGACAAGCGCTCCCCTCCCACTCTGACCTCTCTGTCCTCGGTCTCTTACAACGTAAGCTCGAGGAACAAAGACTCATCTTTCTATTCGGCATTTTACAGCCTTCTGGACACAACAATGAATTCAACAATTTCAGACCTTAACTTCTACCTCTATTTTTTCAGGCGGCAGCTGTTGATGATTCTGCCATCCCCATTTGCACCATTTAACCACGCCTGCATCCTACCCTATCACAGGCCGTCCCTTTTGTTCTTTCCTCCTCTCCCCGCTTTCCCTGCCCCTGCACATGGTTACAATCTGTTATATCTCTAACTTTTTCCAGTCCTGACAAAGTGTCACACACCTGACACTTTAACTGTGTTTCTCTATCCACGGATGCTGCCTGACCTGCTGAGTATTTCCAGCATTTTCTGTTATTATTTCAGATTTCCAGCATCCGCATTATTTTGCTATTGTAAGGTCTAAGATAGATTGATAATGCATGTGTGTAAATGCACGAAGAGTTATAAATAATGTTGGTTAGCTGCAGGTGCAAATATCCACATAGGAAAATGATGTTGTGATGATGACAGAGACCTGGCTTTAAAAGGGCAGGATTGGGTACTAAATATTCCTGGATATAAGATGTTCGGGAACAATAGTGAAGGAAAGAATGGAGGTGGGGTAGCAGTATTGATTAATGTGAATATTACAGTGCTGCAGAAAAAGGATGTCGTGGAGGGATAAGGACAGAGTCTATTTCGTTTAAGTTAAGAAACAATAAAGATTGCATTGCATGACTAGATATGTTCTAAAGGCCAACACCTAATGGGAAGTATACAGAGTAGCACATTTGCTGGCAAATTGCAGAGAGGTGGAAGTAATATATTGTAGTAATAATGGGGGACTTCAACAATCCTAATATAGACAAGGATAGTAATAATATAAAGGGCAGAGAGGGGGAAGAATTTCTGAAGTCATTTCAAAGAACTTTCTTGATTGGTGCATTTCCAGCACAAAGAGAAAGGAGGCATTGCTGGATCTGGTTCGGGGGAATGAGATAGATCAAGTGGAGCAGGTGTCAGTAAGGGAACATTTAGGAAACAATGATCATAGTATCATACGACTTAGATTAACTATGGAAAAGGTATTGGGAACAATCTAGACTAAAATTATTTAATTGGGGGCGGGCCAATTTTAAAGAATTGAGAACGGAGGTGGCCTGGGTAAATTGGAATCAAAGATTGGCAGGCAAAATTGTAATCGAACGATGAGCTGCCTTTAAAGAAGAGATGACCTCATTGCAGCCGTTGTCCAAAAATGAACAAAGGAGCTGAATTCCAGAGCAGAGGTGAGAGTGACAGCCCTTGACATCAAGGCAGCATTTGACCCAGTGTGGCATCAAGGAGCCCTGGTAAAACTGAAGTCAATGGGAATCAGGGGTAAACTGTCCAAAAGCACAAAGGAAGATGGTTATGGTGATGGAAGGTCACTTCTCACAGGCCTAGGAAATCGCTACAGGTGTTCCTCAGGGCAGTGTCCAAGGCCCGACCAACTTCAGCTGCTTCATCAATGCCCTTTCCTCCAACAGAAGGTCAGAATTGGGGATGTTCGCTGATGACTGCACAGTGTTTATCACCATTCACAAGTCCTCAGCTAATGACCCAATCCAAGACCGCAGCCAACAAGGCCTGGACAACATTCAGTCTTGGGCTGATAAGCGGCAGGTAACATTCATGCCACACAAGTGCCAGGCTATGGCTAGCTCAAACAAGCAAGAGTCTGACCACCGCCACTTGACATTCAACGGCATTACCATCGCCAAATTCCCCACCATCAACATCCTGTGGGTCACCATTGACCAGAAACCTAACTGGACCAGCCACATTAATACTGTAGCAACAAGCGCAGGTCAAAGGCTAGGAATTTTCTGGTGAGTTTCTCACCTCCTGAATCCCAAAGCCTTTCTACCATCTACAAGGCACAACTAAGGAGAGTGATGGAATACTCTCCACTGGCCTGGATGAGTGCAGCTCCAACAACACACAAGAAGCTCGAAACCCCGCAGGACAAAGCAGCCAATTGATTGTAAACCCATCCACAGTATAAACATTCAGTCTTCATTTAAAGAATTTCAGTTTGCTATCTACACTGAACATTTGTAACAGATCGGAAGAATGCTGTCTTGGTTTTGTACAATGTTATCCTAATGGAGGAAGGTCTTCGACCTGAAACGTTAACTTTGTTTCTCTCCCTCTCCACAGATGCTGCCTGATTCACTGAGTATTTACACCATTTTCTGTTTTCATTTCAGATTCCCAGTATCAGCAGTATTTTGCTTTTGTTTTCACTTAATGCTCAGTATGGTTACTTACAGGGTCACAGGAACAAATCCTGGCCTTGTGTTGCTTTAAAAGCTGTCATTGGAATAATTTGTCCATGAGTACACAAACCACTCCGGGTACAGCTATATTCTGTGTAATTAAAACAGTCCGTGACTATACAAATCACTCTGGGTCCAGCTATATTGTGTGTAATTAAAACAGTCTGTGACTACACAAACCAATCTCGGTACAGGTATATTTTGTGTAATTAAAACAGTCCGTGACTGCACAAACTACTCTGGGTACAGCTATATTCTGTGTAACTAAAACAGTCCGTGACTACACAAACCACTCTCGGTACAGCTATATTGTGTGCAATTTAAACTGTCCGTGACTACACAAACCACTCCGGGTACAGCTATAATCTGTGTAATTAAAACAATCCGTGACTACACAAACCACTCTGGGTCCAGCTATATTGTGTGTAATTAAAACAGTCCGTGACTACACAAACTACTCTGGGTACAGCTATATTGTGTGTAATTAAGCAGTCCGTGACTACACAAACCACTCTGGGTACAGCTATATTCTGTGTAATTAAACCAGTCCGTGACTACACAAACTACTCTGGGTACAGCTATATTGTGTGTAATTAAAACAGTCCGTGACTACACAAGCCAATCTCAGTACAGGTATATTTTGTGTAATTAAAACAGTCCGTGATTACACAAACCACTCTGGGTACAGCTATATTCTGTGTAATTAAAACAGTCCGTGAGTACACAAACCACTCTGGTACAGGTATGTTGTATAGAATTTAAACAGCCTGTGAGTACACAAACCACTCCCGGTACAGATATATTGTGTAAAATTTAAACAATCCGTGAGTACACAAACTACTTCCGGGACAGCTATATAGTGTATAATTAAAACAGCCTGTGAGTACACAAACCACTCCCGGGACAGCTATATTGTGTACAATTAAAACAGTCCATGAGTACTCAAACCAATCTGGGTACAGCTATATTGTGTATAATTAAAACAGTCCGTGATTACACAAACCATTCCGGGGACTGCTATATTGTGTATATTTAAAACAGTCCGTGATTACAGCACGGTGGCATAGTGGTTAGCACTGTTGCCTCACAGCACCAGAGACCCGGGTTCGAATCCGGCCTCGGGCGACTGTCTGTGTGGAGTTTGCACATTCTCCCCGTGTTTGCGTGGGTTTTCTCCGGGTGCTCCGGTTTCCTCCCACAGTCCAAAGGTGTGCGGGTTAGGTTGATTGGCTATGATAAATTGACCCTTAGTGTTAGGGGGATTAAATACGTGGGGTTACAGGGATAGGGTGGGATATGTGTTGGTGTAGGGGTTACGGGTATCGGGTGGGATATGTGTCGGTGCAGGCTCGATGGGCCGAAATGGCCTCTATCTGCACTGTGGGGTGTCTGTGATTCTGTGATTACACAAACCACTGCCGGGACAGCTATTTTTTGTATAATAAAACATTCCGTGAGTACACAAACCACTCCGGCGACAGCTATAATGTGTATAATTAAAACAGTCCGTCAGTACACAAACCACTCCGGGTTCAGCTATATTGTGTATAATTAAAATGGTGGTATAATGGTTAGCACTGTTGCCTCACAGCGCCAGGGACCCGGGTTAGAATCCGGCCTCGGGTGACTGTCTGTGTGCAGTTTGCACATCCTCCCCGTGTTTGCGTGGGTTTTCTCCGGGTGCTCCAGTTTCCTTCCACAGTCCAAAGATGTGCGGGTTAGGTTGATTGGCGATGATATATTGACCCTTAGTGTTAGGGGGATTAAATACGGGGATAGGGTGGGATATGTGTTGGTGTAGGGGTTACGGGAATCGCGTGGGATATGTGTCGGTGCAGACTCGATGGGCCGAAATTGCCTCTATCTGCACTGTGGGGTTTCTGTGTTTCTGTGAATCCATGAGTGCACAAACCACTCCCGGGACAGCTATATTTTGTATAATTAAGACAGTCCGTGAGTACACAAACCACTCCGGGTAGAGCTATATTGTATAATTATACAGAATATAGCTGCCCCGGGAGTTGTTTGTGTAATCACGGACTGTTTTAATTATACACATTATAGCTATATTGTGTATAATTAAAACAGTCCATGAGTACACAAACCACTCCCGGGACAGCTATATTGTGTATAATTAAAACAGTCCATGAGTACACAAAGCACTCCCTGCAACAAGAATTTAGGGAGCTAGGTAGCAGATTAAAGAGCAAGACCTCAAAGGTTGTAATCTCTGGATTACTCCCGGTGACATGTGCTAGTGAGTATAGGAATAGGAGGATAGAGCAGATGAATGCGTGGCTAAAAAGTTGGTGCAGGAGGCAGGGCTTTAGTTTCCTGGATCACTGGGCCTGCTTCTGGGAAAGGTGGGACTTGTAAAAGTCGGACGTGTTGCACCTGAACCAGAGCGGGACAAATATCCTTGCAGGGAGGTTTGCTAGCACTGTTCGTGGGAGTTTAAACTAAAATGGCAGGGGTTTGGGAACCTTAGCAGGGAGACAGAGGAAAGGAAAACAGGGATAAAAGCAAAAGATAGGAAGGAGAAAAACAAAAGTGGCAGTCAGAGATATCAACATTTTGAATCAAACGAGGCCACAGTAAATAATAATTCTAATAGGTCTAAGAGCATTAAAAAACAAGCCTGAAGGCTTTGTGTCTTAATGCGAGGAGCATTTGTAATAAGGTGGATGAATTGGCTGCACAAATAGAGGTAAACGAATACGATTTGGTTGGGATTACAGAAACATGGCTCAAGGATGGCCAAGACTGGGAACTCAACATCCAGGGGTATTCGATATTCAGGAAAGATAGGCAAAAAGGAAAGGGAGGTGGGGTAGCATTACTGGTTAAAGAAGGGATTAATACAATTGTAATGAAGGATATTGGCTCTGATGATGTGGAATCTGTATGGGTAGAATTGAGAAATACTAAGGGGAAAAAAACATTAGTGGGAGTGGTATATAGACCTCCAAACAGTAAGGTGGAGGTTGGGGATGGCATTAAAAGGGAAATTAAAGAAGTGTGCAATAAGGGTACAGCAGTCATCATGCGTGACTTTAATCTACATATAGATTGGGCCAACCAAATTAGTAACAATACTGTGGAGGAGGAATTCCTGGAATGTTTACAGGAAGGTTTCCTGGACCAATATGTCGAGGAACCAACCAGAGATCAGGCCATCTTAGACTGGGTATTATGTAACGAGAAAGGATTAATTAGCAATCTTGTTGTACGAGGCCCCTTGGGTCGGAATGATCATAATCTGATCGAATTCTTCATTAAGATGGAGAATGAAGTAGTTGACTCAGAGATAAGGGTCCTCAATTTAAATAAAGGAAACTACGATGGTCTGAGGAGCGAGTTGGGTATGACTGAGTGGGGAATGGCACTCAAAGGGTTGACGGAGGATAGGCAATGGCAAACATTCAAAGACCGAATGGATGAGCTACAGAATTTGTTCATCCCAGTTTGGCATAAAAATAAAACAAAAAAGGTGACTCAACCGTGGCTAACAAGGGAAATTAGGGATAGCATAAGATCCAAGGAGAGGACATATAAATTGGCTAGAAAAAGCAATAATCCTGAGGATTGGGAGCAGTTTAGGAGTCAACAAAGGAGGACAAAGGGATTACTTAAGAAAGGGAAAATAGAATATGAGAGTAAGCTATCAGGGAACATAAAAACTGACTGTAAAAGCTTTTATAGATATGTGAAGAGAAAAAGATTAGTGAAGCCAAGCGTAGGTCCCTTACAGTCAGAATAAGGGGAATTTATAATGGGAAACAAGGAAATGTCAGACAAACTAAATGCATACTTTGGTTCTGTCTTCACAAAGGAGGACACAAATAACCTCACGGAGATGCTGGGGAACATAGGGGCCTAGAAATTCGGTTGGGTTAGCGCCCAATTAGAGGCGTTAGAGTGGGTTGCGCCGGAAGTATCGCTGCTCCCGAAATTCCGATGGACCCTAACATCGGCGTTACCCAGTAGCGCTGCACCGGCACCGATGACGTCATCGGTGTGCGCAGCACCCCGGTTGCAATGCTATTCCGGCCCGATGGCCAAATTCAGTTGCGGCCGCCTCGCCCGTGGCAGCCGCAAACAGCGTTTGTGAAATGGGATGTTGCAGCTCCGTAAGGCCGGCGCATAAAGGTGGAGCGGCGGCCGGCCGCTTTCCCGGCGGCCGCCTGCCCGCACCTCCCTCCCTGGACCCCTGCACCACCCCCCCGCGGCACTGATGTGTGTGTCCCGCGAGCCCGGCACTTCTCCGTAGTGCCGGGCTCATTTGTCGGGGGAATCCACCGGTGATCTGACGGCTGCAGGCAGCTCCTCCTTAACAGAAGGAGGAGGCCTGCAGTACCCTAGCCTGCCGCACCGCATCGGGTGCCGCAGCGGGGGATGAACGCCTGAAAGCTACATTCAACGCCCCTAGCGAGGCGCAAAAATCCTGCATTAGCACCCGCCGCCGTCTTGGCCCGGGGCAACTGAATTTTAGGCGGGCGCTACGGCAATTCTGGCGTGCGCAAAATGTCGGGCGCTAAAGCCCTGGCGGAGCCATACCGAATTTCTAGGCCAGGGTCTGATGAAAGAGAGGAACTGAAAGAAATCAGTATTTGTAGGAAAATGCTGTTAGGAAAACTGATGGGACTGAAGGCCGATAAATCCCCAGGGCCTGATGGTCTACAACCCAGAGTACTTAAGGAAGTGGCCCTACAGATAGTAGATGCATTACTGATCATCTTCCAGAACTCGATAGACTCTGGAACGGTACCCATGGATTGGAGGGTAGCTAATGTTACCCCGCTATTCAATAAAGTTGGTAGAGAAAATGTGGGGAATTATAGACCGGTAAGCCTGACATCGGTAGTGGGGAAAATGCTAGAGTCTATTATAAAAGATGTAATAGCAGAGCACTTGGAAAGCAGTGATAGGATCCGACAAAGTCAACATGGATTTACAAAAGGTAAATCATGCTTGACTAATCTACTGGAATTTTTTGAGGATGTAACTGGTAAAATAGATAAGGGAGAACCAGAGGATGTGGTGCATTTGGACTTTCAGAAGGCTTTCGATAAGGTCCCACACAAGAGATTATCGTGCAAAATTAAGGCACATGGGATTGGGGGCAAGGTATTGACTTGGATAGCGAACTGGTTGGCGGACAGAAAGCAAAGAGTTGGAATAAACGGGTCATTTTCCGAGTGGCAGGCAGTGATGAGTGGGTTACCGCAAGGATCTGTCCTTGGACCCCAGCTGTTCACAATATATATTAATGATCTGGACGAGGAAATTGGATGTAATATCTCCAAATTTGCAGACGACACAAAGCTGGGTGGGAGGGTAAGCTGCGAGGAGGATGTCGGGAAAATCCAGTACAATTTGGACAGGTTGGGTGATTGTGCAGAAACATGGCAAATGCACTATAATGTGGATAAATGTGAGGTTATCCACTTTGGTGGCAAAAACAGGAAGGTGGATTATTATTTGAATGGCAATATATTGGGAGAAGGGGAAGTGCAAAGAGACCTGGGTGTCCTTGTGCACCAGTCGCTGAAGGTAAGCATGCAGGTGCAGCAGGCGGTTAAGAAGGCAAATGGTATGTTGGCCTTCGTAGCAAGAGGGTTCGAGTACAGGAACAAGGATGTCTTGCTACAGTTGTACAGGGCCTTGGTGAGACCGCAGCTTGAGTATTGTGTGCAGTTTGGTCACCTTACCTGAGGAAGGAAGTTCTTGCCATGGAGGGAGTGCAGCGAAGATTCACCAGGCTGATATCTGGGATGGCAGGAATGATATATGAGGAGAGATTGTGTCGATTGGGCTTATACTCACTGGAGTTAAGAAGATTCAGAGGGGATCTCATCGAAACCTATACAATTCTGTCAGGTCTGGACAGACTAGATGCAGGAAGGATGTTTCTGATGGCCGGGGAGTCCAGAACCAGGGGTCATAGTCTAAGCATAAGGGGTAAGCCATTTAGGACTGAAATGAGGAGGAATTTCTTCACCAAAGAGTGGTGAACCTGTGGAATTCTCTGCCACAGAGGGCGGTGGAGGCTAGTTCATCAAATATATTCAAGAAAGAGTTGGATATATTTCTTGAGGCTAAAGGGATCAAGGGATATGGGGAAAAGGCAGGGACAGGGTACTGATTTTGGATGATCAGCCATGATCACATTGAATGGTGGAGCAGGCTCGAAGGGCTGAATGGCCTACACCTGCTCCTATCTTCTGTGTTTCTATCTTTCTATGTTTAGGACAGCTTTATTGTGTATAATTAAATCAGTCCATGAGTACACAAACCACTCCGGGGACAGCTATATTGTGTATAATTAAAACAGTCCGTGAGTTCAAAAACCACTCCGGGTAGAGATATATTGTGTATAATTAAATCAGTCCCTGAGTCCTCAAACCACTCCGGGGACAGCTATAATGTGTATAATTAAATCAGTCCCTGAGTCCTCAAACCACTCCGGGGACAGCTATAATGTGTATAATTAAAACAGTCCGTGAGTACACAAACCACTCCCGGGACAGCTATATTGAGTATAATTAAAACAGTCCGTGAGTACACAAACCACTCCGGGTAAAGCTATATTGTGTATAATTAAAGCAGTCCGTGAATACACAAACCACTCCGGGTACAGGTATATTGTGTATCAGTAAAACAATCCATGAGTACACAAACCACTCCGGGCACAGCTATATTGTGTATAATTAAAACAGTCCGTGAGTACACAAACCACTCCTGGGACAGCTATATTGTGTATAATTAAAGCAGTCCGTGAATACACAAACCACTCCGGGTACAGGTATATTGTGTATCAGTAAAACAATCCATGAGTACACAAACCACTCCGGGCACAGCTATATTGTGTATAATTAAAACAGTCCGTGAGTACACAAACCACTCCTGGGACAGGTATATTGTGTATAATTAAAACTGTCCATGAGTACACAAACCACTCCGGGTACAGGTATATTGTGTATAATTAAAACAGGTTTATTTACTATTTAACATTCAGTACAAAGAAATAATACGTAACACGAAGATAGTCACAGTCTGTTCCTCGAAAGCCCATTCGTACCCTCTGGTTGAATGTGACATGGTCTATTTTACTCTTGCTGTGTTCTGTTGACTGAAGCTTCTGTTCCTCTGGTTTTGCGCTGCCTTCAGTGTTCAATTTCTGTTCATTTATTTCTATTTCTCACCTGTTCCTATGTGACCTTCATTGACTGTCTTGCATCTGTTATTTCAGTCACTCTCTCACTCCCTATTTCTTACATCTCAAGCTATCCTTATCTGAGATCTACCTTCGCACTAAGTTCTCACAGATGTCTCATTGCTTTTTAATCAGCTCATTGTTTAGCCGGTTCTGCATTTTTGAGAAGAAAGGGAGTGGTGTTTGCCTCCAGCCCACTATCTTCTTTTGCAATGTTGTTGAATTTCTTGTTCCCCACGATCCCCCTGTTTACTTAACAGACCATTTTAACGAATTACATCGTTGTCATAATTTACCATCGTGCTTTGCTTTTCAGCAGTTCGTCATTTTATACAGGCTTTTATGTTTTTAACTTAAATTTCACAAGTTATATTTATTTAACAATGGTTATAAAATCTTAAAAGTGTTTACTAAATCCTCCAGGTACACTCGATCCTACAGATCCCTACTGTGAGGGCAATGCATTTTGCCAACCACTCTTAACAAAAATCTTATGCATGGGCTCGTTCTCCCACGTTTATGTAACTCTAAAATATTGTGGGTTGTGATCATATTTAAACATGATCGGGCGTTTTACGTTAGGTGTCTCAAGTAGCAGGTGTAGGATAGAAAGCATACCAGTTCAACAAGTTGGGTTATGACCAGTACATGGGAAGTTATCCTAATCCAAGGAGGAACTTCTATTATTAGTCCGAACAATATTTTACTCTCTACCTTGCAACATTCGTGTTTAACTATTTAGATCTTGATCAAACTTCTGATCTTACATAGTTCAAAGTCTTACTGCATGAGTTATATATATCAAATACTCTATCATTACAAGTTGGAGAAGTACCAGAGCGTGTGAAATAATATGAACCTAAGGGCGTGCTGATGTATTAAACCCAATAATCCACCAGTGTGAGTTGTCCCCTATGTTATCAATTTCAATATCTATTCTCGAGTTGTCTTGCTCTAAAACATAAAAATGCTTTAAGGAGGAGTTCAGTTGCATCGCAAGCTGACTGAAACCCTCAAACAACACTGGAATGTCGTATCCGAATTGTGTCACATAATTGTGAAGCTCAAAATTAAAAACGTGTTGGTTGATGGGACAGGTCCTGTTAGACCCGTAAAACATGGTGGTAGCGGTAGGAGTGAGAGAGGAGGCACCACCAAAATCACCTCATACTGGGTTCGTACTGGTTTTTCCCATGCACTGTTGTCTACAAAACACAATAATTACAGTTACAAGTTATAATTCAGTCTTACAATCATTTCACGTGACATTATGTTTTAACATCTAATCAACAAATCATCGATTTTAAAGATTATCCATCTTGTGGATAGTTCTTACTAAACATGATTTCTCCTTACTCCTGAATTGCCCAATCCAAGTTCCATGTAACACCCCACTTAAACTTCAATTTCAATTCCTCTCACAGGTACCAGTGTGTTTAACTCTATTCTGATTGTTTCATTAATTACATAGTTTCTCGATGGAGTGTATGTCAATGCTTTAAAAGTTGTGTCGGTCTCCTGAGCCACTTTAACCATTTCATGTCTTGCTGTTGTCAAGTAACTGAGCATGTCTGAGACTCGTTCTTTACAATGCATTTCCAGATGGCAATTGCTTCAAATGTAACAAATTACATTTGCACACTCATATCGGTATCACCATATTATGCCACACGTGCCATCTGATGCAAGGCATTCTCGGGCTTTCAGGTAACAAAAGATTGTAATCGTCTGGAGATCTTTGCTCATCTTCCTCTGCATGCTCACGATATCCTGGGTAATGGCCAGTCTATCAAATTCAGTTTTCTTAAAAGGTTCCTTAGTGGCAGGGTAACAAATGTATCCAAGAGAAAGCTATCAATATACTATTCTTAACTACACTTTCCTGACTTTCACTAGAAAGTTTCGAAAATTCCCATTGGATGGTGTAATTCTTCTGTTGCAATATTACACTCTCAATCACTACCCTTTGATTACCATTCATAAGCCCTTGAGGAACTTCACTGTCCAGTACAATATTTAAGATTGTAAACATAGATCAAATGTTCTCAGAAATCCAAGTTATTATCACGTTTTATACACAGTTATTTTAGAGGATCTTTTATTTTTTACCAAAGTAATCCAATATATAGTGCCTGAGTCCATTTTGTCATTTCAAACTTAGCCCAAAATCCAAAAAGCAGTATTTTTGGTCTAACAGGATTTGTCAACGTTCAATTTCAATTCTATCCAATTTATCTTATAAATTCCAATGTCAGAAACAAGTGATTCCCAGGTTAGGTGGTTTACACAGTGTTTTAACGTTAGAGACAGAAGTGCTGCAATTTGTTTACAAAGTAACTTCCATATAACAAAAGATAGAGATTCCATTGTGACTCTGCTTAAGATCACTAGGGGTTCATTTATCAAATGATAATTTTCCTTCTGTCACTGTGTGGAAATATTAACTTAAAATTTAGAAACAATTATTTAATAATGTCCAAAATCTTTTAATTTCATTCAGCAATACTAAGGTGGTTGCTTGGTGAACTTACGCAGCTGTCAGTGGAAAGTTTTAACTCATTTGCAGGTTTTTAAGAAGGTGCAGCGAAACATTGTCAGGTGCACGCAATTGCATCAATTCACATAAATTTTAAAAAACTTTCCCGATCGCAAAAGTCTGTTGAATTTTCATACTTTAACTAAAAACGAACAGAACAGATAAAACAAAACAAAATAGCACATGCTTGCAGAGAACAGTAAATCACGTCATATTTCTTATTGTCCTTTCTTCAGATGCCTGTCCAAATGGCTGTAAATATATTGAATACAACTGGAGAAAAATTAGTTTTTCACATTTAAACAAATCAATTCAAACTTCTTTGGAAGATTTCACCGTAGCAACAGCGACTCCATGGTTAAATCTTAGACTGAAACTTAATCTTTTGTAAAACACTCTTTTTGTTGTTCTTCTCAGTTTTTACGCATCAGCTTAACTTAAATTGTAGCTCAAAGTTTTTTTTTCTGAGTGCACAATCTTACTCGCATATTCTTAAAACTTCCAAAATCCAAGACAAACGCTTTTAAAAGCTCTTTCTTTACTGAGAGAATTCGGTGGAGCTAAAACACACACAACAGACGTTTTCCTTTTTTAAGACAGACTTTCAGACAACAACGAATACTGTATTTCTGCAACACTCATATAGAGGAAAACTTTCTCACTTTAACACACACTTTCACGCAAACTTAAATTCCATTTTTTTCTTTTAAGGCTCCTTGTACGCAGCAACCTTTTGTTTTCTTTCACTCAACACAGATGTTAATAAGTTCCATGTCAGTAATAAAAATAATTTTCCTTTTTTTTTAAATGGCGTCTCAGCAGGTTACTTGAGTTCTGGTTAGGACACTAACTGGTTTCTCATTATATGCGGAACCATCCAGCGGGTGCTTTTCCATGTCACTGCTGACATAGGCTACAGGAGCAGCTGTAGGCGGAGGTCATAAGGGAGGGTATAATCCTCTGCAGAATTCCTTCCATTCTGTATCATGACTCGCGGGGTGTCTATTCCCGTGACTGCTGCTATTATAGCTCATTGCTTACCCAGCTGTTTCTGTAATTGTTGTATAGTGATGTTACATTGCCAGTGATCAGGCTATCTTTGGGGACGCTGCAGAGCCTCTCTCAGTGCTCCCCGTGAATCATCTAATTGTCTGATATTGTGTGATATATTTTGTTCGGGAGGCTATCTGGCACCTAACTTCTTCGAGTTTCTGCATCGCAGCCCCGGCGTGGACTGTATTAATACCCTGCTGCTGTATGACTGAAGCTGCAGAACCGACCTTGCCTTGAAGAACCTCAACTTGGTTCTGAAAAGCTTCATTCTTACTCTTTAACTTTACTGCCTCTTTTTCCAAGTTTGATTTCTCGCCTGTCAAATTTAAATTCTCTGCTGTTAGACGTAGCTTGTATTTCTCTAATTTATCCTGGTCGCCATCCAACCTTATTTTGATATCTTCCATCTCTAGGAAGGTCTCTTTATCTCTTTGGGCACAGTACATTGCCACATATCCTATAAGTTGCATTGCCCTATCTGGCTTACATTTCTTCTCTTTGACTTGTTTCTCAATAAACACAACAACATCCTTGAAGGGTACTCTCTCACCCTCTGCTAGACATTCTACTACTAATGTCTGTAACTGGGCATCCTCGCACTGCTTCATTAACTTTGTTTTACATTCTACCCAAAACTCTCACTCGACATTTGATGTACTTTAAAGAGACTATCTGTCAGGTAACCTAATTTTTCACAAGGACTTCGGTTGACCAGACGAAAATCAAGCAAAAATCCAAGTGCTTGCCTTAACTAGAATAACCCTGGTTCCCGTTAATAGTCACATCCCTTCGAGGCCGCCAGCTGTTGCTTTAAAGCCCTCCTTGGAATAATTGGTCCGTGACTACACAAACCACTCCGGGTACAGATATATTGTGTATAATTAAAACAGGTTTATTTATTATTAAACATCCAGTATAAAGAAGTAATACTTAACAAAAAGATAGTCGCAGCCTGTTCCTCATTACCCTGGTCGTACCCTCTGAGTGACTGTGACGCTGTCTCTTTTACTCTTGCTCTGTTCTGTTGACTGAAGCTTCTGTTCCTCTGGTTTTGCGCTGCCTTCAGTGTTCAATAACGGTTCATTTCTAACTTCTTCTCCCCTGTGCCTACGTGGCCTTCATTAACTGTCTGGTATCTGTTATTTCAGTCATCTCTCACTCTCCATTTCTTACATCTCAAACTATTCTTATCTGAGAACAACCTTCACACTTAGTTCTCAAAGATGCCTTTTTGCCTTTTAACCAGCTCCTTGTTTAGCCAGTTCTACATTTTTCTGAAGACAGGGAGTGATGACTGTCTCCAGCCCCCTATCTTCTTTTGCAATATTGCTGAATGCCCTGCTCCCCGCTATCTCCCTGTTTCCTTAACAGACCATTTTACAGAATTACAACAAGTTGGTATAATTTACCATCGTGCTTTGTGTTGTGTATGTAGCTTTAAAAGGAGAACTGATTCTATACTGCAGTACCAGCAGTGACCACCCCTGTATCTAAAGCCATAGCATCAGTCTTAAGTTACCCTCTGTTCAAGTAAATACCTGCTTTATTGTTCTCCTGCAGTCCGTGTATTATTAAGGCGCGGACACTACAGTGGCAATGTGCAGGTTCGAACTCACCTGCGGTACTGCATCATCTCATGGGATCTTTCCCTGAGAAGAAGCTATTGGAGGTCGAAGTCAGAACAACAGGCGCCGACCGCAGGCAACCGGCCAAGGATCCATCGGAGTTCGGAGAGTTGCAGGAGAGGCTGTGGAGAGCTGGGCTTGGCTCCCCAGTCAAGGTGTTCCAGCAAATCGTGCTGGTAGCAGGTAGTGCGCTGACCCTTCCAGACTGCGGCGGGCTCGAGCTCGATCGAGCGGCTCTGCAAAGGGGCCATGCAGCGTCGTTGGGAGGAAAAGAGAGAGAGAGAGGGTGGAGCACACAGGGCGTGGTCGGTGCTCCAGAACCGGGCAGCGTAGCGAAAATAAAACAAGGGGAAGAAAAAGTGAGATGCGCCAAAGCCGCAGATCGCCGCCAATACCCTGCAGAATGCTAGGAGCAGCGTGGCAGCAAGGGGAAGAAGGAAAAGCGTGGGAGGCGCCATTTAAATCCATTGGTGAAGAAGAAGAAAGCGCGGGAGGCGCCATTTTAAATCACCCAAGATGCTGAAAAGTGGCAGTATCACTGCTTTCAACAACGAGGTAGAAGAATGGACCACGTATGTGGAAAGAATTGAAGTGTACTGCAAGGCAAATGAGGTGGCCGAAGGAAAGAAGGCATCGGTATTATTAAATTTGATGGGCGCGAGAATGTACGGCCTATTGCGGAATTTAATTACCCCAGCTAAACCAATGGAGAAAAGTTTTGAAGAGATTGTTAATATCTTACAGGAACACCTAAACCTTACACCGCTGCTGATAGCAGAAAGATTCAAGTTCCATAAAAGAAACCAGCACAAAAATGAGAGCAATGCTGACTATCTTATGGAACTATGCAAGTTATCGAAGCACTGCCAGTTCGCAGCAGGACTGGCACACACCTTACGGGATAAGTTTGTCTGTGGGCTCCAGAGTGAAGGAACCCAGAAACGACTACTTTCGGAAAAGGACCTGACGCTAGAACAGGCTTTCAGCGTGGCAGTATCCTACGAAGCAGCAGCGTGGGGAGCTGTGGAAATACAACAGAAATCACAGGAATACAGTGCTAACGAAATGGCGTATGGAGCAGAAAAGTGCTATCGCTGCGGCAGAACAACCCATGATCAGAAGGACTGCTGGTTTAAGGACAAAGTATGCAGCCAATGTGGGAAAATGGGACACATAGCACGAGTCTGCAGGTCGGGAAAGAAAACCCACACTACAAGAACTACTAAGGAAAAGGACAAGAAAGTAAAGAAATTGACAGACTGTAGTTCGGAAGATCAGGAGAGTGATAAGGACTCCGGGAGCAGGAGACTAAGTTGTTTAAAGTTACACAACATGATTGCAAGGGAGGATCACCGAACCATTTGGGTCACCCTCATGATAGCAGGGTCCCCAGTAAAGATGGAATTGGACACAGGATCAGCCCTAACTGTCATGAATCGAGGAGACTATGAGCGGCTATTCTCACACATACCCTTGAAGGATACGTCCATTGTATTGAAGACATACACGGGGCAAAAAGTCTACCCCAGAGGAAAAATAATGGTGCCAGTTGAATACAACGGCAAGGAAATACAGAAACTGTATCTATATATACTACCAGATGGAGGACCACCATTATTGGGACGTCAATGGATCCGAAAAACACAATTGGATTGGTATTCCATTCAGGCGCTAACTGTGACTGATAAAAAGGATGATGACGTCACACCTGGACGACTGTCAAAGATTCTAACTGACGCAAAAGAGGTGTTCCAACAAGGACTTGGGACTCTAAAAGGAGTAAAGGCAACGATAAAAATCGAAGATAACGCAAACCCAATATTTTTTAAGGCCAGACCGATACCTTACGCGATCCGCCCAGCCGTTGAAGCAGAGCTGGAGAGTTTGGAGCATTCGGGTGTGCTGTCCAAGGTGGACTGGAGCGAGTTGGCCACACTCATCGTTCCTGTAATGAAAGAATCATTGAGCAGCATGCCTGGGGAACCAAAGAAGGTTCGCATCTGTGGGGACTTCAAGGTAACTGTGAACCCAGTCCTGCACACAGTACAATATCCACTTCCACGGATAGAAGATATTTTCGCCTCACTATCTGGAGGGAAACGCTTTACAAAGATTGATCTGGCCCAAGCGTATCTACAAATGGAGGTGGAAGAAGCATCTGGAAATACCTCACGATAAACACTCACAAAGGCCTTTACCAGTACAATCGGCTGGTATTCGGGGTAGCATCAGCCCCGGCTATTTGGCAGAGGGTGATGGAAAAAGTCCTGCAAGGGATCCCGGAGACCCAGTGTTATTTGAACGACATCCTGGTTATGGGCGAAAATGACAGTGAACACCTTGCCAACCTGGAGCAGGTGCTCAGGAGATTACAGGAATATGGGCTACGAGCCAACCACCCCAAATGCGAGTTTTTCAGGAGACAAATCTCGTATTGTGGCCACATGATTGATGAGGAAGGGTTGCATAAGTCGCCGGACAAGACTGAGGCTGTAGTCAAGGCTCCAGCACCGGAAAATTTGTCGCAACTGAGGTCGTTCCTCGGGTTGGTGAACTACTACCATAAGTTCTTGCCGAATTTATCTACAATTCTGCACCCAGTGAACGCCCTACTGCAAACTGACATGGAAATGGAGTGATGAGTGTAAGCGTGCCTTTCAGAAATGTAAATGCCTAATCACTTCAAAAGAAGTATTGGCCCACTACAATCCAACACTACCGATTCAGTTAGCATGTGATGCATCTCCCTATGGCATTGGAGCGGTGCTGTCACACAAATTCCTTGACAGTTCAGAGAGGCCATTAGCCTTTGCGTCGCGCTTATTAAACTCAGCCGAGCGTAACTATGCCCAGATTGAAAGGGAGGCCATCAGCCTGGTGTGGGGGGTGAAGAAGTTCAATCACTATCTGCACGGGCAGAAATTCACCCTACTGACTGATCATCAGCCACTGGTCTCCATGTTTAACCCAAAGAAGGGCGTTCCGGTGATGACGGCGCAACGGCTGCAAAGATGGTCACTTTTTCTAGGGGCACATCAGTACGACATAGTGTACAAGGGTATGAAACAGCATGGAAACGCTGATGGGCTGTCGCGCCTACCGTTGCCTACGGTAGAGGAAGCACCTGCAGTGGACCCTGTTGAGATATTTCATGTGACCATAGTCGAATGTCTACCTGTTACAAACTCAAGTACAGAGAACGAAACCCGAAATGACCCGACACTCTCTCGGGTCTATGATTTGACGGTGATAGGATGGCCAGCACATGGCGACTCACTGTTGCCAGCATTCTCACCAAGGAGAGAACAGCTGTCAGTGTGTCGGGGGACATTGATATGTGGATCCCGAGTGGTAATTCCACCCAAGTTGAGAGATAGAGTGCTCAATGAGCTTCATGAGGGTCATCTGGGAGGGGTAAAAATGAAGGGCTAGATTTTCAGTTGCTAGCGCCAGCAGTTAGCGCCTTAAGAGAAGTGATTTTCAGGCGCTATGCGTGTAGCGCCCGTGCGCAGCGCAGTTTGTGCCCCGCCCCAAATTAAGTTGCCCGTTAGCGCCGGCGCAAAGTTTAGCGCCCGCCCGGATGCGCGCGCAGAAAATGACGTCACATCCTCGTTCAACGCCCTTTGGCCGCCCCGATTCCAAACTTCAGTCGGACCGCCCCATTGTGTGGCTGGCGGCCGGAGCGTTTGGAAAAAGGAACACAACACAACCAGCGCGGGCCCCGGGGGGTGCAAATTAAAGGGGACGTGCTCTCCAGTATAAAGGCCAGCTTTTTTTCAGAAAACACTCTTGTGCAACGCATTTCTGGAGACACAACAAGGAGGATAGCTAGCTGGTTTCAAGCAGCAAGAGCTCAGGTATTTTTGGACTCAGGCCAGAGTGCTGCAAGTGGCCTTTTGGAAATTTGAGTGTTTGCCAGGATTTGATGGGGTTTGCATGGGGTGCCAACGCGGAGCTGCAGCTCCATGTCCGTAGGGCTCGCAGACGCATTGTGAGAGGGGCAGCCCTGGCTAGAGGCAGAGGGGGCTACAGGCGTCGGCCACGTAGGCCTTACCCAGTCAGGCTATACCGCCAGCAGCGCTCCTACCTAAACATGAGTGCCGCGCGATGTGTTAAAAGGCTCCGATTCCGAAAGGAGGTGATTGCAGAGATCTGCCACCTGCTTCGCCGAGATCTGCGGCCAAAGCTCAGGTGCAGGACGTCTCTGTCGGTGGAAGTGAAGGTGACGGTGGCATTGAACTTCTATGCCACCGGCTCCTTCCAATACGCTGCTGGGGACATAGCAAACATCTCCCAGTATGGCGCGCATCGCTGCATCCGCCAGGTGACCGAAGCACTGTTCAGAAGGAGAAGCCAATTCATCTCCTTCCCCATGGCCCTGGAGAGCCAACATCAGCGCGCATTGGGATTTTCCAGACTCGGGGAATTCCCCTTGGTGCTGGGCGCCATTGACTGTACGCATGTGGCTTTGCGGGCTCCTCTGGAGCATGGCGAGCAGTATTGCAACAGGAAGGGCTACCATTCTCTGAATGTGCAGCTGGTGTGTGACCACAAGCAGCGCATCATGGCAGTCAATGCCAGCTTCCCAGGCAGCAGCCACGATGCCTTTATCCTGCGGCAGAGCACTGTGCATGACATGTTCCAGGCACAGCCTCCTCCAAGAGGATGGCTACTCGGGGACAAAGGCTATCCTTTGTGCACCTGGCTCATGACCCCGCTCCGCACGCCCAGGACTGCTGCTGAAGAGGCCTACAACGAGAGCCAGCAAACCACCCGCAACATCATCGAGCAAACTATTGGGGTCCTCAAGCAGCGGTTCCGCTGCCTTGATCACTCCGGAGGAGCTCTCCAGTATTCGCCGGACCGGGTCTCCCAATTTGTGGTGGTTTGCTGCATGCTACACAACCTGGCTATCCGCAGGACTCAGGCACTGCCACCTGACGTTGGACCAGCACCTCAGGAGGAGGAGCAGGAGGAGCATGAGGAGGAGGAGGAGGAGGAGCAGGAGTACGTTCCCAGGAGGGAGCGACCAGGGCCAAGGGCCGCACGACGCCACCTTATTACACGGTACTTCTAAGCCCCCTGTCAGGGAATGGCCAGGGGCCATGAGGGAAAATGAATGCAGCCGCTCCGCAAGCCCTCAGCTGGCGAAACCAACAAACACTAAGAAGAACAACCATGGAGACTGCATGAATAAAGATAATTATTTATTACACAAACATGAAAAGCCCTTCCCACATGAATCCCCAAAAACAATAAACGGGCCCCACAAAAAGCCCAACAAACGACTCACTCCCACAAACTGGGAAGGAGTCACTCCACATTTCTTCAAACCGGGCCTCAACGTCGGCCTAACGCAAAAAATAAGCCCTCCAACAACACAACCATGGGCAAAATAAAGATGGCCACCGCCATATAAAAGGAAAGCTGGCCACACCCTCTACTGAGTGGCCCGCGAGGGCGAGATCTTGCCCAGCCTTTTGCCTCCCCTGCCTGGCCTGCTGCTCCTTCGCAAGCTCTGCCCAGTGGCTGCTGCGAGGCTGGGGGAAGGCGCCTGAGGCTCAGATGCCCTTCCGCCAGATGCCACTCGGGGGCGGCCTACATGGCGTTTGGGCCTCGAGGGGCCATCTGCTGAGTGGCGCACCTGAGCCTGGCCACCATCAGCTGCAGCCGCTTGCCCTTGACGCCCCAGTGGGGGAATGGCGGCGACGGATGGCGCAATGTGGGCCAGCTGGCGTCTGGGATGCGCTGGCTGGTGCTGTGGCACGGTGGCACTCGGCCGGGCCCGCACTGCAGGATCCGCATCAATCAGCCGAGGGGCGGCTTGCTGGGATGGTCCAGCGTGGCGGCTGGCCTGGCGATGCCTGCCTGTGACAGCGCGTGTGGCAGCAGTGAGTGCCCCTGTTGTCCTGGTGTGTGCCCGCATCACATCCGCCAGGGTCTTGACAGCATCAGTCAGCATGCCGCCACTCGCGGCAGTTGCTGCCCCGAACTCACGCACACTGGTCGCCAGCGACTCGATGGCCTCAGGCATGCGCCCCACCACGCTCATGAGCTCTGTGTGGCGCCGGTCCGAATCCTCGGCCATCTTATCCAGCTTCCGCACCTCCTCCGAGGTGAAGGTGTCTGGACTGGAGTTGCGACTCTCCCGCTGGGGAGGAGGGGGCCGAACTAGGGGACCCTTGCCACGTTGGTGGCGGCGAGTGTTCCGATCAGCAGCACTCCCCTCTGATCCTTCCCCCCTTTGGGGGGAAGGCCGCAGGCCACGCGCACGGCTCCTGGGTGGCTGGACGCCACTGGTCCCAGAAGCTGCATTGCCCTGCGACAGTTCCTCCAGGCACTCGTCCAGTGAGGAGGTGTCAAGCATTTCCTCCACTCCTGCAGGACGTGACTGTTCCCCCGATGGTCCGGCTTGCTCCTCCTCCTCCTCCTGCTCGGAGGTGCTGTCACTGGCAGCTTCAGGGTCCTGGTCGTCACCAGCTGAAAGCAGTAATGCACAAGAGTAGCTTCAGAGTGAGGAGACGGCGTCAGCGAGGGAGTTAGGACTGGTGGCATTCAACGCATTGGTGGGACAGTGGCAAAGGAGGTAGCTCGGATGGGCCAGTGCGACGCGAGAGGGCCAAAAGGCGAGGTCCTTACCATTGCCGGGCAGTGGAGGGTCGGCTGCTCCGCAAGCTCTGGGGACGATCACACGGGCTCCCATGAGCACACACACGTGCTCCTCCAGCCAAGTGAGCTTCTGCAGCTTGGCGCGGCCACCTCTGGCATGGGCCTGGCGATTAAAGGCTACTTTAGCCTGCAAGAGACATGACGGGCTGTAAGTGCGCAGTGTAGCCCTGATGTAGTGTGCACTGCCTCCCATGGTGGAATAGCTTGGCCAGAGTGAAGCCCTGATGTAGTGTGCACTGCCTCCCATGGTGGAATAGCTTGGCCAGAGTGAAGCCCTGATGTAGTGTGCACTGCCTCCCATGGTGGAATAGCTTGGCCAGAGTGAAGCCCTGATGTAGTGTGCACTGCCTCCCATGGTGGAATAGCTTGGACAGAGTGAAGCCCTGATGTAGTGTGCACAGCCTCCCATGGTGGAATAGCTTGGCCAGAGTGTAGAGTGCCGAATGGCCAATTGATGCTCATGACTGTCCCAATGCTGCTGGCTGAGGGCTGGCCAATAGGACTTTCAGCTCCCTTTGCCCATCATGTCAGGTGTACATGCAAGAATGAGGAGGAGACTGGAAAGGGTACTCACCCTGACAATCCTGGTCAGGTCGTTGTATTTTTTACGACATTGTTTGTGGGTCCTGGGGGCATCGCCGGTGAACATCACCCTCTGGGCGATCTGCTTCCAGGCTTTGGTGTAGTCGTGGTGGGTTGGATTCCTCCCACTCTCTGGGAACAAGATCTTGCGCCTCACCTCCAGAGCTGTGACCATTATGTCCAGATCACCCTCTGAGAAGCGCAGGGCACGCTGACGGGCCTTCTCTGACGTTGCCATGACTCCCTGGGGCTGAGCAGCAGTGTTGAGGCCTCTTTGCAAGGCTGTAGTGTGCAGGGCATGGCAGCAGACCACTTCGTCCCTTCCCCCTTTAAGAGCTGGTCGGCGCCACGGGGTCTGCTGTCAGTCCAAAAATTACCGCACCCGCGCTGCGCCCCGCCTGGGCGCTATCCCTCTGGACCGCCGGCTTAGCACCTAAAGATAGTAGTGGAACGCCTCTTTTAGCGCTCCACCAACCTCTTAGGGCGAAGCCACTGAATTTCCGGCAACGGTGCGCTACTTTGGGGCGGGCGCTAACTTCGGGTGGGCGCTAAGGTTAGCGCCCCAAAACTGCCTATACTGAAAATCTAGCCCTTAGACTTTTTAGAATTATTATTTACTGTGGCCATGTTTGATTTATACTCTTGATTTCTCTGACAGCCACTTTTGCTTCTCTCCTTCCTGTTTTTTGCTTCTATCCGTACTTCCCTTTCCTCTGCCTCCCTGCACAGGTTGCCAACCCACTGCCATTTTAGTTTAATCCCTCCCCAACAGCACTAGCAAACACTCCCCCTACGACTTCGGTTCAAGCCCTGCCCAGGTGCAAACAGTCCAGTTTGTAGTAGTCCCACATCCCCCAGAACCGGTTCCAATTTCCCAGGAATTTGAATCCCTCCCCGTTGCACCATTCCTCTAGCCACGTATTCAACTGAAATAGCCTTCTATTTCTACTCTGACAGCACGTGGCACTGGTAGCAATCCTGAGATTACTACATTTGAGGTCCTATTTTGTAATTTATCTCCTAACTCCCTATATTAGCTTTTAGGACCTCATCCCAGTTTTTGCCTATATCGTCGGTACCTATAAGCACCACGAGAAATGGCTGTTCACCCTGCCCCTCCAGAATTCTCTGCAGCCCGTCCGAGACATCCTTGAACGTTGCACCAGGGACACAACATGCCATCCTACTGCTCTGCCTGGCGGTCATCCATTCCCTCCCTGCCTGTGCAGCCTTTATCTGCGGTGTGACCAACTGATTAAACGTGATATCCACGACGTCCTCAGCATTGCGAACGCTCCAGTATGTATCCATTCACAGCTCCATCGCCGCAGTGCTGTCTGCCAGTAGCTGCACTGGATACACTTCCCACACACATGGTCGTCAGTGACCAGGTAAGGACGGCAGATTTTCTTCCATCAAAAGGCCATGGGTTTTATGACAATCGAGTACTTTCATAGTCATCATTAATGACACTAGCTTTTTTTCCAGATTTGTTTAATTAACTGTATTTAAATATCCCAACTTGTAGGATTTCAACTCTGGATTATTCATCCAGGCATCTGGTTTACTAGTCTAGCAAATTAAACACCGTGCAAACGTACCCTTCAAATGTATCGCCGTTCCTTCATCGTCACTGGGTCAAAAGCCTGAAATTACTTCCGTAACAGTATTGAGGGAGCAGCTTCACCACACGGACTGCAGCGGCTCAAGATGAAGGCCCACCATTTTCTCATGGGTAACTAGGGGTGGGCAAGGGAACCAGCGTTGACAGCGTCACCCATATCCTGAGCAGAAATACATTGATTATAAAATCATTGATTTTAATCCTATTTTATTATTTCTTTGATTGAAACCAGACGAGGCCTGTGATCAGAATGGGGCATCGAGTATGCCATACAAATTGACAACACAACTTGGATCAGCAATTCTATGGTTGTCTGATTGATACTATTCACACTTTTCAAATTCCCCTATCCTTACAAATGGTGCTTGCTAAACTATCGCATATTACCAAAATTGAAGCCCATGGGATGAATGTGGGTGGCATCGGGTATATATCAGTATATAAGAGAGGATTACAGTGAGGGGTGTATCAGAGTGTTACTGTGAGGGGTGTATCAGAATGTTACAGTGAGAGGGTTGGGTTATATTTGAGTGTTACAGTGAGGGGTGTGTGGTATATCAGTTTGTTACAGTGAGGTTTGGGATATGGATGAGAGGATTAAAGTGAAGGGTCTATCAGAATGTTAACGTGAATGGGGTATATCGGAGTGTTACAGTGATGCGTGTGGTGAATATCATAGTAATACAATGAGCGGTGTGGGTTATATCAGTGTGTTACAGTGAAAGGTGTGGTGTATATCTGAGAGTTTAACAGTGAGGGGTGTGGGATATATCAGTGTTACAGACAGGGGCGTTTCGTATATCACAGTGTTACATTGCGGGGTATGGTGTATATCAGAGTGTTATAAGCGGGTGTGGGTTATATCAGAGTGTTACAGCGAGGTGTATGGAGTATATCAGGGAGTGTTACACTGAGGGGTGTGGGGTATATCAGAGAGTGTTACAGTGAGGGGTGTGGGGTATATCAGAATAATACATAGAGCGGTGTGGGTTATATCAGAGTGTTACTAGGAGGGGTGTGGGGTATAGCAGAGAGTGTTACAGTGAGTGATGCAGGATATATCAGTGCTACAGTCAGGGGTGTTTGGTATATCAGAGTGTTACAGAGAGGGGTATGGAATATATCAGATAGTGTTACATTGAGTGGTGTGATGTATATCACAGTGTTACAGTGAGGTGTGTTGTGTTCATCAGAGTGTTACAATGAGAGGTTTGTGTTCTTTAAGAGAGTGAGGTGTGTCTGAGTATTTCAATGAGGGGTGCTGGGTACATCAGAGTGTCATGAGGTATTCCAATGTGTTGGAATGAGGGGTGTTGGGTATACCAGAGTGTTAGAGGGAGGGCTGTGAGGTATATCAGAGTGTTACAGTGAGGGGTGTTCATTATATCAGTGTTTTCCATTGAGGGGTGTGGGGTTATCGGAGAGTTACATTGAGGGGTGTGGGATATATCAGAGTGTTAAAGTGAGGTGAGTGGTGTATTTTGGTCTATTACAGTGAGAGGTTTGGGATATGAAAGAGAAGATTAAAGTGAGGGGTAACACTCTGATATACCCTACACCCCTCTGTCTAACAGTCTGATGTACCCCACACGCCTCACGTAAAATTCTGATATACCCCACACCTCTCAATCTAACAGCTGATGTACCCCACATCCCTCACTATAACACTCTGATATACCCCACACCCCTCCCAGTAACACTCTGATATACGCCACACCACTCACTGTAACACCCTGATATACTAGAAACCACTCTCAGTAACACTATGATATACCCCACAATCCTCACTTTAATACTCTGATATACCCACAACCTTCTTTGTAACACCCTGATACACACCACACCCCTCAGTGAAACACTCTGATATAACCCACAGCTCTCGCTGTAACCCTCTGATGTACCCCACATCTCTCAATGTAACACTCTGATATACACCACACCCCTAATTGGAAAACTAATAAAATATGCCACACCCCTCACTGTAACACACTGATATTCCCCATACCACTCATGTAACACTGATACACCCCACAACCCTCACTGTAACACTCTGATATACCCCACACCTCTCACTGTAAGACTCTGATATAGCCAAATCTCTCACTGTAACACTCTGACATACACCGCACCCCGAATTAGAAAACTAATTATATGCCCCACAACCCTCACATAACACTGATAAAACCCACACTCCTCACTGTAACATTCTGATGTACGCCACACCCCTCACTGTAACACTCCGATATGCCCCAGGGCACCTCACTTTAACACTCTGATATAGCCAACACAATTCTATGTCACACTCTGATATATCCCACCTCCCTCACCATAACAATAATATACCCCACACCCCTCACTGTAACACTCTGATATATCTAACACGCCTCACTGTAACACTGATATATACCACACCCCTCACTCTAACAGTCAGATATACCCCACACCCATCACTGTAACACAGATCTTCCCCAGGGCCATTACTGTAACACTCTGATATACCCCACAACCCTCACTGTAATACTGATATACAACACACCCCTCACTGTAACACTCTGTATTACCCCACACACCTCATTGTCACACTCTGATATATACCACATCCCTCACTTTAACACTGATATACTCCACACCCTCACTGTAACACTGATATACACCACATCCCTCACTCTAACAGTCTGATATACCCCTCACTGTAACACACTGATATACACTCAAACCTCACTGTAACACTTTGATATACCCCAGAACGCTCACTGAAACACTGATATTCCCCACACCCGCATTGTAACACTGGTATACCCCACACCCCTCACTGTAACATTACGATGTACACCACACCCATCACTTTAACACTTACATACCCCACACAGCTCACTGTAACACACCGATTTGCCCCACACCCTTCACCGTAACACTCTGAAACACCACACACACCTCACTGTAACACTGATATACACCAACTCCCTCACTCTAACAGTCAGATATACCCCACACCACTCACAGTAAAACTCAAATATACACCACAACCCTCACCGCAACATATTGATATACCCCACACCCCTCACTTCAACATTCTGAAAAACCCTACACACATCACAGTAACACTCTGATATACATCAGACACCTCACATTAACACCCTGATATACACCACACCCCTCATTGTAACACGCTGTAATACGCCACAACTCTCACTGTAACACTCTGATATATGCCACATCCCTCACTGTAACACTCTGATATACACCGCACAACTCAATATAACACACTGATATACCCGACACCCCTTAATCCAAAAGTTTGATGTACACGACACACCTCACTGTAACACACTGATATACCCAACATCCATCACTGTAAAACTCTGATATACCCCATACCCCTCCCAGTAACACTCTGATATACGTCACACCTCTCACTGCAGCACTCTGATATGCACAGCACCCCTCACCTTAACACTTTAATGCAAACCACAGCCCTCATGGTAACACTCTAATACAAACCACGCCATTCACTGTAACATACTGATATAACCCACAGCGCTCATTGTAACACCCTGATATACGCCAAACCACTCTCAGTAATACTCTGATATACCTCACACTCCTCACTTTAACACTCTGATATGACACACACTTCTTGTTTTAATACTCCGTTAAACAGCACATAAACATTTAAAAAATGTTAATTACCTGAAATCCCTCACTGTAACACACTGTGAAACCCCACACCCCTCATCGTAAGACTAGGATATACAGCAGGCCCATATCCCACATAGTAACACACTTTGATACAACACACCTATCACTGTAATACAATGATATTCATCATACCCCTCACCGTAACACTCTGATGTTTCCTACAACCCTATTGTAACTCCATGATAAATACACCAAAACTCTCACTGGAACACTGTCTGATATGCCGCACAAACCTCATTGAAGCTATCTGATATGAATATCACCCGTCATTAATATTGCACTCTGATATAACTTTCAACCATCACTATAACACTCTGATTTAAACTTCATCACTCACTGTGATAATCTGGCATACCCTACACCCCTCACTATAACACTGACGTACACCACACCCCTTTCTGTCACACTCTGATATACCACACACCCCTCATTGTAACACTGATATACCTCACACACCTCAGTCTAACAGTCTGAAATAACCAACTTCCCTCAATGCAACACACTGATATACGCCACACCTGTCACTGTAACACTGATACACCTCGAACCCATCAAAGTAACTCTCTGATATATCCCACAACCCCAACTGTAAAACACTGATATACCCCATAACCCTCATTGTAACACTGATATACCCCACAGCTCTCACTGTAACACTCTGATATACCCCAAAGATCTCACTGTAACACTGATATACCCCACGCTCCTCACTGTAAAACTGATATACCCCACACCTCTCACTATAACAACCTGATATACTCCACACCTCTCACGGTAACGCTCTGATATACCGCACACATCTCACTGTAACACACTGATATACACTACACCCTTAATTGGAAAACTAATGATATAAGCCACATGCATCACTGTAACACACTGATAAACCACACAACCTTCACTGTAACACTGATAAACCCCACAGCCCTCACTGTAACACTGGTATACCCCACATGCCTCAGTGTAACACTCTGATGTACGCAACATCCGTCATTGTAACACTCTGATATACCCCACACATATCACTGTAACACTCCGATATACCCCACACCCCTCACAGTTAAACCCTGATATACCCCACACCCCTCACTGAAACACTCTGATATATCCACTTCCCTCACTGTAACACTCTGATATACCCCTCCCCCTCACTGTAACACTGATATCCCCCACGCACATCACTGTCACATTCTGATATATCCCACATCCCTGGCTCTAACACTGATATACCGCACACCCCTCACTGGTATACCCCACACACCTCACTGTAACACTGATATACACGAAACCCCTTACTCTAACAGTCTAATATACCCCGCACTCCTCACTATAAAACTCCGATATGCCCCACACTTCTCACTTTAAAACACTGATATACCACACACGCCTCAGTGTAAAACTTTGATATACCCCACATACCTCACAGTAACACTCTGATATACACCACACCCCGCACTGTAACACCCTGTAATACCCAACACACCTCACTGTAAAACGCTGATGTACCCCACACCCCTCACTGTAACACTCTGATAAACCCCACATCCCTCACTATAACCCTGCTATATACCCCACTCCTCTCCCAATAACACTCTGATATACGCAACATTCCTCAATGTAACACACTGATACACCCAACAGACCTCACACTAACACTCTGAATCACACCACACCCCTCACTGTAAAACTCTGATACACACCACACCACTCACTGTAACACTCTGATATAACCCACACCCATCACTGTAACACCTGGAGAAACCACAAACCCCTTTCTTAAGACTCTGATATACACCACACTTCTCACTTTAACATTCTGATATAACCCACACTTCTTGTTTTAACACTCCGTTAAACCCCACATAAACATTTTAAAATGCGTTAATTTCCTGAAATCCCTTACTGTAACACTCTGTTAAACACCACACCCATCATAGAAACACTATGATGTATACCAGACCCATATCCCACATGGTGACACACATTGATACAACACAACAATCACGGTAATAAAATGGTATTCATCATACCCCTCACCGTAACACTCTGATATTCCCTACAACCCTATTGTAACTGTGCTAAATACATCAAAACGTCACTGGAACACTGTCTGATATGATGCACAAACCTTTTTATGCAATCTGATATAAATATCACCTGTCACAGCAACACTCAGATATACAGCTCAACAATTAATGTTGCAAACTGATATAATCTTCATCCCTCACTGTAACACACTTATATACAATTCATCCCACACTGTAACACTGAAGTACGCCACACCCCTTACTGTCAAACTCTGAAATACCACACACCCCTCAATGTAAAACTGTGATATACCCCACACATCTCACTGTAACAGTCTGAAATGCCCCACACCCTTCTCTGTTACACTGATATACCCCACACCACTCACTGTAACAGACTGAAATACCCCACACCCCTCACTGTTAAAACGATATACCACACACATCTCACTGTAACATTCTGATATACCTCACACCTCACACTTTAACACTGATATACACCACACAGCTCATTGTATCACTGATATACACCACACCTCTCAATATAGCACTCTGATATACACCAAAACCCTCACTGCAACATTTTGATATATCCCACACCTCTCACTGTAACACTGATATACCCCACACGCTTCACTGTAAAAATGAAATACCCCACAATCCTCACTTTAACACTCCGATATACCCCACAATTCACACTATAAATCTCCAATATAAGTCACACCTCTCACACTAGCATTCTGATTTATCCACAACTCTCCTTGTAGCAGTCTGATATACTCCACACCCCTCACTGTAACACTCTGTTATACACCACACCCCTCACTGTAACACTATGAAATAGCCACAGCCCTCACTGAAACACACTGATATACCCCATACCCCATACCCCTCACAGTAACACTCTGATATACACGATATCCCTCACTGTAACACTGTAACACTCAGATATATCCCACACCTCTCTCAGTAAGACTCTGATATAACCCACAACACGCACTGTAACACGATGATATACCACACACACCTAAATTTAACAATCAGATACAAAAGGGCAGCACGGTGGCATAGTGGTTAGCACTGTTGTCTCACAGCGCCAGGGACCCGGGTTCGAATCTGGCCTCGGGTGACTGTCTGTGTGGAGTTTGCACATTCTCCCCGTGTTTGCGTGGGTTTCCTCCGGGTGCTCCGGTTTCCTCCCACAGTCCAAAGATGTGCAGGTTAGGTTGATTGGCTATGATAAATTGACCCTTAGTGTTAGGGGGATTAAATACGTGGGGTTACGGGGATAGGGTGGGATATGTGTTGGTGCAGGGGTTACAGGGAGCGGGTGGGATATGTGTCGGTGCAGGCTCGATGGGCCGAAATGGCCTCTATCTGCACTGTGGGGTTTCTGTGATTCTGTGAAACCACACTCCACACTTTAACACTGATATACCCCACACACCTCACTGTAACATGCGGATATACGCCACAACCCTCACTCTGATACACACCACACTCCTCACTGTAACACTCTAATACAAACGACACCCCTCAATGTAACACTCTGATATAACACACACTGCTTGTTTTAACTCTCCGATAAACCCCACATAAACATTTTAAAATATGTTATATACCTCAAATCCCTCACTGTAACACTACAGACCCATATCCATCATGGTAACGCACTTTGATACAACACAAACTTCAATGTAATAGAATGATATTCCTCATGCCCATCACCGTAACACTCTGAAATATCCTACAACCCTATTGCAACTCCATGTTATATACACAAAAACTCTCACTGGAACACGGCCTGATATGCCGCACAACCCTCATTGAAACACTCTGATATAAAACTCACCCATCACTGCAACCCTCAGATATACGCCACGACATTAATGCTGCAATCTGATATAACTTTCATCCCTCACCATAACATTCTAATATACACCAAACCCCACAATGTAACACTGATATGCACCACACCACTCACTATAACACTCTGATGGACCCCACACGCCTCACTGTCATACTGTGATATATTGCACATCCCTCACTGTAACATTGATATACATCACGACTCTAATTGCAAGTCTAAAGATATACATCACACACCTCACTGTAACACTCTAATATACACCACACCCATCACCTTAACACTCTGATATACCACACATCCCTCACCCTAACACTGAAACAACACCCCTAACTATAACACTGATAACCCCACACAACTCATTGTAACTCTCTGATATACCCCACATTCCTCACTGTCACACGCTGATATACCGCACAACACTCGTTGTAACATTGATATACCCAACACCTCTCACTGTAAGACAGATACAGACGACACGCCTCACTGTCACACTTTGATATATCCCACATCCCTCATTGTAACTCTGATATACCCCACACCACTCAGTGTAACACTCTGATATACCCCACACACCTCACTGTCACACTCTGATATATGCCACATCTCTCAGAGTAACACTCTGATATACACCGCACAACTCAATATAACACACTGATATACCCCACACCCCTTACTCTAACAGTCTGAAGTACCTGACACACCTCACTGCAACACTCTGATATATCCAACATCCATCACTGTAACACTCTGATATACCCCATCCCCCTCCCAGTAACACTCAGATATACGCCACACCCCTCACTGCAGCACTCTGATATACACAACACCCCTCAACCAAAACACTTTGATGCACACCATAGCCCTCACCGTAACACTCTGATACACACCACGCCATTCACTGTAAAACACTGACATTAGCAACACCCCTCATTGTAACACCCTGATATACCCCAAACCACTGTCATTAAAATTCTGATATACCTCACACTCCTCAATTTAACACTCTTATATAACCCACACTTCTTATTTTAGTACTCCGTTAAACCGCACTTAATCTTTTAAAAAATGTTAATTACCTTAAATCCCTCACTGTAAGACTCTGTGAAACCCCACACCCCTCATAATAACACTATGATATATACCAGACACATATCCCACATGGTAACACACCTATTACTGTAATACACTGATATTCATCATACCCCTCACCGTAACACTATGATGTTTCCTACAACCCTATTGAAACTCCGTGATAAATACACGAAAACTCTCACTGGAACACTGTCTGATATGCCGCACAAACCTCATTGAAGCAATCTGATATAAATATCACCCGTCACTGCAACACTCAGATATATGCGACAACACTTAATATTGCACTCTGATATAACCTTCAACCATCAATATAACAATCTGATATAAACTTCACCCCTCACTGTGATACTCTGATATACCCTACATCACTCACTGTAACACTGACGTACCCCACACCCCTTACTGTCACACTCTGATATACCGCACACCCCTCACTGTAAAACTGATATACCCCACACCCTTGAATGTAAGAGTCTGAAATACTCCACTTCGCTCAATGCAACACACTGGTATACACCACACCCCTCACTGTAACACTGATATACCCCATACCCATCAATGTAACACACTGATATATCCCACACCTCCAACTGCAACACACTGATATACCCCACAACTCTCACTGTAAAACTGATATACCCCACAGCTCTCACTGTAATACACTGATATACCCCAAAGCTCTCACTGTAAAACTGATATACCCCACACCTCTCAGTGTAACAATCTGATATACTCCACACCTCTCACGGTAACACTCTGATATACCCCACACCTCTCACTGTAACACACTGATATACACCACACCCCTAATTGGAAAACAAATGATATATGCCACATCCCTCACTGTAACACACTGATAAACCACACAACCCTCACTGTAACAATGATAAACCCCACTGCCCTCACTGTAACACTGGTATACCGCACACTCCTCAGTGCAACACTCGGATGTGCGGGTTAGGTTGATTGGCTATGATAAATTGACCCTTAGTGTTAGGGGGATTAAATACATGGGGTTACGGGGATAGGGTGGGATATGTGTTGATGTAGGGGTTACGGGGATCGGGTGAGATATGTGTCGGTGCAGGCTCGATGGGCCGAAATGGCCTCTACCTGCACTGTGGGGTTTCTGTGATTTTGTGATTCTGTGATTCTGTGATGTACGCCGTATCCCTCACTGCAACACTCTGATATACCCCACACACCTCACTGTAACACTCCGATATACCGCACACCCCTCACTATTAAGCTCTGATATACCCAACACCCCTCAATGATAAACTATGATATATCCACTTCCCTCACAGATACACTCTGATATAACTCTCCCGCTCACTGTAACACTGATATCCCCCACAGACCTCACTCTCACACTCTGATATATCCCACTTCCCTCACTGTAACACTGATATACCCCACACCCCTCAAACTAACACTGGTACACTCCACACACCTCACTGTAACACTGATATACACCACTCCCCTCACTCTAACAGTCTGATATACCCAACACTCCTCACTATAAAACTCCGATATGCACCACAGCCCTCATTTTAAAACATTGATATACCACACACATCTCAGTGTAACACTTTGATTATACCACACACACCTCACAGTAACACTCTGATATACACCACACCCCGCAGTGTAACAATTTGCAATACCCCACACACCTCACTCTAACACTCTAATATACTACACATCCTCACGGTAACACTCTGATATACACCACACACCGTACTATAACACTCTGTAATACCCCACACACCACACTGTAAAACTCTGATGTACACCACATCCCTCACTGTAACCATCCTATATACCCCACTCCCCTCCTAATAACACCCTGATATACGCCACACCCCTCAATGTAACACACTGATACACACAACAGCCCTCACAGTAACACACTGATGCACTCCACACCCCTCGTTGTAACACTCTGTTACACACCACACCACTCACTGTAACACTCTGATGTAACCCACACCCATCACTGTAACACCCTGAGAAAACACAAACCCCTCTCATAACACTCGGATATAACCCACACTTCTCACTTTAACATTCTGATATAACCCACACTTCTTGTTTTAACACTCCGTTAAACCCCACATAAACATTTTAAAATGCGTTAATTTCCTCAAATCCCTCACTGTAACACTCTGTTAAGCACCACACCCCTCATAGTAACACCATGATATATACCAGACCCATATCCTACATGGTGACACACCTTGAGACAACAAACATATCACGGTAATACAATGAAATTCATCATACCCATCACCGTTACACTCTGATATTTCCTACAACCCTATTGTAACTTTGTGCTAAATACACCAAAACTCTCACTGGATCACTGTCTGATATGCTGCACAAACGTCTTTGAAGCAATCTGATATAAATTTCACCCATCACTGCAACACTCAGATATACGCCTCAACAATTAATGTTGCACACTGATATACCTTTCATCCCTCACCATAACACTCTTATATAAACTTCATGCCGCACTTTAAAACTGATGTACCCCACACCCCTCACTGTCAAACTCTGAAATCCCACAAAGCCCTCTCGGTAACACTGATTTACCCCACACCCCTCACAGTAACAGTCTGAAATATCCCACACCCCTCTCGGTAACACTGGTATTCCACACACCACTCACTTTAACAGACTGAAATACCCGACAGCCCACTTTAAAAATGATATACCGCACACATCTCACTGCAACATTCTGATATAACTCACACCTCACGCTGTAACACTGATATACCCCACACTGCTCATTGTATCACTGATATACACGACACCTCTCACTATAGCACTCTGATACACACCACATCCCTCACTGTAACACTCTGATATATCCCATACCTCTCACTGTAACACTGATATACCCCACAGTCTTCGCTGTAAAAATGAAATACCCACAACCCTCACTTTAACACTCCAATATACCCCAAACACCACACTGTAAATCTCTGATACCAGTCACACCCCTCACACTAGCATTCTGGTATATCCACAACTCTCCTTGTAACAGTCTGATATACTCCACACCCCTCACTGTAACACTCTGTGATACTCCACACCCCTCACTATAACACTATGAAATAGCCACAGCCCTCAATGCAAAACTCTGATATACCAAACATCCCTCACTGTAACTCTCCGATATACACCACATCCCTCACTGAGACACACTGATATACCCCACACACCTCACTCTAACACTCTGATATACACCACACCCCTCACTGTAACACTCAGATATACCACACACCCCTCCCAGTTAGATTATGATATAACCCACAATACTCACTGCAACACGCTGATATACCACACACACCTTAGTTTAACACTCAGATACACACCACACTCCTCACTTTAACACTGATATACCCCACACACCTCACTGTAACACGCTGATATAACACACACTGCTTGTGTTAACACTTCGCTAAACCCCACATAAACATTTAAAAATATGTTATATACCTCAAATCCCTCACTATAACACTATGATTTATACCAGACCCAGATCCCTCATGATAACACACTTTGATACAACACACACATCAGTGTAACAGAATGATCTTCCTCATACCCATAACCGTAAAACTCTGAAATACCCTACAACCCCATTGCAACTCCATGTTATATACCCAAAAACTCTCACTGGAATACGGCCTGATATGCAGCACAACCCTCATTGAAACACTCTGACATAAACCTCACCCATCACTGCAACATTCAGGTACACGCCACGGCAATTAATGCTGCATTGTGATATAACTTTCATGCCTCACTATAACATTCTAATATACCCCACACCCCACAATCTAACACTGATATACAACACACCACTCACTGTAACACTCTGATACAGCCCACACGCCTCACTGTCACACTGTGATATATCGCACATTCGTCACTGTAACTCTGATATACATCACGACACTAATTGCAAGACTAAAGATATAAATCACACCCTCACTGTATCACTCTAATATACACCAAACCCATCACTGTAACACACTGATATACTGCATATCCCTCACCGTAACACTGAAATACCGAACACCCCTCACTGTAAAACTGATATACCCCATACCACTCACTTTAACACTCTGATATACCCCACATGCCTCACTGTCACACTCTGATATACCGCACAACACTCGTTGTAACAATGATACACTCAACACCCCTCACTGTAAGACTGATATACCCGACACGCCTCACTGTCACACTCTGATATATCCCACATCCCTCACTGTAACTCAGATATCCATCACAACACTTACTGTAACACTGATATACACCACAATCCTCACTGTAACACTGATACAACCCACATCCCTCACTGTAGCACTCTGATATACCCCACACCTCCCACTGTAACACCCTGATATAGACCACACACCTAAATGGAAAACTATTTATATACACCACACCACTCTCTGTAACACACTGAAATACCCCACAACCCACACTGTAACGCTCTGATATACACCACACACCTAATTGGAAAACTGCTGATATACGCAACACCCCTCACTGTAACACACTGATATACCCCACACACCTCAGCATCACACTCTGATATATCCGACATCCCTCCCTGTAAAACTGATATAACCCACACCCCCTCACTGTAACACTCTGATATACACCACACCCCTATTTGGAAAACTAATGATATACCTAACACCCATAACTGGAACACTCTGATATACTCCACAACCCTCCCTGTAACACCCTGATATACACCAGACAAATCACAGAAACATTCTGATATACACAAGACACCTCACAGTACCTCTCTGATATACCCCACACTCCTCACAGTACCACTCTGATATACCCCACATTCCTCGCTGTAACTTTCTGATTTAACCCACATCCCTCAGTGTAACACTCTGATATAACCCACACCCCTCACTGTAACACTCTGATATAAATTACACTCCTCACTGTAACACTGATATGACCCAGAGCTCTCACCAATACACCTGATGTACACCACACCCCTCACTGTAACAGCATGATAAAAATTACATTCCTCACTGTAACACTGGTATGAGCCACAGCCCTCATTGCAACACCTGATGTACCCCACAGTTTAACACTCTGATATATGTGCGACCAATTATTGTAAGAGTAAGTAAATAAGCCCCACAAACCTCACTGTAACACACTGATATAACTGTCACCCTTCAATATAACACAATGATATATCAGACTCCCTTCAATTTTAAACTCTGATACGACCCACGCCTCTTGTTTTAACATTGCGATAAACCCCAAATAAATATTTAAACAACATGTTTCTATCTCAATTACCTCACTGTAACACTCCGATATACCCTTACCCCTCACTATAAGACTCTGATATACCCCACAACACTCACTGTAACACTCTGATATACCCCACACGCCACAATGCAACACTCTGATATACCCATCACCCCTCACTCTAAGACACTAACATACCCCACCTCACTCACTGTAACACTTTAATATACCCCACACCCCTCACTGCAAGACTCTGATATAACCCACATGCCTCACTTTTACTCTGATATACACCACACCCCTCATTGTAACACACTAATATACCCCACACCCCTGACTGTAATACTCTGATATACCCCACATCCTTCACTGTAACACTCTGATATAAACCACACCCCTCACTGTAACACACTAATATACCCCACATCCCTCATTGTAACACTCTGATATACGCCACACCCCTCACTGTAAGACTGATACACCACACACCCCTCAGTTTTACTCTGATATACCCCACACCACTCACTGTAACTCTCTGATATAACCCACACCCGTCATTCTAACACACTAATATACCCCACATCCCTCACTGTAACACTCTGATATAATCCACATCTGTCACAATAACTCTCAAATAAACGACCGACCCCTTTCTGTAACACTAAGTAAGCCCCACATACATCACTGTAACACACTGATATAACTCTCAACCCTCAATGTAACACTCTGATATATCAGACTCCCATCAATTTAACACTCTGATATAAACCACGCCTCTTGTTTTAACATTCTGATAAACCCCACATTAACATTTAAACAATATGTTATGTATCTCAAATCCCTCACTTTAACACTCCGATAGAACACCACAACCTTCACTGTAACACTGGTATACCCACACCGTACAATGCAACACTGGTATACTCCACACCCCTCACTGGAACTCTCTGATGTACCCCAACACCCATCACCATAACACTCTGATATATCCTACATCCCTTTTGAAACTCCATGTTTTATGCACAAAAACTCTCACTGGAACAATATCTGTTATGCCGCACAACCCTCATTGAAGCACCCTGATATTATCCTCACCCGTCACTGCAACACACATGGAGACACCATGACAATTAATGTTGCACTCACTGTAACACTCTGATATACCCAACACCACTCACTGTAACATTCTGATATACCCCACACATCTCAATGTAACACTGATATATCCTACACCCCTCACTGTAACACTGGTATGCACCACACCACTCACTGTAACACTCTGATATACCCGAAACGTCTCACTCTAACATTGATACACCCAACACCCCTCACTGTAAAACTCTGATGTACCCCACACATCTCACTGTAACACTGATATACCCCTCACCACTCACTGTAACACTCTGATATACCCCACACATCTCACTGTAACACTGATATACCCCACACGCCTCACTGTCATTCTCTGATACACTGCAAACCACTCGTTGTAACACTGATATACCCAAAACCCCTCATTGTAACACTTACATAACCCACACCCCTCAATGTAACACTCTGATATACCCCACACGACTCACTGTCACATTCTGATATATTCCACATTCCTCACTGTAACTCAGATTGGAACACTAATGGTATACACCACAACCCTCACTGTAACACACTGATATAATCCACAACACTCACTGTAACACTGATATAAACCAAACACCTCACTGTAACGCTCTGATATACCCCACACCTCTCACTGTAACACTCTGATATAGCACATATCTCTCAGTGCAACACTCTGATATACCCCACACCTCACACTGTAACACACTGATATAGACCACACCCCTAAATGGAAAACTATTGATATACACCACACCCCTTACTGTAACACACAGATATACCACACAACACTCATTGATATGCTCTGATATACATCAAAACCCTAATTGGAAAACTGAAGATATAAGCCAGACCACTCACTGTAACACACTGATATGCCCACACCCGTCACTGTAACAATCTGATATACCCCACACACCTCAACATCACACTCTGATATATTCCACATCCCTCACTGTAAAAGTGATATAACCCACAATCCTCATTGTATCACTCTCATATGCACCAAACCCCTAATTGGAACACAAGTGACATATGCCACACCCCACACTGTAACACTGTGATATACACCACACACCGAATTGGAAAAATAATGATATATCCCACACCCCTCACTGGAACACACTGATACACCCCACACCCCTCACTGTAACACTCTGATATGCACCACACCACTAATTGGAACAATACTTATATATGCCACACACCTCACTGTAACACTGATATACACCACACCCCTTATTGGAAAACTAATGATATACCCCACCCCCCTCACTGTAACACAGTGATATACCCCGCAACCCTCACTGTAACACTCTGATATACCCCAAAACCCTCATTGGAAACGTCTGATATATCCCACATTCCTCAAGTGTAAAGATCTGATATACAAAAGACAACTCGCAGGAACATTCTGATATGCACAATGCAAATCACAGTAGCACACTCTTATACACCAGACACCTCACACTTACTCCCTGATATACACCAAACAACTCTCAGTAACACTCTGATATACCCCACACGCCTCACAGTAACACTCTGATATACCCCTCACTCCTCACAGTAACACGCTGATATACAACACACTCCTCACTGTAACACTCTGATATACCCCTCGCCCCTCACAGTAACACTCTGATATACATCACACCCCTCACGGTAAGATACTGATATACCCCACACCCCTCACTGTAACACGCTAATATACAACGCAACCCTACCAGTAACACTCTAATATACAGCCCATCCCTTACTGTAACATGCCCCAGAAATCTCACTGAAACACACTGATATAACTTTCACCCCTCAACGTAACACTCTGATATATCAGACTCCCATCAATTTAACACTATGATATAACCCACGCCTCTTGTTTTAACATTCCGATAAACCACACGTGAACATTTAAACAATATGTTATATATTTCAAATCCCTCACTGTAACACTCCGATATACCCCAAACCCCACTCTGTAAAAATCTGATATAACCCAAAACACTCATTGTAACACTCTGATACCCCCCACACACCACACTGTAACAGTGTGATATAGACCACACTCCTAAATGGAAACATATTGATATACTCCACACTCCTCACTGTAACACACTGATATACCCCACAACCATCACTCTAATGCTCTGATATACACCAAACCCCTAATTGGAAAACTGAAGATAAACGCCACACCCCTCACTGTAGCACACTGATATACCCACACCCGTCACTGTAACACTCTGATATACCCCACACACCTCAATGTCATACTCTGGTATATTCCACATCCCTCACTGTAACAATGATATAATCCACATCCCTCACTGTGTCACTCTGATATACACTAAATCACTAATTGGAATACAAGTGATATACGCCACACCCTGCACTGTAACACTCTGATATACACCACACCCCTAATTGGAAAACTAATGGTATAACCCACACCCGTCACTGTAACACTCTGATATAGCCCACAACACTCACTGTAAGACGCTGATATAACCCAAAACCCTCACAGTAATACTCCAATATACACTGCAACCCTAATTGGAAAACTAATTATATATCCCACACCCCTCACTGTAACACTCTGATTTGCCCCACAAACCTCACTGTAACACTCTGATATACCCCACACCACTCACTGTAACACACTGATATGCCCCACACCCCTCACTGGAAGCCTCTGAGATTTCCCAGATTACTCAAGTGTAACACTCTGATGTACACTAGACACCTCACAGTAACACACTGATATATATCAGACAACAGTTAGTAACACTCTGATATACTCCACACCCCTCACTGCAACACTCTGACATACCCCAAACCCCTCATTGGAAACGTCTAGTATATCCCAAATTCCTCAAGTGTAACACGCTCATATACACGAGGCACCTCCCCAGAGCACACTGATATACATCAGACAACTCCCAGTATCACTCTGATATACCACACACTCGTCACTGTAACACAGTGATATACACCAGACAACTCACAGTAACACTCTGATATAACCCACACCCCTCACAGTAACACGCTGATATACAACACACTCCTCACTGTAACACTCTGATATACCCCACACCCCTCTCTGTAACACTCTGATATACCCTACATACCTCACTGATATAAGCCACACCCCTCACCGTAACACTCTGGTATACCCCACACCCTTCACTGTAAGACAATGATATACCCCACATCCCTCACTGTAACACTCTGATATACCCCACACACCTCCCAGCAACACTGTAATATATGCCCCACCACTTACTGTAACACTAAATAAGCCCCACACATCTCACTGTAACACACTGATATACCTTCCACCCCTCAATGCAACACTCTGATATATCAGACTCCCATCAATTTAACACACTGATATAACACACGCCACTTGTTTTAACATTCCGATAAACCCCACATAAACATTAAAACAATATGCTATATATTACAAATCTCTCACTGTAACACTCCGATATACCCCACACCCCTCAATGTAACATTCTGATAAAACCCACACCACCTCACTGTAACACTGGTATACCCGACACAGGACAAAGTAACACTGATATACCCCACACCCCTCATTGTAATACTCTGATATACCCCAAACCCACACTGTAACAATCTGATATACCTCAAACCTCTCACTGTAACAATCTGATATACCCCACACCTCACACTGTAATACTCTGATATAGACCACACGCCTAAATGGAAATCTATTGATATACACCACACCCCTCACTGTAACACACTGGTATAGCCCACAACCCTCACCATAATGCTTTGATATACACCAAACCACTAATTTGAATAGTGAAGATAAACGCCATACCCGTCACTGTAACACGCTGATATACCCCACACACCTCAACGTCACACTCTGATATTTCCCACATCCCTCACTGTAATAATGATATAACCGACACCCCTCACTGTTTCACTCTGATATGCACCACACCCCTAATTGGAACCCTAATGATATACGCCAAACCCCTCACAGTAAAATTTTGATATACACCACACCCCTAATTGGAAAACGAATGAGATACCCCACATCCCTCATTTTAACATAGTAATATACCACGCACCCCTCACTGTAACACTCTGATATACCCCACACCCCTGAATGTAAGTCTATGATATGCTCCACACTCCTCCCAGTAACCCCCTAATATACGCTCAACCCCTTACTGTCACACTTAATAAGCCCCATACACCTCACTGAAACACACTGATAAACCCACACCCATCACTGTAACAGTCTGATGTAGCCCACACACATCAATGTCACACTCTGATATATCCCGCATCCCTCAGTGTAACAATGATATAAACCACAACCCTCACTGTATCACGCAGATATGCACCACACCCCTACTTGGATCTCTAGTGATATACGCCACACCCCTCAATTCAAAACTCTGATTTACACCACACCCCTAATTGGAAAACTAATGATATATCCCACACCCCTCATTGTAACACGCTGATATACACCACACTCTGATATAAACCAGACACCACAGAGTAACACTCTGATATACACCAGAGAACTCACAGAAACACTCTGATATACACCACACTCCTCACAGTAACATTCTGATATACAGCAGACAGCTCACAGGGACACACTCTCATACACCAGACACTTCACGTTAAAACTCTGATATACAACAGACAACTCTCAGTAACACATTGATATACACCAGACAACTCTCAGTAACATTCTGATATACAAAAGAAAACTCAAAGTAACACTGTGATATACCCCGCACCCCTGACAGTAACACGCTGATATACAACACACTCCTCATTGTAACACTCTGATATACCCCACACCCCTCACTGTAACACTCTGATATACCCCACATCGGTCACTGATATACCCCGCACCGTCACTGTAACAGTCTGATATGCCCCACATCCCTCACTGTAACAATCTGATATACCCAACACCACTCACTGTAAGGCTCTGATATACCACACACTCCTCTCAGTAACACTCTAATATACGCCCAGCCCCTTACTGTAACACTAAATAAGACCCACACACCTCATTGTAACACACTGATATAACTTTCAGCTCTCAATGTAACAGTCTGGTATACCAGACTCCCATCAATTTAACACTCTGATTTAACACACACCTCTTGTTTTAACATTCCAATAAACCCCATGTAAACATTAAAACAATTTTTAATTATTATAAATCCCTCCCGGTAACAATCCGATATACCCCACACCCCTCAATGTAACACTCTGATATACACTACACCCCTTACTGTAACACTGTTATCACCACACTGCACAATGTAACACTGACATACCACACACCGCTCATTGTAACACTCTGATATACCCCAAACACTTAACTTTAAAACTCTGATGAACCCCACACCCCTCACTGTAACACTCTGATATAACCCAAACCCCTTGCTAGAGCACTCTGTTACACCCCTCACTCCTCACTGTAAAACTCTGATATGCACCAAATCCCTCACTTTAACACTCGGATATACCCCACACTACGCACTATAACTTTATGATATAACGCTCACCCCGAGCTGTAACATTCTAATACACACCACACCCCTCACTGTTACACGCTGATATACCCCATACTCATCAACGGTAACACTCTGATATACCCCGCACCCGTCTCTGTAACACTCTGATATACCCTGCACTGCTCACTTTATCACACTGATATACACCACGACACTCACTGTCACACTCTCTGATATACTCTACACCCCTCACTGTAAGACTTTGGAATACCCCACACCCATCACTGTTACTCTGATATACCCCACATCCCTTACTGTAACTCTCTGATGTAACCCACACCCCTTACTGTAACACACAAATATACCCCACACCCCTCATTGTAACACTCTGATATACGCCAAATCCCTCATTGTTACACTCTGATATCCCACACATCCCTCGCTGTAAAACTTTGATATACCCCACACCGCTCACTGTTAAAATCTGATATAACGCACACCCCTCACAGTAAAACTATGATATACCCCACACTCCTCACTGTAACTTTCTGATATACCCCACAACCCTCGCTGTAACACACTAAGATACCCCACACCCCTCACTGCAACACGCTGATATATCCCATAACCCTCACTGTAACACACTGATATACCACACACCACTCACTGTAACACTCTCTGATATACCCCACACCACTCACTCTAACACTCTCTGGCATACACTACACCACTCACTGTAAGACTCTGAAATACCCCACACCCCTCACTGTTACTCTGATATACCCCACACCTCAATGTTACACACAGATGCACCCCACAACCCTCACTGTAACACTTTGATATACCCCACACATCTGACTGTAACACGCTGATATACCTCACACCGCTCACTGTAATACTCTGATATAACCCACACCCCTCACTGTAACACACTATCATACCCCAAACCCCTCACTGTAACACTCTGATATACACCACATCCCTCACTGTAACACTCTGATATACTCCACACACCTCCCAGTAACACTCTAATATACGCTCCACCCCTTACTGTAGCACTAAATAAGGCCCACACACCTCACTGAAACCGACTGATATAACTCTCACCCCTCAATATAACATCCTGATATATCAGACTCCCATCAATTTAACACACTAATATAAACCACGCCTCTTTTTTTAACATTCCGATAAACCCCACATCAACATTTAAACAATATGTTATATATTTCAAATCCCTCACTGTAACACACTGATATACTCAACACCCCTCATTGTGACACTGGTATACCCCAAAACTCTCACTGTAACACTCTGATATACACCACACCCCTCAATGTAACACTGGTATACTCCCACACCCCTCATTGTAACACTGGTATACCCATACCGTACAATGTAAGGTTGGTAAACCCCACACCCCTCATTGTACCTATCAGATATACCCCAAACCCGTCACTGTAACACTTTGATATATCCCACACCCCTATTGAAACTCCATGTTATATACACAAAAACTCTCACTGGAGCACTGTCTGATATGCCGTACAACTCTCATTGAAACACTCTGATAGTAACCTCACCCGTCACAGCAACACACAGTTATATGACACGACAATTAATGTTAGAGTCATAGAGTCATAGAGTTTTACAGCACAGAAAGAGGCCCTTCGGCCCATCGTGTCTGCGCCGCCCATCCATCCCTGTCCAGTCTAATCCCATTTTCCAGCATTTGGTCCATAGCCTTGTATGCAATGGCATTTCAAGTGCTCATCCAAATGCTTCTTGAATGTTGTGAGGGTTCCTGCCTCTACCACCCTTTCAGGCATTGAGTTCCACATTCCAACCACCCTCTGGGTGAAGAAGTTCCTCCTCAAATCCCCTCTAAATCTCCTGCCCCTTAACCTGAATCTATGCCCCCTTGTTATTGACCCCCTACTAAGGGGAAAAGTTCCTCTTTATCTACCCTATCTATGCCCCTCATCATTTTGTACACCTCAATCAGGTCCCCCCTCAGCCTTCTTTGCTCCAAGGAAAACAACCCCAGCCTGTCCAGCCTCTCTTCATAGCTGAGGCGTTCCATCCCAGGTAACATCCTGGTGAATCTTCTCTGCACCCTCTCCAAAGCAATCACATCCTTCCTATAGTGAGGCGACCAGGACTGCACACAGTACTCCAGCTGTGGCCTCATCAGCGTTTTGTACAGCTCCATCATAACCTCCCTGCTCTTATATTCTATGCCTCGGCTAATGAAGGCAAGTATCCCATGTGCCTTTTTACTCAGATATAACCTTCATCCCTCACTATAACACTCTAAAATTCCCCACACCCCTCACTGTAACACTCTGATATACCGCACAGCACTAACCCTAACACTCTGATATACTCCACGTGTATCAGTGTAACACTCTGATATACATCACACCCTCACAGTAACACACTGATATTCCTCACACCCCTCACTGTAAGATTCTGATATACCCCACACCGCTCACTGTAACACTCTGATATACCGCACAGCACTAACCTTAACACTCTGATATACTCCACACGTCTCATTGTAACACTCTGATATACCTCACACCCTCACAGTAACACTCTGATATACCTCACACCCCTCACTGTAAAATTCTAATATACCCCGCACCCCTCACAGTAACACCCTGATATACCCCAAATCCCTCACTGTAACACTCTGAGATACCTGATACCCCTCCCAGTAACACACTAATATAAGCCCCACCCCTTACTGTAACACTAATTATGCCCCACACACCTCACTGTAACACACTGATATAACTGTCACCCCTTAATGTAACACTGATGTATCCGAGTCCCAGCAATTTAACACACTGATATGCAGCACGCCTCTTTTTTAACATTCCGATAAACCACAATTAAACATTTAAACAATGTGTTAGTTATTTCAAAACCCTCACTGTAACACTCCGATATACCCCACACCCCTCATTGTAACACTGGTATACTCCCACACCCCTCACTGTAACACTGGTATATCCCACACCGTACAATGTAACACTGCTGCTGACCCGCAATGTTCCCTGTATTTAAAATAAAGACAAACATCAGCGCGTTTGGGGATCATATAAGAAAGTTACAGTGAGCGGTGTGAGGTATATCATAGAGTTAAAGTGAGGGGTGTGGGGTATAACAGAGAGTTACAGTGAGGGGTGTGGGGTATATCAGAGTGTTACAGTGAGGGGTGTGGTGTATAACAGATTGTTACAGGGAGGGGTGTGGTTTATATCAGAGTGTTACAGTGAGCGGTGTGGAGTATATCAGAGAGTTACAGTGAGGTGTGTGGGGTATATTAGAGTGTTACAGTGAGCGGTGTGGCGGGTATATCAGTGTGTTACAGTGAGCGGTGTGGAGTATATCAGATAGTTACAGTGAGGTGTGTGGGGTATATCAGAGTGTTACAGTGAGCGGTGTGGGGTATTATCAGAGTGTTACATTGAGGGGTGTGGTGTATATCAGGGTGTTGCAGTGAGCGGTGTGGGGTATATCAGAGTGTTACAGTGAGGGGTATGGGGTATATCAGAGTTTTACAGTTAGGGGTGTGGGTTATATAAGAGTGTTACAGTGAGGGGTGTGGGGTAGACCTTCCATCACTTTGCTGATGATTGAGAGTAGACTGACGGAGCGGTAATTGGCTGGATTGGATTTGTCCTGTTTTTTTGTGGACAGGATATATTGGGCAGTTTTCCACATTATCGGATACATGCCAGTGTTGTAGCTGTACTGGCAAAGCTTGGCTAGATGCGCAGCTAGTTCTGGAGCACCAGTTTTCTGCACAATAGCCGGGATGATGTCGGGGCCCACAGCCTTTAATGTATCCAGTGCACTCAGCCGTTTCTTGATATCTCATGGAATGCATAGAACTGGCTGGAGATTAGCTTCTGTAATGGTTGGGATCTCGGGAGTAGGCCGATATGGATCAGCCTCTTGGGACTCCTGGCCGAAGATGTTTGCACACGCTTCAGCTTTGTATTTTGCACTCACGTGCTGGGCTCCCCCATCATTCTGTTTGTGGATATTCATGGAGCCTGCTCCTCCCGTTAGTTGCTTAATGGTCCACCACGATTCACGACTGTATGTGGCAGGCCTGCAGAGCTTTGACCTGATCCGTTGAATGTGGGACCACTTAGCCCTGCCTATAGCATGCTCTTTCCACTTTTTAACATGCATGTAGTCCTGTGTTGCAGCTTCCCCATTTTGGCATCTCATTTTTAGGTACGCCTGGTGCTGCTCCTGCAATGCTCTTCTACGCACTTTATTGAACCAGTGTTGGTCCCCTGGCTTGGTGGTAATGGAAGAACGAGGGATATGCCGTGGCTTGAGGCTACAGATTGTGGTGGAATACAATTCTGATGCTGCTAATGGACTGCAGCGCCTCATGGATGCCCAGCTTTGAGCTGCTAGATCTATTCCATTTAGCACTGTGGTAGTGGCACACAACACATTGGAGGGTGTCCTCAGTGTGAAGATGGGACTTCATCTCCACAATGACTGTGCGGTGGTCATTGCTACCATTGCCGTCATGGACAGAAGCATCTGCGACAGGTAGATTGGTGAGGACGAGGTCAAATAGGTTTTTCCTTCGTGTTGGTTCTCTCACCAGACTGGCAGTTATATCCATCAGCACTCAGCCAGCTCGGATAGTAGTGGTGCTACTGAGCCACTCTTGTTGATGGACATTGAAGTCCCCCACCCAGAGTACATTCTGTGCCGTTGCTACTCTCAGTGCTTCATCCAAGTGGTGTTCTATATGGAGGAGTACTGATTCATCAGCTGAGGCAGCGTGGTAAGTGGTAATCAGCAGGATGTTTCCTTGTCCATGCTTGACCTGAAGCCATGAGACGTCATGGGGTCTGGAATCAATGTTGTGGACTCCCAGCGCCACTCCTTCCCGACTGTATACAACTGTGCCACCAACCTTGGTGGGTCTGTCCTGGTGGTGGGACAGGACATATCCAGGGATGGTGAAGGAGGAGTTTGGCACATTGGCTGAACGGTATGATTCTACGAGTATGACTAGGTCAGGCTGTTGCATGTCTAGACTGTGGCACATCTCTCCCAATTTTGGCACATCCCCAGATGTTGGTGTGGAGGACTTTGTAGGGTCGACTGGTCTCGGTGTGCCATTGCCATGCCCGTAGATGGTGCCAAGGTAGATGCCAGGTGGTCCATCCGGTTTCATTCTTATTGGCAGAGAAATTCGGGACTCCAGGGATGAGTACGCACGGGGTACTCACCCATAAGCCCAATGGCAGTGCCGGTTTCGTGCGTGCACTGCGCATGTGCGGGGAATCAGCACTTCCGTTCCCCTGAAAGAAGGGGTTCAGAAGTCGAACACGTGCGCAGGAGAGGCAGCGCGTGCACATGGAACTTACGTTTTTTTTGCAGGTTTTCCCGGGAGTGTAAGTCTCCAGGAGTTACACTTATAAAAAGCAGGTGCAAGGCCTGCTTTTTACAAGATAAGTGGTGAAATATTAAAATTAAATCATTTTTTCCACAAGTTTATTATTTTTATATACTTTAAAGAAAGGTACGTTTATTTTAGCCCCGTTAGAAAATGTAATTATTTTTATCAAAATTTAAATTATTGTATAAAATAGTTATTTCATGTAATTTATAGTTTATTTTAAAAATATGATGTTTTTTAAAAATTTATTTGAAGATTTAGTGATGTTTTGGAGCTTATAGTATTTATAGGTTTGACAGGTCTTCAAATAGTATTTATGCAATTCTCTGTCCTTGGGAATTTCTCTCCCCTCCCCTGTCTTCCTGTCAAACTTATGAATGAACCATTCCCTTTTACCATTGGCTCTCCATGGCCCACATCGAACTAACTACGCACGTGGGATATGCAAGCACTGCATGCCGGCAGTTGGAGGAGGCCCACGATCGGAATCCCAAGCGGGTCCACAGCTCAACGGCCGGCGTGGTAGGTAAGTGCAGTTCGGGGGCTTGCACCCGAGGGAAGCCCCCGGCCCGAAATTCTGGGCCATTATGTTTTGTAGCAGTTAGTTACAACTGAGTGACTTGCTTGGAAATTTCAGAGGGCAGTTAAGAGTCAAGCTGTGGGTCTGGACTCACATATAGGCCAGACCAGGTAAGGGCAGCAGATTTCCTTCCCTAAAGGACATTAGAGAACCAGATGTTTTTTTACAACAATCCGAACGTGTCATGGTTACCATTACTGACACCACCTTTGTATTCGAGTTTTATTTATTTAATTAACTGAATTTAAATTCCCCAGCAGCCGTGGTAGGACTTTGAATTCACGTCTCTGTATTATAAGTCCAGTCCTCTGGACTTTCAGCCCAGTTATGTTACTACTACGTTCCCTGCCTTTGTAGGTCCAGGGATGAATGATTCCTGACTGCGTGAACTGTCTTCCATTGAACCCAGATGGATTCAGTTTACAGGAGAGTAGGAAAAAGCATCACCCACAATTGACGGAGACAAGAACAGCATTTTTGAGAAACTAAGGCATATTTGGAAAAGAAGATGCTGCCCAATTATGGTAATAATAGCAACATATTTTCCAGCTGTGTCAGGACTCAGAAGACATAGTTACACAGAGTTAAATAGAATTACATCGAGTCTACAGCACTGGGACAGACCATTCAGCCCAACTGGTCTCTGCTGGTGTTTATCCTCCACCCAAGCCACCTCTCACCACTCGTCATCTAATCCTATTAGCATAACCTTATATTCCTTTCTCCCTAATGTGTTTATCTAGCGTCTCCTTAAAAGCATTTTTGCTATCCACCTCAACTATTCCCTTTGGTAGTGAGTCCCACATTCGTACCTCTCTTTGGGTGAAGAATTTCACCTGAATTCTCTATTGGATTTATTAGTGACTATCTTATATTGATGGCCTCCAGTTTTGGACTCCAACAGAGGAAACATTTTCTATACGACTCTCACATAAGCTCTTCATATCTTAAAGACCTCTATCCGGACATCCATCAGCCTTCTCTTTCTTCAGCCTTTCCTGACAAATATATCCTCTCCGTTCTAGGTACATCCTTGCAAATCTCCTTCTCCAATGCCTCTTTATTATGAACATAAGAAATAAGAGCAGGAGCAGGCCATCTGGCCCCTCGTGATAATATGGAGACCAGAGCTTATCACAATATTCCAAGTATGATCTAACCCAGGGCCAGTAGAACTTTAACATAATCTCCCTGCTTTGCAATTCCATCCCTGTGGAAATGAACCCCAGTGTTTTTTTTGTTTTGTATGGCCCGATTAACATCCATTGTTACTTTTGCTGATTTGTGCATCTATACCTCTAGATCCCATTGCTCCTCTACCCCATTTATACACTTATTTTCCAAGCAGTATCTGGCCTCCTTATTCTTCCTACCAAAAGGCACCACCTCACACTTATCTATATTGAAATTAATTTGCCAATTACAGTTCCATTCTACAAGTTTATTAATGTCTTCTTGCATTTTGTCACAGTCTTCATCAGGACTAACTATATCTCCCAATTTTGTATAATTGACAAATTTTGAAATTGTATTTCAAATTCCCGAACCAAATCGTTTATTTAAATAGTGAACAGCAGTGGACCCAGCACCGATCCCTGTGGAAAACAACTTTTCCCCTTTTGCCAGTCTGAGCAGCAAATCTCTGTTTTGTGGCTTTCAATGGAGGTGTTTTGACCCACGAGCCCCTGCATGGCAGAAAGTGTCTAATCAATGATTAATGGCGTCCAGTGCACAGGTGCTGTGCCGGGGAGTGCTCAGAGCATGTGCAGTGTGAGTGGTGCTGCCTTAATAATGGCGAACAACAGCAGCATCGAGGACCTTCGTCAGAGCATTTCCCATTCTAGTAATGGCCGAACAAGCAACTCGGAGGCAGGAGGAGATGCTGGGGACGGGCAGGAATAGCCGCCGTCTCGGCCGGGCTGGGAAGCTTCATAAACACCCAGCGTATGCCTCAGGACCCGAATAAGACCCCACACTTGCGCAAGCCCCGGGTGAGTGGCGCGACTGTCCGCCAACTTGCAGAAAGCTTTCTCTGCGGTGACAGGCCCGGCTTTCCCCGGCAACTGGCCGCCATCCTGGTGAAGGAAGGCGGGACTTGTCCCCGCGCTGCCATCTTCAGCATGGCGGGATCAGGGCACATGCGCAGTTCCCTCCCAGAGCAGCTGCAACACTTTTTAAAATCCGTTTATGGGATGTGGGCATCGCTGGTAAGGCCTGCACATATTGGCCATCACTAATTGCCCTTGCGAAGGTGGTGCTGAGCAGTCTACTTGAACCACTGGAGTCCGAGAGGTGAAGGTACTACCACATTGCTTTTAGATCGGGAGTTCTAGGATTTTGACCCAGCGACGATGAATGATCAGCGATATACTTCCAAGTCAGGATGGTGTGTGGCTTGGAGGGGAGCTTGGAGGTGCTGGTGTTCCCATGCACCTGCTGCCCTTGTCCTTCTAGGTGGAAGAGGTCACGTGTTTTGGAGGTGCTAATGATCATGTCTTGGCGAGTTGCTGCAGTGCATCTTGTAGATGGTACACACTGCAGCCACGGTACACCTGTGGTGCAGGGAGTGAATGTTTAAGGTGGTGGATGGGTTGTCAATCATGCGGGCTGCTTTGCCCAGGATGGTGTCGAGCTTCTTGAGTGTTCTTGGAGCTGTACTAATCCAGGCAAGTGGAGATTATTCCATCACACTCCTCATACACAGCGGCTGTAGAACTGTAGCCAAGCAGAGCATAGGGAGGGAGAGAGTGGAAGAGGGGGCAAAGACATGGTGTAATGGGTAAGGGTTTCAGCACAGGGAGAGGGAGAGTATGTGGGACAGGAATTTACACCATTTGGGGGAACAAGAGAGGAATGATTGTTCCAGATAAACTAGAATTGTCTGTTCTGAATTTCTGCCCTGTACTTACAGTGATGACTTTTGTAATCTTCTTTTTGCAGGGTATTGGAAGGGGAGGATTTGCAGACAAGAAACTCAAACCAAACGTCATGCCAAACTCTGAGAGTCACTCGATTCATCAGGACCTAAATATCATCGGCCTTTGAATGTGGAAGGAGAAATGTTTGTCTGTTCTGTGTGTGGGAAAGGATTTCAAAAATCACGTGACTGGGAAAGCACCAAGACCCATTCACACGTGAGAGCGATTAATCCAGAGCACCGACTATGGAGAGAGCTGTAACCAGTTGCACAGCCTGAAAAAACTTCAGAGTGTTGTTCTGAGGTGTGTGAGGTATATTGCAGTGTCACAGTTATGGGTGTGGGGTATATCAGGGTGTTACAGTGAGGGCTGTGGGATATATCAATGTGTTACGTTTAGGGGTGTGGGTTATATCAACGTGTTACAGTGAGGTTTGTGGAGTATATCAGCGTTACAGTGAGGGTTGTGTGGGATATCATAGTGCTGCTGTGAGGTGGTTGATGTATACTGCAATGTTACTGTGAGGGTTATGGGGTATACCTGTTACAGTGAGGTGTTTATCAGTGTTAATGAGGGGTGTGGGGTACATCAGAATGTTACAGTGATGGGCGAGAGTTATATCAGCGTGTCACAGTGAGGGGTGTGGGTTCTATCACTGTTACAGTGAGGGGTGCGTGGTATATCAATGTGTTACAGTGAGGACTGTGGTGTATATCAGCATGTTACAGTGAGGGGTATATCATTGTTACAGTGTGGTGTGGGGTATATCAGTATTACAGTGAGGGGTGTGGGGTATATCAGTGTTACAGTGAGGGGTGTGGGGTGATGCGCTATCAATTACTCATAAAAGACTGAGAGTTAAGAGAGTAACTAAAGGCCTTTATTAACAAAAGAATGAAGGTCTGCCTCGAGTGGTCGACCGGTCCAGAATACAAAGGGGGCTGGGGAGCAGTCACCTTTATACTAGGACTTGTGGGAGGAGTCAGCCGAGGCATGTCCAGGCATGTACACAGTGGAATACAAACAGTGGTTTACCACATTCACCCCTTGTTTAAAATTGAGTCCGGCGGGGTGAAGTGTATTAAAAGTTAGTGTATTGGAGTCTCTCCGGAGGTCTTGTCTGCCGCTGTGATCAGCGTGGCGACGGCAGGGGTAGTGCAGCTTCCGGCGTCGAGTCCCGCGTAGGCTGTGGCACAGGCGTGTCATCCTCGTAGGTGTCGAGCGGGTCGCTGGGCCCAGGCCTGCCGTCTGCTGGGGCTGGATATCGGATCGTGGGGGGGTTGTTAGTGAGTAGTGGGTTACTGCGGCCCCCGAGGGTGCAAGGTCTCTTATGGAGACTGTGTCCTCCCGCCCGTCCGGGTATGCAATGTATACTGGGGGTTGGCGTGGAGGAGGTCGACCCTCTCGACCAGGGGGTCCGTTTTATGGGTCCTCACGTGCCTTCTCAGTAGGACCGGCCCTGGGCACGTCAGCCATGACGGTAGCGATGTCCCCGATGTGGACTTCCTTGGGAAGACAAACATTTTCTCATGAGGGGTGGCGTTAATGGCAGTGCAGAGCAGTGACCGAATAGAGTGGAGCGCATCGGGGAGCACATCCTGCCAGTGGGAGGTTGGAAGGCCCCTATACTTTAAGGCTAGCAGGGCGGCCTTCCAAACTGTCGCATTTTCTCTTTCCACCTGTCCGTTCCCCCGGGGGTTGTAACTGGTGGTCCTGCTTGTGGCAATACCCCTAGTTAGCAGGTACTGACGGAGTTCGTCGCTCATAAACGATGAGCCCCGGTCGCTATGGATATAGCTGGGGAAACCGAACAGGGTGAAGAGGTCGTTCAGACATTTAATTACTGTGGCACTGGTCATGTCCGGGCAGGGGATGGTGAACGGGAAACGGGAGTACTCATCAATAATATTGAGGAAGTACACATTGCGGTCGGAGGAGGGGAGAGGCCCTTTAAAATCAACGCTCAGGCGCTCGAAGGGGCGAGTGGCTTTTATCAGGTGGGCCCTGTCTGGTCTATAAAAGTGCGGTTTGCACTCAGCGCAGACTTGGCAGTTCCTGGTCATGGTCCTGACCTCCTCAATAGAGTAAGGCAGGTTGCGGGCCTTGATGAAGTGGAAGAACCTGGTGACCCCCGGGTGGCAGAGGTCATTGTGGAGGGCCCGCAGTCTATCGATCTGTGCACTGGCGCAGGTGCCACGCGATAGCACATCCGGGGGTTCATTGAGCTTCCCGGGCCGGTACAAGGTCTCGTAATTGTAGGTGGAAAGTTCGATTCTCCACCTCAAGATCTTGTCATTTTTGATTTTGCCCCTCTGCTTGTTGTTAAACATGAAAGCAACTGAACGTTGGCCAGTGAGCAGGGTAAATCGTTTTCCGGCCAGGTAGTGCCTCCAATGACGCACAGCCTCCACATCGCCTGGGCCTCCTTCTCAACAGCGGAGTGTCTGGTCTCTGGGCCTTGGAGGGTTCGTGAAAAGAAGGCCACGGGCCTCCCCGCCTGATTGAGGGTAGCGGCCAGGGCAAAGTCGGACGCGTCGCTTTCCACCTGGAAGGGGATGTATTCGTCCACTGCGTGCATGGTGGCTTTGGCAATGTCTTCCTTGATACGGTGGATGGCTAAGCGGGCCTCTGCCGTCAAGGGAAAAGAGGTGGACTTGATCAGCGGATGGGCCTTGTCCGCATAGTAGGGGACCCACTGGGCATAATAGGAGAAAAACCCTAGGCACCTCTTCAGGGCCTTGAGTCAGTGGGGCAGTGGGAGTTCCATAAGGGGACGCATTCGGTCGGGGTCGGGGCCGATGACTCCGTGTTCCACAACACAGCCAAGGATGGTGAGGCGGTTTGTGCGGAATATGCACTTCTCCTTGTTATATGTCAGGTTCAGGAGTTGGGCGGTGCGGAGGAATTTTTCGAGGTTTGCGTCATGGTCCTGCAAGTCACGGCCGCAGATGGTCACATTGTCCAGATATGGGAAAGTGGCCTGCAACGCGTTTTGATCTACCATCCGGTCCATCTCCCTTTGGAAGACGGAGACCCCATTGGTGACGCCAAAGGGAACCCTAAGGAAGTGATAGAGGCGGCCGTTTGCCTCAAAGGCAGTATACTGGCGGTCCTCAGGGTGGATAGGGAGCTGGTGGTACGCTGATTTCAGGTCAATGGTCGAGAAGACGCGGTACTGCGCAATCTGGTTGACCGTATCAGCTATGTGGGGGAGTGGGTAGGCGTCCAGCAGGGTGTAGCGATTTATTGTCTGGCTGTAGTCGATGACCAGGCGCTGCTTCTCGCCGGTCTTAACGACCACAACCTGGGCTCGCCAGGGGCTGGTGCTGCCCTCAATAATCCCTTCCTTCAGGAGCCGCTCCACTTCGGTTTTAATGAAAACCCTGTCCCCGGCACTGTATCGCCTGCTCTTTGTGGCGATGGGCTTACAGTCGGGGGTGAGGTTAGCAAACAGTGGGGGGGGGGGTGACTCTGAGTGTGGCGAGGTTGCACCTGGTGCGCGGTGGGCAATTTGGGAGCTGCTGGCTGCAGACTGTGAGTGGGGGTAGGGGTCCGCCGTACGCCATCGTAACACTTTTAAGTTGGCACTGAAAATCTAACCCCAGCGGGACGGCAGCGCAGAGGTCGGGCAGGACCAGAAGTTTAAAATGATCATGCACGGTCCTGTCTAGTACGAGTGTCACTACGCAGTAGCCGCCGATGTCCGCCGACTGGGACTCGGAGGCCATAGAAATCCGCTGGTGTGCAGGCAGGACTGGGAGAGAGCAACGCCGCACCGTGTCGGGGTGGATGAAGCTCTCCGTGCTCCCAGAGTCAAAAAGGCAGATTGTATCGTGGCCATTTACCTTGATGTCCATTGTGGAGCTGGCCAGCTGCTGCAGTCTCGCTTGGTCCAGTGTAATGGATGCCAGCGTAAGGGTCGGTGTGTCGCTGCGGGTATCAGATGAGGCGGTGTTGGGGGCCTGCTGCGTTCCGGCTGTCATCCAAGATGGCGGCGTCCATGACCCCCATGTGGCTGGAGGCGTCCAAAATGGCTGCTATACCGGTGGTTCGCACATGGCCGGGGAGGCCCAAGATGGTGGCCCGCACGGCCCACACGCGGCGCTGCTGGGGTTTGGGGTGGCTTTGGCCCTGCAGACATTAGCGTAGTGTCCCTTCTTCCCGCAGCCCGAGCAGATCGCGTTTTCCGCCGGGCAGCGTGCTCTGTGGTGTTTTGCCTGGCCACAGAAGTAGCATTTCTGGCCTTGGGGCACTGCTGTCTGGCCTTGGGACACTGCTGCGGTAGTTGGGCCGTTGCTGGGGTGTGGCTGGGGTGGCACGGCGCTATGAGGCGGTCCTACCGTGTCCCAGGCTGTCATTCCCCACAGCGCCCACGGTGCAGAGGAGTAGGCATCCATGCCCCGGTAGGCTGCATCCAGTGATAGTGCGAGTTCAGAGGCCTTGTTGAGGTCGAGGTCACTCTGCGCCAACAGTCGCTGTCGGGTGTAATTGGATCTATGGCCCGCTACAAAAGCGTCCCGGATAAGTTCCTCTGTGTACACGGCGGCCTTTACATCCTTACAACCACAGGCCCGGCCAAGCACAGACAGTGCCTGAAGGTATTCCATGGTCGATTCCCTAGGTTGTTGTTTACGACTCCCCAGAAGGTGCCTGGTGTACACTTCGTTCACTGGGCGCGTGTACTGGTCCTTGAGGAGCTTGATAGTGTCCGCGTACGAGGTCGCGTCTTGGATGACCGAGTACACTCAGTGGTTCACTTTGGAGGTCAGGACATCCAGTTTGTCCTCGTCCGATTTGATTGCTGCGGAGGCGGTCAGGAATTTTTCGAAACACTTAAGCCAGTGAGTAAACTTGGTGGATGAGTCCGCCTCCCGCTTTTTTTTTAACGAGCCGTGTGCACCAATCAGCAAAGGACACTTAGCTGCTTGGTACGCACCGAGCCCGCAAGAGCAGCAGCCATCTTCATCAGCCCCATCACAATAGGGTCCGCTCTCACCTCACTCCGCATTTCCAGCACTCCTGCCCAACAATCTTCAGCCGCCGTGGTACCGATGTCCCGGGGCCTGCTTCTCCCTGGCTTTCCTTCAACCCGATCGGACCTCCGAGCCTCCCACGGTGTCCGACCTTCCAGGGCCTGCTTTTCCCGACCTCGGTACGCTGGCTGCATTCCCTCCTACCGGTTCGACCTCAGAGCCTCCCGACGAGGAGCTGCCGGCCGTCGTGCTACAGTGGGTCGTCATAGCCTCAATCGCTGCTTCTGCTGACTCTCCGCTGACTCTTTCTTTCTAGAGGGACACTTTTACCTTCAGAAAAATCCAATTCGGTTGTTTTATTTCCACCATTACTTCGTCATGTAACCGGCCGGTGTCACAGATAGTATTTCATATAATTAATCCGTGGCCAAATGTGCCGATGCTTTGAGAGAGGGGAAGGGGGGTGCATTAAAAAAGCACAAGAACATTATAAAATGGTGCAGTTATTGTTGCTTGCTCTCAATGGGAGGTCGGATACCGAATGAAGACTCTGCACCAGGCCACAGAGGAGCACCTACAGCCACAGCAAAAGTGTTGGGGTATATCCATGCTATAATGAGGTGTGTGGTTAAAGTGGAGATTAACACAATCATAAGGAAGGATACTAGCTCGGATGATGTGGAATCTGTATGGGTAGAGATGCGAATTACCAAGGGGCAGAAAACGTTAGTGGGAGTTGTATACAGACCCCCAAACAGTAGTGGTGAGGGTGGGGCTGAGAGTAAACAGGAAAGTAGAGATGCGTGCAATAAGGGCACCGTAGTTATCATGGGTGACATTAATCTGCCTATAGATTGGGCTAACCAAATTGGTAACAAAACTGTAGAGGAGGTATTCCGAATGTGTATACGGGATGGTTTCCTCGACCAATATGTCGAGGAACCAACGAGAGATCAGGCCATCTTAGACTGGGTATTATGTAATATGAAAGGATTAATTAGCAATCCTTTTGTGAGAGGTCCCTTGGGGAGCAGCGACCATAATATGACAGAATTCTTCATTAAGATGGAGACTGCAGAGCATTCTGCAGGGGGAGGGGGAGCAGCCAGTTGTCGTGGTGCATACAGGTAACAAAGATATAGGTAAAAACCGGGGCGAGGTCCTAAAAGCTGAATATAGGGAGTTAAGAGGTAATTTAAAAATTAGGACCTCACAGGTAGTGATCTTAGGATTGCTACTAGTGCCACATGTTAGTCCGAGTAGAAATAGAAGGATATTTTAGATGAATACGTGGCTAGAGGAATGGTGGAAGCGGGAGGTTTTCAAAATTCTGGGACATTGGAACCGGTTCTGGGGAAAGTGGGACCAGTACAAACTGGACGGTTTGCACCTCGGCAGGACTGGGACTGATGTCCTTGCGGGAGTGTCTTCGTTCCCTTGGATTGGATATTTGTGCGTAAAGTTAAGGCTCATGAGATTGGGGACAAGGTACTGACTTGGATAGAGAACTGGTTGGCAGACAGGAAGCAAAGGGTCGGAATAAATGTGTCTTTTTCTGAGTGGCAGGCAGTGACTAGTGGGGAATCGCAGGGTTCGTTCATAGGACCCCAGCTATTCACAATATATATATTAATTATCTAGATGAGTGAACAAGATGTAATATCTCCAAATTTGCAGATGACACAAGGCTGTGTAGGCTTCTGTGCTTTGAGGAGGATGCCGAGAAACTCCAGTATGATTTGGACAGGTTGGGTGGTTGGGCTGATGCATGGCAGATGCAGTATAACGTGGAGAAATGCGAGGTTATCCACTTTGTGGCAAAAACAGGAAGGCAGATTATTATCTGAACAGCAATAGATTGGGAGAATGGGAAGTGCAACGAGATCTGGGTGCCCTTGTGCGCCAGTCACTGAAAGTAAGCATGCAGGTGCAGCAGGCGGTTAAGAAGGCAAGTGGTATGTTGGCCTTCGTAGCGAGAGGGTTCGAGTACAGGAACAAGGATGTCTTACTGCAGTTACACAGGGCCTTGTTGAGACCATACCTTGAGTATTGTGTGCAGTTTTGATCGCCTTATCTGAGGAAGGATGTTCTTGCCATGGAGGGAGTGCAGCGAAGATTCACCACGCTGGAACCTGGAATGGCAGGAATGACGTTTGAGGAGAGATTGTGTCGATTGGGCTTATACTCGCTGGAGTTTAGAAGAATGAGAGGGGATCTCATTGAAACATATAAAATTCTATCAGGGCTAGACATACTAGATGCAGGAAGGATGTTCCCAATGCCGGGAGAGTCCAGGACGGGAGAGCTTAAAGCCTTGAGAGGGAGCAGTCAGAGGCACCGAGGCCCACAGCCCCGAGACCGGAGAAGCAGCGGACCGGCGCGGGAGCAGCCCGAGGCGGGAGAGCTTGAAGGCTTGAGAGGGAGCAGTCAGAGGCACTGAGGCCCACAGCCCCGAGACCGGAGAAGCAGTGGACCTGTGCGGGAGCAGCCCGAGGCGGGAGAGCTTGAAGGCTAGAGAGGGAGCAGTCAGAGGCACCGAGGCCCACAGCCCCGAGACCGGAGAAGCAGCGGAGCTGCGCGGGAGCAGCCCGAAGCGGGAGAGCTTAAAGGCTTGAGAGGGAGCAGTCAGAGGTACTGAGGCCCACAGCCCCGAGACCGGAGAAGCAGCGGACCTGCGCGGGAGCAGCCCGAGGCGGGAGAGCTTGAAGGCTTGAGAGGGAGCAGTCAGAGGCACCGAGGCCCACAGCCCCGAGACCGGAGAAGCAGCGGACCTGCGCGGGAGCAGCCCGAGGCGGGAGAGCTAAAGGCTTGAGAGGGAGCAGTCAGAGGCACCGAGGCCCACAGCCCCGAGACCGGAGAAGCAGCGGACCTGCGCGGGAGCAGCCCGAGGCGGGAGAGCTTAAAGGCTTGAGAGGGAGCAGTCAGAGGCACCGAGGCCCACAGCCCCGAGACCGGAGAAGCAGCGGACCTGCGCGGGAGCAGCCCGAGGCGGGAGAGCTTAAAGGCTTGAGAGGGAGCAGTCAGAGGCACCGAGGCCCACAGCCCCGAGACCGGAGAAGCAGCGGACCTGCGCGGAAGCAGCCCGAGGCGGGAGAGCTTAAAGGCTTGAGAGGGAGCAGTCAGAGGCACTGAGGCCCACAGCCCCGAGACCGGAGGAGCAGCGGACCTGCGCGGGAGCAGCCCGAGGCGGGAGAGCTTAAAGGCTTGAGAGGGAGCAGTCAGAGGCACCGAGGCCCACAGCCCCGAGACCGGAGAAGCAGCGGACCTGCGCGGGAGCAGCCCGAGGCGGGAGAGCTTAAAGGCTTGAGAGGGAGCAGTCAGAGGCACCGAGGCCCACAGCCCCGAGACCGGAGAAGCAGCGGACCTGCGCGGGAGCAGCCCGAGGTGGGAGAGCTTGAAGGCTTGAGAGGCAGCAGTCAGAGGCACCGAGGCCCACAGAATCGAGACCGGAGAAGCAGCGGACCTGCGCGGGAGCAGCCCGAGGCGGGAGAGCTTAAAGGCTTGAGAGGGAGCAGTCAGAGGCACCGAGGCCCACAGCCCCGAGACCGGAGAAGCAGCGGACCTGCGCGGGAGCAGCCCGAGGCGGGAGAGCTTAAAGGCTTGAGAGGGAGCAGTCAGAGGCACCGAGGCCCACAGCCCCGAGACCGGAGAAGCAGCGGACCTGCGCGGGAGCAGCCCGAGGCGGGAGAGCTTAAAGGCTTGAGAGGGAGCAGTCAGAGGCATACCAATCCAGGAGAGAGGTAAAAAGTAATCAAAGTGTGACGTCACCAGGGAGCAGGTAAGTGATTGGTTGGTGAGTATTTCTCTCTTTTCAATACAAGCTTGAATTCTGTGGTGTTACATTTCTGTGGTGTAGTGGGGACAGTTGGTAAATAAAGCGCCCTAGAGTATACGTGTAACTGGGGTATTGAATAAATTTTTTAATTAATTAAAATAGTAAGTCATGGCAGGAGAGCTCAGACCCGTGTTCTGCTCCTCTTGCTCCATGTGGGAAGTCAGGGATGCTGCCAGTGTCCCTGACGATCATGTGTGCAGGAAATGCATGCAGCTGCAGCTACTTGTAGACCGCATTGTGGCGCTCGAGCTGTGGGTGGATGAATTTTGGAGCATACGCGATGCTGAGAGGCTCGTGGATAGCACGCTTAGCGAGTTGTTCACGCCTCAGGGTAGGGCAGCACAGGGGGTGACCATCAGGCAGAGCAACAAAGGCAGGCAGGTAGTGCAGGGAACCCCTGCGGACATCCCCCTTTCAAACAAGTATACCGCTTTGGATACTGTTGAGGGGGATGACTCACCAGGGGAAGGCAGCAGCAGCCAACTTCCTGGCACTGGGGGTGCTCCTGCTGCCCAGGAAGGGGGGAAAAAGAGTGGGAGAGCAATAGTGGTAGGGGATTCTATAGTAAGGGGAACAGATAGGCGTTTCTGTGGCCGTAGACGTGAATCCAGGATGGTTTGTTGCCTCCCTGGTGCCAGGGTCAAGGATGTCACTGAGCGGCTGCAGGGCATTCTGGAGGGGGAGGGTGAACAGCCAGTGGTCGTGGTCCACATTGGTACCAACGACATAGGTAAAAAGAGGGATGAGGTCCTGCAACAAGAATTTAGGGAGCTAGGTGAAGGATTAAGGAGCAGGACCTCAAGGGTTGTAATCTCTGGATTACTCCCGGTGCCACGTCCTAGTGAGTATAGGAATAGGAAGATAGAACAGATGAATGCGTGGCTAAAGGGATGGTGCAGGAGGGAGGGCTTTAGTTTCCTGGATCTCTGGGTCTGCTTCTGGAAAAGGTAGGACTTGTACAAGTCGGACGGTTTACACCTGAACCAGAGGGGAACCAATATCCTTGCGGGAAGGTTTGCTAGCACTGCTGGGGGGGGTTTAAAATAACTTGGCAGGGGGATGGGGTACAGAGTGGAGCTATAGTAGGGGGTGATTTACAGCCAAATACAGAGGGAAAAACAAGTCAGCTGGGAAGGCAGAGCAAATATGTGAAGGCAAAAGAGAATATGGCAGGGCTGGAAGGCATTTATTTTAATGCAAGGAGTCTTGCAAATAAGGTGGATGAACTGAAGTTGTTGTTGAACACATGGGAGTACAATATTGTTGCTATCACGGAGACATGGTTGAGGGAGGGTCAGGACTGGCAGCTCAATATTCCGGGGTATAGAATCTTCAGGCGAGACAGAGGGGGGTGTAAAAGGGGAGGGGGTGTTTCAATATTAATTAAGGAGTCAATTACTGCTGTAAGGAGGGATGATATATTAGCGGGTTCCTCTAATGAGGCCATATGGGTAGAACTTAAAAACAAAAAGGGGGCAAGCACTTTGCTGGGAGTGTACTATAGGCCTCCAAACAGTCAGGGGGAGATAGAGGAACAGATATGTAGGCAAATCTCAGAAAAGTGCGAAAATAATAGGGTAATAATAGTGGGGGATTTCAACTTCCCCAATATTAATTGGGATAGTCAGAGTGTGAAAGGCTTAGAGGGTGCAGAATTCTTAAAGTGCATCCAGGAGAGCTTTTCGAGCCAACATGTAGAAAGTCCTACAAGAGAGGGGGCGGCACTGGACCTAATTCTAGGGAATGTAGCCGGGCAAGTGGTGGAAGTGTCAGTAGGAGAGCAGTTTGGCGACAGTGACCATAATTCGGTAAGATTTAAGGTGGGCATGGAAAAGGACAAAGACGGCCCAGAAATAAGGGTTCTAAATTGGGGGAAGGCCGATTTTAATATGATAAGGCAGGATCTGGCCAAAGTGGACTGGGAGCAGCTACTTATAGGAAAATCCACATCAAAACAGTGGGAGACTTTCAGAAGGGAAATAGAGAGAGTACAACACCAACATGTTGCTGTAAAGGTCAAGGGTGGGACCAACAAGCAAAGGGAACCTTGGATGACAAGGGATATACAAAAATGCATTAGGAATAAAAGGGGGGCTTTTGGCAGTTACAAAAGACTAAAGACGGAAGAAGCCCTAGAGGAGTATAAAAAGTGCAGGGGCGTACTTAAAAAAGAAATTAGGAGGGCGAGGAGGGGCCATGAAATAACACTGGCGAGCAAAATAAAGGGAAATCCTAAGATATTTTATAAGTATATTAAGGGCAAGAGGATAATCAGGGAAAGGGTAGGGCCCATTAGGGACCAAAGTGGCAATCTGTGTGTAGAGCCAGATGATGTAGGTGGGGTTTTAAATGATTTTTTTGCATCTGTGTTCACTATGGAGAAAGACGATGCAGACATAGAAATCGGGCAAGGGGACTGTGACATACCTGAACATATTAGCATCGAGAGGGAGGAGGTGCTAGCGGTTTTAGCAGGCCAAAAAGTGGATAAATCCCCAGGCCCGGGCGAGATGTATCCCAGGCTGCTGTGGGAGGCAAAGGAGGAGATTGCAGGGGCTCTGACACAAATTTTCAGAACCTCTCTGGCCACAGGGGATGTACCAGAGGACTGGAGAACAGCTAACGTAGTACCATTATTCAAGAAGGGTAGCAGGGATAAACCAGGGAATTACAGGCCAGTGAGCCTAACATCTGTGGTAGGGAAATTATTGGTAACAATTCTGAGGGACAAAATTTGTCTCCACTTAGAGAGGCAAGGATTAATCGGGGATAGTCAGCATGGCTTTGTCAAGGGTAAATCATGTCTGACAAATCTGATTGAATTTTTCGAGGGATTGACTAGGGGGGTGGATGAGGGAAATGCTGTGGATGTGGTTTACATGGACTTCAGCAAAGCTTTTGACAAAGTCTCGCATAGGAGACTGGTCAAGAAGGTAAGAGCCCATGGGATCCAGGGTGCCTTGGCGCATTGGATCCTAAACTGGCTGAGTGGCAGGAGGCAGAGGGTAATGGTCGAATGTTGCTTTTGTGACTGGAAGCCTGTGTCCAGTGGGGTACCTCAGGGATCGGTGCTGGGTCCCTTATTGTTTGTGATCTACATAAATGATTTGGATGAGAATGTAAAAGGTATGATCAGTAAGTTCGCAGATGACACGAAAATTGGTGGGGTGGTAAATTGCGAGGAGGAAAGCCTCAGGCTACAGGACGATATAAACGGGTTGGTCAGATGGGCGGAAATGTGGCAAATGGAATTTAACCCTGAAAAGTGCATGGTGATGCATTTTGGAGGGACAAATAAGGCAAAGGAATACACAATGAGTGGTAGGACCCTAGGAAGTACAGAGGGTCAGAGGGACCTTGGTGTACATGTACATAGATCCCTGAAGGCAGCGGAACAGGTAGATAAGGTGGTTAAAAAGGCATATGGGATGCTTGCCTTCATTAGCCGAGGCATAGAATATAAGATCAGGGAGGTTATGATGGAGCTGTACAAAACGCTGGTGAGGCCACAGCTGGAGTACTGTGTGCACTTCTGGTCGCCTCACTATAGGAAGGATGTGATTGCTTTGGAGAGGGTGCAGAGAAGAATCACCAGGATGCTACCTGGGATGGAGCGCCTCAGCTATGAAGAGAGGCTGGACAGGCTGGGGTTGTTTTCCTTGGAGCAAAGAAGGCTGAGGGGGGACCTGATTGAGGTGTACAAAATGATGAGGGGCATAGATAGGGTAGATAAAGAGGAACTTTTCCCCTTAGTAGGGGGGTCAATAACAAGGGGGCATAGATTCAGGGTAAGGGGCAGGAGATTTAGAGGGGATTTGAGGAGGAACTTCTTCACCCAGAGGGTGGTTGGAATGTGGAACTCAATGCCTGAAAGGATGGTAGAGGGAGGAACCCTCACAACATTCAAGAAGCATTTGGATGAGCACTTGAAATGGCATTGCATACAAGGCTATGGACCAAATGCTGGAAAATGGGATTTGACTGGACAGGGATGGATGGGCGGCGCAGACACGATGGGCCGAAGGGCCTCTTTCTGTGCTGTAAAACTCTATGGCCTAGAAATTCGGTTGTGGGTTCGCCAGGGCATTAGCGCCAGAAATTTAGCGCCGGCGCTAAGTCCCCCTGCGCGCACCAAAAATTCAGTAGCGCCGCGCCCAAACGGCTGCCGGCGCTACTAGAGGGTGTCAGCGCCTCGAAATGGGCGCTGAGTGCCGCATTGCGGCGCAATTCCGGCGCTGCGGCACCCGATGCGGTGCGGCAGGCTGGGGAAGTGCAGGCCTCCTCCTTCAGTTAAGGAGGAGCTGCCTGCACCCGCCCGCTGGCCGCTCAAATGTTCAGAAAAATGAGCCCGGCACCTCGGACAAGTGCCGGGATTGCAGGCCAGACGCATCTGTTCTGCGGGGGGGGGTGGAGGAGTCCGGGGAGGGAGGTGCGGGCAGGCGGCCGGCGGGAAAGCGGCCGGCCGCCGTGCGACCTTAATGCGCCGACGCTAACTCCTGCAAGACTCGGTTGCCAAATTCTTAGTTGCGGCTGCCACAGGCGAGACGGCCGCAACTCAATTTCGGCGCTGGGGCCCATCACCACGGCAACCGGGACGCTGCGCACACCGATGACGTCATTGGTGCCGGCGCAGCGCAACCGGTGTAACGCCGACGGAAGGGCCCCACTGAATTTGCCAACTGGCCATAACTCCGGCGCTAGGCCCTCCAGCGCCCCAAATGGGGCGCTAAGCCTACTGAATTTCTAGGCCTATGACTCTATGGCCTAGAAATTGAGTTTGCGCCGCGCCAGGGCTTTAGCGCTGGAAGTTAGCGCCGGCGCTAAGTCCCTTTGCGCGCGCCAAAAATTCAGTAGCGCCGCACCCAAACGGCTGCCGGCGCTACTGAAGAGTTTTAGCGCCTGAAAACTGGCGCAACGCGCCGCATTGCGGCGCTATTCCGGCGCTGCGGCGCCCGCTGCGGTGCGGCAGGCTTGGGAAGTGCAGGCCTCCTCCTTCTGTTAAGGAGGAGCTGCCTGCACCCGGCCGCGGCCCGCGCAAATCTCTTAAAAAATGAGCCCGGCACCTCGGACAAGTGCCGGGCTTGCATCTGTTCCGGGGGGGGGTGGAGAAGTCCGGGGAGGGAGCTGCGGGCAGGCGGCCGGCGGGAAAGGGGACGGCCGCCGCGCCTCCTTAAAGCGCCGGCGCAGACTCCGGCAACACTCGTTTGCCGGAGTCTTAGTTGCGGCTGCCACTGGCGAGGCGGCCGCAACTGAATTTCGGCATGGGGCCGGGTTACCACGGCAACCGGGACGCTTCGCACACCGATGACGTCATCGGTGCCGGCGCAGCGCTACCGGTCTACCGCCGCGGAAGGGCCCCAGGCAATTTAGGAACCGGCGCCAATTGCAGCGCTAGGCCCTCTAGCGCCGCAAAATCGGTGCTAAGGGCACTGAATTTCTAGGCCTATGACTTTGACTGACCAGGGGTCACAGTCTAAGGATAAGGGGTAAGCCATTTAGGACAGAGATGCAGAGGAATTTCTTCACCCAGAGAGTGGTGAACCTTTGGAATTTTCTACCACAGAAGGCAGTTGAGGCCAATTCATTAAATATATTCAAGAAGGAGCTGAATATTTTTCTTAAGGCTAACGGGATCAATGGATATGGGGAGAAAGCAGGGACAGGGTACTGAGTTTGAATGATCAGCCATGATCTCATTGAATGGCGGATTAGGCTCGAGGGGACGACTGGCCTACACTTGCTCCTATCTTCTATGTTTCTATGTTTCTATGTTCATCATAATTCCGACTCCTTTGTACTCTATACCTCTATTTATGAAGGCCAGGATCCCCTAAGCCTTTTTAACTGCTTTCTCTACCTGCCCTTCCACCTTGAACGATGTGTCCACATATATCCACGGATCTCTCTGTTCTTGCACTCCCTTTAGGGTTGTACCATTTAGTTTATATCTTCTCTCCTCATTCTTTCTACCAAGATGTATCACTTCACACTTCCCTGCATTAAATTTCATCTGCCAAATGTCCGCCCATTTCACCAGCCTCTTTATGTCTTCATGAAGTCTATCACTATCCTATTCATTCTTCACTATAATTCCAAATTTAGTTTCAACTGCAAATTTTGAAATTGTGCCCTGTACACTCACGTCCCAGTCATTAATCTATATCAGGAAAAGCAGCGCTCCTAGAATCGATCCCTGGAGAACTCCACAGACCTCCAGTCTGAAAAAGAACCGTTCAGCACTACTCTCTGTTTTCTATCACTTAGCCAATTTTGTATCCAGCTGCCACTGTCCCATTTATTCCATGGGCTTCACCTTTGCTGGTGAGCCTATTATGTGGCAATTTGTCGAACGCCTTTTGGATATCCATGTACACTACATCAACCGCATTACCCTCATCAACCCTCTCTGTTACCTCATCAAAAAATCTCGATCAAGTTGGTTAAACACGATTTGCATTTAACAAATCCGTGCTTGCTTTCTGTAATTAATTCACACCTATCCAAGTGATTGTTAATTGTGTTCCTGATTACTGTTTCTAATAGCTTCCCCATTACCAAGTTTAAGCTGACTGACCTGTAATTACTGGGTTTAACTTGACACCCTTTTTGGAACAATCGCGTAACTTTGGCAATTCTCCAGTCCTCTGGCACCACCCCCCCGTATATATGGAGGATTGGAATATTATGGGCAATACACAAGCGTTTCCCGCCCCCAATTCCCTCAGCATCCTAGGATGCATCCCATCTGCTCCTGGTGATTAATGTACTTTCGGTACAGCCAGCCATTCTAATATCTCATCTGTATGCTGAACTTACCACATCACGTGAATGAATAAAACATCTTGATATTCATCTTTGGGAGTGGTGACAGGGCGTGTAACTTGTTTTCCATTAAATGTTTGTTCCTATGTCAGAGAAGTGCCTGTCGAAGATAAAGGAGCAGAATATTCATGGGGCATCCCCCTCCAGGGATGGACTGAACCAACCAGATTTTGGGCAGAATCCATCTTAAAATCCCACATATTTTTGGGTCAATAATCCAAGAGGATTGTGTGCAGGAAAAATAAATTTCTATCAGAAATGGAGGTGGAATAATGAGGAAAGAAGATGTTTGTAATTCAAAGGGAATGGAATCTGATTCGCTCTAGAGTTTGGATGATTGGATTCTCTGCCTCTTAAAGTGATTAAAGAGTGGATGCGATCTATTTATAGCAGCCTGACACCATCCTCGGGGCTGGTGGCATCTGGCTGCTGTTTCCGGACAGCCTCAAAGATGTAATGGATTAGTGTTTGGAGAAAATGTCTGCTTACCGTTTTATCCTCCTTCAATTTGAATTCAGTCCCTCTCAGAACCCCTGACCAGAGTGGAGCAGCCACAAGGGCTAATGACAGATTGCGCTTTCACCCTTCAAAATGGGCCACCACCTGCAGAAATATCAACTGGGAGATATCGTTAGCTCCCTCCCCCTACTTTCCCTGCCGTTACATTATCCTGGGCTTATTCTAGGCACAGATGCTCCAAATGACTTCCCCATGGGAAGCCTTGGGAATCCGATGGATCGAGGGACAGCATCACATGTCTCCACCTCGTTTTCCACAACTTTCCAGCTTGGGCAAGAAGCCTACATATGCATAGATGAGGAATTCAGTTACCTGAATCATACCCAACGATTCCTCCACCTGCCCATGTACAATGCAATCCTGGGCATTGACCTTCATTAACTGATCATTATATAAACGTGGTATGCCTCTGTGACATCATCACGAATCATGTGACCAGCTTCCGAATGTAGCCATCCACACTCCCTGACTCCTCAACTTACCCCATTTTGTTGCCACTCTTCAACTGACTGTCCAACAGTGTAATATTGATGTGATAAAACCCACTCCAGATAAATGGCGGGCTACTGAAGCCGTCCTCTTTGACCCCCACAAGCACCATCGCAATAACAGCATTGACTCGATCAGTCTCCCCACGGCAACCTCAGGCTAAACCCAGAGTTGTGGAAGCTTTGTGTCCTGCTCGAGAGAACTGCTTCCGCCCCCGACACACAATCCATTACCAACCTGCTATCCCTCACCTCCAACACATTGCCTGCTCCTGCACTGCTGCCAAATCCCCAATCCAGCCTTCATCCCCTCCATGCCCAATTTCTCCAGTGCTCTCACTGCGAGCCTCCCACTTACTGCCCTCCTCAAAGCAAAAGGTAACCGGAATGACACTGTGCAAGTCTTGACCTGGACAAACGTCATGGCCCTGTTTTCTGCCTTCATGTGAAGTCTCACTCGCTCCCTGTACTCCAGTGAATTGATCTGAAGATCATTTCCCAAACCGTCCAATACCTTGGTCCCTGACTTGCTCCCCATCTCTGTGATCTCCTCCAGCCACATATCACTGTAGCCACTCTGCACCCCTCTCCCCGCTCCTGTGGCACAGCATTGCTCCTCAGTACCCGCTCCTCCATCTCCACCATCAGCAGATGTTGTTCAAAGAGTGGCGTCCGCAGCAGCTGGATCACCCGCAAACAACATGTCCTCTCTCGACCTTCATTAAAAACCCTCCTCAATAACACACGCTCTTACAAGGCATTCAACACTCTACCCCACTTTACCCTTTCACACACCTGCTTGGCGCCAGTCTGTGGGCCCTACCACACATAAAGTCCTGTGCCATTGCTCTGTATGTGTGGATCACTGCACTAATTCAAGTTGTCATGCTTCAAGTGAGTGGTCAGATTGGTGCAGGGCCATCTTGCTTTGATACTCTACATCTTGGAGGTGGCAGCTGCTTTGTTCACCCACTCTCCTCTTCATCACATTGGGAGCCATAATGGCAAGATGATTACCCAGAGAAATGGAGGGAACATCAGAGTCTGAGAGATACTGGGCGGCTGCCCAACAATTCCTAGCAGATGGCTGGATTCGAGAATATGTAGCTGGAATAGTGTATCACAATTTTGTAGCTTTTATTACATTTAATTGAAATACATTTGAATTAATTAGCGTTTGATTCCATTACTTTAATATTATTGTTTTTCTGTCCTTTCCCCTATGTATACAGACTAAACTCACTTACAGGGCCCGCTGCCAACTCCAGCTCCTGCCCACGGTAACTACAACTGATGAATTGTAACCAGGGGCTGAAACCTGTCTCTAGGTGACATCACAAAGGAGCTGGTAGCCAATCACACTGCAGCCAGCGCAGGCCCCGCCCACTGGCGGTAGTACCGGGTCACATGACCAGTCCTGGTCTTCAAAGTTTAGTTGAAATTAAATAAAAATGAAGGAGAAAGAGTGGAATATTATCGCAATAGTCCAACAGCAAGCATCAGGAAAATCACAATGTTGAATGGGAAGGTATAGGCGCTGATCGCTAGAGGATGCTAAAGGACACACCGAGTTAGTGCAAATCTTTCCAACGATGGCTCCTGTGATTGGAAAGCTCCAGGCTCTTGTGATGATCTCTGCTTGTGTGTAGAATGCACCTCATTACATGCCAGTGCTGGGTTTGTCAACGAAATGTTCAAGGAAGTTGCCAGTTAGTGGAATAGGGCAATTAAACCAAAAAGGAAACCACTTTCCCCAATGAACAATCTCCATCACTTGTTATTCAAATTTGTTATAGGGGGCAGATCGTTTAATACCTTTTGCTGAAACGATTCCATTGCGTAGTTTTACCATTGGATCTTTGTTCTAATGCTAAGGCAATATCTGTAGAAAAGAAAGGCCGGAATAATGATGGGTCAACCGTTCTGCAGGGATTTACTGAGAAATCATGAGTTTGTACAGAATCCAACATAAACCACACAGATCATTAGGGAAAAGGCTAAAACTAGAATTTAGCGGATGATAAAAGTTTTCCCAGTGATGAAGGAATAATGGGGAGCAGAGCATGTTTGTACTTCAAAAGGAATGGAATCTGCTCCACGCTGTAATTTGAGTGACAGGCTTCTGTTGCCCTGGAGTAAGAACAGCGTGAGTAGTTTTACTTTCCAGCCACCTGACACCATAGAAACATAGAGATAGGAACAGGAGTAGGCTATTCGGCCCTTCGAGCCTGCTCTGCCATTCAATGAGATCATGGCTGATCTTCGTCTGAGATCATAGCTGATCTTACCAGTTCAGTACCCCGTCCCCGCCTTTTCTCCGTAACCCTTAATCCCCTTAGCCTTCAGAAATATATCCAATTCTCTCTTGAAAATATTTATTGAATTAGCCTTCGCAGCCCTCTGTGGCAGGGAATTCCACAGGCTCACCACTCTTTGAGTGAAGAAATTCTTCCTCATCTCTGTTTCAAATGATTTGCCCGCTATTTTTAGACTGTGGCCCCTGGTTCTGTGCTCCCCGGCCATTGGAAACATTCTCTCTGAATTCAGCCTGTCCAGGCCTGCCATAATTTTATATGTTTCGATGAGATCCCCTCTCAATCTTCTAAACTCCAGTGAGTACAAGCCCAAACTATTTAATCTCTCTTCGTAGGTCATTCCCACCATTCCAGGTATCAGCCTGGTGAATCGCCATTGCACTCTTTCCATGGCAAGAACATCCTTCCGCAGATGGGGCGACCAAAACTGTACACAATATTCCAGATGCGGTCTCACCAGCACCTTGTACAGCTGTAGTAAGGTATCCCTATTCCTATACTCGAACCCCCTTGACATGAAGGCCAACATACCATTTGCCTTCTTAATCGCCTGTTGCACCTGCATGCTCTCCTTCAGTGACTGGTGCACAAGAACACCCAGGTCCCTCTGCACTTCCCCATCTCCCAATCTATTGCCATTTAGATAATAATCTACCCTCCTGTTTTTACCCCCAAAGTGGATAACCTCGCATTTATCCACATTATAGTGCATCTGCCACATATCCGCCCATTCCCCCAACCTGTCCAAATCGCACTGTAGCCTCCTGACATCCTCATCAGAGCCCACCCCTCCTCCTAGTTTAGTGTCGTCAGCGAATTTGGAAATATTGCATCCAATTCCCTGATCCAGATCATTTATATATATTGTGAACAGCTGGGGTCCCAGGACAGATCCTTGCGGCACCCCGCTGGTCACTGCCTGCCACTCCGAAAACGAGCCGTTTATTCCAACTCTCTGTTTTCTATCCGCCAGCCAGTTCTCTATCCACGTTAATACTTTGCCCCCAATCCCATGAGCCTTAATTTTGCATGATAATCTTTTGTGTGGAACCTTATCGAAGGCTTTCTGGAAGTCAAGGTACACCACATCCACTGGCTCTCCCCCATCTATTTTACCAGTTACTTCCTCAAAAAATTCCAGCAGATTAGTCAAACACGATTTAGCCTTTGTAAATCCATGTTGACTCTGTCCGATACTTTCCCCATTTGTCAAGTGCTCCGCTATTTTATCCTTAATAATGGACTCTAGCATTTTGCCCACAACCGATGTAAGGCTTACTGGTCTATAATTCCCTGCTTTCTCTCTACCCCCCTTTTTAAATATTGGGGTAACATTAGCTACCCTCCAATCCACGGGTACTGTTCCCGAGTCAATGGAGTTCCGGAAGATGATCCTTAGAGCATCTGCTATCTCCAGGGCCACCTCCTTAAGTACCCTAGGATGTAGTTTATCAGGCCCCGGGGATTTGTCGGCCTTCAGTCCCCTCAACTTACCCAACACCATATCCCTAGAGATACTAATTTCTGTCAGCTCCTCCCTCTCATTAGTCCCTATGTTTGCCGATATTCCTGGGAGGTTATTTGTGTCCTCCTTTGTGAATACAGAACCAAAGTATGAGTTTAATTGGTCAGCCATTTCCTTATTCTCCATTATATATTCTCCCGAATCGGACTGCAAGGGACCGACTTGGGATTTTACCAGTCTTTTCCTCCTGATATACCGATAAAAGCTTTTGCAGTCTGTCTTTATGTTTGCTGCAAGTTTACTTTCGTATTCTATTTTCCCCTTCCTGATTAATCCCTTTGTCCTCTTTTGCTGTATCCTGTACTGCCCCCAATCTTCCGGTCTGGTGCTTTTTTTTGCCAGTTGATATGCCCTTTTTTTTGATTTTAAGCTGTCCCTAATTTCCCTCGTTATCCACGGTTGAGTCACCTTTTTAGGTTTATTTTTATGCCAAACCGGTATAAACATGTTCTGGAATTCTTCCATTCTATCTTTGAATGCTTGCCATTGTCTCTCCACTGTCAATCCCCCCAGAAACACCACCCAATCAATCTTACCCAATTCCCGTCTCATACCCTCGTAATTCCCTTTATTTAAGTTCTGGACCTTAGTCTCTGATTCAATTTCCTCACTCTCCATCTCGACTGAGAGCTCGATCATATTATGATCGCTCTGACCCAAGGGGCCTCGTACAAGAAGATTGCTGATAAGTCCCTTCTCATTGCACAATACCCAGTCTAAAATGGCCTGATCTCGAGTCGGCTCCTCGACATATTGGTCCAGATAACCGTCCCGAAAACATTCCAGGAATTCCTCCTCCTCAGAATTTTTACTAATTTGGGTAGTCCAATCAATATGTAAATTAAAGTCACCCATGATGACAGCTGTGCTCTTATCGCACGCTTCTCTAATTTCCCTTTTTATGCCTTCCCTCACCTCCATATTACTATTTGAAGGCCTATATATCACACCCACTAACGTTTTCCTCCCCTTGCTATTTCTCATTTCTACCCATACAGATTCCGTTTCATCCGAGTTAATATCCTTCCTTTCCATTGCATTAATCCCCTCCTTTACCAGCAATGCTACCCCGCCTCCCCTACCTTTTTGCCGATCCTTCCTAAATATTGTATATCCCTGGATGTTAAGTTCCCAGCCTTGCCCACCCTACAGCCACGTTTCTGTAATCCCAATCAAATCATACTTGTTTACCTCTATTTCCACAACTAATTCATCCACCTTGTTCCTAATGCTTCTAGCATTAAGATACAAAGCCTTCAGGCTTGCTTTTTTCACACTCTCATTATGAATTAGTTTGGCCCTTTGTGTTTCTCTCCTTTGCTTATTGCTTCTCACCTTTCTACCATCTATTTCTGACTTCATATGACTTCCCTCTTTTCCACTACCTAGGTTCCCATCCCTCTGCCAAATTAGTTTAAATCCTCCCGAACCGCCCTAGAAAATATTACCCCGAGGACATCGGCTCCCTCACAGTTCAGGTGTAGACCGTCCCCTTGGTACAGGTCACTCCTCCCCAAGAACTGGTTCCAATGCCTCAAGAATTTAAATCCCTCTCCCTTGCACCACTGCTCAAGCCACGTATTTAGCTTATCTATCTTACTCTCTCTAAACTTATTAGCTCGTGGCACTGGTAGCAATCCAGAGATTACTACCTTTGAGGTCCTACTTTTCAATTTAGCTCCTAACTCCCTAATTTCAGCTTGTAGGACCTCCTCCCTCTTTTTACCTACATCGTTGGTACCTACATGTACCACGACAACTGGCTGATCCCCCTCCCCCTTCAGAATGCTCTGCACCCGCTCCGAGACATCCTTGACCCTTGCACCAGGGAGGCAACATACCATCTTGGAGTCTCGGTCTCGGCCACAGAAACTCCTATCTATCCCCCTTCCAATTGAATCCCCTATCACTATCGCCCTATCCCTCTTTTTCCCGCCCTTCTGTGCAGCAGAGCCAGTCATGGTGCCCTGAACCTGGCTGCTGGTGCCTTCCCCTGATAAGTCATCTCCCCCAACAGTACCCAAAACGGTAAACCTGTTTTGGAGGGAGATGACCGCAGGTGACTCCAGCACTACCTTCCTGCCTTTACCCTGCCTTTTGGTCACCCATTTACTGTCTGAGCTAGCCTTTACCTGCGGTGTGACCAACTCACTGAATGTGCTATCCACAACATCCTCAGCATCGCGTATGCTCCAGAGTGAGTCCATTCGCAGCTCCAGCGCCGCCATGCTGCAGCTGGACACACTTCCTGCACACATAGTTGTCAGGGACAGTGTCCCTGATTTCCCACATGGCACAGGAGGAGCATGACACGGGTCTGAGCTGCCCTTCCATGACTTAACCCTTACAATACCTTTTTATTTACTACGATTTAGCTTAATTATTGAATTCTACTTAGAATAAGTTTGTGAAAGTACTCACCAACCAGTCACCTACCTGTTTTCTGGTGTTGTATTTTCACTGCCGCCTCCTGTCCTGGAACCTTTTCCACCTAGGTTAGGCTCCTGAAATAAAATAAATTGAACCTACCTTTTCAACTTCCCCTAACCCCTAAAAGGTTAGAGGAGGTGGAAGGGTGGGAGACACTACACTGTAGTGTTTCGGGTTTAGCAACAGCTCCACCTATATAAGAGTTACTGGCCTCCTGCTCTCCCGACTGCACCAGCTGCTCCCTGGTGACATCACACACTGATTACTATTTACCCCTCTCCTCTGCTGTTGATTTGGTACGCCTCGCAACTGCCGCCGGTTTTTTAGCCGGGCTCCTCCTCGCTGCTCTCTGCTGCTCCGAGTGGTCGGGCCTCGCAACTGCCGCCGGTTTTTAAGCCGGGCTCCTCCTCGCTGCTCTCTGCTGCTCCGAGTGGTCGGGCCTCGCAACTGCCGCCGGTTTTTAAGCCGGGCTCCTCCTCGCTGCTCTCTGCTGCTCCGAGTGGTCGGGCCTCGCAACTGCCGCCGGTTTTTAAGCCGGGCTCCTCCTCGCTGCTCTCTGCTGCTCCGAGTGGTCGGGCCTCGCAACTGCCGCCGGTTTTTAAGCCGGGCTCCTCCTCGCTGTAACTGTAACACTCTGATATATCCACATGGCTCAATTTAACTCTCTGATATACCCCATACCTCATTGCAACACGCTGATAAACACCACACCCCTCACTGTAGCACTGTGATAAACTGCACACGACTCACTGTAACTCTCTGATATACCTCACACACCTCACTGGAACACACTGGTAAACCCTATACCACTCACTGCAACACTCTGCTATATTCCATACACCTCAAAGTCACACTGATATACCCCTCACTATATTCCTCTCTAATATAATCATATACCCCATACCACTCACTGTTGTCACTGCCACTTTAGTCCCATTGGTTGCAATTTTGGTAACATGAGATAGTTTTTCAAACACCTTTTGTAAGGATAGGTAAATTAGGAATATGTGAATAGTAGCAATCATGCAACCATAGAATTTGTGATCCAAGTGGTGCTGACAATTTGTTTAGTGTACTTGACGCCCCGCCCCTCATGTGGTTTCAATTAATGAATTGTAAATTCATTGATTATAATCCTATTTTATTAGTTCTATCTATTTGTTCTATTTGACGCTGTCAAGGCTGGTATAACTTACCCATCCCTAGTGACCCATGTGAAAATGTCGGGCCTTCACCTTGAGCCGCTGCAGTCCGACTGGTGAAGGTGCTCCCACAATACAGTTACTGAAGGAATTTCAGGCTTTTGACCGAGTGACGATGAAGGAATGGCGAGATATTTGAAGGGGATAGTAGCATAGTGGTTATGTTGCTGGACTGGAAAACCAGATGACTGGACCAAATGAGCCACAGACATGTGTTCAAATCCCACCAATTGGGGATTCTAAATGAAATTAATTAAACAAATCTGGAATAAAAAGCTTGCATCAATATAGGCGACCATGAAAGTATGGGATATTCATAAAAACACAGCTGGTTCACTAATGACCATTACAAAAGGAAATTCTGCCGTCGTTACCTGGCCTGGCTGAAATGTGATTCCAGACCCACTGCAAAGTGATTGACTCTGAAATGGCCCATCAAGACACTCGCTTGTTTCAGGTGGCTCATCACCACCTTCTCAAGGGCAATTAGGGATGGCAATAAATGCTGGCCTTGAGAGCGATGCCCACAGCCCAATAATAAAATGATTTATTAAGTGGCATAATGATTTAAAATGCGTCATAATGTTTTATTAATAGTCATAATGTTTTATAAAGGTTTCTAAAAGATTTGTAAAGTGGTGTCATGAATTTAAAGTATTTTAAAGGGTAATAATGATTTAAAAAGTACTGGTGCCGGGCCTCCTCATGCCTGGGCTGGGCTGCTCGGGCTCCTGTGCGCCGGGCTGGCCCTGGCCGCTGGGCTGGCCCTGGCCGCACTGCTCCTCCTCGCCACCCACTCTCACAGTAACCGGGCCTTCAGCTGCTGCGATCCTCCAGACACTCGCCTCCTGCCGCCAGGGAAAGGGCCCGAGTGACAGCCGCCATCTGTGTATGGATCCCCAGAGCCGCCATCATAATGCGGGGCCCCAGAGCCTCTGCCTTTGGCGGGGCCTCAGCCCCGCCATCAATGTGCGGGGCCCCACAGCCACCATCTTAATCCAGGGAACCCAGAGCCGCAATTTTTGTTTGGGGCCCCAGAGCCGCCATCTTTGTGTGGGGCACCGAAGCGGCCATTTTTGTGCGGTGTGCCGGAGCCACCATCTTTTTGCTCTTTGGGGAGTGGCACTGTCGCCACATTTGTGCGCTTGTCGAGTGGCGTCATCTTTGTGCAGGGTGCGGGTGCCGCCATGTTTTTGTGGGGTACCAGAGCCGCCATCTTTGAACCTTGTCCCAGGCTGCCATCCTTGTGCGTGGCACCAGAGCTGCCATAATGGTGCGGATGCTCCAGAGCCGTCATCTTTGTGTGGGGCGCAGGTGCCGCCATCTTTGTACGAGTGCGCAGAGGTGCAATCCTTTTGCGGAGCCCCAGACCCACCATTTTTATTAGGGGCCACAGAGCCGCTATCTTTTTGCAGGACCCCAGAGCCACCATGTTTGTGCTGGGCGCCAGAGCCGCCATATTTGTGCGGGGTGCCGGAGCCGCCATCTTTGTGTGGGGCATGGTTGTCACCACCTTTGTGCTGCACAAAAGAGCCACCAGCTATGTGCTGGGCGCGGGTGCCATCATGTTTGGGCTGTACCCCAGAGCTGCCATCTTAGTGCGGGTACCCAGAGCCATCACGTTTGTGCTGGGCACGGGTGCCAACATCTTTGTGCGGGGCCCCAGGCCAACATCTTTGTGCTGGGAGGGCGTGTCTGAGCCGGCTTCTTTGTGCGGGACCCCAGAGCCTTCATTTGTGCGTGAGGCATTTGTGCTGCCAGCTTTGGAATGGGTGAGGGTGCCGCCATTGTTGTCCTGGGCCCCAGGGCCGCCATTATTTTGCGGGCGCCGCAACCGCCATCTTTGTGTGGGATCCCAGTGCTGCCATCCTTCTGTGGAGCCCCAGAGCCGCAATCTTTGTGCCTGGCTTTGCTGCCGTGATCTTTGTGCGGGGTACAGTTGCCACCATCTTTGTGTGGGGCGCTAGAGCTGCTACCTTTATGCAGAGCACCAGAGCTGCCATTTTTGTCTACCACCCAAGCAGCCATATTTGCTCAAGGACCCAGAGCCGCAATCATTGTGCTGGGCGCAGGAGCCGCCAGCTTTTGGCTTGGCATGGGTGCCGCCATCGTTGTGCTGGGCGCTGGTGCCACCATCTTCACGCAGAGCCCCAGAGTCGCCAGCTTGATGCGGGGTCTCAGAGTCGCCATTTTTGTGTGGGGCCATGGAGGCACCATCTTTGTGCAGTGCACCAGAACCGCCATCTTTGTGCTGGGTGTCAGAGCTGCCATCTTTGTGTTTGGCGATGGTGGTGCCAACTTTGTGCATTGCAGTGTGCCGCAATCTTTCTGCGGTCCAGAGCAGCCAACTTTCTGCGGGGCCCCGGAGCCGCCATCTTTTTTCTTGGGCCCCAGAGCTGCCAGCTATGTGCTTTGCCCCCAGACCAGCCATTATTAAGCGCGGCCCCAGAGCCGCCATCTTATTGCTTGGCGCGTGTGCAGCCATATTTGTGCAGGTCAGCAGCGCTGCCATCTTTGTGACGGGCCCCAGAGCCTCGATCTTTATGAGGGTACCCAGAGACGCTATTTTTGTGCCGTGCGCGAAAGCTGCCTTCTTTTTGCGGGGCGCTGGAGATGACATCTATGTGCAGGGCCCCAGTGCTGCCATCTTTGTGCTGGGCGGTGTGGGAGGCAGAATCACCAAATTTGTGCCAGGCACGGGTGCCGCCATTTTGTTTGGGGCCCGGGTGTCACCATTTTAATGAGGGTCCGTGCAGCCGCCATCATAGTGCCTTTTTGCCAGAGCCTCCATCTTCATCCGAGTCCTGAGAACAGCCATTCTTGTGCGGGACCCCAGAGCCTCCGTCGTTGTGCGGGGACCCAGAGCTGCCATCATTGTGCTGGGCCCCATAGCTTTGATATTTGTGTGGGGTCCCAGAGGCTCCATATTTTGCACTGCATCAGAGCTGCCATCTTTGTGCAGGGTGCAGCAGATGCCACCTTTGTGCCGGGTGTAGTGTATGTGCCTTTAAGAGCCCCATGTGTGCTGTAATGCCGGTAATGGCCACTCGGGCTATATAAGCCTGTATATTGCCCAACATCAGAAGGGACGTGGAGAACCGGCAGTTTCAAGGCATGAATGAAAGGGCAACTAGAACCTTCCAGATAGGTCAACAAGTTTTGGCCCGGGCATACCGTACCGAGAAATGGCAGCCTGGAACTATCTGCACTTGACTAGGACCACTGATGTATACCGTGGACATCGGAGAATGCATAATAAGGCGCCATGCTGACCAAATCATAGAGTCATCCGAAAAGGGACAACCTACACCACAACTCTATATGCCTAACGATGAAGTAGAGATAGCCATATCTACCACCGATCCAGTGATACTGGAACCCGATGAACCCGACACTGGCATTCAAGCTGAATCAGCCTTGCCAAAAGAAGCTACTACACCACCAGAAACTACTACACCACCGAGGCGTTATCGGGACCATGTCAGGAAGCCTCCAGAGAGACTGACTTATAATTAATTAACTACAGCAATGTGTATATTATTTTTCGTTTAACATGTAATTAATAATTACTTAAAATATGATGTACTGGTTAGCTAAAAGGGGAGGAATTGTACTGTATGTGCCTTTAAGAGCCCCATGTGTGCTGTAATGCCGGCAATAGCCACTCGGGCTATATAAGCCTGTATATTGTGTTATATCTGTTAGTACCCCTCCAGGGTTTGTTAGTAAACACCTATGAGCCAACTCTTGTCTTCAGTGTCTCTATCAACATACGGACACTACACCGGGCGCGGGTGCCACCATCTTTGTATGGTACGTGTGTGCCGCCATCTTTTTGCTTTGCAGTGTGCTGCAAATTTAGTTCGGGGCCCGGAGTGGCCAGATTAGTGCAGGGCCCTGGTGCTGCACTCTTTGTGCATGGCCACAGAGCCGCCATCTTGGTGGTGGACCCAGAGCCACCATCTTCTTGCGTGGGGTGGGTGCTGCCATATTTATTCGGGTCACTAGTGCTGCCATCATTGAGCCTGGGCCACAGAGCCGCCATCTTTGTGTGTGGCCCCAGAGCCACCATCATTGTGCGGGGCCCCAGTGCCGCCATCTTTCTGTCGGTCCCCAGAGCCGCCATCTTTGGGCGGGACCCTAAAGCTGCCAGCTTTGTTCGGGGTGCAACAAAAGCAGTAACTGGGAACTCTCAACTCTCAGAATGCAAAGTCTCCACTTCTTCAACCTTTAATTAATTTTACAATCATGGAAAAGGGATATTTCCCCACATTCTTCATCTGCTCTTAGTCTGGGTCATGGCGCAAATCCCAGTGTTTGTGCAGCAACTCAGCTGCTGTAGCATGAATCCCAATTCCATTACATAATATGGTAGATATACAGACTGATACCCCAAGTACCACAGCCGGCTCCATATAGAATACACCATAATCACTGCCCATATCAGGATAAAATTGCCAGAGATAACAAGCAGTAAAATGATGGATTTCCTGTGGCTCTCCATCTCTGGGTCTCTGGGACTCCCCCCACTGCTGATGCCCCAGAGCCTCCTGCGGGCTCTGCTGGCCACTAATATGTGTCTGACGGTGACAGCATTGAGCAGCAGAATCACCACGAATGGGATACACGGGGTGAAAATATAATGAAGGAACTCGATTGTTCCCCAGACCGGTGAAGAATCAATATCCTCTGTGACATAACAAAATAAGGGGTCGTTCCCAAGCCGATAAAAATCACTGAACATAAAATACCAGTGGATGTTCTTTAATCCGCTCAGCACAGTCACTGTTCCCAGAAGCACAGCCGCCATTTTCTCAGTGCAATATTTCGTTTTCAGCTTCTGGCAATAAATGGCCACAAATCGATCAAAGGTGAAAGTGATGGTGAACCAGACAGAACAGTCTGTGGCTGTGAACAGCAGAACGTCGCGGATATTACACACGCGGATGGACCACAGGAAATCACGCTTATCCATATAAACAATTGGAATGTGCCTCAATAACAGTTCGAGGATAACGACCAGTAGATCCGCCGCTGCCATGGCCACCAGGTAGTGAGTGACACATTTGGAGAGCCCGCACTTTCCCCGAGACAGGATCACAATCGTCACTAAGTTCACTGTGAGGAAGGGAATTAAACAGAGAAGTTATACATCAGGCTGGGAGCAAAAGCAGCAATTTGATGGAATCCGGAGAGAAATTTGCAACTCATTCGTGACATCCAATGATATAATCTAATTCTATTACCTGTGGACTGAATACAGGGTTTACAGTAAGAATAATCGAGAAAATATTGTAGCATCAATAACTGAAATGGGAATAAAAACAAAATGAAAGTAACAGATGTTTGATCAAGTAGAGATTAAATGGTCGATCAACTTTTAGCCGAGCAGAAAAAAGCACCGCCCGAGGTACCAGGGACACAAAGGACCAGAACCCCTCAGGAAGATTGCGTGTGCCAGGATCAGTCACTTTCTACAGCAGTGCAATTCGCTTCTGTGTCTCTGTGTTGGGGAGTGCGAAATGCCGCTTGGATTTCTGCTCCTGCTTAGAATATCCATTATATTTAGAATTGAAAATTAATGCAACTGCAAAATTCCGAAAATGCAACCTTGGCAAGCAATAATTACAGGCAATTGTATTTAAAATGTACACTTCTAAAATGACATTGCTAAGATAATAAATACACATGCACTGCTGTTATAAAGATGACGGGGCTCTCAGGTATATTTTGAAGATTGAAATTTTGCAAATTTGTTGAATTGCACAAATTTTAGCTCATTTACAAGAAGATTTTCCAAATAACATTAATAAGAATGGACTCTGAATTAAAATAGTCATCACTGACCAGGTAATGTCCCACTAAATGTATTTATCAGTGGCGGCATCAGACGATGTATTCCACAGGCAAAGTGCACCGAATGCTGTTGTCAATTATCTGAACACAAATGGAAGCAATTTATCCTTGTACTTTTTCAACTGTTGGTTTCCAACTTGTGCAGACAATATTAGATGAGAAGATATCAAACGATTTTCTTATCCTCAGTACTTCAGTGACAATCAGCTGGGATTGTAATCCTGAAGTACCGCAGGAGGCAGTAAAGAATCACTCTGGGTCTCGCTGACAGATCCACTGAACCGTGACAGACGGGCATGGGATCCAATTGTAAATTCAAAACATTATAAATTTAGAAATAAATTTATTGACATCTGGCTGAATAAACATTTTGCGAGTATGTAAATTATCCTTTTAATCCTCTTCTAAACATCAGAAGCAGTGCCACTAATGCAGAACTGGAGATGGCGTGGAAGTAGACACTGACTGGTACAGAATGATTTACGGATAATTCAGGCATTTTAGAATGTGGGCCTAGAAATTCATTGACGCCACTTTTGGGGCGCTAAAGTGGGGCGTCCGCTAAAGTTTGCGACCGCCGCCAAATCTAGGCCACTTCTCCGATATTCATTAGCTTCGCCCTACTAGTTCGGGCGAGCGCTAAAACTGCTGTTGGACGCCTGAGGTGGTGATCGATAGCGCCGAGGCCAGACGTAGCGCAGGTGCGGCCATCTCGTGACTGACAGCAGACACCCTGGCGCCGGCCAGCTCTTAAGGGGGAAGGGTCGACTGTGTCTGCTGCCACGCCCTGGATAGTGGAGCCCTCCAGCTAGGCCTGAACACTGCTGCTGGACCCAAATAGCGCCTGAAGACATGGAGAAGGCCCGTGAACGTGCGCAGCGCTTCTCAGAGCGTGATCTGAGTGTGCTGCTTGCTGCTGTGGAGAAGAGGCGCCATGTTTTGTACCCGGACAATGGCAAGAAGGCGACGGTCCGTGTCTACAGGAGAGCCTGGAGGCATGTCGCCAGCAAGCTGTCAGCCAACAGCGACGTCCCCAGGACCGGTGCCCAATGCCGCAAAAATTTAAATGACCTCACACGCATTGTCAGGGTGAGTACCCTTTCCAATGACCTCCTCATCCTTGCATGTGCACCTCACATTATGGGCAAAGGGACCTGAAAGCTCTAATGACCAGCCTTCATCCAGCAGCTATGGCACAGGCATGAGCATCAATTGCACATTCTGCACTGAACACACTGGCCAAGCTATTCCACCATGGGAGGCAGTGCACAGCAGATCATGGCGACACACTGGCCAGGCTATTCCACCATGGAAGACAGTGCACACCAGATCATGGCGACACACTGGCCAGGCTATTCCACCATGGGAGGCATTGCACACCAGATCATGACGACAAACTGGCCAGGCTATTCCACCATGGGATGCAGTGCACAGCAGATCATGGCATCACACTCGCCAGGCTGTTCCACCATGGGAGGCAGTGCACAGCAGATCATGGCGACACACTGACCAGGCTATTCCACCATGGGAGGCAGTGCACAGCAGATCATGGCGACACACTGGCCATGCTTTTCCACCATGGGAGGCAGTGCACACAAGATCACGGCGACACACTGTACTTAGAGGCCGTCCATTCTCTTGCAGGCCAAGCTGGTGAATAATCGCAAGTGCCGGACTGCGACCGGGGGAGGACGACCCCAAATCCAGCCACTCACCGACCTGCAACATCGCGTGGAGCGCCTCATGGGTGGCCGGGTGATTGGGCCCGTTGCATGTGGAGATGCCGACCCTGTTCTGGGAAGCAATGGTAAGGACATCACCTTTTGCACCTCTCTCATCCCACTTGCGCATCAGATCAACATCCTTTGCCACTGTCCGACCAATGCACTGAATGCCAGCACTCATGCATCCCGCACTGACGTCCTCTCCTCACTTAAAAGCTACTCTTGTGCCTTCCTGCTTTCAGATGGTCAAGAGGAGGTCCCTCAACTTGCCAGTGACAGACCCTCCGAGGAGGAGCAGGAGGAGGAGCAAGAGGAAGGCGGCCCATCAGGGGAACCCTCAGCCACGGCCACCCAGGCCAATGGAGGGGACACGTCTTCCCTGGAGGGCAGCGTGGTGGAAGTGTCGAAGGGGAGGGGAGCTCCTGGGACCTGCGTGCTGCAGAAAGGCGGGAGGGGGGTGGAAGCTCGGCTGCCTTCTCCCCAGAGGGGGGATGCGTCGGAGGGGAGTCCAATTGCTGGGCCCAGCGGCCTCCAGCAATGCAGGAATGGTCGGCCAGCTCGGCGGCCTTCTCCCCAGAGGGAGAGTCCAGCCTCCAGTCAGGAGATGCTCTTCGCCGAGGAGATGGAATGCCTCGAAGACTTGTCCGCGGACTCGGAGCGCCGGCACACGGAGCTCATGGCAGCAGTGGCACGGTTGCCTGAGTCCATCGATTCCCTCTCTCGGAGTGTGGCTGAGTTCGGGCCCTTTGAGGCCACCAGTCGGGCGGAATACTGGGCAGATCTTTCAGCGACTGGCCAGGTGATTAGTGGTGCCGCCCAGTCACTGGCTGCTCTGCTGCGGTCACTGAACAGGTCAACACAGGCACTCACTGCTGCCACACTCGCTGTGTCAGCCAGGCATCGCCAGGGCACCCGGCGCACTGCAGCAGCACATCGGTCTGTCCCTCGGCAGATTGGTGCACATGCTGCAGTGCTGGCCCGGGCGAGTGCCAGTGTCTCAGGCGACCAGCGAGCGCCTGCCATCCGCCAGCTTGCCACCATTCCTCCAGCCGCCACTGCCACTCCCCCAGTGGAGCTGCCGGGAGCTGCTGCAGCGACTGATGCTGGCCAGCCACAGCTGCAGCAATCAACAGCCGGCCGCTCGACGCCCAGACCTCGACTAGGCCAACCCCCAAGGGCATCTGCCGTCATGACATGTGTCCCTCAGGAGCCTGCCCCCAGCCTTGCAGCAGCCAATGGCCTTACTTTGAGGCGGAGCAGCAGGGCGGGCAGGAGCCACCCAAAGATGGCCAAAGCATCGCCCTAGCGGGCCAAATAGTCGAATGTGTGGCCATTTGTGTTTGTTTCTTGAGGCCGAGAATTGGATGTTTGTTTTTTGAAGGCCGATGATGTGATGTTTGTTTTGGACGAAGGCCGAGAATGACGGCCATTTTAGTTGCCCTATTTTGTTAATCCTCCCCAGGTTGTGGGTGCGAGTAATGTGTTTGAGTGTTTTTTGGGGATTTCCTCTGCTTTTGGTTTTCATGTGGGAAGGGCCCAGAGTTTGTACAATAAAGCATTTTATTTATTCACATTGTCCATGTTTGAACTTTGAAGTGTTTGTTGCCTTAACCGGCTGAGGGCTTGCGGAGCGGCTGCAATCATGTTCTATCATTGGCACAAGCCATTTCCTGACAGGGGGCCTAGGAGTGACGTTCAATAAGCCGACGACGGACGGCCCTTGGACATTGTGCGTCCCTCCTGGGCTGGTACTCCTCGTCCTCGTCATCCTCATGCTCCTCCTGCTCCTCCTCCTGAGGTGGTGGTCCAACATGAGGTGGCAGTGCCAGAGTCCTGCAGATAGCCAGGTTGTGCAGCATGCAGCAAACGACGACGAATTGGGAGACTCGATCCTGCGAGTACTGGAGTGCTCCCCCGGAGTGGTCGAGACAGTGGAACCGTTGCTTCAGCACGCCGATTGTTTGTTCTATGAGGCTCCTCATCGCTTGATGGCTCTCGTTGTATGCCTCTTCAGCAGGGGTCGTGGGTGAGCGGAGCGGGGTCATGAGCCAGGTACACAAAGGATAGCCTTTGTCCCCGATAAGCCATCCTCTTGGGGGAGGCTGTGCCTGGAACATGTCAGCCACAGTTGTCTGTCACAGGATAAAGGCATCGTGGCTGCTGCCTGGAAAGCGAGCATTGACAGCTAGGATGCGCTGCCTGTGGTCACACACCAGCTGTACATTGAGGGAATGGTAGCCCTTCCGGTTGCAGTAATCCTCGGCATGCTCAAGAGGTGCCCGCAAAACCACATGCATGCAGTCAATGGCGCCCTGCACCATGGGGAAGCCCGCTATTCTTGCAAACCCCACTGCACGCTGCTGCTGCTTGTCCAGGGTCATGGGGAAGGAGATGAATTGATGTCTCCTTCTGAAAAGGGCTTCGGTCACCTGGCGGATGCAGCAATGCACGGCGAACTGGGAGATGTTAGCGATGTCCCCAGTAGCGGATTAGAAGGAGCCGGAGGCATAGAAGTTGAGAGCCACCGTCACCTTCACTGCCACCGACAGAGACGTCCTGCGCATCAGCTGTGGCTGCAGATCTCTCTGAAGCAGCCGGCAGATGTCTGTAAACACCTCCCTTTGGAATCGCAGCCTCCTAACACACATCGCGGCAGACATGGTAAGATAGGAGGTCTGCTGGTGGTATACCCTGCGTGGGTAAGGCCTCAGTTGGCGACGCCTGTTGCCCCCTCTGCGTCTAGCCAGGGCTGCCACTCTCTCACGGCATCTGTAAGCCCTTCTGGCATAAGGCTGAAATTCAGTGTTGCCACCCAATGCAGCCCCCATTATATGCTGGCAAACACTGAGCTCTGAATGAAGGCTAAGATAATTGGTAAGCTCTGGCCTGAGCCAAAAATACCTGTCCAAGTGTTGGTCCAAACCAGTAAACTCTCCTCCTTGGTCTCTGTCCAAAAAACCGTTGCACAAGAGTGAATGCTGCAAAATGGCTGGCCTTAATACTGCTGCGTAAGTGCCCTTTAATTAGCGCTCCCCCCGGCCCGGCTGGCCTGTGTACCGTTTCACTTCACAGTCGCTCGGGGCGCCCGGCGCACAATGGGCTGGCGTGAGTGAAGTTCCGGTTTGGGGCGCACAAAGGGCGTTGCACTATTAAATGACGTCATGATCTGCGCGCGCAGCAGGGCACGCGCTAAGACTTTGCGCCGGCGCTAAATGTGTCCTGAAGTTGGGGAGAGGCGCAGATCATGCTGCGCCCGGGCGATAAGCGCCTAGCGCTCGAGATCTACTCCCCCTAAGGCGCTAACGGCAGGCGCGCCCAACTGAATTTCTAGGCCGTGGATTTGAATGCCAGGATCTGTTCCTGTGACACTGTGTAAGTAACCATTGCGAGCATAAGGTGAAAACCAAAGCAAAATACTGCAGATACTGGAAAACTGAAGTGAAAACAGAAAATGGTGGAAATACTCAGCGGGTCAGGCAGCATCTGTGGAGAGAGAGAGAAAAAGAATTAAAGCTTCAGGTCAATGACCTTTGGCCATTAGGTGAAAAGTCTCCTAACCCAAAACAACATTCTTCTGATCTGATACTAACGTTCAGTGTAGGTAGCAGACTGAAATTCGTTAAATAAAGAGTCTCGTCCATTAAATTTGCTGGAGCTGAATACAGAACATTTGAAATAACAACAGAAAATGCTGGAAAAACTCAGCAGGCCAGGCAACATCACTTCACGATGTTGCCTGGCCTGCTGAGTTTTTCCAGCATTTTCTGTTGTTATTTCGGATTTCCAGCATCTGCAGTATTTTGCTACAGAACATTTGGATCTTGGTAACATGATATCACCTTCAGAATCAATAGCTGACAGCAGCGCGGATGGGATGGGGAATGATAAACAGAAATCATGGGGGAAAAAATCGGTTGGTTAGCGTCTCCACTTAGCGCCCGTGACTATTTTAGCTCCGCTCGTGAAATTGATCAGTGCTTTTGCGCTGGTGCTAAACACTACCACCACGATCTCTTGTACCCGCAGATCATGATGTCATTGCAGCGTGCAATGCAATGTTAGTGCCCCGGATTGGGTACTGAGTCACGCCTCCTGCCTTAGTGCCTGCCTCTAGGAATGACATGTAGCGGGAAACGTTTTCAAGTCGTGAAGGGGCTGGGGGAGCAATATTTACAGGCGGGCGCTTCCAGCCTTTTCGTGTCGATAAAATTTTTGGCACATGCAGGTTGAGAGTGAGAAAGACGTCTGGAGAGATTCAATGCTGACCAAAGGAGTTTGGTGTCCTGAGTACCACTTTTGAGGCTAATATTTATTTGACATTTATAGATACCATGTTTAGAAACTTGCACTAACTTGGGGCGTCGTCGTCCAGCTTCAGTTTTGGAGGCAGCAGAGGCACAGAGAGAGAGAGTGTCAAACGTGGCCAGAAGGAGGAGGGCCAACAGGCCTCTGCACAGGAGACATTACCCTCCCAGGGTACTCAGCGAGCCATTCAGCCAAGAGGTGGTCACTGAGCCGTGCCACATCCTGCAACCAGATCTGCAGCCTCAGCTCAGGACCAGGACGTCTGTGTTGGTGGCAGTGAAGGTGACAGTGGTTCTGTGTCTGAATGCCAGCAGTTCCTTTCAGGCTTCTACTGGGGACATAGCGAATATCTCTCATTTGGCTGTTCATTATGGCATCCGGGAGGTGACAAAGGCTTTTTGGAAGAGGAGGCGCCAGTACATCTCTCCCCATGACCCGGGACAAACAGCGCAAACACGCATGTGGCTTTGCGAGGATAGTGGGCTTCCCCAAGTTTCAGGGTGCCATTGACAGCACGCATGTGGCACTGCAGGCACCTCATGAGAATGCAAATGTCTTCTGAAACCACAAGGGCTTCCCCTCTCGGAATATCCAGTTGGTGTGTGAACACAGACAGCTCATACTCGCCGTCAATGCCCGCTATCCTGGCAGCAGCCCTGATTCTTTTATCCTGCGCCAGACTGGGGTCGCAGATCTTTTCCAAACACTGCGTCCACCTAATGGATGTTTCCACGTGGACAAGGGTTATCCACTCTGAACCTGACTGATGAAACCGCTCGTTTACCGCAACACCCCTGCCAAGCTGCAATACAATGAGAGCCATAGCATCACCAGGAACATCATAGAGCAAACTATCGATATCTTGAAACAACGGTTCCCATATCTGGACTACACAGGATGCTTCATAACATTGCAATCATGAGGACCCAGCCATTGTCACCAGGGATTGGTGCACCACCTGAGGAGGAGGAAGAGGGCGAGGAGAAGCAGGAGGAGGAGGAGCAGGATGAGGAGGAAGTCCACCAGCAACAACCTCGTCGGGAGGTTGACAATGTTGCCACTGCAAGGGCCGTCCATGAATGGCTCCTAAGACACCGATTCTAACCCCTTATGAGAAGATTGCTTCTGGGGTGAAGAAGCACATCATTGAAACATCCCGCACCCCCTATTGCTGGGTAAAGCTGCAATGAGTTGAATCAGGAAAGATGTAAATTAACAATAATATCAAATATTTATGTTATAAACACTGTGACATTTATTAAAGAAAAACAATTAGAAACAAACCCAACAAATCATGAACTAACAAATCTCGTTCTCACAACATGTAGATAAATGGCAAAACAGTAAACCAATTTAATAACAACAACCTCGAAATTTCCCAGAAACACTCCACCGATTAACTTACAGATTGTACTGTAGGGCCTTCGAGAGTGACCTCCATCACTTGCGCACTGCCCCCCTACCCACACTACTGCTCCACCTAATGTGGTCCCAGTTGCTACAGGAAGGCTGGCAGAGGGCTGCTGAATGCTGGATTCAGAGACTGGAGATAGATTTGAAGAACGCCCTCGACCAGCTCTGGGCCTGGAGGGCCCGGCTGCAGACTGCATCAACTCAGCATGGGCGGCGGCACTCTGGGCTGGCTGTGTTGCAGGACGTGCCAAGTGCAATGGGGAAGTGGCAATGGTGGGCGCAGGAATGATGTCATCCAGAGAGAGGACAGCACCTTCCTGCTGGACTGACACACTGCCACTCCCCTGGGTCAGAACCTCCGCATCAGGAGTAATCTGCTCAAGCACAGATTGCTGACCTGCTGCGGTACTGTGATATTCCCGGGGGACTGTGGGTGACCCAGCGAGGATGGCATCAGTCAGTGCTTGCGTGACATCTATCTGGGACTGCATCAGAGCAGTTTGAGACGGGAAGGCACCAGCTGATGACTCAGTTGCAGCACTAAGGCATTGCATTGCATCGGGCTGTGCTGCAATGGAGATTGCAACCTCATCCATTACCTGCCTCTCTGTGTCCCCAAGGTTTCCCTTCAATTCCACCATCCTCTGCAACGAGGCAAGGATGGGTTCAAGGGTTTGTGCACAGATGACATCTGTATCAGCGGTGGACTCCTCCACAATCCTAGCCAGTCCACCCATGCTGTCTGACAACCTTGACGTTGCACACATTAGCTCAGTGTGCATGCTCAAGGACTGGCTATTCATGGCCGTGATGTCGATGCCCTCATTTAAGTCCTGTGCAGCAGAACTCGCATGCATACTTCCCCTATGTACATGGCATTGCTACAGCCCACTGGGTCCAGGAGCTACGCCCTCATCAGACACTAACCCCTGCTCAACTCCAGGGCAGGCATGGCCCCAGTGTCTGATATGTCACAGTCGGGAGACGCAGGCGGTGAGGCTCCGGCTTCCTCTTCCATCTGGCCTGGCACGGCACTGCCACTGGCAGGCTGAGGGATAGGTTGGTTAGCTGGTGATTCACTATCTGAAACCAGGAAGGTACAAGAATGGCTTTAGCGTGAGGGCAGGGGGATAGGAAGGGAGCAAAGACAGGATACTGTTAGTTGGATTGAAAGTGTAAAAGGCTGGTGTTGTGAGGGGGAAGTGGTATGAGAGAGGAAAGAAAGCTGATGAACATACCATTGCTGTCCCAAGGGGTCGACCTCTCCAGTGGCCTCAACACCTATGACCTGGCTGGCAAAGATTCTGTACAATCTGTCCTCCAACTCAGTCAGTAGGTCAGCTGGTCCTCCTCCCTTGTGCTGCTGCTCCCATCTATTTTGAAAGAGCTTGGCCTGCAAGAAAAAAGTCAGGTGTGTTTGTAAGTGTGCAGCCATGAGTTTGGCTGACGTGCCTACCACAGTTGAAAAGGCAGTATTGTGTGCAGACATGTGTTGGGCAGATGTGCCTACCATAGTTGAATAGCCTTTATTGTGAGCAGCCATGTGTTTAACACAGGTGCCTACCACAGTTGAATAACCGTTATTGTGTGAAGCAATTTGTTTGGCAGATGTGCCTATTCTGGGTGAATAGACGTTATTTTGTGCAGGCATGTGTTTGGCAGGTGTACCTACCATAGTTGAATAGCCGTTATTAGGTGAGGCAATGTTTTTGGCAGCTATGCCTACCATAGGTGAATAGCCGTTACTGTGTGCAGGCATGTGTTTGGCAGATTTGCCTGCCATAGTAGAATAGACGTTATTGTGTGCAGCTATGTGTTTGGCAGATGTGCCTACACAGTTGAATATCCGTTATAGTGTGCAGCTACGTGTTTAGCAGATGTGCCTACCATAGTTGAAAAGCCGTTGCTGTGTGCAGCCATGTAAATGGCAGAAGTGACTCCCGTAGTTGAAGAGCCATTAATGCCTGCAAGGTGTGGGATGTGCATCTGTGTTTTATGAGACGGCCATAGGTCTTGGATGAGTGTTGGGCATTTGGATTTATAAACCCTCTGGGCACAGAGTGAAGTTGAGATGGAGGGATGTAGAGGTATTGAAAAGCAGGTACAAACCCTGACCACCCGAGTAAGGTCGTTGAACTTCTTCCGACATTCGGTGTGGGCCCTCGGCACCAGGCTCCTCGAGGAGTGTTGCTGAGCTAACTCCCTCCACACCCTTCTAAACTCCCGGGGCAATGGCCTCCTGCCACTCTCAGGGAACAGCATTGCCCATCGCAGTTCCACTGTGCCAACCAGAGCCACCAAAGCCTCGTCGCTGAAGCCCCTAGCTCCTTCTCTGGGCCTCTCCATTACTTAGTATTAATAACTCGACATAGATCCTTTCTATGAACACCAACAGCAGTGAGGAAGTGATAGTACATATTTCGTATATCATAACATATTCCTAATATCCTAAACATGTCACCCCAATCCATGCCTTCCCTTCTGGGAGTGTCTGATGGTCTTTGTGCTGGAGGCAGCGTGCTGACTGTGTGAGGTGACACAGTGAAGGGAGCTCCTTATTTAGAGCAGAGGGAAATCCCCGAATGACATCATTAGGCATCACTGTAACTTGAATTAATTACAATCATTGAAAAAACAGACACATTGAACCACTGTCACCACAACAGTTTACTGCAACACAATCTAGCTCACCTTATTGTAAACAGTTTTTAATTAACAGTGAACAAATACCTACTATTTCATCCGCCATAAATATAAGATTATAAGAATTAGGAGCAGGAATAGGAAAATGGCCCTTCGAGCCCTCCATTGAATAAGATCATGGATGACCTTCGACCTAAAATCCACGTTCCCCCCACAACCACCCCATCCTCATATCCTTTGATTCCTGTAGAGTCCAAGAATACCGAGGATAGAATAGAGAAAAGGAAGTTTCTCGTCATGTATTGATCTAAAGCTGAGAACAAAAGACTAGTAAGTGACAGAAAAAGGAAGGAATAATGTGTCAGCTGTGGCACAGTGGGTCGATTCCTACTCAGAAGGTTGTGGGTTCAAGTGCCCACTCCATGGACTTGTAGCATATTAATCTAGGCTGACGCTCCAGTGCAGTGCTGAGGGAGTGCTGCACTGACAGATGCCGTCTTTCAGATGAGACGTTAAACCAAGGCCCTGTCTGCACTCTCAGGTACACGTAAAAGATCACATGGTACTATTTCGAAGAAGAGTGGCGGAGTTATCCCCGGCGTCATGGCCAATATTTACCCCACAATCAACATAACAGAAACAGGTTGTCTGGTCATTATCACATTGCTGTTTATGGGAGCTTGCTGTGCGCATATTGGCTGCCGTGTTTCCCACACTGCAACAGTGACTACACTTCCGAAAGTACTTCATTCACTGTAAAGCGTTTTGAGATGTCCGGTGGTCGTGAAAGGTGCTATATAAATGCAAGTCTTTCTTTCTTAAAAGGCAGAATCATAGAATGGTTACAACGCAGCAGGAGGCCATTCGGCCCGTCGAGCCCATGCCGGCTCTCGGCAAGAGCACTTCAGCAAGTCTCACTCCGACGTCCTTTCCCCGTAGCCATGCAAATTATTTTCCTTCAGGTACTTATTCAATTCCCTTTTGAAAGCCACGATTGAATCTTCCTCCTCCACCCTTTAAGGTAGAGCATTCCAGATCCTAACAACTTGATGCCTAAAAAGTTTTTTCTTATGTCGCCTTTGTTTATTCTGCCAATCACCATAAATCTGTGCCCTCTGACTCGTGAATGTTCCACCAATGGGAACATTTTATCTCTATATACTCTGTCCAGACCCCTCATGATTTTGAATACTTCTATCACATCTCCTCTCAACGTTCTCTGCTCTAAGAATACCAACCCCCGCTTCTCCCATCTATCCACGTAACTGAAGTCACTAATCCCTGGAATCATTCTTGTAAATCCTATCTGCACCCGCTCTAAGGCATTCAAAGGCTTCCTAAAGGGCAGTGCCCAGAATTGGGCACAATACTCCAGTTGAGGCTGAACCAGTGTTTTGTACAGATTCATCATAACTTCCTTGTTTCTGTACTCTATGCCTCTATTTATGAAGCCCAGGATCCCATATACTTTTTTAACCGATTTCTCAACCTGCCTTGGAATCTTCAATGAATTGTGCACATATACCTCCAGGTCTCTGTGTACATGCACCCCTTTTAGAATTGTACCCTTTAATTTATATTGTCTCTCCTCATTCTTCCTACCAAATTGCATAATTTCACACGTTTCTGAATCAAATTTCACATGCCACTTGTCCGCCCATTCCATAGGCATAGACTCTTTTTCAAGTCTATGCCTATATGTCTCACTGTTCATTATACTTCGAAGTTTTGTGTCATCTTCGAATTTCGAAATTGTGCCCTGTAAACCCAAGTCCAAGTCATTAAAATATATCAAGAAAAGCAGTGGTGCTAGTACCGACCCCTGGGGAACACCACTCTATACCTTCCTCCAGTCTGGAAAACAACCGTTCACCACTACTCTCTGTTTCCTGTCACGAAGCAAATTTCGCATCCATGCTGCCATTTTCCATTTTATTCCACGGGTTTCAACATTGCAGTAAAAAGTCACACAACACCAGGTTATAGTCCAACAGTTTTATTTGAAATCACAAGCTTTCGGAGAGCTGCTCCTTCGTCAGGTGAAATGGAGAGATGCATAAAGACACAGCTTATATAGTCAGAGAATAATGCCAGATGATGACAGGTAATCTTTCTAACTGCCATTTATCACACCTCGGCAGAGAGATAATCACAGCAATCAAAGGTGTGGATGGTGTCCAAATAGGTCAGTCAAGAGAACATTACATCAAAGAACAATGAGGTGGGGTCACAAGGGGTCAAATGTTGCAGATGCTGGGGTCTGTATGAAAAACAAAAAACATTTTTTTTCCTGGAAATCACAGCAGGTCCGGCTGCATTTGTGTAGAGACAACCAGCCAATGACGTCTCGAGTCTGGATGACCTACGTCAGGTGGGGTTACATGTAGCATGACATGAACCCAAGAACCCGGTTGTGGCCGTCCTCATGAGTGCGGAACTTGGCTATGAGTTTCTGCTCTATGATTTTGCGTTGTCGTGTGTCTCGAAGGCCGCCTTGGAGAATGCTTACAGGAAGATTGGAGGCTGAATGTCCTTGACTGCTGAAGTGTTCCCCAACTGGGAGGGAACACTCCTGCCTGGCGATTGTTGTGCGGTATCCATTCATCCATTGTCGCAGTGTCCGCATGTTCTCGCCAATGTACCATGCTCTGGGGCATCCTTTCCTGCAACGTATGAGGTAGACAACGTTGGCCGAGTCACATGAGTATGTAGCATGTACCTGGTGGGTGGTGTCCTCATGTTTGAGGATGGTATCTGTGTTGATGATCTGCCATGTCTTGCAGAGGTTGCCGTGGCAGGGTTGCATGGTGTCGTGGTCGCTGTTCTCCTGAAAGCTGGGTAATTTGCTGCGAACGATGGTCTGTTTGAGGTTAGGTGGCTGATTGAAGGCGAGTAGTGGAGGCGTGTGGATGGCGTTAGCGAGGTGTTCATCATCATCGATGACGTGTTGAAGGCTGCGAAGAACATGGTGTAGTTTCTCCGCTCTGGGGAAGTACTGGACGACGAAGGGTACTCTGTTGGTTGTGTCCCGTGTTTGTCTTCTGAGGAGGTCTATGTGATTTTTTGCTGTGGCCCGTCGGAACTGTCGATCGACGAGTCGAGCATCATATCCCGTTCTTACGAGGGCGTCTTTCAGCGTCTGTAGGTGTCCATCGCGTTCCTCCTCGTCTGAGCAGGTCCTGTGTATTCGCAGGGCTTGCCCATAGGGGATGGCTTCTTAAATGTGGTTAGGGTGGAAGCTGGAGAAGTGGAGCATCCTGAGGTTGTCCGTGGGCTTGCGGTAGAGTGAAGTGCTGAGGTGTCCGTCTTAGATGGAGATTCGTGTGTCCAAGAATGATACCAAATCTGAGGAGTAGTCCATGGTGAGTTTGATGGTGGGATGGAACTCGTTGATGTTATCGTGTAGTCTTTTCAGTGATTCTTCGCCGTGGGTCCATAGGAAGAAAATTTCGTCGATGTATCTGGTGTATAGCGTTGGTTGGAGGTCCTATGCAGCGAAGAAGTCTTGCTCGAACTTGTGCATGAAGATGTTGCCGTATTGGGGTGCGAATTTGGTCCCCATGGCTGTTCCGTGTGTTTGGGTAAAGAACTGGTTGTTGAAGGCGAAGACATTGTGGTCAAGGCTGAAGCGGATGAGTTGCTGGCAAGCCTATTATGTGGCACTTTATCAAACGTCTTTTTGAAGTCCATGTACACCACATCATTGGTCCTAGCTCTGTTGAGGACCCTTGCTTTTATATATATATATATATATATATATAAATTATTTACACTTGAATGTAGGGGGTATGATTAAGAAGTTTGCAGATGATACAAACATTGGCTCTGCGGTGGATAATGAAGTAGAAAGCTGCAGACTGCAGGAAGATATCAATGGATTGGCCAGTTGCGCACAACAGAGGCAAATGGATTTCAATCCAGATAAGTGCAATATAATGCATTTGGGGAGGGCTAACTAGGCAAGGGAATACACAATAAATGGGAGGACACTGATAAATGCAGAGGAGCAGAGGGACCTTGGAGTGCATGTCCACAGGTCGCCTGAAGGTAGCATGACAGGTAGATAAGGTGGTTAAGAAGCCATACAGGATATTTGCTTTATTAGCCAAGTCCAAGAACAGGGAGATTATGCTTGAACTGTGTATAACGCTAGTTAGGCCTCAGCAGTTCAGGTCACCATATTACAGGAACGATGTGATTGCGCTATAGAGTATACAGAGAGATTTACGTGGATGTTCCCAGAACTGGATAATTTTAGCTAGGAGGAAAGAGTAAAGGGGCTGGGGTTGATTTATTCAGAACAGAGAAGGCTGAGGGGAAACCTAATTGAGGTATATAAAATTATGACGGGCTTGGATAAAGTGGATATGTGCGACTATTTCACTTAGCAGAGTAGTCAAAAAAAGGGGTTAGATTTAAGGTAATTGATCGGAACTTTAGAGGAGATTTGAGGAGAAATCCATTCACCTAGAGGGTGGTGGGGGTTTGAAACTCACTGCCTGATAGGATGGTAGTGGCAGAAACCCTATCACATTTAATAGTACTTGGATATGCACTGCAAGTGCTGTAGCCTGCAAGGCTACGGACCAAGTGCTGGAAAGTGGGATTAGGATGGATAGCTCTTTGTCGGCCAGCATGGACGAGATGGGCTAAATGGCCTCCTTCTGTGCTGTAAATTTCTATGATTCTACGCAACACATCCGGCCTGTACAGGTCCCACCTCCCCCAGAACCGAACCCAATGTCCCAGGAATCTAAAGCCCTCTCTCCTGCACCATGTTTTCAGCCATGCTTTCATCTGGTCTATCCTCCTCTTTCTATACTCACTGTCTAGTGGCACTTGGAGTAACACGAAGGTTACTACCTAGGAGGTCTTGCTTTTTAATCTCTTTCTTAGCTCCCTAATATCTACCAGCAGGATCAATCCTTCTTTCTACCGATGTCGTGGGTGCTGATATGGACCGCGACCTCTGGCTATTCACTCTCCCCTCTCAGAATATCCTGCTGCCACTCAGTGACATTCTTGACGCTGGCACCATGGAGGCAACATACCATCCTGGAATCATGGCTGCGGCCGGAGAAAGGCCTGTCTGTTCCCCTAAATATCGAATTTCCTATCACTTTTATGTTCCCGATCTTCCTCCTCCCCCCAGCTGCAGCTGAGCCCCCCGTGGTGCCGTGGACCTGGCCCTGGCTGTATTCCCCACAGGAACCAATGAATACCGGTGATAGAGTGAGATGCAATCAGGGGACCCTGCACTACCTGCTTGGTCCTCCTTGACTCTTTGGAGGTCACCAATTCTCGCTCTGCCTGCACACTCTTATGCTGCGGGGTGACCACCTCCTGAAACGTGATAATGACGGAGCTCTCAGCCTCACGGATGCACCGCAGTGACGCCGGCTGCTGCTGAAGCTCCAAAACTCGTGGGAAGTGTTCTGGAGTTCCTACATTGAACAAGATGGGCATTCCGTGGGACGGAGGTGCCCTGCCAAGCCTCTATTTAATAGACTATTAACTAACTTGACAGAATTAATCTCATCTACTCACCATTTCTTTTCTTTGCAGCGTCTTCCCTTATGCTGCCATCACTTACCTTGCTCCTTGCGCTTGCTCCCGACTCTGGGTTCTCTTCCATACCTTTATCTCCGGCCGCTCCACTCGCTCTCTCCTCCTTCCCCCTCTGCCCCTAATTCCTACACTCTCCAAATTCACAACCTTAACACTCTGTTTAGAACCACTCCTTTTCGGTTCATTCTGTGCAGACCACTGAAAAAATGGATTTCCCCACTCTTGATCACTGAATTATTCCACACCAGGCCACCAGGTTCAAAAATAACAATAAATAAATGGTCCTAAACGGCAGGGTCTTAACGATGATCCCAGTGATGGAACGATGGGGCGCACCTACATGGCATTGGTCCACCTCAATCCAGGAATTTCATTCCCAGGGCTGCCTAGATTAGATTGCTACAACCTCAATCCAGGAATTTAATTCCCTGGGCTGCCTAGATTACACTGTTCCCACCACAATCAAGGAATTTCATTCCCAGGGCTTCCTAGATTACGTGGCTCCCAGCTCAATCCAGGAATTTAATTCCCACGGCGACCTAGATTACATTGCTTCCACCTCAATCCAGGAATTTTATTCCCAGGTGGCCTAGAATAGACTACTCCCACCTAATCCAGGGATTTCATTCCCAGGGCCGCCTAGATCAGTTTGCATCTGCCTCAGTCCAGAAATTTCATTCCCAGGCTGACTGGGTTACACTGCTCCCGTCTCTGTCGAGGAATTTAATTCCCAGGGCCGCCTCGTTTACACTACCCCCGCCTCAGATCAGGAATTTCAATCCCAGGGACGCCTAGATCACACTGATCCTCTCTCAGTCCAGGAAATGCTTTCCCAGGGCTGCCAATATTACATTGCTCCTGCCTCAGTACAGGAATTTCAATCCCAGGGCTGCCTAGATTACGCTGCTCCTGCCGCAGTCCAGGCATATCATTCCAAGGGCAGCCTAGTTTCCCACGCTCCCGAAGAAGTCCAGGAATTTAATTGCTATGACTGCCTACATTACACTGTTCCCTCCTCAGTCCAGGAATTTCATTCCCAGGAAAGCCTACATCAGACTGCACCCGCCTCAGTCCAGGAAATAGTTCCCAGGGCAGCCTAGATTAAACTGCTCCCACCTCACTCCGGGATATTCATACCCTGGGCTGCCTAGTATAAGCTGCTCCCGCCTGAGTCCAGGAATTTAATTCCATGGGATGCCTAGATTACACTGTTCCCGCCTCAATCCACGAATTTCATTTGCAGGGCCGTCCAGTTTACACTGCTCCCACTTCAATCCAGAAATGTCATTCCCAGGGTCGCCTAGGTTACACTGCTCCCACCTAAATCCAGTAATTTTATTCCCAGGGCCATCTAATTTAAACTGATCCCACCTCAATCTAGGAATTTAATTCCCAGGTAGCCTAGATTACACTGCTCCCGCCTCAGTCCAGGAATTTCATTCCCAGGGCCGCCTAGTTTACACTGCTCCCAGCTCAGTCCAGGAATTTTATTCCAAGGGTCGTCCACATGGCACTGCTCCAACCTCAATCCAATAATTTCATTCCAAGGGCCAACTAGGTTACACTGCTCCCGCCTCCGTCCAGGAATTCCAATCCCAGGGCTGCCTAGATTACACTGCTCCCACCTCATTCCAGGAATTCCATTCCCAGGGCTGCCTAGATTACACTGCTCCCACCTCAGTCCAGGAATTTCATTCCCAGGTCTGGCTAGATTACACTGTTCCCGACTGAGTCCTGGAATTCAGTACCCAGGTCTTTACCCTATTGCCTGAAACTAGAATTAGAACAATAACAACATGTTTCTGAAGATTGACCACAACCAGACAAATATGTCATCGTGCTTGACAGAGGGGAATAAAAATTAAAAGGAGCAAAGGGTTGATATCAAGGAATCAAAGGAAAATGTTTAAATCATTAACCAATGAGATAAGTAGCCGGGAAGCATCTCAATACTCCATGAAGGACTCTGGAAACGTTGAATTCTCGCATAGTCACACTCAGAGAACCATAACTGTCAGTCAATTTTCCAAAAACTCCATTACCATCCCAGGCTGTGTCCTGTTCCACCGTAAGCAAAGACCCACCAGAGGTGGCGACACAGTGTTACACAGTCGCGTGGGTGAGACCCTTCGAGTCCTCAACATTACCTAATGATGTAATGAAGTCACATGGCTTACAGTCATACATGGGCAAGGTAACCTCCTACTGATTGCTTCCTACCGCCCTCCCTCAGCTGATGAATCGGCACATCGTCATGCTGAGCACCAGTTGATGGGAGCACCGAGAGCAGAAAGGGCACAAATTATACTTTGGGTCAGGAGGGGAAACTGCAATGCCCATTACCAAAAGTGGCTCAGAAATATCATCATTAATCGAGCTCTGAAGAATGCAGCTGCCACACTGGGATTACGGCAGGTGGTGAGTGAAGCAAGATGAGAGAATATCCTGCTTGACCTCGTCCTCACCAACCTACCTATCGCATATGCATCTGTCCATGACGATATAGGTAGGACCGTCCATTGTACAATATGTTGGAGAATAAGTCTCGCCTTCACCCTGAGGCCAACCTCCATTATATCACGTGCCACTACCACGGTGATCATTGGAATGAAATTAGCAAGAGAGAAGCGATCCCACAACCAACAGAGTAAATTATTTCAAAGCTGGCATATCCTGCCGTGAATGGTAATGAACAACTGAGCCGTTTCCGCAGAGCCCTGAAAGTTTCCCCATTTCAGGTATGTATCCAATTACCTTTTGGAAGATACAGTTAAGAAAGAAAGAAACAATTGCATTGATACAGCGCTTTTCACGATCTTGCGATGTCTCAAAACGTTTCCTGACAATGAAGTAATTTTGAAGTGTAGTCACGGTTGTACCGCAGGAAACCTGGCAGCCAATTTGCGCAAAGCAAGCTCCCAAAAACAGAAATGTGATAAAGACCAGATCACCTGCTTTAGTGAGATAAATATTAGTCAGAACACCGGGGTTAACGCTGCTGCTCTTCTTCAATATAGTTCCATGGGATCTTTTACCTCCACCTTAGAGAACAGACGGGGCCTCAGTCTAAAGTCTAATCTGAAAGACGGCTACTCCGACAGTGCAGTGCTCCCTCAGTACTGCCCCTCTGACGGTGCAGTGTTCCATCAGTGCTGCACTGCAGTGTTAGCCTAGATGTTTGTACTCTAGTCGCTGGAGTGGGACTTGAACCCAAGAACCTTCTGACTCAGAGTCGAGAGTGCTACGACCTGAGCCTACTGAATCTGCTTCCACCAGATTTTCCAAGTTAATTTCAGATCTAAAAACTCACTGCATGACCAATGTTCTTCTCACCTGCTCCCTGTATCTTTTACCAATGATAATATGCCTGCGCCCTTTTGGTAATGACAAGGCAAGAAGCGGAAATAGTTTCTGCATGCTTACTGTATCAAAACCCTTCATCATTTTGAACAATATTCAATCTCCCCCTAACGTTCTCTGCTGTAACGAGAACAGTCCCAGCTTCTTTCGTCTCCCCACACAACTGAAATCCCTCATCCATGTGTGACTTGTCCTGTCTCTTTAAAACGACTGAGTGATCGGTCCTGTCTCTTTGAAGAGCCTGTGTGACTGGCCCTGTCTCTTTACAAGGCCTGTTTGACTGGTCCTGTCTCTTTAACAAGCCAGTGTGACTGATCATGTCTGTTTATAAAGCCTGTGTGACTGGTCCTGTCCCTTTATAAACCTGTGTGGCTAGTCCTGTCTCTTTATAACGCCTGTTTGACTGGCCCTGTCTCTTTAAAAAGCCTGTGTGACTCGTCTTGTCTATTTAAAAAGCCTGTGTGACTCGCCCTGTCTCTTTAAAACGCCTGCGTGACTGTTTCTGTCTCTTTCAAATGCATGTGTGACTGGTTCGGTCTCGCAGCACGGTGGCATAGTGATTAGCACTGTTGCCTCACAGCGCCAGGGACCCGGGTTCGAATCCGGCCTGGGGTGACTGTGTGGAGTTTGCATATTCTCCCTGTGTTTGCGTGGGTTTTCTCCGGGTGCTCTGGTTTCCTCCCACAGTCCAAAGATGTGCGGGTTAGGTTGAATGGCTATGATAAAATTGACCCTTATTGTTAGGGGGATTAAATACGGGGATAGGGTGGGATATGTGTTGGTGTAGGGGTTACGGGAATCGGGTGGGATATGTGTCGGTGCAGGCTCGATGGGCCGAAATGGCCTCTATCTGCACTGTGGGGTTTCTGTGATTCTGTTATAAAGGCTATGTGACTCGTCCTGTCTATTTTAAAAACTTGTGTGACTGTTTCAGTCTCTGTAAATATCTGGGTGAGTGTTTCTGTCTCTTAGAAAGCCTGTGTGAATGTCTCTATGTCACTGGCTGCGGTTCCGGCCTCTTCTTTAGGTGTTCAATGCATGTTATACAATTAAGAAGAGTTGGAATGGATTTTGTTTTTATTTAAACAGGGGACCACAGGGGTGTTGATAATGTAGGATTTCTGAGTCTTGTTCTTTGACACTGAAGTGGCTTCAAAGAGTTATGGAGAAACCTTTGCTGGAAAAGTAGTATTAAGAATTGAAGCCCTAGGCCTAGAAATCCGTCATTTACTGTAGTGGAACTGAACATCAGGTGCTGCGTGTAACGGGCACCCAATCCGATACCTTCCATTTAACCCACCGCCCGAGATGAATTTCTCGGCCCTTGTCTGCAGACATCGGCAGTTATCAAATGTCACAGCGTGCTGATGAATTGGACTGGACTTGGTTGAGGGATGGGGAGGTATAAGAGTTATATCTAAATTTAATTACAAGCATTTCTGTCTCATCCAAACGTCAGCTGTCAGTGTCCTAACTCGCATCAAGTCCCGTTCACCCATCACCCCTGTGCTCGCTGACCTACATTGGCTCCCAGTCTGGCAATGCCTCGATTTTAAAATTTACATCCTCATGTTCAGCCCCAACTGATTCACAAGTACCAGTAAAGGATTTGAATCCCGAAAATGCCAAACGTTAGTTTGTTTGTGTTTAGTATTTTAATGTAAGTACTTTCCACCCCCAGGGCAGCAGTTGGATTCCTACAATTGGCATCAAGGTGATGAGGCATAGGAGAGGGGATAGAATTGGGCTCAGGCTCAAGCGCAAAACGCCATCACCTCTAATTTCCCTCTTCAATTCACACACCATCTGAACCAGGACATTTTTGAAATTCATTCTGGGGATGTGGGCATCGCTGGCAAGGACAGCATTTTTTCCCATCCCTAATTGCCCTTGAGATGGTGGTGGTGAGCTGCCTTATACAACTGAGTGGCTTGCTAGACCATTTCAGAAGGCAGTTAAGTGTCAAGCTCTTTGCTGTGGATTTGTAGTCACATTTCGGCCAGAATGGGTAACAACAGCAGATTTCCTTCCCTAAAGGATAGGTACTGAAAAAGTTGGTTTTTTTATGATCACCATTATTTACACTAGCTTTTTAATCCAGATTTGTTTAATTAATTGAATTTAAACTCCCCAGTGGTGGGATTTGAACTCTGGCTCATTTGTCCAGTCATCTGGTTTACTAGTCCAGCATCATAACCACTGTGCTGCCGTACCCTTCAAATCTATCCCCGTTCCTTCATCGTCAATTGGTCAAAATCCTGAAATTCCTGCAGTAACAGTGTTGTGGGAGCACTTTCACCACACAGACTGCAGTGGCTCAAGATGAAGACCCACCATTTTCTCATGGGTAACTAGTGATGGGCAAGTAGTACCAGCCTTGACAGCATCACCCATATCCTGGGAACAAATAGGTAGAAATAATATCATAGGAATAGTCAATGATTTGGTATTTCATTGAATCATAGCAGGCGAGGCCTGTGATCAGAGCGGGGCGTTATGCACCGCTAAACAAATTGTCAACTCAACGTGGATCACCAATTCAATGATTCTAAGATTGCTGCTGCCCATACTTTCCAAATGTCCCTACTCTTTCAAAATGTGCTTGATAAAGTACCACATAATACCAAATCTGGAGGCAATGGGATTAACGTGGCAGTGGCAACATTGTTCAGAAATTGGCTAAGAGACATAATGCAGAGAGTAGTGGTGAACAGTTGTTTTTCAGACTGGAGGGAAGTATACACTGGCGTTCCCCAGGCGTCGGCATGGGGACCATAGCCCGTGGGCTTGGGTATACAGCGTATAATTTCAAACTTTGCAGATATAACGTAACTCGGAAATGTTAATAAACAGTGAGAAGGATAGTAACAGACCTCAGGAGGACATAGACAGACTATCGAAATGGGCAGACACATGGCAGATACAATTTAACACAGAGAAGTGTGAAGTGATACATGTTGGTAGGAAGTATGAGGAGACGCAATATAAACTAAACGGTACAATTTTAAAGCAGTTGAGACCTGGGGTGTACTTACACAAACCTTTGAAAGTGGCTGGACAAGTTGTGATGGCTGTTAATAAAGCATACGGAGTCATTGGGTTTACAAACAGAAACAAAGAGTAACAAAACCCAGGTAGAAATGCTAACCGTTTCTAAATCACTAGTTAGGGCCCAGCTGGAGTATTGTACCTAATTTTTAGCACCATGCTTTGGCAAGCATGTAAAGGATTAGAGAAGGTATAGAAGAGATTTATGCGAATGGTACCAGGGATCTGGGACTTCAGTTACTTGGAGAGACTGGAGAAGCTGGGATTGTTCTTTGTAGAGCAGCGAAGGTTAAGATACATAGAATTAAAGAATCATAGAAATTTACTGCTCCGAAGATCGCCATTCGGCCTATTGAGTCTGCGAAGTTCTCAAAAGAGCTATCCCGCCGAATCACGCTTTCCTGCTCTTGGTCCGTAGCCTTGCAAGTTATGACACTTAAAGTGCCAATCCAATTACTATCCAATCATTCCTCATAGCTAAAATTCTCCAGTCCTGGCAACATCCTCATAAATCTCCTCTGTGTCCTCTCTAGTGCAATCACATATTTCCTTTAATGTGATGACCAGAACTGTACACAGTACTCTAGCGGTGGCATAAGTTGTGTTTAATACAATTCTAGAATAACCTCCCTGCTGTTTTATTCTATGCCTCGGCTAATAAAGCAACGTATCCTGTATGCTTTCTTAACCGTCCTCTCTACATATCCTGCTACTTTCAAGGATCTGAGGACATGTGCTCCAAAGTCCCTCTGTTCCTCTACACGTCTCAGTCTCCTACCATTTATTGTATATTCCCTTGCCTTGTTAACCCTCCCCAAATGCATTACATTAAACTTCTGAGGATTGAAGTCAATTTCCCACAGTTTTGCCACCTGACCAGTCCATTGATATCTTCATGCAGTCTGCAGCTTTTTTACTTACTATCAACCACACAGCCAATTTTAGTATCATCTGCAAACTTCTTAATCATGCCCCATACACTGAAGCCTATATCATTGATATATACCACAAAAAGCAGGGGACCTATTACGGAGCTCTGCAGAACCTCACTGGAAACAGCTTCCAGTCACAAAAACAGTCTTCTCTCATTACCATGTATTTCCTCACATTGAGCAATTTTGGATACAACTTGCCACTTTGTATTGGATCCCATGTGCTTTTACTTTCGTGACCAGGTTGCCGTGCGGGACCTTGTCAAAAGCCTTGCTAAAATCCATATAGACCACATCAAATTCACTAACATCATCGACCCTCCTCAAAAAATTCAGCAAGTTAGTCAGACACGACCTTCTCTTAACAAATCCATGCTATCTGTCCTTGAGTAATCTGTGAATTTCTAAATGCCGATCGTTACTGGCCATCAGAATTTTTACAATAATTTTCCAACCGACGAGAATAGGCTGACTGGGCTGTAATCGGTTTATCCCTGTCTCCCTTTTTAAACAATGGTACAATGCTAGCAGTGCTCCAGTCCTCTGGCGCCACGCCAGTAAGGATTGGAAAATTATGGTCAGAGCCTCCGCAATTTTCTCTCTTGCCTGTCCTACAGCCTGGGATATATTTCATCTGGGCCTTATGATTTATTTACTTTCAAAGATGCTAAACAACTTAATATTCCCTCTCTTGCTATGTTTATCTCATCTAATATTTCACAATACTCCTCCTTAACTACCATTTCTGCATCATCACTTCTGCTGTGAAGACAGATGCAAAGCAGTTATTAAGAACCATACCCACGTCTTCCGCCTCCCCACTCAGGTTACCTTTTTTGTCTCTAATAGGCCCTACACTTTCCTTCTTGCTCTTTATGTATTAATAAATGGGTTTTCCTTGATTTTGCTTGCCAATATTTTGATGCCCTCTCTGTGCTTACCTATTTTCTTTTTCAAATTTCACCCCTGCACTTTCTATACTCCTCTAGACTTTCTGTAGTATTGTGCTCTCGGTATCTGACAAAAGTTCCTTTTTGTCCCTTATCCTTCCCTTTATTCCCCTTGACATCCAGGGGGCTCTAGATTTTGACAGGGCTCTGGCTAAAGATTAGGAGTAATTAGGTAGCTCTTTTCAAGAGACGGCACAGACACGATGGGGCGAATGCCCTCGGTCTGTGCTTTACTATTCTATGATTCTATAAGCAAGACAAAGACAGAGAGAAGCGGGAGAGGGAGCCAGGTAGAAAGACTGAAATAAAAATAGAGACTGAAAGACAGGGAGATGTACAGAGGGAAAGAAAGCAGCTTTAAAAGGAGAATTGGATAAATACCTGAAGGGGAACAATTTTCAGAACTATAGGGCAAGATCAGGGAAATGGGACTAATTGTAGGGGTTTGATCTTAAGGATGAGAATATTAAAATCGAGGCGATGCCGGTTCGGGAGCCAATGTAGGTCAGTAATCAAAGGGGTGATGGGTGAATGGGACTGGGTGCGAGTTAGGATGTGTGCAGTAGAGTTTTTGATGAGCTTTCGTTTACAGAGGCTTGTTACTGCACTGCTGGCCAGGAGAGCATTGGAATAGTCGCGTCTGGATTTAACAAAGGCAGAGATGAGGGTTCATGCAGCGGAAGGGCTGAGGCGGGGCGGAGGCTGGTGATATTTTGGAGGTGGTATTAGGCAGGACTGGTGATTCAGAGGATCTGAGGTCGCAACTTAGCTTAGGGTCAAAGAGAACGCCGGGGTTGCAAGCAGCCTTGCTCAGCCTCAGGCATGGGATAGGGAGGGGGACTGAGTCAGAAGATAGAGAATTGAGATTGGGACGAGGACTGTATACAATGGCTCTTCATTTCCCAAGATTTAAATTAAAAAAACAGCAATACAGTGAAACGTTGTTTATAGATCTAATTGCTGGATGTAGAGACTTAACAGGGAAACCAACAGCTTCAAAGAGGGGAGAGTAAATTACAAGAGCAGTAATACTGTTAGCAATGGTTTGTAGCTAATAGTTGGATACAAAGACTTACCAGGAGCAACAACAGCAGCAAGGAGGGGTGGGAAAATGACAAGAACATTAATACAATAAAATATGGTTAATCGAGTAGCAAAATACTGTGGATGCCGGAAATCTGAAATAACAACAGAAAATGCTGGAAATACTCAGCAGGCCAGGCAGCATCCGTGGAGAGAGAAACAGAGTTAATGGTTCAGGTCTGGGACCCATCATATCGGATGCTGTCTGGCCTGCTGAGTGATTCCAGCATTTTCTGTTGTTATTACGATTAATAAAATAGCTGGATAGAGAGACTTACCAGGAAGACCGACAGTAGCAAGGAGTGGATATTAAAAATATTGAATAATCTGTAGTAACAGCTGTATCCGCCAGTTTAAATCTATTCCATAATAACTTGCAGAAAGATAATCAAGCTCCGGGAAGAAACTGCCGCCCATTGTTGTAACATTCCAATGTACTGTTCTCAGATTCTGACTCATTGTTGTAACATTCCAATCTACTGTTCTCAGATTCTAATCCACTGTTCTCAGATTCCGACTCCCTCTCCGGAGCAGGGCGCAGATACCTGTTAGTGCCGGAGGTGATGCTCTCACTGATGCTAGGAGATAACACAATGAAAGGAGTCCCTTATTAATAGAAGAGGGAAAGCCTGCACTGATACAATTAGGGTCCATGGAGACTGACATTAATTACAGCCACTAAACAAACAGATTCAGTTAACCCGTGGAGTCTGATATTAATTACAGTCACCGAAGAAACAGCTTCAGTTAAACCATGGAGACTGACATTAATTACAGTCACTGAACAAACAGCTTCAGTTAACCCGTGGAGACTGATATTAATCACAGTCACTGAACAAATGACCTTCCCTACATCATATGGTCAGAAGTGGTGATGTTTGCTTATGATTGCTCAGTGTTCTTTACCATTCGCAACTCCTCAAATAATGAAGCAGTCCATGCCCACATGCATCAAGAACTGCACAACATTCATCCTCGGGTTGATAAGTGGCAAGTAATAATCACACACAACCCAAATGCCAGGCAATGACTATCTCCAACAAGAGCCACATCCCCTTAACATTCAATAGGATTACCATCGCCAAATCCGCCATCATCAATATCCTGAAGGTTACCATTGACCAGAACCTTAACTGGACCAGCCATATAAATACTGTGGTTATAAGAGCAAGTCAAGGCTGGGTATTCTGCGGCAAGTGTGTCACCTCTTGACTCCCCAAAGTCTTTCCACAATCTAAAAGGCACAAGTCAGGAGTGTGATGGAATAATCTCCACTTGTCTGGGTGAGTGCAGATCCAACAACACTTAAGAAGCTCGACATCATCCAGGACAAAGTAGTTCACTTGATTGGTTCCCCATCCAGCACCTTAAACATTCATTCCCTCCACCACTGGCGTACCGTGCCTACAGTGTGTACCATCTACAAGAGATATTGCAGCAACTCGCAACGTTTCTTCGGCAGCACCTCCGAAACCCACGGCCTCTACCACCTAGAAGACAAGGACAACAGGAGCATGGGAACACCAGCACGTTTAAGTTCCCCTCCAAGTCACAAACCAGCATGACTTGGAAGTATATCACCAGGCGTTCATTGGCGCTGGGTCAAAATCCTGCAGCTCCCACTGTAACAGCACTGTGGGAGTACCTTCACCTCACGGACTGCAGCGATTGAAGAAGGTGGCTCACCACCATCCATTCAAGAGCAATTAGGAATGGGCAAAAAATGCTGACCGGATTGGAATGTAGTAAATGTAACCCCACTATTTAAGAAGGGAGGGAGAGAGAAAACGGGGAACTACAGACCAGTTATCCTGACATCAGTAGTAGGGAAATTGGTAACATATTATTAAGGACATGGTAACATGGCACTTAGAAAATTATAATAAGATTGGGCATAGTCAGCACGGATTTATGAAAGGGAATCGTGTTTGACAAATCTTTTCGAATTCTTTGAGGATTTAGCTAACAGAATAGATAAAGGGGAGCCAGTGGTTGTGGTGGGTTTTGATTTTCAGAAGGCATTCGATGAGGTGCCACACAAGGGGTTATTTAACAAAATGGGATTGGGGTAATATACTAGCATGGGTTGAGGATTGGTTAACTGACAGGAAACAGAGAGCAGCAATAAACAGGTCATTTTCGGGTTGGCAGGCTGTAACTAGTGGGGTACTGCAAGGATCAGTGCTTGGGCCTCAGCTATTCACAGTCTATATCAATGATTTGGATGAAGGGACCAAATGTAATATATCCAAGTTTGCTGATGATACAACACTGGGTGGGAATGTAAGTTGTGAGGAAGATCCAAGGAGGCTTCAAGGAGATATAGACAGGCTAAGTGAGTGGCCAAGAACTTGGCAAATGGAAGGTAACGTGGAGAAATGTGAAGTTAGGAAAAGAAGAAAAGCAGAATATTTTTTAAATGGTGTGATTGGGAAATGTTGGTGTTCAGATGGTTCTGGCTTTCCTTGTACATGAATCACTGAAAGTTAACATGCAGATGCCGCAAGAAATTAGGAAAGCAAATGGTATGTTGACCTTTATTACAAGAGGATTTGGGTACAAGACTAACGACGCCTTACTGCAATTATATAAGGCACTGGTGAGACTACACCTGGAGTATTATGTACAGTGTTGGGCGGCTTACCTACGGAAGGATATACTTGCCAAAGAGGGAGTGCAACGAAGGTTCACCAGACTGGTTCCTGGTTTGGGGGGATTGTCTTCTAAGGAGAGATTGAGTAGGCTAGACCTATATTCACTAGAGTTTTGAAGAATGAGATGTGATCTCATTGAAACATACAAAGCTCTTCCAGGGATTGACAGGGTAGATGCAGGCAGGACGTTTCCCCTGGCTGGGGAGTTTATAACCAGTGTTCACAGTCTCAGAATAAGGGGTCGGCCAGTTAGGGTTCAGATAAGGAGACATTTCTTCCGTTAGATGGTTGTGAATCTTTGGAATTCTCTTCCTCAGAGGGCTGTGGAGAATCAATCGTTGAGTATATTCAAGACAGAGATCGATAGATGTTTGGCTATTAAGGGAATCAAGGAATATGTGGATAGTGCAGGACAGTGGAGATGAGGTAGAATTTCAGCCATGATGTTATTGAATGGCGGAGCAGACTCGATAGGCCAAATTGCCCACTCCAGCTCCTATGTTCTACCTCTCACTATCTGGCCCTGTCTTTCGCTTGCCTCTGTATCTCTCGGCCTCATTCCGCCTGTCTACCTGTCTCCATCTCTCTCTCTCTCTGACTGTCTATGGCTCTCACCCTGTCTGTATCTCTGTTTCCAGCTCTCAGTCTGCCTTTGTTTCTCTTTCTCTAACTATGTCTCTGACTGTCTCTCTCTTTATCTTTGTCCACCTCTCTATGCTACGCTCTATGTACGCCTCTCAACCTCTCCCTCCCAATCTCCCTCCACATCTCCCCAGCCCATTTCCGCTCCCCATCACCCCTCCCCATATACCTCCCCACCTCTCCTCCTCATGTCCCTCCCCATGTCCCTCCCCATGTCTCTCCCCATGTCCCTCGCAATATCCCTCTCAATATCCCTCTCAATGTGTGTAGAGCCGGAAGATTTGGGTGAGGTATTAAAATGAATACTTTGCATCTGTGTACACTATGCAGAAGGAAGATGAAGGCATAGAAATCAGGCAGGGGGATTGTGATATTCTTGATCAAATCAGTATTGAGAGGGAGGAGGTTCCAGCGGTGTCAGCGGGCTTAACAGTGGATTAATCCCCAGGCCCAGACGAGATGTATGCCAGGTTGCTGTGGCAAGGGAGGAGATTGCAGGGGTTCTGGCACAAATTTTCAGAACCTTTCTGGCCCCAGGGGGTGTGCAAGAGAACTGGAGGACAACTAACGTAGTACCATTGTTCAAGAAGAGTAGTAGGGATAAACCATGGAGTTAGAGGCCAGTGGTAGGGAAATTATTGGAAAAAGTTTTGAGGTCAGAATTAGTCTCCATTTGGAGAGGCAATGATTATTCAAGGATAGTCGGCATGGCTTTGTCAGGGGGAGATCATGCCTAACCAATTAGATTGAATTTTTCGAGGGGGTGACTAGGTGTGTGGATGAGGTTAGTGCAGTTGATGTAGTCTACATGGACTTCAGTAAAGCTTTTGAAAATGTCCCGCATGGGAGACAGGTCAGGAAGGTAAGAACCCATAAGATCCAGGGTAATTTGCCACGTTGGATCCAAAATTGGCTTAGTGGCAGGAGGCAGAGGGTGATGGTTGAAGTTTGTTCTAATTGACTTGATGCCTGTGTCCAGTGGTGTACCGCAGGGATCGGTGCTGGGTCCATTGCTGTTTGTAGTGTACATTAATGATTTAGATATGAATGTAGGAGCTATGATCAGTAAGTTAGCAGATGAAACAAAAATTGGTGGAGTGTTAAACAACGGGGAGGGAAGCCTCAGGCTGCAGTACGATATAGACGGGTTCGTCAGATGGGCAGAACAGTGGCAAATGGAGATATACAGTTGAGTACCCCAGGGTTCAGTACTGGGGGCTGGGATTGTATACAGTGGTGCTCCCCAGGGTTCAGTACTGGTGGCTGGAGAAAGGTATACAGTGGAGCTCCCCAGGGTCCAGTTCTGGTGCCTGGAGGAAGGTGTTAAGTGGAGTTCCCCAGGATTCAGTACGGTGGGCTGGACGGAGGTATACAGTGGAGTTCCACAAGTTTCAGTACTGCGGAATAGCGAGAGGTTTACAGTGGACTTCACCAGGTTTCAGTACTGGTGTCTGGAGGGCGGTATACAATCAAGTTCCCAAGGATTCAGTACTGTGGGCTGGAGGGAGGTATACAGTGGAGTTCCCCAGGGTTCAGTACTGGGACGCTGGAGGGAGGTATACATTAGTCTTCCCCAGGGATCAGTGCTGGGGTCTGGAGGGTGGTATACAGTGGAGTTCGCCAGGGTTCAGTACTGGGTGCTGGTATACGGTAAATTCCCAGGGTTCAGAACTGGGGGCTGGAGGGAGGTATACAGTGGATTTCCCCAGGGTTCAGTACTGGTGTCTGGGGGATGTATACAGTGGAGTTTCGCAGTGTTCAGTACTTGGGGCTGGAGGGAGGTATTCAGTGGAGTTTCCCAGGGTTCAGTATTGGGGACTGGATGGAGTTATACAGTGGATTTCCCCAGGTTTCAGTACTGGGAGCTGGAGGGAGTTATACACTGAAGTTACCCAGGGTTCACTGCTGGTGGCTGGAGGGATGTATACACTGAAGATACGCAGGGTTCAGTACTGGTGTCTGGAGGGAGTTATACACTGAAGTTACCTAGGGTTCAGCTCTGGGGTCTGGATGGCGGTATACAGTGAAGTTACCCCGTGTTCAGTACTGGTGTCTGGAGGGAGTTATACAGTGGAGTGCCCCAGGGGTCTGTACTGGTGTCTGGTGGGAACTTTTGAGGGGAGTTCCCCAGGGTTCAGTACTGGGGGCTGGTGGGTTGTATACAGTGGAGTTTCCCCAGGGTGTAGTACTGGGGTCTGGAGGGAGGTATACAGTAGATTTGCCAGGGATCAGTACTGGTGTCTGGGAGTATGTTGTCTGTGGAGTTCCCCAGGGTTCAGCACTTGTGTTTTGGGACAATGTATATAGTACAGTTCCCCAGGGTTCAGTACTGGTGCATTGTGGGAGGTATACAATGGAGCTCTCCAGGGTTCACTACTGGGGTCTGGAGTGTTGTATACGCTGGAGTTCCAAATGGTTCATTACTGGGAGGCTGGAGGGAGGTATACAGGGGAGTTCCCTAGTGTTCAGACATAAGGTCTGGTTGTAGGTATTCAGTGGTGTTCCCCAGGCTTCTGTAATGGGGTCTGCAGTAAGGTATACAGTAGAGTTCCCCAGGGTTCAGTACTGTGGTCTGGAGGGATGTATACAGTGCAGTTCCCCAGGGTTCAGTACTGGGGGCTCGGCCGATGTAACAGTGGAGTTCGGAAGGGTTCACTACTTTGGTCTGGAGGGAAGTATACAGTGGAGTTCCCCAGGGTTCATTACTGGGGTCTGGAGGGAGTTATACAGTAGAGTTCCCCAGGGTTCAGTTCAGGCATCCTGAGGGAGGTATATATTAGAGTTCCCCAGGGTTCAGTACTGGTGACTTGGTGGAGGTATACAGTGGAGTTCCCCAGGGTTCAGACTTTGGTCTGCAGGGAGGTATTCAGTGGAGTACCCCAGGGCTGAGTACTTGGGGCTGGAGGGAGGATACTGTGGAGTTCCCGATGGTTCAGTATTGGTGTATTTGGAGGATGTACACAGTAGAGTTCCCCAGGGTTGAGTACTGGTGTCTGGGGGGATATATACAGTGTACTTCCCCAGGGTTCAGTACTGGGGTCTGGAGGGAGGTATACAGTCGAGTTCCCCAGGGTTGAGTACTGCTGTCTGGGGGGATGCATACAGTGTACTTCCCCAGGGTTCAGTGCTGGGGTCTGGAGGGAGCTATACAGTAGATTTCCACAGGGTTCAGTTCTGGTGTCTGGAGGAAGGTATTCAGTGGAGTTCCGCAGGGTTCAGTTCTGGTGTCTGGAGGAAGGTATTCAGTGGAGTTGCACAGGATTCTGTACGGTGAGCTGGATGGAGGTATACAGTGGAGTTCCCCAGTTTCAGTACTGGGGTATGGCGAGAGGTATACAGTGGACTTCACCAGGGTTCAGTATTGCTGTCTTGGGGGAGGTATGCAGTCGAGGTCCCCAGGTTTCAGTACTGTGGGCTGGAGGGAGGTATACAGTGGAGTTCCCCAGGGTTCAATACTGGGGCGCTGAAGGAAGGTATACATTAGTGTTCCCCAAGAATCAGTGCTGGGTCTGGAGGGAGGTATAAAGTGGAGTTCCCCAGGGTTCACTACTAGGGGCTGGTATACAGTGGAGTTTCCAAGGGTTCAGTATTGGGGACTGGAGGGAGGAATACAGTGGAGTTCCCCAGGTTTCAGTACTGGGGGCTGGAGGGAGTTATACACTGAAGTTACCCAGGGTTCAGTACTGGCGGCTGGAGGGACGTATACACTGAAGATATGCAGGGTTCAGTACTGGTGTCTGGAGGGAGGTAAACAATGAGGTTACCTATGGTTCAGCTCTGGGGTCTGGAGGGCGGCATACAGTGCAGTTACCCAGGGTTCAATACTGGTGGCTGGAGGGAGGTATACAGTGGAGTTCCCCAGGGATCAGTACTGGTGTCTGGTGGGAGCTTTTCAGTGGAGTTCCCCAGGGTTCAGTACTGGTGCATTGGGGAAGGTATACAATGGAGCTCCCCAGGATTCAGTACTGCGGTCAGGAGGGTTGTATACGCTGCAGTTCCCCAGTGTTACTTACTGGGATGCTGAAGCGAGCTATGCAGGGGAGTTCCCCAGTGTTCAGAAATAAGGTCTAGTTGTAGGTATACAGTGGAGTTCCCCAGGTTCTGTAATGGGGTCTGCAGTAAGGTATACAGTAGAGTTCCCCAGGGTTCAGTACTGGGGTCTGGAGGGATGTATACAGTGGAGTTCTCTAGGGTTCAGTACTGGGGGCTCGACCGAGGTAACAGTGGAGTCCGCAAGGGTTCACTACATTGGTCTGGAGGGAAGTATATCGTGGAGTTCCCCAGGATTAATTACTGGGGTCTGGATGGAGTTATATAGTAGAGTTCCCCAGGGTTCAGTACTGGTGTCTGGAGGGAGGTATACAGTGGAGTTCCCCAGGCTTCAGTACTGGGGGCTGGAGGGATGTATACAGTGGAGTTCCCAGGCTTCAGTACTGGGGGCTGGAGGGATGTATACAGTGGAGTTCCCAGGCTTCAGTACTGGGGGCTGGAGGGATGTATACAGTGTAGTTACCCAGGGTTCAGTACTGGTGACTGGGGCCAATATACTGTGCAGGTCCACAGGACTCAGTACTTGGGCTGGAGGGAGGTATACAGTGGAATTTCTAGGGATCTGTATTGGAGGCTGGAGTGAGGTATACAGTGGAGTTCCCCAGCTTTCAGTACTGGGGTCTGGAGGGAGGTATACAGTGGAGTTGCCCAGGGTTCAGTATTGGAGGCTGGAGGGAGGTATACAGTGGGGTTCCCCAAGGTTCTCTACTGGAGCATGGAGCGAGTTATACTGTGGAGTTCCACAGCGTTCAGTATTTGGGTCTGGAGGGAGGGATACACTGAAGTTACCAGGGTTCAGTACTTTTGGCTGGAGGGAGGTATACACTGAAGTTACCCACGGTTCAGTACCGGTGTCTGGAGTGAGATAAATACTGAAGTTACCAAGGGTTCAATACTGGGGTGTGGAGAGATGTATACATTTGAGTTCCCCAGGGTTCAGTACTGGTGTCTAGAGGGTGTTATACAGTGGAGTTCCACAGGGTTCAGTACTGGTGTCTGGAGGGAGGTATACAGTGGAGTTCCCCAGGATTCAGTGCTGGGGGCGGGAGGGTGGTATATAGTGGAGTTCCCCCAGGATTCAGTACTGTGGTCTGCAGGGATGTTGATTGTGGAGTTCCCCAGGGTTCAGTACTGGGGGCTGGATGGGGGTATACAGTAGAGTTCCCCAGGGTGCAGTACTGGTGTCTGGAGGGAGGGTTACAGTAGAATTCCCCAGGGATCAGTAATGGTGCCTGCGGGGAGATATAAAGTGGAGTACCCCAGGCTGCAGTACTGGGGTCTGATGTGATGTTTACTGGGCGATTCCTCAGGGTTCAGTACTGCGGTCTGGAGGGAGGTATACATTGGAGTTCCCCAGTTTTCAGTAGCACGGGCTGGATGGTGGTATACAGTGCTGTTCAACAGGGTTCAATACTGGGGGGCTGGAGGGAGCTATACATTGGTGTTCACCAAGTTACAGTACTGGTTTCTGGAGGGAGGTATACAGTGGATTTCCCTAGGCTTCAGTACTGGGGTTTGGGGGGATGTATACACTGGAGTTCCCCAGGGTTCAGTACTGGGGCTGGGGGAGGTATACAGTGGAGATCCCCAGGATTCATTACTGTAGGCTGGAGGTTGGTATACAGTGGAGTTCCCCAGGGTGCAGTACCTGAGTCTAGAGGGAGTTTTGCAGGGCGAATTCCCAGGGTTCAGTTCTTGGGGCTGGAGGGAGGTTCCCCAGGCTTCATTACTGGGGGCTGGAAGGAGGTATACAGTGGTGTTCCCCAGGGATCGGTACTGGTGTTTGGGGGTGGTATACAGTGGAGTTCCCCAGAGTTCAGTACTGGGGGCTGCAGGGAGGTATACAGTGGAGTTCCCCAGCGGTCAGTACTGGGAGCTGGAGGGAGGCATGCAGTGGAGTTCCCCATGGTTCAGTACTGGGGCATGGAGGAAGGTATACAGTGGAGTTACCCAGTGTTCAGTACTGGTGTCTGGGTCGAGGTATACAGTGGAGTTCCCCAGGATTCAGTACTTGGGTTGGAGGGAGGTATACAGTGGAGTTCCTCAGGGTTCAATACTGGGGGCAGGTATACAGTGGAGGTCCCCATGGTTCAGTACTGGTGCCTGGAGGGAGTTATACTCTGCAATTACCCAGGGTTCAGTAATGGAGGCTGGAGGGATTTATACACTGAAGTTACCCAGGGTTCAATACTGGGGTCTGGAGGGAGGTATACATTGAAGATACCTAGGGTTCACTACTGGTGTCTGGAGGGAAGTATACATTGGTGTTCCCCAAGGTTCAGTAATAGTGTCTGGAGTGAGGAATGCAGTGGAGTTCCCCAGTGTTCAATACCGTTGTCTGGGGGGAGATATACAGTAGAGTTCCCCAGGGTTCAATACTGGGCTCCGGAGGGAGGTATACAATGGAGTTACCCAGGTTTCAGTACTGGGAGCTCGAACAAGGTAACAGTGGATTTCCCCAGGGTTCAGTACTTTGGTGTGGAAGGAGGTATACAGTAGAGTTCCCCAGTGTTCAGTACTTTTGTCTGCGGGGAGGTATACAGTGGACTCTCACAGGGTTCAGTGCTGGGGTCTGGGGGCAGGTATACAGTGGAGTGCCCCAAGGTTCAGTACTGGGGTATGGTGAGAGGTATACAGTGGAGATCCCCAGGTTTCAGTACTGGTGTTTGGGGGGGAGGCATACAGTGTAGATTCCAGGATACAGTACTTGGGCTGGATGGAGGTAAACAGAGGAGTTCCACAGGGATCAGGACTGGGGTCTGGAGGGAGGTGTACTGTGGAATACTCCAGTGTTTAGTTCTGGGAGCTGGAGAGAGGTATACAGTGGAGTTCCCCAGGGTTCAGTACTGGCGGCTGGAGGGAGTTATACACTGAAGTTACCCAGGGTTCCATACTGGTGTCTGGAGGGAGGTACAGACTGAAGTTCCCCAGGGTTCAGTACTGGTGTCTGGAGGGATGTATAGAGTGGAGTTCCCCAGGATACTGTTCTGTGGGCTGGAGGGGTTTAGAAAGTGGAGTTCCCCAGGTCTCAGTACTGGGGTATGGCGTTAGGTATACGGTTGCGTACCCCAGGGTTCAGTATTGGGGTCCTTGATGAGGTATACAGTGGATGTCCCCAGGATTCAGTACTTAGGCTGGGGGGATGTATACAGTGGAGTTCCCTAGTGTTCAGTACTGGGGGCTGGAGGGATGTATACAGTGGCGTTCCCAGGGTTCAGTACTGGGGTCTGGACGGAGGTATACAGTGGAGCTCCCCAGGGTTCAATAGCAGAGGATGGAGGGAGTTATACAGTGGGGTTCCCCAGGGTTCAGTAGTGCGAGATGGAGAGATGAATACATTGGAGTTCCGCAGGACTCAATACTGGGGTCAGGGGGTAGGTATACACTGAAGTTACCTAAGGTTCAGTACTGGCGGCTGGAGGGATGTATAGAGTGGAGTTCCCCAATGTTCAGTACTCGGGTCTGGTGGGATGTATACAGTGGAGTTCCCCAGGGTTCCGCACTGGGGGCTTGAGGAAAGTATACCTTAGAGTTCCCCAGGATTCAGCAATGGTGTGTGGGGGGATATATACAGTAGAGTTCCCCAGAGTTCAATACTGGGCTCTGAGTGTCAGTTACTTCCTTGATATCTGGAACAAAGGACTCATAACGCCCATATACAAAAGTGAAGACAAAGTTGACCCAAATAACTTTCGAGGCATCTGTGTGAACAGTAACCTGGGGAAGATATTCTGTAGGATCATAAACCAAAGACTTATAAATTTCCTTGAGGAGCACGATGACTTGAGTAAAAGCCAAATTGGGTTCTTACCAAATTATAGAACATCGGACCATATTTTCACCCTACACACCCTAATTGCCAAACATGTTAACCAAAACAAAAGCAACATTTTTGCCTGCTTTATAGATTTCCAGAAGGCTTTCGATTCTATTTGGCACGAAGGTCTATTCTTTAAACTTATTGAAAGTGGGGTAGGGGGAAAAACATATGATGTAATTAAATCAATGTATACAAACAATAAATGTGCAGTTAAAATTGGAGAAAAACAAACAAAATATTTCTCACAGGGGCGTGGAGTGGTGCAGGGCTCGCCTACCTCACTGACACTCTTTAATATTTACATAAATGAATTGGCAAAACTACTTGAACAATCTACAGTACCTGGCCTCGACCTATATGACTCCAAGGTTAAATTCCTCCTCTATGCAGATGACCTGGTTCTGCTCTCACCAACTGAGGAGGGTCAACTGCGGAACCTGGATCTGCTAGAGTCGTTCTGTCAGACCTGGGCCCTGACAATATACCCCAAAAAACCCAAAGTTTTTGTGTTCCAGCAAAGATCCAGACTTCAGGGACCCCGAATAAACGTCACTCTCGGAGCAACTACAATCGAACAAACTACAAATTGCACATACCTCGGCCTAAAAATCAGTTCCACGGGAAACTTTCATTTGGCTGTGAATGAACTGAAAGAGAAAGCAAGAAGGGCTTTCTATGCCATTAAGAAGTCAATCCAAATGGAAATTCCAATTGTCATTTGGCGCAAAATGTTTACATCAGTAATTGAACCAATTGCACTCTATGGCAGTGAGGTGTGGGGTCCGCTAACACAAAAAGAATTCTCAAATGGGACAAACACCCAACTGAGATCCTGCATGCAGAATTCTGTAAAAGTATCCTCCGAACTCAGAGGAAAACCACAAACAATGCATGCAGGGCAGAACTAGGCCAATATCCACTACAAATTAATATCCAAAAACGAGCCATCAAATTTTGGAAACACCTAAAAATGAGCAACCCCCACTGCTATCATTACGAAGCCTTGAAATGCCAAGAGATGATCTTAGAGAAGAGTCCCCTCAGTCAACTAGTCCTGGGACTCAGTGAAGTAAGTACCAACACTACTAATAATAACCAGCCCCAGGGCAGGGACATCCTAGCACAGAGAATTCGACCCAACACAATTATCATGACACAAAAGGAAAAATATTTGACCTATTGGACAGAAATGACAAAAACCCAAAAGAAACTCGATTGCTATTGGCCCTAAACAGACAATACACCATGGCTGAATACCTGAGCATGGTAAAGGATAGCAAACTGAGAAAAGCCTTGAAAATGTACAGACTTCGTGAACATAGCCTGGCCATCGAAAAAGGCAGACATAGGCAGACCTGGCTGCCAAGAGAGGACAGGATATGCTCTCACTGCAGTCAGGGATTGGTGGAGAGAGAGATGCATTCCTCACAACTTGCAGAAACTATCAGGACATAAGGGAGAATTTCTACCCAAAATTCACAAAAATATGCCCTGAATTAAAAAATTTGAATGACCACCAAAAACTCCCATATCTATTGGGGGAACAGAGAAAATGTGTAACTATAGCGGCAAACTATGTTACAGCTTGCCACAAGCAGAGGGACAACCAGTGACACATTAAATCTAAGAAAAGATTATATGCATATTATATGTGTGTATATTTATGTATACATGGGTATACTTGTCTATACACTGTATGTCTAGATCGGTGTTTATATGGTCAATCATACACGTATTTCTGTGCTTTGGCAACATAAGATGTACCTTGTCATGCCAAGAAAGCAATTTGATTTGAATTGAATTGAATTGAATTGGGAGGTATATCCGAGGGTTCAGTACTGGCGTCTTGAACGAGGTAACATTCGATTTCCCCAGGGTTTAGTTCTTTGGTCTGGGGGAATTTATACAGAGAACTCCCCCAGGGTTCAGTACTGGGTTCTGGAGGGATGTACACGGTAGAGTTCCCCAGGGATCAGTACTGGTGACTGTGGGGCAGTATATAGTAGAGTACCCCAGGGTTCAGTACTGGGGTCTGAAGGGAGGTATACAGTGGAGTTACCCAGGATTCAGTTCCTTTGTCTGGAGGGTAGTATACAGTGGTATGGCGGGAGGTATAGAGTGGAGATCCCCAGCATTCAGTACTGGTGTCTGGGAAGCGGTATGCAGATCAGATCCCCAGGATTCAGTACTGGGCTGGAGTGAGGTATACAGTGGAGTTCCCGAGGGTTCAGTACTGGGTGCTGGGTGTGTTATACAGTAGAGTTGCCAGGGTTCAGTACTTGTGTCTGGAGGGAGTTATACATTAGAGTTCCCCAGGGTTCATTACTGGTGTCTGGAGGGAGGTAAACAGTGGAGTGCCCCAGGATTCAGTTATGTGGACTAAGGGACGTATACCGTGGAGTTCCCCAGGTTTTAGTACTGGGATATGGTGGGAGGTGTACAGTGGAGTTCCCCAGGGTTCAGTACTGGTGTCTGGGGGGAGTTATACCGTGGAGGTGCCAAGGTTCAATACTTGGGCTAGAGGGTGGTATACATTGGAGTACCCAGGGTTCAGTACTGGGGGCTAGGGTGAGGTATACAGTGGATTCCCAGGGTTCAGTTCTGGGGGTTGGAGAGAGTTATACAGTGGAGTTCCACAGGGATCAGTACTGGGGTCTGGGGGGAGTTGTACAGTGGAATTCTCCAGGGTCCAGTACTGGGGCTGTTATACAGTGGAGTTCCCCAGGGTTCAGTACTGGGGGCTGGAGGGAAGTATACAGTGGAGTTCCCCAGTGTTCAGTACTGGGGGATGGAGGGATGTATACTGTGGAGTTCCCCAGGGTTCAGCACTGGGGGATGGTGTGATGTGTACTTTGGAGTTCCGCAGGTTTCAATACTGGGGTCTGCAGGTAGGTATAAAGTGAAGTTATCCCGGGTTCAGTACTGGCGGCTAATCGGGACAAGGCCTTGGATAACGTGGACCACTTTCCATTCTTCGGGAGCCTAATTTCAACAAGGGCAGACGTCGATGACGAAGTCCAACACCGCCTTCAGTGTGCCAGTGCAGCCTTCGGTCGCCTGAGGAAGACAGTGTTTGAAGACCAGTACCTCAAACACAGCACTAAGCTCATGGTCTACAGGGCAGCAGTGATACCTGCCCTGCTGTATGCCTCAGAGACATGGACCATGTACATCAGGCACCTCAAAGCACTGGAGAGGTACCACCAATGCTGCCTCCGCAAGATCCTGCAAATCCATTGGCAGGATAGGTGGACCAACGTCAGTGTTCTTGCTCAGGCCAACATCCCCAGCATCGAAGCTCTGACCACGCTCAAACAGCTCTGATGGACGGGTCACATTGTCCGCATGCCCGATACGAGACTCCCAAAACAAGTGCTCTACTCGGAGATCCAGCATGGCAAGAAAGCCCCAGGTGGGCAGAGGAAACTCTTCAAGGACACCCTCAAATCCTCCTTGGAAAAGTGTAACATCCCCACCGACACCTGGGAATCCCTGGCCCAAGACCGCACAAAGTGGAGGAGAAGCATCTGGGAAGGAGCCAAACACCTCGTTTCTTTTCGCTGGGAGCAGACAGAAGCCAAGCGCAGGCAGCGCAAGGAGCGCATGTCAACCCAAGCACCCCACCCACCCGCCCCTTCAACCACCGTCTGCCCCACCTGTGACAGAGACTGTAGGTCCCGCATTGGACTCATCAGTCACCTGCGAGCTCATTTTTAATGTGGAAGAAAGTCATCCTCGGTTTCGAGGGACTGCCTAAGAAGCAGAAGACGACTGACGGTTCGAGGGAGGTATAGAGTGGAGTTCCCCAAGGTTCAGTACAGGGTTCTGGAGGGATGTACATGTACAGTGGATGTCCCCAGGGTTCCGTACTGGGGAGTTGAGGGAAGTATTCAGTGGAGTTCCCCAGGGTTCAGTACTAGGGAGTGGGGGGATGTATACAGTGGAGATCCCCAGGGTTCAGTAATGGTGCCTGGGGGGAGATGTACATTAGAGTTCCCCTGAGTTCAGTGCTGGGTTCTGGAGGGAGTTATACAGTGGAGTTCCCCAGGGTTCAGTAATGGGGTCTGGAGGGAGGTATACCGTGTAGTTCCCCAGGAATCTGTACGCTGGGCAGGAGGGTGGATTACAGTGCAGTTCCCTAGGCTTCAGTACTCGGATCTGGGGGGAAGTATACAGTGGATTTGCCCAGGGTTGAGTAATGGTGTCTGGGAGTTGGTATACAGTGCTGTTCCCCAGGGTTCAGTAATGGGATCTGGAGGGAGGTATACAGTGGAGTTCCACATGGATAATATTGGGCTGTGTAGGGAGTTGTACAGTGGAGTTCCTCAGGGTTCAGTACTGGGGGCAGGTATACAGTGGATTGTCCCAGGGTGCGGTACTGGTGCCTGGAGGGAGTTATACGCTGCAGTTACCCAGGGTTCAGTAATGGCGGCTGGAGGGAGTTATACACCGAAGTTACTCAGGTTTCAGTACTGGGGTCTGGCGGGAGGTATACATTGAAGATACCTAGGGTTCACTACTGGGGTCTGGAGGGAGGTATACAATGGTGTTCCCAAAGGTTCAGTAATAGTGTCTGGAGTGAGGCATATAGTGGAGTTCCCCAGTGTTCCGTACCGGTGTCTGGGGGGAGATATACTGTAGAGTTCCCCAGGGTTCAATACTGGGCTTTGGAGGGAGGTATACATTGGAGTTCCCCAGGTTTCAGTACTGGGAGCTCGAACAAGGTAACAGTGGATTTCCCCAGGGTTCAGTACTTTGGTGCGGAGGGAGGTATATAGTGGAGTTCACCAGTGTTCAGTACTTTTGTCTGGGGGGAGATGTACAGTGTCCTCTCCCAGGGATCAGTACTGGGGTCTGGGGACAGGTATAAAGTGAAGTGCCCCAGGGTTCAGTACTGGGGTATGGTGGGAGGTATACAGAGGAGATCCCCAGGGTTCAGTACTGGTGTCTGGGGGTGAGGTATACAGTGTAGATTCCAGGATTCAGTACTTGGGCTGGGGTCTCGAGGGAGTTATGCAGTAGAGTTCCCCAGGGTTCAGTACTGGTGTCTGAGGGAGGTAAACAGTGGGCTCCCCAGGATTCAGTACTTTGGGCTGGAGCGAGTTATACAGTGGAGTCCCCAGGGTTCAGTGCTTTGGGCTGGAGCGAGTTATACAGTGGAGTCCCCAGGGTTCAGTACGGGGCTATGGCGGCAGGCATACCATTGAGTTCCCTAGGGTTCAGTACTGGTGTCTTGTGGGAGCTTTACAGTGGAGATCCACAGCATTCAGTACTGGTGACTGGAGGGAGGCATACAGTGCAGTTCCCCAGGTTTCAGTACTGGGGGCTGGGGGGGAGGTATACAGTGGAGTTCCAAAGCGTTTAGTACTGGGGCGCTGGAGGGAGATATGAAGTGGATTTCCCCACGGTTCAGAACTGGGGGATGGAGAGAAGTATGCAGTGGAGTTCCCCAGGGTTTAGTACTGTGGGTGCGAAAGTTATACACTGGAGTTCCCCAGTGTTCAGTACCATGGGCTGGGTGGAGGTATACAGTTCTATTCCCAAGGGCTCAGTACAAGGGTCTGGAGGGAGGTTTACAGTGGAGTTACGCAGTGTTCAGCACTGGGGGCTGGAGGGAGCTATACAGTGGAGTTCCCCAGGGATCAGTACTGGTTTCTGGAGGATGTTATACAGTGGAGTTCCCCAGGTTTCAGTCCTGGGGGCTTGAGGGATGTATACAGTGTAGTTTCCCACGATTTAGTACTGGTGTCTTGGGGGGGATGTATATAGTACATTTCCCCAGGATTCAGTTCTTGGGACTGGAGGGAGGTATATGCTGGAGTTCCCCAGGGTTCAGAAACAAGTTCTGCTTGAAGGTATACAGTTGAGTTCCCCAGGGTTCTGTCATGGGGTCTAGAGTAATGTATACAATAGAGTTCCACAGGGTTCAGTACTGGTGTCTGGGGAATGTATACAGTGGAGTTCCCCAGGCTTCAGTACTAGGGGCTCGAGGGAGGTATTGAGTGTAGTTTCCCAGGGTTCAGTACTGGTGTCTGGAGCGAGGTATACATTGGATTTCCCCAGTGTTCAGTACTCGTGTCTGGAGGGATGTATACAGTCGAGTTCCCCAGGGTTCAGTACTGGTGTCTGGAGGAAGGTATACAATTGAGTTCCCCGGGGTTCATTACTGGTGTCTGAAGGGTTGTATACAGTAGTGTTCCCCCAGGGTTCAGGGCTTGTGTCTGGAGGGATGTTGACTGTGGAGTTCCTCAGGGTTCATTATTTTAGGGCTGGAGTGAGATATACAGTGGAATTCTCCAGTGATCAGTACTGGTGTCTGCGGGGATGTTTACCGTGGAGTTCCCCACGGTGCAGTAGTGGTGTCAGGGGGGAGGTATACAGTGGAGTACCCGAGGCTGCAGTACTGGGGTCTCTATGGAGGTTTACAAGGAGTACCCCAGCTTTCAGTACTGCGATCTGGAGGGAGGTATACAGTGGAGTTCCCCAGTGTTCAGTAGCAGGTGCTGGAGGGAGGCATACTGTGCTGTTCCACAGGGTTCCGTACTGGGGGTCTGGAGGGAACTTTACGGTGGAGATCCCCAAGGTTCAATACTGGGTTCTTGAGGGAGGTATATGGTGGAGTTCCCCAGGGTGCAGTACTGGTGTGTGACGGGAGTTATAAAGTGGAGGTCCCCAGGGTTCTGTACTAGGATCTGGAGGGTGGTTCACAGGGCGATTCCCCAGGGGTCAGTACTGGGGACTAGAGGGACGATTACAGTGGAATTCCACAGGTTTCAGTACTGGGGGCTGGAGGGTGGTATACAGTGGTCCTCCGAAGGGTTCAATACTGGGGCCTGGAGGGATGTATACAGTAGTGTTCCTCAGGGATCAGTTCTGGGGTGTATTGGGATGTATACAGAGGAGTTCCCAAGGGTTCAGTTTTGGGGTCTGGAGGGAGCTTTACAGGGCGATTCCCCAGGGTTCAGCACTGGGGTCTGGAGGGAAGTATACAGTTCAATTCCTCTGGGGGCTGGAGGGCGGTATGCAGTAGTGTTCCCCGTAGATCAGTACTGGTGTTTGGAGGGAGGTATACAGAGGAGTTCCCCAGGGCTCAGTACTACGGTCTGGAGTGAAGTATACAGTGGAGTTACGCAGAGTTCAGAACTGGAGGCTGTAGGGAGGTATACAGTGGAGCTCCCCAGTGTTGAGTACTGAGGGCTGGAGGGAGGTATACAGTGGAGTTCCCCAGGTTTCAGTCCTGGGGGCTTGAGGGATGTATACAGTGTAGTTTCCCACGGTTTAGTACTGGTGTCTTGGGGGGGATGTATATAGTACAGTTCCCCAGGATTCAATTCTTGGGACTGGAGGGAGGTATTTGCTGGAGTTCCCCAGGGTTCAGAAACAAGTTCTGCTTGAAGGTATACAGTTGAGCTCCCCAGGGTTCTGTCATGGTGTCTAGAGTTACGTATACAATAGAGTTCCACAGGGATCAGTACTGGCGTCTGGGGAATGTATACAGTGGAGTTCCCCAGGCTTCAGTACTAGGGGCTCGAGGGAGGTATCAAGTGGAGTTTCCCAGGGTTCAGTACTGGTGTCTGGAGCGAGGTATACATTGGATTTCCCCAGTGTTCAGTACTCGTGTCTGGAGGGATGTATACAGTCGAGTTCCCCAGGGTTCAGTACTGGTGTCTGGAGGAAGGTATACAATTGAGTTCCCCGGGGTTCATTACTGGTGTCTGAAGGGTTGTATACAGTAGTGTTCCCCCAGGGTTCAGGGCTTGTGTCTGGAGGGATGTTGACTGTGGAGTTCCTCAGGGTTCATTATTTTAGGGCTGGAGTGAGATATACAGTGGAATTCTCCAGTGATCAGTACTGGTGTCTGCGGGGATGTTTACCGTGGAGTTCCCCACGGTGCAGTAGTGGTGTCAGGGGGGAGGTATACAGTGGAGTACCCGAGGCTGCAGTACTGGGGTCTCTATGGAGGTTTACAAGGAGTACCCCAGCTTTCAGTACTGCGATCTGGAGGGAGGTTCCCCAGTGTCCAGTAGCAGATGCTGGAGGGAGGCATACTGTGCTGTTCCACATGGTTCAGTACTGGGGGTCTGGAGGGAACTTTACGGTGTGGATCCCCAAGGTTCAATACTGGGTTCTTGAGGGAGGTATATAGTGGAGTTCCCCAGGGTGCAGTACTGGTGTGTGAGGGGAGTTATACAGTGGAGGTCCCCAGGGTTCTGTACTAGGATCTGGAGGGTGGTTCACAGGGTGATTCCCCAGGGTTCAGTACTGGGGACTAGAGGGAGGACTACAGTGGAATTCCACAGGTTTCAGTACTGGGGGCTGGAGGGTGGTATACAGTGGTCCTCCGAAGGGTTCAATACTGGGGCCTGGAGGGATGTATACAGTAGTGTTCCTCAGGGATCAGTTCTGGGGTGTATTGGGATGTATACAGAGGAGTTCCCAAGGGTTCAGTTTTGGGGTCTGGAGGGAGCTTTACAGGGCGATTCCCCAGGGTTCAGTACTGGGGTCTGGAGGGAAGTATACAGTTCACTTCCACTGGGGGCTGGAGGGCGGTATGCAGTAGTGTTCCCCGTGGATCAGTACTGGTGTTTGGAGGGAGGTATACAGAGGAGTTCCCCAGGGCTCAGTACTACGGTCTGGAGTGAAGTATACAGTGGAGTTACGCAGAGTTCTGAACTGGAGGCTGGAGGGAGGTATACAGTGGTGTTTCCCAGGGATCATTACGGTGGGTGGGAGAATTATACAGTGGTGATCCCCAGAGTTCAGTAGCAGGGGCTGGATGGATGTATACAGTGCTGTTCCCCAGGGCTCACTACTCGGGTCTGGAGGGTGGTATACTGTGGAGTTACGCAGTGTTCAGCACTGGAGGCTGGAGGGAGGTATACAGGGAGTTCCCCAGTGTTGAGTACTGGGGGCTGGAGGGAGGTATACAGTGGCGTTCTCCAGGGCTCAGTACTGGTGTCTAGAGGATGGTGTACATTGGAGTTCAGTACTGGGGGGCTCTAGCGAGGTAAAATTGGAGTTCCCAGTATTCAGTGTTGTGGGCTCCAGGAATGTATACAGTGGATTTCCCCGTGGTTTAGAACTGATGTCTTGGGGGGATGTAGATAGTAGTGACATCGGTAGTGGGGAAAATGCTAGAGTCCATTATAAAAGATGTAATAGCAGAGCACTTGGAAAACAGTGAAAGGATTGGAAAAATTCAACATGGATTTACTAAAGGTAAATCATGCTTGACTAATCTACTGGAATTTTTTGAGGATGTAACTGGTAAAATAGATAAGGGAGAACCAGTGGATGTGGTGTTTTTGGACTTTCAGATTGCTTTCGATAAGGTCCCGTGTAAGAGATTAGCGTGCAAAATTAAGGCACACGGGATTGGGGGCAAGGTATTGACTTGGATAGAGAACTGGTTGGCGGACAGAAAGCAAAGAGTTGGAATAAACGGGTCATTTTCTGAGTGGCAGGCAGTGACTAGTGGGGTACCTCAAGGATCGGTCCTAGGACCCCAGCTGTTCAGAATATACATCAATGATCTGGACGAGGGAATTGGATGTAATATCTCCAAATTTGCAGATGACACAAAGCTGGGTGGGAGGGTATGCTGTGAGGAGGATGTCCTGAATCTCCAGTACGATTTGGACAGGTTGGGTGATTGGGCAGAAACATGTCAAATGCACTATAATGCGGATATATGTGATGTATTCGACTTTGGTGGCAAATACAGGAAGGCAGATTATTATTTGAATGGCAATAGATTGGGAGAAGTGGAAGTGCAAAGAGACCTGAATGTTCTTGTGAACCAGTCGCGGAAGGTAAGCATGCAGGTGCAGCAGGTGGACAAGAAGGCAAATGGTATGTTGGCCTTCGTAGCAAGAGGGTTCGAGTACAGGAACAAAGATGTCTTGCTACAGTTGTACAGGGCCTTGGTGAGACCGCACCTTGAGTATTGTGTGCATTTTTGGTTTCCTTATCTGAGGAAGGATGTTCTTGCCATGGACGGAGTGCAGCGAAGATTCACCAGGCTGATACCTGGGATGGCAGGAATGGCATATGAGGAGAGATTGTGTCCATTGGGCTTATACTCACTGGAGTTTAGAAAATTGAGAGGGGATCTCATCGAAACCTATAAAATTCTGTTAGGCCTGGACAGAGTAGATGCAGGAAGGATGTTTCTGATGGCCGGGGTGTCCAGAACCAGGGGTCATACTCTAAGGATAAGGGGTAAGCCATTTAGGACTGAAATGAGGAGGAATATCTTCACCCAGAGAGTGGTGAATCTGTGGAATTCTCTGCCACAGAGGATGGTGGAGGCCAGTTCATTAAATATATTCAAGAAGTAGTTGGATGTATTTCTTAAGGCTAAAGGGAGCAAGGGATATGGGGAGAAGACAGGGACAGGGTACTTAATTTGGATGATCAGCCATGATCTCATTGAATGGCGGAGCAGGCTCGAAGGGCCGAATGGCCTAATCCTGCTCCTATATTCTATGTTTCTATGTTTCTAGGTAGAGTTCCCAAGGGTTCAGTACTGTTGCCTTGGGGGAGTTATACAATGGAGTTCCGCAGGGTTCAGTTCTTAGGTCTGGAGGGAGGTATACGCTGAATTTCCCCAGGTTCAGTACTTGGGGGCTGGATGGAGGTGTACTGTGGAGTTCCCCAGCGTTGAGAACAAAGGTCTGGTTGACGGTATACAGTTGAGTTCCCCAGTGTTTTGTCATGGGGTCTAGAGGGAGGTATAAAGTGGAGTTCCCCAGGCTTCAGTACTGGGGGCTCGGGGGAGGTATACAGTGGAGTTCCCCAGTGCTCAGTGCTTGTGTTTCGGGGGATGTATACAGTGGACTCCCCCAGGGTTCAGTACTGGGGTCTAGAGGGAGGTATACAGCAGAGTTCCCCAGGTTTCAGTACTGGTGTCAGTGGGGAGGTATAGATTGGAGTTCCCCAGTGTTCAGGACTGAGGTCTGGAGTGAGGTATACAGAAGAGTTTCCCAGGGTTCAGTTCTGGTGTCTGGGGGGAGGTATGCAGTGGAGGTCCCCAGGATTCAGTACTGGGGGCTGGAGGAAGGTATACAGTGGAGTTCTCCAGATTTCAGAACTGGTGTCTGGGGGGATGTATACAGTGGTGTTTCTCAGGCTTCATTACTGGGGGCTGGTTGGAGTTACGCAGTGGAGTTCCCCAGGGTCTATTACTAGGGTCTGGCGGGAGGCATACAGTGGAGTTCCCCAGGGTTCAGTAGCAGGGGCTGGAGGGAGGATTACACTGAATATACCCAGGTGTACAAAGGTGAACGTACTCCCACAGTGCTGTTAGGTAGCGAGTTCCAGAATTTCGAACAAGCAACGACGAAGGATCATCGATTTATTTCTAAGTCAGGATTGTGTGTGACTTGGAGGGGAACTTGGAGGTGGTGGTGTTCCCATGCGCCTGCTGCCCTTGTCCTTCTAGGTGGTATAGGTTGTAGATTTGGGAGGTGCTGCCGAAGAATCCTTGGCGAGTTGCTACAGTGCATCTTGTAGATGGTACACACTGCAGCCACGGTATGCCTGTGGTGGAGGGAGTGAATGTTTAAGGTGGTGGATGGAGTGTCAATCAAGCGGGCTGCTTTGTCCTGGATGGTGTCGAGTTTTTTGAGTGTTGTTGGACCTGTGCTCATCCAGGAAATTGGAGAGTATTCCACCTTACGCCTAGCACACAGGGCCTGTAGTACTAGAGCCAACCAAAGCAGAGTGAGGGAGAAAGTGGGAGAGGGGCAAAGACATGGTGCAATGGGTAAGGATTTCAGCACAGTGAGAGGGAGAGTGTGTGGGACAGGAATGTACAGCTTTTGGTGGAAACAAGAGAGGAAAGATTGTTCCGTAGAAACTAGAAATGTCTGTTCTGAATTTCTGGCCTGTACTTACAGTGATGACTTTTGTAACCTCCTATTACAGGATATTAGAAGGGGAGGATTTGCAGACAAGAAACTCAAAACAAATATCACGCCAAGATCTTACAGAGTCACTCAATTCGTCAGGACCTGAACATCGGCCTTTGAATGCGGAAGGAGAAATCTCTCTCTGCTCTTGTTTGCGGGAAAGGATTTTAAACATTATTGTGACTGGGAAAGCACCGAGACCCGTTCATACTTGAGCGAGAGTGTTCCAGTGCACTGACTGTGGAGAGAGCTTTAACCAGTTACACAGCCTGAAAAAAGTTCACACCATTCACAGCGGGAAGAAACCGTACAGATGTACAGTGTGTGGGCGAGGCTTCAACTGATCATCCAACCTGGAGAGACAGAAAGACCATGGAGAAACCGTGGGAATGTGGAGACTGTGAGAAGGGATTCAATTATCCGTCTGAGATGAAAATTCATCGGTGCAGTGACACTGGGGAGAGACTGTTCACCCGTTCCTTATGTGGGAAGCGATTCAGTCGGTCATCCATCCTGCTGAAACACCAGCGAATTCACACTGACGAGAGACCATTCAGTTGCTTTCACTGTGGGAAGAGGTTCACTCATCCACCGCATTGAACACCAGCATGTTCACACTGGAGGGAATCCGTTCAACCTGCTCCGTGTGTGCGAAGCAATTCACAAGGTCATCCAGTCTGCTGAAACACCAGCGAATTCACTCTGAAAGCAGACCTTTTAAAAGTTCTTGTGAGTATTGGTATGTATAGATTATTAAACATAATACACTGGTTGACATATATAATTATATCAATATTAAGCTAGAATAACTACTAGGGATTAATTTAGGTTAAAACACACTCCAGATAGACACACATCTGCTGCCAAGCAGGGGTGAGTGTGAGGAATGAATTTACTCCCAGCAGCGTGCCTGAAGGACTGCTGGGGAGTGTGGCCAGGTAATAAGTCCCTTTTGTAAAGGACATTGGAAGATGTGAGGGTTTGTAGCTTACAGAAGCAGGTAATGAACACTCCTGTGTGGGAGTGTAAAGTAGAAACTAATAGAGATTAATGAGTAAGCACAGCGAATGATATCAGCTCACCTCCCCACTATCCAGCAGCTCAACACCCCACTGAATCAAAGTGGTAAAGTGAGGGCTGTGGGGTATATCAGAGTGTTACAGTGAAAGGTGTGGGATATATCAGTGTTACAGCAAGGGGTGTGGGGTAGATCAGTGTGTTACAGTGAGGTGTGCGGGTTATATTAGTGTTACAGTGAGGGGTGTGGGGTAGATCAGTGTGTTACAGTGAGGTTGGTGGGGTAGATCAGTGTGTTGCAGAGGGCTGTGTGGCATATCAGTGTTACAATGATGGGTGTGGGGTATATCAGTGTGTTACAGTGAGGGGCTGGGGTGTATCAGTGTTAAAGTGAGGAGTGTCGGCTATATCAGAATGTTACAGTAAGGGCTGTGGAGAATAGCAGAGTGTTACAGTGATTGATGTGAGCTTTCCAGAGTGTTGCTGTGCAGTGTGTGAATTTTATCAATGTTATAGTGAGGGGTGCGGTGCATATCAGTGTTACAGAAAGGTGAGTGGATTATATCAGTGTTACAGTGAGGGGTGTTGAGTATATCAGTGATACTGTGAGGGGTGTGGGATATATCAAAGTGTTACATTGAGGGGCGTGGGGTATATCAGTTTTACAGTGAGGGGTTTGGGATATATCAGAGTGTTACAGTGAGGAGTGTGGGGAATATCAGCTTTACAGTGAGGACTGTGGTGTATATCAGCGTGTTACAGTGAGGACTGTTCGCTATTTCTATGTGTTACAGTGACAGGTGAGGGATATATCATAGTTACACTGAGTGGTGTGGAGTATATCAGTGTGTTACAGTGCGGTGTTTGGGATATATCAGTATTAGTGTAAGGGGTGTGGTGTAGATCAGTGTGTTACAGTGAGGATGTGGGGCATATCAGTGTTACAGTGATGGGTTTGGGGTATATAAATGTGTTAGAGTGAGGGGTGTGGGGTGCACCAGTGTTCCAGTGCAGACTGTCGGCTATATCAGAATGTTACATTGAGGGGTGTGGGAGTATCAGAGTGTTAGTGAGTCGTGTGTGGTATGTCAGTGTTACACTGAGGCTTGTGAGGTATATCAGTGTTACAGTGAGGGGCTTGGGATATATCAGTGTGTTACAGTAAGGGGTGTGGGGTATATCAGAGCGTTACCCTGAGTGGTGTGGAGGACAGCAGAGTGTTATAGTGATTGGGGTGAGGTTTCCAGAGTGTTGATGTGAAGTTTATCAGTGTTAAAGTGAGGGGAGTGTGGTATATCAGAGTATTAACGTGACGGTTGTGGAATATATCAGAGTTACATTGAATGGTGTGTGGTATATCATTGTTAAAGTTAGGTGTGTGTGGTATATGAGTGTTACAGTGAGGGGTTTGGGGTATATCAGAGTGTTACAGTGAGGGGTGTGGGGTTTATCAGAGTGTTACAGTGAGAGGGGTGGGGTATATCAGTGTGTTACAATGAGAGGTGTGGGTTATATCAGAGTTTTACAGTGACGAGTGTGGAATATATCAGAGCTTTACTGTGAGGGGTTTGTGGTATATCAGTGTTACAGTGAGGGGTGTGGGTTATATCAGAGTGTTACAGTGAGGCGTGTGGCGTATCTCAGTGTTACAGTGAGGGGTGTGGTGTATATTCAGTGTTACAGTGAGGGGTGTGGGGTATAACATTGTTTTACAGTGAGTGGGGTGGGGTTTATCAGTGTTAAAGTGAGGAGTGTCGGCTATATCAGAATATTACAGGGAGGGGTGTGTGTTATATCAGAGTGTTAGTGTGTCGTCTGTGACATGTTCGTTTTACAGTAAGGGGTGCGAGGTATATGAGTGTTACAGTGAGGGGCTTGGGGTATATCAGATTGTAACATTGAGTGGTGTGGAGTGCAGAGTGTTACAGTGATTGGTGTGAGGTTTCTAGAGTGTTGCTGTGAGGTTATTAGTGTTAAAGTGAGGGGTGTGGGGTATATCAGTGTTACAGCGCGGTGTGTGGGCTATATCAGTTTTACTGTGAGGGGTGTTGATTATATCAGTGTTACAGTGAGGGGTGTGGGCTATATCAGTGTTACTGTGAGTGGTGTGGGATATATCAGAGTGTTACATTAAGGGGCGTGGTGTATATCAATTTTACAGTGAGGGGTGTGGGATATATCAGAGTGTTATAGTGAGGAGTGTGGGGAATATCAGCTTTACAATGAGGGCTGTGGTGTATATCAGCGTGGTACAGGGAGGACTGTTCGCCATTTCTGTTTGTTACAGTGACAGGTGTGAGACATATCAGAGTAACACTGAGTGGTGTGGAGTATATCAGTGTGTTACAGTGAGGTGTTTGGGATATATCAGTATTACAGTAGGCATGTGGTGTAGATCAGTGTTTTACAGTGAGGATGTGGGGCATATCAGTGTTACAGTGAGGGGTGTGGGGTATATCAATGTGTTATAGTGAGGGGTGTTGGTTGTATCAGTATTCCTGTGAGGACTGTTAGCTATATCAGAAAGTTACATTGAGGGGTGTGGGAGTATCAGAGTGTTAGTGAGTCGTGTTTGGAATGTCAGTGTTACACTGAGGCTTGTGAGGTATATCAGTGTTACAGTGGGGGGCTTGCGGTACATCAGTGTTTTAAAGCAAGGGGTGTGGGGTATATCAGAATGTTACACTGAGTGGGGTGGAGTACAGCAGAGTGTTACAGTGATTGTGGTGAGGTTTCCAAAGTGTTGCTGTGAAGTCTATCAGTGCTACAGTCAGGGGAGTGAGGTATATCTGTGTATTACAGTGAGGGGTGTGGGGCATATCAGTGTTACTGTGAGGGGTGTGGGTTTTATCAATTTTACTGTGAGGGGTTTGGGGTATGTCAGGGTGTTACAGTGAGAGGTGTGGGGTTTACCTAAGTGTTACAGTGATAGTGTGGGGTGTATCAGAGTGTTGCCTTGAGGGGTGTGAGTTATATCAGAGTGTTACAGTGTGTAGTGTTGGGTATATCAGATTGTTAAAATGAGGGGTGTGCGTTATATCAGTGTTACATTATTGGGTGTGATTTTTCCGGAGTGTGGCAGTGAGGGGTGTGGGGTTTATCAGTGTTACAGTGAGATGTGTGTAGTATATGGGTGTTGCAGTGAAGGGTTTGTTGTACAGCAGATCGTTAAAGTGAGGGGTGTGGGTAAATCAGAGTGTTTCAGTGAGCGGTGAGAGGTATACCAGAGCGTTACAGTGATGCGTGTGGGCTATATCAGAATGTTAAAGTGAGGGGTGTGGAGAATAGCAGAGTGTTACAGTGATTGCTGTGAGGTTTCCAGAGTGTTGCTGTTGAGGTTTGTGAATTTTATCATTGTTACAGTGAGGGGTGTGGTGCATATCAAGCTTACCGTAAGTTGTGTGGGTTATATCAGTTTTAAATTGAGGGGTGTTAGGTACATCAGTGTTACAGTGAGGTGTGTGGGGTATATCAGAGTGATACAGTGAGGTATGTGAGGTCTAGCAGTGTGTTACAGTGAGGGGTGTGAGGTATATCAGAGTGTTACAGTGAGATGGGTGGGGTATATCAGTGTTTTACAATGAGAGTTGTGGGGTATATCAGAGTATTACCGTGACGGGTGTGGAATATATCAGAGCATTATATTGAGTGGTGTGTGGTATATCATTGTTAAAGTTCGGTGTGTGTAATATATGAATGTTACAGTGAGGGGTGTGAGGTCTATCAGAGTGTTACAGTGAGAGGGGTGGTGTATATCAGTTTGTTACAATGAGAGGTGTGGGGTATAATAGAGTTTTACAGTGACGGGTGTGGAATATTTCAGAGCTTTACTGTGAGGGGTGTGTGGTATATCAGTGTTACAGTGAGGGGTGTGGGTTATATCAAAGTGTTACAGTGAGGGGTGTGGGGTATCTCAGTGTTAGTGAGGGGTGTGGTGTGTATTCAGTGTTACAGTGATGGCTGTGAGTTTTTAAGAATGTTGCTGTGAGGGGCGTGGGTCATATCAGTGTTATAGTGAGGGGTGTGGGATATATCATTGTTTTACAGTGAGTGGGGTGGGGATTATCAGTGTTAAAGTGAGCAGTGTCGGCTATATCAGAATGTTACAGAGAGGGGTGTGGGTTATATCAGAGCATTAGTGAGCCGCGTGTGATAGGTCAGTTTTACAGTAAGGGGTGTGAGGTTTATGAGTGTTACAGTGAGGGGCGTGGGGTATATCAGAGTGTAACATTGAATGGTGTGGAGTGCAGAATGTTACAGTGATTCGTGTGAGGTTTCTAGAGTGTTGCTGTGAGGTTTATTAGTGTTACAGTGAGGGGTGTGGTGTATATCAGTGTTACAGCGAGGCGTGTGGGTTATATCAGTTTTACTGTGAGGGATGTTGATTATATCAGTGTTACAGTGAGGGGTGTGGGGTATATCAGTGTTACTGTGAGTGGTGTGGGATATATCAGAGTGTTACATTAAGCGGCATGGTGTATATCAATTTTACAGTGAGGGGTGTGGGATATATCAGAGTGTTATAGTGAGGAGTGTGGGGAATATCAGCTTTACAATGACGGCTGTGGTGTATATCAGCGTGTTACAGGGAGGACTGTTCGCCATTTCTGTGTGTTACAGTGACAGGTGTGAGATATATCAGAGTTACACTGAGTGGTGTGGAGTATATCAGTGTGTTACAGTGAGGTGTTTGGGATATATCAGTATTACAGTAGGCATGTGGTGTAGATCAGTGTTTTACAGTGAGGATGTGGGGCATATCAGTGTTACAGTGAGGGGTGTGGGGTATATCAATGTGTTACAGTGAGGGGTGTTGGTTGTATCAGTATTCCTGTGAGGACTGTTAGCTATATCAGAATGTTACATTGAGGGGTGTGGGAGTATCAGAGTGTTAGTGAGTCGTGTTTGGAATGTCAGTGTTACACTGAGGCTTGTGAGGTATATCAGTGTTACAGTGGGGGGCTTGCGGTACATCAGTGTTTTACAGTAAGGGGTGTGGGGTATATCAGAGTGTTACACTGAGTGGGGTGGAGTACAGCAGAGTGTTACAGTGATTGTGGTGAGTTTTCCAAAGTGTTGCTGTGAAGTCTATCAGTGCTACAGTGAGGGGAGTGAGGTATATCAGTGTATTACAGTGAGGGGTGTGGGGCATATCAGTGTTAGTGTGAGGGGTGTGGGTTTTATCAATTTTACTGTGAGGGGTTTGGGGTATGTCAGGGTGTTACAGTGAGGGGTATGGGGTTTACCTGAGTGTTAAAGTGATGGGTGTGGTGTGTATCAGAGTGTTGCCATGAGGGGTGTGAGGTATATCAGAGTGTTACAGTGTGCGGTGTTGGGTATATCAGATTGTTAAAATGAGGGGTGTGCGTTATATCAGTGTTACATTATTGGGTGTAATTTTTCCGGAGTGTGGCAGTGAGGGGTGTGGGGTTTATCAGTGTTACATTGAGATGTGTGTAGTATATGGATGTTGCAGTGAAGGGTTTGTTGTACAGCAGATTGTTAAAGTGAGGGGTGTGGGTAAATCAGAGTGTTTCAGTGAGCGGTGTGCGGTATACCAGAGTGTTACAGTGACGCGTGTGGGCTATATCAGAATGTTAAAGTGAGGGGTGTGGAGAATAGCAGAGTGTTACAGTGATTGCTGTGAGGTTTCCAGAGTGTTGCTGTTGAGGTTTGTGAATTTTATCATTGTTACAGTGAGGGGTGTGGTGCATATCAAGGTTACCGTAAGTTGTGTGGATTATATAAGTTTTAAATTGAGGGGTGTTAGGTACATCAGTGTTGCAGTGAGGTGTGTGGGGTATATCAGAGTGATACAGTGAGGTATGTGAGGTATAGCAGTGTGTTACAGTGAGGGGTGTGAGGTATAGCAGAGTGTTACTGTGAGATGGGTGGGGTATATCAGAGTCTTACAATGAGAGTTGTGGGGTGTATTAGAGTATCACCGTGACGGGTGTGGAATATATCAGAGCGTTACATTGAGTGGTGTGTGGTATATCATTGTTAAAGTTAGGTGTGTGTAATATATGAATGTTACAATGAGGGGTGTGAGGTCTAGCAGATTGTTACAGTGAGAGAGGTGGTGTATATCAGTGTGTTACAATGAGAGGTGTGGGGTATAACAGAGTTTAACAGTGACGGGTGTGGAATATTTCAGAGCTTTACTGTGAGGGGTGTGTGGTATATCAGTGTTACAGTGAGGGGTGTGGTGTATATTCAGTGTTACAGTGATGGCTGTGAGTCTTTAAGAATGTTGCTGTGAGAGGTGTGGGGCATATCAGTGTTATAGTGAGGGGTGTGGGGTATATCATTGTTTTACAGTGAGTGGGGTGGGGATTATCAGTGTTAAAGTGAGGAGCGTCGGCTATATCAGAATGTTACAGGGATGGGTGTGGGTTATATCAGAGCGTTAGTGAGTCGCGTGTGATAGGTCAGTTTTACAGTAAGTGGTGTGAGGTTTATGAGTGTTACAGTGAGGGGCGTGGGGTATATCAGAGTGTAACATTGAGTGGTGTGAAGTGCAGAGTGTTACAGTGATTCGTGCGAGGTTTCTAGAGTGTTGCTGTGAGGTTTATTAGTGTTACAGTGAGGGGTGTGGGGTATATCAGTGTTACAGCGAGGTGTGTGGGTTATATCAGTTTTACTGTGAGGGGTGTTGGTTATATCAGTGTTAAAGTGAGGGGTGTGGGGTTTATCAGTGTCACTGTGAGTGGTTTGGGATATATCAGAGTGTTACATTGAGGGGCGTGGTGTATATCAATTTTACAGTGATGCGTGTAGGATATATTAGAGTGTTATATGAGGAGTGTGGGGAATATCAGTTTTACAATGAGGGCTGTGGTGTATATCAGCGTGTTACAGTGAGGACTGTTTGCCATTTCTGTGTGTTACAGTGACAGGTGTGGGAAATATCAGATTTACACTGAGTGGTGTGGAGTATATCAGTGTGTTACAGTGAGGTGTTTTGGATATATCAGTATTACAGTAAGGTGTGTGGTGTAGATCAGTGTGTTACAGTGAGGATGTGGGGCATATCAGTGTTACAGTGATTAGTGTGGGGTATATCAATGTGTTACAGTGAGTGGTGTGGGGTGTGTTGAAGTGCCTTTTGTTTTAGCTCTGGGTAATGACTCAATACACTCTTGGATTCGTCAGACGGACAGGCTTTTTATTTCTCTTGCAGCAAGGGGAATCAATACCTCCACTCAAGGGGTGAGGCTACTATTCCAATGATACAGCGTAAGCGTTCCATATTTTTACAGTGTAACAAACAAGTTTAATTGACATTCCTTTGTTCCTCAATCAGGATACATTTTAGATTAATCATTAGGTCTTATGACATATTGACAGAAGGATCCTGGACACATAAGTCAACTGTTAATCTATAACAGGATATGAATCGTGTAACCGGAGGTCCTCTTTAATCTTAATCATGTATCTGGAGACTAGGCTTGCTTACGGTCGCAAGTTGTTAGGTCACTGGGTACTTCAAACGGAACACAGTGTCTCACTTCTACATTCTCATTAAGAGGGCAAACATTTGTTCTTGGCTATAATCCAAGTACGTGCAATAGAGTTACACATCGACTCTTAACCTGTGTCAAGTCTGAAAACTTTTACCCAGCAAGCACCTGAAATTAACCCCTTATATCATGTAGATTTCCTCATTCCCACCTTTTGTCCTTTCTAAGGACAATCTATTTCGCTAAGTTTAAGAAATTCTACATCAAAGGTCTCACCCTTAATATCCTCATATTCAGACATCATTGGTACTGGAGGAGTTGATGTTAATAAGGAAGGGACTTTTGTACACAATAATTTTAAACAACCAATCAATAAACTAATTAAAATTATTATCCTCACAATTGCGATTAAGACTTCCAAAATTTGCTTTCCTAGTGCTCCTCCCCACCCTGAAATCCAATCCCACATGGACCACTGTTCAGGTTGACGTACTTTCTTTACGGCCTCCTTTATGTGGTTTACCAGGTTGGTGATATTTTCAGAGCTCTCTGGAATATAGGTGCAACATTCGGTTTTTATGATTGCACATGTGCCCCCTTCTTTTGCCAACAAATAGTCCAGAGCCATGCGGTTTTGTAAGGCAACAGTGCGCATAGCCACCAGTTCTGCGTTTACATCACTAAGAGCATCAGCAGTATTATTGGCTATTTGTTCCAACACTGCTGCAATGTTTATAGATTCTCTTGCTAACTTCCCTGTTCCATACCAGGGAAATGCTATAGCAAAGAACCTTTCAGTTTCTGTAATGGCTCGTTTTACTCGTGTCCCAGGGTGGCTATCCAAAGATTAAATATATGATGTATATAGGGCACTACATATCCCAAGTAACATGACCCAGTCCAATTTTGTGGTAACCAAGGGTATGCTCTATGCCCACAGATGAAATAGGTGTTATTATAGGCTTCAAATTTGTTCCATATCTGGTGCATCATTCCTATTCCTTGTTCTCCTTCCCAGGTTTTTTTGCTAGTCAAATTTTGTACCGTGGACAGGTTCCACCGTCCCCAATAGGGCCATTCGACTGCACCCGGTGCTTTAGTAGTAGTTTTAGTCAAAGTGTAGTTACATTTGCACTTACTCCATCCAACCATCAATCCTTCTCCATTGTCGTTTACCAGACAGACTTCTCCTTTTGTATTATTTACGGTTCCCATTGACGTCACCAATAGGCTCTCTGGATTCCTTTGATTATCATATTGGGGATGAAACCACCCTTCAAATTTTATAAGGTTGTACCCTGCATCTTTCCATTCATTTTTCAATTGATCTGTGTTTAAACTATTTTGGGTCTGAAATGTACTGGCTGCCTCCTTTTTCCAGGTGGTATTAGACTGTAATAACCACCCTACGATCTCCTCTATTTCAAAGGGAATGGGCCTTAGAGGTATTCCACCCTCTGCATGCACAGGGATGTGGCTGCATATCCATCATTTGGCAAGGTTCTGTCTTTTAGCGTACAAATAACTCATGTATACAAAGGTATTAACATGATGATAGTAATGCTTATTTAACAGTCTCCCACCTCTCCCTCCTTGTTTCTTAGCGGTCCTATTAATTTTTTCTGAGTAATTGATGTTGAAACGAGGGGTTGTGTAAAAGGATTATCACAAAACATTGACTTAGCTGTCAGGGCCAGTCCTCCTCTTGAATTACCATTACAGATAACCCCTCCGTTCATAGTCCTGTCACTTGCTAATACAGTATCAGGGCATGTGACCCATAGCTTATCAAGCTTTTATCCACTATCATCTTCTAATATCTTACCCTGTCTTACCCTAAGATTTAGGGGTTGATACGGGGGTACCTGCATAGTATGGTCCTGAAGCTGGACTTTCATGGTCTCATTATAGCATATAATATAAAAGAGATTTTTGGTTAAAAGTACACATTCTTTTGTGCATGGTTTGCCTTTCAGGGGATCTGGGTAAATCCATATGGCAGTTTCAATTATCGTTGACAAAGAGAACAGTCTTGTTAAAGTTCAAATCCAGTTCATCTTGGCAGTGTATTGTCTTCAACTGATGCCTTCTTACAATGGGTCGTGTGTATCCATGTTGGTCGCTCCTTTACTTTTACAGCGGTGTTTGTGGTCAGGAGTACTTGGAAGGGTCCCTCAAATCTGGGTTGAAGGCCATTCTTTCGCTTGAAGATTTTTATGTAGACGTTATCTCCTGGCTCGAAAGTATGGCACTTTCCTTCAACGGGATCGACCTGGGCTTCCTTCACCTTTTGATGGAAACTAAACATGCATTTGGTTAGTGCAATGCAATAACTCAACATATCTTCCTCCATTTTATGAATGTCCATTTGTTTAGCTGTTAAAGGTGCCGAAAAGGGCAATTTTTGTGGTCTTCCCATGACGATCTCGTGAGGCGACAATCCTGTACTTCTGTTGGTAGCAGACCGCATTGTCATTAAAGCTATGGGTAACAAATCAACCCATTTAAGTCCAGTTTCTTTACACAGTTTCGCAAGGTTATTTTTCAGCATCCCGTTATATCTTTCCACTAGTCCAGCTGACTGTGGATGATAACTGCAATGGAGGTGTTCGTTAAACTGTAAGGCTTTGCATAGTTCCTTAATCACTGTCCCCGTAAAATGGGACCCATTGTCACTTGACAGTTTTGCTGGTATCCCAAAGTGAGGTACAATGTCCTTCAATAAACATTTAGCAACAGTGGTGGCGTCATTCTTTCTACAAGGAAACGCTTCGATCCATCTTGAAAACATATCAACAATAACTAATACATATTTAAAGCTCATACACACAGGTAGTTCAATAAAATCCATTTGCAAGTGTACAAAAGGGCCCATGGGGTTTGGGTGGGATGCGGTCTGTACCTTCTTTATTTTCCCTGCATTCATGGTCTGGCAGATAATACAATTTTCACAAATTTGTTTTGCCAATTTTGAGATTCCTGGTGCATACCAGGTCTTAAGGATATAGTCCGCCATCCCCCCTTTGCCCGCATGGGTGAATTTATGAACACATCGGGCAATTGGTGATAGTAATGATTTGCGTGCCACCATGCGGCCGTCATGATGAACCCATAAGCCGTCAGTGCTTTAAAACAATGATTAACATCCCACTCCGACATTTCTTCAGGGCTAGCCCTATCTTGATGGGCTAGCACATCATTCAGTGATGGGGTTTGTTGTTGATCTCTACTTTCTCTAACTGGACAAGTTTTAACCTGTGATCCTATCTGTGATAAGGCTACAGTTTTGGCAGCTTGATCTGCTGCTGCACTTCCTAGTGCAACCACATCCAAATGCCCTGTGTGCGCTTGGCACTTAATAATCGCTACTTGTTTAGGTTTTTGGATCGCCAATAAAAGGCTTTTCACCTCTTGTGCGTTTTTAATTTGGGTTCCGGAAGCTGTTAAAAAACCACAAAGTTTCCAAATCTGTCCGTAATCATGGGCTACTCCAAACGCATATCTAGAATCGGTATAAATATTAACAGATTGATCTGTAGCCAATATACATGCCCTGGTTAGCGCAAATAATTCCGCTTGTTGTGCTGAAAATGAACTTGGGAGATGAAACACTTCTATTGTTTCGTTCTGGGTAGTCACTGCATATGCTTTTTTGACTTCCCTTCAAGTCTCTCAATGCTGATCCATCTACATAAAATATACAATCTGGATTTGGTATAGGGTCTTCAGTCAGATCTACCCTTAGTTTAGAAACCAACTGGGTGACTTCTACACAGGAGTGTGGTTCTCCTTCTTCCTCTGTGGGTAGTAAAGTAGCTGGATTCAGGGTGTTGCTTCTTTTAATTACCAATCTTGTATTTGACAAAAGTTCTACCTCATATTTAGTTAACCTGGCTGAGGTTAGATGTTGGGTAGCACATTTGGTGAGAAGAATTTCAACCGCATGAGGAACATACAAAACGGTCTGGTGACCTAGAGTGATCGTCTGTGCCTGCTGAACGGCATAATACGCTGCTGCTAAAGCAGGCAGACAACCGGGTAATCCTCTTGCTACTGGATCTAATTGAGTGCTAAAAAATGCTACCGGCCGTTGTTTATCTCCATGCAGCTGCGTCAGCACTGATTGTGCGAACCCTGATTTTTGATGCACGAATAAGTTAAACGGCTTGTTATAATCTGGGAGTCCCAAAGCTGGGGCCGATACCATAGCTTGCTTAACTTGCCGGAAGGCTTCCTCGGTACCTGGGTTCCATTCCAATTTCTCTGGCATGGTGGGCATACTAATGTCAAGTAATGGTCTGGATATCTCAGAATAATTTTAAAATCCATTGTCTGCAATAGCCAGACATTCCTAGGAAATGTTTCATTTCCCTTTTTGTCACTGGCTTGGGTGAATTGCAAATTGCCGCTACTCGATCACTTGTTAGTTGCCTGGTATTTCGTTCTAACTGATGTCCCAGATATTATACATATTCTTGAACCATCTGTAACTTGGTTTTGGAATCCTTATGTCCTTTGTCTGCTAACGCCGTTAACAAAGTTAAAGAGTCTTGGACACAGGCTTCTCGGTTTGGTGAAGCTAATAGCAAATCATCTACATATTGAATTAATGTTGAACCCGCTGCTAGGGGTACATCATCCAGATCCTTCTTTAAGCATTGAGAGAAAATCATAGGGCTTTCGGTAAATCCTTGTGGGAGTCTAGTCCAAGTATACTGCTGGCCTTTATAGGTGAATGCAAATAAAAATTGTGACTCTGGATGTATTGGTATTAAAAAGAAAGCGGAACATAGATCAACTACCATGTAGAAAGTAGTGTCTGCCGGTATGCTGATTAAAATGGTGACTGGATTGGGGAGCACCGGATAGGTAGGGAAGACTGCTTCATTTACTGCCCTTAAATCTTGCACAAACCTCCATTTGTGGGACTCCGCCTTTTCTACTGGGAGAATCGGGGTATTGCAAGGGCTTTTAGTAGGAACAATAATATCTTGTTCTAAAAGTGATTCGATTACTGGCTGTATCCCCCTTTCTGCTCTTTCAGACAATGGGTACTGCTGTCTTCGTGGTAATGGTGCCGCTGGATTTATGGTAACTTTATAGGGTTGTGCCGTATACATTTTTCCTACTTTGTTAGGATGTTGTGCCCATAATTTCCCTGGGACTTGTTCAAGCCATTCTTCAACCTGTTTGGATAAACATACTCCATTGTGTCCCAACTCTCTTCTTTCGAGAAATCCATTAAAATTTCCTTTGTAGCTAACTTTACTGCAAATCCATTACTACCGTACTGGAGAAGGGCGGCTCCCTCTTTATACCATGTATCCATTACTGGTAGTGAGCTCATTCTCAGTACCATTGGCCCTAAGTCCTTTGAACGGTGTCCTTGTGCCACAGCTAAAGTCAGATGTGGCTTAGAATGTTTTATCCTGAACAACGACCTTGAAGTCATGTTCTGTCTATATTAAATGTTCCATCTGGTGGAAAGGGGTGATTACTACCTGAGGTCCATTTGGACCAATTTGGTATGTGGTCAATAGCTGACTGACCACAATGTTTTAACATAAAAGCGGCTGGCGTGCCTTTTTCAGGCAGCTTACTGTCACTAGAACCCATTGTAGCAGCTTAAATATTTTAGTGTTATAACATACAACAATTCCGTAACACTCTATGATCTGCGTGGGACGCCTCTACAGATCAGACATGATTAAACATTAATACATATGACAATAAACAATAAACAATACACTTGTTAAACAACAACCAAAGTGTTACTAAATCCCCAACCTATGCAGCCTTACTGGACGAAGTTGATTGATAATAACAAGTAGTTAAATACTCACTCTCATAAACATTAAACATTGACACTGTTTTTCAGACAATCGCCCACTCTCTCTCCCTCTACCCTACTCCCTTTAGCCAAATCTTTAGCAAAAAGGGCCTTCAATTTGTCCCAACTAACTTCATCCACTCTCTCTCCCTCTACCCTACTCCCTTTAGCCAAATCTTTGGCAAAAAGGGCCTTCAATTTGTCCCAACTAACTTCAAGCTGGAACCTTGCTAGTTCAATTTCCAGTAAATCGCTAGCTCCTTAGTTAATGAAATTCGTGACTTAACCTTCTCTCTCTGGAACATTTATTTCAGCGCTTCCTACCGTCCATTTCTGCACGATCCTGTTCGCGGGGCGTCAGTGCCTCATTGCTGATCCTCTGTTCCGTTTCTGAAAGGGAAGCAGTCACAACGGCAGTTTAACCCCCGAAGCTTGTGAGTCAAGTACCCGATGGCAGTACTGTCCAATGGAATAAACAGACTATGTGCAGCTATGCTTCTGGCAGGGAATGTCCCCAAAATGTGGCAAAACACCACCTTCGGCCGATGGGATTTTCCTAACCGAGCAACGTACTCGGCGTTTGTTAACTCACCAATTGGTACAGCAAGCCATCTCGGTGGGACCTCCAAATTGTTGAAGTGCCTTTTTCTTAGCTCTGGGTAATGACTCAATACACTCTTGGATTAGTCAGATGGACAGCCCTTTTATTTCACTTGCAAGGGGAATCAGTACCTCCACTCAAGGGGTGAGGCTACTATTCCAATGATACAGCATAAGCGTTCCATATTTATACAGTGTAACAAGCAAGTTGAATTGACATTCCTTTGTTCCTCTATCAGGATACATTTTAGATTAATCATCAGGTCTTATGACATACTGACAGAAGGATCCTGGACACATAAGTCAACCGTTAATCTATAACAGGACATGAATCGTGTAACTGGAGGTCCTCTTTAATCTTAATCATGTATCTGGAGACTAGGTCTAACAAGTTATTAGGTCACTGGATACTTCAAACGGAACCCATTGTCTCACTTCTACATTCTCATTAAGAGGGCAAACATCTGTTCTTGGCTGTAATCCAAGTACGTGCAATAGCTCTAGTTACACATCGACACTTGACCTGTGTCAAGTCTGAAAACTTTTACCCAGCAAGCACCTGAAATTAACCCCTTTTATCATGTAGATTTCCTCAGTTGGAGGGAGTTAAACTGTGCGGATCCCCAGGGTTCAGTACTGGAGGGTGGAGGGTGGTATAGAGTGCAGTTTCCCAAGGTTCAGTACTGTGGTCTGGAGGGAGGTATACAGTTGAGTTCTCCAGTGCTCAGCACTGGGGGCGAGTGGGAGCTTGAAGTAAAGAATAGATTTGCCTTCCAAAGTTAGGCTTTATTAACTTTAAAATCGGCAGCATATCTTTCTACATCAAGTCCCAACTAAAGCTAGAAAAGGACTGAATTTAAGGTAGCCACAACACATCATGTGATCATCAACTACCAATGAGATTACAACACATATCCCAAGGCAGTTAACAAACAACGAATCACAATACTTTTACTAATCAAGGAATAATCACCACAGAGCTATACAGTGCAATTCCCCAGGTTTCAGTACTGGGTGCTGGAGGGAGATATAGCGTGGTGTTCCCCAAGGCTAGGTATTAAGTGCTGGATGGTGGTATACAGTGGCGTTCCCCAGGGTTCAGTGCTGGGGGCTGGAGGTAGGTATACAGTGGATGTCCCCATGAATGAATACTGGGGAGTGGAGAGATTTATACAGTGAATTTCCCCAAATGTCAGCACTGCGGGTTGGAGCAGGTACACAGTGGAGTTCCCCAGTGTTCAGTACTGGGGGCTGTAGGGAGGTTTACACTGTAGTTCCCCAGGGCTAGGTACTGAGGGCAGGAGGGTGGTATACAGCGGCATTCCCCAGCGTTAAGCATTGGGGGCTGGACGGAGATATACTTTAGATTTCCCCTGGGTTCGGTACTGGGGGCTGGACGGAAGAATACAATGGATTTCCCCAGGGTTCTGTACTAGGGGTTGGAGTGATGTATACATTCAGTTCGCCAGTGTTCAACACTGGGGCCGGAGTGAGGTATACAGTGGAGCCCACAGGGTTCAGTACAGGGGGCTGGAGGGAGGTATACAGTGGTGTTCACCAGGATTAAATACTTGGGACTGGAGGGAAACTCGTTTTTACCCGGCACCGATGGAACCGCCATTGTGCCGTTTTATCAAAAAGTCCGGATTACAGAGGGGTATAGGTAAAAGGTACGAGAGCTCCATACACAGCAACAAATCTATGCTCCCCTGTTGCTTAGCAACCTGTGCAGGAACTCCGGCCACGGACCAAGCATCCCTGTTCCTTAGCAACAAATACAGGAACCCCAGTTACACAGCCACAGATCCAGGAACTGCCACTAATATGAAGTAAAACTTACCTGAACCTACTCCTGAATTTTGCCGGTTAACAGAGATTTACGGTGCCGTTCACCAACTTTCAAGGCTAGCATGTGGAGGTAGGTATACAGCGGAGTTCCCTAGAGTTCAGTACTGGGGTCTGTTGGGAGGTAAACAGTGGAGTTCTCCATGGTTCAGTATTGGGGGCTGGAGCGTGGTATACAGTAGAGTGTCCCAGGGTTGAGTGCTGGGGGCTGGAGGGAAGTATAGCTTGGAGTTCCCCAGTGTTCAGTACTGTGGGCTGGAGGGAGGTATACATTGGAGTTACCCAGGTTTCAGTACCTGGGGCTGGAGGGAGGTATAAAGTGGAGTTCACGAGGTTTCAGTACTGGTGGCCTGGAGGGTGTTATACAGTGAAGTATCCCAGGGCTCAGTACTGGGGCTTGTGGGAGATATAAAAAGGAGTTGCCCAGCGTTTAGTACTGGGGCTGTAGGGAGGTATACAGTGGAGTTCCACAGGGCTAAGACTCCGGCCGGGAGGGAGGTATACAGTGGCGTTCCGCAGGGTTCAGTACTGTGGGCTCTCGGGAGGTATACAGTGGAGTTTCCCAGGGATCAGTACTGGTGGCTGGTGGGAGGTATACAATGGAGTTCACGAGGGTTTAATGCTGGAGGGTGTTCGGGTGTATAGCGTGGCCTTCCCCAGGGTTAAATACTGGAAGAAGGACGGAGATATACAGTGGAGTTCCCCAGCATTCTGACATGGGCGCTTGAGTGATGTATACAGAGGAGTACACCAGGGTTCAGTGCTGGGGGCTGGAGTAAGGCATACAGTGGAGTTCACCAAAGTTCACCGGGCCTCAGCTCACTGGGCTCTCAGCTCCCGACTCCAACTGCTGTGGGAAAAGCCCACGAAAGTGTGCTTTTATACTCACCGGGCCTCGGCTTACTGTGCTCTCAGCTCCTGACTCCAACTGCTGTCGGAAAAGCCGTGAAAGTGAGTTTTCATACTCACCAGGCCTCAGCTCACTGGTCTCAGCTCCCGACTCCAACCGCTGTGAGAAAATCCAGTGAAAGTGAGTTTTTATACTCACCGGGCCTCGGCTCACTGGTCTCTCAGCTCCCGACTCCAACCGCTGTGGGAAAAGCCCGTAAAAGTAAGTTATTATACTCACCGGTCCACGGCTCACTGGTCTCTCATCTCCCAACTCCAACCGCTGTGAGAAAAGCCCGCGAAAGTGAGTTTTTATACTCACTGGGCCTCGGCTCACTGGTCTCTCAGCTGACGACTCCAACCGCTTGGAGAAAAGCCCGCGAAAGTGAGTTTTTATACTCACCGGGCCTCGGCTCACTGGTCTCAGCTCCCGACTCCAACCACTGTGAGAAAAGCCCGCGAAAGTAAGTTATTATCCTCAACAGGCCTCGGCTCACTGGGCTCATCTCCCGAGACCAACCGCTGTGAGAAAAGCCTGCGAAAGTGAGTTTTTATACTCACCGGGCCTCGGCTCACTGGTCTCGCAGCTCCCGACTGCAACCGCTGTGAGAAAAGCCCGCAAAAGTGTGTTTTTATACTCACCGGGCCTCGGATCACTGGTCTCTCAGCTCCCGACTCCAACCACTGTGAAAAAAGCCCACAAAAGTGAGTTTTTATCCTCACCGGGCCTCGGCCCACTGTTCTCTCAGCTCTCGACTCCAACCACTGTGAAGAAAGCCCGCAAAAGTGAGTTTCTATACTCACCGGGCTTCAGCACACTGTTCTCTCAGCTCCCGACTCCAACCGCTGTGAGAAAAGCCCGCAAAAGTGACTTTTTATACTCACCGGGCCTCGGCTCACTGGTCTCTCAGCTCCCGACTCCAACCACAGAGAAAAAAGCCCGCAAAAGAGAGTTTTTATCCTCACCAGGCCTCGGCTCACTGGTCTCTCAGCTCCCGACTCCAACTGCTGTGCGAAAAGCCCGCGAAAGTGAGTTTCTTTACTCACCAGTCCTCGGCTCACTGGTCTCTCAGCTCATGACTCCAACCGCTGTGAGAAAACTGGTGAAAGTGAGTTTTATAACGCACCGTGCCTCGGCTCTCTGATCTCAGCTCCCGACTCCAACCGCTGTTGGAAAAGTCCGTGAAAGTGAGTTTTTATACTCACCGGTCCTCGGCTCATTGGTCTCTCAGCTCCCGACTCCAACCTCTGTGAGAAAAACCCGCGAAAGTGAGTTTTTATACTCACCGGGCCTCGGATCACTGGCCTCTCAGCTCCCGACTCCAACTGCTGTCGGAATAGCCCGCAAAAGTGAGTTTTTATACTCACCGGGCCTCAGCTCACTGGTCTCTCAGCTCCCGACTCCAACTGCTGTTGGAAAAGCGCTCGAAAGTGAGTTTTTATACTCACCGGGCCTCGGCTCACTGGTCTCTCAGCTCCCGACTCCAACCGTTGTGAGGAAATCCCGCGAAATTGAGTTTTCATACTCACCGGGCCTCGGCTCACTGGTTTCTCAGCTCCTGACTCCAATCACTGTGAAAAAAGCCCGTGAAAGTGAGTTTCTATACTCACCGGGCCTCGGTACACTGGTCTCTTAGCACAAGACTCCAATCACTGTGAGAAAAGCCCGCGAAAGTGGGTTATTATACTCACCGGGCCTCGGCTCACTGGTCTCAGCTCCTGATTCCAACCGCTGTGAGAAAAGCCCACAAAAGTGAGCTTTTATACTCAACAGGCCTCGGCTCAATGGTCTCTCAGCTCCCGACTCCAACCGCTGTGAGAAAAGCCTGCAAAAGTGAGTTTTTATACTCACCGGGCCTCGGCTCACTGGTCTCAGCTCCCGACTTCAACCGCTGTGGGAAAAGCCCGATAAAGTGAGTTTTTATACCCACCGGGCCTCAGTTCACTGGTCTCAGCTGCCAACTCCAACCGCTGTGAGAAAATCCCGCAAAAGTGAGTTTTTATACTCAACAGGCCTCAGCTCACTGGTCTCTCAGCTCCCGACTCCAAACGGTGTGATAAAAGCCCGCGAAAGTGAGCTTTTCTACTCACCGTGCCTCGGCTCACTGGTCTCTCAGCTCCCGACCGCAACCACGGAGAAAAAAGCCCGTGAAAGTGAGTTTTTATACTCACCGGGCCTCGGCTCACTGGTCTCTCAGCTCCCGACTCCAACCGCTGTGAGAAAAGCCCACGAAAGTGTGTTTCTATACTCACCAGTCCTCGGCTCACTGGTCTCTCATCTCCCGACTCCAACTGCAGTGAGAAAAGCCCGCGAAAGTGTGTTTTTATAATCTCCGGGCCTCGGCTCAATGGTCTCTCAGCTCCCGTTTCCAACCACTGTGCGAAAAGCCCGCGAAAGTGAGTTTCTTTAATCACCGGGACTCGGCCCACTGGGCTCTCAGCTTCCAACTCCAACCGCTGTGAGAAAAGCCAGCGAAAGTGAGTTTATATATTCACCGGTCCTCGGCTCACTGGTCTCCCAGCTCACGACTTCAACCGCTGTGAGAAAAGCCCGCGAAAGTGAGTTTTAATACTCACCGGGCCTCGGCTCACTGGTCTCAGCTGCCGAATCCAACCGGTGTGGGAAAAGCCCGAGAAAGTGAGTTTTTATACTCAACGGGCCTCGGCTCACTGGTCTCTCAGCCCCCGTTTCCAACCACAGTGAGAAAAGCCCCCGAAAATATGTTTCTTTACTCACCGGGCCTCGGCTCACTGGTCTCTCAGCTCCTGACTCCAACTGCTGTGAGAAAAGCCCGTGAAAGTGAGTTTATATATTCACCGGTCCTCGGCTCACTGGTCTCTCAGCTCACGACTCCAACCGCTGTGAGAAAACTGGTGAAAGTGAGTTTTAATACTCACCGTGTCTCGGCTCACTGGTCTCAGCTGCCGACTCCAACTGCCGTTGGAAAAGCCCGAGAAAGTGAGTTGTTATAATCACTGGGCTTCGGCTCACTGGTCTCTCAGCTCCCGACTCCAACCGCTGAGAGGAAATCCCGCGAAATTGAGTTTTCATACTCACCGGGCCTCGGCTCACTGGTTTCTCAGCTCCTGACTCCAATCACTGTGAAAAAAGTCCGTGAAAGTGAGTTTTTATACTCACCGGGCCTCGGTACACTGGTCTCTTAGCACAAGACTCCAATCACTGTGAGAAAAGCCCGCGAAAGTGAGTTATTATACTCACCGGGCCTCGGCTCAGTGGTCTCAGCTCCTGACTCCAACCGCTGTGAGAAAATCCCACAAAAGTGAGTTTTTTTACTCAACAGGCCTCAGCTCACTCGTCTCTCAGCTCCCGACTCCAACCGCTGTGGGAAAAGCCCGCAAAAGTGAGTTTTTATACTCACCGGGCCTCGGCTCAATGGTGTCTCAGCTCCCGACTCCAACCGCTGTTAGAAAGCACAGCGAAAGTGAGTTTTTATACTCACCGGGCCTCGGCTCACTGGTCTCTCAGCTCCCGACTCCAACCGCTGTGAGAAAAGCCCTTGAAACTGAGTTTTTATACTCACCGGGCCTTGGCTCACTGGTCTCAGCTCCCGAATCCAACCGCTGTGAGAAAAGCCCGCGAATGTGAGTTTTTATACTCACCGGATCTCCGCTCACTGGTCTCTCAGCTACCGACTCCAACCGCTGTGAGAAAAGCCCGCAAAACTGAGTTTTTATACTCCCAGGGCCTCAGCTCATTGGTCTCTCAGCTCCCGACTCCAACCGCTGTGAGAAAAGCCTGCAAAAGTGAGTTTTTATACTCACCGGGCCTCGGCTCACTGGTCTCTGCTCCCGACTCCAACCGCTGTGGGAAAAGCCCGATAAAGTGAGTTTTTATACCCACCAGGCCTCAGCTCACTGGTCTCAGCTGCCGACTCCAACCGCTGTGAGAAAATCCCGCAAAAGTGAGTTTTTATACTCAACAGGCCTCAGCTCACTGGTCTCTCAGCTCCCGACTCCAACCGGTGTGAGAAAAGCCCGCGAAAGTGAGTTTTTATCCTCACCAGGCCTCGGCCCACTGTTTTCTCAGCTCCCGACTAAAAGCACTGTGAAAAAAGCCCGCAAAAGTGAGTTTTTATACTCACCGGGCTTCAGCACACTGTTCTCTCAGCTCCCGACTCCAACCGCTGTGAGAAAAGCCTGCAAAAGTGAGTTTTTCTACTCACCGTGCCTCGGCTCACTGGTCTCTCAGCTCCCGACAGCAACCACGGAGAAAAAAGCCCGTGAAAGTGAGTTTTTATACTCACCGGGCCTCGGCTCACTGGTCTCTCAGCTCCCGACTCCAACCGCTGTGAGAAAAGCCCGCGAAAGTGAGTTTCTATACTCACCGGTCCTCGGCTCACTGGTCTCTCATCTCCCGACTCCAACAGCAGTGAGAAAAGCCCGCGAAAGTGAGTTTTTATACTCTCCGGGCCTCAGCTCAATGGTCTCTCAGCTCCCGTTTCCAACCACTGTGCGAAAAGCCCGCGAAAGTGAGTTTCTTTACTCACCGGGCCTCGGCCCACTGGGCTCTCAGCTTCTGACTCCAACCGCTGTGAGAAAAGCCAGCGAAAGTGAGTTTATATATTCACCGGTCCACGGCTCACTGGTCTCCCAGCTCACGACTTCAACCGCTGTGAGAAAACTGGCAAAAGTGAGTTTTAATACTCACCGGGCCTCGGCTCACTGGTCTCAGCTGCCGAATCCAACCGCTGTGGGAAAAGCCCGAGAAAGTGAGTTTTTATACTCACCGGTCCTCGGCTCACTGGTCTCTCAGCCCCCGTTTCCAACCACAGTGAGAAAAGCCCCCGAAAATTAGTTTCTTTACTCACCGGGCCTCGGCTCTCTGGTCTCTCAGCTTCTGACTCCAACTGCTGTGAGAAAAGCCCGTGAAAGTGAGTTTATATATTCACCGGTCCTCGGCTCACTGGTCTCTCAGCTCACGACTCCAACCGCTGTGAGAAAACTGGTGAAAGTAAGTTTTAATACTCACCGTGCCTCGGCTCACTGGTCTCAGCTGCCGACTCCAACCGCCGTTGGAATAGCCCGAGAAAGTGAGTTTTAATACTCACCGGGACTCGGCTCACTGGTCTCTGCTCCCGACTCCAACCGCTGTGGGAAAAGCCCGATAAAGTGAGTTTTTATACCCACCAGGCCTCAGCTCACTGGTCTCAGCTGCCGACTCCAACCGCTGTGAGAAAATCCCGCAAAAGTGAGTTTTTATACTCAACAGGCCTCAGCTCACTGGTCTCTCAGCTCCCGACTCCAACCGGTGTGAGAAAAGCCCGCGAAAGTGAGTTTTTATCCTCACCAGGCCTCGGCCCACTGTTTTCTCAGCTCCCGACTAAAAGCACTGTGAAAAAAGCCCGCAAAAGTGAGTTTTTATACTCACCGGGCTTCAGCACACTGTTCTCTCAGCTCCCGACTCCAACCGCTGTGAGAAAAGCCTGCAAAAGTGAGTTTTTCTACTCACCGTGCCTCGGCTCACTGGTCTCTCAGCTCCCGACCGCAACCACGGAGAAAAAAGCCCGTGAAAGTGAGTTTTTATACTCTCCGGGCCTCGGCTCACTGGTCTCTCAGCTCCCGACTCCAACCGCTGTGAGAAAAGCCCGCGAAAGTGAGTTTCTATACTCACCGGTCCTCGGCTCACTGGTCTCTCATCTCCCGACTCCAACAGCAGTGAGAAAAGCCCGCGAAAGTGAGTTTTTATACTCTCCGGGCCTCAGCTCAATGGTCTCTCAGCTCCCGTTTCCAACCACTGTGCGAAAAGCCCGCGAAAGTGAGTTTCTTTACTCACCGGGCCTCGGCCCACTGGGCTCTCAGCTTCTGACTCCAACCGCTGTGAGAAAAGCCAGCGAAAGTGAGTTTATATATTCACCGGTCCACGGCTCACTGGTCTCCCAGCTCACGACTTCAACCGCTGTGAGAAAACTGGCAAAAGTGAGTTTTAATACTCACCGGGCCTCGGCTCACTGGTCTCAGCTGCCGAATCCAACCGCTGTGGGAAAAGCCCGAGAAAGTGAGTTTTTATACTCACCGGTCCTCGGCTCACTGGTCTCTCAGCCCCCGTTTCCAACCACAGTGAGAAAAGCCCCCGAAAATTAGTTTCTTTACTCACCGGGCCTCGGCTCTCTGGTCTCTCAGCTTCTGACTCCAACTGCTGTGAGAAAAGCCCGTGAAAGTGAGTTTATATATTCACCGGTCCTCGGCTCACTGGTCTCTCAGCTCACGACTCCAACCGCTGTGAGAAAACTGGTGAAAGTAAGTTTTAATACTCACCGTGCCTCGGCTCACTGGTCTCAGCTGCCGACTCCAACCGCCGTTGGAATAGCCCGAGAAAGTGAGTTTTAATACTCACCGGGACTCGGCTCACTGGTCTCAGCTCCTGGCTCCAACTGCTGTGAGAAAATCCCGTGAAAGTGAGGTTTTATACTCACCGGGCCTCGGCTCATTGGTCTCTCAGCTCCAGACTCCAACCCCTGCGAGAAAAGCCCGTGAAAGTGAGGTTTTATACTCACCGGGCCTTGACTCACTGGTCTCTCAGCTCTCGACTCCAACCACTGTGAAGAAAGCCCGCAAAAGTGAGTTTTTATACTCACCGGGCCTTGACTCACTGGTCTCTCAGCTCCCGACACCAACTGCTGTAAGAAAAGCCCGCGAAAGTAAGTTTTTATACTCACCGGGCCTCGGCTCATTGTTCTCTCAGCTCTCGACTCCAACCACTGTGAAGAAAGCCCGCAAAAGTGAGTTTCTATACTCACCGGGCTTCAGCACACTGTTCTCTCAGCTCATGACTCCAACCGCTGTGAGAAAACTGGTGAAAGTGAGTTTTATAACGCACCATGCCTCGGCTCACTGATCTCAGCTCCCGACTCCAACCGCTGTTGGAAAAGTCCGTGAAAGTGAGTTTTTATACTCACCGGTCCTCGGCTCATTGGTCTCTCAGCTCCCGACTCCAACCTCTGTGAGAAAAACCCGCGAAAGTGAGTTTTTATACTCACCGGTCCTCGGATCACTGGCCTCTCAGCTCCCGACTCCAACTGCTGTCGGAATAGCCCGCAAAAGTGAGTTTTTATACTCACCGGGCCTCAGCTCACTGGTCTCTCAGCTCCCGACTCCAACTGCTGTTGGAAAAGCGCTCGAAAGTGAGTTTTTATACTCACCGGGCCTCGGCTCACTGGTCTCTCAGCTCCCGACTCCAACCGTTGTGAGGAAATCCCGCGAAATTGAGTTTTCATACTCACCGGGCCTCGGCTCACTGGTTTCTCAGCTCCTGACTCCAATCACTGTGAAAAAAGCCCGTGAAAGTGAGTTTCTATACTCACCGGGCCTCGGTACACTGGTCTCTTAGCACAAGACTCCAATCACTGTGAGAAAAGCCCGCGAAAGTGGGTTATTATACTCACCGGGCCTCGGCTCACTTGTCTCAGCTCCTGATTCCAACCGCTGTGAGAAAAGCCCACAAAAGTGAGTTTTTATACTCAACAGGCCTCGGCTCAATGGTCTCTCAGCTCCCGACTCCAACCGCTGTGAGAAAAGCCTGCAAAAGTGAGTTTTTATACTCACCGGGCCTCGGCTCACTGGTCTCAGCTCCCGACTTCAACCGCTGTGGGAAAAGCCCGATAAAGTGAGTTTTTATACCCACCGGGCCTCAGTTCACTGGTCTCAGCTGCCAACTCCAACCGCTGTGAGAAAATCCCGCAAAAGTGAGTTTTTATACTCAACAGGCCTCAGCTCACTGGTCTCTCAGCTCCCGACTCCAACCGGTGTGATAAAAGACCGCGAAAGTGAGTTTTTCTACTCACCGTGCCTCGGCTCACTGGTCTCTCAGCTCCCGACCGCAACCACGGAGAAAAAAGCCCGTGAAAGTGAGTTTTTATACTCACCGGGCCTCGGCTCACTGGTCTCTCAGCTCCCGACTCCAACCGCTGTGAGAAAAGCCCACGAAAGTGAGTTTTTATACTCTCCGGGCCTCGGCTCAATGGTCTCTCAGCTCCCGTTTCCAACCACTGTGCGAAAAGCCCGCGAAAGTGAGTTTCTTTACTCACCGGGACTCGGCCCACTGGGCTCTCAGCTTCCAACTCCAACCGCTGTGAGAAAAGCCAGCGAAAGTGAGTTTATATATTCACCGTTCCTCGGCTCACTGGTCTCCCAGCTCACGACTTCAACCGCTGTGAGAAAAGCCCGCGAAAGTGTGTTTTAATACTCACCGGGCCTCGGCTCACTGGTCTCAGCTGCCGAATCCAACCGGTGTGGGAAAAGCCCGAGAAAGTGAGTTTTTATACTCACCGGTCCTCGGCTCACTGGTCTCTCAGCCCCCGTTTCCAACCACAGTGAGAAAAGCCCCCGAAAATTAGTTTCTTTACTCACCGGGCCTCGGCTCACTGGTCTCTCAGCTCCTGACTCTAACTGCTGTGAGAAAAGCCCGTGAAAGTGAGTTTATATATTCACCGGTCCTCGGCTCACTGGTCTCTCAGCTCACGACTCCAACCGCTGTGAGAAAACTGGTGAAAGTGAGTTTTAATACTCACCGTGTCTCGGCTCACTGGTCTCAGCTGCCGACTCCAACTGCCGTTGGAAAAGCCCGAGAAAGTGAGTTTTTATACTCACTGGGCCTCGGCTCACTGGTCTCTCAGCTCCCGACTCCAACCGCTGAGAGGAAATCCCGCGAAATTGAGTTTTCATACTCACCAGGCCTCGGCTCACTGGTTTCTCAGCTCCTGACTCCAATCACTGTGAAAAAAGCCCGTGAAAGTGAGTTTTTATACTCACCGGCCCTCGGTACACTGGTCTCTTAGCACAAGACTCCAATCACTGTGAGAAAAGCCCGCGAAAGTGAGTTATTATACTCACCGGGCCTCGGCTCACTGGTCTCAGCTCCTGACTCCAACCGCTGTGAGAAAATCCCACAAAAGTGAGTTTTTTTACTCAACAGGCCTCAGCTCACTCGTCTCTCAGCTCTCGACTCCAACCGCTGTGGGAAAAGCCCGCAAAAGTGAGTTTTTATACTCACCGGGCCTCGGCTCAATGGTGTCTCAGCTCCCGACTCCAACCGCTGTTAGAAAGCACAGCGAAAGTGAGTTTTTATACTCACCGGGCCTTGGCTCACTGGTCTGAGCTCCAGAATCCAACCGCTGTGAGAAAAGCCCGCGAATGTGAGTTTTTATACTCACCGGATCTCCGCTCACTGGTCTCTCAGCTACCGACTCCAACCGCTGTGAGAAAAGCCCGCAAAACTGAGTTTTTATACTCCCAGGGCCTCAGCTCAATGGTCTCTCAGCTCCCGACTCCAACCGCTGTGAGAAAAGCCTGCAAAAGTGAGTTTTTATACTCACCGGGCCTCAGCTCACTGGTCTCTGCTCCCGACTCCAACCGCTGTGGGAAAAGCCCGATAAAGTGAGTTTTTATACCCACCAGGCCTGAGCTCACTGGTCTCAGCTGCCGACTCCAACCGCTGTGAGAAAATCCCGCAAAAGTGAGTTTTTATACTCAATAGGCCTCAGCTCACTGGTCTCTCAGCTCCCGACTCCAACCGGTGTGAGAAAAGCCCGCGAAAGTGAGTTTTTATCCTCACCAGGCCTCGGCCCACTGTTCTCTCAGCTCCCGACTAAAAGCACTGTGAAAAAAGCCCGCAAAAGTGAGTTTTTATACTCACCGGGCTTCAGCACACTGTTCTCTCAGCTCCCGACTCCAACCGCTGTGAGAAAAGCCTGCAAAATGAGTTTTTCTACTCACCGTGCCTCGACTCACTGGTCTCTCAGCTCCCGACCGCAACCACGGAGAAAAAAGCCCGTGAAAGTGAGTTTTTATACTCACCGGGCCTCGGCTCACTGGTCTCTCAGCTCCCGACTCCAACCGCTGTGAGAAAAGCCCGCGAAAGTGAGTTTCTATACTCACCGGTCCTCGGCTCACTGGTCTCTCATCTCCCGACTCCAACAGCAGTGAGAAAAGCCCGCGAAAGTGAGTTTTTATACTCTCCGGGCCTCAGCTCAATGGTCTCTCAGCTCCCGTTTCCAACCACTGTGCGAAAAGCCCGCGAAAGTGAGTTTCTTTACTCACCGGGCCTCGGCCCACTGGGCTCTCAGCTTCTGACTCCAACCGCTGTGAGAAAAGCCAGCGAAAGTGAGTTTATATATTCACCGGTCCACGGCTCACTGGTCTCCCAGCTCACGACTTCAACCGCTGTGAGAAAACTGGCAAAAGTGAGTTTTAATACTCACCGGGCCTCGGCTCACTGGTCTCAGCTGCCGAATCCAACCGCTGTGGGAAAAGCCCGAGAAAGTGAGTTTTTATACTCACCGGGCCTCGGCTCACTGGTCTCTCAGCCCCCGTTTCCAACCACAGTGAGAAAAGCCCCCGAAAATTAGTTTCTTTACTCACCGGGCCTCGGCTCACTGGTCTCTCAGCTTCTGACTCCAACTGCTGTGAGAAAAGCCCGTGAAAGTGAGTTTATATATTCACCGGTCCTCGGCTCACTGGTCTCTCAGCTCACGACTCCAACTGCTGTGAGAAAACTGGTGAAAGTAAGTTTTAATACTCACCGTGCCTCGGCTCACTGGTCTCAGCTGCCGACTCCAACCGCCGTTGGAATAGCCCGAGAAAGTGAGTTTTAATACTCACCGGGACTCGGCTCACTGGTCTCAGCTCCCGACTCCAACTGCTGTGAGAAAATCCCATGAAAGTGAGGTTTTATACTCACCGGGCCTTGGCTCATTGGTCTCTCAGCTCCCGACTCCAACCCCTGCGAGAAAAGCCCGTGAAAGTGAGTTTTTATACTCACCGGGCCTTGACTCACTGTTCTCTCAGCTCCCGACACCAACTGCTGTAAGAAAAGCCCGAGAAAGTAAGTTTTTATACTCACCGGGCCTCGGCTCACTAGCCTCCCAGCTCCCGTCTCCAAGCGCAGTGAGAAAAGCCCGCGAAAGTGAGTTTTTATACTCACCGGGCCTCGGCTCACTGGTCTCTCAGGTCACAACTCCATACGCTGTGAGAAAAGCCCGTGAAAGTGAGTTTTTATACTCACCGGGCCTCAGCTTACTGGTCTCAGCTCCCAACTCCAACCGCTGTGAGAAAAGACGACGAAAGTGAGTTTTTATACTCACCGGGCCTCGGCTCACTGGTCTCTCAGCTCCCGACTCCAACCGCTGTGAGACAAGCCCGCGAAAGTGAGTTTTTATACTCACAGGGCCTCGGCTCACTGGTCTCAGAACCCGACTCCAACCGCTGTGAGAAAAGCCCGCGAAAGTGTGTTTTTATACTCACCGGGACTCGGCTCACTGGTCTCTCAGCTCCCAACTCCAACCAGTGTGAGAAAAACCTGTGAAATTAAGTTTTTATACTCACCGGGCCTCGGCTCACTGGTCTCTCAGCTCCCGACTACAACTGATGTGAGAAAAGCCTGCGAAAGTGAGTTTTTATACTCACCGGACCTCGGCTCACTGGTCTCTCAGCTCCCGACTCCAATCGCAGTGAGAAAAGCCCGCGAACGTGCGTTTTTATACTCACCGGGCCTCAGCTCAAAGGTCTCAGCTCCCGACTCCAACCGCTGTGAGGAAAGCCCGCGAAAGTGAGTTTTTATTCTCACCGGGCCTCAGCTCACTGGTCTCTCAGCTCACGACTCCATACGCTGTGAGAAAAGCCCGTGAAAGTGAGTTTTTATACTCACCGGGCCTCAGCTCACTGGTCTCAGCTCCCGACTCCAACCGCTGTGAGAAAAGCCAGCGAAAGTGAGTTTTAATACTCACCGGGACTCGGCTCACTGATCTCTCAGCTCCCGACTCCAGCCGCTGTGAGAAAAGCCCGATAAAGTGAGTTTATATACTCACCGGGCCTCAGCTAACTGGTCTCAACTCCTGACTCCAACCGCTGTGAGAAAAGCCCGCGAAAGTGAGTTTTTAAACTCACCGGGCCTCGGCTCACTGGTCTCTCAGCTCCCGACTCCAACCGCTGTGAGAAAGTCCCTCAAAAGTGAGTTTTTATACTCACCGGTGTGGTAAACCACTTTTATCGTTCAGTATCGTTACACTATGGTTATCACTGTTTACTCTGTTGTATCACTACACAAGGTCACCTCTTGCCACGCTGTTATACCTGGGCTGACCACAGCTGACTCCGCCCATGGCTCCACCTGCTTGCCCAGGTATAATGGTGGTCGACTGACTGGTATTCCTCCTTGTTGGATCCGATCACCCATGAGTGTGGGCTCTGTTATTTAGCCAATAAAAACCTATAGTTACTAACTTAACTCGTCGCTTTTCATGAACTGAATTGATAGGTATATCAATTTTATTGGCTAAATTTTGAAATGTCTACAACGGAGCAGCCAAACGACCAGTCAGACGTACAGCCCCAGCCAAACGGCCATCCACAACAACCCCAGCAGCCGGCCTGGCTACGAGACCTCAGGCCGCCGTACCTGGATCTAAACCCACAGGCTGCGAATTCAGCCCTCGACTTCGAACACTGGCTGAGCTGCTTCGAAGCCGACCTGGGAGAATCCGGCATGCCTCCGGCATCCAAACTAAGAGTTCTGACCGCTCAGGTGAGCCCTAAAGTATTTGCACTCATCCGGGACATTGCCACATACGAGGACGCCCTCAACCTGCTAAAAGAACAGCATCGGAGCCCTGTAAACTCAATGTACGCCAGGCATCTCCTAAGATCCCGCTCGCAACAGCCAGGAGAGTCGGTTGATGATTTCTTACGGGCGCTGCAAATACTCGGCAGGGACTGTGACTTTAAAGCCATAACAGTTGCAGAACATACAGATGGAAACATCCGAGATGCCTTCGTGAAAGGCCTTCGGTCAGACTACTCACGGCAAAGACTGCTGGAATCAAAGGACCTAGACCTGAAAACAGCTGCTATCCTCGCTCGCTCCTTGTAAGTGGCCCATTGGGACCTCGAGGCGTGCTCCAGGTACTGTGCTGCGCGACCCTGGGACTCGGGCCCGACCCCGGCCGCAATACCCCTCGCACCGCCGCCTCTGGGACCTACCACAGCGTCGGTGTCCCGGAACCGATCGGGACCGCCACCCCCGGTACCGGCTGCGACATCGGAGCCCCACGATCGGGCCGCCGGCTGCTTCTTCTGTGGCCAGGCGAAACACCCCAGGGCACGCTGCCCTGCAAGAAGCGCGACCTGCTCCGACTGCCACAAGAAAGGCCACTTCGTGAAGGCCTGCAGGGGGAAAGCCACGGACGCCAGCAGTGCCTCATGCGAGTTGTGGGGGCGGCCATCTTTCATCAAGGCCACAGATGCCAGTATCCCCTCGTGTGTGTCGTGGGGGCGGCCATCTTTGATCAAGGCCACCGACGCCGGCAGTGCCTCATGTGAGTTGTGGGGGCGGCCATCTTCTCCGCCATTTTATTCAACGTCGTGGGCGGCGCCATTTTGTTCACCACACTCGACCGCCACCTTGTCCCCAGACCTGACCACCGCCTCACACTAGCCTCCGTCACACTTGACCAAGCTCGCCCACATCACCTGTCCAAGTCCATGATGGACATCAAAGTAAACAGCCACGCCATGACCTGCCTGTTCGACAGCGGAAGCACGGAGAGTTTCATCCATCCAGACACGGTGAGCCACTACTCCCTCACTGTCCGGCCAACGCGCAACTGGATCTCGATGGCGTCGAAGTCCCATTCTACAGACATCAGCGGCTACTGTGCTGTGACCCTGTAGTTTAGGGGCACGGAGTATAAAAATTTTAAACTTCTCGTCCTGCCCCAGCTCTGCGCTGCCGTCCTACTAGGGCTGGACTTCCAATCCCACCTTCAAAGTGTCACTTTGGCATACGGTGGACCCCTCCCCCCACTCACAGTCTACAATCAGCAGCTTTTAAACCGCCCACCGCATACCACCTGCGGCCTATCCACCCTCAAGATCCCGCCCCCCTCCCTGTTCGCTAACCTCACCCGCGACTGTAAACCCGTCGCTACCAAGAGCAGGCGGTACAGCGCCGGGGACAGAGCTTTTATTAGCTCCGAGGTGCAGCGACTCCTGAAGGAGGGCATCATCGAGGGAAGCAACAGCCCCTGGCGTGCCCAAGTCGTAGTCGTTAAGACCGGCGATAAACACCACCTGGTCATCGACTACAGCCCAAACATAAACCGGTACACCCAGCTGGATGCATACCCCCTTCCCCGCATATCTGATATGGTCAATCAGATTGCACAGTACCGGGTATTCTCTACCATCGACCTTAAGTCGGCCTATCACCAACTCCCTATTCGCCCTGAGGACCGCCAGTATACCGCCTTCGAGGCAAATGGCTGCCTCTACCACTTCCGTAGGGTTCCCTTCGGCGTCACCAACGGGGTTTCCGTCTTCCAAAGGGAGATGAACCGGATGGTTGACCAGAACAGGCTGCATGCCACGTTCCCTTATCTAGATAACGTCACCATCTGCGGCCGCGACCGGCAGGACCATGATGTTAATCTGGAGAGATTCCTCCGTACGGCCCAATGGCTGAACCTCACCTACAATAAGGAGAAATGTGTGTTTAACACCTCACGCCTTGCCATCCCCGGCTGCGTAGTAGAGAATGGAGTCATCGGCCCCAACCCCGAAAGAATGCGCCCCCTCATGGAGCTTCCCCTCCCCCACTGTCCAAAGGCGCTGAAGAGAAGCCTGGGGCTCTTCGCTTACTATGCCCAATGGGTGCCCAATTATGCGGACAAAGCCAGACCCGTCATGAAGTCCGCCTCCTTCCCCCTGACGGCAGAAGCGTGCGCAGCCTTTCCCTCATAAAGGGAGACATTGCTAAGGCCACAATGCACGCGGTGGATGAGTCTATCCCTTTCCAAGTGGAGAGCGATGCATCCGACTTCGCCCTAGCTGCAACCCTTAACCAGGCAGGGAGACCTGTGGCCTTCTTCTCAAGGACCCTCCAGGGCCCTGAGATCCAACACTCTTCGGTCGAGAAGGAGGCCCAGGCGATCGTGGAGGCAGTACGACGCTGGAGGCATTACCTGGCAGGCAAACGATTTACCCTCCTCACCGACCAGCGCTCGGTCGCTTTTATGTTTAATAACAAGCTGAGGGGCAAAATCAAGAACGACAAGATCTTGAGGTGGAGAATCGAGCTCTCCACCTACGATTATGATATCTTGTACCGGCCTGGTAAACTGATCGAACCCCCAGATGCCCTATCACGAAGTACATGCGCCAACGCGCATATTGATAGACTGCAGACCCTCCACAACGACCTCTGCCACCCCGGGGTCACCAGACTTTACCACTTCATTAAGGCCCGCAACCTGCCCTACTCCATCGAGGAGGTCAGGACCATGACCAGGAACTGCCAAACCTGTGCCGAATGCAAACCGCATTTCTTTAGGCCGGACAGAGCAAGCCTGATCAAGGCCACCCGCCCCTTCGAGCGCTTGAGCATCGATTTTAAGGGGCCCCTCCCGTCCTCTGACCGTAATGTGTACTTCCTCAACATTATTGATGAGTACTCCCGTTTCCCCTTTGCCTTCCCCTGCCCAGACATGACCAGTACCACGGTCATCAAATGCCTGAACGACCTCTTCGCCTTGTTTGGGTTCCCGAACTGTATACATAGCGACCGGGGCTCATCCTTCATGAGCGAGGAACTTCGCCAGTTCCTACTAGCGAGAGGTATTGCTGCATCAGGACCACCAGCTACAACCCCCGAGGGAACGGCCAGGTGGAAAGAGAGAACGCGACTGTCTGGAATGCCGTTCTCTTAGTCTTAAAGTCTAAGGGCCTCCCAACCTCTCGCTGGCAGGAAGTCCTCCCGGCAGCGCTGCATTCCATCCTGTCACTGTTTTGCACTGCCATTAACGCCACCCCCATGAACGAATGTTTGTTTTCCCCAGGAAGTCGATTACGGGAACCTCGCTACCAACATGGCTGACTTCTCTGGGGCCCGTCTTGCTGCGAAAGCACGTGAGGGCCCATAAAATGGACCCCCTGGTCGAGAGGGTGGACCTCCTGCACGCCAACCCCCAGTACGCCTATGTGGCATAGCCAGACGGGCGGGAGGACACAGTCTCCTTACGAGACCTCGCACCCTCGGGCACCCCTGAGACACCACCGTTACCCCCCACCACCCCCCAAATCCAGCCCAGGTAGACGGCATGCCGGAACCCCACGAGCCTTCGCCGACCACGCAGACACCAGCATTAACATCGGATACTGCACCACCGCTGCCGCTGCTGTGCTGACCAGAAAGGCTTACGAGGCCTCCTGACAGATTGACATACCCGAACTGGTAGTACACTTCACCCCGCCGGACTCAAATTTAAACAAGGGGTGAATGTGGTAAACCACTTTTATCGTTCACTATCGTTACACTATGGTTATCACTGTTTATATCGTTACACTATGGTTATCACAGTTTACACTATTGTATCACTACAGAAGGTCACCTCTTGCCACGCTGTTATACCTGGGCTGACCACAGCTGACTCCGCCCATGGCTCCGCATGCTTGCCCAGGTATAAAGGTGGTCAACTGGCTGGTATTCCTCCTTGTTGGATCCGATCACCCACGAGGGTGGGCTCTGTTATTTAGCCAATAAAAACCTATAGTTACTAACTTAACTCGTCGCTTTTCATGAACTGAATTGATAGGTATATCAACCGTGCCTCGGCTCACTGGTCTCTCAGCTCCCAACTCCAACTGCTGTGGGAAAAGCCCACGAAAGTGAGTTTTTATACTCACCGGGCCTCGGCTCACTGGCCTCTCAGCTCCCGACTCCAACTGCTGTCGGAAAAGCCCGCGATAGTGAGTTTTTATACTCACCGGGCCTCAGCTCTCTGGTCTCTCAGCTCCCGACTCCAACTGCTGTCGGAAAAGCACTCGAAAGTGAGTTTTTATACTCACTGGGCCTCGGCTCACTGGTCTCTCAGCTCCCGATTCCAAACGCTGTGAGAAAATCCCGCGAAATTGAGTTTTTATACTCACCGGGCCTCGGCTCACTGGTCTCAGCTTCCAACTCCAACCGCTGTGAGAAAAGCCCGAGAAAGTGAGTTTTTATACTCACCAGGACTCCGCTCACTGGTCTCTCAGCTCCCGACTCCAACCGCTGTGAGAAAAGCCCACGAAAGTGAGTTTTATACTCACTGGTACTCGGCTCACTGGTCTCTCAGCTCCCGACTCCAACCGCTGTGAGAAAAGCCCGAGAAAGAGAGTTTTTATACTCACCAGGCCTCGGCTCACTGTTCTCTCAGCTCCCGACTCCAACCGCTGTGAGAAAAGCCCACGAAAGTGAGTTTTATACTCACTGGGCCTCGGCTCACTGGTCTCTCAGCTCCCGACTCCAACCACTGTGAGAAAAGCCTGCGAAAGTAAGTTTTTATACTCACCGGGCCTCGGCTCACTGGTCTCTCTGCTCCCGACTACAACTGATGTGAGAGAAGCCCAAGAAAGTGAATTTTTATACTCATGCGGCCTCGGCTCACTGGCCTCTCAGCTCCCGACTCCAACCGCAGTGAGAAGAGCCGCGAAAGTGATTTTTTATACTCAGCGAGCCTCAGCTCACAGGTCTCAGCTCCCGACTCCAACCGTTGTGAGAAACGCCCACGAAAGTGTGTTTTTAATATCACCGGGCCTCGGCTCACTGGTCTCAGCTCCCGACTCGAACCGCTGTGAGAAAGTCCCTCAAAAGTGAGTTGTTATACTCACCGGGCCTCGGCTCACTGGTCTCTCAGCTCCCGACTACAACTGCTGTCGGAAAAGCGCTCGAAAGTGAATTTTTATACTCACTGGGCCGCGGCTCACTGGTCTCTCAGCTCCCGACTCCAACCGCTGTGAGAAAATCACGGAAAATTGAGTTTTTATACTCACTGGGCCTCAACTCACTGGTTTCTCAGCTCCCAACTCCAATCACTGTGAGAAAAGCCCGCAAAAGTGAGTTTTTATTCTCACCGGGCGTCGGCTCACAGGTCTCAGCTCCTGACTCTGTAGTGGGTTTCTCTTGCTCGTTCTGGTCTCCTGCCAGGTTTCGTGCAGTAATTCCCGTTGAGTGGTTCGACCCACTCCCCCTGCGGTTCTAGAACTTGGACTTAGATGCAGAGAACAGTAGTGCAGAGAAAGAACTCAATAGACCAGGTTGAATAGCACGAAATGGATGCTTTTATTTTTAAACAGTTTGAAGCATTACAAAATACATGTCATAGGCACAGATTAAAGTTACTACAATCATGCACAAATTTATGAACTTGACTCTATGGAAATGGGGAACACACGGCACATCGTAAAAGGGGAAACACATTACGATTACCCTTAACTCCCTCCCCTATACCTAAACTAAGTTTCGACCTGGGGAACTTGGGATCATGCTCACCACTCTCGAAAACGCGAAAAAAAGGGGGTTCACAGTCTTTTGGCACCGCTTTCCGTCGTCACGTGGATTTGGAAACTTCTGGCGCAGTTGATATTCCCTCTCCCTCGAATCGGTGGGTTAGACACAGCCTCGATGAGCGCTCATCAAGGTTGAGATCCAGTATCGTGGATTTGGGTTCATGGAGCAGACTTCAGCTGCAGGCTGTTGAAGAAGTGCATGCACATGGAAGAATCTTTCTGGCCTGGATCGCCGGTTCTCCAGAGGGTTTCTTCTCCATCGGCCTGGGTCGTCGATGATCTCCCGATCCCAGTACCCGGGCCACCCTCGTCGTCTTCTCGTCCTGGCCGAGCCTTGTTCGGCTGAACACCGACCACGTTGTCTTTTCACCGAAGTCGTCCGTCTTTAAAAAGACGAAAACGTCATCCTCGATTCCGCATCTACCGAAGTGGAAGAGGCACCGATCCTGGCACCGTCCATCCTTCGTTCATTCCTTGTAGAAGAAGTTCTTGCAGAGATAGAAGCCTGAAGTCGCCCGGCAAGAAGCAGCAGTGAAGTCAAGTTCGAAGTTGTCCAAGTAACTTAGATGGACTTTCAATCCATAGTTATACTCTTTTGGGACAGTCTTATCTCCCGCCAAATCATAGTCCTGTCTTTGTATTAATTTTGGCGGGCAGAAATCTCTGCAAGGGCGTTTTGTCTTGTAACGGGAGCCGATGATAACTTAAACTGGCCTTCCTGGCCGATAATGTCTTTTACATTGTCATCGCGACTCGGTTCGCATATTGATCGGTCCGGAGATTTTCCTTGATGGCTGCTAAACGGTTTCTCCTTTGTACAATAAATGGGTATAAGTGTTTTTGCATTGTCCGCCCATATCTTGATGGGCCCCATCCTGTACTTAGAATTCATTGAATATGTATGCTGTTTCTCTGAGTTTCGATTCCCAGATACTGGCTTTCGCGGGCTTACTGTCTTCAATCCACAAGCCTGTCTGGCTTGCAGTAACAGAAATAAAATGGTTCAGAAACTGATCACGGGGCCTGGCGGCCATTTTGTATGCCCTTTTATCAAAGGTTTTTCTGTGCAAGCTTACTTTGGTCAATAAACAGTCTTATTTTATCCAGTTTTCTTGCGTGATTTTTGCTGAAAATTTCGAATCTTACAGGCCCCCCTGTGATACTGATAGCTTGCTTAAAGTATCAATAATCCTTGGTGAGCAAATTTTCCCTGATTCCCCACATCCAAATATTCCTGTCACTTAACTATCTATGACCCTCACGACACATGCAGTTCCCATTTCCGAAGAAAACGAAAATGACCTTTTGCACATTTGGACAATCATAGACAGCATATCTTAAACTATAACTCATTCATCTGTCAGATGTGCGGGTGTTGATACCCCCTTGCACCATCTGTATACACCTTTTGTTAATCCAAAAAAACTTAAGAACGACTAATAACATAACAATACTTATTTCCTTAAAACCCAAAAACAACAACAACAAAAAAAACGCGAATGGTCAAAATTTAAAATGGAGGGACGCTTAACCTTCAATACTAGCAGCTTAAAGTGGGGTGCCTTCTTCCCCCATTCGCACATAGCGTTCTCTCCATTCTCCTCCGCTCTCGTGCCTCTGGAGGCGTTTGCCTCTCTTGCAATGCACAAAGAGCAAAAATATCACAATTAAAACCTGACACACTACTTGGATGTGGGATGCTATTCTAATCCAGGCCGGGATCTCTATCTTAGTGAACAAGTCCCACCATGGTGGGATGGCTATGTCCAATATGTCTTTTCCTATCTCTAAAGTCGTCTGCTCCAGTGTGTAGAAATGTTTCTGTGAAACTATAACGGCTTTTAAAATCTTTGTGAGGTGTTCGGGAAGAGGGGGAATGACATAACCAAAATGCGTGACAAATTGTTGCAAGTCTGTGAAATTCTCTTTGATAGTGATGTGAACGGTGGAGGGTGCAGGAATGGGGACAATTCGTTGTTGTGCCACTTGAACCTCGGCCCTGGGTTTGAAACAGAAACTGCTATCACCGATCGAACACCACTCGTGTTGTCCGTATCGGTACTGAGGCGCTGCAGTGGTGATGCAGTAGGTCCCACCCCCGATATATGCTACCTGCGGGGGCACATGATCCTCTGCCATTGCCTCCATGGTGCAATTTATCTGCATTGCACTAGCGGTTCTGAACCCGCACTGTGGTTTCAAAAAGGCATTCAAGTGCTGGGGACACAGGATGATGTGTGCTCCCCGGCTCCGACATCCCGAGAGGTCGGTGCCTGTCATCGTACACTCCCATCTGATGATGTAAGGCGGGACCACTGCGTAACGAATGTGTGCGCCCCCTGAATGACTCCAATGTTCTCCACCCTGTATACCGGGGCGGGCTTTGCTGCGGGACCCAACACCGGCATTCTTACCACTATTCCCATGATAGCATGATTCGAATGTCCACAGCCCACTGGGACTGGGTATGCTTCTGCAGCTAGTCTGAGCTGGCACGGGCTTAATGCATTCTCAAAAGGGTGGAGCGCTTGTAAGTGCTTGTTGCTAATCCAGGACGGGACCAAACCTTGTTTTAAATCCTCAAGATTACTGCGGCCCTCGCCCAGTAACCACGCCCCATACACCACACAGGCTTCGTTTTGTGCAGCTTGATCAGACGCATTCCGATCCTCCTTAATGAGCGCATTTACCGTTCTCGCGTGTTTCTCCAGCTCAGCTATTATATCCTTAAAGTGTAGTGTCATGGCCTGGTCCTCATGCAACTCAGAACCCACTACCTTATTTTTGTCTGTCAGTATGTTCCTTAACTGGGCTTTTAAACCGTTGATCTGTGTCTGCAGCTCCACGTTGTCTGGACCGTGGACGACAGATGTCCCGGTATTAAAAGCAGTGAATATGTCATTTACAGTACCCCTTCTTTGCCTCCCGACTCGCTCCAAAACTTCTGGCGGTGTGGTGTATAATTTGTCTTTGTCGATGTCGGCAAAGTCAAATTCGTAAAACTGTCTAAACATTCGGGTTAACAGGACCTGGTATAATTGTTCCATTTCTTTGGGACACCACTCCGGCAATCGTACCTCAGTGAGATTTAAAATCACTGAGGCCACCGCGTAGTGTACCCCTTGGTACAGCACCTGACCGGTGGGTACCAATACTAAACTGTTCCCGGGTCCCTTGGTGTTGGCTGGGCACCCTCCTTTCTGGGCTAGTGCTACCGGAAGCATGGGCAGGGGCTTGCGTGGGCGGGTGATGAGTTCAGTGGCGTTTACCGGAATAGGGGAGTATGGTGCTCCGCACGCTCGAGTGCTGACATCCCATCTCATCCCCTTTCCTTCATCCTGCCACTGCCTCTGGAAGAAGATGGATACGCCCTTGGGGCAGACGTGTCTCGAACCCCACATACAGACATATATTCCTTCATCTGGTTCCCACCATTTGTCCCAACACACACATAATTGTCCGTGAGTCCCCGTAATAGTCCGATGGGTATTATTACCCAGTCGCTCCCACTCGACCGTAGAGTTTCTCATGTCCTTTCCCAGCTTTCGTAGCCACCACCATCGCCTCAGTGGTACGTTCCCGTTGCACACCAGACAAATCCTCTTTCCCACGGTAACGCTGACTCTGGGTGCAAGGATCCTCACCCGAGGGCACGTTAATGAAGTCTCTTGGTAGGCAAAACCGAAATTGCTGTAATATTCCGTAGAATTCGTTCCCAGCCAACCTGGCCATCTCCCTTGGTGGAAATAGGTGGCGGTTTCCTCAACCTCTCGCTCCCCTGTCCCATCCGTTGCGATGGGGGCCGTGTCCCCAGAGCACCCGAAGATGATGACGTCCTTGGTGCAGCCTCGGTAGGCCCACCCGCACCCGATCGCCATGAACGCGATGAGAATCTTTTTCATCATATCCCAGGTTTCTGTACTCACTGCGCCTCAGCCCACAGGTCTCTCAGCTCTCGACTCCAACCGCTGTGGGAAAAGCCCACGAAAGTGAGGATTTGTGCTCACTGCGCCTCGGCCCACTGGTCTCTCACCTTCCGACTCCAACCGCTGTGAGAAAAGACCGCGAAAGTGAGTTTTTATACTCCCCGGGCTTCGGCTCACTTGTCTCTCAGCTCCCGACTCCAAACGCTGTGAGACAAGCCCGGGAAAGTGAGTTTCTTTACTCACCGGGCCTCGGCTCACTGGTCTCTCAGATGCCGACTCCAACCGCTGTGAATAAAAGTCCGCAAAATTGAGTTTTTATACTCACCGGGCCTCGGCTCACTGGTCTCTCAGCCCCCGACTCCAACTGCCGTGAGAAAAGCCCGTGAAAGTGAGTTTTTATACTCACCAGGCCTCGGCTCACTGGTCTCAGCTCCCGACTCCAACCGCTTTGAGAAATGCCCGTGAAAGTGAGTTTTAATTCTCACCAGGCCTCGGCTCACTGGTCTTTCAGCTCCCAACTCCAACTGCTGAGAAAAAAGCCCGCGAAAGTGAGTTTTTATACTCACCGGTCCTCGGCTCACTGGTCTCTCAGCTCCCGACTCCAACCGCTGTGAGAAAAGCCCGCCAAAGTGATTTTCTTTACTCACCGAGCCTCCGCTCACTGGTCTCTCAGCTCCCAACTCCAACCGCTCCCGACTCCCGATTGCAATGTTCTATTGCATTGTAAATGATCATTTTATTGCAAAGTCGTATTACATTGCAATGTGCTATTGCATTGCAAATGACGGTTATGTTGCAAAGCCATATTCCATTTCACTATGTTATTGCATTGAAAATTACTATTATATTGCAACGTTATATAAAATTGCAATGTTCTGTTGCTTTGCAAATGACTATTATATTGCAAAAAGATATTCCACTGCAAAATGCTATTGCATTGGAAATGACGATGATATGGCAAGGTGATATTCCATTTCAATGTGTTATTGCATTGAAAATTACTATTATATTGCAAATGACTGTTATATTGCAAATTATATTACATTGCAATATTCTACTTCAATGCAAATCACAAATATATTGCAAAGCGATATTCCATTGCAATGTTCGATTGCAATTGACTTTTACATTGCAGAGTGATATTGCATTGCAATGTTCGATTGCACGACAAATGACTATTATATTGCAAAGCGACATACCATTGCAATTTTCTATTGCATTGTAAATGACGATTATGTTGCAAAGCGATATTCCATTGCAATGCGCTACTGCACTGCAGAGAACTATTATACTGCAAAGTGATATTTCATTGCAATGTTCTATTTCATTTCAAATGACAATTATATTGCAAAGCTACAATCCACAGCAGTGTGCTATTGCATTAGAAATTACTATTAAATTGGAAAATGATATTCTGTTGCAATGTGCTGTTGCTTTGCAAATGATTATTAGATTGCAAAGTGATATTGCATTGCAATGTTCTATTGCTCTGCAAATGACTATTATATTGCAATGTGCTATTACATTGCAAATGAATATTATATTTGAAAGTGATATTCCATTGCAATGTGTAATTGCATTGAAAATTACTATTCTTTTGCAAATGACTCTTATGTTGCAAAGTATATTCCATTGCATTATTTTATTGCATTGCAAATCATAAATATATTGCAAAGTGATATTCCATTGCAATGTTCTATTGCATTGCAAATGACTTTTACATTGCAAAGTGACATTGCATTGCAATGTTTGATTGCACTGCACACAACTATTATATTGCAAAGTAATATTCAATTGCAATGTGCTATTGCATTGGAAATGACTATTAGATGGCAAATTAATATTCCATTGTATTGTGCTATTGCTTTGTAAATGCCGATTATATTGCAAAGTGATATTCCATTGCAATGTGCTATTGCATTGCAAATCGCTATTACATTGCAAAGTTAAATTCCATTGCTATGTTTTATTTCACAGCAAATGACTATTATATTGCAAATTAATATTCCATTGCACTGTTCTATGGCATTGCAAATGACGATTATTTTGCAATGTGATATTCCATTGCAATGTACTATTGCATTGTGAATGACAATTATATTGCAAAGTGAGATTCCATTTCAATATTTTATTGCATTGCAAATGACGATTATATTGCAAAGTGCTATTCAATTGCAAGGTGTTATCATTTTGAATTATAATGGTCAATTGCAATGCAATAGCACATTGCAATGGCAAATCATTTTGCAATATAACCGTCATTTGCAATGCAATAGAACATGAAATATTGCTTTGCAATATAATAGTCCTTTCAAATGCAATAGCATTTTACAATGGAATATCTTTCTGCAATATTATAGACATTTGCAATGCAATAGAACATTGCAATTTAATATAACCTTGCAATATAATATTAAATATACCACGTTGCAATATATATTAGTAACTTGCAATGCAATAACACACTGCAATGGAATGTCGCTTTGCTATATAATCGTCATTTGCAATGCAAAATAAAATTGCAATTGAATATCACGTGAAAATATAATCATGATTTGCAATGCAATAGCACATTGCAATGGAATATCACTTTACTATATAATAGTCAGTTGCAATTAAATAGAACATTGAAATGGAATATCACATTGCAATAAAGTAGTCATTTGCAATGCAATAGCACCTTGCAATGGAATAGCACTTTGCAATAGAATAGTCATTTGCAATGCAACAGAACATTGCAACGGAATATCACGTTCGATTGCACTGCAAGTGATTATTAAATTAAACATAGAAACTTAGAAGATAGGAGCAGGACTAGGCCATTTGGCCCCTCGAGGCTGCTCCGCCATTCAGTGCGATCATGGCTGATCATCCAAATTCAGTACCCTGTCCCTGCTTTCTCCCCACACCCCTTGATCCCTTTAGCCTTAAGAAATATATCCAACTCCTTCTTGAATATATTTAATGAATTGGCCTCTACTGCCTTCTGTGGCAGAGAATTCCACAGGTTCACCACACTCTGGTAGAAGCAATTCCTCCTAATTTCTGTCCTAAATGGCTTACCCCTTATCTTTAGACTGTGCACCTGGTTCTGGGCTCCCAGGCCATCGGGAACATCCTTCTTGCATCTAGTCTCTCCAGTCCTGTCAGAATTTTATAAGTTTCAATGAGATCCCCTCTCATTCTTCTAAACTCCAGCGAGTATAGCCCAATCAACCCAAACTCTCCTCATATGTCATTCCTGCCATCCCAGGTATCAGCCTGGTGAATCTTTGCTGAACTCCTTCCATAGCAAGAACATTGTTCCTCAGATAAGGCGACGAAAACAGCACACAATACTCAAGATGTGGTCTCACCAAGGCCCTGTACAACTGCAGCAAGACATCCTTGTTCCTGTACTCAAACGCTCTCTACGAAAGCCAACATACCCTTTGCCTCCTGAACCGCCTGCTGCACCTGCATGCTTACCTTCAGCGACTGGTGCACAAGGGCACCCAGGTCTCGTTGGACTTCCTCTTCTCCCAATCTATTGCCATTCAGATAATAATCTGCCTTCCTGTGTTTGCCACCAAAGTGGATAACTTTGCATTTATCCATGTAATATTGCATCTGCCATGCTTCTGCCCAATCACCCAACCTGTCCAAATCATCCTGGAGTTTCTCGGCATCCTCCTCACAGCACACATGCCTACCCAGCTTTGTGTTGTCTGCAAACTTGGAGATATTACATCTAGTTCTCTTGTCTAGATCATTAATATATATTGTGAATAACTGGGGTCCAAGGACCGATCCGTGCGGTACCCCACTAGTCACTGCCTGCCAATCAGAAAAAGACCCATTTATTCCAACTCGTTGCTTTCTTCTGCCAACCAGTTCTCTATCCAAATCAATACCTTGCCCCCAATCCCATGTGCCTTAACTTTACACGCTAATCTCAAAAGCGGGACCTTATCAAAAGCCTTCTGAAAGTCCAAATACACCACATCCACTGATTCTCCCTTTTTCAATTTTATTAGTTACATCCTCAAAAAATTCCAGTAAATTAGTCAAGCATGATTTACCTTTTGTAAATCCATGTTGACTTTGTCCGATCCTGTCACTGTTTTCCAAGTGCTCTGCTATTACATCTTTTATAATGGACTCGAGCATTTTCCCCACTACCGATGTCAGGCTTACCGGTCTGTAATTCCCCATTTTCTCTCTACCACCTTTTTTGAATAGTGTGGTAACATTAGCTACACTCCAATCCATGGGTACTGTTCCAGATTCCATCAAATGTTGGAAGATGATCATCAATGCATCTACTATTTCTGGGGCCACTTGCCTAAGTTCCCTAGGATGTAGATTATCAGGCCCTGGGGGTTTATCGGCCTTCAAACCCGTCAATTTCCCTAACATCATTTCCCTACAAATACTGATTTGTTACAGTTCCTCCCTTTCTTCAGACGCTATGTTCCCCGACATCTCTGGGATGTTATTTGTGTCCTCCTTTGTGAAGACAGAACAAAAATATGCATTTAATTAGTCCACCATTTCTTTGTTCCCCATTATCAATTCCCCTGATTCTGACTGCAAGGGACCTATGCTTGACTTCACCAATCTTTTTCTCTTCACATATCTATAAAAGCTTTTACAGTCAGTTTTTATGTTCCCTGCAAGCTTACTCTCATATTCTATTTTCCCCTTCTTAATTAATCCCTTTGTCCTCCTTTGCTGAATCCTAAACTGCTCCCAATCCTCAGGTTTACTGCTTTTTGAGGCCAATTTACATGTCCTCTCCTTGGATCTTATGCTATCCTTAATTTCCCTTGTTAGCCACGGTTGAGTCACATTTTTTTCAATTTTTATGCCAAACTGGGATGAACAAATTCTGTAGTTCATCCATGTGGTCTTTGAATGTTTGCCATTGCCTATCCACCATCAACCCTTTGAGTGACATTCCCTAATCAATCCCACCCAACTCATGCCTCATACCACCGTAATTTCCTTTATTTAAGTTCAGTACCCTTTTCTCTGAGTCAACTACTTAATTCTCCATCTTAATGAAGAATTCTCTCATATCATGATCGCTCCGACCCAAGGGGCCTTGTACAACAAGATTGCTGATTAATAGTTTCCCATTACATAATACCCAGTCTAAGGTGGCCTGATCTCTGGTTGGTTCCTCGAAATATTGGTCCAGGAATCCATCCCATAAACACTCCAGGAATTCCTCCTCCACAGTATTGTTACTAATTTGATTAGCCCAATCTATATGTAGGTTAAAATCACCCATGATGACTGCTGTGCCTTTATTGCACACTTCTCTAATTCCCCTTTTAATGGCATCCCCAACCTTCGCATTTCTGTTTGGAGGTCTATATACCACTCCCACTAATGATTTCTGCCACTTGGTATTTCACAGTTCTACCCAAACAGATTCCACATCATCAGAGCTAATATCATTCCTTACAATTGTGTTTATCCCTTCTTTACGCAGCAATGCTACTCCACCTCCCTTTCCTTTTGCCTATCTTTCCTGGATATTGCATACCCCTGGATGTTGAGGTCCCAGCCTTGGCCACCCTGGAGCCATGTTTCCATAATCCCAATCAAATCATGTTCATTTACCTCTATTTGCACAGCTAATTCATCCACCTTATTACGAATGTTCCTCGCATTAAGACACGAAGTGATCTGGCAGTAGCTGCAGCTGGACAAACTTCCTGCACACATGGTTGTCAGGGTCACAGGAAGTGTCCCTGAGTTCCCACATAGCGCAGGAGGAGCATACCATGGGGCCGAGCTCTCCTGCCATGACTTACTCTTTAATTAATTCAAACTAAATTAAATCAAATCAATCCCACTAATTACACTACAGTTAAATGATATAATTAAGGTCCCTGGTTTACCTACAGTCCCCGCTACACCACAGAGAACTTAAAAACTATAAGCCACTGAAGTAAAGTTTGAAAAGAGAGAAATACTCACCAACCAATCATCTTACCTGCTTTCTGGTGATGTCACACTTCGATACTTTTTACTTCTCTCCCTCCCTCTGAGATTATATAGCAAAGCAATGTTCCATTGCAATGTGCTATTGCACTGCAAAGGACTATTATATTGCAAAGTGAAATTCCATTGCAATTTTCTATTCCATTTCAAATCAAAATTATATTGCAAAGCTGCATTCCATTGCAATGTGCTATTGCATTGCAAATCACTATTATATTGCAATGTGATATTCCATTGCAATTAGCTGTTGCATTGCAAATGACTATTAGATTGCAATGTGGTATTCCATTGCAATATTCTATTGCACATGAAATTAATATTTTATTGCAAGGTTATATTAGATTGCAATGTTCTACTGCATTCCAAATGACTATTATATTGCAAAAAGTTATTCCGTTGCAAAATGCTATTGCTTTGGAAAAGACTATTATATTGCAAAGCAATATTCCATTGCAATGTTCTATTGCATTGCAAATGACGATTATATTGTGAAAAGATTTTCCATTCCAATGTGTTATTGCATTGCAATTGACCATTATATTGCAAAATGATATTACTTTGCAACATACTATTGCATTGCAAATGACGTTTATATTGCAAATCGATATTCCTTTTCAATGTGCTATTGCTTTGCAAATGATTATATAGCAAAGTAATATTCAATTTCAATTTGCTACTGCATTGCAAATGACGATTATAATGCAAAGGGATATTCAATTACAAAGTGTTATTGCATTGAAAATTACTATTATATTGCAAATGACTGTTATATTGCAGAGTATATTCCATTGCAATATTCTATTGCATTGCAAATCACAAATATATTGCAAAGTGATATTCCATTGCAATAGTCTATTACATTGCCAATGACTTTTACCTTGCAAAGTGATATGATATATCAATGTTTGATTGCACTGCAACTATTATATTGCAAAGTGATATTGCATTGCAAAGTTATATTGCACTGCAAATGACTATTATATAAGAACATAAGAAATAGGAGCAGGAGTAGGCCAATCGGCCCCTCGAGCCTGCTCCACCATTCGATAAGATCATGGCTGATCTGATCCTAACCTCAAATCTTCTATCACTCTGCATCAGCCCGAACCCTTGTGATCTCCCGGGAGAGGCAAAAAACCAGATAAAGACCCAATGGCCAATTTGGGAGAAAAAAATCTGGGAAATTCCTCTCCGACCCATCTAGGCGATCGAAATTCTTCCAGGAGATCACTCTGTCCCTATATTTTCTACAGTACTTACCTTCTGTAAAGGCGATCTCCACCCCAGCCAGGAACAGGAATAAAACCATCTCCTGAAAACTAACACAGAATTAGAACACAGTGGGCTAAAAATTCAGTTTGGGGTGCCAAGCTCGCCTGGGCACCGGAATTACCGCTGCGCGCGGAGCCACTTGCGCCATCGGGATATTCAGTTTCAGCGCCCCAAATGGAAGCCGGCCGCTAAACAAGGCTTTCGGCGCCCCGCTTGGGGCGCTGAAACTGAATTTCAGCGCGCAAAGTGCCGCTGCGCCACCCGCTGCGGCACGGCAGGCTGCGGTACTGCAGGCCTTCCTCCCACTGTTAAGGGGGAGGTGCCTGCAACAGAGCGATCCCCGCTCGCGAGTGCCGGAAAATGAGCCGGGCACCAAGGAGAAGTGCCGGGCTCTCGGGAAACAGCCGGCACTGCCACGGGGGGGGGGTGTAGGAGGCCGGGGACGGAGGTGCGGTCAGGCAGCCGCCGAAAAAGCGGCCGGCCGCACCGCCACCTTAACTCGCCCCACTACCGCCACAGGTAGGCCCCTGTGTACCGGTCGCTACTTGCGGCCGGTGCGGAAGAGGCGGCCGCGACCTAATATGGTGCTCGGGGCGGTAGCGGGGCACTGCACACACCGATGACATCATCGGTGGCGGTGCAGCGCTACAGGTTAACGCCGCCATTAGCGCCCCGCTAAATATCGTGGTGGTTGTGGCCAGTGGCGCTAAAGCCTCTGAGTGGCCTCTTTGGGCGCAATCTGGTGGTGCAATCAACTGAATTTCTAGGCCAGTAGGAGCAGAACCAGGCTACACGGCCCCTGGGCCCACTCCACTACCCACATGGCCATGACCATTCCGAACCTAGACTCATGTACAATTTCCTGCCCGCTCCCCGTAACCCTTAATTCCCTTTACTTCTACGAAACTATCTATTTCTGTTTTAAATTTATTTAATGATGTAGCTTTCACAGCTTTCTGGGGCAACAAATTCCACAAACCTACCACCCTCTGAGTAAAGAAGTTTCTCCCCATCTCAGTTTTAAAAGAGCAGCCCCTTATTCTAAGATTATGCCCCCTAGTTCTAGTTTCACCCATCATTGGGAACATCCTCACCGCATCCACCCGATCAAGCCCCTTCACAATCTTATATGTTTCAATAAGATCACCTCTCATTCTTCTGAACTCCAATGAGTAGAGTCCCAATCTACTCAACCTCTCCTCATATGACTACCCCCTCATCCCCGGGATTAACCGAGTGAACCTTCTTTGTACTGACTCGAGAGCAAGTATGTCTTTTCTTAAGTATGGACAACAAAACTGTATGCAGTATTCCAGGTGCGGTCTCACCAATATGTTGTACAACTGCAGCAATACCTCCCTGTTTTTATATTCCATCCCCCTAGCAATAAAGCCAACATTCCATTGGCCTTCTTGATCACTTGCTGCACCTGCATACTAACTTTTTGAGTTTCGTGCACCAGGACCCCCAGATCCCTTTGTACTACAGTACTTTCCAGTTTCTTGCCATTAAGATAATAACTTGCTCAATGATTTTTCCTGCCAAAGTGCATAACCTCACACTTTCCAGTATTGTATTCCATCTGCCAAATCTCTGCCCGCTTACTTAGCCTGTCTATGTCCCTTTGCAGGTTTTTTATGTCCTCCTCACTCACTACTTTCCATCCCATCTTTGTATCATCTGCAAACTTTGATATGTTACACTCGGTCCCCTCCTCCAAATCGTTAATGTAGATTGTAAAGAGTTGGGGACCCAGCACTGACCCCTGCGGAACACCACTAGTTACTGGTTGCCAATCTGAGAACGACCCATTTATCCCAACTCTCTGCTTTCTGTTAGATAGCCAATCCTCCACCCACGCCAGAATATTACCCCCAATCCCGTGATTTTTTATCTTGAGCAATAATCTTTTGTGTGGCACCTTGTCAAATGCCTTTTGGAAGTCAAAATACATTATGTCCACTGGTTCCCCTTTATCCACCCTGTATGTTACTTCCTCAAAAAACTCCAGCAAATTTGTCAAACATGACTTCCCCTTCATGAAACCATGCTGAGTTTGTCCTATTAAATTATGTTTATCCAAATGTCCCGTTACTGTCTCCTTAATAATGGACTCTAACATTTTACCAACCACAGATGTTAGGCTAACAGGTCTATAGTTTCCAGCCTTCTGCCTACTATCCTTTTTAAATAAGGGTGTTACATTAGCAGTTTTCCAATCTGTCGGGACCTTTGCTGAGTCCAGTGAGTTTTGGAAAATTATTACCAATGCATACACAATCCCTACGGCTACTTCTTAAGGTAATATTCCATTGCAATATTCTAGTGCATTGCAAATGACTATAATATTGCAAGGTGATATTCCATTGCAATGTGATATTGCATTGCAAATGACTTTTGTATTTGGAAGTGATATTACATTGCAATGTGATGTTGCATTAAAAATAACGATTATATTTCAAAGTGATATTACATTGCAATGTGCTATTGCATTGTAAATTACTATTCTTTTGCAAATGTCTCTTCTGTTGCAAAGTATATTCAATTGAAATATTCGATTGCATTGCAAGTCACAAATATATTGCGAAGTGATATTTCATTGCAATGTTCAATTGCATGACAAATGACTATTATATTGCAGAGCAATATTCCATTGCCATGTTCTATTGCATTGTAAATGACGATTATGTTGCAAAGCGATATTCTATTTCAATTCTCTTTTGCATTGCAAATTATTATTAGATTGCAAAGTGGCATTCCATTGCAATGTTCCATTGCACTGCAAATGACTATTATATTGCAAAGTGATATTGCATTGCAATGTTCTATTGCACTACAAATGACTATTATATCGTAAAGTAATATTCCATTGCAATGTTCTATTGCATTGCAAATGACTATAATATTACAAGGTGGTATTACATTGAAATGTGCTATTGCATTGCAGATGAATATTATATTTGGAAGTGATATTCCATTGCAATGGGCTATTGCATTGAAAATGACGATTATATTTAAAAGTGACATTCCATTGCAATGTGCTATTCAATTGCAAATGACTATTATATTGCAAAGTGACATTCCAATGCAATGTGTTATTGCATTGAAAATTACTATTCTATTGCAAATGACTCTTACATTGCAATGTATACTTCATTGCAATATTCAATTGCATTGTAAATCACAAATATATTGCAAAGTGATATTCCATTGCAATGTTCTATTGCATTGCAAATGATTTTTACATTGTAAAGTGACATTGCATTGCCATGTTCGATTGCACTGCAAATGACTATTATATTGCAAAATAATATTCAATTGCAATGCTCTATTGCATTGCAAATGACTATTATATTGCAAGGAGATACTGCATTGCAATGTGCTATTGCATTGCAAATGACTATTATATTGCAAGGCGATATTCCATCGCAATTTGCTATTGCATTGCAAATGACTATTATATTGCAAATTTATATTCCATTGTATTGTGCTATTGCTTTGCAAATGACGATTATATTGCAAAGTGATATTCCATTGCAATGTGCTATTGCATTGGAAATGATGACAATATTGCCAAGGAATATTCCATTGCAATGTGCTATTGCATTGCAAACGACCATTATATTGCAAAATGATATTACATTGTAATGTGCTATTGCAATGCAAATGACGGTTATATACAAAGTGATATTCCATTTCAATGTGCTATTGCATTGCAATTGACCATTATACTGCAAAGCGATATACCATTTCAATATGCTATTGCATTGCAAATGATGATTATATTGCAAAGTAATATTCCATTGCAATGTGTTATTGCATTGAAAATTAATCTTATATTGCAAATGACTGTTTATTGCAAAGTATATTCCATTGTAATTTTCTATTGAATTGCAAGTCACAAATATATTGCAAAGCAATATTCCACTACAATGTTCTATTCCATTTAAAATGAAAATTATATTGCAAATCTACATTCCATTGCTTTGTGCTATTGCATTACAAATGACTTTTTGTTATAACCGGGTGGTTAAGCTCCAAATAAGGGATATAAGTGAGACTTCAGGAACTCGAAACTTTGCTTTTAATTTACACAGAACCAGGAGCGAACAGAGCTATCACAACTAAAGGCATGCACATCAATTCAACTGCACGAGCAATCTAAGATGGTTGATCCTATGATGTCATTCTACCCATAATGCAGTTTTACCTTAAGACAAGTAATTATAATCCCCTTAGCATTTGTCTCGCTCTGGTGGACAACTTAAGCATTACATCCGAGATTACTATATCCCCCCCCTCTTAAGTTACAACAATTCTTAACAACATTCTTAATAAGTCCATAAGGAAACTTCTTTAATGATAGTCCATCCAGAACAATCTAGCAGGTTGTGATCAATCGCTCCGGTGGCTTGTGAGACCTTGTTGAACGTCTTACAGTCAAGTCCCTGCTTGGTTGTGGTAGAGCCACCTGCTGCTCCTGAGCAGTACTCAGAGTATCTGACTCTGCTACGATAGTTTCCTCTTGATTAAGGGGTCCAGGTGTAACTGTCTCTGTTCATGGTGGTGGTACCACCAATGCATTTGGATAACTGGGGACCAACTTGTCCTCCTGCATTTCCTCTGGAACCTCCAGTCCGATCTCCCGTTGTCTGTTCAGTATCTGATCCACATGTCTGCGTACTACCTGACCAGTTCCCAACATGACCTTATATGAAACTGGACCAGTCATTGAATCTATGATGCCAGGAATCCATTTTGGACCATAACTGAAATTTCTGGTAAGGACCGCATCGCCTTCTCCAAAACTGCGGCTCTTTGTCCTTCTGTCATGGTTCTCCTTTTGTTTGAACTGTCGGTTTTCCACCATCCTTTTTAGACCTGGGTGAACCAGGTCAAGAGTGGAGCATAGAAGAAATCACAGAATCACAGAAACACCACAGTGCAGATAGAGGCCATTTCGGCCCATCGAGCCTGCACCGACACATATCCCACCCGATCCCCGTAACCCCTACACCAACACATATCCCACCCTATCCCTGTAACCCCACGTATTTAATCCCCCTAACACTAAGGGTCAATTTATCATAGCCAATCAACCTAACCCGCACATCTTTGGACTGTGGGAGGAAACCGGAGCACCCGGAGGAAACCCACAAAAATAATACGCTTCACGAATTTGCGTGTCATCCTTGCGCAGGGGCCATGCTAATCTTCTCTGTATCGTTCCAATTTTAGTATATGTGCTGCCGAAGCGAGCATCCTAGTCGACATCCTAACAATAACTCAGCAGGAGAGAGTCCTGTGGTAGATTGAGGCGTTATTCTGTAGCTGAACAGAACTCGTGACACCTTTGCTGTCAAACTCCCTTCTGCACTTTTTTTCATCATCTCCTTAAATGTTTGTACGGCTCTCTCCGCAAGTCCATTTGAAGATGGATGATATGGAGCTGAAGTCACGTGTACTATGTCATTGTTTCTCATGAACTCTTTTGTTTCTGTTCTCACAAAACACATGGCATTGTCACTTACTACGATCTCCGGTATCCCTTGATTACTAAAACTCCTATGCAGTCGGTCTATAATAACTGTAGAGGAAGCAGAATTTACAGGATACACATCCATCCATTTGGAATGTGCATCAATGATTATGAGGAAAATCTTTCCTATGAATGGACCCGCATAATCAACATGTAATCTTCTCCATGGTTTATCCGGCCACTCCCAGGGGTGGAGTGGAGCCGCTGCTGGTGCTTTCCTGTGTGCTTGACAAGTGCTGCATGTCTTGACAAGATTTTCTATCTCCTCATCTAGCTTTGGCCACCACAAGTAACTCCTTGCCAATGCTTTCATGCGCGAAACTCCAGGGTGACACTGATGTAGTTGCACTAGGATAAACTGTCATGCTGGCTGTGGAATAAACACACAAGCTCCCCACAACACGCAACCATCCTGCACACTCAGCTCTGTCTTCCTGCCACTGTAAGGTGTGAAATCAGTCCCTTCCGGATGTTGTGGCCAACCCCTCATTACATATTCTCGGACTCTCGACAGTACTGTATCTTCACCTGTCCATGTCCTTACTTGTTCTGCGTTCACAATTGCCATGTCCGTGTCCTCCAACATCAAAACTCTGTCCTCTGGAGCTGGAGCTGCATGGATAGGTGTACCTAGTAGTGGAAGATGGTTCAAGGCATCTGCGTTCCCATGGTACTTGCCCGCTTTGTAAACGATGACATACTCATATGCCCTCAACGTCACTGCCCATCTCTGGATTCGGGGTGACACCATCTGTGGTACTGCTTTCGTCTCATTGAAAAGAGATAGAAGACATTTATGATCGGTGCATATAGTGAATTTCCTGTCATATATGTACTAATGAAACCTCTGTAACCCAAACATTACTGCTAATCCCTCTTTATCCAACTGGGAATAGTTTTTTCCGCTGGGGTCAGAGTTCGTTACATAAACCCTATTGGTCTTTCTGTTCCATCTTCCATACAGTGTGAAAGAACTGCCCCCACCCCATAAGGTGAAGTGTCACAAGAGAGAATGATGTCTTTCTCTGCATTTTAGTGAACCAACACATCTGAGGACAGCATCAGTTTCTTGGATTGTTCAAATGAAACCCTCTGTTCCTCTTCCCACTGCCACTAATCTCCTTGCGCAGTAGTTTGTGAAGAGGTGCTAACACTGTTGACATGTTTGGCAAAAACCTGTTATAATAGTTTAGCAGTCCCAGGTAAGCTCTTAACTCAGTCACATTTGTAGGATCTGGTGCCTCCTGCAGTGCTTTTACCTTCTCCTTGATTGGATGGAGCCTGGTGGCGTCCACTCTGTGTCCCAGGAACACGGCCTCATTCCCCATGAAAGTACACTTACTCCTCTTGAGCCGTAACCCAGCCTTATCCAATCTTTGAAGTACCTCTCTCAGAGTGCTCAGATGCTCCCGGTCGGTTCTTCCCATCACCAGAATTTCATCCAGATAGATGGAAACATGTGGAATCCCTTGCAGTGCACCCTCGATAGTTCTCTGGAAGATAGCTGGACTAGATGAGACACCAAATGGCAAGCGGTTATAGGTAAACAAACCCTTGTGTGTGTTTATGGTTACATACTTCTTGGATTCCTCATCTAGCGTAATCTGCAAGTATGGGTGACTCATATCCAGCTTCGTGAATTTCTTCCCTCCAGCCAGGTTTGCAAAAAGATCCTCAGTTTTAGGAATAGGATACTGTTCTAGTTTAGATACCCTATTTACAGTCAATTTATAATCTCTACAGATTCTTACCGAATTGTCTGGTTTTAAAACAGGTACAATGGGAGCTGCCCATTCTGAACATTTCACGGGTTCCAGAATGTTCTCCCTCAAAAGACGATCAAGCTCAGCCTCTACCTTCGGTTTCATGGCATAAGGCACAGATCGTTGTTTAAAAAACCTTGGCAGTGCCTCCTTGTTGACATAAGTCTTAGCTGGGGGGCCATTACATGTTCCAAGTTCTTCCTTGAATATATTCTCATGTTCAATCAACACGTCTTGCAAAGACAACTGTTCGCCGCTCTCCATTTGATTTATTGCTCCCCAATCAAATTTAAGTTATTTTATCCAGCCCCGATCTAACAAATTTGGTCCAGAACCCGATACTACAACTACAGGTAGCTGTTCCACGGTGTCCCTGTGTTTCACTGTTACAATAGCTGTACCCAATGTTGCCACTTGTTCACTGGTAAAGGTTTTAAGCTTCATAGAGCAAGACATTAACTCTGGAACTTTTGCGCGGTTCTACAATTTTGAATACTCTTCCCTGTTCATTATGGTTACGCCACATCCAGTATCCACCACAAAGTTGACCATAGTGTTAGTTACTATCATTTGCAAAGTGATAGGATCCACTTTTGGAATGTCCTCTACCATACTATGCATTATGAACACATCGTCTTCTTTCTCAGCTTCTCCACTGATGTGGTGTGTTCCCTGTTTTTTCACTTCTCTTTCCAGGTTTTGCTTCTCTCCCCCTTTAGGTTTATATACCTCCAGGGTAGCTTTTGCTCTACATGCACGTTTGATATGTCCTTTATGCCCACACTTGTTGCACTTTTCCTCCAGAAACCTGCATTCCCTTGCCAGGTGATCGCCATTGCATCTATAGCATGCCTTTAAATGTGCGCGTTGTGATATTTAACTTGTGCACCAGTGTCTGACCTGTAACTTGCTTCGTAGTAGACCAGTCTGAACCTTGTATTTCTTTTACATCTCGGTTCACTGTCTCTATTAATTGAGCAAGTTCCAATGCTTTTTCATACGTAAGCCCAGTCTCGGACAATAATCTCCTCTGCATTCGAGCATCCATTATTCCGCAAACCAGCCTATCTCTCAGCACGTCTTTCAAGCTGTTCCCGTAATTGCAATCATGCGCCAGTTTTCTCAACACCGCTACATAATCCAACACAGTTTCTCCCGTTATCCTGTTCCGTGAATTAAATTTGAAATGCTGTACAATCGCACTCGGTCTGGGATTGAAATGTTCCTTTAGCAAGTCCACTAATACAGTAAATGATTTATCTCCAGGTTTTTCAGGACTGCATAAGTTTCTCAATAAACTATATGTTAGACTTCCCACCGAAGTTAGCAAAATAGCACTCCGTTTTCCAACACCAACAATATCATTTGCTTCAAATAAATGCTCTAATAACTCACAGTATTCGATCCAAGTTTGATTTTGAACATCAAAAGCAGAAATCTCTCCTACTCGAGTAGCCATGATTCAGATACAGTGTTCTTGTATTTTCCCTACTTCAAGTTGAAACTGTTAATCCTCGTCGCCAAAATGTTATAACCGGGTGGTTAAGGTCCTTCAGGAACTCAAAACTTTGCTTTTAATTTACACAGAACCAGGAGAGAACAATGCTCTCACAACTAAAGGCATGCACATCAATTCAACTGCACGAGCAATCTAAGATGGTTGATCCTATGATGTCATTCTACCCATAGTGCAATTTTACCTTAAGACGAGTAATTATAATCCCCTTAGCATTTGTCTCGCTCTGGTGGACAACTTAAGCATTACATCCGAGATTACTATACTTTTACATTGCAAAGTGACATTTCATTGCAATGTTCCATTGCACTGCAAATGACTATTATATTGCAAAGTAATACTCAATTGCAATATTCTATTGAATTACAAATGACTATTATATTGCAAGGAGATATTCCATTGTAATGTGCTATTGCATTGCAAATGACTATTATATTGCAAATTGATATTCCATTGCAATGTGCTATTGCATTGGAAATAGCTATTATATTGCAAAGTTAAATTGCATTGCTGTGTTCTATTGCGCTGCAAATGACTATTATATTGCAATATAATATTCCATTGCACTGTTCTATGGCATTGCAAATGACGATTATTCTGCATTGCGATATTCCATTGCAATGTGCTATTGCATTGCATATGACTATTCAATTGCAAAGTGCTATTCCATTGCTATGTGCTAATGCATTGCAAATCACTACTGTATTGCAATGTGATATTCCATTTCAATGGTCTATTTAATTGCAACTGACTATTATATTGTAAAGTGATATTCCATTGCAATGCGCTATTGCATTGCATTTGACGGTTACATTGCAACGCGATATACCATTTCAATATGCTATTGCTTTGCAAATCATGATTATATTGTGACGTGACATTCAATTGCAATTTTATTTTGCATTGCAAATGATGATTATATAGCAAAGTGACATTCCATTGCAGTGTGCTGTTGCATTGCAAGTTACTAATATATGGCAACGTGGTATTCCATTGCAATGTTCTATTGCACTTGAATTTAATATTATATTGCAAGGTTGTATTAAATTGCAATGTTCTATTGCATTGCAAATGACTATTATATTGCAAAAAGATATTCCATTGTAAAATGCTATTGCATTTGAAAGGGCTATTATAATATTCCATTGCAATGTTCAATTGCATTAGCAAATGACAGTTATATTGCAAAGTGAATTGCCATTGCAATGTGCTATTGCATTGCAATTGATCATTATAATTCAAAATTATATTACATTGCAATGTGCTACTGCATTGCAAACGACCATTATATTGCAAAATGATATTCCATTTCAAAGTGCTATTGCATTGCAAATGACGATTATGTTGCAAAGCGATATTCCATTTCAATGTGCTATTGCACTTGCAAATGACGATTTTGTTGCAAAACAATATTCCATTTCAATGTGCTATTGCATTGCAAATGACGATTATATTGCAAAACAATATTCCATTTCAATGTGCTATTGCTTTGCAAATGATGATTATATTGCAAAGCAATATTGCATTTCAATTTGCTACTGCATTGCAAATGACGATTATACTGCAAAGTGACATTCAATTGCAATATTCTATTGCATTGCACATGACTTTTATATTGCAAAGTGAAATTCCATTGCAATGTTCTTTTTACTGCAAATTCTATTATATTGCAAAGCGTTATCCCACCGCAATGTTTTACTGCATTGCAAATGATGGTTATATTGCACACTTATATTACTTTGCAATGTGCTATTGCATTACAAATTATGATTATTTTGCAATGCGATATTCCATTGCAATGTGCTATTGCATTGCAAATGACTGTTCTACTTCAAAGTGTCATTCCATTGCAATGTATTATTGCATTGCAAATGATTATTGCATTTCAATGCGATGTTCATTTCCAATATGCTTTTGCATTGCAACTGATGTTTATTTAGCACTGCGATAGTAAATTGCAATGTGCTATAGCATTGCAAATGACGATTAAGTTACAAAGCGATATTTCATTTCAATGTGCTATTGCATTTCAAAATACTTTATATTAGAAAGTGATATTCCATTGCAAATGATATTATATAGCAAAGTGATATTCCATTGCAATGAGCGATTGCATTACATTTGATGATAATATTGCAAAGCGATATTCCACTGCAATGTGCTATTGCAATGCAAATGACGATTATATTGCAAAGCAATATTCCTTTTCAATGTGCTGTTGCATTGCAAATGACGATTATATTGCAGTGATAATCCATTGCAATGTGTTAATGCATTGAAAATTACTATTATATTGCAAATGACTGTTACATTGCAAAGTATATTGCATTGCTATATTCTATTGCATTGCAAACCACAAATATATTGCAAAGTGATATTCCATTGCAATGTTCTATTGCATTGCCAATGACTTTTACCTTGCAAAGTGATATGGCATTGTAATGTTCGATTGCACAGCAACTGACTATTATATTGCAAAGTGATATTGCATTGCAAAGTTCTATTGCACTGCAAATGACTATTATATTTTAAAGTAATATTCCATTGCAATATTCTATTGCATTGCAAATGACTATAATATTTCAAAGGGATATTCCATTGCAATGTGATATTGCATTGCAAATGCCTCTTATATTTGGAAGTGATATTACATTGCAATGTGATATTGCATTGAAAATGACGATTATATTTCAAAGTGACATTCCATTGCAATGTGTTATTTCATTAAAAATTACTATTCTAATGCAAATTACTCTTCTGTTGTAAAGTATATTCCATTGCAATATTCTATGCAGTGCAAATCACAAATATATTTCGAAGTGATATTCCATTGCAATGTTCTGTTGCATTGCAAATGACTTTTACATTGCAAAGTGAGATTGCATTGCAATGTTCGATTGCACTGCACATGACTATTTTATTGCAAAGTAATATTCAATTGCCATGTTCTATTGCATTGCAAATTATTATTTATTGTAAGGTGTTATTTCATTGCAATGTTCTATTGCATTGCAAATGACTATTATATTGCAAATTGATATTCCATTGTATTCTGCTATTGCATTGCAAATGACAATTATATTGCAAAGTGATATTCCATTGCAATGTGTTATTGCATTGAAAATTACGATTCTTTTGCAAATGAGTCTTAAGTTGCAAAGTATATTCCATTGCAATATTCAATTGCATTGTAAATCACAAATATATTGCAAAGTGATATTGCTTTGCAATGGTCGATTGCACTTCAAATGACTATTTTATTGCAATGTAATATTCAATTGCAATGTTATATTGCATTGCAAATGACTATTATATTGCAAGGCGATATTCCATTGCAATGTGCTATTACATTGCAAATGACTATTATATTGCAAAGTTATATTCCATTGTATTTTGCTATTGCATTGCAAATGACGATTATATTGCAAAGTGTTATTCCATTGCAATGTGCTATTGCATTGCAAATGATGATTATTTTGCAATGCGATATCCCATTGCAATGTGCTATTTCATTGGGAATGAATAGTATATTGCAAAGTGAGATTCCATTTCAATATTCTATTGCATTGCAAATGACAATTATATTGCAAAGTGATATTCAATTGCAATGTGTTATTGCTTTGAAAATTAGTATTATATTGCAAATGACTGTTAAATTGCAAAGCTTTATTCATTGCAATGTTCTATTGCGTTGCAAAACACGGTTATATTGCAAAGTGATTATCCATTGCTATATGCTACTGCATTGCAAATTACCATTATATTGCAAAGTGATATTACAATGCAATGTGCTATTGCATTGCAAATAATGATTCTATTGCAAATGACGAATATATTGCAAAACATTATTCAACTCATGTATGCTATTGCATTGTAAATGACCATTATATTGCAAAATCATACTCCATTGCCATGTTCTATTGCGTTGCAAAATACTTTAAATTAGAAAGTGATATTCTATTGCAAATGACTATTATATTGCAAAGAGATATTCCATTGCAATGTTCTATTGCACTTGATACGAGAATTATAATGCAACGTTGTATGAATGTCTAGTTCCCATCAAGAGACTGAGGTCAACTCAGGCGATCAAACAAACGATCTTTAATGCAAAACTAACTGAGTTTAACAAAAAAATGCACGAGAACTATGAATACAGGTCTAGTCAGTTCGGAGGCTCCACGAGGACTGCTTGGGCAGTCCCGTGGCTGGCGTCATGACATCATCACGTTTTTCCCACCGGTGGGGGAATCACGTGATGAACGGCATGATGCCATCGCGTTTGCCCGCACTCTTAAAGGGACCGCGCTCTGTACATGCAAAGAGTATATAAAAAGATACAGACTCAGGCTGTCGCTAACATATTGTTAAAGGGAATTATATACAGTTGATCGGAATCCCTTAGAGGCTCCGCCACAATGTTATATTAAATTGCAATGTTCTATTGCATTGGAAATTACTGAGATGGCAAAACGATATTCCATTGCAATCTGCTGTTGTATTGGAAATTACTATTATATTACAAATGACTATCATATTGCAAAGTATATTCACTTGCAATATTATATTGCATTAAAAATCAGAAATATGTGGCCAATTTATATTCCATTGCAATGTTCTATTGCATTGCAAATGATGGTTATATTGCAAAGTCTGTTTCCATTTCAATGTGCTATTGCATTGCAAATGACCATTGTATTGCAAAGTGATATTACATTGCAATTTGATTTTGCATTGCAAATGCCGATTATATTGCAAAGTGATATTCCATTTCAGTTTGCTATTGCGTTGCAAATGACAATTATATTGCAAAGTGTGTTTCCATTGCAATGTGCTATTGCATTGCAAATGACGATTATATATATTTTTTTATACAGCACAGAAAGAGGCACTTCGGCCCATTGCGTCCATGCCAGCCATCAAATCCTGTCTAATCTAATCCCATTTTCCAGCATTTGGTCCGTAGCATCATATGCTATGGCATTTGAAGTGCTCATCCAAATGCTTCTAGAATGTTGTGAGGGTTCCTGCCTCTACCACCCTTTCAGGCAGTGAGTTCCAGACTCCAACCACCCTCTGGGTGAAAAAGTTCTTCCTCAAATCCCCTCTAAACCTCCTGCCCCTTACCTAGAATCTATGCCCCCTTGTTATTGAACCCTCTACTAAGGGAAAAAGTTCCTTTCTATCGACCCTATCTATGCTCCTCATAATTTTGTACACCTCAATCTGGTCCCCCCCCCTGCTCTTATATTCTATGCCTCGGCTAATGCAGGCAAGTATCCGATATGTCTTTTTAACCTGTTCTGCTGCCTTCAGGGATCTATGTACATGCACACCAAGGTCCCTCTGACCCTCTGTCTTTCCTAGGGTCCTACCATTCATTGTGTATTCCCTTGCCTTGTTAGTCCCTCCAAAATGCATCACCTCACACTTTTCAGTGTTAAATTCCATTTGCCACTGTTCCGCCCTTCTGACCAACCTATCTATATCATCCTGCAGACTGAGGATACCATCCTCTCTATTTACCACCCCAAGAATTTTCGTGTCATCTGTGAACTTACAGATGATACCTTTTAATTTCACATCCAAATCATTAATTTGACCACAAACAGCAAGGGACCCAGCACCGATCCCTGCGGTACCCCCACTGGACACAGGCTTCCAGTCACAAAAACAACCTTCAACCACCACTCTCTGCCTTCTGCCACTAAGCCAGTTTTGGATCCAATGTGCCAAGGCACCCTGGATCCCATGGGCTCTTACCTTCTTGTCCAGTCTCCTATGCGGGACTTTATCGAAAGCCTTACTGAAATCCATGTATACCACATCCACTGCACTACCCTCATCCACACACCTAGTCACCCCCTCGAAAAATTCAATCAAATTGGTCAGACATGATCTTCCCTTGACAAAGCCATGCTGACTATCCCTGATTAATTCTTGCCTCTACAAGTGGAGACTAATTCTGTCCCTCAGAATTTTTTCCATAATTTCCCTACCACTGATGTTAGGTTCACTGGCCTGTAATTCCCTGGTTTATCCCTACTAAACTGCTTGAATAATGGTACTATGTTAGCTGTTCTCCAGTCCTCTGGCACATCCCCTGTGGCCAGAGAGGTTCTGAAAATTTGTGTCAGAGCCACTGCAATCTCCTCCCTTGCCTCACACAGCAGCCTGGGATACATCTCGTCCGGGCCTGGGGATTTATCCACTTTTAAGCCTGCTAAAACTGCTAGTACATCCTCCCTCTCGATGCTAATATGTTCCAGTATATCACCATCTCCCTGCCCACTTTGTATGTCTACATCATCCTTCTCCATAGTGAACACAGATGCAAAAAATTCATTTAAAACCCCACCTACATCTTCAGCCTCCACACACTGATTGCCACCTTGTTCCCTAATGGGCCCTACTCTTTCCCTAGTTATCCTCTTGCACTTAATATAATTATAAAACACCTTTGGATTTTCCTTTATTTTGCTCACCAGTGTTATTTCATGGCCCCTCCTCGCTCTCCAATTTCTTTTTTTAAGTATCCCCCTGCACTATATATTCTCCTCTAGGGCTTCCTCTGTCTTTAGTCCCTTGTATCTGCCAAAAGCCCCTCTTTGATTCCTAATCCATTCTCGTATATCCCTTGACATCCAACGTTCCCTGGGCTTGTTGGTCCCAAACTTGATCTTTACGGGAACATGTTGCCATTTTACTCTCTCAATTTCCTTTCTGAAAGACTCCCATTGCTCCGATGTGGATTTACCTACAAGTAGCTGATCCTAGTCCACTTTGGCCAGATCCTGCCTTACCATATTAAAATCGGCCTTCCCCCAATTTAGAACATTTATTTCCGGTCCTTCTCTGTCCTTTTCCAGGACTACCTTAAATCTCACCAAATTATGGTCACTGTCACCAAAGTGCTCACCTACTTACACTTCGACCATTGCCCGGCCACATTCCCTAGAATTAGATCCAGTACCACCCCCTCTCTTGTAGGACTTTCTACATGCTGGCTCAAAAAGCTCTCCTGGATGCACTTTAAGAATTCTGCACCCTCTAAGCCTTTCTCACTCTGACTATCCCAGTTAATATTGGGGAAGTTGAAATCCCCCACTATTATTACCCTATTATTTGCACACTTCTCTGAGATTTGCCTACGTAGCTGTTCCTCTATTTCCCCTGAGTGTTTGGGGGCCTATAGTACACTCCCAGCAAAGTGCTTGCACCCTTTCTGTTTTTAAGTTCTACCCATATGGCCTCATTAGAGGAACCTGTTAATATATCATCCCTCCTTAGGGCAGTAATTGGCTCCTTAATTAATATTGTGACAACTCCTCCTCTTCCCCCTCCCTGTCTCCCCTGAAGATTCTATACCCCGGAATATTGAGCTGCCAGTCTTGCCCCTCCCTCAACCATGTCTCTGTGATAGCAACAATATCATGCTCCCATGTGTTCATCAACATCTTCAGTTCATCCACCTTAATCGCAAGACTCCTTGCATTAAAATAAATGCCATCCAGCCTTGCCGTACACCCTTGTGCCGTTACATATTTGCTCTGCCTTCCAAGCTGACTTGTTTTTTCCTCTATATTTGGCTGCGCATCAGGAGAGGAGAGAGGTAAAAAGAAATTGAAGTGTGACATCACCGGAAAGCAGGTAAGTGATTGGTTGGTGAGTATTTCTCTCTTGTTAAACTTAAACTCGGTGGTTCATATCACAGAAATCACACAGTACAGATAGAGGCCATTTCGGCCCATCGAGCCTGCACCGACACATATCCCACCCGATCCCCGTAACCCCTACACCAACACATATCCCACCCTATCCCCGTGTATTTAATCCCCCTAACACTAAGGGTCAATTTTTATCATGGCCAATCAACCTAACCCCGCACATCTTTGGACTGTGGGAGGAAACCGGAGCACCCAGAGAAAACCCACGCAAACACAGGGAGAATGTGCAAACTCCACACATACAGTCACCCGAGGCTGGATTCGAACCCGGGTCCCTGGCGCTGTGAGGCAACAGTGCTAACCACTATGCCACCGTGCTGCCCTTATAGCTTGTTTGCAAACCAGAGCCCTTACATATATACTTTACCTGTAAGGTAACTTCACTTCTGCGGTTTATATTTTCTACGGTCTCTCTGGTGTAGCGGGGACTTCTGCCATACAAGCTCCCTAGAGTATATCTTTAATTGGTGGTATTGAATTAATTTAAATTAATTAAAAGGGAAAGTCATGTCAGGACAGCCCAGCCCCGTGTTATGATCCACCTGCGCTATGTGGGAAATCAGGGACGCTGCCAGTGTCCCTGGCAGCATTGTGTGCCGGAAATGTATCCAGCTGCAGCAACTAGCAGACCGCATTGAGGCGCTGGAGCAGCGGATGGATGAGTTTTGGAGCAATTGCGATGCTGAGAAGGTAGTGGATAACACGTTTAGTGAGTTGGTCACACCGCAGGTAAGGGCTGCACAGGCAGAAGGGAAATGGGTGACCATCAGGCGTAGCAGTAGAAGCAGGCAGGTAGTGCAGGGGACCCCTGTGGCCATCCCACTATCAAACAGGTATACCGATTTGGATACTGTTGAGGGGGAGGACTTACCAGGGGAAGGCAGCAGCAGCCAACTTCCTGGCACCAGGGGTGCTTCTGCTGCTCAGCAAGGGAGGAAAAAGTGTGGGAAAGCAATAGTGGTGGGGGATTCTATCGTAAGGGGAACATATAGGCATTTCTGTGGCCGTCGATGTAACTCCAGGATGATTTGTTCCCTCCCTGGTGCCAGGGTCAAGGATGTCACTGAACGGCTGCAGGGCATTCTGAAGGTGGAGGGTGAACAATCAGAGGTCGTGGTTCACATTGGGACCAACAACATGGATAGGAAGAGGGATGAGGTCCTGCAGCAAGAATTTAGGGAGCTAGGTAGCAGATTAAAGAGCAGGACCTCAAAGGTTGTAATCTCTGGATTACTCCCGGTGCCACATGCTAGTGACTATATGAATAGCAGGATAGAGCAGATGAATGCGTGGCTAAAGAGTTGGTGCAGGAGGGAGGGCTTTAGTTTCCTGGATCACTGGGTCTACTTCTGGGGAAGGTGAGACTTGTACAAGTCGGATGGGTTGCACCTGAACCAGAACGGGACTATGCTGGGAGTGTACTATAGGCCCCCAAACAGTCAGGGGGAGATAGAGGAACAGATATGTAGGCAAATCTCAGAGAAGTTTGCAAATAATAGGGTAATAATAGTGGGGGATTTCAACTTCCCCAATATTAACTGGGATAGTCAGAGTGTGAAAGGCTTAAAGGGTGCAGAATTCTTAAAGTGCATCCAGGAGAGATTTTTGAGCCAGCATGTAGAAAGTCCTACAAGAGAGGGGGCGGCACTGGACCAAATTCTAGGGAATGTGGCCGGGCAAGTGGTAGAAGTGTTAGTAGGTGAGCACTTTGGTGACAGTGACCATAATTCGGTGAGATTTAAGGTAGTCATAGAGTCATAGAGTCATAGAGTTTACAGCACGGATAGAGGCCCTTCGGCCCATCGTGTTCGCACCGGCCATCAAGCCCTGTCTAATCTAATCCCATATTCCAGCATTTGGCCCGTAGCCTTGTATGCTATGGCATTTCAAGTGCACATCCAAATGCTTCTTAAATGCTGTGATGGTTTCTGCCTCCACAACCCTTTCAGGCAGTGAGTTCCAGACTCCAACCACCCTCTGGGTGAAAACGTTCTTTCTCAAATCCCCTCTAAACCTCCCGCCCTTTACCTTGAATCTATGCCCCCTAGTTATTGACCCGGCCGATTTTAATATGATAAGGTCGGATCTGGCCAAAGTGGACTGGGATCAGCTACTTGTAGGTAAATCCACATCGGAGCAATAGGAGTCTTTCAGAAAGGAAATTGAGAGAGTACAATGGAAACATGTACCCGTTTAGGTCAAGGGTGGGACCAACTAGCCCAGGGAACCTTCGATGTCAAGGGATATACGAGAATGGATTAGGAAAAAATGGAGGGCTTTTTGCAGATACAAAGGACTAAAGACAGAGGAAGCCCTAGAGGAGTATAAAAAGTAAAGGGGGATTTTTAAAAAAGAAATTAGGAGAGCGAGGAGGGGCCATGAAATAACACTGGCCAGCAAAATAAAGGAAAATCCTAAGGTGTTTTATAAGTATATTAAGGGCAAGAGGATAACTAGGGAAAGAGTAGGGCCCATTAGGGACCAAAGTGGCAATATGTGTGTGGAGCCAGAAGATGTAGGCGGGGGTTTAAATGCATCTTTTGCACCTGTGTTCACTATGGAGAAGGACGATGTAGACATATAAATCGGGCAGGGGGACTGTGATATACTTGAACATATTAGCATTGAGAGGGAGGAGGTACTGGCGGTTTTAGCAGTCTTTAAAGTAGATAAAACCCCAGGCCCGGCGAAATGTATCCCAGGCTGCTGAGTGAGGCAAATGAGGAGATTGCAGCGTCTCTGACAATTTTTCAGAACCTCTCTGGCCACAGGGGATGTGCCAGAGGACTGGAGAAAAGCTAACATAGTACCATTATTCAGGAAGGGTAGTAGGGATAAACAAGGGAATTACAGGCCAGTGAGCCTAACATCAGTGGTAGGGAAATAACTGGAAAAATTCTGAGGGGCAGAATGAGTCTCCACTTGGAGATGCAAGGATTAATCAGAAATAGTCAGCATGGCTTTGTCAAGGGAAGATCATGTCTGACTAATTTGATTGAATTTTCCGAGGGGGTGACTAGGTTTATGGATGAGGGTAGCGCAGTGGATGTGGTATACATGGATTTCAGTAAGGCTTTCGATAAAGTCCCGCATAGGAGACTGGTCAAGAAGGTAAGAGCCCATGGGATCCATGGTGCCTTGGCACATTGGATCCAAAACTGATTTAGTGACAGAAGGCAGAGGGTGATGGTCGAAAGTTGTTTTTGTGACTGGAAGCCTTTGTCCAGTGGGTACCACAGGGATCAGTGCTGGGTCCCTTGCTGTTTGTGTTCTGCATTAATGATTTGGATGTGAATGTAAAAATTTAAAAGGTATGATCAGTAAGTTCTTAGGCGACACGAAAATTGGTGGGGTGGTAAATAGCGAGGTGGGTATCCTCAGTCTGCAGGACGATACAGATGGGTTGGTCAGATGAGCAGAACAGTGGCAAAGGGAATGTAACCCTGAAAAGTGTGAGGTGATGCATTTTGGAGGGACTAACAAGGCAAGGGAATACACAATGAATGGTAAGACCCTAGGAAAGACAGAGGATCAGAGGGACCTTGGTGTGCATGTACATAGATTCCTGAAGGCAGCAGAACAGGTGGATAAGGTGGTTAAAAAGGCATATGGAATACTTACCTTCATTAGCCAAGGCATAGAATATAAGAGCAGGGAGGTTATGATGGAGCTGTACAAAACGGTGGTTAAGCCACAGCTGGTGTATTGTCTGCAGTTCTGGTCGCCACACTATAGGAAGGATATGATTACTTTGGAGAGGGTGCAGAGGATATTCACCAGGATGTTACCTGGGCTGCAGCACTTCAGCTATGAAGAAAGGATGGACAGGCTGGGGTTGTTTTCCTTGTAGCAGAGAAGGCTGAGGGGGGACCTGATTCAGGTGTACAAAATTATGAGGGGCATTGATAGGGTAGATAGAAAGGAACTTTTTCCCTTTGTAGAGGGGTCAATAACAAGGGGGCATAGATTCAAGGTAAGGGGCAGGATGTTTAGAGGGGATTTGAGGAAGAACTTTTTCACCCAGAGGGTGGTTGGAATCTGGAACTCACTGCCTGAAAGGGTGGTAGAGGCAGGAACCCTCACAACATTGAAGAAGCATTTGGATGAGCACTTGAAATGCCATAGCATACAAGGCTACGGACCAAATGCTGGAAAATGGGATTAGATTAGACAGGGCCTGATGGCCAGCGCAGATGCGATGGGCCGAAGGGCCTCTTTCTGTGCTGTATAACTCTATGACTCTATGACTCTAACACAGATGCAAAATATTCATTTAAAACCTCACCCACATCTTCCGCCTCTACACACAGTTTGTTCTTTGGTCCCTAATGGGCCCAACTATTTCTCTGGTTATCCTCTTGCGCTTAATATACTTATACAACACCTTGGGATTTCCTTTGCTTTGCCCACCAGTGTTCTTTCATGCCTCCTCTTCGCTCTCCTAATTTCTTTTTTAAGCACCCCCCTGCACCTTCTCTACTCCTCTATGGCTTCCATTGCTTTTAGTCCTGTGTATCTGCCAAAAGCCTCCCTTCTTCCAAATCCATTCTGTATATCCCTTGACATGTAGGGTTCCCTGGGCTTGTTGGTCCCACCCTTGACCTTTATGGGAAAATGTTGGCGTTGTACTCTCTCTATTTCCTTTCTGAAGGGCTCCCACTGCTGCGATGTGGATTTTCCTACAAGTAGCTCATCCCAATGCACTTTGGCCAGATCCTGCCTTATCATATTAAAATTGGCCTTCCCTCAATTTAGAACCTTTATTTCCGGTCCATCTTTGTCCTTTTCCATGACTACCTTAAATCTCACCGAATTATGGTCACTGTCACCAAAATGCTCTCTTACAGACACTTCTACCACTTGCCCGGCTACATTCCCTGGAATTAGGGCCAGTACCGCCCCCTCTCTTGCAGGACTTTCTACATGCTGGCGTGATAACTAATAGACAGAGGACTAAAGTTAGTTAATTGTTGGGTTGAATATAAAGAGTATGCAGACACATCAAATTAGTTAATTGTTAAATATGGCTTGTATCGAGTGCGCAGTGTACAAAGCTAGAGCTGTTGTTAAATTTGGAGAAAAATTGTTATTACTCGGCGGAATAAAGGTAGTTAATTGATCAGTTGACTAATTATTAAACTACCTCATAAAATTAGTTAATTGATAATTGGTTTGTGTTAACTTGAGCATGGAGTATAGTACTGCAGTTAATTGTTAAATTGGAAATGATAAAGAATTCACAAGGGCATACATTTACTAATAATTGTGAAATTGGGCTTGATAATCAATACAAAGGATAAAACTGTTGAATTCAATTGTTATATTGGAATTGATAACCAATAAACATGGGAGTAAAGTTTACTGATAATTCTTAAATTGGACATAAGCAATACACAACAACAACTTGTACTTATATTGCACCTAAAATGCAGTAACATGTCCAAAGGCGCTTCATGGGAGTGCTATCGAACAACATTTGACACCGAGCCACATAAGGAGAAAATAGGGCAGATAATTAAAAGCTTGGTCATAGAGATAGGTTTTAAGGAGCATCTTGTAGGAGGAGAGAGAGCTGTAGGGATGGAATTCCAGAGCTTCGGGCCGAGGCAGCTGAAGGCACGACCACCAATGGTGGCGCGATTAAAATCAGGGATACATTGAGAGGGCCATAGAGAGAGGGCCATAGAGAGAGGGCTATAGAGAGTGGGCCATAGAGAGATAGAGAGAGGCAGTCAGAAACAAATAGAGAGAATGATAAATAAAGAGAGTGGGCAGACAGAGAGGTAGGAACAGAGGGACAGACAGACTGGGAGAGCCATAGACAGTCAGAGAGCGTGAGACAGAGACAGAGAGGCGGAGCGAGGCAGACAGATACAGAGAAAGAGAAAGATGTATATATAGTGAGAGTTAGAGCATAGTAACATAAGAAATAAGAGGAGGAATAGACCAATTGGCCCATCGAGCCTGCCCCTTCTTTCAAAAAGATCATGGCTGATCTACATCAACTCCACTTTCCGGCATTTCCCCATATCACTTGATTCCATTAATATTCAAAAATCGATATTTCTTGAATATACTCAACGACTAAGCGTCCACAGCCCTCTGCGGTAGAGAATTACAAAGATTCACCATTCTCTGAGTGAAGAAATTTCTCCTCATCTCGGCCCTAACTGGCTGACCCATTATGCTGAGTCAGTGACCCTTGACCCCCCAGCCAGGGGGAAATATCCTCCCTGATCTACCCTGTCAAGCCCTGTACGAATGTTGTATGTTTCTATGAGATCACCTCTCATTCTTCTAAAGTCTAGATAATATAGGCCTAGTTTACTCAATCTGTTCTCATAGGAGAATCCCACCATCCCAGGAACCAGTCTGGTGAACCTTCGTTTCACTCCCTCTTTGGCAATACATCCTTCCATAGGTAAGGAGACCAAAACTGTACACAATACTCCAGGTGTGATCTCACCAGGGCCCTATATAATTGCAGTAAGATGTCTTTACTCTTATACTCAAATCCTCTGCGGGAATCGTTCTAGAATCTATGGAATTTATGTAATTTCATCTGCCATCAGTCTTGTTTTTCTTTTTCATTCATTCATGGGATGTGGCCATTGCTGGCACGGCCAGCATTTCTTCCCCATTCCTAGTTGCCCTTGAGAAGGAGGTGCTGAGATGCCTTCTTGAACCGTTGCAGTCCATGAGGTGAAGGTGCTCCCAAAGTGCTGTTACGGATGGAGTTGCAGGATATTGAACCAGCAACAATGACGGAATGGCGATATATTCCCAAGTAAGGGTGGTGTGTGACTTGGAAGGGAACTTACAGGTGGTCGTGTTCCACGCTCCTGCTGCCCTTGTCTTTCCAGGTGGAAGAGGTCGGGGGCTTGGGAGGTGCTGCCGAAGAAACCTTGGTGAGTTGCTGCAGTGCATCTTGTGGATGGTACACACTGCAGCCACGGTGCACCGGTGTGGAAGGTGTGAATGTTTAAGGAGCTGAATGGGGTACCAATCAAGTGGACTGCTTTGCCCTCGATGATGTCGAGCTTCTTCAGTGTTTTTGGAGCTGTACTTTCCCAGTCAAGGGCAGGGTATTCCATCACACTCCTGACTTGAGCCTTGTAGATGGTGGAAAGGCTTTGGGGAGTCAGGAAGTGGCACACTAGCCGCAGAACACCCTGCCTTGACCTGCTCTTTTAGCCACAGTATTTATGTGGCTGGTCCAATTATGTTTCAGGTCAATGGTGACCCCAAGGCTGAATGTCATCCAGGTATTGCTGCATGCGGGCATGGACTGCTTCATTATCTGAGGAGTTGCGAATGGAACTGAATACTGAGCAACCCTCAGCGAACATCCCCACTTCTGACCATAGGATGGAGGGAAGGTCATTAATGAAGTATTGGAAGCTCGTTGGGCTGAGGACACTGCCCTGATGTACTGCTGCAGCGATGTCCTGGGGCTGTGATGATTGATATCCAAAAACCACAACCACCTTCCTTTGTGCTAGGTATGACTCGAGCCAGTGGAGCGTTTTCCCCCTGCTTTCATTGACTTCAATTTTACTAGGGCTCCTTGATGCCACACTCAGTCCTATGCTGCCTTGATGTCAAGGGCCGTCACTCTCACCTCACCTTTGGAATTCAGCTCTTAATTCCGTGTTTGGACCAAGGCTGTAATGAGGTCTGGAACTGAGTGGCCCTGCTGGAACTCAAACTGAGCATAGGTGAGCTGGTTATTGGTGAGTAAGTACCACTTAATAGCACTGTCGATGATATGTTTCATCACATTGCTCACTTCACCAGTCTATCTATGTTATCCTGAAGCCTACTACTATCCCGCTCAGTGTTACTGCATTTTCGAGTTTCGTGTCATATACAAACGTTCAAATGATGGCCTTTATATATAAGTTTATACCATTAGTATACATCATAAAGAACTGTGGCCCGAATAGCGACACCTGCAGGACACGATTGTACACTTCCCTCCAGTCTGAACAACAACCGTTCACCACGACTCTCTGCTTTCTCTCCCTTAGCCAATGTAGATCCAACAGCCACTGGTCCTTTGGTCCTAAGAAGTCTATTCAATTGCACTTTACCAAAAGCATTTTTAAAGTCCATATACACAACAACAACCCCATTATGCTCATCAACCCTCTCCGTTACTTCATAACAGATCTCAACCAGGTTTGTCAGACTGGTGCTGGTTGTCATCAGCAGCGTTGTGGGGTTTAAGTGGTCCTGTAGGATTGACACTATGTTTTCAAAATCCTTTTCTACAGGCTTCTCTGGGGTTACTTGGTTTCGTCGTAAGCCATACGTTTTTGCAGCCATTGAATTCAACAATACCAGCGCTTTCTTGTCATCTGGCACTTCATTCACCTTGCAGTATCCTTCTATGCGTTCGACATATGTCGTCCAATCTTCGACTTCATTGTCGAACGCTGTGATACTGCCACTCTTCGGCATTTTTGGGTGTGGTTAGACTGGCTTAAAATGGCGTCTCCTGCGCTTTCCTTTCTTCCCCGCTGCGGCTTAAAATGGCGTCTCCCGCGCTTTCCTTTCTTCCCCACTGACGCTGCTCAACCCTTGAACACCGGCTGTGCTCTGAGCGTTTTCCTGTGCGCCTCTCTCCCCCGTTGACGCTGCTAGCCCTTGAACACTGGCTGCACTCTGCTCTGTCTCGCCTCTCTCCCCCGTTGACGCCGCTCGGTCCAGAACACCAGCTGCGCCCTGTGTGCTCTACCCTCTCTCTCTCCCCCGTCGACGCTGCTCGGACTTTTTATGTGCCGTGGGTCAGCTCTAGCTGCCGCTGTCCGGGAAGGGTCTGCGCAGTACCTGTTGCCAGCCCGTTTCGCTGGACCACCGTGACTGGAAAGCCAAGCCTGGCTCTCGACAGCCTCCCCTGCGATGCTCAAATCTCCGCTGGATGACTGGGGTGTTTCCCGTGGTCGACACCCATGCTTCTGGACTCGGCCTCCTTCCACTGTTCTCCAGGAGCGAATCCCTGGGAAGTGATGCAGAGTTGCAGGTAGGTTTGAATCTGCTCGTCGGCAATGTTAGATCCGTGTATCTTGATATCGTGTCCTTCAATAATTAGACAACAAGACTGCAGGGAACGATTCAACAGGTGTTTACTGAATGAGGGTTACTCTAGAACTAACTGTACAGATCACTATTCAGTGTTTATATACAGGTGTGGTCACTGCCGGTACTACAGTATACAGGAGCTGTAAATAGTAGTTCTCCCCTTAAACGTACATACAATACAATTAATGTAGATTGTAAATAGTTGGGGCCCCAGCAGCGATCCTTGTGGTACTCCACTCATTACCGTTTGCCAACCAGAAAATTACACATTTATCGCGACTCTCTGCTTTCTGTTTGTTAGCCAGTTCTCTATTCATACTAATATACTACCCCCATCTCCGTGAGCTCTTATCTTGAGCAGTGACATTTTATGTGGCACCTAATCGAATACCTTCTTGGAATTCAAATACACCACACCCACTAGCTCACCCTCGCCCACCTAGCTTGTTACATCCTCAAAGAACTCCAGCAAATTTGTTAAACATGATTTCCCTTTCCTAATATCATTCTGACTCTGTTTGACTGCAGTGTGCTTTTCTAAATGCCCTGCTACTGCTTCCTTAATGAAGGACTCCAGCATTTTCACAACGACAGACGTTAGGCTAGCTGGTCTAGAGTGTCCTGCTTTCTGTCTCCCTCCTTTCTTAAAAAGGACTGTTACATTAGCAGTTTTCCAATCCGCTGGGACCTTGCTATATATTGCAAACAATGCACCCACTATCTATGCAGCCACTTCCTTTAAGACCCTGGGATGCCGTCCATCTGGTCCAGGGGACTTGTCTTATTTTAGCCCCATTATTTTACCGTGTACCACTTCTTTAGTGATAGTGATTGTCTGTAGTTCCCCACTCCCTGTGGCCCCTTGGTGATCCATTATCGGGTTGTTGTTAGTATCTTGTACAGTGAAGACAGATGCAAAATACTTGTTCAGAGTCTTTGCCATTTCCCCGTTCCCCATTATTAATTCCCCAGTATCATCCTCTAAGGGACCAACGTTTACTTTAGCTACCCTCCTTCTTTTTCTATACATGTAGAAGCTCTTACTATTTGTTTTAATGTTCCTTGCCAGCTTACTCTCATAATTCATCTTTTTATTATTATTTTTAGTCATCCTCTGCTGATTGTTAAAATTTTCCCAACCCTCTGGTCTCTCTCCAATTTTGGCAACAATTTATGCCTTGGTTTACAATTTGATACCAACCTTTTCTGTCTTAGTTAGCCACGGATGCAGCTCTCTTCTCTTAAAATCTTTCTTTTTCACTGGAAGATATTTTTGTTGAGATAAGAAATATCTCCTTGAATGTCCGCCACTGCATTTCAAAATTCTTGCCCTTTTATTTGTGTTTCCAGTCCACTTTAGCCAGTTCTACCCTCATTCCATTATAATTGCCTTTGTTTAAGATCAGGACAATGGTTTGGGATACAATTTTCTCAGCCTGCAACTGAATTTGAAATTGAACCAAGCTAAACTCACTCTTTACTAGAGGATCCTTTACTATGAGATCATTTATTAATTCTGTCTCATTAAATAGTACCAGATCCAAGATAGCCTGTTCACTGGTTGGTTCCATTACATACTGCTCTAGGAAAACATCCCGGATGCACTATATGAGCTCCTCCTCCAGGCTACCATGGCCAATTTCATTTGTCCAATCAATATGGAGATTAAAGTCACCCGTTATTATTACAGTAACTTTTTACACACCTCCATTATTTGTTGGTTTATACTCAGTCCAACAGCATTGCAAATGTTCGGTGGCCTGCAGACAACGTCCACCAGAGACTTTATCCACTTATTATTTTTATCTCCACCTATACCGATTCTACGTCTTGACCTTCTGAGCTAATATCACTTCTCACCACTGCACTGGTCCCATTTTTACCAAGAAAGCCATCCCAACTCCCTTTCCTTTCTTTCTATCCTTCCGATTTATCATGTCCTAGAGTCATAGAGTCATAGAGTTATACAGCACAGAAAGAGGCCCTTCGGCCCGTCGTGTCTGTGCCGGCCATCAAGCCCTGTCTAATCTAATCACATTTTCCAGCATTTGGTCCGTAGTCTTGTATACTATGGCATTTCAAGTGCTCATCCAAATGCTTCTTGAATGTTGTGAGGGTTTCTGCCTCTACCACCCTTTCAGGGAGTGAGTTCCAGATTCCAACCACCCTCTGGGTGAAAAAGTTCTTCCACAAATCCCCTCAAAAACTCCTGCCCCTTACCTTGAATCTATGCCCCCTTGTTATTGAACCCTCTACTAAGGGAAAACGTTCCTTTCTATCTACCCTATCTATGCCCCTCATAATTTTGTACACCTCAATCAGGTCCCCCCTCAGCCTTCTCTGCTCCATGGAAAACAACCCCAGCCTGTCCAGTCTTTCTTCAAAGCTGAAGCGCTCCAGCCCAGGTAACATCCTGGAGAATCCTGCTCAAGCACGGTGGCATAGTGGTTAGCACTGTTGCCTCACAGCGCCAGGGACCCGGGTTCGAATCCGGCCTCGGGTGACTGTCTGTGTGGAGTTTGCACATTCTCCCCGTGTTTGCGTGGGTTTCCTCCGGGTGCTGCGGTTTCCTCCCACAGTCCAAAGATGTGCGGGTTAGGTTGATTGGCTATGATAAATTGACCCTTAGTGTTAGGTGGGGATTAAGTATGTGGGGTTATGGGGATAGGGTGGGATATGTGTTGGTGTAGTGGTTACGGGGATCGGGTGGGATATATGTCAGTGCAGGCTCGATGGGCTGAAATGGCCTCTATCTGCACTGTGGGGTTTCTGTGAATCTCCTCTGCACCCTCTCCAAAGCAATCACATCCTTTCTATAGTGTGGCGACCAGAACTGCACACAGTATTCCAGCTGTGGCCTAACCAGTGTTTTGAATAGCTCCTTCATAACCTCCCTGCTCTTATATTCTATGCCTCGGCTAATGAAGGCAAGTATCCCACATGCCTTTTTAACCAACTTATCCACCTGTTTTGCTGCCTTCAGGGATCTATGTACATACACACCAATGTCCCTCTGATCCTCTGTCTTTCCTAGGGCCTTACCATGCATTGTGTATTCCCTTGCCTTGTTAGACCCTCCAAAATGCATCACCTCACACATTTCAGGGTTAAATTCCAATTGCCACTGTTCCGCCCATCTGACCAACCCATCTATATCGTCCTGCAGACTGAGGCTACCCTCCTCGTTATTTACCACCCCACCAATTTTCGTATCATCTGCGAACTTACTGATCATACCTTTTACATTCACATCCAAATCATTAAGGTAGACCACAAACAGCAAGGGATCCAGCACCGATCCCTGTGATTATCATGTTAAAATCGGCCTTCCCCCATTTAGAACCTTTATTTCCAGTCCAACTCTGTCCTTTTCCATGACTACCTTAAATCTCACCGAATTATGGTCACTGTCACCAAAGTGCTCACCTACTAACACTTCTAACACTTGCCCGGCTACATTCCCTAGAATTAGGTCCAGTACCGCCCCCTCTTTTGTAGGACTTTCTACATGCTGACTCGAAAAGCTCTCCTGGATGCACTTTAAGAAATCTGCACCCTCTAAGCCTTTCACACTCTGACTATCCCAGTTAATATTGGGGAATTTGAAATCCCCCACTATTTCTACCCTATTATTTGCACATTTCTCTGAGATTTGCCTACATATCTGTTCCTCCATCTACCCCTGACTGTTTGGGGGCCTATAGTACACTCCCAGAAAAATACTTTCCCCCTTTTTGATTTTAAGTTCTACCCATATGGCCTCATTAGAGGAACCTGTTAATATATCATCCCTCCTTACAGCAGTAATTGACTCCTTAATTAATATTGCGACACCCCCTCCTCTTTTACCCCCCCCCTCTGTATCGCCTGAAGAATCTGTACCCCGGAATATTGAGCTGCCAGTCTTGCCCCTCCCTCAACCATGTCTCCGTGATAGCAACAATATATTACTCCCATGTGTTCATCAACACCTTCAGTTCATCCACCTTATTCGCAAGACTCCTTGCAATAAAATAAATGCCATCTAGCCTTGCCCTACTCCCTTGTGCCGTTACATATTTGCTCTGCCTTCCAAGCTAATTTGTTTTTTCCTCTATATTTGGCTGTACATCACTGCCTATTATAGCTCCACTCTGTATCCCATCCACCTGCCAAGTTAGTTTAAACCGCCAAGGAATATTCAGTTCCCAGCTCTGGTCACCTTGCAACCACGTCTCTGTAATGGCGATCAGATCATACCCATTTGTATCTACTTGTGCCGTCAACTCATTTATCTTGTTACGAATGTTGCGTGCATTCAGATATATAGCTTTTAACTTGGTCTTTTTACCAGCTTTCTTTGTTTTGGTCTTTTTTCTGTTATGCACTTAATTTTAAACATTCTGTCCCTTCCTGTCACACTCGGTTATTAATCCCCCATCTCAAGCATGCTCTATTACTTTCTCATATCTAATTTACTTTTTATTATCCCACTCACCTAGATCCTCCAGATGGATTGGAATCAAAGATTGTCAGGTAAGCGATCAATGGGAAACTTCAAAGAGGAGATAGTTCGGGTACAGTCCAGACACATTTTCAGGATGGGCAAAAGTGGGGCATCAAAGCTGCAGCTCCCTGGTCGAGTAAAGATATGGATTAAAATGTAGGAGAAAGAGGAGCTTATGACAATTGTAAGGTTCATAGTTCAGTAGAGAACAAAGCTGAATACAAAACCTACAGGCGAAAAGTGAAAAAGGAAATAAGGGAGGGAAAACAGAATAGATTTGCGAGTAACATAAAAGCTCATTCAAGTCTTTTATAAACATATAAATAATAAAAGGATAGTCAACGAAAGTGTGGGACCAATTAGGGACCAAAAAGGAGATCTTGTGGAGAGAGAGGGAATGGTTGATATTCTAAATGTGTACATTGCATCTGTCTTCACTGAAGAGAATGCCAATGTTACAGTAAAAAACGTGGTAGGAGACAAATTGGAAGGGATAACATTAGAAAAAGCAAAGGTGCTAGAAAGGTTGTCGTGCCCAAAGTAGAAAAGTCACCCAGTCTGGATGTGGTGCATCCAAGGTTGCTGAGGGAAGTTAGGAAGCATGTAACGGCACTTGAGAGGGTGCAGAGGAGATTTACTAGAATTGTTCCAGGGATGGGGGATCTTAGCTACAAGGACACGTTGGAGAAGCTGGATTTATTTTCATTAGAGCAACGGAGTTTGAGGGGTGATTTAATAGCGGTGTACAAGATTATTCCGGGTTTGGATAGGCTAGATGGGAAAAAGGTTTTGGGCAAGATTTACAGGGGGGATGTCTGGAAAAAAATATGCTGCGAGAGGTGAGGACCTGGAAATTAGTGCCGACAGTACTGGTGGAAACGGAGACACTCAATGTTTTCAAGGGAAGACTGGATAGGCAATTGAGGGAAATAAACTTGCAGGGCTACGGGGATAGAGCGGGGGAATGGGACTGACTGGATTACTCTACAGAGAGCCTGCAAAGACTCGGTGGGCGGAATGACCTCCTTCTGTGCCGTTATGACTCTATGATCCTATGAAAGCTAACATGGATTTGTTAATGGTCAATCATGTTTGACTAACTTAATTGACTTCTTTGATGAAGTAACGACGAGGGTGGATGAGGAAGGTGACGTCGATGTTGTGTATGGACTTTCAAATTGCGTTTGATAAAGTACCACAGAGTAGACTTGTTACCAAAAGCCGATGGTGTTAAACGGGCAGCGGCTGGATGGATACAACATTGGGTAAAGACAGAAAGCAGAGTCGCAATGAACACTTGTTTTTCAGACTGGAGGGAAATGTGCAGTGGTGTCCACCAAGGGTCGGTCATTTAGTCATAGTGTTATACTGCACAAAAAGAGGCCCTTCGGCCCATCGTGTCCACGCCGGCCATCAAGCCCTGTCTATTCTAATCCCATTTTCCAGCTCTTGGTCTGTAGCCTTGTCTGCTATGACGTTTCAAGTGCTCATCCAAATGCTTCTTGAATGTTGTGAGGGTTCCTGCCTCTACCACCCTTTCAGGCAGTGAGTTCCAGATTCCACCCACACTCTGGGTGAAAATGCTTTTACTCAAATATCTCTAAACCTCCTGCCCCTTAACTTGAAACTATGCCCTCTGGTTATTGACCCCTCTACTAAAGGGAAACGTTCCTTTCTATCTACCTTGTCTATGCCCCTCATAATTTTGTGCTCCTCAATCAGGCCCCCTCTCAGCCTTTTCTGCCCTAAGGAAGTCTCCACTTTCTCATCCACTTTCTTCATTCTGTTTAGCCTCTTCTTTTCGATAGCTCCTGTCCGATCGAAGAAGGGATCCTCGTCACTGTCGTAGACATCCTCGGCCTCCCAGTGTTTAGATTTTCCCTTCCGAGAACTTGGTAAGAAAGCAAATTATGAGGCTGTTAGTCTCAGTTTCGCAGCATAAAAAAACTACACAAGGTTCTACTAATGATGAAAGTTCCTCCTGCTTAATGGCTGTTACTTAAAATTGTGTCATCGTGAGTGTGCACTTGTGTTTATTGATTTCAAATCACTTCCTGGTCTCGCCCTTTCCGATCTCTGTAATAGCCTCACATCCTTCCGAGATCTCTGCGCTCTTCGAATTCTGGCCTCGAGCATTCCTGATTTTAGTCTTTCCAACATTAGTGGCTTTGCCTTCAGCTGCCTATGCCCTAAGCTCTGGTATTTGCTCGCTAAACCTTTCCCCGCTCTGCCTCTCTCTCCGTCTTTAAAACGCTCGTTAAAACCTATCTCTTTCATCGAGCTTTTGGTCACCTGCCATAATATCTCCTTATAGAATCCTCGAATGGTTACAGCACAGAAAAGGCCATTCGGCCCGTCTAGCCGGTGCCAACACTCGGCCAGTCACACACCCCTCCCTTTCCCCAGAGCCCTGCAATTTTTTTTGTTTCATATACTTATCCAGCACTTTTTTGAGAGATACGATTGAGTCTGCCTCCAACACGCTTTCAGGCAGTGCATTCCAGATCTTAACCACTCACTGCGTAAGAAAGTTTTTTTTTACATCGCCTTTGGCTCTTTTGCCAATTACGTTAAATCTAAGTCCTCTGGTTGTTGATGCTTCTGCCAATGGGAACAGTTTCCCTCCATCTACTCTGTCCCGACACCTCAGGATTTTGAACACTTCTATCACATCTCCTCTGAAACGTCTCTGCTCCAAGGAGAACAAACTTAGCTTCTCCAGTCTATCCAGTTAACTGAAGTCCCTCATTCATAGAATCATTCTCGTCAATCTTTTCTGCACATTCTCTAAGGCCTTCACAGCCCTTCTAAAGTGTGGTGGCCAGAAGTTCTGTATATAGCCTGATTCTCAGATGTATTTGCAACCTGACATCTGCCATACATGCTCTGTTTCTGCTTCATCAATTTGGCTATATCTTTCATCATCCATGGAGCTCTGACTTGAGCTGCTCTACCTTTCCCCCTCGTCGGAATGTACCTCGACTGTACCCGAACTGTTTCCTCTTTAATGGCAGCCCATTGTTTCTCTACAGTTTTGCCTACCAATCTTTGATTCCAGTTTAACCGGGTCAGATCCGTTCTCATCCCATAGAAATTGGCCTTTCCCCCAGTTAAACATTCTTACTCTAGAAGTCTCCCTCTCCTTTTCCATAACTAACTAAACTTATGATACTATGGTCACTGTTCCCTAAATGTTGACCTACTGACACTTGCTCCACTTGACCAACTCATTGCCCAGAACCAGATCCAGCAATGCCTCCATCCTCATTGGGCCAGAAATATACTGATCAAGAAAGATCTCCTGAACACACTCCAGAAATTATTCACCCTCTCTCCCCTTAAAGCTATTGCTACACAAGTCTAAATTAGGATATTTGAAGCCCCCCATTATTACTACTCTATAGTTCTTGCAACTCTCGGTAATTTCCCTGCAAATTTGCTCCTCCATATATTTACCACTATTTGATGGTCTATAGATTAAACCAAGCAGTGTAATGGCACCTCTATTACTTCTTACCTCTAGCCATATAGATTCTGTACTTGACACCTCCAGGACATCCCCTCTCTCCAGTACTGTAACATTCTCCTTAACTAATACTGTCACACCACCTCCTAATTCTCCTTCCCTATCTTTCCTGAGCAATTTATCACCAGAAATATTTAATGTATAATTTTTTTTAAATGTATTCTTCAATGGGATGTGGGCATCACTCGCAAGGCCTGTATTTATTGACCATCCCTATCTGTCCTTGAGAAGGTGGTGCTTAGCCACGTACTTGAACCGCTGCATTTGGTAAGCTGTTTGTTACAACTGAGTGGCTTGCTAGAGCTTTTTAGAGGGCAGTTAAGAGTCAACCACGTGGTGTGTGTGAAGTCACATATAGGCCAGACCAGGTAAGGATGGCAGAATTCCTTCCCTGAAGGACATTAGTGAACGAAATGTGTTTTTCCGACAATCCGATCATTTCATGGTCAACATTACTGACACTAGCTTTTTATTCGAGATCTATTTAATTAACAGTATATAAATTCCGCAGCTGCAGTGGTGGGTTTTGAACTCATGTCCTCGGATCATTAGGCCAGGTTTCTGGATTATTAGTCCAGTAACATAACCATGTGTCCATTATTGCCGCAACATCATATTTCCATGTCGATATTTTTGCCTGCAGCTCACTTACCTTGTTTACTACGCATTGTGTGTTCACCTACATACACTGTATACCCATCTTAGACAATCCTGTATTCTCACTTAGTCTGACCCCTCCTAATTATTATTTCTGACTCTAGTGCTATCTGTCTCTCCCAATCTTTTGAGCACCTTATTTCCACTTTCTTATGCTACATTCTGGTGCCCATCCCCCTGCCAAATTAGTTTAGATCCTTCCCAAAAGCACCAGCAAACCTCCCCGCGACGAAATTGGTTCCAGGTCTGTTGAGGTGCAACCCATGCGGCCTGTACAGGTCCCACCTCCACCAGAACTTCTCCCAATGTCCCAGGAATCTGAAGCTCTCCCTCCTGCACCATCTCTCCAGCCACACATTCATCTGCACTATCCTTTTATTTCTATACTCACTAGTTCGTGACCCCAGCAGTAATCCAGAGATTACTGCCCTTGAGGTCCTGATTTTAATCTCTTTCCCAGCTCCCTAAAATCTGCCTGCAGGACCTCATCCCTCTTTTTACCTATGTCATCGGTATCAATATGGACCGCGACCTCAGTAGGTTCACCCTCCCACCTCAGAATGTTATGCTGCCACTCAATGTAATCATTGACCCTGACAGCAGGGAGGCAACATACCATTCTGGCGTCACGTCAGCGGCCGCAGAAACGCTTGTCTGTTCCTCTAACTATCAGGTTCCCTACCACTATTGCCTTCCCGATCATCCTCCCCTGCTCCGCCCCCCTGTACAGTTCATCCACCCGTGGTGCCATGGACTTGGCTCTGGCTTGCTCCCCAGTGGAAACAGGGCCACTCCCTCCCGACTGCATACCACTGGGCCGCCACCTCTGGTGTGTCTGTCCTGCCGGTGAGACAGAACACACCCAGGAATGGTGAAGGAGGAATCTGTGACATTGGCTGAAAGTTATGATTATGTGAGTATGAATAACTCAGGATGTTGCTTGACTAGTCTGTGGGACAGCTGTGCAATTCTGGCACAAGTTCCCACATGTTAGCGAGGAGGACTTTGCAGAGTCGACTGGGCAGGGAATGTTGTTGTCACCGCAGCCAGTATCTTGTTTGATACCAGATGGTCCATTGGGTTTGTTCTTATAATTGTTTCTCATGGTGGTTTCTTACAACTGAGTGGATTGTTACAACATTTCAGAGGGCAGTTAAGAGTTAACTATATGCTGTGGTTCTGGAGTCACATATAAGTCAGACCAGGTAAGGACAGAAGATTTCGTTCCCTAAAGGGCATTAGTGAAACTCACAGGATCACTCTGATATTCCCCACACCCCTCATTGTAACACTGATATACCACTACCCCTCACTTTAAGACTGATATATATCACAACCCTCACTGTAACACTAATATACCCCACATCGCTGTAAGACTGATATACCGCACACCCCTCACTGTAACAATCTGTAACACTATGCCCCATCCGCTCTCCGAAATATCTGGACAGAGACAACCATACCCATCATTGTTACACTTTGACATACCCCACACCCCTCACTGAAACACACTGATATATCCCATAGCCCTCACTGTAACACTGATATACCCCACACCCCTCATTGTAACAACCGGATATGCCCCATCCCCTCTCCGCAATATCTGGACATAAACTGGATAATCAATACCCATCACTGTAACACTGATTTACCCCTAACTATTTACTGTAATACTAATTTACCCCGCACCCTTCACTGTAATACTGATTTACCCCTCACCCTTCACTGTAACACTGATATGCCCACACTCCTCACTATAACACTGCTATATCCCACAAACCTCACTCAAAGTTTGATATAACCCACACAACTCACTGTAACACTGAGATACTCAACATCCCTCATTGTAACACACAATATACCACACCCCTATCACTTTAAGACAATGATATACCCCATACCCTTCACTGTAACACATTGATATAAACCTCACCGCTCAATCTAAAGCACTGATATATCACACACCCATCACTGTAACACTCTGATATACCCCACAATCCTGCACAGACAAACTACACAACTCTCACTTAAAATGCTGATATATCCCATAACCACCACCCTCACTGTAACAATGATATAACCCGCACGCCTCACTGTAACACACTCTCCTATAGTCCACATCATTAACTGTTGAACTCGGATATATCCGACAACACCAAACCATAACACTCTGAGATAACCATAGCCCTCATGGAAACAGATTTTGATACAACACATCCATCACTAAAACACGGAAACATAGAAACATAGAAACATAGAAGATAGGAGCAGGAGTAGGCCATTCGGCTCTTCGAGCCTGCTCCGCCATTCAATGTGATCATGGCTGATCATCCAAACTCAGTACCCTGTCCCCGCCTTTTCCCCATATCCCTTGATCCCTTCAGCCTCAAGAAACATATCCAACTCTTTCTTGAATATATTTAATGAACTGGCCTCCACCGGTTCACCACTCTCTGGGTGAAGAAAGTCCTCCTCATTTCAGTCCTAAATGGCTTACCCCTTATCCTTAGACTATGACCCCTGGTTCTGGACTCCCCGGCCATCAGAAACATCCTTCCTGCATTTAGTCTGTCCAGACCTGACAGAATTTTATAGGTTTCGATGAGATCCCCTCTCAATCTTCTAAACTCCAGTGAGTATAAGCCCAATCAACACAATCTCTCCTCATACGTCATTCCTGCCATCCCAGGTATCAGCCTGGTGAATCTTCGCTGCACTCCCTCCATGGCAAGAACGTCCTTCCTCAGGTATGGTGACCAAAACTGCACACAATACTCAAGGTGCGGTCTCACCAAGGCCCTGTACAACTGTAGCAAGACATCCTTGTTCCTGTACTCGAACCCTCTTGCTACGAAGGCCAACATACCATTTGCCTTCTTAACCGCCTGCTGCACCTGCATGCTTACCTTCAGCGACTGGCGCACAAGGACACCCAGGTCCCTTTGCACTTCCCCTTCTCCCAATCTATTGCCATTCAAATAATAATCTGCCTTCCTGTTTTTGCCATCAAAGTGGATAACCTCAAATTTATCCAATTCTAGTGCATTTGCCATGTTTCTGCCCAATCACCCAATCTGTCCAAATCGTACTGGAGTTTCCCGACATCCTCCTCGCAGCTTACCCTCCCGCCCAGCTTTGTGTCATCTGCAAATTTGGAGATATTACATCCAATTCCCTCATCCAGATCATTAATATATATTGTGAACAGCTGGGGTCCGAGGACCGATCCTTGCGGTACCCCACTAGTCACTGCCTGCCACTCGGAAAACGACCCGTTTATTCCAACTCTTTGCTTTCTGTCCGCCAACCAGTTCTCTATCCAAGTCAATACCTTGCCCCCAATCCCATGTGCCTTAATTTTGCACGCTAATCTCTTGTGTGGGACCTTATCGAAAGCCTTCTGAAAGTCCAAATACACCACATCCACTGGTTCTCCCTTATGTATTTTACAGTTACATCCTCAAAAAATTCCAGTAGATTATTCAAGCATGATTTACCTTTTATATATCCATGTTGACTTTGTCCGATCCTGTCACTGCTTTACAAGTGCTCTGCTATTACATCTTTTATAATAGACTCGAGCATTTTCCCCACTACCGATGTCAGGCTTACCGGTCTATAATTCCCCGCTTTTTCTCTACCACCTTTTTTGAATAGTGGGGTAACATTAGCTACCCTCCAATCCATGGGTACCGTTCCAGAGTCTATCGAGTTCTGGAAGATGATCAGTAGTGCATCTTCTATCTCTTGGGTCACTTCCTTAAGTAGCCTGGGATGTAGATCATCAGGCCCTGGGGATTTATCGGCCTTCAGTCCCATCAATTTTCCTAAAACCATTTTCCTACAAATACTGATTTCTTTCAGTTCCTCGCTTTCATCAGACCCTATGTTCCCCGGCATCTCTGGGAGGTTATTTGTGTCCTCCTTTTTGAAGACAGAACCAAAGTATGCATTTAGTTGGTCTGCCATTTCCTTGTTTCCCATTATAAATTCCCCCAATTCTGACTGCAAGGGACCTACGCTTGACTTCACTAATCTTTTTCTCTTCACATATCTATAAAAGCTTTTACAGTCAGTTTTTATGTTCCCTGCAAGCTTACGCTAATATTCTATTTTCCCTTTCTTAATTAATCCATCTGTCCTCCTTTGTTGACTCCTAAACTGCTCCCAATCCTCAGGATTATTGCTTTTTCTAGCCAATTTACATGTCCTCTCCTTGGATCTTATGCTGTCCCTAATTTCCCTTGTTAGCCACGGTTGAGTCACCTTTTTTGTTTTATTTTTACGCCAAACTGGGATGAACAAATTCTGTAGCTCATCCATTCGGTCTTTGAATGTTTGCCATTGCCTATCCACCGCCAACCCTTTGAGCGCCATTCCCCACTCAATCCTGCCCAACTCGCTCCTCAGACCATCGTAGTTTCCTTTATTTAAATTGAGGACCCTTGTCTCTGAGTCAACTACTTCATTCTCCATCTTAATGAAGAATTCGATCATATTATGATCGCTCCGACCCAAGGGGCCTCGTACAAGAAGATTGCTAATTAATCCTTTCTCGTTGCATAATACCCAGTCTAAGATCGCCTGATCTCTGGTTGGTTCCTCGACATATTGGTCCAGGAAACCATCCCGTAAACACTCCAGGAATTTCTCCTCCACAGAATTGTTACTAATTTGGTTGGCCCAATCTATATGTAGGTTAAAGTCACCCATGATGACTGCTGTGCCCTTATTGCACGCTTCTTTAATTTCCCTTTTAATGCCATCCCCAACCTCCACCTTACTGTTTGGAGGTCTATATACCACTCCCACTAATGTTTTTTTCCCCTTAGTATTTCTCAATTCTACCCATACAGATTCCACATCATCAGAGCTAATATCCTTCATACAATTGTATTAATCCCTTCTTTAACCAGTAATGCTACCCACCCCCCTTTCCATTTTGCCTATCTTTCCTGAATATCGAATACCCCTGGATGTTGAGTTCCCAGTCTTGGCCATACTTGAGCCACGTTTCTGTAATCCCAACCAAATCGTATTCGTTTACCTCTATTTGCGCAGCCAATTCATTCACCTTATTACAAATGCTCCTCGCATTAAGACACAAAGCCTTCAGGCTTGTTTTTTTAACGCTCTTAGACCTATTAGAATTATTATTTGCTGTGGCCATGTTTGATTTAAAGCATTGATTTCTCTGACTGCCACTTTTGTTTTTCTCCTTCCTATCTTTTGCTTTTATCCCTGTTTTCCTTTCCTCTGTCTCCCTGCTCAGGTTCCCAACCCCCTGCCATTTTAGTTTAAACCCCCCCGAACAGTGCTAGCAAACCTCCCCGCAAGGATATTTATCCCGCTCTGGTTCAGGTGCAACCTGTCCGACTTGTACAAGTCCCACCTTTCCCAGAAGCAGGCCCAGTGATCCAGGAAACTAAAGCCCTCCCTCCTCCACCAACTCTTTAGCCACGCATTCATCTGCTCTATCCTCCTATTCCTATACTCACTAGCACGTGGCACCGGGAGTAATCCAGAGATTACAACCTTTCAGGTCCTGCTCTTTAATCTGCTACCTAGCTCCCTAAATTCTTGTTGCAGGACCTCATCCCTCTTCCTACCTATGCCGTTGGTCCCAATGTGAACCACGACCTGTGCCTGTTCCCCCTCCCCCTTCAGAATTCCCTGCAGCCGTTCAGTGACATCCTTGACCCTGGCACCAGGGAGGCAACAAACCATCCTGGAGTCACATCTATGGCCACAGAACCGTCTGTCTGTTCCCCTTACGATAGAATCCTTTACCACTATTGCTCTCCCAGTCTTTTTCCTCCCTTCCTGAGCAGCAGCAACACCCCTAGCACCAGAAAGTTGGCTGCTGCTGCCTTCATAGATACATAGATACATAGATACATAGAAGATAGGAGCAGGAGTAGGCCATTCGGCCCTTCGTGCCTGCTCCGCCATTTAATGAGATCATGGCTGATCCTTTAATTCAGTATCCCGTCCCCGCCTTCTCTCCGTAACCCTTAACCCCTTTTGCCCGTAGAAATATATCTAATTCCCTCTTAAATATATTTAATGAGCTGGCGTACACTGCCCTCTGTGGCAATGAGTTCCACAGGTTCACCACTCTCTGAGTGAAGAAATTCCCCCTCATCTCTGTCCTAAATGGTTTAGCCCTTATCCTTAAATTATGTCCTCTAGTTCTGTTCTCACCCGCCAAGGGAAACATTCCTTCTGCATCCAGTCTGTCTAGACCTGTCAGAATTTTATACACTTCTATGAGGTCCCCTCTCAATCTTCTAAACTCCAGTGTGTACATCCCTAAACTACATAGTCTCTCCTCATAGGTCATTCCCGCCATTCCTGGTATCAGCCTGGTGAATCGCCGCTGCACCCCCTCCATGGCAAGAACATCCTTCCTCAGATGAGGCGACCAAAACTGTACACAGTACTCGAGGTGTGGTCTCACCAGTGCCCTGTACAGCTGCAGCAAGGTATCCCTGTTCCTGTATTCTAACCCTTTTGCTATGAAGGCCAGCATACCGTTTGCCTTCTTGACCGCCTGTTGCACCTGCATGCTCGCCTTCAGTGACTGGTGTACAAGAACACCCAGGTCTCTCTGTACTTCCCCCTCTCCCAATCTATTGCCATTTAAATAATAATTTGCCCTCCCGTTCCTGCACCCAAGGTGGATAACTTCGCACTTGTCCACATTATAGTGCATCTGCCATTTATCCGCCCAATCGCCCAGTCTGTCCAAATCGCTCTGGAGCTTCCTGGTCTCTTCCTCTGAGCCCACCCCCCCTCCTAGTTTAGTGTCGTCTGCAAATTTGGAAATGCTGCATCCGACTCCCTGATCCAGGTCATTAATGTAAATTGTGAACAGCTGGGGGCCCAGGACAGATCCCTGTGGTACCCCACTTGTTACTGCCTGCCATTCAGAAAATGAGCCGTTTATTCCAACTCTCTGTTTTCTATCTGACAGCCAGTTCCCTATCCACGCCAAAACTTTCCCCTTTATCCCATGAGCCTCAATTTTCCATGCTAATCTTTTATGTGGGACCTTATCGAAGGCCTTTTGGAAGTCCAGGTACACCACATCTACTGGCTCTCCCCCATCTATTCTACCAGTTACTCCCTCAAAAAATTCCAATAGATTAGTCAAGCACGATTTACCCTTTGTAAATCCATGTTGACTCTGTCCTATCCTGTCCCCATTTGCTAAGTGCTCCGCTATTTCATCCTTAATGATGGACTCCAGCATTTTGCCCACAACTGATGTAAGGCTTACAGGTCTGTAATTACCTGCTTTTTCCCTACCCCCCTTTTTGAATAGTGGGGTAACGTTAGCTACCCTCCAATCCATCGGCACTGTTCCCGAGTCTAATGAATTCTGAAAAATCATCCTTAGTGCATCCGCTATCTCTAGGGCCACCTCCTTCAGTACCCTAGGATGCATGTTATCAGGCCCTGGGGATTTGTCCACCTTCAATCCCTTTAGCTTCCTTAACACCATATCCTTAGAGATATTGATTTGCGTCAGTTCCTCCTTTGCCAATGTCCCTATTTTTCCCGATATCCCAGGGAGGTTTTTTGTGTCTTCCTTCGTAAAGACTGACCCAAAGTATGCATTTAGTTGATCTGCCATTTCCTTATTTCCCATTATATATTCCCCCGTATCTGACTGCAATGGACCAACTTTGGTTTTCACCAGTCTTTTCCTTTTGATATACTTATAAAAGCTTTTGGAGTTAGTTTTTATATTTTCCGCCAGCTTGTTTTCGTAAGCTATTTTGCCCCTCTTGATTATGCCCTTTGCCCTCCTTTGCTCTATCTTAAACTGTTCCCAATCTTCCGCTCTGGCGCTTTTTTTGGCTATTTTATACGCCCTATCTTTGGATTTTATGCTGTCTCTAATTTCCCCTGTTATCCACGGTTGAGTCACCTTTTTAGATTTCCTTTTATGCCAGATTGGTATAAACAATTTTTGCAATTTTGTCATTCTATCTTTAAATGTTTGCCATTGTTTATCTACCTCCAGTCCTCCCAGGAACGTTGTCCAATCAGACCTACTCAGTTCCCGTCTCATGGCATCATAATTCCCCTTGTTTAAATTCAGGACCTTAGTCTCTGAGTCAATTTCTTCGCTCTCCATTTCGAGTGAGAAATCGATCATGTTATGATCGCTCTGACCCAAGGGTCCCCGTACAACAAGATTACTGATTAGTCCCTTCTCATTGCACAGTACCCAGTCCAATATAGCCTGTTCCCGAGTTGGTTCCTCGACATATTGATCCAGATAACCATCCCTCAAACACTCAAGGAATTCCTCCTCCTCATTATTTTTACTGATTAGGCTAGTCCAATCTATATGTAAGTTAAAGTCACCTATGATGACAGCTGTGCTCTTATTGCACGCTTCTCTAATTTCCCTCGTGATGCCCTCCCTAACCTCTATTTTACTATTTGGAGGCCTATATACCACTCCTATTAATGTTTTTCGCCCCTCGCTATTTCTTAGCTCCACCCATATAGATTCTGTATTAACTGAGTTAATATCCTTCCTTTCAATTGCATTTATCCCCTCTTTTACTAGCAATGCTACCCCTCCTCCCTTTCTTTTTTGTCGATCCTTCCTAAATACTGAATACCCCTGTATGTTAAGCTCCCAGCCCTGCTCACCCTGCAACCATGTTTCCGTAATCCCAATTAGATCATAATTATTAACCTCTATTTCCACAGCTAATTCATCTACCTTGTTCCTGATGCTTCTCGCATTAAGGTATAAAACCCTCAGGCTTTTTTTATGCTCACAATTTTTATAAATTAGTTTGGCCCTTCGTTTTTTGTTCCTCACCCTTTTACCATTTATTTCTGTCTGCCTTTCACTTTCCTCTATTTCACTACATAGGTTTCTAGCCCCCTGCCATACTAGTTTAAATGCTCCTCTGGTGAGTCATCCCCCTGAACAGTATCCAAATTGGTATACCTGTTTGAAAGGGGGATGGCCACAGGGGTCTCCTGCACTACCTGCCTGCTTCTACTGCTCTGCGTGGTGGTCACCCATTTCCCTCCTCCCTGTGCAGCCCTACCCTGCGCGTGACCACTCATCAAACGTTTAATCCACGACCCTCTCAGCATCGTGAATGCTCCACAACTCATCCATCCGCAGCTCCAGCGCCTCAATGCAGCCCGTTAGTAGCTGCAGCTGGATGCATTTCCGGCACACGTGGTCATCATGGACACTGGCAGCGTCCCTGAATTCCCACATAGAGCAAGAGGAGCATATCACGGGGCTGGGCTATCCTGGCATGACTTACCCCTTTAATTAATTTAAATTAATTCAATACCACCAGTTAAAGATATACTCTAGGGCGCTTATTTACCAACTGTCCCCACTGCACCACAGAGACCCAAGAAAATATAAACCGCAGAATTTAAGCTTGTAATAAAAGAAATACTCACCAACCAATCACTTACCTGCTTCCTGGTGACGTCACACTTGGATTACTTTTGACCTCTCTCCTCTGCTATTGAATTGGTACGCCTCAGCTCGCAACTGCCACCGCTTTTAACTGCCGCCGGTCACTGCCCCCTCACAGGTCCGATGCTCTGATCGGGCCTCACCTCGCAACTGCCGCCGATTTGAAACTGCCACCGCTTTTAACTGCCGCTGGTCACTGCCCCCTCACAGGTCCGATGCGCTGATCGGGCCTCACCTCGCAACTGCCGCCGATTTGAAACTGCCGCCGCTTTTAACTGCCGCCGGTCACTGCCCCCTCACAGGTCCGATGCTCTGATCGGGCCTCACCTCGCAACTGCTGCCAATTTGAAACTGCCGCCGCTTTTAACTGCCGCCGGTCACTGCCCCCTCACAGGTCCGATGCTCTGATCGGGCCTCACCTCATTCCGCTCACTGTAACTCTCTGATATACCCCACAGCCCTCATGGTAATACACAAATATACCCCACAGCCCTCACGGCAATATACAGATATACCCCACAGCCCTCACTGTAACACAATGATATACCCCACACCCCTCACTGTAACACACTGATATACACCACACACACCTCACCATAACAATCTGATATACCGCACACCACTCACTGTCACTCTCTGATATATCCCACTCCCCTCACATTTACAATCTGATGTATTCCACACCACTCAATTCAATTCAATTCAAATCGCTTTATTGGCATGACAAGGTACATCTTATGTTGCCAAAACATCGAAAAACATTTATGGTTGAACACATAAACGCAGATCTATCCATACAGTTTATAAACAGATATATCCCTGAGTGTATAAATATACATTCATATATTTTGTATATACTCTTTTCTTAGATTTAATGGTTGTCCCTCTGTTTATGGCAAGCTGTCACATAGTGTGCCGCTAAGGTTACACAATTTCTCTGTTCCCCGAGTAGGTATGGGAGCTTTTGGTCGTCATTCACATTTCTGAATTCAGGGTATATTTTTGTGAGTTTTGGGTAGAAATTCTCCCTTATGCCCTGATATTTTCCACAAGCTGTGAGGAAGTGCATCTCTGTCTCCACCACTCCCTGACTGCAGTGAGAGCATATCCTGTCCTCTCTTGTCAGCCAGGTCTGTCTGTGCCTGCCTTTTTCGATAGCCAAGCTATGCTCACTATGTCTGTACATATTCAAGGTTTTTCTCAATTTGCTATCTTTTACTGTGGTCAGGTATTCAGCCATGTTGTATTGTCTGTTTAGGGCCAAGTAGCAATTGAGTTTGTTTTTGGTTTTTGTTGATTCTGCCCAATGTGACGCATATTTTTCCTTTTGCTTAGTGACAATTGTGTTGGGTCGAATTCTCTGTGCTACGATGTCACTGTCCTGGGGCTGGTTATTGTTAGTAGTGTTGGTAGTTACTTCACTGAGTCCCAGGACTAGTTGACTGAGGGTAATCTTCTTTATGATCCTCTCTTGGCATTTCAGGGCTTCGTAATGATAGCAGTGGGGGTTGCTCATTTTTAGGTGTTTCACACTCTGATATATCCCACACCCCTCACTGTAACACACTGATATACGCCACACCCCTCACAGTTACAATCTGATATACCCCACAACCCTCACTGTAACAATCTCATATACCCCACACCCCTCACTGTAACAATCTGATATACCCCACACCACTCACTGTCACACTCTGATATACCCCACAACCCTCACTGTACCACTGATATACCCCAAACCCCTCACTGTAACAATCTGATTTGCCCCAGTCCCTCTACAAAATATCTGGACACAAACTGGACATAGCCCAATGACCATCATTGTAACACTCTGATATACCCACACCCTTCACTGTAACACTGATATACCCCAAACCCTCACTGTAAAACAATGACATATACCGTACCCGATTGTAACATTGATATACCCGACACCCCTGACTGTAACACACTGATATACCCCACACACTACATGTAACAACCTGATATGCCCCACACCCCTCACTGTAACGCTCCGATATAGCCCTCAACCCTCACTGTAACACTGATATGTCCCACAAACTTCACTGTAAAACTGATATCCCACACCGCTCACTCAAACACTCAGATATACCCACCCTTCATGTTTCGGATCCTCCCAGTATTACAAATATCTCCAAGACATTCATTGTTCCTCGAACTACTGCTCTCGCCGCATCTTGAGATCCATGCTCAATGGCATGCAGTGCCACATGAACACTCTCGACCTCTCTCTTCAGCAACACCGGCACACTCTATCTCAAAGCTGTCCGGGTCCACAGTTCCATTTCATCCTTCGACTCATCTGACGCTTCAACAAAAAACTTTTTTTCTTCCTTTCCGAAGTCAAGGATCACAAGCATCATCAACTCTTGGACACCAACACCCCTCCAGAACCTTCTTCCCCTTCACTTTACTCTGATCCCCCTTCTCCCAATCTCACCTGCTGCTGCATTTTCACTATCCGCTCTGACCTTCCCCTCTCTGACCGCTAACGATCAGCCCTCAGCAAAGGCCTGAGGTTCATCCCCTTACACCCCCATCTCAATGAATTTCGAGCTCGGCATGATGTTGAGCACTTATACGCTGCCTTCATCTCCGTGCCCACTTCTCTGGCCAGGAGCCTTCCCCCCGCACGATTAACCTATCTCCCGCTTTCAGAATTCCCCTTCTACCTGGCCTCCTCCACCTGGCCTCTTACCCTCTCTAGATCTTTTCATCGCTAACTGCTATCGTGACATCGGCCGGCTACATTTCTCTGCTCCCCTCACTTACTCCAACATAACTCCCTCTGAACTTGCAGCACTCCATTCGCTTAGGTCCAACCCTGACATTGTCATTAAACCCGCTGACAAGGGTGGTGCTGTTGTTGTTTGGCGAACTGACCTCGACCTAGTTGAAGCTGAACACCAACTCTCCGAAACCTCCTGCTAGCTCCACCAGGTTCATGACCCCACTACCGAACATCAAACCACCGTTTCCAAGACAGTCACTGACCTCATCTACTCTGGAGATCTTCCCCCCGTGGCCACCAACCTCATAGTTCTCCAACCCCGCACAGCCCGCTTCTACCTCCTTCGCAAGATCCACAAACAGGACTGCCCTAGTAGACCCATCGTTTCAGCCTGTTCTTGCCCCATGGAAGCTATCTCTTCCTATCTCGACTCTATCTTTTCTACTCTTGTCCAGTCTCTTCCCACCTACATCCGCGACTCTTCGGACGCCCTCCGCCACTTTAACAGTTTCCAGTTACCTGGCCCCAACCGCTCCCTTTTCACCATGGATGTACAATCCCTCGACACCTCCATCCCCCACCAGGATGGCCTGAGGGCGCTCCGCTTCTTCCTTGAACAGAGGCCCGACCAGTCCCCATGCACCACCACCCTCCTCCACCTGGCTGAACTTGTTTTCACATTGAACATTTGTCCCTTAGATGATGGGACCGGGAAACTACTGGTGGGGAGCATGGAGATGGCAAAGACGCTGAACAAATATTTTGTATCAGTCTTTACAGTAGAGAACACTAAAAATATCCCAACATTGGACAAACAGGGGGCAATGGGGGGGGGAAGAGCTAAACACGACTAAAATCACTAAGAAGATGGTACTCAGTAAAATAATGGGACTTAAGTCGGATAAATCCCCCGGACCTGATGGCCTACATTCTAGGGTCTTGAGAGAAGTGGCGGTAGGGATTGTGGATGCATTGGTGATCTTTTTCCAGAAATCCCTGGACTCAGAAAAGGTCCCGGCAGATTGGAAAACTGCTAATGTAACACCCTTATTTAAGAAGGGGAGCAGACAAAAAGCTGGAAACTATAGACGAGTTAGCCTAACATCTGTGGTTGGCAAAATGTTGGAGTCCATTATTAAGGAAACAATAACAGATCATTTGGATAAACATAATTTAATAGGACAGAGTCAGCATGGCTTTACGAAGGGGATGTCATGTTTGACAAAATTGCTCGAATTCTTTGAGGATGTAATATACAGGGTGGATAAAGGGGAACCAGTGGATGTAGTGTATTTGGACTTCCAAAAGGCATTTGACAAGGTTCCACACAAAAGATTACTGATCAAGGTAAAAAATTACGGGATTGGGGTTAATATGCTGGCATGGGTGGAAGATTGGCTATCTAACAGAAAACAAAGAGTTGGGATAAATTGTTCATTCCCGGGCTGGAAATCAGCAACTAGTGGTGTTCTGCAGGGGTCAGTGCTGGGACCCCAAATCTTTACAATCTATATTAACGATTTGGTGGAAGGGACCGAGAGCAACATATCCAAGTTTGCCGATGATACAAAGATGGGAGGGAAAGCAGTGAGTGAGTAGGACCTATAAAACCTTCAAAAGGACATTTACAGTCTAAGTGAGTGGGCAGAGATTTGGCAGATGCAATATAATGTTGGAAAGTGTGAGGTTATGCACTTTGGCAGAAAAAGTCAAAGAGCAAGTTATTATCTAAATGGAGAGAAACTGCAAAGTGCTACAGTACAAAGGGATCTGGGGGTCCTGGTGCATGAAACACAAAAAGTGTTTTGCAGGTGCAGCAGTTGATCGGGAAGGCCAATGGAATCTTGGTTTTATTGCAAGGGGGATGGAGTATAAAAGCAGGGAAGTCTTGCTGCAGTTATACAGGGTATTGGTGAGGCCACACCTGGAATACTGTGTGCAGTTTTGGTTTCCATATTTAAGAAAAGATATACTTGCTCTCGCGGCAGTTCTGAGAAGTTTCACTGGGTTGGTTCCAGAGATGACACTCTACTCATTGGAGTTCAGAAGAATGAGAGGCGATCTTATCGAAACATATAAGATTGTGAGGGGGCTTGATCGGGTGGATGCGGTGAGGATGTTTCCACTGATGGGTGAGACTAGAACTAGGGGGCATAATCTGAGAATAAGGGGCTGCCCTTTCAAAACTGAGATGAGGAGAAACTTCTTCACTCAGAGGTTAGTAAATCTATGGAGTTTGCTACCCCAGAGAGCTGTGGAAGCTGCAACATTTTAATAAATTTTAAATGGGGATAGACATTTTCCTAGCAGATAAGGGAATTAGGGGTTACAGGGAGAGGGCAGGGCAGTGGACGTGAGTCTAGATTCAGATCAGCCATGATCCTATTGAAAGGCGGAGCAGTCCCGAGGGGCCGTATGGCCAATCCTGCTCCTATTTCTTATGTTCTTATGTTATGTTCTTATTGAACAACTTCTTCTTTAACTCCACTCATTTCCTCCAAATCAAAGGTGTTGCTATGGGTACCGGCATGGGACCTAGCAATAAGAACATAAGAACATAAGAAATAGGAGCAGGAGTAGGCCAATCGGCCCCTCGAGCCTGCTCCGCCATTCAATAAGATCATGGCTGATCTGATCCTAACTGCCAATCCACTATCACAGAACCATCTCCTGCATCTAACAGAATTAGACACACGAAATAGGAGCAGGATCAGGCTACACGGCCCCTGGGCCCGCTCCACTACCCACAGGGCCATGACCGATCCGAACCTAGACTCATGTCCAAATTCCTGCCCGCTCCCCGTAACCCTTAATTCCCTTTACTTCTAGGAAACTGTCTATTTCTGTTTTAAATTTATGTAATGATGTAGCTTCTACAGCTTTTTGGGGCAGCATATTCCATGGACCTACCAACCTCTGAGTGAAGTAGTTCCCCCTCATCTCAGTTTTGAAAGAGCAGCCCCTTATTCTAAGACTATGCCCCCTAGTTCTAGTTTCACCAATCATCGGGAACATCTTCCCCGCATCCACCCGATCCAACCCCTTCACAATCTTATATGTTTCAATAAAAACGCCTCTCATTCTTCTGAACTCCAATGAGTAGAGTGCCAATCTACTCAGCCTCTCCTCATATGTCCATCCCCTCATCCCCGGGATTAAGCGAGTGAACCTTCTTTGTACTGACTCGAGAGCAAGTATGTCCTTTCTTAAGTATGGACAGCAAAAGTGTATGCAGTATTCCAGGTGCTGTCTCACCAATACCTTGTACAACTGAAGCAATACCTCCCTATTTTATATTCTATCCCCCTATCAATGAAAGCCAACATTCCATTGGCCTTCTTAATCACTTGCTGCACCTGCATACTAACCTTTTGAGTTTCGTGCACCAGGACCCCCAGATCCCTTTGTAATTCAGTATTTTCCAGTTTATCGCCATTAAGATAATAACTTGCTCTACGATTTTTCCTGCCAAAGTGCATAACCTCACACTTTCCAGTATTGTATTCCATCTGCCAAATCTCTGCCCACTTACTTAGCCTCTCTATGTCCCCTTGAAGGTTTGTTATGTCCTCCTCACTCACTACTTTCCCCCCCATCTTACTATCATCTGCAAACTTTGATATGTTACACTCGGCCCCCTCCTCCAAATCGTTAATATAGATTGTAAAGAGTTGGGGACCCAGCACTGACCCCTGTGGAACACCACTAGTTACTGATTGCCTGTCTGAGAATGAACCATTTATCCCAACTCTCTGCCTTCTGTTAGATAGCCAATCCTCTATCCATGCCAGAATATTACCCCAATCCCGTGATTTTTTATCTTAAGCAATAATCTTTTGTGTGGCACCTTGTCAAATGCCTTTTGGAAGTCTAAATACACTACGTCCACTGCATTTTCGTGGGATATGTGGAACACTCTTTGTTCCAGCCCTACTCGGGTCCCCTCCCTCACCTCTATTTCCGACACATTGATCAATGTATCAGTGCCGTTTCCTGCTCTCGCCCTGAACTGGACAATTTCCTTCACTTTGCCTCCAATTTCCACCCTTCCCTCGCCTGCACATGGTCCATCTCTGATCTTCCCTTCCCTTCCTCGACTTTTCCGTCTCCATCTCTGGGGATAGTTTATTGACCAATATTCACTACAAGCCCACTGACTCCCACAGCTACCTAGACTTCACTTCCTCCCACCCCGCCTCCTGTAAGGACCCTTTTCCATTCTCCCAGTTTCTCCATGTCCACCGCATCTGCTCCGACGATACCACCTTCCACACCAGTGCTCCCGACATGTCTTCCTTTTTCTTCAACCGAGGTTTGCCCTCTACCGTGGTTGACACGGCCCTCGACCATGTCCATTCCATCTCCCACACTTCTGCCCTCACCCCTGCCCCTCCCTCCTGGAACCACGATAGGGTTCCCCCTGTCCTCACCTTTCACCCCACCAGACTCCACATTCAAGGGATCATCATCCACCATGTCCGCCACCTCCAATGTGATCCCACCACCTAACGCATATTCCCCTCCTCTTTCAGCATTCCTTGGGGACCGCTCCTTCTGAGACACCCTAGTCCAGTACTCTATCACCCCCAGCACCCCTTCCCCTTTGCCTGGTACCTTCCCATGCAAGCGCAGGAGATGTAACACCTGCCTTTATATCTCCCCCCTTCCCACTGTCCAGGGCCCCAAAAACCCCTTCCAAGTGAAACAGCGATTTACTTGTCCTTCTTGCAATCTAGTATACTGTATTCGCTGCTCACGATGCAGTCTCCTCTACATTGGGGAGACCAAACGCAGATTAGGTGACTGCTTTGCGGAACACCTCCATTCAGTCCGTAAGGGTGACCCCGAGCTTCCGGTCGCCTGTCATTTTAATTCACTGCCTCATTCCCACTCGGACCTCACCGTCCTTGGCTCTTGCATTGTTCCACGGAAGCTCAACGTAAACTTGAGGAACAGGACCTCATCTTCCGATTAGGCACTTTATAGCGTTCCAGACTCAATGTCGAGTTCAACAATTTCAGATCATAACCTCGGCCCGTATTACATTTTTACTTATATTTTTCATCCGCACTTTTGTTTTGGTTTCCCCCCCTTTCCTTTTCTTTTCTCTCCCCCACATGGCAGCTGTCTTCCATTCTGCCAGCGCATTTCACACCTAATCTAGAGCTGTCTTTTGTCTCCACTAGTCATATCACCATCTCGTCTCGTTAGAATACCTCTTAATGCCTCTTCTCTTTTGTTCTCTCCCATCCCGGCCTCTTAATCTATTTCATTCCCTGTGCCTCTTTAGACTTGATAAAGGGTTTTGACCCGAAACGTTGACTCTAATTGCTCTCCACGGATGTTGCCTGACCTGCTGAGTTTTTCCAGCATTTTCTGTTGTTATCCCTCATTGTAACACTCACTTATATACACCAAAACTCTCACTGTAACACACTGTGATATACCACGTAAACCTCAATATAACACCAATATAAACCTCACTCTTCAATGTCAAGCACTGATATAATTCACACTCTTCACTTTAAAACTTTGAGAGCTTACACACTAACGTAACACCCGGATATACCCCACACCCGTCACTGTAATGCTCTGATGTACTACTCACAAATGACTCTAACAATTCAATACATCACAAATCACTCAATGTAACGCTTTCCTATATACCCCAATTTCGTCACTGTACACTAATATAAACCACATAATCACTGTGAAACACTGATATATCCACACCTCTTACTGTATCACTCTGATACAACCCACACATCTCTCACTGTAACACCTGCACATACATCAAATCCATCAGTGTAGCACTCTGATATACCTCATATCTATCACTATAACACACTGATATAAACCTCATTCTTCAATGTAAAGCTTTGAGACACTAAACACCCATCACGTTATCACTTAATGATAACTTACACACTCAATGTAATAATCTGATATACCGCATAGACATGATTGTAACACTCCGGCATACCCCACACACCTTACAGTAAATCTATGGTATACTGCACACCCCTCATATAAAACATTGATATATGCCACAACCACAACCCTCACAGCAACAATGATATACCCCCACATCTCACTGCAACACTCTCTGATATAGTCCACATCACTAACTGTAGAACTCTGATATATCCCACAATACCTACCCATAACACTCTGAGATAATCCATTACCCTCATTGTAAAACACTTTGATACAACACACCCATCACTGTAAAACACTGATACAACCCATTCCCCTCACTAACACGCTAATATACCCCACATCACTCAATTTAACATTCTCTTATATCCCCAAGATCCTCGCTAAATCTCTGGTATACCACATACGCCTCACTGTAACACTTGGTTTTACTCCATACGCCTCACTAACACCTGGACATATGAGACACCCATGACTATTACACACTGACATACCCCACACCCCTCACTGTAACACACTGATGTACCCACACCCCTCAATGTAATACCTGGACATTCCAGAAAGCCATGACTATTACACACTGATATACCCAACACTGGAACACTCTGATATGCCCGATATGACCCATATGCCTCACTGTGTGTAACACACAGATATGCCTCACATCCCTCAATGTAACACACTGATATACCCCACAACCCTCACTGTAACAGTGTGGGATATATCTGTGTGTAACACACGGATATGCCCCACCCCCTCACTGTAACGCTCCGATAAACCCCCACCCCTCACTGTAGCGTTCTGACATACCCCATAACCCTCACTGTAACAAACTTATAAAAACCTCATATCTATATGTAAAGCGCTGATACGCTATACACCCATCACTTTAACACTTAATGATACCTCACACACTCACTGTAAAACACTGATATACCCCATAGACATGGCTGTAAGATTCCGGCACAACCTACACACCTCAAACTAAATCTATGATACACTACACAACCCTCACATAAAACACTGATATATCCCACAACCACCAGCCTCACTGCAACAAAGATATATCCCGCACAGCTCACTGTAACACTCTGTTATAGTGTACATCACTAAATGTAGAACTCTGATATATCCTACAACTCAAGAGTTATTACTGCAAATTCGGCCCACCAAGTCAGTGCCAGCTCTCTGTAGAGCAATCCAGTCAGTCCCATTCCCCCGCTCTATCGCTGTAGCCCTGCAAGTTTATTTCCCTCAAGTGCCTATCCAATTTCCTATTGAAATCATTGATCATCTCCGCTTTCACCACCCTCGTCGGCAGCGAGTTCCAGGTCACTACCACTTGCTGCATATAAAAGTTCTTCCTCACATCCCCCCTGTATCTTTTGCCCAAACACTTAAATCTGTCTCCCCCAGTCCTTATACCATCAGGTGATGGGAACAGCCTTTCTCTCTCTACCTTATCGAAACCTGTCATAATCTTGTACACCTCCAGAAAATCTCTCCTCAATCTCCTTTGCTCCAAGGAGAACAACCCCAGCTTCTCCAATTTAACCTTGTAGCTAAAATCCCTCATCCCAGGAACCATTCTGGTAACACCCTCTCAATGACCTTCAAATCCTTCTTAAAGTGTGGTGACCAGAACTGTACACAATAATGCAGTTCTGGCCTAACCAGATCTTTATAAAGGTTCAGCATAACTTCCCTGCTTTTGTACTCAATACCTCTATTTATGAAGCCCAAGATCCCATATGCTTTGCTAACTACTCTTTCAATATGTCCTTACACCTAGAAAAATCTATGCATATGAACCCGCAGATCCCTCTCTCCCTGCATACTTGTTCGTACTGTGCCATTAAGTGTATATTGCCTCTCCCTATCCCTTCTGCTAAAATGCATCAACTCACACTTCTCTGTATTAAATTTCATCTGCCACTTGTCTGTTCATTCTGCTAGCCTTTCTATGTCCCGTTGCAGTTGATTGGTATCCTCCTCACTGTATGCCACACATCCAAGTTTGATGCTTTCGGCAAATTTTGAAATTTTACTTTGTATTCCAATATCCAAGTCATATATTAATTTTTTATGTATATATGAATATGACTTGGATATTGGAAAAAAGAGAGTAAAATTTCAAATTTTCCCGATATCATCAAACTTGTGCTATTGTCCTAGCACTGACCCTTGGGGAACACCAATGTCCACCATCCTCCAGCCTGAAAAACAGACATTTACCACGAATTGCGATTTTCTGTTGTTAAGCCAATTTCTTATCCAGGCTGACATTGACCCAACTATTCCATGAGCCTCAATTCTGTTATCCAGCCTTTTATCTAGTTCTGTTTCAAAAGCTTTCTTAAAATCAATATTGACAACATCCACTGCATTCCCTTCATCAACTTACACTGTTACTTAATCAAACAATTCAATTAGATTGGTCAAACACCATCTGTCTTTTACACACCCGTGTTGGCTCTCCTTAAGTAGCTTAAACCTCTCCAAGTGTCTGTTATTTTTTCTCTGATTATTGTTTCTAAAACTTACGCACCGCTGAAGTTAAACTGACCAGCGTGTCATTACTACGACTGTCCTTACACACATTCTTGAACAATGGTGTCACATTTGCCACTTTACATTCCCCTGGCACCTCCCCCGCATCAAGGTAAGTTTGGAAGATTATGGCAACCACTTCTGCTATCGCCACCCTCACTTCCCTTAGCAACCTGAATGCAAGCCAGGCAACTTATCCTCTCCAATCATATCCAGCCTTTCTAGTACGTCCTGCCTATCAATTTTCACCACTTCCATTACCTGTACCATCTCCGATATTTTGTCAGCATCCTCTTCCTCAGTAAACACCGATCCAAAGTACTCATTAATTATTCTAGCCTTGTCCTGCACCTCTAAGCATACATCATCACCCTTCTTTGTCCCCAATAGGCCACACCCCGCCTCTTACTACCCACTTAAACCATACATGCCGATCGAAGATTTTGGGGTTCCCTTTTTTGTTAACTGCCATTCTCTTCTCATATACTCTCTTTTTATTTCTTATTTTCCTCTTCATTTCCCCTCTCAACTTATTATATTTGGCCCGGTTCTCAAATGCATCATACACTATTTTTCTGTTTTATCATTTTCTCTCTCTCCCTCGTAATCCAAGGCTTTGTTTCCCCTAATTTGCCTTCTTGTTGGAATGTACCTACCCTGTACTTTCAACATCTCATCCTTAAAGATCACCCACTGTTCCATTACTATTTATCCTGTCAATCTTTGGTTCCATTTTACCCTGAGTAGATCCCCTTTCATCCCATGGAAGTTAGCCATCTTCAAATTTAGATGTTCGAATTTAGATTGTTCCTTATTCTTCTCCATTACTAATCTCAACCTTATGATACGATGATCACTCTTACCCAAGTGTTCTTCCACAGACACTTGGTCCACTTGGCCCACCTCATTCCCCCGCACCAGATTCTGCAATATCTCCTTCCTTGTTGGGCCAAGAACATATGGGTCAAGGAAGTTCTCCTGAACATATTTCAGAATTTCTTCCCTCTCCTCTCCCTTTACTCTAGCATTATCCCAATCGATATTTGGAAAATTAAAGTCTCCCAATATCACCACTCTATCGTTCTTGCACAGCTCTGTGATTTCCCAGCAGATTTGCTCCTCTATCTCTCTCTCACTATTTGGAGGTCTATAGATTATCACCAATAGCGTGATCATAACCTTTTTGCTTCTCAACTCTAACCAAATGAGTTCTGTCCTTGCCCCCTCAAGGACATCCTCTCTTTCCAACATTACAAATGTCTTCCTCATTCAGTACTTCCACCCCACCTTCCTTTTTTCCTTCCCTATCTTTTCTGAACACCTTGTATCCGTGAATATTAAGAGTCCCGACCTCACCATTTTAAGCCACGTTTCATTCATTACCACTACATCATATTCTCACACAGCTAATTGTGCTTGTAGCTCACCAAACTTATTCACCACACTTTGTGTGTTTACGTATATGCATTTCAAATCTGTCTTTTCATTCCTCGTAGTCCTTCTTAGTCTGCTCCTATCTAATATGGCACTACTTCCTTCTCTAGAACTATCCAACACTCTCCCTCCTTTATGCAACTTATTCCTCTTTTCTACTTCTATATGCTGGTGCCCACCCCCTGCCAATTTAGTTTAATCCCTCCACAACCACACGAGTGAACCTCCCCGTGAGGACATTGGTCCCAGTCCTGTTGAGGTGCAACTCCTCCCTTTTGAATAGTTGCCTTCTGCCCCAGAACTGGTCACAATGCCCCAAGAATCTGAAGCCCTTCCTCCTGCACCATGCCTCAAGCCACGCATTGATCCTCCCTAGCTTTCTATTTCTACTCTCGCTGGCGTGTGGCACTGGGAGTAATCCAGAGATTGGCACTGGGAGTAATCCAGAGATTACCACCTTTGACTTCCTCCATAGCTCCTGAAAGTCTGACTGTAAGACCTCAATATCTGCCCTCTCTATGTCGTTCGCACCAACGTGTACCACCACCTCTAGCTCACTCCCTTCTCCCTGCAGAATATTCTGCACACTCTCCGTGATGTCCTTTACCTTGGCACCAGGGAGGCAACACACCATGCGGGAGTCACGGTGAAGGTTACAGAAACGCCTCTCTGTCACCCTAACTATGGAATCTCCTATAACGACTGCATGTCTACACGTTGTTGTTCCGCACGATGCTGTCCCTTGCCCATTGGTGCCATGGCCTGGACAGCATTCCTTCAAGGTGTTGTCACTCCCAGCAGTCCACAATGCTGCATACCGTTTTGAGAGTGACACACATCCTGAAGACTCCTGTATTTCCTGCCTCTTCCAGATGGACACACATTTACTACCCTGATCTCCCTCTACCTGTCGGGTGTCCAATTCCTGGAACGTACGGTCCAGGAAACTTTCAGTCTCCCTGATGTCCTGCAGTGAATCCAGCTGCTCCTCAAGCTCGGAAACCTTGAGCTCTGGTTAGTCACCTAACCATAGCGCTCTGAGATAACCCATACCCCTCATGGTAACACACTTTCATACAATACACCCATCACTGTGAACCACTGATCCACCTCATTCCCCTCCCTGTAACTCACTGATATGCCTCAAACACTTCATTTAACACTCTGATATACCCCACTCCCATTACTGTAACACTCTGATGCACCCCACATCACTCAATGTAACACTCTCTGCTCCATCCAAAATCCTCACTGAGCACTCTGACTTAACCCATAGACATCATTGTTACGCTCTGATATACACCACATCTCTCACTGTAACACTCTTAAATAACCCACATCAATCAATACCCTCACTTTAACACTAATAGACACCACACCTCTTACTGTAAACATCTGACTTACCCAACACCTATCACTGTTACATTGAGTGATGTGGGGTGTATATGATTGTAACACTCTCTGATATATGCAAAAATCCTCACTGTAACACTGATATCCACTACACCTCTTAGTGTAAACATCTGATGTACCCCGCAACTCTTACATTAATAATCTGACCTGCCACACACCCTTCATTGTATTACTCAATATACCTCACAACTATAACTATAATACCTGGAGACACACCAAATCCATCAGTGTGGTGGTACACGTTGGTGCGAACGACATAGAGAGGGCAGGTATTGAGGTCCTACAGTCGGGCTTTCAGGAGCTATGGAGGAAGTCAACGGTGATAATCTCTGGATTACTCCCAGTGCCATGCGCCAGTGAGAGTAGAATATACTGCATCCCCTCGCAGGAACACTGATACCCGACACACAACTCACTGGAACACAGATGTAACCCAAATCCATCTGGCATTCTTTCCTGGTCAGGCCTATATGTGGCTCCAGACCCACAGCAATGCGGTTGACTCTCAGCTGCCCTCTGAAATGGCCGAACAAGCCACTAAGTTGTAAAAACAGCTATGAAAACAATAGCAATAAAACCAGACTGACGACCCAGCATCGAAATTGGCACTGGCGACAGACACAACAACAGCACACCCAGCCCAGTCGACCCTGCAAATTCCTCCTCACCAACATCTGAGGACTTGTGCCAAAATTGGGAGAGCTGTCCCACAGATTAGCCAAGCATCAGCCCAACATAGTCATACTCACAGCATCATACCTTTCAGCCAATGTCCCAAACTTCTCCATCACCAACCCTGGGGATGTATGGCCCAGCGCCAGGACAGACCCACCAGGGGTGGTGGCACACTGGTGCACTTTAGGGAAGGAGTGGCCCTGGGATGCCCTCAACACTGACTCGTGCCCTCATGAAGTCTCATGGCTTCAGGTTAGCATGGGCATGGAAAATTCCTGCTGATTAACAACTACCGCCCTCCCTCAGCTGATGAATCAGTATTCCTCCATGTTGAACACCACTTGGAAGACGCACTGAGAGTAGCGAGGATACAGAATGTACTCTGGGTGGGGGATTTCAATGTGCCTCGGTAGCTGACTGAGCCGGCCGAGTCCTGAAGGACATAGCTGCCAGTCTGGGCCTGTGATAGGTGGTGGGAGATCAAACACGAGGGAAATCGTACTTAACCTCGTCTTCATCAGTCTACCTGTCGCAGATGCATCTGTCCATTACAGAATTTGTAGCTGTGACCACTGCATAATCACTGTGCAGACGAAGTCCCATCTTCACACCGAGGACACCCTCTATTGTGTTGTGTGTCACTACCACCGTGCTAAATGGGATAGATTCAGAACAGATCTAGCAGCTCAAAACTGGGCAACCATGAGGCGCTGTGGGCCATCAGCAGCAATAGATTTATATTCCGCCACAATCTGTAAGCTCATTGCCTGGCATATCCCTCATTCTACCTTTACCATCAAGTCAGGGGACCAACTCTGGTTCAATAAGGATTGGAGAAGAGCATGCCAGGAGCAGCACCAGGCATACCTAAAAATGAGGTGCCACCCTGGGGAAGCTGCAACACAGGATAGGCGGAAGCATGTAAAAGACGGAAGCAGTATGCTATAGACAGGGCTAAGCGATCCCACAATGAACAGATCAGATCAAAGCTCTACAGTCCTGCCACATCCAGTCGTGAAAGGTGGTGGACCATTAAACAACTAACTGGAGGAGGAGACTCCATGAATATCCCCATCCTCAATGATGGTGGAGCCCAACACGTGAGTGCAAAAGAGAAGGCTGAAGCGTTTGCAACCAATTTCAGCCAGAGGAACTGAGTGGATAGTCCATATCGGCCTACACCTGTAGTCCCCACCCCACACAGAAGCCATTCTTCAGCCAATTCGATTCACTCTACGTGATATAAAGAAACGGCTGAGCGCGCTGGATGCAGCAAAGTCTGTGAGACCCGGGAACATCCCGGCTGTCGTGCTGAAGACTTCTGCTCCAGAACTAGCCGCGCCTCTAGCCAAGCTGTTGCAGTACAGCTACACCACTGGCATGTATCCGACGATGTGAAAAACTGCCCAGCAATGTCCTGACCACAAAAAGCAGGACAAATCCAAGCCAGCCAATTAACGCCCCATCAGTCTACTCTCAGTCATCAGCAAAGTGATGGAATATGTAATCGACAGTGCTATCAAGCGGCACTTACTCACCAATATCCTGGTCACTGATGCCCAGATAGGGTTCCGCCAAGGCCACTCGGCTCCCGACCTCATTACAGCTTTGGTACAAACATGGACAAAAGAGCTGAATTCCAGTGGTGAGGTGAGAGTGAATGCCACAGACACCAAGCCAACATTTGACCAAGTGTGTCATCAAGGACTCCTAGTTAATCTGAAGTCAATGGGAATCAAAGGGAAAACTCTCCACTGGATGGAGTCATACCTAACATAAAGGAAGACGGTTGTGGTGGTTGAATGTAAATAATCACAGCCCCAGCACATCGCTGCAGGAGTTCCTCAGGGCAGTTTCTTAGGCCCAGCCCTCTTCAGCTGCTTCGTTAATGACCTTCCCTCCAACATGAGGTCAGAAATTCGGATGATCGCTGAAGACTGCACAGAGTTAAGCACCATTAACAGCTCCTCAGATAACGAAGCTGTCCAAGCCCACTTGCAACAAGACCTGGACAACGTTCAGGCTTGGGCTGATAAGTGGCAGGTAACATTCGCACCACAGAAGTGCAAGGCAATGACGATCTCCAACATGCAAGAGTCTAATCACCGCCCCTTGATGTTCAACGGCATTAGCATTGCCAAATCCCCCACCATTAACATCCTGGGTTTCACAATTGACCAGAAAACTAACTGGACTTGCCACAGACATACTGTGGCAACAAGGTCAATGGAGAGGCTGGGTATTCTGAGGCGATTGCCTCACCTCCTGAGTCCCCAAAGCCTTTCCACCATCTACAAGGCACAGGTAAGGAGTGTGATGGAATCGTCTCCACTTGCCTGGATGAGTGCAGCTCCAATAACAATTAAGAAGTTCGACACCATCCTGGAAAAAGCAGCCCGCTTGATTGGCACCCCATCAGCCACCTTAAACATTAACTCCCTCCACCACCGGTGTATCATGGCTGCAGTGTGTGCCATTTACAAGATGCACTGCAGCAACTCGCCAAGGCTTCTTTGGCAGCACCTCCCACACCAACGACATCTAACACCTAGAAGGACAAGGACAGGAGGTGCATGGGAACACCACTACCTCCAAGTTCCCCTCCAAGTCATACATCATCCTGATGTAGAAATATATCGCCGATTATTCATCGTCGTTGGGTCAAAATCCTGGAAATCCCTACCTGAAAGCATTGTGGGAGTACCTTCACTACACGGACTGCAGTGGTTCAAGGAGGTGGCTCACCACCACCTTCTGAAGGACATCTGGAGATGGGCAATAAATGCTGGCCAAGCTAACAAAGCCCACATTCCACAAATGAATTTCAATAATGTGTAGAGCGGTCTGCAATAATGCAATTGACACCGTAACTCAGCCTGATAATGTGAGATTCATGGATTGGGATGTGCCGTGTAGCTCAGTCGACATTAATGGAATTGATAATGTATCTCAGTCTGATTCTGTGAGATTTCTGGACTACGATGTAATGTGTAGATCGGTCTGCACTAATGGAATTGACACAGTGTCTCAGTCAGATACCGAGAAATTTCTGGACTGGGATGTGTAATGATCAGTAACATGTCATTCTAGAGTGGTACACTAGGTGGAGCTGTATGTTTAAGTAAGGGACTACCCACGATGCACTAGGCTACCCACAAGGCAGTAGTCAAGATGGATGCTGTACACTAGTCCACATGGCTGAATAAATGACCAGCTCCAAGCTAGCTGTTCATAATGAAAACGTCTATATATTTATGAACATAACATGGTACCCGGATTGGTAATATCTGTTGAATATTGTGAAACGCGTCATGGAGAATTTGAAGCCACCGGAGGGTTTGGAACTCACGGGGAATGTCGACTGCAATGGGCGGACTTTCAAACAAAAATTCGAACTCTACATTGCTGCCATCGGGTTCGGTACGATACCAGATGCAAGAAAAATAGCATTACTGCTCATGGTTGCAGGCCCGCAGGCGATAGAGGTATTTAATACGTTTGTATTTGATCAAGAGGAGGACAGAGAAAAGATGGACGATGTGCTAAAGAAGTTTGATATACATTGTTCTCCCAAAAAGAACAAGACCTATGAGAGGTACGTGTTCTGTTCATGGACACAGCAGCAAAATGAGACTTTTGATAGCTTTATGACTGATCTGAAAATGAAAGCACAGACATGTAATTTCTCTGAACTGAAATCATCCATGATTGGTGGCCAGATTGTGTTTGGTATTCATGATAAAAAGGTCAGGGAACGTCTGTTGAGAGAAACCGAACTATCATTGGAGAATGCTGTGAAAATATGCCAAGCCAGTGAGCTAGCTCAAAAGCACGTGAAGACTTTCAGTGAAATTAATAATGATGCGACTGCAATGAGTGCCTGTGCTGCTGTCGGTGCTGTGTCCTACAAGGGGAAGAAACATGGGCAGAACAGAAATGCAAAGCAATAGGAGGATGGAATTTTTAGTTGTAAACGCTGTGGTCACAAACACCAGTCACGACAATGCCCAGCATTTGGAAAAATGTGCACAAAATGTAACAGAAAGAATCACTTTGCCAGACAATGCTTTTCAAAAGTAAAAACAAAGAAAGGGCAACAAGCCAATGTGATTAAGGACACTGATTTAAGTGAGACATTTTTTGTAGGAATGGTGTCATGTGACAATATAGAAAAGGATACAGAAAATGTGCAGCCCTCAGTAATGGACAATGCTGAACATAAAGTTAATGCAATAAAAGAGGACAAATGGATCATCCCACTGCAGGTAAATGGAGCATTAGTTACATTGAAACTAGACACTGGGGCAAAAGCAAACTTAATCAGTATGAGAGACATTAAAAATATGAAAGAAAAGCCCAAAATACAGAAAAAGTCAGTACTACTGAAGAACTATGATGGACAGAAAATAGATAGCTTAGTTGTATGCAGACTTAAAGTGACAGTCAAAGAAAAAGTGCATCATCTCATGTTTTCTGTTGTGGCTGAAGGACTTGATTCACTACTAGGTGACAAAGCTTGTGAGGACTTAGAAATGGTCAAGAGAGTCCACCGTATTAACTGTGCCATAAGCAGACCAGATGAATCAGTGGATTCTGTAGTGAGTAATATCCAGGATGTTTTCAAAGGATTTGGAGTTCTACCATTCACTTACAAGATCCAGCTAAAGGAGGATGCTCAGCCAGTGGTAGCTGCTCCACGGAGAGTTCCAGCACCCCTGCATGACCGGCTCAAGAATGAACTGGACAGAATGACCACACTAGGAGTCATCAGGATAGTCGAAGAGCCAACAGACTGGATTAACTCCATGGTATGTGTAAAGAAAAAGAACAATGATCTAAGAGTATGCATGGATCCAAAGGGCTTAAATGCAAACATAAAACGTGAACACTACCAGATTCCCAAGCGAGAAGAAATCACCAGTGAAATTTCAGGTGCCAGATACTTCACAAATCTCGATGCCTCACAAGGATTTTGGCAACTAAAACTGGATGAAGAGAGCACCAAATACTGTACCTTCAACACACCATTTGGCAGGTATTGTTTCCTCAGAATGCCTTTCGGGATAATATCTGCATCTGAAATCTTTCATAGAGCGAAGGAACACATAATTGAAGGTCTGGAAGGAGTTCGGGTCTATATTGATGATATCATCATCTGTGGCTCCACACTGAAAGAACACAATGAGAGACTGACTAAAGTGCTACAGAGCATACGCTGGAATGGACTGAAGCTCAACAAAGCCAAGTGTCAGTTTGGCGACCAGGAAGTCACTTTCTTAGGAGATAATCTATCTGGTAAAGGAATAGAGCCAGATATGGAAAAAGTAAACGCCATACTCAACATGCCCCGACCCACTGACAAAAAAGGAGTGCTACGCATCATGGGGATGATAAACTTCATTGGAAAGTTCATTCCTAACTTGTCAGCCAAGACAGCCTGTCTGCGAGACCTGCTACCTAAAACAAATGAGTTCACATGGACAGAAAGACATGAACAAGAATGGATGAACCTCAAAACAGTGCTGACAACCACGCCTGTACTCACCTTGTTTGACCCAACAAAGAGAATCAAAGTGTCAATGGATGCATTAAAAGATGGCCTAGGCACGGTCTTGCTACAAGCAGAGGGTGAAGATTGGAAGCCTGTTGCCTATGCCTCCAGGTCTATGACTGAATCTGAGTGTCGATACGCCCAGATTGAAAAGTAATGTCTAGGCATGGTAGTTGGACTAGAAAAGATCCTTGGCTACATATATGGACGACCCACATTCACAGTTGAGACAGACCACTGCCCACTGGTTGCCTTCTTAAAGAAAAACCTGAATGAGATGTTTCCAATGCTTCAAAGACTCATGATGAAGCTGCAAAGATATGACTTTGAACTGATCTACACACCAGGCAAATACATAGTGTTAGCAGATGCACTATCCCGAGCACCCACAATGAGTCATGTGAGCTCTACTGAAGAAGACGTGGATGTTCATGTGAGTATGGTCACTGCTGCGCTGACCGTGTCAGACACAAAATCAAAGCAAATAGCAGAAGAAACAGTAAAAGACACAGTGTTACAAACAGTAATAGAGAACATTCATCATGGTTAGCCAAAAGGTTCCTGTCCAATGTACTATCACATCACGTCAGAGTTGAGTGTCGCAAGTGGACTATTACTAAAACAGAACAGAATAGTCATTCCACAGGCTCTACGTCAAGACATGCTCAAAAGGATTCATGAGGGACACCTCGGAATTGAAAAATGCAAAAGGAGAGCAAGAAACACTGTTTATTGGCCTGGCATAAATAAGGACATTGAGAACATGATAGGCAAATGTGAGACATGTCAGAAACACCAAAACAAACAAGCAAAGGAACCAATGATAGTAGGTGACTTACCAACAGCACCATGGCAAAAGGTTGGTATGGACCTTTATCATTTAAATTGTAAAGACTATCTAATAGTGATTGACTACTATTCTAACTATCCTGAGATGGCACTGCTCTCAAGCACATCAGCAAGCAGTGTCATAATGCATGTTAAATCCATCTTTGCCAGACATGGAATTCCCAGGATTGCCATTAGCGACAATGGTCCGTGCTTCAACTGTATGGAGTGGCAACAGTTTGTAGCACATTATGACTTTCAGCACATCACATCCAATCCTCTGTATGCTCAGTCGAATGGTAAGGCAGAGAAAGCTGTTCAAGTTCTCAAACAGCTACTGAAGAAAGCAACAGAAAGCAAGCCTGATCCTTATCTCGCCCTGCTGAGCTACCGAGCCTCCCCTTTAGACTTTGGTTCTTCACCTGCTGAACTCCTAATGGGTCGCAAGTTGCGTACCACGCTACCCTGCTCTGCAAAAGAAAAGCAGAGTAAGGAACTGAGACAGAGACTTCAACTGTTAAAGCTGAAACAGAAATCATACTATGACAAGTCATCCAAAACACTGAAACCATTGACAAGGGATGATGTTGTCAGGATTGAGGATCCAGATGCATGGAACAGGAAAGCTACATTTCTTGAGGAAGTAGGACCAAGGTCATACACTTTTAGAACTGAGGAAGGACAGATTCTCAGGAGGAACCGCCGTTCCCTCCTGAAAACACAAGAAACTGTCCAAGAGCAAATCGATGACAATGACGCAACTGAATCTTGTCACTCACCATCAGAACAATCCAACACAAACACACATACAGGCTCTCATGAAAACACATCAGACTTACCTGTGCTGAGAAGATCCACACGTGAAGTAAAAAAGCCTGATAGACTTAATCTTTGAGTACAAATAAAACTATATTGAAAATGTATTGACTGTTGTGAAGGTGTTTATGTCGTTATGATTGATTGATATTGGTTTTGTTTAACCTCAAAGAAAGGGGGATGTAATGATCAGTAACATGTCATTCTAGAATAGTACACTAGATGGAGCTGTATGTTTAAGTAAGGGACTACCCACGATGCTCTAGTCTACCCACAAGGCAGTAGTCAAGATGGATGCTGTACACTAGTCCACATGGCTGAATAAATGACTAGCTCCAAGCTAGCTGTTCATAATGAAACGGTCTATTTTTTTATGAATAACAGGATGTAATGTGTAGCTCAGTCTGCACTAATGGAATTGATACTGTATCTCAGCCTAATAGTGTGAGATTTCTCGACTGGGATGTATTGTGTAGCTCAAACTGCTCTAAAGGAATTGATGCGGTATCTTTCAATTTCACAGTGTGCGTGAGTTCTGATCGAATTTGTTTCTCGGTTACACTGTCTTTTAACATCATTAAATTCTATACTGTAGAGTTTGAACTTTTATGTAATTTTTAGCTCATGTTACAATTTTGGGATGGAGAACACATTTTTATACTCAATGTGTGAAAGTTCCAGGCTTGTATTTAATTAGAGTCAATCAGTACCGTGTATCAGGTCACTCTGATATTTAATTGGCAGCTAAGGCTGCATTATTGGAAGATTGATACAGTGCCTTTCAATCCCAAAGTGGGATTGATGAATTTACCTGTCAGTCGTACAGAGTTGTGGTGAACTGGAAACAGCGTCTGTCTCTCCTGCTGTGTTTGACTGTGCGATTGCCTCTAAGTGCTTGCATGTAGGAAGAAAAATTCTCTCTTCTAAAAAGTATCTAGAACAGGTGAGGTAGAAAATACCAAAGTGAGCAATTTAGTCTCTCAAGTAGTGATCATTAAGAGCACCCGCAATGAATACCTGTGATACAAACAGTGTCAGTGTCTGACTCCACTGCAGCACCCAGCTTCTGAACACCAAGTGTTCTGGCTGGTTACATCCAGACACAATGCAGCCCCTTCACTGAGACTGTCCCAACTGTTCCATACGAGCCTCCAGTCACCCCACTTCATATAACACTGCATGTGAATCCCTCAATTCTTTCTCCCTCAGAGACTTATCCAGCTCCCCCTTAAATGCTTCGATACTCTTCGCCTCAACCGCTCCATGTTACTGATAGGAACCACTCTGTGTGGTGAAGTTCTTCATGAATGCTTTACTGGCTTTATTAGTGACAATTTATTTTTCTGAACCTTGCTTCGGACACCTACACAAGTGGGAAAATCCCGACGGTTATCCTCTCAAACCGCTTCACTATTTCTTCACGTTGCATTGTCTCTTTAACCCTGTCAGATTAAGTGACTTTCTGTCACTGTGTTGAGTTCTGTTTCCAGCCAGCAGATGTCACCAATCTCTGGTACAGCGAATTTTACAGATCTGAGGGGGATGAAAGCAGACAATAATTGCTCACGTTATATTGGCCTGGAGGGATTAAGAACGACTGGATGGGGAGATGAGCTATTATTACCTTTTGTTAGAACAAACACTGGTTATAAAGTTGGGCCAAGTCAGCCAGCCTGTTGATTTGTGTGTGAGAGTGTGAATCACTCCTTATCTTTCAGTCTCTGGCACTGTGCGAGTGAAACTCATTCCCCTTCTGTCTGTCTCTGCTACTGTGTGTGAGTGTGGGATTTAATCTGTTTCTGTTGGTCTGTGGTACCATATGTGACAGTTTCATTCTGCATCTGTCAGTCTGTGCGACTGTACGAGTGCAAGATTCAATCTCTATCTGACAGTCTCGAGCAGTGTCGGATTCATTCTGTAATTTTCAGTCTCTGGCACAGTGTAGGGGTGTAGTACTCATTCTGTATCTGACAGTCTCTGATACTGTATATGAGGGTGGGATTGATTCTGTATCCTTCAATCTCTGATATGTAAGGTTTTGCAAAATTTTGGAAATTTCTGCAGCCCCCAAAGATATTTGATTAAAAGAAAACCTGGTTGGAATGTACCTTAAAAAACCAGGGCATCAAAAATGGCTGTCAGGCCTCGTGGCAGAAGACAAAGGCAGCCTCCTGAACATCTCCCATCACTGACTGAAGTACTTGAGGTACTTAAAACTGTCAATCAACTGCGGTTTAGGAAGTTCAACAGAGGAACAAAAGGATTGTTTGTTTACACGAGCACTCTACAATGTTGACTCAAGGGATTAATTACTTAAAGCTCTCAATCAGTTGCGGTTGGGCAGTGACCACAAGACAATGGATTGTTTACAAAGCACTTGAGTGCTGTTGACTGAACACTTAAGGATTTGTTTGTCCAGCACTTGAGACATTTTAAACTGAGCACAAACCAGTTTAAACGAATGGGAGTAACATTCAAACCCATTACAGTCAATGGGGACAGATCGGTCCCTTTTGTATAGCCCAGATACATCCAGATTTGGGCGCGAAGATAATGGCTCCCAATGGGGTATAAAGATAGCCCCTCAGGAAGCCACGCTCTCTCTCTCTCTCTCTGCCGCCTTGCCTCCGATGCCCTGCCTACAAGGGGAACAGCTCAACAGCCTGCCCAAAGAAGTGGAATACCAGCAGTTACTTTTGAATTACTGGGGTATCTCTACTTCAGGGCGGTGAAGAATCTAAGACAGACCGCAGGGGCACGGAGCAGGCAATCACTGGTGAGCATAAGCTTACTGGCCCATTACAAGGCAACCGAGATAGGTATTAGGGGTGGGAAGTAAAGGGGAATTTTGTTAAATTGTAATTTTAGTCAATTTTCTTTCAATGTGTCCGTTTCTTCTCCCCGTTAAGCAAAAGTGTGCTTTATTAAGTAAAGGTTTGCTGTATTAAGCAAAGGTGTGCTGTATTAAGTAAAAGTGTGCCGTATTAAGTAAAGGTGTGCTGCATTAAGCAAAAGTGTGCTGTATTAAGCAAAGGTTTGCTGTATTAAGTAAAAGTATGCTGTTTTCATCATTATTTTCAATTTATTCTTTACTTCAATAAATACTGGCCTTCTTTGCACCCAACCATGAGTCTCGATTTGTCTACATCGCTACTGAAATAAGTCCGGCGGTCAGTACCAGAAAATGGAGCGATTCGAAACCGCACGGGGCCTGGAGCAGCTCAGATACTTCTGACCTGCCAGAAACAAACTCCAGGTAAACCAAAAGCACACCCCATCTAGTTCCCCCTCCCCCTTTTCTACAGGTACTGTATATGAGTGTGGGAATCATTCTGTAACTGTCGATCTCTGGTACTGTGTGAGTGTGTGGGATTCATTCTGTATCTGTCAATCTCTGGTACTGTATATGATTGTGGGAATCATTCTGTATCTGTCGATCTCTGGTACTGTGTGTGAGTGTGGGATTCATTCTATATCTGCCAGTCTGCAGTGGTGTGTGTGAGTGCAGTATTCATTCAGTATCTGTCCATCTCTAGTACTGTGAGTGAGTGTGGGATCCCCTGCCTTTTTAGCCTTCCCCTGTGAGGGTACCAGTCAGTTTTGTCGGTAACCTCTAGATGGCACCTTCACCTTGTTTGTGTCCTTTGTTAATTGTTCCTAGTTTCTTGTGTTAATTCTTAATGGCCTGTTAGCTGTTCATGTGTTTCACCTGGTTTTCTTGGTATATAAGTTCTATGGTTGTTTCACTCAGAGCTCAGTCCTCACTAGGGTGAACCAGGGAGTTAGTCTTGACCATGTCCTCTGTCTTGACTAGGTGCTCTGTGTGACTAGCCTTTTCTCTATGGCAGCTTGCCTTCACAAGCTGGCTGCCATAGTTCTCTCGAGCTATGTATCTAAGTCTGTGTTCTTGTCTCTGGATTTAATATGTATTTAAGTCTGTTGTTTTGTTAAGTTGCTTGTCTTGGTAAGGTGCTGTTTGGACAAGCGTGTTGCTATGTGGGAGCCGTTGGGATCTTGTCTTGAGCTTTGCATGATAAGCCGATTACCCTTGGGGTAGCTTGTCTGGAGTTGTGCCTCGGCAAGTCGTTGGCCCCTTGTGGTAGCTTGTCGCAAGCTCAGTATAGACAAGTGGGCTTCCTCATGGAAGCTGTCCGGAGTTCCTATCTTGACTAGCTGTCTTGTAACTTGTCTCTAGTTCTTATGTATGCTTGTTGGGTTTCTGTCTCGAGTTCTCTTGTCTCTCGTTCTTATGTATATTGCTGTGTCCCTTGTGTTAATCTAGTTATGTGTAAATCTAGTAAAGTTCAAACAAGGTACGGTATATGTGTCTCTTGTCTGGTTTCTGCACTTGGGTCCAGAATCTACCTTACCCGGAGAGCACGGCCTCGTATTTATACGGCCCCGTGGCTCTCCAACCCTGACATCCCCAAATGCATTACCTCACACTTCTCTGATTTAATGCCATTTGTCCCTTTTCTGCACACCTGACCAGCCCATTCATATCTTCCTCCATATAGCATGCGTTATGCACAGAATTTGGAGTGGGAGGGGAAGGATCCAGTTGTCATGTTCCACGTAGGAACAAACGACATATGTAGAAGTAGGAATGAGGTTCTGCTGAGGGAGTTTGAGAAGCTAGGATGCAAATTTCGATCCAAAAACAGAACCTCAAAGGTAATAATCTCTGGATTGTTACCTGACCCACGAGCAAGTTGGCATATGGACAAACAGCTTAGAGGTTTAAATGCGTGGCTCAAAGAGTGGTGTGGGAGGCAGGGGTTTCGGTTCATGGGGCACTGGCATGAGTACTGGGGAAAGAGGGAGCTGTTCCGTTGGGAGTGGTTCTCTTAAACGGGGCTGGGACCAGTGTCCTAGCGAATCGAATAACTAGGGCAGTATACAGGGCTTTAAACTAATGAAAGGGGGGAGGGCTAGAGGATACAGGAAAGAGTAAATTTAAAAGAAGTAAGAGAAATATCATGCCTCTAGGGCAGAGATTTGGGTTAACTTAAACATATTGGGTCTGGAAGGGACAGAGAAAGTAGCAAAGGTAATAACGCATCAGCGACAAAGGTGAAATCAGGGAAAAAGTTAAATACGTCAAATTAAAGGGACCATATCTGAATGTACGAAGCATTCGCAACAAAACAGGTGAATTAATAGCACAGATAGAAATGAACAGGTTTGAACTAATAGCCATAACGGAGATGTGGTTGCTAAGTGGCCAAGGTTGGGAAACAAATATTGCAGGATAGAAAGCTTTTAGAAGCGATAGTCAAACTGGAAAAGGAGGCCGCGTAAACCCTGTTAATAAAGGATGGGATAAAGACAGTAGAGAGATAGGATCTTGGCTCTGAAAATCAAGAAGTAGGATCCGTTTGGAGCTAAGAAACAGCAAAGGACAGAAAATATTGGTGGGAGTTATTTATAGGCCCCCAAACAGCCGTTGTAATGTAGGGCAGAGTATAAATCAGGAAATTAGAAGCATATGCAACAAGGGTAATACTGTATTCATGGGGGGCATTGATCGACATATCGACTGGGCAAACCAAATTTGCAGTAATAGTGTGGAGGACGATTTCATGGAATGTATGCAAGATAGTTTTGCGGATCAGTATGTTGAGGAAACAACTAGAGAACAAGTTATTTTATATCTAGTATTGTGGCGGTACCACTGGTTGTCCCTTACATTGAGACAGATAATTCCCTTTAACTTACCTTACTGTATGTTTAACTTACCTTTTGGGGCCGTTGCCCTTTTAACTTACCTGTTGGGGCCATTGCCCCTTTAAGACGTGCCCTAGCGCGCTGACGTCACGTCACGTACGGCATGATGTGCGTGCGCCGGCACAGCCCGGCCTAGCGTCTTCGACCTCAATGGCCAGCCGACAGGAGTGATGTGATCTTCCACTCCCGCGGCAAGCACCGGCGCAGCCCGGCCTAGCGTCTTCGGCCACAACAGCCAGCCGATGGGAGCGACGCGATCTTCCACTCCCGCGGCAAGCACCGGCACAGCCCGGCCGCCCAACTTCAGCTTCAACGGCCAGCGACGCAATGACGCGCATCACGTGACACCCTAAGCGCGGGAAATGCGAACAACGTGATGACGCCACAACACAAACGCGATGACGTCATCACGCTCCCCACAGGACTGCGAACTCAGTCCTCGTGGAGTCCCCGCTGAGAAAAGACCTACACCACGTTGCTCCTACAGTCAGCCATCTTACCTGCTATCTTACCTGCTGTAATTAGACTGTTCCTGTAAATAAACAACTTATTTATAGTTCGTCGAAGTCAAACTCTCTTATTTAGTGGCGATCTACACGAACCGTTACATTGGTGACCCAACGACGTGAGTACGGGAGTTAATCAATTCCAACGCTACAATTGTTGAACCCGTATCCGTGAATGATTATCACGGTAGCAACGCGCAGCCTGACCCTCGTCTTCCCACAAGATGACCAACGCACAACCGATGAACAACCACGGAACAGGAACCGCCTAACACCGATTCCTCCAAAGGCAACCCCGTCTTTGCGAACGTCTTCGCAATGGAAGCGCAGCTTGGAGGTGAGCCCGTTTTTCACGAACGACTTCACAGAGGTAGAGCACGACCAATGGCAACCATCGTCCACCAGTGCTACAATTGGTGGGTTTGTGAACGTCTTTCACAAACGAAGCACGCTATGGAAGCATCAGACGTTCTGCTGTAGCTACCGCAATCCAGGGAGCCACGGTCTCCCTCGTGCTTTATGACGGTAGAAGCCCCGTTCGCCGAGAACATCGATGTGGCACAGACCACGCACGTGCTCATGGTCTCCGTATTCGACTCTTCTACCGCCACAGGGATTGTCCGCCTCTACGTCCAAAGCAACAGCAAGTATACATCTCTCCAAGCTTGGGGTACAGCATGTTCGGGCCCACAAGATCGGAGCGTGCCCCGCTGGGATACCACGAGGACTCACCCCCACAAAACACGAGGTCGCACTCCTCATGCACGAGCACCCATCCCTCGCGAACCACGACAACCTATCCCTCATGAACACCGACGACTCCTTCTCCGCCAACGATGCACCAGCCCTTCAGCCTGCTGGTTTTGTTACCTACTACACAATTCGGCGTGAACAAAAGCGTGCCGCCCTCCCGGCACTTTTCTCCAAAATCTACAACAGTTTCAAGTGTTGCCGCCCTCCAGGCAGAGTTTACCCCGCCCGAAAGCAACAAAATCCTGGACCGTTGCTGCCCTTTATCCAGTTTTCACTTTAGCAAACGCAAACGTCAACTGAAGCTGCACACACCGAGGACGGGTCCAACGGGCATCCTGCGGCCATGATCAGCCACGTGAAAGTTGCTGGCCTCACTGATCACTGATCAACGCAGCAACTCTTCCCCATCCATTGTGTTATTGTCGTAGCACTATGGCACGCACCGTTCCATGCGTTCCAGTCTCCCGAAGGTTTCGCTCACCTGTCGGCGAGTTCACCGACCTCACCAGTCAAGTCCTCCTGGATCGCCCATCGGTGTTCCTGCAGATTTCGTCGGAACAAGGAGTTGTTTCAACATCAACGGAGACATCGCCCACGTCTGCCCAACCTGCTTGTCACTCTGACAAGGCCTGCTGTTTCGCACGTCTCCACGGTCCTTGCCTGATGGATAGATTTTATTTGCCATGACGCTCGTAAGGATCCGCTCACGAGCAGCATCTTCATACCTCGCCTACCAAGTCGAGACAGCGTGACCACCAGCTCGTTAGACCATCTCATCCTTGGACTTCCATTAAAGCGAATTCTGGGGGGGCCTATGTGGCGGTACCACTGGTTGTCCCTTACATTGAGACAGATAATTCCCTTTAACCTACCTTACTCTATGTTTAACTTACCCTTTGGGGCCGTTGCCCTTTTAACTTACCTGTTGGGGCCATTGCCTCTTTAAGATGCGCCCTAGCGTGCTGATGTCACGTCACGTACGACGTGATGTACGTGCGCCGGCACAGCCCGGCCTAGTGTCTTTGGCCTCAACGGCCAGCCGACGGGAGCAACGCGATCTTCCACTCCCGCGGCAAGCACCAGCACAGCCCGGCCTCCTGACTTCGGCCTCAACGGCCAGCGACGCAACGACGCGCATCACGTGACGCCCTAAGCGCGGGAAACGCGAACAACGTGATGACGCCACAACACAAACGCGATGACGTCATCACGCTCCCCACAGGACTGCGAACTCAGTCCTCGTGGAGTCCCCGCTGGGACAAGACCTACACCACGGTGCTCCTACAGTCAGCCATCTTACCTGCTATCTTACCTGCTGTAATTAGCCTGTTCCTGTAAATAAACAACTTATTTATAGTTCGTCGAAGTCAAACTCTCTTATTTTGTGACGATCTACACGAACCGCTACAGTATTGTGTAACAAGAAAGAGTTAATTAATAACCATGTGGTAATGGGGCCTTAAATAAATATCTTGTGTTTGATTTCACGGAAGAAGACGCAAATAACTTTTGAATATTAAGGGAATCAAGGGATATCGGTATAGTTCAGGAAAGTGGAGATTAGGTAGAAAGTCAGTCATAATTTATTGAATGGCGGAGCAGGCTCGAAGTGACAAATGGCCGACTCCTGCTCCTATTTCTTATGTTTTTAAAGCTCCCATTACACTGCCCAATCAAACATACCTAGGGAAGGTACAACATGGGAAAGATAGGGAGATACAAAGTAAAGCTGCCCCTACAATTACAACCCAAATCATTCTCTGGGTAGGCAGAGCATGGGTGATGTACAGAGTAAAGCTCCCACTAATTTGATTCTTCAAACAAAACCATTTCAGATATAGGCCATGTTGAATGCAGCGTACATCTCCCTTGACACTACCCAATGGAGCACAACCAGCTTGGCATGGGTTGAATACAGAACAAAGATCCCTTTACGTGTAAGTGTCAAACACTCCCAGGTGAGGAACGGGTAATGTTTATCTACAAGTTAAGCTCCGCTCAAATTGCCACATCAAAGGCTGAGCCTGATGGCAGATGTTGACCAGCTCCCTGAATCTGGTTAGACTCTCACCTCGACAAAATAGTGAACCGAAAGTATTAACAGTAAAGTTCCTCACCTTTCTAAACATTGCTCAAGGTTTACGTTTTAACCCTTGTCCGAACATGGGGGTCTTGGCCCCACCGGATCAGTTCTGAGAAGCCAGCGTCATTTGTCCAGGCCCAGTTAGTTACACGATGATTTGACTTCTCTCTCTCCACCTTCCTGAGATATTACTCACTCCCAGAGGCAGTCAATAAAAAAATATTCATAATAATCCCAGAATTTGCACCTGGAATACAGTGGGACTGTTTTTGTGACAGATTATATTTAATTTAGTATATTTACAAGTAATGACATTTTTTGAATTGCTTACATTAATATGGAATTGTTCTATTCTGTCCTTTGCCCTGACAGTGTACCACCAGTGTCAGCATCGAGCGCTCCCACGGCAGGTACAATACAGAGCTCTCTTTGCATTACCCTGACAGTGTACCCCCAGTGTCAGTGGTCACTCCAGCTCCTCCCACACTGACATCCCACAGATGGGCCTCAACAGGGGCGGAAACCTGACTCCAGGTGACATTACACAGGAGACAGGAGCCAATCACACAGCAGCCTGGAACAATGTCACAAAGTGGCCGTAGCTCCTCCCACTCCCAGGGCAGGTACAATACAGAGCTCCCTCTACATTACTCCGACAGTGTACTCCCACTTTATAACCAGTGTCAGCATCGAGAGCTCCCAGGGCAGGTACAATACAGAGCTCCGTCTACATTACCCTGACAGTGTACCACCAGTGTCAGCATCGAGCGCCCCCAGGGCAGGTACAATACAGAGCTCCGCCTACATTACCCTGACAGTGTACCCCCAGTGTCAGCATCGAGCGCTCCCAGGGGAGGTACAATACAGAGCTCTCTTTTCATTACCCTGACAGTGTACCCTCATTGTCAGCATCGAGCGCTCCCAGGGCCGGTATAATAGATAGCTCTATCGACATTACCCTGGCATTACCACTGTTACACCCTCCCGCTCCATATCCTTTCTGTTCCTGAAGCTGCTCCAGTTCGGGTTCCCCAGCCACATTTCCTCTGCCGTTTGTTCTAGGCATTCCAGGGTCCACTTTGCTGGACAGGTCAGAGTGGGTCCTAGGGTTAGAGGAAGATTCAGAGGTCAAACACCATTTAATGTCAGTCAGTCAGTCACAGGGGGCTGTATCACTATCAGGACCCTAACCACAATGCCCAGGGTCAATGACCCTGTACCCAGAATGCCCAGGGTCTGTGACCCTGTACCCACAATGCCCAGGGTTCACTTCCCTTGTACCCACAATGCTAAGGGGCTGTGCCCCTCTACCCAGAATGCTGATTGGCCCGTCCCAATATTGGTCACCTCGGCGATGAACTCCATTAACCAATCAGTCTCACTGCCGGCCTGCGATGTGTCTGCATTCGGCTCGGTGGCCAGAAACTCGTCAGCCCAGGTCCCCGACACCGCCCGGAGGAAACACATACAGGGTTACAGGCTGACACAATAACCATTGTGTCTTCCTCACTTGCTCATCTGAGGCAGATCCCAGCGGCTTGGAGACTTGTGATAAGGCATGGACTTGTTGGGCAGAAAGGCCTGTTATCGGCAAAGAGACCCTTTATAATTCTGCGGGAGAGGGAGGTAGAGAGAGGGGGAGGGGGAAGAGAGAACGAGGGAGAGAGAGGAGGGAGGGACGTAAATATTTTAGTTATAGTCATAGATTTGCATTGCAGATTGATATTATTTATTATGTATTTCTAATAGCTCTTTAATGGGCATATAATTGGCAAATGGAATTTAACACAGATAAAGCTTGGGCATTGGAGTTCTCCGTACAGTTCTAGTCTCTATATTCTAAAAAGGATATAGAGGCACTGGATAGGGTGCAGAAAAGATTTACATGGATGATACCAGAAAAGCTGGGCTATACATATCGGGAACGAATGAACAGGCTGGGTCTCCTTTCTCTTGAAGAGTGAGGGGTGACCTAATAAAGGTCTTTAAAATGAGGAAAGGTTTTGATCGAGTAGATACAGAGAGTTTCCACTTGTGGGGAAGAGCACAATTAGAGGGCATCAAGATAAGGTCGTCACCAAGAAATCCAATAGGCAATTCAGAAGAAACTTCTTTACCCAGAGAGTGGTGAGAATGTGGAACTCGCTACCACAGGGAGTGGTTGAAGGGAATAGTGTCGATGCATTTAAGGGGCAGTTGGATAAGTATATGAGGGAGAAGGGAATAGAGGGTTATGCTGATAGAATTAGATGAGGTAAGACGGGAGGAGGCTCGAGCGAACATAAATGCTGGCATGGACTGATTGGGCTGACTGGCCTAAATCTGTGCTGTGTATCCCATGTCATCCTCTGTTACAGAGTAAAGCTCTCATCAAACAGATTCAGGGCAGGTACAGTGGGTTTGATACAAAGTAAAGTTCCCTCTACACTGCCCCATCAAACATTCCCCGGGCAGCTACAGCATGGGTTAGGTACAGAGTAAAGTTGCCTCCAATTTGGTTCATCAACACAACCAGCTCAGGTACAGCAAGGGGTCAATACAGAAGAAAGATCCCTCTACATGTAAGCGTCAAACACTCCCGGGTGAGGTAGGGGCAAGGTTTGTCTCAGGGTTAAGCTCCGTTCAACTTGTCGCATCGAAGGCTGAGCCTGATGGCAGAAGTTGAACAACTCCTTAATAGGTTAAACTCTCACCTCAGCATAACTCCCGACTGCTGGGAGTCTCGGTAAAGTTCCTCACCATTCCAATCTTTGTTGAAGCATCCCGTTTTACCCTGTATCCAACACTGGGGGTCTTGGTACCACCACATCTGCTCTGTGAAGCCAACGACATTTCTCCAGTCCCAGTGAGTGTGGCGATGATTCGACTTCCCTCTCCCACCTTACTGAGATATTGCTCAATCGTAGAGACTGTCAATTTAAAAAAGTGATTCATTGTAATCCCAGAATCTCTAGAATACAGTGGGACTGTTTTTCTGGCTGTGATTGTGTCTATAATGAAGACATTTGCAATTAATGAGTTTTTGAATTAATGTAGATAATATTAAATTGTTATTTTCTGTCTTTTGCCCTGTTTATCGGAAGCTGCACACTCCCAGTGTCAGCGGTCACTCCAGCACCTCTCACACATACATCCCACTGATGGGCCGTAACCAGGAACCGGAAGCCAATCACACAGCAGCATGGAACAATGTCACAATGTGGCCGTAGCTCCTCCCACTCCCGGGGCAGGTGCAATAAAGATCTCCCTGTATATTGCCCTGACATTAACATTGTGATTACCTCCCCTTCCCCGATTCATAGCAATTCAGTTCCTGACTCTGCTCCAGCTAATGTTCCCCCAGCTATAGTTTCCCTTCCATCTGTTCCAGGTAATCTGGGGACCACTTCGCTGGGCAGAACAGAGCAGGCTCTGTGGGGGAACAGAAATTGTCAGAGCTCAAACCCCATTTAAAGTTATACACCCACAGGGCGCTCTAATCACAATCAGGATATTTCCCACAATGCCCAGGGTCAGTGACGCTGTATCCACAATTCGCACTGGCAGTGACCATGTACCCACAATGCCCAGGGTCAGTGACCCTGTAAGCACAATGTCCAGGGTCATTGAACTTTCCCACAATGCACAGTGTCATTCCCCCTGTACCCACATTGCCCAAGGTCATTGAACTGTTTGTATAATGCCCAGAGTCAGTGACCCTCTACTCAGATTTACTGAGGATCAGTGACCTAACCCACAATGCCCAGGGTCATGAACCGTTCCCACAATGCGCAGGCTCAGTGCCCCTGTAGAACAAGGCCCAGGGTCCGTGACCCAGGACCCACAAGGCCCAGGGACAGTGACTTGTACCCACAATGCCCGTGGTCAGTCAAACGTTACTCACAATGCCCGTGGTCGGTTAAACATGATCCATAATGCCCAGAGTCACTGATGTTTAACCACAATGCCCAGAGTCATTGAACCTGTACCAACACTGCCCAGTATCAGTGACCCTGTACCCACAATGCCACGGGACTGTGGCACTGTACCCACAATGCCCAGGATCAGTGACCCTGTACCCACAATGCCCGAGGTCAGTGACATTTACCCACAATCCCCAGGGTCATTGAATCTGGACACACAATGCCTGAGGAGAGTAACCTGTACCCACATACACAACCAACTCAGACACCGCACGTGTTCAATGTAGCATATAGCTCCCTTGACACTGCCCAATGAAGCAAAACCAGCTCAGGTAAAGCACTGGGTGAATAAGATTATGGAACAGTTCCTACTTCCGAGGTCCACACCATCACTTAAGCCAGCCTTCAGCCAAGTCGATTCACACCACATGATATCAAGAAACGGCTGAGCACATTGGATACAGCAAAAGCTATGGGGCCCGACTACATCCCAGCTATCGTACTTAAGACTTGTGCTCCAGAACTAGTAAGGCCTCTAGCCAAGCTGTTCCAGTACAGCTATAACACTGGCATCTATCCGACAAGGTGGAAAACTGCCCAGGTATGTCCTCTCCACAAAAAGCAGGGCAAATCTAATCCGGCCAATTACGACCCCATCAGTCTACTCTCAATCATCAGCAACGTGATGGAAGGTGTCATCGACAGCGCTATCAAGCGGCACTTACATACCAATAACCTGCTCACAGATGCCCAGTGTAGGTTCCGCCAAGACCACACAGCTCCCGACCTCATTACAGCCTTGGACTAAACGTGGACAAAGGTGCTGATTACAGAGTTGAGGTGAGAGTGACTGCCCTTGATATCAAGGCAGCATTTGACCGAGTCTGGCATCAAGGAGCCCTAGTAAAACTGAAGTCAATGGGAATTAGGTGGAAAACGCTCCACTGGCTGGAGTCATAACTAGCACAAAGGAAGATGGTTGTGGTGGTTGAAGGTCAAACATCACAGCCCCAGGACATCACTGCAGGAGTTCTTTAGGGCAGTCTGCTAGGCCCAACCATCTTCAGCTGCTTCATCAATGAACTTCTCTCCAACATAAGTTCAGAAATGTGGATGTTCGCTTATGACTGCACAGTGTTCAGCGCCATTCACACCTCCTCAGATAATGAAGCATTCCATGCCTGCATGCAACAAGTCCAATACGACGTTCAGGCTTAGGCTGATAAGTGGAACGTAGCATTCACACCACATAAGTGCTAGGCAATGACTATCTCCAACAAGCGAGAGTCTAACCAGCACCCTTTGCCATTCAACATTATTACCATCGCCGAATCCCCCACCATCAACATCCTGCGGGTCACCATTGACCAGAACCGTACCTGGACTAGCCACATAGATAATGTGACCAAATATCCTATTCCTGCTGCTATTTATTATGTTGCTATGTACCGCAGGCACCAGCTAATCACAACACATCTCAATGAATTGGATGAGGGAACCAAATGTAATATATCCACGTTTGCTGACGAAACGAAACTAGGTGGGAGTGTGAATAAGATGCCATGAGGCTTCAAGACGATGTAGACAAGTTGAGGGAGTGGGCAATTACATGGCAGATGCAGTATAACGTGGATAAATGTGAAGTCATCCACTTCGGTAGGAAAAACAACAAGGCAGAGTATTATTTAAATAGTGATAGATTGGGAAATGTTGACGTACAATGGGTGGCATTGTACATCAGTCACTAAAATCAAACATGTAAGCGCAGCAAGCAGTTAGGAAGGCAAATGCGAAGTTGCCATTCATTTTCAGAGAGTTTGAGTTCATGAGCAAGGAAGTATTACTACAGTTTTACAGGGCCTTGGTCAGACCACACCTGGAGTACTGTGTGCAGTTTTGTTCTCCTAACCTAAGATAGGATACACTTGCCATAGAAGGAGTGCAGGGAAGGTTCACCAGACAGAATATGTTTAAGAAAAAGGTAGATAGTTTTCTCGATAAAAGCATCAAGTTCTATGGGGACAGAGCAGGTATATGGTATTTAAATAAAGGGTCAGCCATGATCATATTGAATGGCGGAGCAGGCTCGAAAGGCCGAATGGCCTACTCTTGGCTTCACATGGGCCCGTAATCACCCTCAGGACCTTAACCTCAATGCCCTGTGTCAGTGACACTGTACCCACAATGCCCAGTGTCAGTGACCCTATGCTCATAATGCACAATATCAGTGAACCTGTATCCACAATGCCCAGTGTCAGTGACCATGCAACCACAATGATCAGTGTCAGTGACCCTTAGCCCATAATGCCCAGTGCCAGTGTCCCTGTGATGCGCTATCAATTACTCAAAAGACTGCAGTTAAGCGAGTAACTAACAGGCTTTTATTAACAAGAGAATGAAGGTGTGCCTCGAGTGGTCGACCAGTCCAGAATACAGAGGGACTGTGGAGCAGTCACTTTTATACCTGGACTCCTGGGAGGAGTCAGCCGAGGCATGTACAGACATGTACACAGTGGAATACAAACACCCACACAGGCAGGTATAACAGTGGTTTACCACATTCACCCCTTGTTTAAAACTGAGTCCGGCGGGGTGAACTGTATTAAAAGTTTGTGTATTGGAGTCTCTCCGGAGGTCTTGTCTGCTGCTGTGATCGACGTGGCGACGGCAGGGGTAGTGAAGCTTCTGGCGTCGAGTCCCGCGTAGGCTGGAGCACTGGTGTGTAGTCCTCGTGGGTGTCGAGCGGGTCGCGGGGCCCAGGCGTGCCATCTGCTGGGGTTGGATATTGGATCGTGGGGGGGGTGGTAGTGGGTAGTGGGTTCCTGGGGCCCCCGAGGTTGCGAGGTCTCGTATGGAGACTGTGTCCTCCCGCCCGTCCGGATACACAATGTAAGCATACAGGGGGTTGGCGTGGAGGAGGTCGACCCTCTCGACCAGGGGGTCCGTTTTATGGGTCCTCACGTGTCTTCTCAGTAGGACCGGCCCTGGGGACGTCAGCCATGGCAGTAGTGATGTCCCCGATGTGGACTTCCTTGGGAAGGCAAACATTTTCTCATGAGGGGTGGCGTAAGTGGCAGTGCAGAGCAGTGACCGAAAAGAGTGGAGTGCATCGGGGAGCACATCCTGCCAGCGGGAGGTCGGAAGGCCCCTAGACTTTAAGGCTAGCAGGGCGGCCTTCCAAACTGTCGCATTCTCTCTTTCCACCTGTCCGTTCCCCCGGGGGTTGTAACTGGTGGTCCTGCTTGTGGCAATACCCCTAGCGAGCAGGTACTGGCGGAGTTCGTCGCTCATAAACGATGAGCCCCGGTCGCTATGGATATAGCTGGGGAAACCGAACAGTGTGAAGAGGTCATTCAGACCTTTAATGACCGTGGCAGGGGATGGCGAACGGGAAACGGGAGTACTCATCAATAATGTTGAGGAAGTACACATTGCGGTCGGAGGAGGGGAGAGGCCCTTTTAATCAACGCTCAGGTGCTCGAAGGGGCGAGTGGCTTTTATCAGGTGAGCCCTGTCTGGTCTATAAAAGTGCGGTTTGCACTCAGCGCAGACTTGGCAGTTCCTGGTCATGGTCCTGACCTCCTCAATGGAGTAAGGCAGGTTGCGGGCCTTGATGAAGTGGAAGAACTGGTGACCCCCGGGTGGCAGAGGTCATTGTGGAGGGCCCATAGTCTATCGATCTGCGCACTGGCGCAGGTGCCACACGATAGAGCATCCAGGGGTTCATTGAGCTTCCCGGGCTGGTACAAGATCTCATAATTGTAGGTCGAAAGTTCGATTCTCCACCTCAAGATCTTGTCGTTTTTGATTTTGCCCCTCTGCTTGTTGTTAAACATAAAAGCAACTGAACGCTGGTCAGTGAGCAGGGTAAATTGTTTTCCGGCCAGGTAGTGCCTCCAATGACGCACAGCCTCCACAATAGCCTGGGCCTCCTTCTCAATAGCGGAGTGTCTGGTCTCCGGGCCCTGGAGGGTTCATGAAAAGAAGGCCACGGGTCTCCCCGCCTGATTAAGGGTAGTAGCCAGGGCAAAGTCGGACGCATCGCTTTCCAACTGGAAGGGGGTGGATTCGTCCACTGCGTGCATGGTGGCTTTGGCAATGTCTCCCTTGATACGGTGGAAGGCTAAGCGGGCCTCTGCCGTCAAGGGAAAAGAGGAGGACTTGATCAGCGGACGGGCCTTGTCCGCATAGTAGGGGACCCACTGGGCATAATAGGAGGAAAACCCTAGGCACCTCTTCAGGGCCTTGAGGCAGTGGGGCAGTGGGACTTCCATAAGGGGACGCATCGGTTCAGGGTCGGGACCGATGACTCCGTGTTCCACAACACAGCCAAGGATGGCGAGGCGGGTTGTGCGGGATATGCACTTCTCCTTGCTTTACATCAGTTTCAGGAGTTGGGCGGTGCAGAGGAATTTTTCGAGGTTTGCGCCATGGTCCTGCAAGTCATGGCCGCAGATGGTCACATTGTCCAGATATGGGAAAGTGGCCTGCAACGCATTTTGATCGACCATCCGGTCCATCTCCCTTTGGAAGACAGAGACCCCGTTGGTGACGGAAAAGGGAGCCCTAAGGAAGTGATAGAGGCGGCCGTTTGCCTCAAAGGCAGTATACTGGCGGTCCTCAGGACGGATAGGGAGCTGGTGGTACGCTGATTTCAGGTCAATGGTCGAGAAGACGCGGTACTGCGCGATCTGGTTGATCATATCAGCTATGCGGGGGAGTGGGTAAGCGTCCAGGAGGGTGTAGCGATTTATTGTCTGGCTGTAATCGATGACCAGGCACTGCTTCTCGCCGGTCTTAACGACCACAACCTGGGCTCGCCAGGGGCTGGTGCTGCACTCAATAATCCCCTCCTTCAGGAGCCGCTCCACTTCGGTTTTAATGAAAACCCTGTCCCCGGCACTGTAACGCCTGCTCTTTGTGGTGATGGGCTTACAGTCGGGGGTGAGGTTAGCAAACAGTGGGGGGGGGGTGACTCTGAGTGTGGAGAGGTTGCAGCTGGTGCACGGTGGGCAGTTTGGAAGCTGCTGGCTGCGGACTGTGAGTGGGGGGAGGGTCCCCCGTACGCCATCGTAACACTTTTAAGGTGGCACTGAAATCTAACCCCAGTAGAACGGCAGCACAGAGGTGGGGCAGGAGCAGAAGTTTAAAATTATCGTACACAGTCCCGTCTACTAAGAGTGTCACCACGCAGTAGCCACCAATGTCCGCCGACTGGGACTTGGAGGCCATAGAAATCCGCTAGTGCGCAGGCAGTACTGGGAGAGAGCAATGCCGCACCGTGTCGGGGTGGATGAGTCTCTCCATGCTCCCAGAGTCAAAAAGGCAGGTTGTTTCATGACCATTTACCTTAATGACCATTGTGGACCGGGCCAGTTGGTGCGGTCTTGCTTGGTCCAGCATAACGGAGGCCAGCGTAGGGGTCAGTGTGTCGCTGCGGGTATCAGATGAGGCGGTGTTGGGGGCCTGCTGCGTCCCGGCTGGCGTCCAAGATGGTGGCGTCCATGATCCCCATGTGGCTGGAGGCATCCAAAATGGCTGCTGTTCCGGTGGTTCGTACATGGCTGGGGAGGCCCAAGATGGCGGCCCGCACGGCCCACATGCGGCGCTGCTGGGGTTCGGGGTGGCTTTGGCCCTGCAGACGCTGGCGTAGTGTCCCTTCTTCCCGCAGCCCGAGCAGATCGCATTATTTGCCGGGCAGCGCGCTCTGGGTTGTTTGGCCTGGCCACAGAAGTAGCATTTCTGGCCTTGGGACACTGCTGCGGTAGTTGGGCCGTTGCTGGGATGTGGCTGGGGTGGCACGGCACTATGAGATGGTCCTACCGTGTCCCAGGCTGTCATTCCCCGCGGCGTCCACGGTGCAGAGGAGTAGGCATCCATGCCCCGGTAGGCTGCGTCCAATGATAGTGCGAGTTCAGAGGCCTTGTTGAGGTCGAGGTCACTCTGCTCCAACACTCGCTGTCGGGTGCAATTGGACCTGTGTCCCGCTACAAACGCATCCCGGATAAGTTCCTCCGTGTACACGGCGGCCTTTACATCCTTACAACCACAGGCCCGGCCAAGCACAGACAGTGCCTGAAGGTATTCCTCGGTCGATTCCCCAGGTTGTTGTTTACAACTCCCCAGGAGGTGCCTGGCGTACTCCTCGTTCACTGGGCACGTGTACTGGTCCTTGAGGAGCTTGAGAGCAGCCATGTACGAGGTCGCGTCCTGGATGACCGAATACACTCGGTGGTTCACTTTGGAGGTCAGGACATCCAGTTTGTCCTCATCCGATTTGACCTTTGCAACGGAGGCGATCAGGAATCTTTCAAAGCACCTAAGCCAGTGAGCAAACTTGGTGGATGCGTCCGTCTCCCGATGGTCTAACTCCAGGCATGCTGGTGTGAGGATCTTCTCCATTATAAAAAACTCTTGTTAATAAAATTGATGGGCTATCAATCACTCAAAAGACTGAGGTTAAGCGAGTAACTAACAGGCTTTTATTAACAATAGAATGAAGGTGTGCCTCGAGTGGTCGACCAGTCCAGAATTCAGAGGGACTGTGGAGCAGTCACCTTTATACCTGGACTCGAGGGAGGAGTCAGCCGAGGCATGTACAGACATGTGCACAGTGGAATACAAACACCCACACAGGCAGGTATAACAGTGGTTTACCACAACCTGTGCCCATAATGCCCAGCGTCAGTGACCCTGTGCCCATAATGCCCAATGTCAGTGACCCTCTACCCACAATGCCCAGTGTCAGTGAACCTGTGCCCACAATGCTGAGTGGTCCATCCCCATAACTGTCACCTCGGCGATGAACCCCATTGACCACTCAGCTTCACTGTCGGCCTGTGATGTTTCTACGGTCGGTTCGGTGCCCAGGTCCCCGACATCGCCAGGTCTGCCACAGTGGGAGATTGGGGATGGAAAACAGCAGAGATTAGGGCACGAACCTACGCAGGATATGCCCAGCCTCCACCCCGGCCTGTGCCGATTTAGCCTAATCTCATCCGGTGGGTTACTGAGCACCACCTCCGCCCTCCAGATACACACAGGTACAGAGCATGAAAGGTCCAAGCTCCATCTCCGGCCGGTGTGTAGTTAGGCTGATCTCACCTGGTGAGGTACTGAGCCCACCCAACCCTGCTCCACACACAGAGCAGGAAAAGCCCAGGCTCCATCCCCGGCCTGTGCTGATTTGAGTCCCTGCTCTACACTCTACTCACAGGGGTGATCTTACCTCGCTGCAGAACATGTCAAAGAATTCAGTTCTCAAACTCCTGCAATTAATGAGTGTGATTGAATGACTTACATTAATATTAAATTGTTCCTTTCAGACCTTTGCCCTGTTTCTTGGGACTAAACTCACTGCCGGTGTTAGCTGTCACTCCAGCACCTCCCACTGACATCACACTGATGGGCTGTAACTAGGGGCCATTACAAGGAGGGGTGCGGGCTATATCAGTGTGTTAAAGTGATGGGTGTGGGGAATATCAGTGCTATAATGAGGCGTGTGTGGTATATGAGAGTGTTACAGTGGGGGGTGTGGGTATATCAAAGTGTTACATTGTGGGTTGAGGTTTATATCAGAGTGTTATATTGAGGAGTGTGGGGTATATCTGAGTGTTACAGTGACGGGTGTGGTGATACCAGTGTGTTACATTGAGCAGTGTGGGGTATATCATTGTTACAGTGATGAGTGTGGGGTATATCTGTTTTACAGTGAGAGTTGTGGGATATACCAGTGTTACAGTGAGGGGTGTGGTGTATATCAGAGTGATACATTGAGCGGCGTGGGATATATTAGTGTTTTGCAATGAGAGATGTGGGGCTTGTCAGTATGTTACAATGAGGGGTGTGACGTATAAGAGAGTTACATTCAGGGGTATGAGGTATACCAGTTTGTTACAGTGAGGGATGTGGGGTATACCAGTGTGTTTCAGGGAGGGGTGTGGGTCATATCAGTGTGTTACAGTGAGGGGTGTGGGTGATTTCAGTGTGTTACAGTGAGAGATCTGGCGTATATCAGAGCGTTACAGTGAGGCGTGTGGGTGATATCAGTGTGTTACAGTGAGGGGAGTGGTGCATATGCGTGTCTGACAGTAAGGTGTGTGGCATATGTCAGAGAGTTGCAGTCAGGTTTTTGGGTGTATCAGTGTTACAATGAAGGGTGTGGCGTATATCAGAGTTTTACAGTGAGGTGTGTGAGGTACATCAGTATGTTACAGTGAAGGTTGTGGGTTATCTGAGTGTGTTACAATGAGGAGCGTGGTGTACATCATAATATTATAATGAGGCATGTGGGGGATATCAGATTGTTACAGTGAGGGGTGTGGAGTATCTCAGAGTGTTATAGTGAGGGGTGTTGGTTATTACAGAATGTTACAGTGAGGGGTGTGGGGTATGACAGTTGGTTACAGTGAGGGGTGTGGGTTATATCAGTGTGTGATAGTGAGGGGTATGATGTATATCAGTGTGCTACAGTGATGGGTGTGGGGTATATCGGAGCTTTACAGTGCGGGATGTGGGGTGTATCAGTGTTTTCCTGTAAGGTGTGTGGGGTATATCAGTGTGCTACAGTGAGGGGTGCGGTGTATTTCAGAGTGTTATGCTGAGGGGTGTGTGGTATTTCAGTATGTTTCAGTGAGGGGTGTGGTGTATTTCAGGGTGATACATTGAGGGGTGCCCGGTATATCAGTAATACAGTGAGTGGTGCGGGATATATCAGAATGTTACAGTGATGGGTGTGACGTATATCAGCATGTAACAGTGAGGCGTGTGGGGTATATCAGAGTGTTATAGTGAGGTGTATGGGGTATATCGGAGTGTTAAAGTGAGGGGTGTGTGGTATACCAGTGTCTTAGAGTGAGGGGTGTGGTGTATATCATAATATTATAATGAGTGCTGTGCGGTATATCAGAGTGTTACAGTGAGGTGTGTGTTCGTTATACCAGACTGTTAGTGAGTGTGTGGTGTATATTCGAGTGTTACAGTGAAGGGTGTGGGGTATTTCAGATTGTTACAATGAGGAGTGTGGGGTATATCAGATTGTTACATTGAGGGGTGTGGCGTATATCAGTGTGTGATTGTGAGGGGTGTGGTGTATATCAGAGTGTTACACTGAGGAGTGTGGGGTATATCAGATTGTTACAGTGAGGGCTGTGGTGTATATCAGTGTGTTACATTGTGAGGTGTGGCCTATATCACAGCGTTACAGCGAGGGAATACAACTGTGATACAGTGAGGTGTATGGGGCATGTCAGATTGTTATAGTGAGGGGTGAAGGCTTCGTCATTTTGTGAAAGTGAGGGGTGTGGGATATGTCAGTGTGTTGCAGTCTGTGCTGTGCGGTACACCCGTGTGTTTAAGTGAGTGGTGAGGGATATATCGGTGTTACAGTAAGGGGTGTGGGTAATATCAGTGTTAAAGTGAGAGGTGTGGGGTGTAGCTGTGTGTTAAAGTTAGAGGCATGGGGTAGGTCAGTGTGTTACTTTCAGGGTTAGGGTTAGGGTATCAGAGTGTTAAAGTGAGTGTTGTGGGATATATCAGTATGTTACATTGAGGGGTGCAGGATATATCAGTGTTAAATTGAGCGGTGTGGAATATATCAGCGTTACAGCGATGGGTGTCATGTATTTCGGAATGTTACAGTGACGGGTGCGGGGTATATCGGTGTGTTACAGTGAGGGGTGTGGGATATATCAGTGTGTGACAATGAGGGTTGTGGGGTATATCAGTGTGTGACAGTGCGGGGTGTGGGGTATATCAGTCTATTTCAGTGAAGAGTTTGGGGTATATCAGTGTTACTGTGAGGGGTGTGGAGTATATGAGGGCGTTACAGTGTTTGGTGTGGCGTATATCTGAATATTGTAATAAGGGCTGTGGGCTATATCAGTGTAAAAGTGAGGGATGTGGGGTATATCAGTTTACAAGCATCCTCCTAGATTTTCGATGGATCCCCAATGGCATCGGCTATCTGGGCACTCAATTCTTCAACCAGCAGCCCTGTCTTTTCCCGGGATCCCCAATTATACTTCTCAATCGAGGCCTTATCTCCCGCCTAATCAAGGTTGGTCTTTGTTTAACTTTTGGAGGGCTTATGGAACAGCGGGGTAGTTATTATATGTAAACTGCTTTTGGGATGGCCGGTGATGGCCATCTCTGGACTGGAATTACCTGGTAATGTTTTAACGTTATCTTGATGACTTTAACGGGTCCTTGATGCGGGCTTTATGAATATGGAACTGTTCCCCTTTGTCTGGGTAAATATTTAGATGGCCTTTATCTACAGGCCGATCTGACTGGATCTGCATTCAATCTTTATGTATGTGTTAATGACTGGTTTCGTTTTCTCAGAAACGGCTTCCAGTACTTACTGTGGGTTGAATCCACAAAGGCTGTCAGGGGACTGCAGGAACCATTTTAAATTGTCCCAATAAGTCGGTCACGGGGCCTGGCGGCCAATTTATCAAGGCCTCTTCTGCCAGAGGACCCTTATAGTACAATATTAATTTTGCGAATTCTACAGGGAGGAACTGAAAGAAATCAGTATTTGTAGGGAAATGGTGTTAGGGCAATTGATGGGATTGAAGGCCGATAAATCCACAGGGCCTGATAATCTGCATCCTAGGGTACTTAAGGAAGTGGCCCTAGAAATAGTAGATGCATTGCTGATCATCTTCCAACATTCGATGGAATCTGGAACAGTACCCATGCATTGGAGGGTAGCTAATGTTACCCCACTATTCAAAAAGGTGGTAGAGAGAAAACGGGGAATTACAGACCAGTAAGCCTGACATCGGAAGTGGGGAAAATGTTGGAGTCCATTAAAAAAGATGTAAAAGCAGTGCTCTTGGAAAACAGTGACAGGATCGGACAAAGTCAACATGGATTCACGAAAGGTAAATCCTGCTTGACTAATCTACTGGAATTTTTTGAGGATGTAACTCGGAAAGTAGATAAGGGCGAACCAGTGGCTGTGGTGTATCTGGACTTTCAGAAGGCCTTCGATAAGGTCCCGCATAAGTGATTAGCGTGTAAATTTAAGGCACATGGGATTGGGGGCAAGGTGTTGACTTCGATAGAGAACTGGCTGGCAGACAGAAAGCAAAGAGTTGGAATAAATGTGTCTTTTTCTGAGTGGCAGGCAGTGACTAGTGGGGTACTGGAGGGATCGGTCTTGGATCCCTGCTATTCACAATACATATTAATGATCTAGACAAGGGAACTAGATGTAATATCTCCAAATTTGTAAATGGCACAAAGCTTGGTGGGCGTGTGTGCTGTGAGGAGGATGTCGAGAAACTCCAGGATGATTTGGACATTTTGGGTGGTTGGGCAGAAACATGGTGATGTAACAAAGAGTCTCACACATCAAGGAACTTTAAAGTAAGCTTTAAGCAACTTATAATTATACTATGTACAAGAGCGGTCTTCACCATGCCTCTAGGAGAAGCCCTTTTACAATTCTTCCCTCCTGCGAGATTAGAAGGCTGTGGTCTTCCTTTTATTCTGCAGCCACCGAACGAGGAAGAGTCGCACCCGTTTGGGTTCCCGTCGTAGAGGGTCGCTGGTCCGCTTACATGCTGTTGGCCATTGGTCAGAGTCTGTGTGGCCTGGATTACCCCGTGAAGGGTCGGGGAGATCATGGCTTCGTGTACGAGCCCCAATAGGTGCAGAGTCGGTCTGTCTCTGTTCAGAGGGAGGTGCAGAGCTGGTCTGTGGCGGATCAGTACTTTGGTGTGCGGTACTGGGAGGGTCGCCACTTTGAGTATGGGGCTCTACCGGCACCAAGCTGGTTGGTGTCAGATCAGGATCCTGGAGAGGGGTACCCGGTAGGTTCCAAGAGGCTCCTGTTAAAATACCATCACTCGATGTCCCACTAGGTCCTGGTGGGCAGGGAGCCAGGCCCCGTACTGATACGGTAGATTCTCGGCCGTCGGGATATCGTATGTATGCATAGGTGGGGTTGGCATCGGTTAGTTCGACCTCGTCTATGAGAGGGTCATTTTTAGACGCCCGAACGTATCTTCGGAGTAGTACAGGTCCAGGAGTAGTTAGCCATGACGGGAGGGATGTCCCATAAGATGAGCGACGCTGGAATCCAAAGAACCGCTCATGAGGTGTAGTATTTGTGGCTGTAGAAAGAAGGGACCGTATAGAGTGCAATGCATCCGGAAGCACTGCATCCCATTGCTGGTTTGGTAGGCCCCGAGACCGTAAAGCAAGATGTACGGAATTCCAGATGATACCGTTATACCTCTCTACCTGCCCATTTCCGATGGGATGATATGGCGTCGTTTTGCTTGTAGCAATTCCCCGTTCTGAGAGGTAGTCCTTGAGTTCCCTTGACATAAAGGATGGACCCCGATCCGAGTGAATGTAAGCCGCCATGCCACAAAGAGAAAATACCTGCTCAAGGCAGCAGATTACTGTGGACGCCAGCATATTGGAGCAGGGGAAGGCAAATGGAAAACGTGAATATTCATCAATCATGGTGAGCAAATATGTGTTCTGAGTTGAAGAGGGCACTGGGCCCTTAAAGTCGATGCTAAGTCGTTGCATCGGTTGGGTTGCGTGTATAAGCATACCATCTGAGGGGCGGAAGAACTGAGGTTTTAAATCTGCACAAAGCCGGCATTCTGAGCACATTTTCTTTACATCTCCAGTAGAAAAAGGGAGATTCCGTGATCGTACGAAATGTAGCATGCGCGTAACGCTAGGATGACACAATCCATTATGGACATCTATGAGAGTAGAGGACGACATAGTGGAGCAGAATGCTTGTGTGAGGGTGTCCGGGGCCACATTCTCCTTGCCAGGTCGATAGTGAATGGTGTAACCAAAAGAGGCCAGTTCCATCCTCCAAAGCTGTATTTTATTATTCTTAATTTTGGTTCGTTTTCGATTATCGAGCATGAAGGCGACTGATCGCTGGTCCATGATTAATGTAAAGTGCTGGCGAGCTAGGAAATGGTTCCACTTCCGTACCGCCTCTATGATGGCTGTGGCTTCCTTCTCAACAGGACGATAATGTAGCTCGGCATCTTGTAAGGTCCTGGACATAAATGCTACAGGACGACCTTCCTGATTTAGAGTAGCCGAGATCGCCACCTCCGAGGCATCACATTCGACTATGAAAGGGAGATTCTCATCAATGGAGTGAAGCATCGCTTTCTCCAACTGTTTTTTGAGAAGGTTAAAGACTGCAACAGCCGCTGTTTCCAATGGAAATGATCTAGCATGCAGCAAGGGTTGGATTTTGTCTGAAAAATGAGGAATCCATTTAGCGTAGTATGCATACAGACCGAGAGCCCAAAGTAAAGAAGCCGGATTCTTAGGTGACGGGAGCTCTTGGAGCCGGCGAAGTCTTTCTGGGTCTGGCTTAGTGATACCATTGCCTACGCAGTAGCCAAGGATGTTGATGGTCGGTTGTGACTCAACAGATTTAGATTCATTCAAAGTTAAGTTACGGTGATGGAGGGCATCCCGAAATTTTTGGAGGTTGGCGTCATGTTCCTGTTGATCGTGACCTGCAATAGTAATGTTATCAAGATAGGGAAAAGTGTCCTTTAAGTTTTCCTGCTTAACCAGGCCATCCATTGCCCGTTGGAAGACAGCCACTCCATTAGTAACTCCGAATGGGAGGCGACGAAATTGGTACAGCCGTCCATTAGCCTCAAAGGCCGTGTACTGCTTATCCGAGACCTTCAAGGGTACCTGATGATAGGCACTTTTTAAATCGTAAGTTGAGAACACTTTGTATTCGGCCAGTTTATTAACCATATCATCAATGCGTGGCAATGGGTAGGCGTCCAAGTCAGTATATTGATTGATGGTTTGCGAATAATCAATGCATAGTCGTTGTTTCTGAGATTTTAGAGGGTTCTTGATGATGACGATTTGAGCCCGCCAGGGCGACGAACATGGTTCGATGATATCCTCTGCTAAAAGTCGAAAAATTTCAGCCTCAATAAAAGATTGGTCTTCCTGACTAAAGCGCCGCAATTTCGTTATTATTGGTTTGCATCGAGGAGGAATACTGGCAAATAATGAGGGTTCATCAAGTGAAGCTGCTGATAATGCACAAACGGTAATTTAGACAGTATATTAGAAATAGTAAGTCCAGGTTTGGATCCGCCGAACTCAATGGTGAGTTTCTTATGCTGTTTTTGAAAATCCAGCCCTAAGATGAGATCACTACATAAGTCCTTGAGCACCGAAAGTCGGGTGGAGGGATACATGCGACCATTAAGTGTCATATCAATAATACAAAAGCCGGAGATTATGGTATTAAGTGATGACTGAGCCATCGCAATTGCCTGGTCCGATGGGAAGATAGGTAGTTTCAATTTCGCAACAATCTGTTCTCTAATGAAACTATCAGTACTTCCTGAGTCAATTAAGGCATCTAAGGTATGCCCATTAAATGAAACTTTTGTAGCTGCATGAAACAGGTTCTGTGGGCAAGCAGCTGTAATTGGTGTGGTTGCACAGAGAGTGGCTGAAACTCTAGGTGTGCTTCTTCGGGAGAGAGCTCGAGAGGAAGCTTGATAGGTCCTAGCCGGAGCATCCAGATAGGCCCTAATTGGGGCAGTTCGGTAGGCCTTAGCTGGATAGGCCCTCGTAGAGGCTCTTGATTGGCAAACTTCCTAGATTGCCAAGAGGCTGCTAAAGTGGGGTCATCCTCCTCTTCTTCATCGGAATTATCATCAGGATTAGATTCCTCCATGATAGGGTTCACCTGAGGCCACTTGAATCGTCTGGTTGCAGTTACAGCAGCAGATCGAGATCTGGGCAGCTGATAGAGGTCTGCATTTTTCTTTGCCAAATCCAGAGAACAAGCCAGGTCAAAAGCCTTTTGTAGCTCAAGTGTTTTACTTTCTAGTAGACGCTGGCATATAAATGGAGAGGCAATCCCGCAGATGAAAGCATCACGAATCATTTCTTCGCGGTACAGCTCAGCCGAGGCTGCCTGAAAGTTACAATCTACGCTGAGCCAGCGAAGTTCTTGAAGGAATTCGTTAATCGATTCCCCTGGCCCTTGTCGGGCTGTGGCCAGTAGATGTCTAGCATAGACCTCATTTGCGGTCTTGGCATATAGTTTTTTAAGTACCCGGATCACCTCATCGTAATTATCCCATTCATCAACATATTCAAACACTGTTGGGGTCACATAGTTGATAAGTATCCTCAGTTTAGTAGAAGCATTCGCTTTACATTCATCAAGAAAATTCTCAAAAGTACGGTACCAATGCTTCCATACACTGCCAGCTGCTGGTGCGTTTGGGTCCAAGTCCAGACGAGTAGGTTTAAGGATGTTTTCCATGATGGGTGGTTCCCTGGATCCTTAACTCCGAGTTTGTCCGAAGGTCTAGTATTTGTGAGTGTAAATATTAAGTTGCTTAAATTGATCTAACAAAGAGTCTCACACATCAGGGAACTTTAAAGTAAGCTTTAAGCAACTTATAATTATACTATATACAAGAGCGGTCTTCACCATGCCTCTAGGAGAAGCCCTTTTACAATACTGAGCAGTTCAGTATTTATGCTAGTCCAAACACAGGACGTGACGTATGCACAGGAAGTGATGTATGCACAGAGTTCACAGTTCACAGTTCACAGGAAGTAATGTGCACATAACTTCCCGGAAGTTATTTATTATTATTACACATGGCAGATGCAATATGTGGATAAATGTGAGGTTATCCACTTTGAAGGCAAAAACAGGAAGGCAGATTATTATCTAAAAGGCAATAGATTGGGAGAAGGGGCAGTGCAACGAGACCTGGGTGTCCTTGTGCACTAGTCCCTGGAGGTAAGCATGCAGGTGCAGCAGGCGGTTAAGAAGGCAAATGGTATGTTGGCCTTTGTAGCGAGAGAGTTTGAGTACAAGAACAAGGATGTCTTGCAGCAGTTTTACAGGGCCTTGTTGAGACCACATCTTGAGTATTGTGTGCAGTTTTGGTCGCCTTATCTGAGGAGGGATGTATTTGCCATGGAAGGAGTGCAGCGAAGATTCACCAGGCTGATTCCTGGGATGGCAGGAATGACTTATGAGGAGAGATTTGGTCGATTGGTCTTGTACTCGCTGGAGTTTAGAATAATGAGAGGGGATCTCATTGATCCTTATAAAATTCAGACAGGACTGGTCAGACTAGATGCAGGAAGGGTGCTCCCGATGGTCGGTGAGTCCAGAACCAGGGGACACAGTCTAAGGATAAAGGGTAGGCCATTTAGGACAGAAATGAGGAGGAATTTCTTCACCCAGAGACTGGTGAACCTGTGGAACTCTCTACCACAGAAGGCGGTGGAGGCCAGTTCATTAAATATATTCAAGGAGGAGTTGGATATATTTCTAAAGGCTAAAGGGTTCAAGGTGTAATGGGAGAAAGCAGGGACCGGGTACTGAATTTGGATGATCAGCCATGATCGCATTGAATGGCGGAGCAGACTCGAGGGGCCGAATGGCCTACTCCTGCTCATATCTTCTGTGTTTCTATGTTTCTATGTAACACTGTGATATACCCCACACCATTCACTTTAACACTCTGATATACCGCTTACTTTAATCCTTTCTTACATATTCCAAACCTTTCACTGTAACAGGCCGATATACCCCACTCACGTCACTGTAACACTCTAACATGTCCCACACCCCTCAATTTAACACTCTGATATACACCATACCTCTCACTGTAACACTCTGATATGCCCACACCCCGCGCTTTAACACTGTGATATAACCCACACAGCTCACTGTTTCACTCTGGTATATCCCACACCCTTCACTGTAGCAGTCTGATATACCCCACACTCCTCACTGCAACACTGTGATATACCCAACACCATCACTCTAACACGCTGATATACCACACACCACTCACTGTAAGACTCTGATATGCCTCACAACCCTCAGTGTAACATTGATATATCACACACCCCTCGCTGTAACACTGTGATTTACCCCACACGCTCACATTAGCATTCTCATATACCCCACACCCCTCACTGTAAGAGTCTGATATATTCCAGACCCCTCGCTGTAACACTCCGATACACCCCACACCCCTCGCTGTAAAACGCTGAAAAACCCCACACCCCTCCGTGTAACACACTGATATACCCCAAACACCTCATTGTAACACTCTGATACTCCCTTCTCTGTGATCCTCTCTTTCATACTGATATACGCCACACCACTCTTTGTTGTCACTGCCATTTTAATCCCAAGCCATTCAATTTTGGTAATATGAGATAGTTTCTCAAGCACCTTTTGTAAGGATAGGAAAGTTGGGAAGGTGTGCGTAGTATCAATCATACAACCATAGAATTGGTGATTCAAATTGCGTTGACAATTTGTTTAGCATACTTGACGCCCCACTCTGATCACAGGCCTCTACTGGGTTCAATCAATGAATTACAAAATCATTGATTTTAATCTTATTTTATTATTTCTATCTATTTGTTCTCAGGATATGAGTGACGCTTTCAAGGCCGGTATTACTTGACCATCACTAGTTGCTCGTGAGAAAATGGTGGGCCTTCATCTTGGGTCGCTGCAGTCCGTGTGCTCAAGGTGCTCCCTCAATACTGCTACTGTTGGAATTTCAGGCTTTTGACCCAACGACGTTGAAGGAATGACAATATATTTGAAGTGTACAGTAGCATATTGGTTATGTTGCTGGTCTAGTAATCCAGGTGACTGGACAAATGATCAAGTGTTCAAATTGCACCAGCTGTGGAATGCAAATTAAATTAATTGAAGAAATCTGGAATAAAAAGCTTCTGTCAGTAATGGTGACCATGAAAGTACTGGATTGGCGTATAAAACCCGCCTGGTTCACTAATAGCGTTTAGGGAAGGAAGTCTTCTGTCCTTACCTGGTCTGGTTGAAATGTGTCTCCAGAGGCACTGCAACGTGATTGACTCTTAACTGGCCTCTGAAATGGCCCATCAAACACTCGCTTGTCTCAGGCAGCGCACCACCACATTCTCAAGGGCAATTAGTGATGGGCAAGAAATTCTGGCCTTCTCAGGGACGCACACAACCCAAGATTGAATTATAAAAGTTATTATTAAGTGTCATTATGATTTAAAAAGCAGCATAATGTTTTATTAATGGTCATAATGATTTAAAAAGGGTTAGAATAATCTGTAACGTGGTTTAATCGCTTTAAGGCATTATAAAGGGGTATAATGATTAATAAAGGCCTGGTGCCGGGCCTCCTGTACGTCAGGCTGAGCTGCTCGGGCTGCTGTCGGTCAGGGCGGGCCCGGCTGCTCCGCCTCGCTGCCCAATCTCAGGGTAATCGGGGCTCCAACTGCCACCCTCCGGAATCTCGGCTCCCGCCTCCAGGTTAAACCCCCAAGTGACAGCCGGCATCTTTGTGCGGGGCCTCCAGACCCGCCATCTTTATGCACCAACACTACGACACCTCCTGCTACCTCCACCTGGACCATGACCCCGCTACCGAACATCAAGCCACCGTTTCCAAGACTGTCACTGACCTAATCTCCTCTGGAGATCTTCCCATCACGGCCACCAACCTCAAAATTTCCCGATCCCGCATATCCCGCTTCTACCTCCTTCCCAAGATCCACAAACTGGTCTGCCGTGGTAGACCCATCGTTTCAGCCTGTTCTTGCCCCACGGAACTTATCTCTTCCTAGCTCGACTCTATTTTTTCTCCCCTTGTCCAGTCTCTTCCCACCTACATCTGCGACTCTTCTGACACCCTCCACACTTTAACAGTTTCCAGTTTCCTGGTGCCAACCGCCTCCTGTTCACTATGGACGTACAATCCCTCTACACCTCCATCCCCCAACAGGATGACCTAAGGGTGCTCCGCTTCTTCCTTGAACTGAGGCCCAACCAATCCCCATCCACCACCACCCTACTCCGCCTGGCTGAACAAGTTCTCACATTGAACATCTCCTTTGACTCCACTCATTTCCTCCAAATCAAAGGTGTTTCTGTGAGTCCCCGCATCGGTCCTAGCTATGCCTGCCTTGTCGTGGGACATGTCGAACACTAATTGTTCCAGTCCTACACGGGTCCCCTCTCATCTCTGTTTTTCCGGTACATTGATGACTGTATTGGTGCCGTCTGCTGCTTATGCCCTGAACTGGGAAATTTCATTCATTTTGCTTCCAATTTCCACCCTCCCCTCACCTTCACATGCTCCATCTCTGACACTTCCCTTCGATTCCTCGAATTCTCCATCTCCATCTCTGGGGATAGGTTATTGACCAATATTCACTACAAGCCCACTGACTCCCACAGCTACCTGGAGTACACTTCCTCCCAACCAGCCTCCGGTAAGGACTCTATTCCATTTTCATATATATATATACTAGCTGGAGTGCCCGGCGGTGCCGAGGCTTTTTCGAGGGCATGTTGTTGTTGGAAGAGAGAGAGAGAGAGCGACTGGTGGGGGGGGAAGAGAGAGAGCGACTGGGGGGGAAAAGAGAGAGAGCGACTGGGGGGAAGAGAGAGAGCGACTGGGGGGAAGAGAGAGTGACGGGGGGAAGAGAGAGCGACTGGGGGGAAGAGAGAGTGAGCGACTGGGGGAAGAGAGAGAGCGGCTGGGGGGAAGAGAGAGAGCGACTGGGGGGAAGAGAGAGAGCGACTGGGGGGAAGAGGGGGGGAAGTAGAAGGGGGAAGAGGGGGGAAGGGGAGGGGAGGGGGGAAGGGGAGGAGAGGGGGGAAGGGGAGGGGACGGGAGGGGTGGGAGGGGAGGGGGGAAGGGGAGGGAGGGGAGGGCGAGAGGAGGTGAGGGAGGGGAGGGGAGGGGAGGGGGAGGGGAGGGAGGGGGAGGGGAGGGAGGAGAGGGGAGGGGAGGGGAGGGAGGGGAGGGGAGGAGGGAGGGAGGAGGGAGGGGGAGGAGGGGGAGGGAGGGAGGGGAGGGGGAGAGGGGGAGGGGGAGGGAGGGAGGGGAGGGGGAGGGAGGGGGGAGGGGGAGGGGAGGGGGAGGGGGAGGGGAAGGGAGGGGGAGGGAGGGCGGGAGGGGGGAGGGAGGGGGAGGGGGGGAGGGGATGGGGAGGGGAGGGGAGCGGGAGGGGAGGGGGAGGGGGCGGAGGGGGAGGGGGAGAGGAGGCGCGGGTTGTTGTGAGAGGGGAGAGGGAGCGGGTGGGAGGGGAGGGGATGGGAGGGGGGAGGGAGCAGGGGGTAGGGGAGGGGGGAGGGGGGGAGTCCCCGAGCCCCGCCCACCCCCGATCTCCCGAGGCTCCCCCCCCGGTCTCCCGAGGCTCCCCCCGCCCCGATCACCCGAGCCCCGCCTCCCCGATCTACCAAGCCCCGCCCCCCCGATCTCACGAGCCCCGCCTCCTCCCGATCTCCCGAGCCCCGCCTCCCCCGATCTCCCGAGCTGCGCCCCACCCGATCTCCCGCGCCCCGCCCCCCCCAGCCTATTGAGCCCGGTCCCCCGATATGCTGAGCCCCGCCCCTCCCGATCTCCCGTGGCTAGCCCCCCCCTCCGAGGCTCTGCCCCCACCCCCCCGATCTCCCGAGGCTCGCCCCCCACCCCCTCCGGTCTCCCGAGGCTCGCCTCCCCCCCCGATCTCCCGAGGCTCGCCCCCCCGATCTCCCGAGGCTCGCCCCCCCGATCTCCCAAGGCTCGCCCCCTGATCTCCCGAGGCTCGACCCCCCACCCGATCTCTGGAGCCCCGATCTCTGGTGTCCCGCCCCCCCGCCCGTGCTGGCTTCAAGAGCAGAGAGACCCCGCCCTCCGCCCGAGCTCCGGTTGCCTTGTTAACCCTCCTCCTCTCTCCACCTCCCGATCTCCGGTCCTGGGCCTGAGCGGCCGATTGCGTGAACAAAGACCCTCCTCACCTGTCATGGAGTTGAAGTCTCCGAAAGCGGCCACGGTGCCCCAGGCCTCTTCCCCCGCGCATTCAGGAGGCGCCGGGAAGAGAGAGAGACAGACTGGGGGGGGGAAGTGTTAGAGGCCGCCGCGCACCTGCTCCGCAGAGCTCCGTGATGCCACCGCCGCACCAGCCTTTACTAAGATGGCGGCGGTAGCCACGCTCGGCTGAGGCCCGCCCCTCCAGCCTTCACAAAGATGGCGGCGATCGGGGGCCGCTTGTTGACAGGGGTCGGGAGGTGCCTAGCTGGGGCGGGGGTGTGGAGGAGAGGCCGAGGCTTCGAGGCCTACCTGGAAAAACGGGGAAAGGTAGGAAAATTAATGAGATTAGATAAAAGATTTAGAAAGTAATTAACTTTTTTTAAGAAGAATATGTGTTTTAAAAGCAACTTTTTTTTTAAAGACGCAGAAAGCGGGAAAAAGAAAGGAAAAGTTTGGAATCAAGGTGGCGGCGACTCACCTCGGTTCAGAACGATAAGGCCCGCCCACACATGCACCGATTGGTCGACCGTCAGGTGACCGAAGAGTAGGATTGGTCAATCGTCCCGTCACTCGACCGTAGGAGGGCCCGGCCGCACGCGCCAGCAACCCGGCATACGATTGGTCGACCTCGAGGTCACTCTATCTCTAATGAGCGGATAATGAGCTGCTAATGAGCGGAATGTTGAACATTTTTTGGATACCGCGGGCGCAATTTTTGTCCGGCCGAAATATAAATATGCTTACGACCGTTTCGGAACGGTAAGCTTTCTTTCGACGTAACGCACGCGTAGGTGCGCCCTATAACTTTCGAGTGCATAGCCGGACAGACGCACACATGAGGACAGACAGACAGATAGACAGACAGATAGACAGACAGACAGACAGAAGTATCCGTTTTTATATATAGATTTGTTATTTCTTGATACACACTTTTGCTTGGCATTTATTCTTCCCTCTCACAAGGCAGCTGTCCTTCATTCTGCCAGGGCAATTCACACCTCATCTAGAGCCATCCTTTGTTCCTTAAACTGTCCCATTACCAACTGCTCTTGCCTTGAATATCTCTTAATGTCTCTCAATATCTCTTTATCTCTCCTGCTTTCTATCCTATCACTGACCTTCCCTTTTTTCTTTAATCCCCTTCCCCTTTTCCCAGCCCCTAAACCTGCTTTAAAATCTATTCATTTTCCTGTTTTTTTCCAGTTCTGACGAAAGGTCATCGACCTGTAAATATAACTTTGTATCTCTCTCCACAGATGCTGCCTGGCCTGCTGAGTTTTTCCAGCATTTTCAGTTGTTATTTTGGATTTCCAGCATCTGCAGTATTTTGCTATCGTCTTTGTGCAGGGCGGCAGGGAGGAAGGGTGTGGGGCAGAGATGCCATCTTTGTGCAGGACGCTGATGCCGCCATCTTTGTGCAGGGCCCAGAGCCGCCATATATATCTGGGGCACGGGAGACGCCATTTTTGTGTGGAGCACCTGTGCCGCCATCTTTGTGGCGGTCCCCAGAGCTGCCATCATTGTGTGGGTCACGGGTGTTGCCAACTTTGTGCGTGGCGCGGGTGCCGTCAACTTGATGTGGGGCCCCAAAGTCACCAGCCTCCCGCTGGCCCTGGTGCCGCCATCTTTGTGTGGGGCCCAGAGCCGCCATCATTGCGCGGTGCACCGGTACTGCCATTTTATTGCTGGTTGCGGGTGCTGCCATTTTTGGGCGTGGCATGGGTGCCATCAGCTTGATGCGTGGCCCCAGTGCTACCATATTTGTGCCAGTTCCCAGGGCCACCATCTTTGTGCGCATCGCGTGTGCCGCCATCATTGTGCGTGGCGCGGGTGCCGGTCATCTTCATGTGGGGCCATAGAGATGCCATATTTCTACGCGGCCCCAGAGCCGTCATCTTCGCGTAGGTTGCCGATGTCACCATCTTTGTGTGGGGCCCCAGAGCTGCCATCTTTCACCGGGGTGCCACAGCGGCCAAGTTTGTGCTGGGCCTCAGAGCCGCTATTTTTGTGCAGGGCTTGCTTGCCGCCATGTTAATGTGGGGCCACAGCGCCGCTCTCTTTGTGCTGGATTTCAGAGTTGACATCTTTGTGCGGGGCCAATCACCCGCCATTTTGCAGCGGGGTCCAAGAGCCTTCATTTTTGTGCTGGGCCCCCAGAGCCACCAACTTTGTATGGAGCGCGCTTGCCACCATTGTTATGTGGTGTCCCAGAGCTGCTATCTTTGCACGGGGCCAATGAGCTGCCATGTTTGTGTGGAGTCCGAGAGCCACCATCATTGTGGGGGGCCAAGGAGCCGCCATCTTTGTGCAGGGCTCCAGAACCGCAATCTTTGTGCTGGGCCCCAGAGCCGCCATTTTGAGCGGTGTCCCAGTGTCGCCATCTTTGTGCGGTGCCCCTTACCGCCATCTTTTTGCGGGGTGCCACGATATCAGGCCCAGTGTACTCTCAAATCTCAGGCTGCAAATTCTCCATTTCTTCTCATCCTTTAATGAATTTTACAATCAGAGTAAAGGGATATTTGCCCACGTTCTTCAACTGCTCTCTGAACTTAGTCTGGGTCACGGCATAAATCCCAGTGTTTGTGCAGCAACTCAGCAGCTGCAGCCCGAATCCCAGTTCCTGTACATACTCAGGTAGAAATGCCGACTCATACCCCAAATACCACGTCTGCCACCATATTGAATACACCATAAACAATGCCCATAACAGGATGAAATTCCCAGAGATAACAAGCAATAAAATGATGGATTTCCTGCGGCTCTCCATTTCTGGGTCTCAGGGACTCTCCCCACTGCTGGGACCCCGGAGTCTCTTGCGGGCTCTGCTGGAAACTAAAATGTGTCTGACAGTGACAGCATTGAGCAGCAGAATCACCACAAATGGGACCCCTGGGGTGAGAATATAATGAAGGAGCTCGATTGTTCCCCAGACCCGTGAAAACTGAACATCCTCTGTGACATCACAAAACCAGGGCATGTTCCAAAGCAAGTACTGATCTGTGAACATAAAATACCAGAAAATGTTTTTTAAACCGCTCTGTTCCCAGAACAACAGCTGCCATTTTCTCAGTGCAATATTTAGTTTTCAGCTTCTGGCTACAAATAACCACAAATCGATCAAAGGTGAAAGTGACGGTGAACCAGACAGAACAGTCTGTGGCGGCGAACAGCAGGACGGCGTGGATGTTACACACGGGTATGGACTCCACGATAGCAAACTGTACACCATAAACAATCGGAATGTGCCTCAATATCAGGTCGAGGATAACGACCAGTAGATCCGCTGTTTCCAGGGCCACCAGGTAGCGAGTGACACATTTGGAGAGTCCGCACTTTCCTCGAGACAGGATCACAATCGTCACTAAGTTAACTGTGAGGAAGGGAAATTAAAAGGGAAATTACACATCAGGCTGGGAGCAAAAGCAGCATTTTGTTGGAAATCGGGCTGAAATCTCCAACTCATTAGCGACATTTACTGATATAACCTAATCCTATTATCTGTGAATCTTAATACCGGCTTTACTGTAAGAATAATTGGGAGTATATCGTGGAATCAATAAATGAAATGGGACTAAATAAAATATGAAATTAAGAGGTGTTTGATCAAGGAGAGATTAAATGATAGACCTACATTTTGCCCAGCAGACCAATGCAGCGCCCTAGGTACCAGCGACTCAAAGGACCAGACCCTCTCAGGAATCCGTCGTGTCCCGGGATCAGTCAGCATTTGGAGTGGTGCAATTTGCTTCTGTATCCCTGCATTAGGGGAGCGGGAAATCCCGCTTGGACTCCTGCTCCTGGTTAGAATATACATCATATTTAGAACTGAAAAAGAATGCAACAGCAAAATACAGGAACTGCAAACTTGGCATGCAATAGAAACATAGAAACGTAGAAGATAGGAGCAGGAGTAGGCCATTCGGTCCCTCGAGCATACTCCTACATTCAGTAAGATCATGGCTGATCATTCAAACTCAGCACACTGTCCCTGCCTTCTCCCCATATCCCATGATCCATTTAGCCTACACTAATAATTACAGTCAATTTTATGTAAAATGTACAGATGGAATATGACAATGCTAAGATAATAAATGCAAGTTTACTGTAGGAATTATTTTGAAGACTGACTTTTCTAAATTTTTGTTGCAATACACAAATTGTAGCTCATTGAAAGGAAGATTTGCCAAGTAACATTGCAAATAATGGATTCTGAATTAAAGTAAAGAGTGATATTTGACCAGGTAATGACTCACTAAATGCATTTATCAGCATCGAAATCAGACGATTTATCCCACAAGCAAAGTGCCGCCGAATGCTGTTGTAAAGTATCTGAACACAAATGGAAGAAATGTATCCCTATACTTTTTCACCTGTTGTTTCCAAAATGTGCAGAAAATATTGGACGAGAAGATATCAAAGGATTTTCTAAACTTCAGTACTTCAGTTACAATCAGCTGGGATTGTTTATCCTGAAATACAGCAGGAGGCAATAGAGAATCACTCTGGGTCTCACTGACAGATCCATTGAAATGTGACAGACGGGCATGGGAGCCAATTGTAAATTCAAAACAATGATAGGAAATAAATGAATTGAAATCTGGCTAAATGAACATTTTGTGAGAATGAAAATTATCCTTTTATTCCTACTTTAAACATCAGAAGCAGCGCCATTAAAGCAGAACTGGAGAGGGTGGGGAAGGAGATACTGACTGTAACTGAATGATTAGCGGATATTTCAGGCATTTAAAAATGTGGATGTGATCTGCCAGGATTTGTTCCTGTGACTCTGTAAGTAACCATATGGAGCAGTTGGGGAAAACAAACGCATCATCCTGCAGATACTGGAAATCGGAAATGAAAACAGAAAATGCTGGAAATACGCAGCGTGTCAGGCAGCATCAGTGGAAAGAGAGAGAAACAGAATTAAGGTTTCAGGTCGATGACCTTTTTCCATTAGGTGAAAAGTCTCCTAAACCAAGACAGCATTCTTCGGATCTGGTACTAATGTTCAGTGCAAGTAGCAAACTGAAATTTGTTAAATAAAGAGCCACCTCCAATAAATTTACTTGAGTTGAATATAGAACATTTGATTCTTGGTAAGACAATGTCAGCTTCCGAATCAATAGCTGAGAGCAGCGCGGATGGGATGGGGCACGAAAAAGAGAGAAACACAGTTAAACATGTGGGGGAAAAGTCGGTTGGTTATTGCTTCCCTTTAGCGCCTCCTGGGGGCGCTACCGGGTTGCTAGTTGCTTAGCACCCGAGCGCGGCTATTTTATCGCTGCTCACAAAATTGTTCATTCGTTTTGCAGTGGCGCTAAGCACAACACCATGATTGCCCCCGTCTGCAGATCGTGACGTCCTGTGAGCGTGCAACGCCTGTGTAGCACCCTTGACCGGATATTGAGTCACGCCCCGTGCCTTTCCACCTGCTGCTAGGAACGACAGGTAGAGGGGGACATTTTCAAGTCGGGAAGGACCTACTGTGCGCTATTTAAAGGCGGCCGCTTCCTGCCTTTTTCTGCTGGCAAAATTTTTGGTATATGCAGGTTGAGAGGCAGAGAGCCGTCTGGAGAGATTCGACGCTGACAGAAGTAGTTTTGAGTCCTGAGCAACATTTTGGAGATTCATTTTTATTAAACCCTCCTTCTAACAATATTTAGCAGCTTCGATGGGGTCTGCAATAACTCGGGCGTCGTCGTCCAGCTTCACCTTCGGAGACAGCAGAGGCATAGACAGAGAATGGCAAACGTGGCCAGAAGGAGTAGGGCCAACACGCCTCTGACAGGAGAGCATACCCTCCCTGGGTATTCAGGGAGCAATTCTCCTCCTGTATCAATTTGTCTGTGTTTCCAGTGGCTGCTCTTCAGCAAGGAGTTGGTCACTGAGCTCTGCACTTCCTGCTCAGCCTCAGCTCAGGACAAGTACACCATCTGTCGGTGACAGCGAAGGTGACAGTCGCTCTGAAATTCTAATTCAGCAGTATCTTTCAGGCTTCTACTGGGGAAATAACGAATATCTCCCAGTTCGCTGTTCATGGTAACAAAGGCTCTGTATAAGACGAGACGGCAGTACATCTCTCCCCATGACCCAGGACAAACAGCGTGAACACACCTGCGGCTTTGTGAGGATAGTGCGCTTCCCCATGGTTCAGGGTGGCATGTGACATTGCTGGCACCTCATGAGAATACAGAGGAGTTCCAAAAGCACAAGGGCTTCCACTCTCTGAATGTCCAGTTGGTCTGTGACCACAGAAAACTCATACTCGCCGTCAATACCCGCTATCCTGGAGGCAGCCACGATAATTTTATCCTGCACCAGGCTGGTGTCGCAGACTTCTTCCAACCACAGCATCAGTCCACTCTGTACCTGGCTGATGGCTCCGGTTCATAACCCCAACACCCCTGCTGAGCTGCAATACAATGAGAGTCATAGCTCCATCAGGAATCTCAAAGAGCAGACGATCGATGTCTTGTAACACCGGTACCGGTGTCTGGACCACTCAGGGGGAACCCTGCAGTACTCTTCAGAGCGAGTCTCCCTCTTCAATGTTGTGTGCGGCATGCTTCATAACATGGCAGTCAGGACATTTAGTCATTGCCACGAGGGATTGGTGCACCACCTGAGGAGGAGGAGGATGAGGGAGAGGAGGAGGAGGAGTCATAGAGTAATACAGCACTGAAAGAGGCCCTTCAGCCCATCGTGACCATTCTGGCCATCAAGCCCTGTCTTTTCTAATCCCATTTTCCAGCATAGTTCATAGCCTTGTATGCTGTGGCGTTTCAAGTGCTCATCTAAATGCTTCTTGAATGTTGCGAGGTTTCTTGCCTCTACCACCCTTTCAGGCAGTGAGTTCCAGAGTCCAAACACCCTCTGGGTGAAAACGTTTTTCCTCAATCCCCTCTAAACCTCCTGCCCCTTACCTTGAAACTATACCCTCTGGTTATTGATCCCTATGCTAAGGGGAAATGTTCCTTTCTATCTACCCAATCTATGCCCCTCATAACTTTGTACACCTAAATCAGGTCCCGCCTCAGCCTTCTCTGCTATAAGGAAAACAACCCCAGCCTGTCCAGTCCATCTTATTAGCTAAAGCGCTTCAGCCCAGGCAACATCCTGCTGAATCTCCTCTGCACTCTCTCCAATGCAATCACATCCTTGCTATAGTGTGGCGACCAGAACTGCACACAGTATTCCAGCAGTGGCCTAATTGCGTTTTCTACAGCTCCATCATAACCTCCCTGCTGTTATATTCTATGCCTCGGCTAATGAAGGCAAGTATCCCATATGCCTTTTTAACTACCTTATCTACCTGACCTGCTGCCTCCAGGGATCTATGTATATGCACACGAAGGTCCCTCTGATCCTTTGTTCTTCCTAAGGTCCTACCATTCATTGTTTATTGCCCTGCCTTGTCTGTTCTCCCAAAATGCATTATCTCACACTTTTCAGGGTTAAATGCCATTTGCCACTGTTCCGCCCATCTGACCAACCCGCCTATATCGTCCAGTAGCCTGAGGCTTCCCTCCTCGCTATTTAACGCTCCAACAATTTTCGTGTCATCTGCGAACTTGCTGATCATACCTCTTACATTCATATCTAAAAAAAATAATGTACACTACAAACAGCAAAGGACCCAGCATCAATTCCTGTGGTACACCACTGGACACAGGCTTCCAGTAACAAAAACAACCTTCGACAATTACACTCTGCCTCCTGCATCTAAGCCAATTTTGGATCCAATGTGCCAAATTGCACTGGATGCCACGGGCTCTTACCTTCTTGACCAATCTCCCTTGCGGGACATTGTCAAAAGTCTTACTGAAATCCACGTAGAATACATAAGCTGCACGACCCTCATCCACACACCTAGTCACTCCCCCGAAAAATTCAATCGAATTGGTTAGACATGATTTCCCCCTGACAAAGTCATGCTGACTATTCTTGATTAATCCTTGCGTCACCAAGAGGAAACTAATTATTTCCCTCAAAATGTTTTCCAATACTTTCCCTGCCACTGATGTTAGGCTTACTGGCCTATATTTCCCTGGTTTATCCCTACTACCCTTCATGAATAATGGTACTACGTTAGCAGTCCTGCAGTCCTCTGGCACCTCCCCTGTGGCCAGCGAAGTTCTGACAATGTATGTCAGAGCCCCCGCACTCTCCTCCCGTGCCTCACACAGCAGCCTGGGATACATCTCGTCTGGACCTGTGGATGTAATCACGTTTAAGTCTGCTAAAACCGCTAGTACCTCCTCCCTCTCAATACTAGTTTGTTCAAGTATATCACAATCCCCCTGCGTGATTGCTATGCCTAGATTGTCCTTCTCCATCGCGAACACAGATGCAAAATGTTCATTAAAAACCTCATCCACATCTTCCGGCTCTACACAGAGATTGCCACTTTGGTTCCTAATGGGCACTACTCTTTCCCTGGGTATCCTCTTGCCCTTAATATATTCATAAATCGTCTTGGGATTTTCCTTTATTTTGCCCACCTGTGTTATTTCATGCACCTCTTCGCTTTCCTAATTTATTTTTTATGTACCCGCCTGCAATTTCTATACTCCTCTAGGGCATCCACTGCTTTTAGTCGTTTGTTTCTGCCAAAAGCCTCCCTTTTCTTTCTAATCCATTCTTGTATATCCATTGACATCCAGGGTTCCCCGTGCTTGTTGGTCGCACCCTTGACCTTTACGGGAACATGTTGCCATTGTACTCTCTCTATTTCCTTTCTGAAAGATTCCCACTGCTGTGATGTGGATTTTCCTATGAGTAGCTGATCTCAGTCCACTTTGGCCAGATCCTGCCTTATCATATTAAAATCGACCTTCCCCCAATTTAGAACATTTATTTCCGGTCCATCTTTGTCCTTTTCCATGACGACATTAAATCTCACCGAATTATGGTCACTGTCACCAAAATGCTCTCCTACTGACACTTCTGCCACTTGCCCAGTTACATTCCCTACAATCAGGTCCAGTACTGCCCAGTACTGTAGGACTTTCTACATGTTGGAATAAAGCTCTCCTGGATGCCCTTTGTGAATTCTGCACCCTCTAAGCCTTTCAAACTCTGACGATCCCAGTTAATATTGGGGAAGTTGAAATCCCATACTATTATTGCACTATTATTTCTACACATCTGTGAGATTTGCCTACATATCTATTCCTCTATCTCCCCCTGATTGTCCGGGGGGCCTATAGCACACGCCCAGAAAAGTGCTTGCAAACATTTTTTCTTTCTAAGTTCTACCAATATTGCCTAATTAGAGGAACATGCTAAGATATCATCCCTCCTTACAGCTATAATTGAATCCTCCTCTTTTACACCCCCTTCATCTTGCCTGAAGATTTTATACCCCGAAATATTGAGCTGCCAGTCCTGCCCCTCCATCAAACATTCTCTGTGATAGCAAACAATATCATACTCTCATGTGTTCAGCAGCACCTTCAATTCATCTGCCTTACTCGCAAGACTCCTTGCATTAATAAAATGCCATCCAGCCTTGCCATACTTCCTTGTGCCGTTACATATTTGCTCTGCCTTCAAGGCTGATTTGTTTTTTCCTCTATATTTAGCTGTGGATCACCCTCTACTCCGTATCCCATCACCCTGCTAAGTTACTTTAAACCCACCCAACAATACTAGCAAACATCCCCGCAAGGATGTTGGTCCCGTTCTGGTTCAGCAGGAGCAGGAATAGGGAGAGGAGGAGGAGGAGGAGGATGAAAAGGAGAATCAGCAGCACCAACGTGGGAGGGAGTCGCACAATGTTGCCACTGGAAGGGCCGTTCGTGAATGGCTCATTAGACACCGATTCTAAACCATCACTGAGAAGATGGCTTCTGGGTTGAAGAAGCACATCATTGAAAGTATCCCACAACACTTATTGCTGGGCAAAGCTGCAATGATTCAAATCAGGAAAGAGGTAAAATAACAATAAAACAAATATTTATGTTACAAACTCTAAGCCATTCATTCAGGACAAACAGAAACAAACCCAACAATTCATGACCTACCAATATTCGTTCTTCCAACATGGAGATAAAAGGCAAAACAGTAAACACATATAACATTAAAAACCTCGAACTTTCCCACAAATATTCCACTGATGTATTTACAGAATGTACTGTTTGGCCTTCGAGGGTGACCTCCCTTCCATGTGCACTACCCCCTTCCCACCCTACTGCTCCTCCTAATGTGGCCCCAGTGGCTGCAGCAAGGCTGGTGGACGGTAGCTGAATGCTGGATCCAGAGATTGCCTTGAAGGATGCCCTCGACCAGTTCTGGGCCTGGAGGGCCCGGCTGCAGACTGCACCAACTCTGCATGGGCGGCAGCAGTCTGGGCTGGATGTGTTGCAATGGGGAAGTGGCAGTGGTCGGAGCAGGAATGCTGTCATCCTGAGAGTTGACAGCACCTTCCTGCTCGACCAACACACTACCACTCACCTGGGGCAAAATCTTAGCATCTGGATTAATCTGCTCGAGCACAGATTGCTGGCCTGCTGCAGTACTGTGAGATCCCCGAGGGAATGTGGGCGACCCAACGAGTATTACAGCTGTCAGTGCTTGTGTGACATCAATCCCAAACTGTATGGAAGCAGTTTGAGAATGGATGGCACCAGCCAATGACTCAATTGCAGCACTAAAGATTTGCGTTGTGCCAGCCTGTGCTGCATTGGATCGAGCCTCCTCACCCATTACACATGTCTTTGAGTCAGCATGGTCTCCCTGCAAGTCCACCATCCTCTGCGAAAGGCATGGAGGGTTCAAGAATTTGCACACAGATGACATGTGCTAGTGGCGGACTCCTACAAGCTCCTAGCCACTCCATCCATGCTGTCGGGCACCCTTGCCATTGCACCCATCAGGTCAGTGTGCAGGCTCAATGCCTGGATATTCCTGGCTGCGATGTCGAGGTCCTCATCTGAGTCCTGTGCAGCAGAACTCCCGGGCCTAATTCCCCTACCCACATGGCATTGCTGCAGCCCGCTGGGTCCAGGAGCTTCGCCCTCATCAGACCCTAACACCCTGCTCCCCTCCAGGGAAGGCGTGGCCCCAGAGGCCGATGAGTCACCCTCGGCAGATGCAGGCAGTGAGGCTCCGGCTTGTTCTTCCTCCTCGCCTGGTTTGTCACTGCCACTGGCAGGTTGTGGGACAGGCTGGTCAGCTGGTGGTTCACTATCTGAAACAAGGGAGGTACAAGAGTTGCTTTAGCGTGAGGGTATGGGGGCAGGAAGGGAGCAAGGACTGGAGACAGTTAGTTGGATTGAAAGTGTGAAATGCTGGTGTTGTGAGGGCGAAGTTGTAAAAGCGAGGAGAGAAAGCTGATGAATATACCATTGCTGTCGCAAGGTGATCAACCTCTGCAGCGGCCATGACACCTATGACCTGCCTGGCATCGATGCTGTGAACAATGTCCTCCAACACATTAAGGGGGTGCGTCGGGGCGACGGTCCTGCTCCCGTGTGTTGCTGCTCCAGTCTATTATGAGAGAGCTTGGCCTGCCAGAAAAAAGACAGCGTGTGAGTGAGTGTGCAGGCATGTGTTTGGCAATTATGCCTACCTTATTTGAATAGCCGTTATTGCGTGCAGCCATGTGTTTGGCAGATGTGCCTCCCAAAGTTTAACATCCATTAATGTGTGCTAGGTGTGGGATGAGCAGGTGTGTTTTATGAGATAGCCATAGGCCTTGGATGAGTGTTGGATATTTGGGTCTGTAAACACTCTGGACACAGAGTGAAGTTGAGGTGTAGGGATGTAGAAGAATTGACTACCCGAGCGAGGTCCTTGAATTTCTTCTGACGTTGGGTGTGGATCCTTGGCACCAGGCTCCTTGAGGAGACGTGCTGAGCCACCTCCCTCCACACCCTTCTAAAGTCCCGTGTCAATAACCTCCTGCCAATCACAGGGAATATCACTGCCCGTCGCCATTCAACAGTGCCAACCAGAGCCACGAATTCCTCGTCACTGAAGTGCCCAGCTCTTTCACTGGGCCTCTCCATTATTGCTTCTTTGCAGGTCCGTCGAGGTCCTGATTTAAAGCTGCAATGAACATTGTGCAGTTGGCCAGCAAGATGGCCCCAACCTCTTTAAGAGCTGGATGGCGCCAGTCTGTTTGACCTCTATGGTCAGCGACAGCGTCTGAGCTTCAGTAGCGCTCTGAGGTAGCGCCTCATAAATAGCAAGAATAATATTAGAGTGTAACATGGTTTCTAGAATTAATAACCGGACATAGATCCTTACTAGGAACACCAACAGCAGTGAGGAGGGGATAGTAAATCATTTGTATATCATAACATATTCCAATATCTTAATCACTTCACTCCAATCCATGCCTTCCCTTCTGTTAGTGTCTGGTGGTCTTTGTGCTGGGGGCAGCGCGCTGACTGTGTGAGGTGACACAGTGAAGGGAGCTCTTTATTTAGAGCAGAGGGAAATCCCCGAGTGACATCATTAGGCCTCACTGTAACTGGCATTAATTATAGTCAATGAACAAAGAGACTCATTGAACCACTGTCACCACGACACTTTGCTGCAGCATAATCTAGCTCACGTTATTTTACACGATTTTAAATTAAAAGTGAGTGAATACGCAATATTTCACCCACCCATAACATAAGAACATAAGCGTTATGAGCAGGATAAGGCAATACGGCCCTTCAAGCCCTAGAATGAAAGAGATCATGGCTGATCTTCGAGCTCAAATCCACATTCCCCCCATCCACCCCATCCTCATCCTCATATTCCTTGAATCCCGTAGAGTATAAAAATACCAAGGATAGAACATAGGGAAGGGAATTTATTTTCCTGTATTGATCTAAAGCTGAGAACAAATGCCGAGAAAATGACAGAAAAAGGAAGGGTTAATGTGCTAGCTGTGTCTCAGTGGGTAGCACACTCGCCTCTGACTCAGAAGGTAGTGGGCTCAAGTCCCACTCCAGGGACTTATAGTGCATAAATCTAGGATGGGACTCCAGTGCAGTGCTGAGGGAATGCTGCACTGTCGGAGGTGCCGTCTTTCAGATGAGAATTTAAACGGAGATCCTGTCTGCGCTCTCAGTGGATGTAAAATATCCCTTTGCGAAGAAGAGCCGGGGAGTTATTCCCGGTGTCATGGCCAATGTTTATCCCTCAATCAACATAACAGAAACAGATGATCTGGTCATTATCTTATTCCTCTTTTTGGGAGTTGCTGTGCACAAATCGGCTGCCGCCTTTCCCACACTGCAACTGTGACTACACTTCCAAAAGTACTTCATTGGCAGTGAAGCGTTTTGAGATGTCCGGTGGTCGTGAAAGGCGCTATATAAATGCAAGTCTTTCTTTCTTAAAAGATAGAATCATAGAATGGTTATAACGCAGAGGGAGGCCGTTCGGCCTGTCGAGCTCGTGCTAGCTCTCTGCAAGAGCACTTCAGCAAGTCCTGCTCCCACGCCCTTTCCTGTAGCTCAGCATTATTTCCCCTTTATGTACTTAACCAATTCCATTCTGGCAGTGCATTCCAGATTCTCGCCACGTGCTGCATAAAAAAGTTTTTCTTATGTCGCCTTTGGTTCTTCTGCCAATCATATTAAATATTTGTCATCTGATTTGCGACCATTCCACCAATAGGAACTGTTTCTGCCTATCTACTCTATCCAGACCCCTCATGATTTTGAACACCTCTATCACATCTCCTCTCAGCATTCTCTGCTCTTAAGATAACAACCCCAGCTTCTCCAGTCTATCCACATAACTAAAGTCCCTCATCACAGAATCACAGAAACCCCACAGTGCAGATAGAGGCCATTTCGGCCCATCGTGCCTGCCCGACACATATCCCACCCGATCCCCGTAACCCCTACATATCCCACCCTATCCCTGTAACCCCACGTATTTTAATCCCTCTAACACTAAGGGTCAATTTATCATAGCCAATCAACCTAACCCACACATCTTTGGACTGTGGGAGGAAACCGGAGCACCCGGAGAAAACCCACGCAAACACGGGGAGAATGTGCAAACTCCACACAGACAGTCGCCCCAGGCCGGATTCGAACCAGGGTCTCTGGCGCTGTGAGGCAACAGTGCTAACCACTGTGCCACCGTCACTTGAACCGTTCTTATAAATCCTTTCTGCACCCTCTCTATGGCATTCAAATCTTACCTAAATTGCGCTGCCCAGAATTGGACACAATGGGTCAGTAAATCCGGTCCAAACGTGTGATTACGGACGGGGTACTTACGTGTGGGCTCGTTGGAAGTGCCGGATTTCAGCATGCACAGCGCATGCGCGGGAAACCGGCATTTCCTCCAAGGGGTTCAGAGATCCAACGCTTGTGCGCAGGACTCTGCGCGCACGCGTTGAACTTTCTTCTTTTTGACAGGTTTGCGCGTGTGTATGGGCCTCTCCTTTTTACGAATGTAAAAAGGAGACGTGAGGACTTCATTCTTTAAGGTACGTGGTCTATTACTTAAAATTATAACATTTTTTCCACGGCTTTATTGTTTTTAAGGACTTTACAGTAAGGTAAGTGTAGTTTTAGACCCGATTTTTAAAAAAATTATTTTTTTCAAAAATTTGATAAATTGTTTAAAATAGTTTTTTAAAGTTATTTATAGTTTATTTAATTATTGGGATGTTTTTTAAAGTTTTATTTAAAGTTATACTACTCTTTTGGGCGCCCGTACTTTTCATGAGTTTGACAGTTCTTACTATCAAACTCATGAATGAAGTTTCCCCTCCCCTGATTGGCTGCACAGTGCTCACCTGATCGCAGCAGGCACATCGAACTAAGTACGCCACTGGATCAGGTAAGCACAGCACGCCGACATCTGAACCGGGCCAGTGACAGGCATTCCAAGCAGGCCCAGGCTTCAGATGTCGGCGCGCCGGGTGAGTGCACATCGGGGGCTTGCACGCGCGGCAAGCCCCCGATCCTAATTTCTGGGCCAATAATCCAGTTGAGGCCGAAGAAGTGTGTTATAAAGATCATCATAACTTCCTCATTTCTGTACCCTATGCCTCCACTTATGAAGCCCAGGATCCTGAATGCTTTTTTAACCACTTTCTCAAACGGCCCTGGAAACATCAACTATTTCTGCACATATACCCCCAGGTCTCTCTGTACTTGCACGCTTTTATAATTGTACCCTTTAGTTTATGTTGCCTCTCCTCATTCTTCCTACCAAAATGTATCACTTTACACTTTGCTTTTTAGTGTTCGTGTGTTGATAAAGACACTGAAGACAGGAGTTGGTTCATAGGTGTTTACTAAGCAAAGTCTGGCGGGGGGTTGTAACGGATATACACAATATGCAGGCTTATATAGCCCGAGTGGCAATTATCAGCATTACAGCACACCTGGGGCTCGTAAATGCACATACACTACAATTCCTCCCCTTTTAGCTAACCAGTACATCATATTTTAAGTAATTATTAATTACATGTTATAAGAAAAATAATATACACATTGCTGTCGTTAATTAATTATAAGTCAGTCTCTCAGGAGGCTTCCTGACTCGGTCCGGATAACGCCTCGGGGGTGTAGTAGTTTCTGGTGGTGTAGTAGGTTCTTTTGGCAAGGCTGATTCGGCTTGAATGCCAGTGTCAGGTTCATCGGGTTCCAGTATCACCGGATCGGAGGTAGATATGGGTATCTCTACTTCATCGTTAGGCGTATAGAGTTGTGGTGTAGGTTGTCCCTTTTCGGATGACTTTATGATTTGCTCAGCATGGCGCCTTATGATGCTTTCTCCGATGTCCACGGTATACATCAGTGGTCCTAGTCGTGTGCAGATAGTTCCAGGCTGCCATTTCTCGGTACGGTAGTCCTGGGCTAAAACTTGTTGACATATCTGGAAGGTTCTAGTTGGCCTTTCATTCATGCCTTGAAACTGCCGGTTCTCCACGTCCCTTCTGATGTTGGGCTTCACCAAATCCAGCCGGCATCTTAGGTTTCTATTGAAGAACATCATGGCGGGAGTTTGGTTGGTAACCATATGTGTGGCATTCCTGTATGCGAATAAGAAGTTATCCACCTTGTGCTGAAGTTTTATGTCTTCATTACCCATGGCCTTTATGGCCTTCTTGAAGGTCTGGACAAACCTTTCAGCCAATCCATTTGTGGCGGGATGGTATGGGGCGGACGAGTAGTGCTTACCCCATTATTTTTTAAGAACTTCCTGAAGTCTTCGGACACAAATTGTGGTCCATTATCAGAACATATCTGTTCCGGCAGCCCATTCCTGGCAAATATGGTCCTTAATACTGTGATGTTTTTTTCCATGGTGGTGGAGGACATCTTTATTACCTCCGGCCACTTGGAGTGTGCATCAACCGCGATTAAGAACAGTGAGTCCATAAATGGACTAGCAAAGTCGATGTGCACCCTTTGCCAGGGAGATGAGGGCCATTCCCATGGATGTAGAGGGGCTTGTGGTGGAGCGTTTTGGACCTTCTGGCATCCTAGGCAGCTCTTGGTCATTTCTTCGATTCTCCATCGATAACTCGCCACCATACAAACGCCCTAGCTAGGTTTTTCATTTTTACTCCACCCAGATGCCCCTCGTGAAGCTCCTTTAGCACTTTATCCTGGGGTTTGGGTGGAATCACCACTCTGGGTCAACACATCAAGGTTCCTCGGCACACTGACAGCTGTTCTCTTCTTTGCGAGAATGCTGGCAACAGTGGTTCGCCATGTGCTGGCCATCCTTTCACTGTTAAATCGTAGACCCGTGAGAGAGTCGGGTCATTTCTCATCTCCCTTTCAATGGCAGAATTTGTTACTGGTAGACATTCCACTATGGTAGAGTGGAACATCTCTACTGGCTCTACTGTATGTGCCTCTTCTACCGTTGGCAACGGTAGGCGCGATAAACCGTCAGCATTCCCATGCTGCTTTGATCCTTTGTATTCTATGTTGTATTGGTGTGCCCCTAGAAAAAGGGACCACCTCTGTAGTCTTTGCGCTGTCATAATAGGAACACCCTTTTTAGGGTTGAATATGGAGATGAGGGGTTGATGGTCAATCAACAAGGTAAACTTTTGTCCGTGTAGGTACTGGTTGAATTTCTTCACTCCCCATACCAGGTTGACTGCTTCCCTGTCGATTTGGGCATAGTTACGCTCAGCTGAGTTTAATGAGCGTGACGCAAAAGCTATCGGCCGTTCTGAACCATCAGGGAATTTATGGGATAATACTGCTCCTATGCCATAAGGGGATGCATCGCACGCCAGTCTGATTGGCAGTGATGGGTTGTAATGAGCCAAAACTTCTTCGGATGTGATTAAGTCTTTGCATTTATGGAAGGCACGTTTACACTCTTCGTTCCATTTCCAAATCACACCTGTTTGTAGAAGTTCGTTAAGAGGGTGTAGAAGAGTTGATAAGTTCGGTAAAAATTCATGATAGTAATTTATTAATCCCAGGAACGACCTTAATTGTGAAACATTTTCAGGTGCTGGGGCTTTTATGACCGCTTCAATTTTTTCAGGTGACTTATGCAACCCTTCATTATTAATTATGTGGCCACAATATGATATCTGATTTTGGAAAAATTCGCACTTGTGGCGATTTGCACGGTGGCCCCGTTCTTTCAGCCTAGTGAGCACCTGCTCCAAATTGGCAAGGTGCTCGTTGTCGTTTTCTCCTGTTACAAGGATGTTGTCTAGGTAGCATTGAGTCCCCGGAATCCCTTGCAGGACTTGTTCCATAGCTCTTTGCCAGATAGCTGGAGCTGATGCTACTCCAAAAACCAGTCGATTGTACTGGTACAGGCCTTTGTGTGTGTTTATCGTGAGATACTTTTTAGAGGCCTCCTCAACCTCCATCTGTAGATATGCCTGTGCCAAGTCAATTTTGGTGAAACGTTTCCCTCCGGATAGTGAGGCATAAATATCTTCTATCCTCGGAAGAGGATACTGTACTGTGTGAAGGACCGGGTTTACAGTCACCTTGAAGTCTCCACAGATGCGAATTTTTCTCTGTTCCTCAGATTTATCATTATTCAATGCTTTTTTCATGACTGGAATGATGGGTGTTGCCCACTCGCTCCAATCTATTTTGGATAATACGCCTGCCTTTTCCAAATTCTCCAGCTCTGCCTCGACTGCTGGACGAATTGCGTATGGCACCGGTCTTGCCTTAAAAAATGTGGGAATTGCTGCATCTTCCACTTTTATTGAGGCGGTGATGCCTTTCAAGGTTCCTAGTTTCTCTTGAAACACTTCTTTGGCGTTGGCCAAGATGTCTTTTAATCGTTCAGGTATCATGTCATCATTGTTTTTTTTCCTTACTGGTCACCGTCAGTGCCTGAATGGAGTGCCAGTCTAAACGTATCTTTCTGATCCATTCACGTCCCAACAACGGTGGACCACCATCTTGTAGAATGTATAAATGCAACTTTTGTATTTCTTTGCCGTTGGGGTATACTTTCTGCCCCGTATATGTTTTTAAGATAATGGATGTGTCTTTTAGAGCTATATGCGAAAATAGCCACTTGTAATCCCGTCGATTTATTACGGTTAGAGCTGATCCTGTATCTAGCTCCATTTTAATTGGGGATCCTGCTATCGTGAGGGTAACCCAAATGGTTTGGTAATCATCTTTGGCAAGTACATTATGTAATTTGAGTCAGCTTAGTCTCTTGTTTTCAGAGTCGCTATCACTCTTCTGGTCTTTGGAGCTACTGTCCGTCATCATTTGTACCTTCCTGTACTTTTCTTTATTGATTTTTTTTTTCTGTCTGTGGATTTATTTTGTCCAGATTGGCATACCCGTGCAATGTGTCCAATCTTTCCGCATTGCCTGCATGCTTTGTCCTTGAACCAGCAGTCCCTTTGGTTATGGGTGGATCTGCCGCAGCGATAACATCTTTCGAAACCCTGTGTCATTTCATGGGTGCCGAAGTCCTGTGTCTTTTGTTGTATCTCTGCAGCTCCTCTTGCTGCTGCTTCGTATGATACAGCCATACTGAAAGCTTTGTCCAATGTTAAATCTTTTTCAGAAAGCAGCCTTTTTTTGTTCCTTCACTTAAGAGACCGCAAATGAATTTGTCTCGAAGATAATCTGATAGCCCTGCCCCGAATTGGCAGTACTTTGATAGCTTTCTTAATTTGGTTAGGTAATCAGCGTTACTTTCATTCTTGTGTTGATTTCTCTTGAAGAATTTGAATCGTTCCGCTATCAGCAGCAGTGTTGGGCTTAAGTGCTCCTGCAGTGTATCAACAATTTCTTTAAAATTCATGTCCTTTGGTTTGGCTGGAGTGATTAAATTTCGTAACAGCCCGTATGCCTTTGCGCCCATTAGGTTCAGCAGTACTGAAGCTTTTTTTTCATCTTCTATTCCATTTGCAGTGCAATATACCTCTACTCTTTCCATGTATGTGGTCCAATCCTCTATTTCGCTATCAAAAGCATCAATATTGCCAGACTTAGGCATTTCAGAAAAGATATGGCGCTTCCAGCGCTTTTCTTTCTTTTCTGCTGCAAAGATATGGTGCTTCCCGCGCTTTCCCGCTGCTGCTGCCGATGACAACGCTGCTTCCCGCGGTTCCCGTTTTTTTTAAAAAAAAAATTATTTACAGTTGGAGACTCGTTCCCACCGGACTTTCTCTCCAGGTCTGAACGCTGACCTGCTTGCCGTGCCGGCCGTTTCTCGAGTGCTCCCTCCCAGTCCGTTATTGCTTGCCTCCAATTTCGCTGCCTGTCTCAGCTGTAGAGCCAGCCGCTGGAGCCCCAGCCTGATGCCCTGGAAGGATTAGCGCAGTACCTGCCACCAGCTTGGCCAGCTGGTGAAACCACAGCTTCTCTCACTTTCTTGAGTCTTCTGGACGCCCGAGGAATCGATGTCCTTGAGGTGCTGCCGAATTGCAGTTAAGTCCATTTCCACTTCGTCACCACTGTAGTGTCCGTGTGTTGATAAAGACACTGAAGACAGGAGTTGGTTCATAGGTGTTTACTAAGGAAAGTCGGGGGGGGGGTTCTAACGGATATACACAATATACAGGCTTATATAGCCCGAGTGGCAATTACCGGCATTACAGCACACCTGGGGCTCTTAAAGGCACATACACTACATGATTCGTTAAACTTAATCTACCACGTGTCCACCCATTCCACCAGCATGTCTATGTCCTCTTCAAGTCCATCACTATATGCCTCACTGTTCACTGTACTTCCAAGTTTTGTGTCAACTAGAAATTCCGTAATTGTGCCCTGTACACCGATGTCCAAGTCTTTAATATACATCAGGAAAAGCAGTGGTCCTAGTACCGACCCCTGGGTAACACCACTGTAAAATTTCCTCCAATCTCAAAAGCAACTGCTCACCACTGCTCTCTGTTTCCTGTCTTTTAGCCAATTTCGTTTCCATGCTGCCACTGTCCCTTTTATTCACTGAGCTTCAACTTTGCTGGCAAGCCTTTATGTTGCAATTTATCCACGTCCTTTGGAATTCCCTGTGTACCACATCAACCGCATTGAGCTCATCAACCCTCTCTGTCACCTCATCAGAAAACCCGATCAAATAGTTAAACACGATTTGTCTTTGACAAATCCGTGCTGGCTTTCCTTAATTAATCCACACTTGTCCAGGTGCCTGTTAATTTTGTCCCAGATTACCGTTTCCAAAAGCTCCCCAACCGCCGAGATTAAAATGACTGCTCTGTACTCGCTGGGGTTATCCTTACATCCGTTTTGAACAAGGGGGTAACATTTGCAATTCTCCAGTCCGCTGGCACCACACCATATCTAAGGAGGATTAAAAGATTATGGCCAGTTCCACCGCAATTTCCACCCTTAATTCCCTCAGCATTATAGGATGCATCACATTCGCTCCTGATGAAGTATCTACTTTATGTACGGCCACCTTGCTGTATTAATTTTAATCCCATCCAGTATCTTAACTACCTCCTCTTTCACTATGACTTTGGCAACATATTTTTCCTTGGTAAAGACAGATGCAAACTGCCGTAATAAAGCTCACTACGCACTTGGTTTGAGCATAAAGCAAGGCTTTAATCAACTTGTTTCAGAACATGGAGGTCTAGTTGTACTTCACTAGTTCCTTGTCTTACAAAATGGCCATGCAATGCTGGGCCCACGCCCGAGTATTTATACTCCTTGGACGGCGCCACAAGCGTTATCTCATGAGTAGTTTCTTGATGATGGAGATTTTTAACACAACGTATTCATTTGGTATCACAGCCTTGCCCTCTGCCTCCATTCGTAGGCCTCCTTTCTGGCCCTTAATTGGCGCCAACCCCCGTCATACTACCTGTTTACTATTTATATGCCTATAGAAGACTTTTGGATTCCATTTTATGTTTGCTGCCAATCTATTCTCATACTCTCTCTTTGCCCGCCTTATTCCCTTTTTCACTTCCTTTCTGAACTTTCTATATTCATCCAGGTTCTCACTTGTGTTCTAAACTTGACATCTCTCATGTGCCCCATTTTCTGGTTCTTCTTACTCTCTATCTCTTTCGTCATCCCGGGAGCTCTGGCTGTGGTTGCTCTACCTTTCCCTCTCATGGGAATTTACCTAGGTTGTACCCGAATCATCTCTTCTTTAAAGTCAGCCTATTGTTCGATTAAACATAGAAAAATAGAAGATAGGAGCAGGAGTATGCAATTCGGCCCCTCGAACCTGCTCCGCAATTCAATGAGATCATGGCTTATCATCCAAATTCAGTACCCATGTCCCTGCTTTCTCTGCATGTCCCTGGAACCATTTAGCCTTAAGAAATATATCTAACACTTTTTGAATATATTTAATGAATTGGCCATAACTGCATTCTGTGGTGTAGAATTCCACTGGTTCACCACACTCTGGGTGAAGAAATTCATCCTCATTTCTGTCCTAAGTGGCTTACCCCTTATCTTTAGACTGTGTCCCCTGGTTCTGGACTCCCCCGCCATCGGCATCATCCTTCCTGTATCTAGTCTGTCTAGTTCTGTTAGAATTTTATAAGTTTCAATGAGATCCCCTCTCATTCCTCTAAACTCCAGCGAGTATAAGCCCAATCGACCCAATCTCTCCTCATACGTCATTCCTGCCATCCCAGGTATCAGTCTGGTGAATCTTTGCTGCACTCCCTCCATGGCAAGAACATCCTTCCTCAGATAATGCGACCAAAACTGCACACAGTACTCAAGGTATGGTCTCACCAAGGCCCCGTGCAACTGCAGCAAGACATGCTTGTTCCTGAACTCCAATCCTCTCGCTGCGAAGTCTAACAAACCATTTGCCTTCTTAACCGCCTGCTGCACCTTCATGTTTAACTTCAGCGACTGGTGCACAAGGACACCCACGTCTGGATGCACTTCCCCTTCTACCAATCTATTGACATTGAGGTAATAATCTGCCTTCGTGATTTTCCCACCAGAGTGGAAAACTTCGCATTTATCCACAACATACTGCAGCTGCCATGCATCTGCCCAATCACCCAACCTGTCCAAATCAAATTGGAGTTTCTCGGCATCCTCCTCATGGCACAGACGCCCAACCAGCTTTGTGTCACCTGCAAACTTGGTGATATTACATCTAGTCTCTCGTCTAGATCATGTATAGATATTGTGAAAAACTGGGGTGCTAGCAACGATCCCTGCAGTACCCCACTAGTCATTTCCTGCCACTCGGAAAAAGACTCGATTATTCCAACTCTTTGCTAACTGTCTGACAACCAGTTCTCTATCAAAGTCACAACATTGCCTCCAATCCCTCGTGTCCTAACTTTACACGCTAATCTCTTATGCAGGACCTTATCGAAAGCCTTCTGAATGTCCAAATACACCACATCCACTGGTTCTCCCTTATCTATTGTACCAGTTACATCCTCAAACAATTCCAGTAGATTAGTCAAGCACGATTTACCTTTTGTAAGTCCATGTTGACTTTGTCCGATCATGTCACTGTTTTTCAAGTGCTCTGCTATTACATATTTTGCAACGGACACTAGCATTTTCCCACTAACGATGTCAGGCTTACAGGTCTATAATTCCCCGTTATCTCTCTACCACCTTTTTGAATAGCGGGGTAAACTTAGCTACCCTCCAATCCATGGGAACTGTTCCGGATCTATATAATTTTGGTAGATGACCAGCAATGCATCTACTACTTCTAGGGCCACTTCCTTAAGTACACTAGGATCTAAATTATCATGCCCTGGGGATTTTTCGGCCTTCAATCCCGTCAATTTCCCTAACACCATTTTCCTACAAATACTGATTTCATTCAGTTCCTCCCTCTTATTAGACCCTATGTTCCCCGACATCTCTGGGAGGTTATTTGTGTCCTCCTTTGTGAGGACAGAACCAAATTATGTATTTATTTGGTCTGCCATTTTCTGTTCAGCATTATAAATTCCGCTGATTCTGACTGCAAGGGAGCTACGGTTGACTTCACAGAATCACAGAATCACAGAAACCCCACAGTGCAGATAGAGGCCATTTCGGCCCATCGAGCCTGCACCGACACATATCCCACCCTATCCCTGTAACCCCACGTATTTAATCCCCCTAACACTAAGGGTCAATATATCATAGCCAATCAACCTAACCTGCACATCTTTGGACTGTGGGAGGAAACCAGAGCACCCGGAGTAAACCCACGCAAACACGGGGAGAATGTGCAAACTCCACACAGACAGTCGCCCGAGGCCGGATTCGAACCCGGGTCCCTGGCGCTGTGAGGCAACAGTGCTAACCACTATGCCACCGTGCTTCACCAATCGTTTTCTCTTCACATATCTATAGAAGCTTTTACAGTCAGTTTTTATGTTCCCTGAATGCTTACTCTCATAATCCATTGTCCCCCTCTTAGTTAATCCTCCTTTGCTGAAACCTAAACTGCTCCCAATCCTCAGGTTTGCTGCTTTTTCTGGCCAATTTATATGTCCTCTCCTTGGATCTTATGCTACCGTAATTTCCCTTGTTCACCACAGTTGAGTCACATTTTATGTTTCATTATTATGCCAAGCAGGGATGAACAAATTCTGCAGTTCATTCATGCGATCTTTAAATGCTTGCCATTGCCTATCCACCGTCAACCCATTAAGAAACATTTTCCAATCCATTGTACCGAACTAGCACTTCAGACCATCGTAGCTTCCTTTATTTCAATTATAGTTTTGCCTGCCAATATTTGATTCCAATTTACACAAGCCTGCTCCGTTCTCAAACCACTGAAATTAGCCCTCCCAAAATTAAGTATTTTATTCTAGATTGCTTCTTGTCCTTTTCCATAGCTAATCTAAATATTTTGATACAATTATCAAAGTTCCCTAAATGTGCACCTATCGAGAAATTTATCTTGAACACACTTTATCAATTCTGCCTCCTCTCTGCTATTTATACTATTATTATCCCAGTCTATATTAGGGTAACTGAAGACCCCCATTATTACTACACTATTTTTCTTCTACCTCTCTAGCTTCCCTGAACGTTTGTCTTCTATATCCTTCTCACTAGTTGTTGGCCTATAGAATACAGCCTGCAATGTAATGCTGCCTCTATTATTTCTTAGCTCTAACCAAATAGATTATGTCTTTGACCACTCCAGTTCATCCTCTCTCTCCAGCACTGTAATTTTCTCCTCAATCAACTCTGCTACCTCACCTCCTTTCATTCTTTCCCTATCGTTCCCAAACACCTTATATCCAGGAATATTTAGTACCCTCTCCTGCGCTTTTTAGAGCCAGGTCTCTGTTATCGTCATGGCATCATTTTCCTATGTGGCTATTTGCGCCTGCAGCTCACCAACTTTATTTCCCATGCTTCGTTCGTTTACACACATGCACTGTAAACCTATTTGACAGTGTCAGCTGTGGCTCAGTTGATAATAAACTAACCTCTCAGTCAGAAGATTGTAGGTTTAAATCCCACACCAGGGAGTTGAGCGCTTAAATCTAGGCTGACACTCCGCTGCAGTACTGAGGGAGTGCTGCACCATTGGAGGTGACGTCTTTTGGATGAGACGTGAAACCGAGACCCATCTACTCGCTCAACTGGAACTAAAAAATCCCATTGCACTAGTACGTATAAGAGTAGGAGAGTTATCCCCGGTGTCCTGGCCAATATTTATCCCTCGATCAACATGACACAAACAGTTTATCTGGTCATTATCACATTGCTGTTTGTGAAAGCTTGCTGTGCACAAATTGGCTGCCGCGTTACCCACATTAAACAGTGACAACACTTCAAAATATTCATTGGCTGTAATGCGCTTGGAGATGCCCGGTTGTCCTGAAGGGCGTTTTATATAAATGTAATTATTTTAATTTTATCTTAGACCCTACATTAGCAAAATACTGTGTGCGCTGGAAATCTGAAATAACAATAGAAGATGCTGGAAACACTCAGCAAGTCAGGCAGCATCCGTGGAGTGAGAAGCAGAATTAACATTACAGGTCCATGACCCTATGTCAGAACTGGAAAAAGTTATAGATCTAACACGTTTTAAACAGGTGTAGGGGTAGGGAAAGGGGAGGGGAGGAATGAAGAAAAGGGACGGGCTGTGATAGTGTGGGAGGCAGGAGTGGTTAAATGTAACCAATGGGGCTGGTAGAATCATTTTCTCTTTCTATCTTAGACCTTCTTGGATTCTTTCTTAGTCTGATCCCACCTAATACCGTACTATTTCATACTCCACTGCTATCTGTCTGTCCGAATCCTGTGTGCACCTTGTTTCTCCTTTCTAATGCTACATACTGGTGCCCACCCCCTTTCAGATGAGTTTTAACCCTACCCAACAGCACCAGCAGCCCCCACCGCCGGGTGAGGAGATTGGTCGCGGCTATGTTGCGGTGTAACTCGTCCACCCTATAGAGGTCCCAACTCTCCCAGAACCGGTAGCAATATGCCAGGAATCCAAAGCCCTCCCTCCTGCACCATCTCTCCAGCCACACATTAGATGCTCCATCCTCCTATTTTTATATTCACTAGCTCGTGATACCAGGAGAAATCTGAAGATTACTATCTTCAAGGTCCTGATTCTTAACCTATTTCCTAGCTCCCTATTATCTGCCTGCAGGATCACTTCCCTCTGACTACCTATGTCGATGATACCGGTATGGACCACGACCTCAGTGTGTTCACCCTCTCCCCTCAGAATGTCCAGCAGCCACTCAGTGACATCCTTGACCCTGGCACCAGGGAGGCAACATATCATCCTGGAGTCACGTCTGTGGCCGGAGAAAAGCCTGTCTGTTCCCCTAACTATCGAATGTCCTATCACTATTGCATTCCCGATCTTCCTCATCCCCCCACCTACAGCTGAGCCACCCATGGTGCCGTGGACTTGGCTCTGGCTGTACTCTCCAGAGGGACCATCGAAAACTGGTTAGAGTGTAAGATATACTCAGGGGACTACTGCACTATCTGCCTGGTCCACCTTGTGTATCTGAAGGTCACCCATTCCCTCTCTGCCTACACATGTTGCAGGGTGTCCACCTCCTCAAACGTTCTATCTCCAGAGCCCTCAGCCTCATGGATGCAGCACAGTGACGCCAACTGCTGCTGAAGCCCAGAAAACCATGGGAAGTGTCCTGGAGTTCCCACGTTGCACAAGATGTGCATTGCACAGGAATGAGGTGCCCTGCCATGCCTCTATTTAATAGACTATTAAAGAACTTCACAGATTTAATCTCAAGAGTTTTAAAAAAATTCACCATCTACTCACGATTTTTCTTTGCAGCACCTTCACTTGTGCTTACGTCACTTACCTCGTTACCTTGCTCTCCCTCCCGGCTCTGGGTTCTCTGGCCTATCTTTATTTCTGGCCGCTACTCTCGATCTCTCCTCCTCCCCCCTCTGCTCCTAATTCATACTCTCACCAAATTCACAACTTTAGCACTCTATTTAGAACAACTCATTTTAGGTTCACCCTGTTTAGACCACTGACAAAATGGGTTTCCCCACTCATGTTCTCTGATTTATTCTATAGCAGGCCATCAGGATTAAAAAAAAAAAAAAAAAATGATCCTAAACGGCAGGACCTGAGTGATGATCCCAGTGATGGAACGATGGGACTCACCTACATGACAGTGCTCCCACCTCACCCCAGGAATTTCATTCCCAGGGCTGCCTAGTATACACTGCTCCTGCCTCATTCTGGGAATTTCATTCCCAGGGCTGCCTAGTTTACACTGCTCCCGCCTCAATCCAGGAATTTCATTCCCTGGGCTGCCTAGTTTACACTGCTCCCGCCTCAATCCAGGAATTTGATTCCCAGGGCTGCCTTGTTTACACTGCTCCCGCCTCAATCCAGGAATTTCATTCCCAGGGCTGCCTAGTTTACACTGCTCCCGCCTCAATCCAGGAATTTCATTCCCAGGGCCGCCTAGATGAATCTGCTCCCACCTCAGTCCAGGAATTTCATTCCCAGGGCCGCCTAGATTACACTGCTCCCACCTCAGTCGAGGAATGTCATTCCCAGGGACACCTAGATTACACTGCTCCCGCCTCAGTCCAAGAATTGCATTCCCAGGGCCGCCTAGATTACAGAGTTCCCGCCACAATCCAGGAATTTCATTCGCAGGGCCACCTGGTTTGCACTGATCCCGCCTCAATCGAAGAATTTAATTCCCAGGGCTGGTAAGATTACAGTGTTCCCGCCTCAAACCAGGAATGTCATTCCCAGGGCCACCTAGATACACTGCTCCCACATCAATCCAGGAATTGCATTCCCCGGGCTGCCTAGATTACACTGCTCCAGCCTCAATCCAGGAATTTTATTCCCAGGGCTGCCTAGTTTTCACTGCACCCGCCTCAGATCTGGAATATCATTCCTAGGGTCACCTAGCTTTCACTGCTCCCACCACAGTCCAGGAATATCTTTCCCAGGGTCTCCTAGTTTACACTGCTCCAGCCTCAGTCCAGGAATTTTAATAGCAGTTCATTTCTCTATTGCCTGAATCTAGAAGAAGAACAACAAAAACATGTTTCTAAAGAGTGACCTTACCGAGACGAACATGTCATGGTGCTTGACCAAGTGGAAGTATAAATAAAAAGAGCAAGCGGTTGATACCAAGGAATCAAATGAAAACGCTTCAAATATTAACCAATGAGATAAATACACTGTAAGCATCTCAATAATCCATGAAACTCACTGGAAACATTGAATTATCGCATAATCATTCTGACAGAACGACAACTATCAGTCAAGATTCCCAAACCGCCCATCACCATCCCAGTGTTTGCACGGACCCACCAGAGGTGAGGCACATGTTTATACAGTCGGGAGGGAGAAACCCTGCGAGTTCTCAACATTGCCAAAGGATATAATGTAGTCTCGTGGCTTGCAGTCTGATATGGGCAAGCTAAATTCCTACTGATTACCACCTACCGCACTCACTCAGCTGATGTATCGGCATATCTTCATGCTGAACACATTCTGGTGGGAGCACCGAGAGCAGAAAGGGTGCAAAATATACTCTGGGTGTGGAGGGGTAATCTTCAATGTCCATCAGCAAGAATGGCTCGGGATTACCATCATTAACCGAGACCTGAAGAACACAGCTGCCAGAATGGGATTGCGGCAGGTGGTGGGAGAATAAACATGGGATAATAGCCTCCTTGACCTCGTGCTCACCAACCTACCTAATGCATTGGCATCTGTTCATGACGATATTGGTAGGACTGATCAATGCAAATTTGTGGAGAATAAGTATCGCCTTCATCCTGAGGCCACCCTCCGACATATCATGTGCCACTAGCATGGTGCCCAATGGGATGAAATTAGACAGAACCAAGAGATCCCACAACCAACAGATCAAATTATTTCAAAGCTGTCATATCCTGTCGTGAATGGTAATGAACAATTAAGCCGTTTCCACATAGCCCTAAAAATTTGTACTTTAAAATTATATTTCCAATTACGATTCGGAAGTTACAGTTAAGAAAGAAATAAATAATTGCATTGATATATCACTTTTGTCGATCTTGGCATGCCCTAAAGCGCTTTACAGCCAACGAACTACTTTTGAAATGTAGTCACTGTTGTTATGTTTGAAACGTGGCAGCCAATTTGTGCACAGCAAGCTCCCACAAACATACAATGCGACAATGCCCAGATAATCTGCTTAAGTGTTGTTGATTGAGATAAATATAGTCCACAATACCGGGGTTAATTCTACTGCTCTTCTTCGATATAGTTCCATGGGATCTTTAAGCTCCACCTTAGAGACCAGACGGGGCCCCGGTATAACGTCACATCAGAAAGACGGCCACTCCAACACTGTAGCATTCTCTCAGTACTGCCCCTTTGACAGTGCAGTGCTCCCTCAGTACTGCCCCTGACACTGCAGCGACACCTCTGTATTGCACTGCAGTGGTAGTCTAGGTTTTTGAACTCAAGTCACTGGAGTGGAGCTTGAACCCACAACCTTCTGACTCAGTGTCGAGAGTGCTAAGGCGTAAGCATACTGAATTTACTTCCAGCAGACTTTAAAAGTTCATTCCGAATCTTAAAAACTCACTGCGTGGCCAATGTTCTTCTCATCTGCTCCCTGTTTCTTTTACCAATTATCTTATACCTGTGCCCTTTTGGTAATGACAAGGCAAGTTTCGTATTGTATCAAAACACCTCATTATATTGAGTACTTCTATTCAATCTCCCCCTAACCAGCTCTGGTATACAGAGAACAATCCCAGCTTCTCTCATCTCCCCATATAACTGAAATCTCTCATCTCTGGTACCATTATGATAAATTTTCTCCACACAAGGGGCAGACGATGACCACCTCCAGCAAGAGGGAGTCTAATCTCTTCCACTTGACAGTCAACAGCATTTCCATCACCCAAATCTTCACCGTCAAAATCCTAGGCGTCGCCATTGATCAGAAACTCAACTGGACCAGCCTCATAACTGCCGTGGCTACTACAGCAGGTCAGAGGCTAGGTTTTCTGCGGTGAGCCACTCACCTCCTGACTCCCCAAAACATCTCCAACACCTACAAGGCACAAGTCAAGGGTGTTATGGATTACTGTCTGTAGACAAAGGGATGACATATGGGCAAGAACCCACTAATTATAATAACTTAATTAAACATTTCTCAATGTTAAGGACACATGCACATATTAAAACAGAGTGTCTGCAAATTAAGCAGGTTTTAAGGGCTCATATTCAGGACATGATTAGTTTCTGTGAATGAGAATTAAAGGACTATTAATGTGCAAGGACATATATGACAGATATGAGGGTCGAGAATATCGACTTGGAATTTCTGATCTGATACCGCTCACTTTGTGCCACTGCCCGAGAGCAATTTCTAGGCCCTTTTGATTACAGCGTTTTGTCCCTTTTAAAAGGCTTTGTGACGGGTCCTGTCTCTTTAAAAAACATGTGTGACTTTATCTGTCTCTTTAAAAAGCCTGCGTGACTGTTCCAGTCTCTTTAAATCTTGTCTGACTGGTCCTGTCACTTTAAAAGCCTGTGTGACTGGTCCTGTCTGTTCAAATCCAGTGTGACTTATCCTATCTCTTTAAAAAGTCTGTGTGACTGGTCCAATCTCTTTAAATGCCTGTGTGACTGGTCCTGCCTCTTTAAAAAGCCTGTGTGACTGGTCCTGTCTCTTTAAAAAGCCTGTGTGAGTGTTCCAGTCTCTTTAAAAGCCTGTGTGACTGGTCCTGTCTCTTTAAAATGCCTATGTGTCTGGTTATGTCTCTTTAAAAAGCCCAGGTGACTGTTCCTGTCTGTTTACAAGCCTGTGCGACTTGTCCTGTCTCTTTAAAAAGCTAGTTCGACTGGCCCTGCCTCTTTAAAAAGTCTGTGTGTCTGATCCTGTTTCTTTAAAATGCCTGTGTGACTTGTCCTGTCTCTTTCAATAGCCTGTGTGTCTGGTCCCATCTCGTGAAAAAGCCTGTGTGACTAGTACTGCCTCTTCAAAAAGCCCGTGTGACTGGCCCTGCCTTTTTAAAAAGCCTGTGTGAATTTTTCTGTGTCACTGACTGCGGCTCAGTTGTGCAGATTGTATTCCTTTAAACAGCGGACCATGGATTTTGGATCCACAGGTGTGTTGATGGTGCCGGATTACTGAGACTAGTTCCTTGACACGGAAGTTACTTCACTGAGGTACGGAGTAACCTGGAAAAGTACTGTTAAGGATTGAAGACTTAGGCCTAGAAATCCATCACTAACTGCAGTGGAACTGAATATCAGGCGCTGAGTGTAACGGTCACCAGATTCGATACCACCCATTTAGTGCCTCTGCCCAAGACGAAATTCTTGACCCTTGTCTGCAGACATCAGCAGATATCAAATGTCACAGCGTGCTGACGAATTGGACAGAGACCTTGCCTCTCAAGTGCTCGGCATGAACACATTCAGATTCATTCGTTATCATCCAAAACAGATAGCTCGAGGGGTGGAGTTATATCTAAAATTAATTACAAGCATTTCTGTCTCATCCAAAAGTCTGCGGTCCGCGTCCTAACTCGCACCAAGCCCCGTTCAACCATCACCCCTGTGCTCGCTGACCTACATTGCCTCCCGGTCCGGCAATGCCTCGATTTTAAAATTCTCATCCCCGTGTTCAGCCCGAACACATTGCCAAGTGTGCAGTAAAGAATTTGCATCCCCAAAGTGCCAAATATTAGTTTCTTTGAATTTAATATTTTACCATAAGAACGTTTCAGCCCCAGGGCCCAGTTGGATTCCTACAATTGGCATCAAGGGGAAGAGGCACAGGGAGGGTGATAATTCAGGCTTTAGCACAAAACACCATCCCCTCCAAGTTTCCACTTCACGTCACACGTCATCCAGACTTGGCCATTTTTTTATTCATTCACAGGATGTGGGCATCTCTGGCAACGCCAGCATTTATTGCCCATCCCTATTTGCACTTGAGAAGCTGCTAGGCAATTTCAGAGTGTACTGAAGTGTCAACCACATTGCAGTGGGTTGGAGTCACATTTCGGCCAGACAGGGTAAGGACGGCAGATTTCCTTCCCTAAAGGCCAGTAGTGAACCAGATGGGTTATTACAACAATCGGGTAGTTTTATGTTCACCATTACTGACACTAGCTTTTTATTCCAGATTTGTTTAATTAATTGAATTTAAATTCCCGAGAAGTTGGGATTTGAAATACTGGATCATTATCCAGGAATCTGGTTTGCTAGACCAGCAACATAACAACTGTGCTGCCAAGCCGTTCAAATATCTTGCCTTTCCTTCAACTTTACTGGGTCAAAAGCCAGAAATTGCTTCCCTAATATTATTGTTGGAGCACCTTCACCACACGAACTGCAGCGGTTCAAGATAGAGGCCCACCATTTTCTCACGGCTAACTAGGGATGGGCAAGTGATACCGGCCTTGACAGCGTTACCCATATCCTGGGAACAAATAGATGGTAATAATAAAATAGGAATACAGTCAATGATTTTGGAATTCATTGATTGAACCGAGACGAGTCCTATGATCAGATTGGGCCGTCAAGCTCTGCTAAACAAATGTCTCACAACTTGGCTCACCAATTCTATGATTCTATGATTGTTACTGCCCATACCTTCCCAGTTGCCCTATCGTTTAAACCGATGCTTGATAAAGTACTCCATAATACCACAATTGAAGCACATGGGATTAAAATGGCAGTGGCAGCATGGCTCGGAAATTGGTTTAGAGACAGAAAGCAGAGAGTAGTGTTAAACGGTTGTTTTTCAGAATCAGTCTACAGTGGTGTTCCCAAGGGGTCGGTGTTGGGAGCATTGCTACTTTCGTGTATATCAATGCCACGGACCTGGGAATACAGTGCATATTTTCAAATTTGCAGATAAAAATAAACTCGGAAATGTGAATAAACAGGAGGACACTGACAGACTGGTGAAATTGTTGAAGCTTCCAGTTTTATCCTGTCTCCAACACTGGGGGTCTCGGTCCCACCAGATGTGCTCTATGAACCCAACAACATTTCTCCAGTCCCAGTGAGTGAGGCGATGATTCAACTTCTCTCTCTCCACTTTCCTGAGATATGGCTCACTCCCAGAGACTGTCAATAGAAAAGTGATTCATATTAATCTTAGAATCTGTAACTGGAATAGAGTGGGATGCTTTTTTGTGATTGTGATTATGTTTAACTTGAATATATTTGCGATTAATCAGTTGTTTTGTTACTTACTTAATTATTAAATATTGTTGTTTTCTGCCCTTTGCCCTGTTTATTAGGACTAAACTCACTGCCACTGTCAGCTGTCACTCCAGTTGCTTCCACACGGACATCCCACTGATGGGCCATAAACAGGGTTCGAAACCTGTCTCCAAGTGACATCACACAGGAACCAGGAGTCAATCACTCCGCAGCCTGGAGTGATGTCACAATGCAGCCGGAGCCCCTCCCACTCGAGTTGTCACAGGGTCACATTGACCAGGCTCTGCTCCTGGTGTGCAGACTCACTGGGCATGAACACAGGGTGTACAATCAGACACGTCTCCGACCCTGCTCCCCTCACAGAATCATAGAATGATACAGCGCAGGAGGAGCCCATTCGGCCCAACGTGACTCTGTCGGCTCTTTTAAAGAGCTCTCCATTTAGTCCCACTTCTCTGCTCTTTCCCCAAAGCCCTGTAACTTTTTCAGCTTCGAGTATTTATCCAATTCCCTTTTGAAAGTTACTTTTGAATCCGCTTCCACCGCCCTTTGTGGCTGTGTATTCCAGATCACAACAAATCGCTGCATAAGTAAAGTTTTCCTCACATTGCCTCTAGTTCTGTGTCCTCTGGTTACACACCCTTCTGCCACTAGAAGCAGTTTCTCCTGATCTACTCTATCAAATCTCTTCAGGATTTTGAGCAACTATATCAAATCTCCCCTCAAATCTTTGCTCCAAGGAAACAAGTTTCTCTAGTCTCGCCACATAACTGAAGTCCTTCATCCCTGGTACCGTTCCAGTAAATCTGCTCTACACCCTCTCCAAGGCCTTGACATCCTTCCTAAAGTGCTGCCCAGAATTGGACAAAATACTCCAGCTTTCGCCTAACTAGCGATTTATAAAAGTTTAGCATAACTTCCTTGCTTTTGTAGTCTGCCGCCATTTATAAAGCTAAGGACTCTGTGTCTTTTAACAGCTTTCTCAAGCTGTTCTGCCAACTTCAAACAGTTGTGTACGTACATCCACAGATCTCTCTGTTCCTGCACACTCTTTAACATTATACTATTTTTTTATATTGCCTGTTCTTATTCTTCCTACCAAAATCAATCACTTCAATTAAATGTCATCTGTCCTTTGTCTGCCCATTTCACCAGCCTGTCTTTGTCCTCCTGCATCCTGTTACTACTTACCTCACTATGTATTAGTTTATATTGCTTCTCCTTATTCTTCCGACCAAAATTAATCACTTCACATTTCTCGCTGTTAAATTTCATCTGGCCTGTGTCTGCCCATTTCTCCAGTCTGTCTTTGTCCTCCTGAAGACTGTTACTACTCTCCTCACTATTTACTACATTTCCGAGTTCCGTGTCCTCTGCAAACTTTGAAATGATGCCTGCATACATGTGTCTAGCTCATTAATATATATCAAAAAGAGCAGTGGTCCCGACAACGACCCCTGGGGGACCCCACTGCACAATTACCTCCAGTCTGAAAAGTAAGCGTTCACTACGACTCTCTGCTTTCTGTCCTCAGCCAATGTTGTAGCCACACAGCCGCTGCCCCTTTAACTTGTGTTAACAAGTTTATTTTGTGATACTTTATCAAAGGCTTTTGAAAGTCCATATACACAACATCGACGTCACTACCCTCATCCACCCTCTTCGTTATTTCATCAAAGAACACAATTAAGTTAGTTAAACATGATTTGACATTAACAAATCCATGCTAGCGTTCATAGAGTCATAACATAAGAACATAAGAAACAGATGCAGGAGTAGGCCAATCGGCTCCTCGAACTTGCTCCGTGATTCAATAAGATCATGGCTGATCCAATCTTGGCCTCAAGCCCATTTTCACGCTCTCTCCCGTTACCCCTTGACTCACTTGTAGATAACGGCACAGAAGGAGGCCACTCAGCTCTCTGCAAAGCAACGCATTCAATCCAGTTTCCCCACTCGATCCCCATAACTCTGCAAGTTTATTTTCCTCAAGTGCCTATCCAGTCTCCCCTTGAAAAAGTTGGGTGTCTCTGCTTCCACCACTTCCATCGGCAGTGAGTTCCAGGTCCTCACCACTGGCTGCGTAATTTTTTTTCCCTCAGATCCCACCTGTATCTCTTGCCAAAAACCTTCAATCTGTGTCCCCTAGTCCCTGTGCCATTAACTAGTGGAAACAGCCTATCCACGTATAGCCGATCCAAACACGTTTTGATCTTGTACAATTCTATTAAATCACCCCTCAAAATCCTTTGCTCTAATGAAAGCAAACCCAGCTTCTCCAATCTGTCCTTGTAGCAAAGATACCACGTTATATTTTATTTTTTTATTCGTTGATGGAATGTGGGCGTCGCTGGCTAGGCCTGTATTTAGTGCCCATTCCTAATTGCCCTTGAGAAGATGGTGGTGAGCCGCCTTCTTGAACCGCTGCAGTCCACATGGTGTAGGTACACCCACAATGCTGTTAGGAAGGGAGTTCCAGAATTTTGGCCCAGCAACAGTGAAGGAACGGCGATACACGTCCAAGTCAGGATGGTGTGTGGCTTGGAGGGGAACTTATAGATGGTGATGTTCCCATGCGTCTGCTGCCCTTGTCATTCTAAGTGGTAGAGGTCGCGGGTTTGGAAGGTGCTGTTGAAGGAGCTTTGGCGAGTTGCTGCAGTGCCTCTTGTAGATGGTACACACTGCAGCAACAGTGTGCCGGTGGTGGAGGGAGTGAATGTTGAAGGTGGTGGATGGAGTGCCAATCAAGCGGGCTGCTTTATCCTGAATGGTGTCGAGCTTCTTGAGTGTTGTTGGAGCTGCACTCATCCAGGCAAGTGGAGAGTATTCCATCACTCTCCTGACTTGTGCCTTGTAGATGGTGGAAAGGGTTTGGGGAGTCTGGAGGTGAGACACTCGCCGCAGAATTCCCAGCCTCTGGCATGCTCTTGTAGCCACAGTATTTATATGGCTGGTCCAGTTCAGTTTCTGATCAATGGTAACCCCAGGATGCTGATAGTGGGGGATTCAGCGATGGTAATGCCATTCAATGTCAAGGGGAGATGGTTAGAGTCTCGCTTGTTGGAGATGGTCATTGCCTGGCACTTGTGTGGTGCGAATGTTACTTGCCACTTGTCAGCCCAAGTCTGAATGTTGTCCAGGACTTGCTGCATATGGACACGGACTGCGTCAGTATTTGACGAGTCTCGAATGGTGCTGAACAGTGTGCAATCATCAGCGAACATCCCCACTTCTGATCTTATGATGGAGGGAAGGTCATTGATGAAACAGCTGAAGATGGTTGGGCCTAGTACACTGCCCTGAGGAACTCCTGCAGTGATGTCATGTGATTGAGATTAATGACCTCCAATAACCACAGCTAACTTCGTTTTTGCTAGGTATGATTCCAGCCAATGGAGAGTTTTCCCCTTGCTTCCCATTGACTTCAGTTTTGCTAGGGCTCCTTGATGCCACACTCGATCAAATGCTGCCTTGATGTCAAGGGCAGTCACTCTCACCTCATCTCTTGAGTTCAGCTCTTTTGTCCATGTTTGGACCAAGGCTGTATTGAGGTTAAGAGCAGAGTGGCCCTGGCGGAACCCAAACTCAGCGTCAGTTAGCAGGTTATTGCTGACTAAGTGCTGCTTGATAGCACTGTTGATGACACCTTCCATCACTTTGCTGATGATTGAGTGTAGACTGATGGGATGGTAATTGGCCGGGGCGGATTTGTCCTGCTTTTTGTAGACAGGACATACTTGGGCAATTTTCCACATTGCCGGGTAGATGCCAGTTTTGTAGCTGTACTGGAACAGCTTGGCGAAGGGCGCAGCTAGTTCTGGAGCACAAGTCTTCAGTACTATTGCCGGAATGTTGTCAGGGCCCATCGCCTTTGCATTATCCAGTGTCTTCAGCCATTTCTTGACATCACGTGGAGTGAATTGAATGGGCTGAAGACTTGCATCTGTGATGCTGGGGACCTCAGGAGGAGGCCGAGATGGATAATTCCCGGAACAATTATTATTATTCTACTCTGCACCCTTTCAAGTGCCTTCACATTCTTCCTAAAGTGCGGTGACCAGAACTGGACACAATACTACAGTTGTGGCCTAACCAGCGCTTTATAAATGTTCAGCATAACTTCACATCTTTTGAACTCAATACCTCTATTTATGAATCCCAAGATCCCGAATGCTTTGCGAAACATTCTCTCAGTATGTCCCACCACCTTCAGGGGCCAATGCACATTAACCCCCAGGTCCCTCTGTCCATGCACACTATTTAAAACTGTGCCATTATTTGTATAATGCCTCTCCCTGTTCCTTATCCCATACCGCATCACCTCACACTTCTCTGTATTAAATTCCATCTGCCACATATCTTTCATTTATTAACTCCGATTTGACTAAGTGCAAAATAATTTTGACCCGGATTCATGTTTCTAAAATTTTCCCCACCACCGAAGTTAGGCTGACTGTGCTGTAATTGCTGGGTTCATCCCTGTCCTGTTTATTAAACAGGGATGTAACATTTGCAAAACTCCAGTCCTCTAGTACCACTTCCATACCCAAGGAGGATTGGTAGATTGTAGTCAGAGACTCCGAAATGTCAACCCTACCTTTCCACATCAACCTTGGATGCATCCCTTCCAGACTGGTCGACTTTTCTAATTTGAGTGCGCCAACCTTTATAGTACCTCCACGTTTTCTAATGTTATCCGATCCAATGTCTCTCCTAACACGTCCTTCAGTTAAGAAAGATGCACAGAACACATTAATACCTCAACCATGCCCACTCTCTCCACAAGATCTCCGTTTTGGTCCCACACATTCACTGACTATCATTTTACTATTTATATGTTTATAAAAGACTTTTGAATGAACTATTATTTTAACTGCTAATCTATTCTCTTTTCCCTCTCTTAATTACTTTTCATTTCTCGCCTGTACATTTTGTATTCAGCTTTGTTCTCTACTGAACTGTGAACCTTACAATTGTCATAAGCTCCTCGTTCTCCTTCATTATAATCAATGGGGGAAATATTGGGTGAGTAGCGCCACCTGTTAGCACCTAAAGAGGCTGTCAGTAGCTACAGCACCACTGGCAGTGTCTCCCGCGATATTCAGCAGTGGCGCTAATGGTGGCATTAGCCATTTGCGCTGCGCCGCCACTGATGATGTCATCAGTGTGAGCAGCGCCACAGTCGCGCCCCGATCGCGATATTTGATAGCGAACGCTGCTGTAGCGCCGTCCGCTACCCGTGCCCGGTTCACGGGGCCTTGCTACGCCGGCAGAGGCACAAGTTAAGGTGGAGGTGTGGGACGGCCGCTTTTTCAACGGCCGCCTGCCAGCACCTCCGCCCCTGGCCTCCTGGCTCCCACCCCCGCGGCATTGCCGGCTGTTTCCCGAGAGCCCGGCAGTTCTCCTTGGTGCCGGGCTCTTTTGCCGGCACGCGTGATTGGGGTTCGAGCTGTTGCAGGCCCCTCCCCTTAACAGTGGGAGGAAGTCCTGCAGGACCGCAGCATGCCGTGCTGCAGCATGTGGCGCTGCGGCACGTTGCGCAGAGATATTCAGTTTCAGCGCCCTAAGAGGGACGCAGAGTGCCTCGAGCCTCGCCCCATCTCCCTCTAGGGGCACTTCAACTGAATTTCTGATGATCGCTACAGCTTCGAATGCTGCACAGAAAGCAGCGCCCAGGCGAACTTGGTGCCAATTTGGCGCCTCAACCCAATTTCTAGGCATATCTTTTCTCGACCAGGAAGCTGCAGCTTTGGATGCTCTACCTTTACCCATCGTGAGAATGTGTCTTGTCTGCACCAGAACTATCTTCTCTTTGAAAGCCTCCCATTGATCATTTACCTGGCAATCTTTGATTCCAAACAATCTGGAGGATCCAGGTGAGTGGGATAATAAAATGTAAATGCGAAATGAGAAAGTAATAGAGCAGGCTAGAGATGGGGGAAATAATAAGCAGAGTGTGACAGGAAGGGATAGAATGTTTAAAAATAAGTGTGCAACAGAAGAAAATGCCAAAACAAGGAAAATTGTAAAAAGGCAAAGTTAAAAGCTCTATATAAGAATGCACGCTGCATTCGTAACAAGATAAATGAGTTGACAGCAAAAATAGATACCAATGGGTATGATCTGATCGCCACTACAGCGACGTGGTTGCAAGGTGACCAGGGCTGGGAACTGAGTATTCACGGTATATGATAAATTGGAAGGATACTAAGAAAGGAAAGGGAGTTGATGTGGCTTAGTTGGTAAAAGATGGGACGAGTGCTTTGGTTAGAAGTGATATTGGCTCAGAAAATCAAGATGTAGAATCGGTTTAGTGGAGATAAAAAATAATAAGGGGAAAATGTATCTGGTGGGCATAGCCTACAGGCCACCGAACAGTATAAATGGAGACCTGTAAAAAAGGTACGTGTGATTTTAATATCCATAAGATTGGACAAATCAAATTGGCCATGGTAGCCTAGAGGAGGAGTTAATAGCGTGCATCCGGGGTGTTTTCCTAGAACAGTATGTAACGGAGCCAACCAGGGAGCCGGTTATCTTGTACCTGGTGCCATGCATTGAGACAGAATTAATAAATGATCTCATAGTAATGGATCCACTAGGAAAGAGTGATCATAGCATGGTTGAATTTCAAATTCAGTTGGTGGGTGAGAAAGTTTTGTCCCAAACCAGTGTCCTGATCTTAAACAAAGGCAATTATAATGGTGCGAGGGCAGAACTGGCTAACGTGGACTGGAAAAAACAAATTAAAGGGTAAGAAAGTTGAAATGCAGTAGCTGACATTTAAGAAGATATTTCATAACTCTGAACAAAAATATATTCCAGTGAGAAAGAAAGATTTTAAGAGAAGGGAGCACCATCCATGGCTAACTAAGTAAGTAAAGGATAGTATCAAATTGGAAACAATGGCATACGATTTTGCAAAGATTGGTTGGAGACCAGAGGATAGGGAAATATTTAAAAACCAGCAAAGGATGACCAAAAATATTATAAAGAGAGAGAAGATGAATTACGAGATTAAGCTGGCAAGAAACATAAAAACAGATAGTAAGAGCTTTTACAGGTATTTAACAAGGAAGAGGGTAGCTAAAGTAAACGTTGGTCCCTTATAGGATGAGACTGGGGTATCAGTAATGGGGAACGGGGAAATGGCAGAGATTTTGATCAAATATTTTGCATCTGTCTCCATTGTACAAGACAATAAAAACATCCCAATAATGGGTAATCAAGGGGCCGTAGGGAGTGGGGAACTAAAGACAGTCACTAACACTAAGGAAATAGTACTCAGTAAAATAATGGGACTCAAAGACGATAAGTCCCCTGGACCAGATGGCCTGTATCACAGGGTCTTAAAAGAAGTGGCTGCAGAGATAGTGGATGCATTGGTTGCAATATACCAACATAACTTGGACTCTGGAGAGGTTCCACCGGATTGGAGTACCGCAAATGTAACAACCTTCTTTAAGATAGGAGGGTTACAGAAAGCAGAAAACTATAGAGCAGTTAGCCTAACATCTGTCGTTGAGAAAATGCTGGTCTCCTATATTAAGGAAGCAGTAGCAGGTAATTTAGAAAAACATACTGCAGTCAAACAGAGTCAGCATGGTTTTAGGAAAGGGAAACAACGTTGAACAAATTTGCTGGAGTTCTTTGAGAATGTAACAAGCAGGATGTACAATGGTGAGCCAGTGGATGTGGTGTATTTGGATTTCCAGAAGGCATTCGATAAGGTACCACATAAAAGGGTACTGCATAAGATAAGAGCTCACTGAGTTGGGGTAATATATTAGCATGGATAGAGAATTGGCGAACTATCAGACAGAAGAGAGTCGGGATAAATGGGTAAATTTCTGGTTGGCAAATGATAACCAGTGGGGTGCCGCAAGGATCGGTCCTGGGGCCCCAATTATTTACAATCTACATTAATGACTTAGATGAAGCGATCGAGTGTAATGTAGCCAAGTTTGCGGATGATACAAAGTTGGGTGGGAAAGCAAGTAGTGCAGAGGACTCAAAGAATCTGCAAAGGGATATAGACAGGCTAGGTGAGTGGGCAAACATTTGGCACATGGAGTATAATGTGGGAAATTGCGAGGCTATCCACTATGGCAGGAAAAATAAAAAAACAAACTATTATATAAATGGAGAGAGGTTACAAAATGCTACAGGTCAGAGGGACCTGTTGGTCCTTGTGCATGCAACACAACATGTTAGCATTCAGATACAGCAAGTAATCAAAAAGGCAAATGGAATGTTGGCCTTTATTTCAAGGGGGTTAGAGTATGAAAGCAGGGAAGTCCTGCTGCAAATGTACAAGCTTTTGATGAGACCACACCATGAGTACTGAATACAGTTTTGGTCCCATTATTTAAGGAAGGATATACTTGCATTGGATGCAGTTCAGAGACGATTCACTAGGTTAATTCCAGAGATGAGGGGTTTGACTTATGAGGGAAGGTTGAGCAGGCTGGGCTTATAATCATTGGAACTTAGAAGATTGCGAGGCGATCATTACGAAACATATAACATACTGAGGGGGCTCGACAGGGTAGATGCAGATCAGATGTTTCCCCGCTTGGGGAAATCTAGAACTCGGGGGCAGAGTCTCAGAATAAAAGGGTCGCCCTTTCAGAACTGAGATGAGGAGGAACTTCTCTCAGTGGGTCGTAAATCTGTGGAATTGTCTGCCCCAGAGAGCTGTGCAGGATGGGTCATTAAATACATTTAATGTGGGGATAGACACATTTTTGCAAGATAAGTGAGTGAAGGGTATTGGGGAGTGGGCTGGGAAGTGGCTTTGAGCCCACGATCACCTGTGATCTTAATGAATGTCGGAGCAGGCTCGAGGGGCCAAGTGGCCTAATCCTGCTGCTATTCCTGATGTTATTATGTTCATAAATCAGAGCTCCCTGGTTGATGAAACAGATAACCAATATGATGAAGCAGAAAAAGAGCATGTATGGCAGATGTAAGGTTGCAAATACATCTGATAATCAGGCTATATACGGAGTTTTCTGGGCAAGCACTTTAGGAAGGCTGTTAAGTTCTTAGAGATTGTGCAGAAAATATTTATGAGAATGATTCCAGGAATGAGGGACTTCAGTTACGTTGATAGACTGGAGAAGCTGGGGTTGTTCTCCTTGGAGCAGAGACGTTTGAGAGCAGATTTGATAGAGGTGTTCAAAAGCATGAGGGGTCTGGACAGAGTAGATAGAGGGAAACAGTTCACATTGGCAGAAGGGTCAACAACCAGAGGACTCAGATTAAAGGTAATTGGCAAAAGAACTAAAGGTGATGTAAGAAAAATATTTTTTATGCAGCGAGCGGTGAAGATCGGGAATGCACTGCCTGAAAGCGTTGTGGAGGCAGACTCAATTGTATCTCTCAAAAAAGAGTTGGATAAATATCTGAAACAAAAAATAATGCAGGGCTACGGGGAAAGGGTGGGGAGTGGGACTAGCGGAGAGTCGGCAGGGGCTCGACGGGCCGAATGGCCTTTTCCGAGCTGTAACCATTCCAGGGTTCTGTGATTATATTAGGGCCGGGGAACAAAAGCTCGATCAGAGATATAGGTTATAAGGAGCAACTTAAAGGAGGAGAGTGAGGTAGAGAGGCAGAGAGGTTTAGGGAGGGAGTTCCAGAGTTTAGGGCTCAGGCAGCTGAAGGCACAGCCACCAATGGTAGAGCAATTAAAATCAGGGATGCTCAAGAGGCCAGAATTAGATGAGTACAGATATCTCGGAGGGATGTGAGGCTGGAACAGATTGCAGAGATGGGGAGGGGTGAGGCCAGGAAGTGATTTAAAATCACTGCAGCAATACACACAAGCACACACTCACAATGAAACGAACTTTAGTAACATCGATTAAGAGGGAGGAACTTTCATCATTAGTAGAAAGTTGTGTCGTTTTTTAGTGCTCCAAAACTAAGACTAACAGCCTCACAATTTGCTTTCTTACCAGTTTCTCGGAAGTGAACATCTAAACACTGTGAGGCCGAGGATGTCTACGACAGTGACGAGGATCCCTTCTTCAATCGGACAGGAGCTATCGAAAAGAAGAGGCTCAGCAGAATGAAGAAAGCTGGGAAAGTGGAGGAGAAAGCGGAGACTTGCGGCTCACTGGAAAAAGCCTAAAATTTTTATTGAGTGATGTGCACAGCCCGAGAAAGAACATCATTCTTCAGAGAAGAGGGAGATAATGGCCACGCGAAGAGCTGGTGCTTTGTGTTTGGGGAGGGCTTGAAAGGGAATCATGGGGAACATTGTTCCTAGGTCATGTTGCACAACTTGTGGTACCTGGTTCATTGTGGCACTAAAGGAAAGCCCCGCCCAGGAGATAATACACCAGATAGATAGAAATAGAAACCTCCACTGATCTCAGTTCATTCATCCAGAAAGAGACGACAATTGCTCCCCCAAGCCACACCATCTACGTTCCCCCAATAATTTTGGGATGTTTACCTCCACGACCCTACTCATTCCATTCCATTCCATCGAATTGATGCTCTTCATGTAAAGAACTTGCTGATATCAGTCCGAAATTTGCCTTACAATAGTTTCAATCTATTCTCCGGATGTGTGAAGTGATTCATTTTGGTAGGAAGAACGAGGAAAGGCAATATAAACTAAATGGTACGATTTTAAAGGGGAAGCAGGAACAGACAGACCTGGGGGTACTTGTTGAGAACAAACACCCCCAAATTGAGAAGGCTGTTAAAAAGGCACACAGAATCGTTGGCATTCTATATAGCGGCATAGAGTACAAAAGCAAGGAAATTATGCTGAACCTCTATAAAACACTGATTAGGCCCCAGATGGAGTATTGTGGGCGATGCTGGGCAGCACACTTCAGCAAGGATAGCCAGGCCTTGGAGATGATAGAGAGGAGATTCACCAAAATGGCACCGGGGATCAAATATTTGAGCTAAGTGGAGAAGCTGGGGTTGCTCTCCTTAGAGCAGAGAATGTTAAGGGGAGATTTGATAGAGGTGTTTAAAATCAAGAAGAGTTTTGATAGAGTATAAAGTAGAAACTGTTTCCAATGGCAGAAGGGTCAGTAACCAGAGAACACAGATTTAAGGTGTTTGACAAAAGAACCAGAGGCGAGATGAGCAGATTTTTTTGATGCAGGGGGGATGGAAGGTTGGAATTCGATGCAGAAGGGGAAGAGGTGCTCAGTAATTTAAACCAAGGGGCAACAGTAAATTGGTAAATAATTAGAGTATTTAATTAGATCCAAGAGGATGATTAAAATTAACTAAGTAAATGATACGAACATAAAAAGTGCTCTGAATTACATTAAATAAAAATCTGGTATACATAAATGATTAAATAATACACAGGAGTAAGGGGATACTAAACTAAAAACGTATTTCTATCCCATAAGCAGATAAACTTTGTAGTAAAATGATGGGACGGCTGGAACCCGTTTCCTGCAATTGGTGTGCCATGTGGGAACTCCAGGACGCTTCCTCTGTCCTGGATAACCACGTGTGCAGGAAGTGCCTCCAGCTGCCGAACTCGAGCTCAGGGTTTCTGAGCTTGAGCAACGGCTGGAGTCACTGCAGGGCGGATGGGAGGCTGAGAATTTCCTGGAATACACGTTCTAGGAGCTGGTCACACCGCAGCTTCAGAGAGTTCAGGAGGATAGTATGTGGATGGCCAGCTGGCAGGGCAGGAGGAGGCAGGCAGTGCAAGAGTCCTCCGGGAGTCTGGCACTCAAACTGATTTCCAGTGCTGAATACATTTCAGGGTGACGAAACCTCGGGGTCAGCAGACTAGAGCACGTTCATGCCACAGTGGGCCAAAAGACTGCACCGGTGTCACAGCAAAGTGTAGTAATGCAGTGGTCATTGGGAATTCACTAGTCAGGGGAACAGACAAGGGTTTCAGCAACCACAGACGTGAGTCCTGCAAGGTGTGTTGCCTCCCTGCTGCCAGGGTGTAGGACGTCACTGAACAGCTGCAGGACATTTTGAGAGGGGAGGGCAACAGCCAGAATTTGTTTTTAATTTTGCAAACAAAAAAGTAAGTAGGAACATGGTTGAGGTCCTTCAGGCAAAGTTTAGGAACTTAGGATGAAGTTAAAGAGCAGGACCTCAAAAATAATAATCTGTGGCTTATTCAGAGTACCAAGTGCTCGTGAGTATAGCAGCAGTGAGATAAGAGAGGTTAATGTGTGGCTGGATAAATTTTGCAGGAAGGAGGGCTTCAGATTCCTGGGGCATTGGGACCAATTCTGGGGCAGGAGGTATCTGTTCATGGCAGACGGTTGTACCTCAACAGGGCTGGGGCCAACGACCTCATGGTTAACTGGTGCTGTGGGAGTAGGTTGAACCTAATTTGGCAGGGAGATGGGCACCCGGTTGAAGCATTAGAGACGATACACAAGGTGCACAGAGAATTGGAAGAGACAACTAGCAGTAGAGTAAAGAGTAATTCAGAAATGGGATGGATTAAACGGGGGTGACATGCGAGGCAGACTAAGATAAGTATGGAGGAGTAAATGCATGCAGTGGGGTAAATAATGCTGCTGAGCTGCAGGCACAAGTAGTCACATGGGATTATGATATAGTGATAATAACGGAGACATGTCTCAAACAAGAGGAGGAATGGGTACTTAACATTCCTGGCTGCAATATATTCAGGTAAGATAGGGGAGGAATAAAAGGAAGGGTGGCTGTACTGATCACAGCACTAGATAGCGAGGATGTACTTGAGGGTTAAAAGCCAGAGTCAATTTGGTTTGAATTAAGGAACAATAGAGGAGTTATTACATTGCTTGTTATATATTATAGGGCACCAATTAGTGGGAAGGAGATAGAGGAGCAAATTTTCAGGCAAATTGCAAAAATATGCGAGAACATTAGCCTAGTGATAATGGGGGATGTCAATTATCCAAATATAGACTGAGATAGTAACCCTGCACAGGGAAAGGAGGGGGAGTAATTCCTGAGATGTGTACAAGAGCACTTTCTTGATCAGTGTGTTTCCAGCCCAACGAGGACGGAAGCATGATCTAGTTCTGGGGAATGAGGTGGGACAAGCGGAGAGTGTTTCAGTGATGGGGGGGGAGTGCATTTGGGGAACAGTGATCAATAAATATATTGAGAGTAGTCATGCAAAAAGGCAAGGAAAATTCAACTGGAGTAGGGCTAATTTCAGTGAGTTGTTAAGGGATCTGGGCCAGGTGGATTGGAATCAAGGGTTGCCAGGTAAAACAGTAAATGATCAATGGGAGGCCTTCAAAAAGGAGATAGTTCGGGTGCAGACCAGACATTCTCACGATGGGTAAAGGAAAAGTATCCAAAGCTGGAGCTCCATGGTCGATTAAATATATGGATTAATATGAAGGAGAAAGAGGAGGCTGATGAGAATTGTAACGTTCAAAATTCAGTAGAGAACAATGCTGAATACAAAAAGTACAGGAGAGAACTGAAAAAGGAAATAAGAGAGGGTAAAGAGAATACATTAGTGGGTAACATAAAAGGTAATTGAAAAGTATTGTATAAACATATAAATAGTAAAAGGATAGTCAAACGAAGGGTGGGGCCAATTAGCGACCAACATGAGATCTTGAGGAGAGAGAGGGCATGGTTGAGCAACTAAATGAGCATTTTGCCTCTGTCTTCACTGAAGAAAAGGATGCCAATGTCACAGTAAAGGACGAGGTAGGAGTTAAATTGGATGGAATAACATTAGATAAAGTGGAGGTACTATAAAGGTTGGTGCGCTCAAAGTAGAAAAGTCGCCCAGTCCGGATGGGCTGCATAAAGGTTGCTGTGGGAAGTTAGGGTTGAAATGGTTGAGGCTCTGGCCAAAATCTTCCAATCCTCCTTGGGTATGGGAGTGGTGCCAATGGACTGGATGATTGCAAATGTTACATCCCTGTTCAGTAAACAGGACAGGGATAAACCTGGCAACCACAGGCCAGTCAGTGGTGGTCAAATTTTAGAGATGTTAATCCGGGACAAAGTTATTTGGCACTTAGAAAAAATGTGAGTTAATAAATGAAAGACAAGTGGCAGATGGAATTTAATACACAGAAGTGTGAGGTGATGCAGTTTGGCAGAAGGAAAAGGGAGTGGCAATATAGACTTAATGGCACAGTTTTAAAGTGCGTCCAGGGACAGAGGGACCTGGGAGTTAATGTGCATGGGTCCCTGAAGGTGGCGAGGCATAATGAGCGAGTAGTTCACAAAGCATATGGGATCTTGGGCTTCATAAATAGAGGTATTGAGAGACAAAAGTAAAAAAGTTATGCTGAACCTTTATAAACGCTAGTTAGGACACAACTGGAGTATTGAGTCCACTTCTGATCACCACGCTTTAGGAAGGATGTGAACGCCCTTGAGAGGGTGCTGAGGAGGTTTACCAGAATGGTTCCGTGGATGGGTGATCTTAGCTAAAAAGACAGGTAGGAGAAGCTGGATTTGTTTTCATTAGAGCAAAGGAGGTTGAGGGGTGATTTGATAGAGGTGTAGCAGATTATGACGGGTTTGGATAGGCTAGACGGGGAAAGGCTTTCCCACTCGTTGATGGTACAAGGACTAGGGGACACAGATTTAAGGTTCTGAGCAAGAGATACAGGGGGGATGTGAGGAAAACATTTTTTTATGCAGCGAGTGTTGAGGACCTGGAACTCGCAGCTGACAGAATTGGTGGAAGCAGAGATACTCAATGTTTTCAAGGGGAGACTGGATAGGCACTTGAGAGAAATAAACTTGCAGGGCTACGGGGATAGAGCGGGGGAATGGGACTGACTGGGTAGCTCTACAGAGAGCCGGCACAGAATCAGTGGGCCGAATGGACTCCTTCTGTGCCATTATGACTCTATGACTCTATGAAAGCAAGCATGGATTTATTAATGGCAAATCATGTTTGCCTAATTTAATTGAGTTCTTTGATAAAGTAACAAAGAGGGTGGATAAGGTTAGTGACGTCGATGTTGTGCATATGGACGTTCAAAAGGCGTTTATTAAAGTACCACACAGTAGACTTGTTAGCAAAAGCCGATGGTGTTAATGGGGCAGCGGCTGCGTGGATACAACATTGGCTAAGGACAGAAAGCAGAGAGTCGCGGTGAACACTTGTTTTTCAGACGGGAGGGAACTCTGCAGTTGTGTCCCCCAGGGGTCGGTGTCGGGACCACTGCTCTTTTTCATATATATTAATGAGCTAGACATCGGTATACAGGCATCATTTCAAAGTTTGCAGAAGACACGAAATTTGAAAATGTAGTAAATAGTAAGGAGAGTAGTAATAGGCTTCAGGAGGACAAAGACGGACTGGTGAAATGGGCAGCCACAGGCCAGATGAAATTTAACAGAGAGAAGTGTTAAGTGATTCATTTTGGTAGGAAGAATAAGAAGAGGTAATATAAATTAAATGGTGTAATTTTGAAGAGGGTGCAGGAACAGAGAGACCTGCGGGTATACGTACGCACCTGTTTGAATGTGGCAGGACAAGTTCAGAAGGCTGTTAAATAGACACACGGGATCCTTAGCTTTATAAATGGAGGCAGAATACAAAAGCAAGGAACTTATGCTAAACATTTATAAATCACTGGTTAGACCACAGCTGGAGTATTGTCTCCAATTCTGGGCATCACTTTAGGAAGGATGTCAACTCCTTGGAAAAGGGGTAGAGGAGATTTACTGGAATGGTACCGGGGATGAGGGACTTCAGATACTTGGAGACATTGGAGAAACTGGATATCTTAGAGCAAAGATTTGAGGGGAGATTTGATACAGATGCTCAAATCTTGAAGGGATTTGATAGTGTAGATAAGGAGAAACTGTTTCCAGTGGCAGAATGATGGGTAACCAGAGGACACAGATTTAAGGTAGTTGGAAAAAGAGGCGACATGAGGAAAACATTATTTATGCAGCGAGTTGCAGGGATTGGGAATGCACTGCCTGAAAGGGTGGTGGAAGCAGATTCAACAGTAACTTTCAAAAGGGAATTGGCTAAATACTCGAAGCTGAAAATGCTGCAGGGCTATGGGGAAAGAGCAGGGGAGTGGGACTAATTGGATAGCACTTTAAAAGAGCCAGCACAGACACGATGTGCTCTTCCTGGGCTGTATCATTCTATGATTCTATGAGGGGAGCGGTGCCGAAGATGGGACTGATTGTGCACCCTGGTGAATGTGACCCTGTGACACCTCGAGTGGGAGTGGCAGCGGCTGCTTACTGACATCACTACTGGCTGCTGTGTCATTGGCTCCCGGCTCCTGTGTGAAGTCAACTGGAGACAGGGCCCCGCTCCGGCTTACAGCCCATCAGTGGGATGTCAGTGTGTGAAGAACTGGAGTGACAGCTGACACTGTGAGTGAGTTTATTCCCAATAATCAGGGAAAAGGGGCAGAAGTGAACAATTTAATATTAAAGTAAGTAATAAAACACACTCATTAATCGCAAATATATACAAAATAAATATAATCACAGTCACAAACAGTCCCACTTTATTTCAGTTACAGATTCTGGGGTTAATATGAATCATTTTTCTGTTGACAGCCTCTGGGAGTGTACAATATCTCAGGAAGGTGGCGAGAGAGACGTCGAATCATAACTGGGACTGGAGAAATGTCGCTGGGTTCAAAGAGTAGATCTGGTGGGACCGAGACCCCCAGTTTCGGAGATGGGATAACAGGGGTCAGCTTCAGCAATGATTGGAAAGGTAAGGAACTTTACTGAGAATCCCATCAGTCCAGGATTTTGCAAAGGTGAGAGTCTAACCAGATACTGGGAGCTGTTCAACATCTGCCATCAGGCTCGGCCTTTGATGCGACAGGTTAACCGGAGCTTAACTCGTCGATAAACCTTGCCCATACCTGACCTGGGATTATTTGACATTTTCACATAGAGGGATCTTTACTCTGTATTCATCCCATGCTGTACCTGAGCTGGTTGTGCTTCATTGGGTAGCTGTACGCTGCATTGAACACATGCTGTATCTGAGTTGGATGTGCTTGGTAAACCAAATTAGAGCGAGATTTACTCTGTATCTAACGCGTGCTGTCCCTACCATGTGAGTGTTTGAGGGGACAGTGTAGATGGAACTTTACTCTATAGATTGCCCGTGCTGTAACAGCCCTGGGAGTGTTTGAGGGGACAGTGTAGAGGGAGCCTTACTTTATATCGAACCCTTACTGTACCTGCTCTGGGTGCATTTCATCGGACAGTGCTGTGGGAGTTTTACACTGCATCTAACATAAGCGATAGCTGGCCTTGGTGTTTTTGATAGGACAGTGTAGAGGCAGTTCTAATCTGTATCTTACCATTGCTGTACCTGCTCTGGGAGTATTTGGTGGGAATGTGTAGAGGGAGCTTGACTCTATATCTAACACATGCTGTACTTGGCACTGGAGTATTTAATGGGACATTGTTGATGGAGCATTATTCTGTATCTAACCGGTGCTGTACCTACCCTGGGAGTGTTTGATGTGAAGGTGCAATAGCAGTTCCTCTCACTTAATATTCTAGTTCTGTAAAGCTATTTATTCCATGGCCAATTTGAAACGATAACCAATACGCAGGGTAATAAAGATGCAGTTAATTGTTAAATTGGACATGGCAGCCAATACACAGGGCAATAAAGATGCAGTTAATTTAGACATGATATCCAATGCACAACGGATGAGTATAAATTTCCTGCAACTAATTATTGTTTAGACTGATTCCCTTGTCTTCGGTTGCAGCCGTTAACTCCACTCCCTAATCAGCGAGTCCACTCCTGTCCCAAGCGATAGTCTGAGGCTGAACCAGACTGCTTATAGGGACATAGGGACAAGGGTAGGCCATTTAAATCCTCGAGCCTTCTCCGCCATTCAATGAGGACTTGGATGATCTGCAAAATAAAACCAAATACCCAGCTTTGCCTATATTCTTTAATACATTTGTTTAACAACAATCTATCAATTTCAGATTTAAAATTAACAATCGTTATAGCATCATTTGCCGTTTGTGGAAGAGAGTTCCAAAGCACTAGCACCCTTTGTGTGTATAAGTTTTTCCTAATTTCACTACTGAAAGATTTGGCTCTCATTTTTATCTATGGACCCTATTCGTAGTCTCCCCAACCAGCGGAAATAGATTATCTCTATCTACCCTATCAGTTCCACCTAATATCTTGAAATATACTCACCTGTATACCTCCCTCCAGCCCCCAGTACTGAACCCTAGGGAACTCCACTGTATAGCTGCTTCAGACCCCATTACTGAACCCTAGGGAACTCCACTGTATACCTCCCTCCAGCCCCCAGTAATGAACCCTGGGGAACTCCACTATATACCTCACTGCAGCCACAGTACTGAACACTGTGGAACGGCACTCCATACATCCCTCCAGCTTTCAGTACCTAGCCCTGGGGAACTCCACTGTATACCACCCTCTAGTCCCCAGTGCTGAGCCCTAGGGAACTCCACTGTATACCACCCTCTAGCCGCCTGTACTGAACACTGATGAAAGCACTGCATACCTCCGTCCAGCCCTCAGTACTGAACCCTGGGGAGGACTACTGTACACCTCCCTCCAACCCACAGTACTGAACCATGGGGAGCTCCACTATATACTTCCCACCATCCCCCAGCACTGAATCCTGTGGATCTCCACTGTATACCACCATCCAGCCCCCAGTACTGAACCCTGTGGATCTCCAATGTATAACTCCCTCAATCCCCCAGTACTGGATCTTATGGACATGTACTTCATACTGCCCGCAAGCCCCCAGCAGAGAACCCTGGGGAACTGCACTGTACACATTCGTCCAGCCCCCTGTACTGATCGCTGGGGCACTCCAATATTTACCTCCCTCCAGTCCTCAGTAACTAGCCCAGGGGAAATCCACTGTATACCTCCATGCATCCACAGTACTGTACACTGGGGAACAACACTGTATACTTCCCACCAGCAACCATTACTGAACCCTGGGGAACAGCAATGTGTACCTCCCTCCAGCACCCAGTACTGAAGCCTGGGGAACTCCTATGTATAACATTCTCCAGCTCCCCATACTGAACCCTGGGGAAATGCACATTACACCTCCCACCGTCAACCCCGTAATGATCCTGGGGAACTTCACTGTATACCAAGCACCAGCCCCCAGTACTGAACCCTGCGGAACTCCAATTTTTTACCTCTCTCCAGCCCCAGTAATGAAAGCTGGATAACTGCAATCTATACCTCCCCCCAGCTCACAGTTCTGAACTCTGGGTAACAGCACTGTGTACCTCCCTCCACCACAGTACTGAACCCTGGGGAAGTCCACTGTATACCTCCCTCCAGCCCTCATTACTGAACACTGGGGAACTCCACTGGATACCTCCCTCCAGCCCCCAGCACTGAACCGTGGGGAACAGCGCACTGTGTACCTCCCTACAGCCCTCAATACTGTACCCTGGGGAACTCCACTGTATATATCCGTCTTGCCACCAGTACTGAACACTGGGGAACGCCACAATATACCTCCCTCCAGTCCCCAGCACTGAAACTTTGGGAACTCCAATGTATACCTCGCTCCAGCACCAGTACTGAACACTTGGGAACAGCACTGTATAACTGCCTCCAGCCCCCAGTACTGAACCCTGGGGAACATCACTGTGTATCTCCCTCCAGCCCCCAATAATGAACCATGGGGATCTCCAGTGTATACAACCCTCTGGTCCCCAGTACTGAGCACTGGGGAAATTCAGTGTATGCTTCCCTACTGACCAACGCACTGAACTGTAGGAAAACCCACCTTGTACCTCCATCCAGCCCCGACTATTGAACCCTGGGTAACTCCACTGTATAACTCACTCCAGCCCCCAATACTGAAACACGTGGAAGTCCAATGTATACCTCCCTTCAGCCCCAAGTTCTGAACCCGTGGGAACTCCTCAGTATATCCCCGTCCAGCCCCCAGTACTTACCCCTGGAGAACACCACTCTATACCTCCCTCCAGCCTCCAGTTCAGAACCCTGGGTAATTCCACCGTATACCTCTCTCCAGCCCATAGCAATGAACCCTGCCAAATAGCATGGCATAATTCCCTCCAGTCCCCCGTACTGAACCCTAAGGAACAGTACTGTATACCTCCCTCCATCCCCCAGTATCGGACGCAGGGGAACTCCATTGTATAACTTCCTCCAGCCCCCAGTTCTGAACCCTGGGGAATAGCATGGCATACTTCCCTCCAGACCCCGTACTGAACCCTAAGGAACATCATTGTATACCTCCCTCCATACCCCAGTACTGGACCCAGGGGAACTCCATTGTATAACTCCCTCCAACCATCACTACTGAACCCAGGGGAAATCCACTGTGCACCTCCCTCCAGCACGCAGTACTGAACCCTGAGGACTTCATCCGTACACCTTCCTCCAGATCCCAGTACTGAACCCTGTGGATCTCCATTGTATAACATCCTCTGTCCCCCAGTGCTGAAACTTGGGGAATTGCACTGCATACCTCCCTCCAGTCCCCCGTAATAAACCCTGGGGAACTTCACTGTATACCACGCTCCAGCCCCCAGTACTAAACCCTGGGGAACTCACCTTTATACCTCCCTCCAGCCCGAGTACTGAACCCTGTAGAGCTCCACTGTATATCTGCTTCTGCCCCCAGTACTGAACCCTGGGGAACAAAACTGTATACCACTGTCCAGCCCACAGTACTGAACACTTTGGAAATGCACTGCATACCACCGTCCAGACCCAGAAATGCACCCTGGGGAACAGCACTCAATACCACCCTCCAGCTTTCAATACCTAGCCATAGGGAACTCCACTGTATACCTCCCTCCAGCCCCCAGTACTGAACCCTGGGGAACAGAACTGTATAACTCCCTCCAGCCCCCAGTTCTGAACCCTGCGGAACATAACAGTATACCTGCCTCCAAACCCAGTACTGTTCCCTGGGGAACTCCACTATATACCACCCTCCAGCCGCAGTATTGAACACTGGTGAAATCCACTGTATACCTCCCTCCAGCCCCCAGTACTGAACCCTTGGGAGCAGCACTGTATACATCTCGCAAGCCCCCAGTACTGACCCCTGTGGAACAACACTGTATACCACCTTCCAGCCCTCAGTATTGAGCTCTGGAGCACCCCACTGTATACCTCCCACCAGCCACCAGCACTGACCACTGGGTTACTTCACTGTGTATCCCCCTCCAACTCCTAGTACTGATTCCTGGGGAGCTCCATTGCAAACCTCCCTCCAACACACAGTACTGAACACTGATGAAAGCACTGTATAACTCCCTCCAGCCACCAGTACTGAACCCTGGGGATTAGCAATGTATACCTCCCTCCGCCCGCAATACTGACCCCTGGGGAACTCCACTGCATACCTTCCTCCAGCACACAGTAATGAACCCTGGAGGAAGGCAATGTATAACTCCCACCAGCCCCCAGTGCAGATCCCTGGGGAACTCCATTGAATACCTTCCTCCAACACCCAGCACTGAACCCTGATGAAAGCATTGTATACGTCCCTCCAGCCCTCAGTATTTAGCCCTCGGGAACTCCACAGTATACCTCCCACCAGGCCGCATTCCTGAACGCTGGGGATCTCTTCTGTATACCTCCCTCCAGCGCCCAGTACAGAACCCTGGGGAAAAGCACTGTATACTCCCGCCATTCCCCAGTGCAGAACCCTGGGGAACACCACTTTATAACTCCATCCAGTTAACAGGCCCCAGTACTGAGCCCTGGGGAACACCACTGTATAAATCCCTCCAGCCCCCACTACTGAACCCTGGGGATCTCCAGTGTATACATCACTTTGGTCCCCAGTACTGAACACTGGTTAAATTCAGTGTATACCTCCCACCAGACCACAGTACTGAACTCTGGGGAAATCCAACTCATACCTCCCTCCAGCCACCAGCACTACAACTTGTGAACTCCACTGTATACCTCGCTCCAGCCCCCAGCACTAGACCCTTGGGAACAGCACTGTATACGTCCCTCCAGCACCCAGTACTGAACCCTGGGGAACTCCAATGTATACCACCCTGCAGCCTGAGTACTGAACACTGGGGAACAGCACATTATACGTCACTCCAGCGCCCAGTACTGAACCCTAGTTACCAGCTCTGTATACTCCCTTCAGCCCCCAGCAGTGAATCCTGGGGAACTGCGCCATATACCTCCCTCCAGCCCCCAGTACTGAAACCTGGGGAACACCGCCGTATAATTTCCTCCAGCCAAATGTACAGCTCCGGGGGGAGCTCCACTGTATGTCTCACTCCAGCCCCCAGTTCTGAACACTGGGGAACTCACATGTATATATCCCTCCAGACCCCACTACTGAACCCTGCTGAACTCCAATGTACAACTGCTTCAGCCCCCAGTACGGAAGGCTGGGGAACTCCACTGTATACCTCCCTACAGCCACAGTACTGAACACTGGGGAACAGCAGTCCAAGCCTCCCTCCAGCTTTCATTACCTAGCCCTGTGGACTTGCGCCATATAACTCCCTCCAGCGCCCAGTACTGAACCCTGGGTAACTGCACTGTATCCCTCACTCCAGCCCCCAGTACTGAACATTGGATAACGCACCTGTATATTCCCTCCAGCCCCCAGAACTGAACCCTGTGGAACTTAATTGTATTCCTCCCTCTAGCCCCCAGTACTGAACCATGGGGCGCTCTACTGTATAACTCCGTCCAGCTCCCAGTACTGAGCCCTGGGAAACTCCACTGTATACCACCCTCCAGCCACCAGGATTGAACCCTGGAGATCTCCACATTATAATGCCTCCAGCTCCCAGTACCAAACCCTGAGTATCAGCACCGTATAACTGCCTCCAGTCCCCAGTACTGAACCCTGGGGAACTTCACTGTATACTTTCCGCCAGCCACATGTACTAATCCGTGGGGAACTCCAGCGTATCCCTCACTCCAGCCCACAGTACTGAACACTGGGGAACTCAGCTGTATACTTCCTTCAAGTCCCCATTATTGAACCCTGGGGAACAGGGCAGTAGAAAGAAGGCTGGAAACAAAAGCCTAACATCTGTGGTAGGTAACATTTTGGAGTCCATTATTAAGGAGACAGTAACAGGACATTTGGATAATCATAATTTAATAGTACAAAGTCAGCATGGTTTTATGAAAGGGAAGTCATGTTTGACAAATTTGCTGGAGTTCTTTGAGGAAGTAACATATAGGGTGGATAAAGGGGAACCAGTGGACGTAGTGTATTTAGACTTCCAAAAGGCATTTCACAAGGTGCCACACAGAAGATTATTGCTTAAGATAAAAAATCACGGGATTGGGGGTAATATTCTGGCATGGATAGAGGATTGGCTATCTAAAAGAAGGCAGAGAGTTGGGATAAATGGTTCATTCTCAGACTGGCAATCAGTAACTAGTGGTGTTCCGCAGGGGTCAGTGCTGGGTCCCCAATTCTTTACAATCTATATTAACGATTTGGAGGAGGGGACCGAGTGTAACATATCAAAGTTTGCAGATGATACTAAGATGGGAGGGAAAGTACTGAGTGAGGAGGACATAAAAAACCTGCAAGGGGGCATAGACAGGCTAAGTAAGTGGGCAGAGATTTGGCAGATGGAATACAATACTGGGAAGTCTGAGGTTATGCACTTTGGCAGGAAAAATCGTAGAGCAAGTTATTATCTTAATGGCAAGAATCTGGAAAGTACTGAAGTACAAAGGGATCTGGGGGTCCTGGTGCACGAAACTCAAAAGGTTAGTATGCAGGTGCAGCAAGTTTTTAAGAAGGCCAATGGAATGTTGGCATTCATTGCTAGGGGGATAGAATATAAAAATAGGGAGATATTGCTTCAGTTGTACAAGGTATTGGTGAGACCGCACCTGGAATACTGCATACAGTTTTGGTGTCCATACTTAAGAAAAGACATACTTGCTCTCGAGTCAGTACAAAGAAGGTTCACTCGGTTAATCCCGGGGATGAGGGGATGGACATATGAGGAGAGGTTGAGTAGATTGGGACTCTACTCATTGAAGTTCAGAAGAATGAGAGGCGATCTTATTGAAACATATAAGACTGTGAAGGGGTTGGATCGGGTGGATGCGGGGAGGATGTTTCCGATGATGGGTGGAACTAGAACTAGGGGGCACAGTCTTTGAACAAGTGGCTGCTCTTTCAAAATTGAGATGAGGAGGAACTACTTCATTCAGAGGGTGGTAGGTCCATGGTGGCATAGTGGTTAGCACTGTTGCCTCACAGCGCCAGAGGCCCGGGTTCAAATCCGGCCTCGGGTGACTGCCTGTGTGGAGTTTGCACATTCTCCCCGTGTTTGCGTGGGTTTTCTCCGGGTGCTCCGGTTTCCTCCCACAGTCCAAAGATGTGCGGGTTAGGTTGATTGGCCATGATAAAAAAAATTGGCCCTTAGTGTTGGGGGGGATTAAATACGTGAGGTTACGGGGATAGGGCTTGGGTGGGATGGCTGTCGGTGTAGGGACCGGGTGCTAGGGTTTGGATGATCAGCCATGATCTCGTTGAATGGCGGAGCAGGCTCGAAGGGCCGAATGGCCTACTCCTGCTCCTATCTTCTATGTTTCTATGTACACCACTCCCCAGCCCCCAGTACTGAACCCTGAGTAAAAGCACTGTATACCTCCCTCCAGTCCCCAGTACTGAATCCAGGGGAACTGCACTTTATTCCTCCCTCCAACCCGCAGTACTGAAACCTGGTGAACTCCACCATATACCTCCTTCAAGCCCCCAGTACTGAACCTTGAGGAACACAACTGTATACATCTCTCCAGCCCCCAGTACTGAAGCCTGGAGCCACCCGCACAGAACCCTGGGTTATTTCAATGTATACCACGCTCCAGCCCCCAGTACTGAACCCTGGGGAACTCCAATGTAAAGCACCCTCCAGCCACCAGGAATGAACCCTGAGTTTCAGCACCGTATACCTCCCTCCAGCCCCCAGTACAGAACCCTGGGGAACTTCACTGTATACTTTCCTCCAGCCACATGTACTAATCCGTGGGGAACTCCACCGTATCCCTCACCCCAGCCCACAGTACTGAACACTGGGGAACTCACCTATATACTTCCTTCAAGTCCCCATTATTGAACCCTGGGGAAAACAACTGTACACCACTCCCCAGCCCCCAGTACTGAACGCTGAGTAAAAGCACTGTGTACCACCCTCCAGTCCCCAGTACTGAATCCTGTGGAACTGCACATTATTCCTCCCTCCAACCCGCAGTACTGCAACCTGGCGAACTCCACCATATACCTCCCTCAAGCCCCCAGAACTGAACCTTGGGGAACACCACTGCACACCTCCCTCCAGCCACCCGTACTGAACCCTGGGGAATTTCATTGTATACCACGTCCAGCCCCCAGTACTGAACCCTGGGGAACTCCAATGTAAAGCACCCTCCAGCCACCAGGAATGAAGCCGGGGGAACTCCACTTTATTTTACAACTTCCAAAAAAAATATATTCCACTGAGAAGAAAAGGGTGTAAAAGAAAAGACAGCCATCCGTGGCTAAGTAAAGAAATTAAGGATAGTGTTCGACCAAAATCAAGGGCATACAAGGGCAACACGGTGGCATAGTGGTTAGCACTGTTGCCTCACAGCGCCAGGGACCCGGGTTCGAATCCGGCCTCGGGCGACTGTCTGTGTGGAGTTTGCACATTCTCCCCGTGTTTGCGTGGGTTTACTCCGGGTGCTCCGGTTTCCTCCCACAGTCCAAAGATGTGCAGGTTAGGTTAATTGGCTATGATAAATTGACCCTTAGTGTTAGGGGGATTAAATACGTGGGGTTATGGGGATAGGGTGGGATATGTGTCGGTGCAGGCTCGATGGGCCGAAATGGCCTCTATCTGCACTGTGTGATTCTGTGATAAGGTAGCCAAATCTAGTGGGAGGATAGAGGATTGGGGAAACTTTAAAAACAGCAAAAAAAACAAAAAGATTAATTAAGAAAGGGAAGATAGATTATGAAAGTAAAATAGCAAGAAATATAAAAACAGATAGTAAGAGTTTTTATAGTTATATAAAAAGAAAAAGGGTGGCTAAAGTAAATGTTGGTCCCTTAGAGGATGAGACCAGGAAATTAATGGTGGGAAATATGGAGATGGCAAACACACTGAATGAATATTTTGTATCAGTCTTTACAGTAGAGGACACTAAGAATATCCCAACACTGGACAAACAGGGGGCTATAGTGGGGGAGGAGCTAAACATGATCAAAATCACTAAGGAAGTGGTACTCGGTAAAATAATGGGACTCAAGACTGATAAATCACCTGGACCGGCTGGCTTACATCCTAGGGTCTTGAGGGAAGTGGCGGTAGGGATTGTGGATGAATTGGTAATAATTTTCCGAAACTCCCTGGAATCGGCAAAGGTCCCGGCAGATTGGAAAACTGCTAATGTGACACCCTTATTTAAAAAGGGCAGTAGACCGGTTAGCCTAACATCTGTGGTAGGTAAAATTTTGGAGTCCATTATTAAGGAGACAGTAACAGGACATTTGGCTAATCATAATTTAATAGGACAAAGTCAGCATGGTTTTATGAAGGGGAAGTCATGTTTGACAAATTTGCTGGAGTTCTTTGAGGAAGTAACATATAGGGTGGATAAAGGGGAACCAGTGGATGTAGTGTATTTAGACTTCCAAAAGGCGTTTGACAAGGTGCCACACAAAAGATTATTGCTTAAGTTAAAAAATCACGGGATTGGGGGTAATATTCTGGCATGGATAGAGGATTGGCTATCTAACAGAAGGCAGAGATTTGGGACAAATGGTTCATTCTCAGACTGGCAATCAGTAACTAGTGGTGTTCCGCAGGGGTCAGTGCTGGGCCCCCAACTCTTTACAATCTATATTAACGATTTGGAGGAGGGGAACGAGTGTAACATATCAAAGTTTGCAGATGATACTAAGATGGGGGGGAAAGTAGTGAGTGAGGAGGACAAAAAAAACCTGCAAGGGGACATAGACAGGTTAAGTAAGTGGGCAGAGTTTTGGCAGATGGAATACAATACTGGAACGTGTGAGGTTATGCACTTTGGCAGGAAAAATCGTAGAGCAAATTATTATCTTAATGGCAAGAAACTGAAGTACAAAGGGATCTGGGGGTCCTGGTGCACGAAACTCAAAAGGTTAGTATGCAGGGGCAGCAAGTGATTATGAAGGCCAATGGAATGTTGGCTTTCATTGCTAGGGGGATAGAATATAAAAATAGGGAGGTATTGCTTCAGTTCTACAAGGTATTGGTGAGACCGCACCTGGAATACTGCATACAGTTTTGGTGTCCATACTTAAGAAAAGACATACTTGCTCTCGAGTCTGTGCAAAGAAGGTTCACTCGGTTAATCCCGGGGATGAGGGGATGGACATATGAGGAGAGGTTGAGTAGATTGGGACTCTACTCATTGTGGTTCAGAAGAATGAGAGGCGATCTTATTGAAACATATAAGATTGTCAAGGGGTTGGATCGGGTGGATGCGGGGAGGATGTTCCCGATGATGAGTGAAACTAGAACTAGGGGGCATAGTCTTAGAATGAGGGGCTGCTCTTTCAAAACTGAGCTGAGGAGGAACTACTTCACTCAGAGGGTGGTAGGTCCATGGAATATGCCGCCCCAAAAAGCTGTAGAAGCTACATCATTACATAAATTTAAAACAGAAATATACAGTTTCCTAGAAGTGAAGGGAATTAAGGGTTACAGGGAGCGGGCAGGAATTTGCACATGAGTCTAGGTTCGGATCGGTCATGGCCCTGTGGGTAGCGGAGCGGGCCCAGGGGCCGTGTAGACTGATCCTGCTCCTATTTCGTGTGTCTAATTCTGTTCGATTCAGGAGATGGTTCTGTGATAGTAGATTGGCGGTTGGGATCGGGTCAGCCATGGTCTTGTTGAGTGGCGGAGCGGGCTCGGGGAGCCGATTGGCCTACTCCTGCTCCTATTTCTTATGTTCTTATGTTCTTATACCACCTCCAGCCCGAAGTACTGGACCCTGGGGAACTCCACTCTATACTTGCTACAGCCCCCAGTACGGAACCCTGGGAAACTCCACTGTATACCTCCCTGCAGCCAGAGTACTGCACCCTGGGGAACACCATTGTTTACCTACCTCCAGCCCCCAGTACAAAACACTGGGGAAATCCACTGCATACCTCCCTCCAGGCCCCAGTACTGAACACTGGGGAACTCCACTGTATAACTCCCTCCAGCCTCCAGTATTGAGCCCTGGGGAACAGCACTTTAAATCTTTCTGCAGCACCAGTACTGAACATGGCGAGCTCCACGGTATACCTCCCTCCAACCACCAGTACTTGACCCTGGGGTACTCCACTGCATAACACCCTCCAGCCTCCAGTATTGGGACCTGGGGAACAGCACTTTAAATCTTTCTGCAGCACCAGTACTGAACATGGCGAACTCCACGGTATACCTCCCTCCAACCACCAGTACTTGACCCTGGGGTACTCCACTGCATAGCACCCTCCAGCCTCCAGTATTGAGCCCTGGGGAACAGCACTGTTAATCTGCCTGCTGCACCATTACTGAACTTGAGAAAATCTACGACATACCTCCCTCCAGCCCCCAGGACTGAACATTGGGGAACTCCACGGTATACCTCACTCCAACCACCAGTACCTAACCGGAGGGAACACCATTGTATAACTCTCTCCAGCCTCCAGTATTGAGCCCTGGGGAACAGCACTGTAAATCTCCCTACAGCACCAGTACTGAACATGGGGAACTCCAGGGTATACCTCCCTCCAACCCCCAGTACTTGATCATGGAGCACTCCACTGTATACATCCCTCCAGCATCCAGTACTGAACCCTGGGGAACTGTACATTATACCTCCCTCCAAAACCCAGTAATGAACACTGGGGTATCTAGAACGAGGGCTCACAGCCTCTGAATACGGTGTAGGACATTTTGGACTGAGAGGAGGCGAAGTATCATCACTCAGTGGATCAGCCATGATAATATTGAATGGCGGAGCAAGCTAGAAAGGCCGAATGGCCTATACCTGCTTATTTTCTTTGTTTCTATGAACCCTGGCAATCTCCAAGGTATACCTCCCTCGAGCCCTCAGTACTGGACTCTGGGGTACTCCACAGTAAATCTTCCTCGTGCTGCCCAGTACAGAGCCCTGGGGAACAGCACAGTATACTCCCTCCAGCTTTCAGTACCTAGCCCTGGGGAACTCCACATTATACCTCCTGTAAGCCAACAGTTCTGAACGCTGGGGAGCTCCTAATATACCTCACTGCAGCCCCCAGTAATTAACCCTGGTGTAGTCTACTGTATACCTCCCTCTAGACTCCAGTATTGAATCCGGCGGAACAGCACAGTATACTTCATTGCAGCGCCCACTACTGAACCCTGGGGCCATCACTGTATACTTCCTCCAACCACCAGTACTGAATCCTCGGGATCCCCACTGTATAACTGCCTCCAGCCCCCAGTACTGAACCCTGGTGAACTCCACTGTATGCCTGCCTCCAGCCCCCAGTACTGCACCCTGGGGAACTCCACCGTATAACTTCCTCCAGCCCACAGTATTGAGCCCAGGGGAATTGCACTGCATACCTCCCTCCAGACCCCCGTAATGAACGCTGTGGAAATTCACTGTATACGACGCACCAGCCCCCAGTAATGATCCCTGGGGAACTCCATTGTATACGTCCCTCCAGCCCCTAGAACTGAACCCTATGGATTTCCACTGTATACTTTCCTCCAGTCACCTGTACTGATCCCTGTGGAAATCCACTGTAGCCCTCTCTCCAGCGCCCAGTACTGAACAGTGCGGTACTCCACTGTATACCGGCTTCAACCCCCAGTACTGGACCCTGGGGAACTCCACTGTATACCTGCCTCCAGCCCGCAGTATGAACCCTGGGGAACACCACCATATACCTGCCTCCAGCCTGCAGTATGTACTCTGGGGAACTCCACCGTATACATGCCTCCAGCCCGTATTATGAACCCTGGGGAACTCCACTGTATACCTGCCTCCAGCCCGCAGTACTGAACACTAGGGTAGTCTACAGTATAGCTCCCTGCAGCCCCCAGTATTGGACCCTGGGGAACTGCACAGTATACATTACTCCAGCGCCTAGTACTGAACCCTCGGGTACAGCACTGTATACCTCATTCCAGCCCACAATACTGAGAACTGGGGAAAAGCACTGTCTACCACCTTCCAGCCCTTAGTACTGAACACTGGGTAACACCACTGAATATCTCCATCCAGCCTGCAGTGCTGACCCCTGGGGCGCTCCACTGTATATCTTGCACCAGCACCCAGTAATGAAACCTGGGGAAAAACATTGTATAACTCCCTCCAGCCCCTAGTGCCGATCCCTGCGGAACTCCACTGTATACCTCCCTCCAACACCCAGTGCTTAACACCGATGAAATCACTGTATACCTCCATCCAACCCCCAGTACTGAGCACGGATGAAAGCACTGTGTACCTCCCTCCATCTCCCAGTACTGAACTCTTGGAATCTCTAATATATAACACACTCCAGCCCCCAATACTGAACCCTGTGGATCTCCAATGTATAACTTATCCAGCCCCCAGTACTGAACCCTGGGGATCTCTACTGTATAAGGCACTCCAGCCCCCAATACTCAACTCTGGGGATCTCCACTGTATAACTTCCTCCAGCCCCCAGTACTGAACTCTGTGGATCTCCACTGTATAACTTCCTCCAGCCACTTGTACTGATCCCTAGGGAACTCCACTGTATCCCACACTCCAGCCCCCAGTACTGACGACTGGGGAACTCACCTGTATACCTCCCTCCAGCCCCCAGTACTGAACCTTGTGGAACTCCACTGCATACCTGCTTCAGCCCCCAGTATTGAACACTAAGAATCTCCACTGTATAATTTCCGCCAGCCCCCAGTAATGAGCTCTGGGGAATTGCACTTCAAACCTCCCTCCAGCCAACCGTACTGAACACTGGGGAAGAGCACTACATACCTCCCTTCAGCTTTCAGTACCTTGCCCTGGGGAACTCCACTGTAAACCTCCCTCCAGCCCGCAGTATGAACCCGGGGGAATTCCTCTGTATACCTCCCTCCAGCCCCCATTACGAAACCCTGGGGTAGTCTACTATATACCTCCCTCCAGCCACCAGTATCGAACCCTGGTGAACTCCACAGTATACTTCACTCCAGCCCCAGGACGTGAACCCTGTGGAACTCCGCTGTATACCTCCCTCCAGCCCCAAGTACTGAACACTGGGAAATGCTACTGTATGTTTCCCTCCAGCCCCCAGCTCAGAAAACTTGGGAACAGCACTGTATAACTCCCTGCAGCCCCCAGTACTGACCCCTGGGTAACAGCACTGTATACCACATTCCAGCCCTCAGTACTGGACCTTGGGGAATTCCACTGTATACCTATCATCAGCCCGCAGCACTGACAACTGTGTACTTCACTGTGTAACCCCCTCCAGCACCCAGTACTGATCCCTGGGGAACTCCACTGCATACCTCCCTACAGCCCCCAGTACTGAACCCTGGGGATTAGAAATGTATACCTCCCTCCAGCACACAGTACTGAAGCCTGGTGTACAGCACTGTATACCTCCATCCAGCCAGCAATACTGACCCCTAGGGAACTCCACTGTATAACTTCCTCCAGCACCCAGTAAAGAACACTGGGGAAATGCACTGTATAACTGTCTCCAGCCCCCAGTGCTGATCCCTGGGGAACTCCACTGAATACCTCCCTCCAAACCCCAGTACTGAACCCTGGCAAATTCCACTGTATACCTCCCTCCAAACACCAGTACTGACACTGAGGAACTCCTCTGTGTACCTCACTCCAGCCCCAGTACTGAACTCTGGTTAACTCCACTGTATAGCTCCTTCCAGCCCCAATACTGAACATGGGTGAACGGCACGGTTTACCTGCTTCGAGCAACCAATACAGAAAACTTGTGAACAGCACTGTAAACTTCCCTCCAGACCCCAGTAATGATCCCTGGGGAACAACACTGTATACCACCCTCCAGCCTCCAGTACTTAAGCCTGGGGATCTCCACTGTACACCTCCCTCCAACCCCCAGTACTGAACCCTGGGGAACTCCACTTTATATCTCCCACCAACTGCCAGTAAGGAACCATGGGGAAATGCACTGCAAATCTCCGTCCAGCCCCACGTACTGATCCATGGTGAACTTCAAAGTATACCAATCTCCAGCCCCCAGTATTGAAACCTGGGGAAATCCATTGTATGCCTCCCTCCAGAACCCAGTACTGAACCCTGGGGAATTCCACTTTATATCTGCTTCAGCCCCCCGCACTGAACCCTGGGGAACAACACCTTATACCTCCCTCCAGCCCCCACGACGGAACTCTGGGGAACTCCACTGTATACCTCACTCCCTCCCCAGTAATAAAACCCGGGGATCTCCACTGTATAGCTCCTTCCAGCCACCAGTTCTGATGACTGAGGAACTCCACTGCATACCTCCCTACAGCCCACGGTACTGTCACTGGTGTTTAGCATTGTATACCTTTCTCGAGCGCCCAGTACTGAAACTTGGGGTACATCACTGTATACCTCCCTCCTGCCCGCAGCACTGACCCCTGGGGAATTCCACTGTAAACCTTCCTCCAGCTCCCAGTACTGAACCATGGGGAAATATACTGTATAACTGCCTCCAGGCCCCAGTGCTGAAACCTGGAGAGCTCCATGTATACCTCCCTCCAGCACCCAATTCTGAACACTGGGGAACTCCACTGTATATCTTCATCCAGCCACCAGCACATAACTCTGGGGACAGCCCCACAGTGGCGGCGGACCTGGCTGAGGCGGCGGCGGCAGAGAAGCGTGGTTAAAGCGGCAGCAGCAGACCAGGTAGGCCCCACAGTGATGGCGGACTTGGTTGAGTCGGCGGCGGCAGAGCAGCGTGGCTAAAAGTGGCAGCAGCAGACCAGGTATGCCCCATTGCGGCGGCGGATATGGGTGAGGCGGCGGCGGGAGAGGAGCGTGGTTAAAAGCGGCAGCAGCAGACCAGGTAGGCCCCACAGCGGCGGCGGACTTGGGTGAGGCGGCGGCGGAAGAGCAGCGTGATTAAAAGCGGCAGCAGCAGACCAGGTAGCCCCCACAGCGGCGGCGGATATGGGTGAGGCGGTGGCGGGTGAGGAGCGTGATTAAAAGCGGCAGCAGCAGACCAGGTAGGCCCCAAAGTGGCGGCAGACCTGTGTGAGGTGGCAGCGGCGGAGGAGCGTGGTTAAAAGCGGCAGCAGCAGACCAGAAAGGCCCCATAGCGGTGGCGGAACTGGGTGAGGCGGCGGCGGCTGAGAAGCATGGTTAAAAGCGGCAGCAACAGACGAGGTAGGCTTACCAATCTCCAATTTCAGAGCTGCGATGGTGGGAGAGAAGTAAAAAGTAATTGAAGTGTGACGTCACCAGAAAGCAGTTAAGTGATTGGCTGGTGAGCATTTCTTGCTTTTTTAAACTTAAACTCTGTGGTTTATAGTTTCTAAGCTCTCTCTTGTGCAGCGGGGACTGTTGCTAAACCAGGGCCCTTAAATATATCATTTAACTGCAGTGTAATTGGTGGGATTGATGTGATTTAATTTAATTTGAATTAATTGAAGGGTAAGTCATGACAGGAGAGCTCAGCCCCGTGCTATGCTCCTCCTGCACTATGTGGGAACTCAGGGACACTTCCTGTGTCCCTGACGACCATGTGTGCAGGAAGTGTATCCAGCTGCAGCTACTGGCAGACCGCATTGTGGCACTGGAGCTGTGATTGGATATATATTGGACCATTCGCGATGCTGAGGAAGTCGTGGATATCACCTTTAAGCAGTTGGTCACACCACGGGCAAATGTTGCACAGGCAGAAAGTGAATGGGTGACCAAAAGGCAGAGTGGTAGACGCAGGCAGGTAGTGCAGGAGTCCCCTGTGGACATCCCACTTTCAAACAGTTATACCACTTTGAATACTGTTGGGGCGATGCCTTGTCAGGGGAAAGCAGCATTGCCAGTTTCCTGGCACCAGGGGTGGTCCTGCTGCACGGGACGGGAGGAAAAAGAGGTGTAGAGCTATAGTAATAGGGGATTCTATTGTAAGGGGAATAAATAGGCGTTTCTGCGGCCGCAATCGAGACTCCAGGATGATGTGTTGCCTCCCTGGTGCAAGGGTCAAGGATGTGTCAGAGCAGCTGCAGAACATTTTGGAAGGGGAGAGTGAACAGGCAGTTGCCGTGGTGCATATAGGTACCAAAGATGTAGATAAAAAACGGGATGAGGTCCTAAAAGCTCAAAATAGGGAGCTGGGACGTAAATTAAAAAATAGGACCTGTAAGGTAGTAATCTCAGGATTGCTACGATTGCTACCAGTGCCACGTGCTAGTCAAAGTAGAAATAGAAGGATATTTCAGCTGAAAACGTGGCTAGAGGAATGGTGCAAGGGGGAGGGATTCAAATTCCTGGGACATTGGAACCGGTTCCGAGGGAGGTGGGACCAGTACAAACCAGACGGTTTGCATCTGGGCAGTGCTGGGACCGATGACCTAGGGGGATTGTGTGCTAGTGCTCTGGGGGAGGGTTTAAAGTGAAATGGCAGGGAGTTGGGAACCTGAGCAGGGAGACAGAGGAAAGGGAAACAAGGATAAAAGCAAAAGATAGGAAGGAGAAAAACAAATGTGGCAGTCAGGGAAATCAACGGTATAAATCAAAAATGGTCACTGTAAATAATAATTCTAATAAGTCTAAGAGCGTTAAAAAAACAAGCCTGAAAGCTTTGTGTCTTAATGCGAGGAGCACGGTGGCATAGTGGTTAGCACTGGTGCCTCACAGCGCCAAGGACCCGGGTTCGAATCCAGCCTCGGGTGACTGTCTGTGTGGAGTTTGCACATTCTCCCCATGTTTGCGTGGGTTTTCTCCCACAGTCCAAAGATGTGCAGGTTAGGATGATTGGCTATGATAAATTGACCCTTAGTGTTAGGGGGATTAAATACGTGGGGATAGGGTGGGATATGTGTTGGTGTAGGGGTTACGGGGATCGGGTGGGATATGTGTCGGTGCAGGCTCGATGGGCCGAAATGGCCTCTATCTGCACTGTGGGGTTTCTGCGATTCTGTGAATAAGGTGGATGAATTAGATGCGCAAATAGAGGTAAACCAATATGATTTGATTGGGATTAAAAGGTGGCCACGGCTGGGAACTCAACATCCAGGGGTATTCAATATTCAGGAATGATAGGCAAAAAGGAAGGGGAGGTGGGGTAACATTGCTCGTTAAAGTGGGGATTAACGCAATTGTAAGGAAGGATATTAGCTCTGATGATGTGGAATCTGTAAGGGTAGAAATGAGAAATACCAAGGAACAGAAAACGTTAGTGGGAGTTGTATATAGACCTCCAAACAATAATGCCGAGGTTGGGGATGGCATTAAAAGGGAAAGTAGAGAAGTGTGCAATAAGGGCACAGCAGTCATCATGGGTGACTTTAATCTACATATAGATTGGGCCAACCAAATTAGTAACAATACTTTGGAGGAGGAAATCCTGGAGTGTTTACGGGATGGTTTCCTGGACCAATATTTCGAGGAACCAACTAGGGTCAGGCCATCTTAGACTTGGTGTTATGTAATGAGAAAGGATTAATTAGCAATCTTGTTGTACAAGGCCCCTTGGATCGGAGCGATCATAATCTGATAGAATACTTCCTTAAGATCGGGAGTGAAGTAGTTGACTCAGAGAGTAGGGTCCTGAGTTTAAATAAAGGAAACTACGATGGTGTGAGGCACGAGTTGGGTAGGATTGATTGGGGAATGTCACTCAAAGGGTTGACGGTGGATATGCAATGGCAAACTTTCAAAGACCGCATGGGTGAACTACAGAATTTATTCATCCCAGTTTGCCGTAAAAGAAGGGGAAAATAGAATATGAGAGTAAGCTTGCAGTGAACATAAAAACTGACTGTAAAAGCATTTATAGGTATGTGAAGAGAAAAAGATTGGTGATGTCAAGTGTAGGTCCCTTGCAGTCAGAATCAGGGGACTTTATAATGTGGAACAAAGACATTGCTGACCAATTAAATACATATCTTGTTCCTGACTTCACAAACGAGGACACAAATATCCACTCAGATATATCGGGGAACATAGGGTCTGATGAAAGGGAAGAGCTGAAAGAAATCAGTATTTTTAGGAAATGGTGTTAGGGAAATTGAGGGGATTGAAGGGCGATAAATCCCCAGTGCCTGACAATCTACATCCTAGGGTATTTAAGCAAGTGGCCCTAGAAATAGTAGCTGCATGTCTGATCATCTTCCAACATTCGACGGAATCTGGAACCGTACACATGGATTGGAGGGTAGCTAATGTTGCCCCACTATTCCAAAAAGTGGCAGAGAGAAAACGGGGAATTACAGAATTTTAAAACTGACATCGATAGTGGGGAAAATGCTAGAGTCCATTAAAAAAAGATGTAATAGCAGAGCACTGGGAAAAAAGTGACAGGATCGGACAAAGTCAACATTGATTTACAAAAGGTAAATCGTGCTTGACTAATCACTGGAATTTTTTGAGGATGTAACTGGTAAAATGGATAAGGGAGAAGCAGTGCATGTGGTGTATTTGGACTTTCAAAAGGCTTTCGATAAGGTCCCACATAAGAGATTAGCGTGTAAAGTTAAGGCACATGGGATTGGGGGCAAGGAATTGACTTGGATAGAGAACTGGTTGGCAGACAGAAATCAAAGAGTTGGAATAAACGGGTCTTTTTCCGAGTAGCAGGGAGTGACTGGTGGGATACCGCAGGGACCGGTCCTTGGACCCGAGCTATTCTCAATATATATTAATGATCTAGACAAGGGAACTAGATGTAATATCTTCAAGTTTACAGGCAACACAAAGCTGGGTGGGCATGTGTGCTGTGAGGAGGATGCCGAGAATCTCCAGGATGATTTGGACAGGTTTGATAATTGGGCAGAAGTATGGCAGATGCAATGTAACGTGGATAAATGAGAGGTTATCCACTTTGGTGTCAAAAACAGGAATGCATATTATGACCTGAACGGCAATAGATTGAGAGAAGAGGAAGTGCAATGAGACCTGGGTGTCCTTGTGCACAAGTCGCTGAATGTAAGCATGCAGGTGCAGCAGGCAGTTAAGAAAGCAAATGGTATGTTGGCCTTCGTAGAGAGAGGGTTTGAGTACAGGAACAAGAATGTCTTGCTGCAGTTGTACAGGGCCTTGGTGAGACCACATTTTGAGTGTTGTGTGCCGTTTTGGTCGCCTCATCTGAGGAAGGATTTTCTTGCCATGGAGAGAGTTCTGCGAAGATTTACCAGGCTGATACCTTGGATGGCAGAAATGATGTATGAGGAGAGATTGGGTCGATTGGGCATATACTCACTAGGGTTTAGAAGAATGAGAGGGGATCTCATTGAAACAGCTAAAATTCTGACAGGACTTGACAGACTTGATGCAGGAAGGATGTTCCCGATGGTCGGGGAGCCCAGAACCAGGGGTCACAGTTTAAGGATAAGGAGAATGCCATTTAGGACAGAAATGAGGAGGAATTTCTTCACCCAGAGAGTGGTGATCCTGTGGAATTCCCTACCACAGAAGGCAGTAGAGGCTAGTTCATTAAATATATTCAAGAAGGAGTTGCATATATTTCTTAAGGCTAAAGGGATCAAGGGGTATGCGGTGAAAGCATGGACAGGCTACTGAATTTGAATGCTCAGCCATGATCTCATTGAATGGCGGAGCAGGCTCGAGGTTCTGAATGGCCTGCTGCTGCTCCTATCTTCTATATTTCTATGCTTCCATATGTTTCTATACCTCCCTCCAGTCCCCAGTACTGAACCCGGGGGAGCTCTACTTTATACCTCCCTACAGTCCAGCAGTACAAAACACTAGGGAACAGTGTTCAGTATATTGGGTCTGGAGGGATGTATGGCCTTGTTAGTAAAGGAGGAAATCAGAGCATTATTGAGAAAGTATATTGGTTCAGAAAATCAATATGTAGAATCAGTCTGTTTGGAGCTAAGCAGCACCAAGGGGCAGAAAACTTTGGTTGGTGTTGTCTATTGGCATCCAAACAGTAGTGGTAATGTAGGGGATGGCATCACACAGAAAATTAGAGATACATGTAACAAGGGTACTACAGTAATCGTGCGTGACTTTAATCTACATATAGACTGGCCAAACCAAATTAGCAATACTATTGTGGAGGATGAATTCCTGTAATATGTACGAGATAGTTTTTCAGACCAGTGCTTTAAGGAGCCAACTAGGAAACATGCTATCCTAGATTGGGCATTGAGCAAATTGAAGGAGTTAATTAACAATCTTGTTGTGCGGGGTCCATTAGGGAAGAGTGACCATAACATGATAGCATTCTTCATTAAAATGGAAAGTGAAGAAGTCCAATCCGAAATTAGGCTCCTAAATCTAAACAACGGAAACTACGAAGGTATGGTGAGTGAGTTGGCTATGAAAGATCGGGGAGCTTCATTAAAATGCATGATGGTGGATAGGCAATGGCTAACATTTAAGGAATGAATGCATGAATTGCAACAGTTATACATTCCTTTTTGGCACAAAACCACAAAAGGAAAAGCGGCCCAACCATGGCCAACAAAAGAAATTAAGGATAATATTAGAACCAAAGAGGGGTCATATAAAATTTCCAGAAAAAGTATCAAGCCTGAGGATTGGGAGCAGTTTAGAGTTCAGCAATAAAAGACCAAGAAAATGTTTAAGACTGGGGAAATGGCGTATGAGAGTAAACGTGCAAGGAACATAAAAGCAGATTGTAAAAGCTTCTACAAGTATGTAAAAAGAAAAAGATTAGTGAAGAAAATGTAGATCCCTTACAGTGAGAAACGGGAGGATTTATAATGGGGAACAAGGAAAAGGCTGAGCAATTAACCAAATACTTTGGTGCTGTCTTCACGGAAGAGGACACACATAAATTGTCAGAAATGCTAGGGAACCAATGATCTAGTGAGAACGAGGAATTTAAGGAAATTAATATTATTCCAAAATTAGTGCTGGAGAAATTTTTGGGACAGAAAGCTGATAAATCCCCAGGGCCTGATAATCTGCATCCCAGAGTGCTGAAAGAGGTAGCAATGGAGATAGTGGATGCATTGGTTGTCATCTTCCAAAATTCTATAAATTATGGAACAGTTCCTGCAGTTTGGAGGGTGGCAAATGTAACCGCACTTATTAAAAAAGTAGGGAAAACAGAAAAAATTAACAACAGACAGGTTAGCCGAACATCAGTAGCAGAGAAAATGCTAGAGTCTATTATAAAGGATGTGATAACAGGACAGTTAGAAAATAAAGTGGGTAACTCTTTTCTACGCCTTAGCCTATTTTGTATCCATGCTGCTGCTAACAAGCCTAATATGTACAACTTTATCAATTACCTATTAAAAGCCGAATACACAACATCAACTGCAGAGCCAATATCCACCCTCTCTGCTACCTCATCAATAAATTTAGTCAAGTTAGTCAAACACGATTTGACCTTAAAAAATCTGTGCTGGCTCTCCTTCATAACATAGACATAGTGGAATAAAGATCCAGTGAATTGTTAAATTGGGCTTGACCAATCCACAGGGGAATTCATTTATCGTTCCTTGTTAACTTGGACATGACAACCAACTCCGAGGTGAATAGAGCCAGAGATGGTTTTAAATTGGAAGTGGTAGCCAATACACTGAGGAACAAAGGTACAGTTTATTGATATATTGGATATGAAAACTAATGCACAGGTTGCAGAGTGGGATCGAGATGCCGTTTGGCCAAATCTTGCTTTTATTTTTTACTAGCTGGAGTGCCCGGCGGTGCCGAGGGTTTTTTGAGGGCAAGTTGTTCTGAAAAAAGTAGAAATAATTTTTATATATATAAATGAGTTTGTCTGAGACTGGGGGGAGAAGAGAGAGAGAGAGAGAGAGCCTCGGGGGGGGGGGCTGAGAGAGGCCCGGGGATTGAGAGAGAGACTGGGGGGAGAAGAGAGAGATGGGGGTGAGAGAGAGACTGGGGGGGAGAGAGGGACTGGGGGGAAGAGAGAGAGAGAGAGAGACTGGAGGGGAGAGAGTGACTGGGGGGAAGAGAGAGAGACTGGGGAGAAGAAAGAGATGGGGGGTGAGAGAGAGAGACTTGGGGGAGAGAGAGAGAGAGACTGGGGAGGGGAGAGAGAGAGAGAGACTGGGGGGAGAAGAGAGAGACAGGAGGAGAGAGAGAGAGAGACTGGGGGAGAGCGAATGGGAGACTTGGGGGGGAGAGTGAGAGAGACTGGGGGGAAGAGAGAGAGAGAGCGACTGGGGGGAGAGAGAGAGAGAGAGACTGGGGGGAAGAGAGGGAGAGAGAGACGGGGAGTGAGAGAGAGAGAGACTGGGGGAAGAGAGAGAGAGACTGGGGTGAAGAGAGAGAGAGAGAGACTGGGGGGAGAAGAGACAGACGGGGCGAAGAGAGAGAGAGAGAGAGAGACTAGGGGAGAAGAGAAAGACGGGGGGAGAGAGAGATAGAGACTGGGGGGAAGAGAGAGAGAGAGAGACTGGGGGAGAAGAGAGAGACGGGGTAGAGAGATACGGGGGCGAGAGAGAGAGAGAGACAGGGAGGAGAGAGTGAGAGAGACTGGGGGAAGAGAGAGAGAGAGAGACTGGGGGAAGAGAGACAGACAGACTGGGGGGAAGGGGCGCCTCAGGCCCGGCCAGATGGACCCCTGCTGCTCCGGTGAACCGGAGCACCCGCGCACAGCGTATCACCTCAGGCCTGGCCCGAGTGAGCCCTGATGAGCTCCCACTGCGGGCCTCCGATGCCGCACCGCTGCTGGATTTATTTTGGGATTAGCCTGGAGAGAGAGTGGGGAAGGAGCGCCTCAGGCCCGGCCCGATGGACCCCTGCCGCTCCGGTGAATCGGAGCCCCCGCGCGCAGCGTATCGCCTCAGGCCCGGCCCGAGTGAACCCTGATGAGCTCCCACTGCGGGACTCCAACGCTGCTCCGCTGCTGGAGTTATTTCGGTCGATGATTTTCTGGCTGTTGTATGGTCACAATTTATCATTTATCGCCGCGTGTTTGTCTGTGGTTTTTCATGCTCCCGCACTAACGGCAGTTTGAAAGATTTGGCCCCGCCCACACACGCCATGAAACGCCCCCCGTGACGCAGTGCGTTCCCCCCTTAGGATTGGTCAACCTTCACGTCACTCAATGCGAATGAGCGGATTCCCCTGTATGATTGGCCACCGCTAATGAGCGGATTTTTGAACGTTTTTTGTATGATGTCCGCCCGCATTAATGGCAGTTTGAAAGATTAGCCCCGCCCACACACGCCATGAAACGCCCCCCGTGACGCAGCACGCTCCCCCCGTGGGATTGGTTAACCTTCACGTCACTCAATGCTAATGAGCAGGTTCCCCCGTATGATTGGCCAACCGCTAATGAGCGGATTCTTGAAGGTTTCTTAAATTGGACATAAGCAATACACAACAGCAACAACTTGTACTTATATAGCGCCTTTCGCGTAGTAATACATACCAAGTGCTTCACAGGAGTGCTATCAAACAACATTTGACATCGAGCCACATAAGGAGATATTAGTGCAGATAACTTAAAAGCTTGGTCATAGAGTTAGGTTTTAAGGAGCGTCTTGATGGCGGAGAGAGAGGCAGAGAGGGTTACCAACAGAATTCCAGAGCTTAGGGCCCAGGCAGCTGACGGCATGTCCACCAATGTTGGAGTGATTAAAATCAGGGCTACATTGGGAGGGACATTGGGAGGGTCATTGCGAGGGAGAGAGACAGGCAGAGATAAAGAGAGAGAAATAGAAACAAAGGGATTGAGCAGATAGAGGGTAGAAGCAGAGAGACAGACAGACAGGGAAGAGCCACAAACAGCCAGAGAGAGACAGAGACAGATAGATAGGTGGAGAGAGGCAAAGGGATACCAAGGGAAGAGAAAGACAGGGATACATACTGAGAGTTAAAATATAGGAACATAAGAAATAGGAGCAGGATTTGGCCATTCGGCCAACCGAGATTGCTCCGCCATTCAATAAGATCGTGGCTGATCTTCGAACTCAAATACACTTTCCTGAACTTTCCCTATATCCGTTGATACCTTTAATATCCAAAAATCTGTCCTTCTCTGTCTTTGATATACTCAACGACTGAACGTTCACAGCCCTCTGGGGTAGAGAATTCCAAAGATTCCCCACCCTCTGAGTGAAGAGAATTCTCCTCATCTCAGACCTAACTGGCCGACCCCTTACTCTGAGACTGTGACCCCTGGTCCTTGACTCCGCAGCCAGGGGAAAATCCTCCCTGCATCTACCCTGTCAAGCCCTGTAAGAATTTTCTATGTTTCAATGAGATCACCTCTCGTTCTTCTAAACTCTAGAGAATATAGGCCTGCTCTAACCAATCTGTCCTCATAGGGCAATTCCCCCTTCCCAGGAACCAGTCTGGTGAACCTTCATTGAACTCCCTCTTTGGCAAGTATATCCTTCCTTAAGTAAGGAGACCAAAACTCTACACAATACTCCAGGTGCGGTCTCGCCAGGGCCCTACATAATTTCAGTAAGACGTCTTTACTCTTATATACAAATCCTCTTGTAATAAAGGCCAACATACCATTTGCTTTCTGCTGTGCTATCAATTACTCATAAAAGACTGAGAGTTAAGAGAGTAACTAAAGGCTTTTATTAACAAAAGAATGAAGGTCTGCCTCGAGTGGTCGACCGGTCCAGAATACAAAGGGCTGGGGAGCAGTCACCTTTATACTAGGACTTGTGGGAGGAGTCAGCCGAGGCATGTCCAGGCATGTACACAGTGGAATACAAACAGTGGTTTACCACATTCACCCCTTGTTTAAAACTGAGTCCGGCGGGGTGAAGTGTATTAAAAGTTAGTGTATTGGAGTCTCTCCGGAGGTCTTGTCTGCCGCTGTGATCGGCGTGGCGACGGCAGGGGTAGTGGAGCTTCTGGCGTCGAGTCCTGCGTAGGCTGTGGCACAGGCATGTCGTCCTCGTAGATGTCGAGCGGGTCGCGGGGCCCAGGCCTGCCGTCTGCTGGGGCTGGATATCGGGTCGTGGGGGGGGTGGTAGTGAGTAGTGGGTTACTGCGGCCCCCGAGGGTGCAAGGTCTCTTATGGAGACTGTGCCCTCCCGCCCGTCCGGGTATGCAATGTAAGCATACTGGGGGTTGGCGTGGAGGAGGTCGACCCTCTCGACCAGGGGGTCCGTTTTATGGGTCCTCACGTGTCTTCTCAGTAGGACCGGCCCTGGGGACGTCAGCCATGGTGGTAGCGATGTCCCCGATGTGGACTTCCTTGGGAAGACAAACATTTTCTCATGAGGGGTGGCGTTAGTGGCAGTGCAGAGCAGTGACCGAATAGAGTGGAGCGCATCGGGGAGCACATCCTGCCAGCGGGAGGTTGGAAGGCCCCTAGACTTTAAGGCTAGCAGGGCGGCCTTCCAAACTGTCGCATTTTCTCTTTCCACCTGTCCGTTCCCCCGGGGGTTGTAACTGGTGGTCCTGCTTGTGGCAATACCCCTAGTTAGCAGGTACTGACGGAGTTCGTCGCTCATAAACGCTATGGATATAGCTGGGGAAACCGAACAGGGTGAAGAGGTCGTTCAGACATTTAATGACCGTGGCACTGGTCATGTCCGGGCAGGGGATGGCGAACGGGAAACGGGAGTACTCATCAATAATATTGAGGAAGTACACATTGCGGTCGGAGGAGGGGAGAGGCCCTTTAAAATCAATGCTCAGGCGCTCGAAGGGGCGAGTGGCTTTTATCAGGTGGGCCCTGTCTGGTCTATAAAAGTGCGGTTTGCACTCAGCGCAGACTTGGCAGTTCCTGGTCATGGTCCTGACCTCCTCAATAGAGTAAGGCAGGTTGCGGGCCTTGATGAAGTGGAAGAACCTGGTGACCCCCGGGTGGCAGAGGTCATTGTGGAGGGCCCGCAATCTATCGATCTGCGCGCTGGCGCAGGTGCCACGCGTAAGCGCATCCGGGGGTTCATTGAGCTTCCCGGGCTGGTACAAGATCTCGTAATTGTAGGTGGAAAGTTCGATTCTCCACCTCAAGATCTTGTCATTTTTGATTTTGCCCCTCTGCTTGTTGATAAACATGAAAGCAACTGAACGCTGGTCAGTGAGCAGGGTAAATCGTTTTCTGGCCAGGTAGTGCCTCCAATGACGCACAGCCTCCACAATCGCCTGGGCCTCCTTCTCAACAGCGGAGTGTCTGGTCTCCGGACCTTGGAGGGTTCGTGAAAAGAAGGCCACGGGTCTCCCCGCCTGATTGAGGGTAGCGGCCAGGGCAAAGTCGGACGTGTCGCTTTCCACCTGGAAGGGGATGGATTCGTCCACTGCGTGCATGGTGGCTTTGGCAATGTCCTCCTTGATACAGTGGAAGGCTAAGCGGGCCTCTGCCATCAAGGGAAAAGAGGTGGTCTTGATCAGCGGACGGGCCTTGTCTGCATAGTAGGGGACCCACTGGGCGTAATAGGAGAAAAACCCTAGGCACCTCTTCAGGGCCTTGAGGCAGTGGGGCAGTGGGAGTTCCATAAGGGGACGCATCCGGTCGGGGTCGGGGCCGATGACTCCGTGTTCCACAACACAGCCAAGGATGGCGAGGCGGTTTGTGCGGAATATGCACTTCTGCTTGTTATATGTCAGGTTCAGGAGTTGGGCGGTGCGGTGGAATTTTTCGAGGTTTGCGTCATGGTCCTGCAAGTCACGGCCGCAGACGGTCACATTGTCCAGATATGGGAAAGTGGCCTGCAACGCATTTTGATCTACCATCCGGTCCATCTCCCTTTGGAAGACGGAGACCCCTTTGGTGACGCCAAAGGGAACCCTAAGGAAGTGATAGAGGCGGCCGTTTGCCTCAAAGGCAGTATATTGGCGGTCCTCAGGGCGGATAGGGAGCTGGTGGTACGCTGATTTCAGGTCAATGGTCGAGAAGACGCGGTACTGCGCGATCTGGTTGACCATATCAGCTATGCGGGGGAGTGCGTAGGCATCCAGCAGGGTGTAGCGATTTATTGTCTGGCTTTAGTTGATGACCAGGCGCTGCTTCTCGCCGGTCTTAACGACCACAACCTGGGCTCACCAGGGGCTGGTGCTGCCCTCAATAATCCCTTCCTTCAGGAGCCACTCCACTTCGGTTTTAATGAAAACCCTGTCCCCGGCACTGTATCGCCTGCTCTTTGTGGTGATGGGCTTACAGTCGGGGGTGAGGTTAGCAAACAGTGGGGGGGGTGACTCTGAGTGTGGAGAGGTAGCACCTAGTGCACGGCGGGCAATTTGGAAGCTGCTGGCTGCGGACTGTGAGTGGGGGTAGGGGTCCACCATACGCCATCGTAACACTTTTAAGGTGGCACTGAAAATCTAACCCCAGCAGGACGGCAGCGCAGAGGTCGGGCAGGACCAGAAGTTTAAAATGATCGTACACAGTCCCATCAACTACGAGTGTCACCACGCAGTAGCAGCCGATGTCTGCCGACTGGGACTCGGAGGCCATCGAAATCCGCTGGTGCTCAGGCAGGACTGGGAGAGAGCAACGCCGCATCGTGTCGGGGTGGATGAAGCTCTCCGTGCTCCCAGAGTCAAAAAGGCAGATTGTATCGTGACCATTTACCTTAATGTCCATTGTGGAACTGGCCAGCTGGTGCGGTCTCGCTTGGTCCAGTGTAACGGATGCCAGCTTTGGGGTCGGTGTGTCACTGCGGGTATCAGATGAGGCAGTGTTGGGGGCCTGCTGCGTTCCAGCTGTCATCCAAGATGGTGGCGTCCATGATCCCCATGTGGCTGGAGGCGTCCATAATGGCTGCTGTACCGGTGGTTCGCACATGGCCGGGAGGCCCAAGATGGCGGCCTGCATGGCCCACACGCGGCGCTGCTGGGGTTCGGGTTGGCTTTGGCCCTGCAGACGCTAGCGTAGTGTCCCTTCTTCCCGCAGCCCGAGCGGATCGCGTTTTTCGCCGGGCAGCGCGCTCTGGGGTGTTTTGCCTGGCCACAGAAGTAGCATTTCTGGCCTTGGGGCATTGCTGTCTGGCCTTGGGACACTGCTGCGGTAGTTGGGCCGTTGCTGGGGTGTGGCTGGGGTGGCACGGCGCTATGAGGCGTTCCTACCGTGTCCCAGGCTGTCATTCCCCGCGGCATCCACGGTGCAGAGGAGTAGGCATCCATGCCCCGGTAGGCTGCATCCAATGATAGTGCGAGTTCAGAGGCCTTGTTGAGGTCGAGGTCACTCTGCTCCAACAGTCGCTGTCGGGTGTAATTGGATCTGTGGCCTGCTACAAAAGCGTCCCGGATAAGTTCCTCTGTGTACACGGCGGCCTTTACATCCTTACAACCACAGGCCCGGCCAAGCACAGACAGTGCCTGAAGGTATTCCACGGTCGATTCCCCAGGTTGTTGTTTACGACTCCCCAGAAGGTGCCTGGCATACACTTCGTTCACTGGGCGCATGTACTGGTCCTTGAGGAGCTTGATAGCGTCCACGTACGAGGTCGCGTCTTGGATGACCGAGTACACTCGGTGGTTCACTTTGGAGTTCAGGACATCCAGTTTGTCCTCGTCCGATTTGATTACTGCGGAGGCGGTCAGGAATTTTTCGAAACACTTAAGTCAGTGAGTATACTTGGTGGATGAGTCCGCCTCCCGATGATCTAAGTCCAGGCATGCTGGTGTGAGGATCTTCTCCATTATAAAAATTTTGTTAATAAAATTGATGCGCTATCAATTACTCATAAAAGACTGAGAGTTAAGAGAGTAACTAAAGGCTTTTATTAACAAAAGAATTAAGGTCTGCCTCGAGTGGTCGACTTGTCCAGAATACAAAGGGCTGGGGAGCAGTCACCTTTATACTAGGACTTGTGGGAGGAGTCAGCCGAGGCATGCCCAGGCATGTACACAGTGGAATACAAACAGTGGTTTACCACACTTTACTAATTGCTTGCTGTTCCTGCATGTTAACTTTCAATGATTCACGTACAAGGATGCCCAGGTCCCTCTTAACACCAACATTTCCCAATCCCTCTCCATTTAAAAATACCCTGCTTTACTATTTTTCATAATTTGACATTTCTCCACGTTATATTCCATTTGCCATGTTCTTGCCCACTCCATTATCCTGTCTTCATCTTCTTGAATTGTCCTTGCATACTACTCACAACTTACATTCCCACCCAGCTTTGTATCATCAGCAAATTTGGATACATTACATTTGGTCCCCTCATCTAAATCATTGATATATACTGTGAATAGCTGAGGCATAAGCACTGATTCTTATGGTACCCCACTAGTTACAGCCTGCCAACCCGAAACTGACCCGTTTATTGCTGCTCTCTGTTTTCTGTCCGATAGCCAATCCTCAGCCCATGCTAGTACATTACCCCCAATCCCATTTTGTTTAATAACCTCTTGTGTAGCGCCTTGTCGAATGCCTTCTGAAAATCCAAACCCACCACATCTAATGGCTCCCCCTTATCTATTGTGCTACTTTCAACCGCAAAACTCTCGAACAGGTTTGTGAAACACGATTTCCCTTTCATAAATCCATGTTAACTCTGCCTAATCATATTAGAATTTTCTATGTGCCCTGTTACCACGTCCTTAATAATATATTCGAGCATTTTCCCTATTCTGATGGGCCAGGATCACTGGTCTGCAGTTCACCGCTTTCTCTCTCCATCCTTTCTTAAATAGTGGGGTTACATTTGCTATATTCCAATCTGCAGGAACCGTTCTAAAATCTATGCAATTTATGGAATTCCATCTGCCATCTATTTTTTTTATTCATTCTAGCTTGCATTTGTTGCGCATTCCTAGTTGTCCTTGAGGAGGTGGTGGTGAGCTGCCTTCTTGAACCGCTTCAGTCCGTGAGGTGAAGTTGCTCCCACGGGACTGTTACGGAGGGAGTTGCAGGATTTTGACCGAGTGACAGTGAAGGAACGGCGATATAATTCCAAGTCAGGATGGTATGTGACTTGGAGGTAAACTTACAGGTGGTGGTGTTCCCATGCTCCTGCTGCCCTTGTAATTCAAGGTGGTAGAGGCCGCGGGTTTGGGATGTGCTGCCGAAAAAGCCTTGGCGAGTTGCTGCTGTGCATCTTGTAGATGCTACAGACTGCAGCCATGGTGCACCACCAGTGAAGGGAGTGAATTTTTAAGATAGTGGATGTGATACCAATCAAGTGGCCTGCATTGTCCTGGATGATGTCGAGCTTCTTGTCTGTTATTGGAGCTGCACTCATCCAGGCAAGAAGACAGTATTCCATCACACTCCATCACACTCCTGACTTGTGCCTTGTAGATTGTGGAAAGGCTATGCGGTGTCAGGAGGTGACACAATCGTTGCAGAATCCCCAGCCTTGTCCTGCTCTCTTAGCCACAACATTTATGTGGCTGGTCCAGTTAAGGTTCTGTTCAATACTAACTGCCAGGATATTGATGGTGGCGATTGTAATGTCATTTAATGTCAAGGGGATGTGATTCTTATTGAAGATAGTCATTGCCTGGCACTTCTGTGGTGCGATTGTTACTGGCCGTTTGTCAGCGCGATCCTGAACGTCGTCCATGTGTTGTTGCATGTTGGCATGGGTTGCTTCATTAACTTAAGAGTTGTGAATGGTGTTGAACACTGTGCAGTCATCAGCGAACATTCCCATTTCTGACCTTATCATGGATGGAAGGCCATTGATGAAGCAGCTGAAGAAGGTTGGGCCAAGGACACTGCCATGAAGAACTCATGCAGTAATGTCCTGGGACTGTGATGATTGATCTCCAAAACCCACAGCCATTTTCCTTTGTGCTGGGAATGACTCGAGCCAGTGAAGACTTTCCCCCCTGCTTCCCATTGACTTCAATTTTACTAGGGCTCCTTGATGCCACACTTAGTCCAATGCTGCCTTGATGTCAAGGGGAGTCACTCTGCCTCACCTCTAGAATTCAGCTCATTTGTCCATTATTGGACCAAGCCTGTAATGCAGTCTGGAGCCAAGTTGCCCTGGCGGAACTCAACCTGAGCATCGGTGAGCAGGTAATTGGTGAGTAAGTGCAACTTAATAGCACTGTCCATGACACCAGTCATAACTTTGCTCATTTCCCCAGTCTGTCTATTTCATGTTCGTATATATATATATATATATGTCAATGTCTATATATATATGTGTCTATGTCTACATATATATATACTAGCCGGAGGGGGCCTGCGTTGCCAGGGCTGTTTTGAGCTCGGCGGTTTAAATCGAGTGCCAGGCTTTTGGCCCTGTCTATCCCTCGCTGTGTGAATCTGCTGCAGGGCTGTTTTGGGCCGGGCGGTTTAAATCGAGTCCCAGAATTTCTGGCATGTCTCTTTTTCCCTCTGTGAATCTGCTGCTGGGCAACATTTTAAATCGAGTCCCACGCTTTGGGCCCTGTGTCTCCGCGTCCCTCCGTGAATCTGCTGCCGGGCAACATTTTAAATCGAGTCCCAGGTTTTCGGGCCTGTCTCTATGTCCCTCTGTGAATCTGCTGCCGGGCAACATTTTAAATCGAGTCCCAGGCTTTAGGGCCTGTCTCTGTGTCCCTCTGTGAATCTGCTGCCGGGCTACATTTCTACCTTTTAATAGCTTCAAAGATGAAAGTGAAAGTACTTATAAAACGTTTTTGGTAAATCTTATGTTATTTTTAAAAGAGATACTAACTTTTTGGAAGCTGGATTAGCAGATTTTGAGCTGCAGGTAGTGAAGCAATGGCTGCCCGATGCCCGAGTTGAAAAGCATTAGTCCCGCCACAGATGCAGCGATTGGCCAATCAGCAGGTGACTGAACTGTAGGATTGGTCAATCGTGACGGCACAGGATTGGTCGACCTTGACGTCAGTCTATCAATGCTAATCAGCAGATAATGACTGTAATTTTGAAGGTTTTTTGCATAAGGCGCGAACAATTTTTATCCGAGCGAAAAGTAAATACGCTTATGACCATCCCAGAACGGAAAGCTTTCTTTGGAGGTAACGCACACGCAGGTATGCTCTATAACTTTCGAGCGTATAGCCGGCCAGACAAAACGTAAGGAACGGCTTTATATAGATACTAGCTGAAGTGCCTGGCGGTGCCGAGGGTCTTTTGAGGACATGTTGCTGTTGGAAGAGAGAGAAAGAGCGACTGGGGGAAGAGAGAGAGCGACTGGGGGAAGAGAGAGAGCGACTCGGGGGAAGAGAGAGCACGACTGGGGGAAGAGAGAGAGCGACTGGGGGGGAAGAGAGAGAGCGACTGGGGGGCAGAGAGAGAGCGACTGGGGGGAAGAGAGAGAGCGACTGGGGGGGAAGAGAGAGAGCTACTGGGGGGGAAGAGAGAGAGCGACTGGGGGAAGAGATAGAGAGACTGGGGGGGAAGGGAGAGAGCGACTGGGGGGGAAGAGAGAGAGCGACTGGGGGGGAAGAGAGAGAGCGCCTGGGGGGGAAGAGAGAGAGTGACTGGGGGGAAGAGAGAGAGCGACTGGGGGGGGAAGAGAGAGAGCGACTGTGGGGAAGAGAGAGAGCGACTGGGGGGGAAGAGAGAGAGCGACTGGGGGGGAAGAGAGAGAGCGACTGGGGGGAAGAGAGAGAGCGACTTGGGGGGAAGAGAGAGAGCGACTGGGGGAAGAGTGAGAGCGACTGGGGAGAAGTGAGAGAGGGACTGGGTGGAAGAGAGAGAGGGACTGGGGGGAAGAGAGAGAGCGACTGGGGGGAAGAGAGAGAGCGACTGGGGGGGAAGAGAGAGAGCGACTTGGGGGGAAGAGAGAGAGCGACTGGGGGGGAAGAGAGAGAGCGACTGCGGGGGAAGAGAGAGAGCGACTGGGGGAAGAGAGAGAGCGACTGGGGGGGAAGAGAGAGAGCGACTGGGGGGAAGAGAGAGAGCGACTGGGGGGGGAAGAGAGAGAGCAACTGGGGGGGAAGAGAGAGAGCGACTGGGGGAGAAGCTGGCCCGATGGACCCCTGCGAAGGAAGAAGGTAAGCTCTCCCACCCTGTCCCACTCCCTCACCTCCCTGTCCCATCCCTTCACTCTTTCCCTCCCTCACCCTCTCTCTCCCTCCCCATCCCTCCCTGCTTTACTCTCCCTCCCCTCTCCTCACGCTCTCCCTCCCTCACCCTCTCTCTCCCTCCCCGTCTCTCCCTGCTTTACTCTCTCTCCCTTCCCCCTCCCTCTCCCTCCCCCCACCATCCTCGCTCCCCTCCCCCACCCTCTCTCCCCTCCCCACCCTCTTTCTCCCCCACCCTCTCTCCCCCCAACCCTCTCTCTCCCCCCACACTCTCTCTCCCCCCACCCTCTCTCTCCCCCTCCCCCACCCTCTCTCTCCCCCACCCTCTCTCTCCCCCCTCCCCCCAACCTCTCTCTCCACCCCTCCCCCCACCCTCTCTCTCTCTCTCCCCTCCTCCTCCCTCTCACCACCTCCCTAACCCCTCCTCCTCCCTCTCACCACCTCCCTAATCCCTCCTCCTCCTCCCTCTCACCACCTCCCTACCCCCTCCTCCTCCCTCTCACCACCTCCCTACCCCCTCCTCCTCCCTCTCACCACCTCCCTACCCCCTCCTCCTCCCACTCACCACCTCCCTAACCCCTTCCTCCCTCTCCCCCTCCTCCTCCCCGCTCTCCCCGCCCGAGCCCTCATCCCCCGCTCCAATCCCTCTTTCCGCCCCGGGGCCCGGGCCTCGGCACCTGGATGAACGCGTTCCCTGAGCCGTCACCCTGATGCCGTTGGCCGAGGTGAACAACCGCAAAGACATGGCCCAGCCGAGTCCAGCACCCTGGTCAGCTCGAGGTCTGCAGCCGCTGTTCGGCCGCAGGCCACAAAGCACCCGAGCCCAGTGCCGGCGATGGGTCCACGGAGCTCCGTCCAACCCCACGCACTGACATGGCCCCGCCCTCCCGAGCGGGCTTGAAGAGTGCCGATTGCAGCTGAGAGAGACGGCCGGCGGGCCCAGTTGCCAGTGTAACCCTTCCCGCTCTCCAAGCCCCGCCCGAGATCAGCACTCCCGAGAGCCCCGCCCGAGATCAGCACTCCCGAGAGCCCCGCCTGAGATCAGCACTCCCGAGAGCCCAACCCCGCCCGAGATCAGCACCCCCGACAGCCCAGCCCCGCCTGCCGAGACGAGCGGGGAACAGAGAGATGCCGCGTCTCAGCTGCTCCTGCTGCGCGCGCTCCCTTTACTAAGGGAACAGCGCTCGGCTGAGGCCCGCCCCTCCAGCCTTCACAAAGATGGTGGCGATCGGGGGCCGCTTGTTGACTGGGGCTGGGAGATGCCTAGCTCGGGCGTGGGTGCGGAGGAGAGGCCGAGGCTTCGAGGCTTACCTGGAAAAATGGTGAAAGATAGGAAAATTCATGAGATTAGATAAGTTAATTACTTTCTAAATCTTTTTTTTAAAAGACAATATGTGTTTTAAAAGCAACGTTTTTTTGAAAGACGCAGAAAGCGGGAAATAGAAAGGAAAAGTTTGAATCAAGATGGCGGCAACTCACCTCGGTTCAGAATGATAAGTTCCGCCCAAACACGCATCGATTGGTCGACCATCAGGTCACCAAAGCGTAGGATTGGTCAATCGTCCCATCACTCGACCGTAGGAGGGCCCGGCCGCACGCACCTGCAACCCGGCGTACGATTGGTCGACCTCGAGGTCACTCTGTCGCTAATGAGCGGATAATGAGATGCTAATGAGTGGAATGTTGGAGGTTTTTCGGATATCGCTGGCGAAATTTTTGTCCAGCCGAAACGTAAATACGGTTAAGACCGTTTTGGAAAGGTAAGCTTTCTTTTGACGGAACGCACGCGTAGGTACGCTCTGTAACTTTCGAGCGCATAGCCCGATAGTCGCACACGGGAGGACACACAGAAGGACAGACAGACAGAAGGACAGACAGAAGGACAGACAGAGAGAAAGAAGCATCCGTTTCTATATATAGACTAGCTGAAGTGCCCGGCGGTGCCGAGGCTTTTTTGAGGGAATGTTGTTGTCGGAAGAGAGAGAGAGAGCGACTGGGGGGAAGAGAGAGAGCGACTGGGGGGAAGAGAGAGAGCGACTGAGGGGAAGAGAGAGAGCGACTGGGGAGAAGAGAGAGAGAGACTGGGGGAAGAGAGA